>NC_092329.1:1250000-2500000 GCF_036785885.1 Coffea arabica
AAAGAGGAAAAATTTTGCTACCTAGTATGGCTACTGTCATTACAATCAGTTGGACGTCATAAGACTCTTGCTAATCAGAGGAGAGTCCTGGAATATCTTCATAAGTTTGGCTTCTTATGATCTTTAGTTTGTATCTGGATCGGTCCGAGAAGTAATTCTTGATGCAAAAGTTGGGCCTCCATCATACGAAAAAGGACTGGCACAGGATATTATTTCTCTGGTATGTTTAATATCAAAACATGCATAATATGTTATTCGTGATGCTTGATATAGTTCTGATAGAGTATGTTCATTTTTGCTGGTAATATTACCTAGATATAGTAGCTGAAATTGCGAGTTATAGCAGTTGCTAAGCAGTTGGAATTGTTGGTGTTGGGGCATTCTGCGGCGTTTGAACAGAAATAGATCATTAAATGAATGTATGTGGTCTGAAGACCATCTGCCTTTGGCATTCAGGCAACATGGTTTTTGGCTGTTATTTCCTTTTGCACTATCGACATGATGAGATATTACTGAAATTATGAAATTGGTTTCTTATGCATCAAGCAAGACTTTCACTGACCGGTCTTGACTAAAGCTAAGTTTACTGCAAATAGCTAAATTAAGATATTTTGCTGTCCTAGGGACTGGAAACATGAAACAAATTCTTCCATTCTTTCAGCAAACTTGAGATTGCATCCCGTTACATTCATGTCATTTCGTTTAAATATATTGTTTTTTATTGCAAACATGTCTTTTGTTGATCTTTCCTCTGCAATTGTGTTAACATTCTGCAGCTGGAAAAGACAGTGTGTAAAAGTTGCCTTGTATGGGCCAAAAGTGACACTCTAGCAAGGGACTTGATCAAGCTATCATCTGATGTTACGGTATAAGCTCGTTTAACTGATTTACTTTTTCAATTTTCTTTGTTTAATTTCATAAGTTTAATGGAGACTGCTTTCGTGCAATTGGTGGAACTAACAACCATACATTTTTACTGAGACTAACAAACCAATCAAAAGGGTACCCAGTCTAATAGTTTCCTGCTCTTCTTTCTGATCTTCAATGCTTACTGGCCCCTTTTCTTGTTTCTATAGCTTACCGCCTTTCGCTGTCCTGGCTGTGAATGAACTTTTAATCCCTCATTCTGATATTTCCAGTTACCTGTTGAAGTTGGGTATGACCATGCGAAAGTGTAATGACATTCTATGTTGCCTGACTTGCCCGTTCCTGCCAAACACACATAATTTTGCAAACCCTAACCAGGCTGTTGCCTTGCTAGTTCCCATCTAAAATTCCCATTGATGTCTCAGAGAATATCTATATGCAGTGGTTTGGGAGTGGGGTGCTTTTAGGCAAAAGATTATCTCATATTGTCCTTACTAGTACAGAGAATTCGGCGCTTTTGCTCTTGAAGCACTTCTTCTTAAGGCTAAAAAGCTAAGCACGTTTTGCTGTGGTTATAATTACGTAGAGTCCACAATACATGTTGTGCTGAATGATGAAAATTGGGATCATGATATACGGTGGTTTGACAGGTGGGCTACATTGTGATGATCAACCCGTCAACTGGAACTAGAATGAACTTACTGAGGATGAGGGGCGCTGAAGTGGTTGGCGTTTACCACCCTTTGGTTGATGAGAAGCTTGTAAAAATTCTGCATGGGTATGTTTAGCTACAGCGGATAGTTGGCATCTTTACCTTTTGATTTCTTTTTTTTACTGCAGATTCGGATGCGGCTAGTCTCAAAGTTCGCAGAGGTCGATTTTTGTGGGATTAGTCATAATTATGTGACCTTAGATATACTTGTTCTGTTGTATGTGCGTGCTGGTCCTGTCCTTGTGAAAATGTTGGAAGACTCTTTGAATGTACTAATACCTACTTATTGTAACAGGAGGAAAAAGAAGGTTTACGCATGGACAGTGGATGATGAGATCTCCATGCAAAAAATGTTATTTGAGCACGTTGATGCAGTGGTTACTAGCAATCCCACATTGTTTCAGAGAGTTATGCAGAACATGAGAACAGAGTGTCTCGAGGAAGGGTTTTCTTTGTCATCCTGAAAGTCGCAATAGCTGAATGCATGTACTCTGCGTGTTGCAGATGTGTAACTCTTATTATGCAGACATGGATGCAGAGTATAAAGAGAGACCGAAGTAGGAAGTCATCTGCACAAAAATGCTAGTAGGAGTTGTTGAATCATTTTTTTCGTACCTGCTGAACCACGTTAGGTTGTGAATTCCCTGAAGCAGGTTACAGGAGGAGGTTTGCCATCCTAAGTTGTTGCGAACTTGGGACTGGTGATGCCTCCTCCTCGCATGAACACGAACTTTTAAATTTTTGAGTGTGGCGTGATCCAAATGAAACTTGTGGGTAGACATACAAATAATACATTTTCTTGATAAGAAGTTTGTCGAAAGAATGTGAGGGGAGAGCAACAAATGATGAATGATGATGGGATGAAAACGTGATTATGTTGACAGAATGCTAACCAACTGCAGAAAAAGAATTGTTGTTGGTCCATTCAGTGTTAGAATCGGTGAGGTGCTCGCCGCTCACTCACGGCGTCGTTTAGTTGATTCTGTGTGTCCGCTAAGTTCTTCTCTTCCTTTCCTTGCCTTTCCTGCAAGCTACGTTTCGCCCGCGGTGGAGGTTTGGTTGCTGCTGTTGCTGCGGTGGAGGTCTTGATTCTTGAATTGGAATGCTCCCTGACTCCTCTGTCGACTCAAAAACTGATTGATTCCCCAAAAAAAAAACAACAAACAACAAAATCTCAGCTTTTCTTAGCTCCAACATCACACGCACTGCCTCTCTCTCTCTTCCCCCCCAGCAGCCTAAACATTTCTGGGATTTCAGACACATTAATAATAGAAACTCCATCCTCTATATATATATATATATATGTATGTATATTCCCCACCCAAATTGTTCCCACAAATCTCCATAGAAACTTTTATTTGTTCATTTCATGCGGCTTTCTGATTCATCCTCGGGATCTGCCAAACTCGATATAAATTCATAACCTCATCCTCTGCCATTTCTGATTTGTAATCTCTTCTTCCCTGCTCAAGCCTACACCCCCACACACTTGTATCTCTCTCTCTCTCTCTCTCTCTAACTATGTGTATTATATACTGAAAAGAAGAAGAAGAAGAAGTAATACTAGTTAGTTGTACATCTACTAATCATTTTAAAACCATAAAAGAAAAAAAAAATTATGGTGAGCGACACCAGCACCAACATCTTCAAGCGATTCAGAATCGGATTGCTTCCTTGGTTCCGTAAAAAGCTACTCGATCCTCTCCTCCACATTCTCCGCATGTAATTCCACTTTTCCATTTCTATTTCCCATCTGTTTTTTTCCTCAAAGAGCCTACCTTGCATAGCTTTTCTTTCTTTTTACTAATCCATTGCTCTAATGAATCGATTGTGCGTGTGCACCAAAAAAAAAAAAAAAAAAGAGAATAATCCCGTTTTGCAATCAATTAGAGTAGTAGTTTTGTGTTTTCCTTTCCTTTTCTGTTGGTTGGAGTAGTAATAATTGGCTGTTACCTGGTGTTTATGTATTAGGGGAGCAGAGCCTAAGCAATTGGCCTTCTCCGCCGCACTAGGCATTACCCTTGGTGTCTTTCCCATCTGCGGTATGTTTCCTCACCTCCTCCTACCCTACTTGTTTGCTCACTTTAATTTTGATTCATCCTGCTCCAACATGATTTTTTTTCAAGGGATGATCATGTATTACCTGCATCCCCCTTTACAATCAATACTCGAAGCCTTTAATTGTCCTTATATACTGCATCATGTATCTCATTGTTGCGGCCATCAAAACATCAAGGATCTCCACCACACAGCATGTTCTCTGGTTCACAGTTCCTTGCTTCTTCCCTTCCCACTTTTACTCGAAGTAATTATCCTCCGGAGGACCCTCAAACTTTCAACGTTTCAAAATTTCGCTGTTGAGCAAGCTAGTGAATGAAAAATTTTGCATCTTCCTGGAATGTATATGGTTTGTTTGCTGCTGCGGTTTAATCCGACCACATTACCTTGTGCACGTGCTGTTTTTATATTCCATAATCTCAAACTGGATTTTCTGCATTTCTTTCCTTTTCGGCATTGCTCTCTTTTTAAATATAGTTTATTCGTAATACTCGAGAGCACTTTCTTCTTAGTGAGGAACTTGGTTGCATTTTTGACTGATTCGCATGTGTTTTAATTCGTTTCATGTGCCCTGCCATGACTTCTGCTGTTGTCTATGTTAGAGAATAGGTAAATTTTCATTCCTCGGGTTAGCAACTCAATTCTTGGATTTAATCTTCTTTTGCAGGAGTCACTTTTTTCCTTTGTGGATTGGCTATCGCATTACTCAGATCCTCATGTCATGCGCCAACTGTAATGCTGGCTAATTTTGTTGCTACTCCAATCGAGCTGAGGTTTAATTATTCTTTTCTACTTGAGTAATTTTTTATTTCACCCCCTTGCACTATATGGATTGAAGAATATACAGATTCCCTGCCCCCTTTGCCCTTTCCTGTTTAATGTATTTTCGCAGGAGGCCTGTGGATTATGCAGTGTATTTTTTATTTATTGTTTTTTAGATTTCCCATTTTTTAAATCTTCCTGGACTGAACCATGTAACTTCCTATTCAAATTTCACATCCTTTCTGATGAATTTGCTGCGATTGCCTGTGTGCCCAGTTTCTGGTAATGTGCTAGATTGACTTGAATAGCATTTTAGGTGGCAGAATCATGTTATTGAACTTTGTCTTGTTTAATGCATTTTTGGGACTATTGCATGCACTGATGATACCTCTGTTTTCTTTAACTGTCAGACATCTAAATTACATGTATTTGAGCAGAATTGTGCTTGACCCAAAAATAGAACACGACTCAGCAGGAGTGACTTAATCTTTACTATCTTTATGTTTTGCCATTCTTCAAAAACAGTCACTTTTGCCTTTCTTTTTTAGTTTCTTTTCTAAATGGCTGCTTTTTCCTACAAATATGTATCTCATAAGTTTGAGATGTTGTGCCCTTTTGAAGTTGAAAGCAACAATTAGTAAGTAACTTCATGCAGATTAGCCCTTGTAGATAATTTTTAAAAAAGGAGCAAAGGAGATTCAGAGGACTGGAAAGAAGAACAAGGATGGGAATAAAAGCTAGAGAAATTGTGAAAACTATAGAATCCTAAGAGGGTCATTTGGAAGGAGATAATTGAGTCATTTTGGCAATGGTAAGAAATGGCAGAGAAGCTTTATTCAACTCCATCAAAAAATCATAGCAAAAATTTGCAAAGATGAGCATGACTTGGAAGACTCCAAGCACTTCTTGACAGGGGATTGCATAACGCATTCATTGTGTATGTTGACAACATAAGGACTTAATACGTATGGACCTTACTAATCTAAAAGCTGAAATAAATAATGGAGTACTGCAGGTGCTGTTAAGAATCTTTTCATCAAATACATTATGGATCCCTAACATTTAGTTTAGAGTTAGCCATTTACCATACTTTCTGTGATCTCTTGACAGTCACCTTTCTGTGTTTTGCAGTCTGATAATTTTTTTCTTGCGCTTTGGTGAATTCATCACTGGAGGACCTCACTTTCCTCTAACTTCTGATGCATTGAAGAAGGTCTTGACTGGTCAAGCTTCAAGAGAAATCTTGCGGGGCATCTTCAATGCGGTGGGTAACTGACTCGGCATTTCCAAGCTCATCTTTTATGTCAGCTTGTGGATATGTTGTTTGTGTATGTAGTCTGTTCATTTTATCTGCCTAGCTTTATCTATCTGTGTATGTTGGGTTATGGATTGATAAATAGATACAAATAAGTGGAAGTTTTTCTTAGCCTCTTCCTTTGCCCCATATTTTGATGGTAGTACATATGGTTAATGTCCTTCGTTAGGCATCTGTTTGAAAGCCCTCCAATTTTGACAAGTGCAACGACCTCTACCAAGTGAAAAAGTGGGGTCTAAATTTAAGGTGCCGGCATTTCCTATTATTAGCCTTAATCTCTGATCATTGATAGGAAGTGGTGCTTCAGTCTAGTGGTACATGTGCCTAATCAGGCGCACGTAATTTCTTCACTGGACCTTTCTTAGACAAAGCAAGAATTTCTCACATGTTTGACTGCTGAGCTAGTTGGAGATACATCAAGTAAGACGACCTCATGTAATTCTTCTTTTCCAACATATTCAAAGTTTAGTTGAAGAAACCAATTGCTTTTGAGCTAGGCCCTTTTCTCATGATTGATCATTGAACTTTCTAAATTTGTTCCATGTCCTTGTTAGTGATCTATGTATCAAGGGAAAAATCACAAGGAGTAAACAAGAAAAGTACTAAGAAATTGCTGTCTCACACTATGCAAAGAAATTGCACTTTTATTTGCAATGGCTTAGGCTTTTCATTGTAACATCACGCTCTTTAACAAATGGTGTGTGCAATAGATAATAGTTCTGTCCCAGAAAGTTCCATTTGGATCACATCTTTGATCGGTCTTGACTCATCTGAGAGTGCCAAATACCTGGGGGCTGGTTTAGTCGATATTTTATAAACCCAAGACTTGAGACTTTTCTGAATGGGCTCCCCATCACCTTCTCTTTTGAGGAACGTTGACCTCGGTTCTCTTGAGGTATCTCTTAAAGAGTGTCTGGCTTGACATCATGCTAAAGTACTTGATTCATTTTAAAAGCTGAATCAAGTGCTTTGCATTGTTGTCGTTTTTTGGCCAATATTCAAGCGCACTTTGTATGCAGGCTGAAGACTGAAATTGGTGGAGCCAAAAAAGGGGGTGGTTTCGCACTGATAGGAGGATTATTGATGTTTCTAGTGGGAGTATTGCCAGTGTTATGTGGACATCTTATGCCCTGGGCAATCCAAATCGATAACCTTATCCAAACAAACTTAGCTCTTAGATTAGCTAATCTTTTTTTTTTTGCGATCAAAGCTGATGCAAAAATTGAATACTGAAAGGCCAAGAAAATTTGTTTGCTCAGACTTGTGATCGAGTCTGATGATATTATTGTTATTGTGTTGCTGCATTGCTCACATTGCTTACAGTTTCTATATCGTTGTACCGGTGATGATTGTTTCAGCTGTTAGGCTGGCTTGTGGCCGCGCCCTTCATCTTGGGGACCCTCTATGTATTGTTCTTGCCATGCTTTGCCTTCTTGGTGCGCAAATTCAGCGGTGTTCCTACCAGCCCGAAGCTACCTCTCCATTCCAATACAGAAGCCAGGCTTAAGGTAAGGGATGTATGACGGTATCAAGGCAGAAGATAAAGTTGCTGACTGCAAGGAGTGGTGCATCGGCAACTCCAGTCGCGGTGTTGTACATACAACTAGGAATTTAACCTCTTTGTGCACTAGTATTACTACTGATTGTAGCTGTTAAATTATGTATTTTGTTAAAAAAGCATTTGTGCAGGTAAACACACAGTTTACTTTTTCAAGAAAAAAAAAACGCGCACACACACACACAGTTTACTGTTGATGAAGAGGCGAATTAATAATAATTAATGTTTAAACAAAACAAACTTTCTCAAAGAAGTTTGGATAAGGTTGACTGTATCTAGCTTTTTGCTTTTGGCTTTTTGCTTTTATAAATATGCTCCTACTACTGTTAGCTAAGAAGGAAGGTTCAAAGGGGCGGGGGGAATAAATACCAAACCCAAAAAGAAAAACAAAAATAAAAATGATTTTGGTTCCACAGAATTATATATTATTATTATGTTGACTCTTCTTGGGTTGTTTGTCCTCCAGCTTCGCCTCCGCATCATCAATACTGATACGTGCATTTTCCAAGCGAATATTGCTAATGATAGAAATGTAGAACTAACTCACTCCATATGACAAAAGCTTGAAAGTGATTGGCATGCCAAAGCATTAGCTGCCCAACAAAATTATTACTCCATTGCTTTTCTTTTTCCGAAAAGAAAAAAACACTTGCACAATTAAGCAAACAAAATATGCTGAGCCCCAGAGAAAGCAACACACTACCGACACTACTGAGTGTGTTTGGATTACACGTTATTTTTACTTTATCTACATGTACTGATTTGCTTGTATCATTAACATATTTTTCAATCACCTATATATTTCACTTGCATTACATTAAAAAAATATTATAATATTTTTTCATAAAATTATCTCAAATAATTTACTATCCAAACACACTCACTCCATGACGGGTATGAATAATTGAATACCTTTTGTGTTGTGGAATACTGGAGCCAACCCCCCTCCCCCCCCCCCCCCCCCCCTAGTATAATCTGATCCATAACATAACATAACAGATAAGTTTGTGACTGTAGCAATTGTTTATTAAACTAGTTGTTTGGACAGCCATTTTTTGTCAGAAAATTATGTCATTTTTTGCGATCACATTTTCTTACATACTTCAAATCGTTACAGTAATTTTTCTACAAAAAAAATCCTAGAAAATACAATCCAAACACACAAGTGGCTAATAAGTTTGCTGATTTGTTTAGGTAAATTGGAGACTCCATGCAAGCCAAAACAGGCATGTAGATGCAGTTGGCACTTGTACCATACCATCTATCCATCCATCCATCATAAATTCATAACCCCCTCCTCCCCTTACTCGGTTGTCTGGTGTGCAACAAAGTCAAACAAGAAAAAGGCCGGCGTAATTCGTTTTGTACTTTTTGCGGACACACAGTACAGACTAGAGGGAGGAGTTGGCTGCTAAGAAATAGTACGGTGTCGTAACACAGCAGAGAACCGTTGGTACCCAGATCTGTTTCTATCATCAGCTCCACCGCTCACCCCTCCTCCCATCTTCGCTTTACCTGCAAACTAAACACACACACACACACACTCTCTCTCTAATATAGCACAGAAAGCATTTGGTCCCCCGGGAAGGGGCATAGGGGCACAGTGGGTGTAACCGACTCACTAAATTCAGCATTCTACTATTGACAATATGTGAACGAGAGGTTGGATTTCCAAACCAAGAACCAGGGAAATTGGTTGCTGATACAGCTCATAGTAGTAATTATTATGTCTCACAGTGGACGAGGTGGCGGCATAGGTGGAGGTGGTAAGACTAGTATTAGTAGATATTCAGACCCACAAGAAACAGCTACATCTGCTGCTGCTGCTGCTGTCGTCGGAGGTGGTGGAAATGCTTCTTCTTCTTCTTCGGCTGAGTTGAGACTCTATCAAGCTTTCATTTTTTCTGTCCCAATCTTCTTCACTTTCGTCCTCCTTTCCTTGTTCTACTTGTTCTGTCTCCGCCGTCGCAGGCTTGATTGGCCCTCTCTCACAATGCCCGCCTCTTCTTCTTCTTCTTTCCGCTCCTCCTCCTCCAGGGTATTTTGTTCATCTCTAGATCTCTATCTCTATCTCTACCTACCTGCCTGCCCCACTCACTAGTACTACTATTTTCTTTCTTCCTATCCTATGGGCTGGAGCTTGCTTGATTTATTAATTCATTTCACACACACACACACACACATTGTAGTAAGCGTTGGAATATCAATTAATTTTGCAGGCTGAAACTGGGGGACTAAAGAAGGAGGTCAGGGAGATGCTGCCCGTGATTGTATTCAAGGAAAGTTTTTCCGTCAAAGACACGCAGTAAGTGCTCCATGGACTTATATAATTTTTTTTTATTCCTCCGTCAACCAAATTGCCAATTATCAATTACTAGCACAAACACAAAGTACAAGATGCCGTTCAATTTCTGGCCGTTAGTCATTGAGACCACTCTATGTATAGCTTGTCTTCCACTCTATAAAAAAAAAAAAAAAAAAGGTTAATAACACAAAATCAACAGTAGAATCTGCTACTATTGGTTAGTGAGCTGCTATGACGACGTAATTGTTCTTGTTATTGGGATGGTGGTAAGAGGAGGTGACTGAATGGTTATAGGTAGAGATTGAGTTCGATAAGGCTCAGTGGTCATGTATTAATCTTATTACATTCTTGCAAAAGCTTAATAAGTTTGCAAGCTTCAACTACAATAATGTTTCTATCTCAAGCTCAACAAAATTGAGGGCGTGGGCTTGTATGAAGTTGGTTGCCCACCAATACTCACAGTTCTATCTATGTGACTTTTGTCCTGTGCAAAAAGTAAGGAACTTTGACCGCTCGTTTCATTTGAGGACTGCAGCATCACGCGAATTGCTAGGTATAAAAGAGGACAGAATTTTTACCTACTCTTGATTTGGAAATCAGGCTTTGGATAGCATTTTAGATTAAAAGTGTAGAGCCTTAAAATTACACTACTTCAGAATGTAGACAGACCACTTCTTTGGAACATCATCCAAAAGTTTTGTGATGCATAGTTCCGCAGGCATCTAATATCTAAACAGAGAGCTTTTAGTGTCGTCATTCCGCAGTTGTCTGAGTCTAGGCATCATCCTTGGTATGTATGACTTATAGGTCTTTGGCTTAAAGAGCTGCTATGCCTATACCCCATGTAATGCAGGAGCAACAGAGTAGCGTATTTTTGTTGCGATTCGACTTCTCTTTTCAAAGTGTTGGCCCTGAAATACTCTTTGAAGATGACTGTAATGTACTATTGAGAGGTGTGTTTATTAAGCTCATCCTTGGATTTGGTGGATAAAGGTTATTTTCGGTTATCATAAATATCTCTACGCGATGATGCTGATGAATTGGCCTTAAAAGCTGGATATTTGACATTTAAGGTGGTTGCGTCGTGTTGACTGTCCATGCTAAATCATTTTTCAGTCCAAGAAAAATTTTGGTTGCTAGTAACTAGAGAGGAGAGAGAATTTAGTTACGAAACCTAGCAAAGGAAAGTAAATTAGTTTTAGCCTTGAGAACTATATGATGGTCTACAGGTTTGTTTCCTGAAGAGGAGGAGATGTAAATAGTTTCTTCAGTCGACAATTTTGCAGGATTCTCAAATTTTGAGTTATAATATCTCTTGTTGTTCGTTTCTGTCGAGCATACTATTACTTGCAGAGGTTGTATTGTCTTGGGTTTATTGCAGCGAGCAGTCCGCTTGATTCATAGATGTCCGGATGCAATCGTGCTCAAAACGACACCAAATTCACTGCAGACATAATATAGGAATGTTGCTTTTATCTAGGAAGGTTGAAATTCACTAGTACTGTAGAGTACATTCATTGCTTGAACAAAATTTAAGAGAAATGAAAGTAGTAACGATAAGGCAGATCTACCTGTCCTAAGATGACTGATAAGCACATCATGGTAGTGCCAAAGCCGTGTAACGAAATGCTCCAAAAAAACAAAAGGCTCCAGGACTGCATGCCTAGAAAGTACAGTACGACCTTTTCAGGTTGGTGAGAACTACATCACATATCGCACCAGTACCAACTAGCGAAACTCGTTGAAAAGTTGTCTTGTTTTGTGTGACAGATGTTCGGTGTGCCTCGGGGATTATCAAGCAGAGGAACGGCTTCAACAGATACCTGCTTGTGGACATACATTTCACAGGGATTGCATTGATAGCTGGTTGTCGACTCACACTACGTGTCCGCTATGCCGCCAATCCCTCCTCGTGTCTGCTAAAGCATCAATTGAAGCACCTGATATGCAGTTAGCAAGCCACGACGTATCTTCTAATATTGCAGTTGGTGGTGAATTGTCTCCTGAAAATGGCTCCCGCCCCTGTGAAGACAGCGGCCAAGAGAATGATTCCTGCAACACTGGTGAGAGAATTCTGACCAGACGCAGTGAAGAAGAGGAAAGGGGCGTGCATAACATAGATGATGATACAGAAATGATGAGGAGTGGTAGTGAACGCTAGAAAGGCGAATTGTGGGATTGTGGAAGAAGTCACAGGGGTTGTTTCTGCTGAAGCAGTTCAGATGCGTGGATCCAGGGATGAAGAGGCTAGTAGCCATCCCTCCAGTCCATACAGACTTTGACAGACCCACCCTAGAAACGGAAATGCGAAGATGAAAAGAAGCAGTAATTTATATGTTACTCCTACAACATAGCTGGTTTACGAGCCTTAAAAATCTGAAGCAATTATCTCCCTTTCACAGCAGCTTCTTCTAAGGCAGGACGGCTGAATTCTTATGGATGCAACAAAAAGAGAATGAAAAAGAAAGACATTATTGTTATGATTGAATCCATCGAGAAATTGCATGCCAAGGTTTAAATCAAAATATGGGGTGTCTGAGTCCTCGATTGACCCATTTTAAAAAATAGAAACAAGAACTTGTCCTTGGATTTATATTTGGCTGAAATTGGCACTCCAGAGTCAAGAGCTTTTTTTTTTTTGCTTTTGTCCCAGTCAGAATTAACCTTTCTAAGTTAGTAGTTAGAAGTTGAGACTAGAATGCAAGCAAGTACCGGTGCACAATTATGACGTAATCATCCCAGAGTCACGGTCCAGTAAATGGATTAAGAAATTGATAATGGCAGGCTAGATAAATATAAACATTAAACGTAAATATTATATCCATGTTCCGATAGCTATTCTCCAAGGAAAAAATTTTAACGTATTTCATGAACATATTTTTCAATTATTTCTTTTTTCACGTACGTCAAAATTGCTATAATATGTGTATACATATATTTATAAAATTTCAAAAAATAGTAATCCAGACGGGACAAACGTGCAAAAGAAAACTTTCGCTTTAAAATTTGTTTTAAAAAATTATTTCAGTGTCTTAATGTAATTTAATTTAGTAATGTCTATATTGCAGGGTGCAATTCCGCAATTGCACAGTCGGCGATCCATCGCATGTAAAAGAGGCAAATTTTTTTTTGGGGAGCTGGGGGGCGGGGGGGGTCATCATTGGTCCCGGGCTGGGTTAATGATGAACCGATACGATAATCTACTGAAAGTGGGGTCCGGGACCGAGATTTAAACAGTCAGAGAGATATGCGTGCGGGTACCGACTACCTTCTCTGCCTGCTACTGTTATTTTCATCCAATTATTGGCTTTGTTAGATACATACGCGATTCTCATCACCTCTTCAGCTCTCAAGCAACTCTCAGGAGGTCACGGGGAGGCTGTTGCCGTTTTGCCAAAAACTAGTTCTGAGGTAGGTGTTCTCAAAGACTCGAGAACTTTTTTTTACCTCTTTTTTCTTTAATCGAGTTTTGTTGAATCATCGTTTGGATAATCCCAACTATTTCTTAAGCTAGTTTCGTAATTTGGGTTTTTTTTTTTAATCGGTTGTGGTTGTTATAAGTTGCAGGGATATAAGTTTCGGGAATCCAGATCCCTTGAATGGGTTTTCGGTTGTATTCTTGCGTGCCACCTCCTGTTGACAATTTGTGGGCTACTATTTCTCTCTCGAAATCTTGACTGCTTTGTATCCTTCCGTACTTCAAAAAGCTGAGCTTTGTGGCGGGCTAAACTGGAGTTCGATTTTGGCCCTCCTCCCTTACATTATTCTTCTTTTTGAGTATATAGGGCAATGCTGAGAAATAGTTTAATTTTGTTCTAATGGGATCACTTCACACCACTGTTCAATACTGCTGCGTGTCAAAGGGTGATCGAGTTGTCTACTCTTATAATGGCGGAAACCCTGAAATTGACAACTTGGCGGCATTATGCTTGGAGAGAACCCCTTCTTACCACAGATGGTATTTTCAAACCATGGCTAAAAAGACTTTTGGGTTTTTCATGGAAGACGGCTATGTGTATTTTGCCATTGCTGATGAGGGTTTAACTAAAATTGGGGTTCTTAAGTTCCTCCAACATTTGAGGGATGAATTCAAGAAGGCAACTAAGAAGGGTTCGACTAGGAACCTCTCAAATCTCAACTCAACCTGTTTACAAGATCAACTAGTCCCAGTTATTCGTCATTTAATTGCTGTGTTGGAAAATGTCTCTAGGACCGGTGCCGCTGAGCAGCAGCTAGGAGAGACTCCTCCCTATCATGCCGCTGAGCTCTCTCCTTCACCTAGTAACCACGGACCTGGCACATCCGAAGCTGGGGCTTCGACAAAAGCCCCTTTATTGGGCAAGTCTAGCAAACAAGAGAATAAGAAGATGAAGGAACATGTAATTGGTGTCAGGGATATTGAGTTGGAGGAACACCGTAAATCCACAGAAAGAGGAGCTAGGGTTGATTTGGGAGCTTTGGACGCTAACAACCAGGGTACATCAGTTTCTCCAGTATCATTGCAGAAGGATTTTGGTTCAATGAGGTTCAGGTCAAATTCTCTAAATTTCCGGAAAAGATGGTGCCGTCAAGTGAGGATTGTCCTTGCAATTGACATAGTGGTGTGTCTTGTGCTATTTGGGATTTGGTTAGTGATATGCGGGGGTGTTGAGTGCATACATTGAAATTCTCTTTCATGTTTTTGTGCTGAAATCAGAATGTGCTGAAATCAAAATGTCCCCACTCAGAATGGATGATAATGAGAGAGTTTAATTTGTTTGTCAAAAGTGCTTGTCAACTACTCGGTCCACTATTGTTGGCTATATCGCTACAGCTAATCTAAGGGCGTCGATACTTAAGGTACAAATTGGATTGTAGCTCTTTGCATCTGAGTAAGAATCTCCCTTGTATATAGCATACACTGAATATCTAGAAATGCTAGTGCTGGCTGCTGTATATGGTAGGAAGTAATTGTTGTTGGGATGTGTTCCAAATTTGTTGGGGTCACACACCAGTTTTCTCAATGAACTCTTGGACTTTCTTCCAAAATGGCCCATGCTTCTTTTATATTTGTAAAAATGCATTCCACTTTATTTGGTTCTTGCCTTTCAGTTGAGAACAAATGCTGCATGTCATCTGGCTATATTTTTGCGATGATATTTGTGTCTGTTGTAGTAAATAACTCAAGAGAAGAGGAAGAGGAAGATTAGGAATTAAGCCTCATGCGCCCCCCCCTTCCCCCACCTGTTCGTGACCCTTACCCGAGGAATACTCACCCCACTCTCTTAGCTCGTTCAGGAGCCCCACCTAGGACTTCTTCACTAAAGGGACACTAAGAGAGTGTTAGGGAATTAGAAATCTTGGCACTGGTATTCAGTATCTGAATGAGTATCAACTTCAAAATTGAGCTACCTTTTGTAAGAAGATGAACCAAAAATACTTTGATCATTTTTAGACATCACAGTTCCCTTAAAAGCAAAAGAGAAATGCTATCAATGTTAAGTCAATATCATTGCTATTAAGTTAGGCATGTGAACGTTTTTTGAAGGAAAATGGGAAATGAGAGGCACGAACATCATATTCTTTCTTTGTTGGGGTGAGAGAGTGAGAGATCCAGGTGGGGGGGGGGGGGCATGGGTAGAAATATTCAAATAGAAGTTGCAGCATAGGCCATATAAGAAGATTGCATGTCAGTTGGATGCTGCAGAAAACTCAAGTAAACAGATGACGTTGAGATTTAGTGGAGAGGCAGAGTAGACGGATGAGAGAAATTTCATATGTATATGCTTGACTACCTTTTTGGGGCGCAAATTGATTTTAGGATACTGTCTAATTATTTGGCTTAAGCATTTGAACTATGCAATTCATTCGCTCTCCAGTTTAGACGGGTTAGTAGCATCTTCCATTTTCGCGAGACAGGAGAAAGTGGGTGGGGGCAGTTGAGAAAGAACTTCTTCCCTATCAATTATCGTTGTGAAGCAGTTTGAATGAGCTGATCCAAATCTGGATGCGGAGATGCCCCCAGTATAGGACCACTGGTTAGTATCTGCATAGAGAGTTTAATGGTGGGCAACCTTAGCCCTTACCGTTCCTTCCTTGTGTAAAAGGTACATAAGTTGGGAATTTAGCCATCAGGAAAACAACAACGGTCTGTGGCTTGAAAAATCTTGTCGGCAAAGGGAAGTACTATGACCTGAGCATTGAAAGCTTAGTTAAAGTTCTACTAGCAGAAGCAGATCTTATGTAGAATCTTCTCTATAAAACTATTTTGCCAATGCTCACTTTGAAGCGAGAAGGGATACCACTCTGCAGTTAGTTCTTTAAGATTCTCTCATCTCCATTTCATTTCTTACCATAAGAGATACCTGGATTAGTTGCCAAGCTCTTCCTGCTGCTGCTTTCTTCTCATGGTTGATCAAGGCAACGGGTTGCTTGTCCAGAAAGAGCATCAGAAGAGGTAATACTTATTTACAGCATTCAACTCGCCGTGGTAGTTTGTAATTCATAGCGGCAACGCATTTGTATGCACTGTGCACCATCGTGGTCTCTCTCTCCAAACAAAACTGCTATTGAGTTATAGTATTACCTTATCATCTGACGGACCCTAAAACTTTTTAAACTTTTATTTTTGTTTTGTTAGTATACAGCACGTTTCATTGACTTCATATTCAGATGTGTTCATATTAAATTTAAAATTACCGGAGCAACCGCAGATCAGGCTTATAGCGAAAGCAGTCACTAGGCTAGATGATACAAAATGGTAGGAGAGTTTTGTAGTAAGACAAAAATTTGGTTCTTGGATGACCGCCTTCCAAGTATGCCAGTTTGTTATAGTACGCAACGGGAAAACCATTTTTTTTTTAAGTTGTAATAGTATAAGTGCTCCCAGATTCCGTAATTTTACTTAAGGTGGATATACTCACTGTAGAGTTGCTGGCAGGTTCAGTTGTGTTGAGAGTAGGACTGCAAATGAATCGAGTCAAGTCGAATTTTGGACTTATCGAGTCGAACTCGATTTAATAACAAGTAGGCTTGAGTTCGAGTTCGAACGAGTCAAAAAAATTGAGCTCAAGTTCGACTCAATCAAGGAAAAGCCAGGCTCGAGCTCAAGTCGTCAAGACGCGCGAGTTGTAGCTCGATTTCTGGCTTGCTAGCAGCTCGTAATGTAGCTCGAATTTTTTACTCGTGAGCAGCTCGTTAGCTCGAGTTTTTTGGAAAATAATCTAATAAAAACAACCAATAATTATTTTTTCTTAATAAATAATAAAATATTAAAAATATATATGTAATTTTACTATATATATATATATTTATATACTCAAACTTGCGAACCGATTTTGATTCAAACCGCTCGATTCGTCTACAACCCTAGTTGAGAGGAACTCAATACAATTAGTTTCATATATTCTTGGCCCAGGGAGGGTAACGCACCAATCGAGCCAACTGCCCCTATGAACGGGATCACACAGAGCAAACAATAATGCCAAAAGTGATATTGTGAAAGAACTGATCATTTTGCTGCGAATTAGGCTAAATTGATGATCACCTTGATGGTTATTGTCCTTCCGATAATTCCATTACCAATCCTCGATAAAGTTGCCGAAAACTGGATTTTATGGAAACAAACTTTTATGCATCGCATCGATTTGGAGTGCGTTAAGGGGGAATTTCGGGCTCATTAGACTGGAATTGTCTTTCATTCCATTGAAGGATGTCCATCCACTCAGGAGTTAAAAGACAGTTTTTAGAACCGTCCATTAGAACTGTTGCCGCATTCCCTCCTGATATACAAAATAGGGGAACAACAATCTCCAGCCAACCTCAGCATTCACTCAGTCGGCCACATATAATTAATCACTAGTGCACCAAATCCACAAAAGTAACAACACGGCAACACCCAGACAAACTTCGTCTTTCTTCTATCGGCCAAATAAGCGGAGGTGCTGCCAAAACTCACACTAATTACATACAGATCACCTGCACAGACCTTCATTTATCCCATTCCGAGTCCGTTAGGTGAGGAAGCACCTTTGATGGGTTCTTATGTGCGGTCCCAAGTGGCTGGTTACTGTATTGGTCCCATCCCATTATGCGCGGCAGAGCAAACTGCAAATTAGGGTAAGGAAACAGTCATATAAAAATATAAGAAAATGAATGTGCAATTAACTTAAACTAAGGGCTGAAACACCTCTTAGAAAGCTAATAGAATAGTGGGAGGGAGGAGAGTGCTGACTCATAAAGTTCTTAAACCTCAATACAATTGAAATTCTAGATCAACATATTCTTGCAAGTAATTTTAAGTCTCAATGTATCATAACTTTATTGGAGAACAAAACAAATGCCATGCACATACCAACTCACTCCTCTTTTCACCCCCTATGCCCCTCATGTGAAATGTGTATTTAGAGTGCGTTTGTGTGCGCACCCGTTCTGCTTCCAACAGTATGATGATGCATCAGCAAGAAGATTTTCAGTGACTAGATTTTAGAAGGTTAAGCATTTTGCCTAATTGAGTGTCTTGTTACTTAGCTTCTCTCTCAGTGACATTCTAATTAGCTTCTCTCTCAGTGACATTCTAATTGAGTTTCAATAGTCACGAAACCTTAAACCTAACAAAATAAACATCACCCTAACTATGGGATTTATACTATCCACTTCTGTTTTGACGTTGATTTGAAAGATTGGAGGTTATTGCCACTAAATTATTGTCGAAACTCAAACCCATAATGCAGATTCTTGATTTTTTGGCTTTTCCCTTTTAAGCAATCCTTTCCAAGCCACAGTTTCTTTTTTTTTTTTTGGGGTGCAAGTCACAGTTACATTTTTCTGTGTTGTTCTATACCGGTGTGCTCTATTCCAGTTTAATCAGAACTAACATAACAAAATAACATTACATGGTTAAATAAACAGAGATGTGTTGTGCCATACACTAACAGCTGTTCTCATAACTGCAAATTCAGCAGCAGTCACAGGAACCACGAGTCGCTCATTGGTTTTCAGAATATTGTTAACAACATCTGCAATCATACAAGAAAAGGATTAGTAGCTAAATTACACAGTAAGCAGTCAATATATGTTTAGTGCTCCAAAGTGCACACGCAATAAAACAAGTATAAAGCAAATACGAAAAAGTGAGCGTGTATTGTGATGCATCAAGCAGTTAATATATGTTTAGTAGTTTGGGTTTCAGATAGCTTAACTTATCATAGAGAGGGCCAAATTATGTCAATTTTGTTTAGCAGGTGAAATTTTGGAAATGAACCAAATCTTGCTGATTAATTAAACCTTTTTCACCCTTTGATATTGATGCATCAAGCTAAGTTGCAGTACATTCAGGCAGCTACCATATACTCTCTATTGTTAATTTTTCTTAATTTATCATATCATTTTCCTCCTTGACAGCATATTTGTCCACGGCATTAGTCTCTCTCTCTCTCTCTCTCTCTCTCTCTCAAAAGGGATCAACAACAACTACAACTAAGGCACAGACATGCATGCCTTTCAACCTTTATAACCATTGTCGTCATCAAGACCAATTGGAGAGTTTGACATGAAATAAAGAAAATGGACCTAACGTCATAGTCAAGTTTTGTCAACATAAAACATCCATAGATAACATTGTTGAACAGAAAAGGGAAAAGGGATGCCCATGCATATGATAGAACCACTGCAGAACAACAGCGAGCTCTATGAAGTTAACCAATTGGAGAATTTGATGTGAAATGGAGAAAAAGGTCCTAAAGTCATAATCAAGTTTTTTCAACATAAAGCATCCATAGATAACACTGTTGAATAGAAGAGAGAAAAGGGATGCCAATGTATATGATAGAATCACTGCAGGGCAACAGTGAGCTCTACGAAGTTTAACCAACCTGATAAAGCTCCTATCTAACTAACAACCCCAACTGCTGCCTCCCATCACACCCAAGGAATACGAAAAGAAAAACACAAAGGCAGCTACCGTATGAAGTTTTATAGTTTACAAAGATAGATGTCAAATAGCCAACCACTAGGATTCAGCATTAACCACTACAATCATTTTGATGAAACCTCCACTAGATGTTGAATGTGCATCATTTTACTTGTAATTGAATATTTTGAATGGGGAATATATATCTTCATTACATAAACATCATTTGGAGAAAAGTAGCAAAATAGATTATCATTTTTTGGGTTTGTATGCATAATCTAGAGGACTTACTCAATGAGAAGAAATAGCCACTACCATCAGCATGCGGCTTGATTGATAAGCTCTTCCGGACTTGACCAGCATTGCTGAATAATTATTTACAAGTAAAAAGGGAAAACATATTACTGAATCCTTACTCCCTGATTGAATCAATTGGTACTAATAAAACAACATATTACTAGAAATAACAACCTTGACAGCATAGCAGGGTCATGGAAGAATTCACGAGTGTCTTGAGGACCCATATTTATCATCGATCCAACCTCCGTCGCAGATAAGGCAAAACACTGATTGAGTCAAACAAACAAGTCAGTCAGCCAGAGATCTCCTTTAGACAATTAGTTATCAGATTACAAATTTCAGAAGAGCTATCAGCAGGCATCTTTATTCACATTTAATTTCCGGGCAACTGTTGATGGTTGTATCAATTTTAGAGCAACTGGTGCGCAACTGCAAAATTTCTGGGGCAACTAAATCTTATCTAAGCTCAACTAGAATATAAGCAAACTTCCACTTTAATGGTTGGAAAGAAAAGAATCTAGGAGACCAATTTCTGAAGCCGAATTAGACTCAGGGCAGGAATAACCTGTACAGCAGCTGATAAGTTGTAAAGTTATCTGTTAAACATCACAGTTTACATTTTCTTCCCTTTTGATTCCACATGCATATACTCTATGTAGATACAATCTCAGTACAATCTTTACATTAACTGCCACATGTTTTGAGGTGATTTTCCTACCATAGCTAGCACTATAAAGTAACTTAGAACAAAACATAAATAAATCGCCACCGTAGAAAACATGGCCAACTTGCCTGCTTCTTTTCCCAATCATACTTGCGCTCACCAACCGCAGGCCAGAATGTCAGCATGATTGATCCCTTGCGATCAAGTTTGACACCACCGGACTACAAAGAGGACA
Source organism: Coffea arabica (assembly GCF_036785885.1). Taxonomy (NCBI): domain Eukaryota; kingdom Viridiplantae; phylum Streptophyta; class Magnoliopsida; order Gentianales; family Rubiaceae; genus Coffea; species Coffea arabica. Next base: position 1,270,666 of record NC_092329.1, read on the forward strand.
GATGGTAAAGACATAGCTGAACAGACAAGAATATCACTGCCAAGGGCTAATAAAAGAAAAGATGGAGACATATCGCACATCCAGTTTTCTGAATGTTGGGAGCATTGGTGAGGTGGACAATGCAGCTTTGCCTTTGTATACAGAATAAGAAGCAAATATTTTATCCGTCATGCTCCCTGATTACAACAAACATAAGGCCAGAAATCAGAATAATAGCTTCTGCTCTCCTATCATTTGATAAGATACGTGATATTAAAGCAGAAAGGAAACCAAAGAATTCATTTTGGTACAGTATAATACCATCTGCCACGAAACTTTGTCTAGCAGTAGATGTTCCAGATTGCGTGGCAAAGGAACAGGACCACAGAGAAGTTCCGTCATTTGGAGAGAACCGCTTTTGAAAGAGTAAGTTCCTGAAGTAGTGAATAAAAGAAGAAGAATTAATCTTGAAAATCATTGAGTAAGCAACAAAAAAGAATTTCCTGAACTATTATGAAGTGACAGAAGATAGAATGCTGGGGATAAAACAGGTTAATTCATGATTGACAGCTAAGTTTAAAATGAAGGTGATTAAGGCAGGAAACTTACCAACAAATCCATACGGAACATAGAAACTATATGAGGAAAAAATGGACAGGAATAAGTCATTCCTTAATTTTCCTTCATTTGCCTTATGGTTTCTTTGTCTATACAAAACAGCCTAAGGACTCATATCGTTGTACAATGTAAATACTGGGAACGTGGAGCGGTGTCGCTTGACAATGGAACAAAAGTTTACTCTAGGGGGGAAACAGGTGAGCATACAAAGAGCTCACACGAAACATCTATGCCAATAATTAAAGAAAAAAAAAAGAAGAAAGAAAAGAAAATCATCAAAAGTTTTAAACAGCCCACCAGATTTGCAAGCTCAAGAAACAAGTTTCAGAGAAGTGAGTGGAATAAATTGCAGTAGGTAGATTTTAAGCTCCCCAAGTCAGTAAATTTGAGCATTAGCCGCCCAGTCCTTACTTGACACCGTTCACTCCGAAAAAGGAAAAGGAAAAAGCTAATCACAAAAAAAAAAAAAAAAGAGAGACTCCGACACCTTTCCACTGTGTAATGTAGGGCTCGAAAAATAGCACACATGAAAAAGAGTCGAAGAAAAACCTTTTCTTTGTAATAGATGCCAGTCTTAAGAAAGAAAAAATTAGTCTTTTGAAGACATAAAGATGTAGCGAAATGCTAGTAGCATATGAATTATGATGCCCATTGAACTGACTCTGTATAAATTCTTGCAATGGGTAAGGTATAAACTGGCTGGCGGAACCCGAGCACTGATAAACAAATCACGAGACGGAAATTTAAAGAAGGGAGAAGCCGGCAGGGGTTTAGGGTTTAAGAAGTTCCAAAGAAGAAGGTACTACTCCATTTAAGTTTGATGGTATTCTTGTAACAGCAGCAGTAGTAGCAAAGCACCTGGAAGTGGAAGCGGACAGCGAAAGCTGCTTGGAAAGCCTGGACAACATTGCCGACCCGACCCGCTAACTTCAGCCGGAGCGATAGGATAGGATAGGAGTCGCCTTGCTCTTGCTCTTGCTCTTGAATGGATGGAGAGTGGAGACAGCAATCAAAGTGCTCCGGAGGAACGGAACGAAACGAAAACGAAACGGAACGCTCTGCCCCTGTTCACTCCCTAAATGGATTTGGAAATTTGGAAGAGGAAGACCAAACCACCCCCCGGCCCAATACACCCATTCAGCGGCCCGTTCTTCTAGTCCACCATAATGGGTCACATGATCCACCTGGACCCCGTCTTTCACCATTGATCCACAAAAGGCTGGGCCGTCATTCCCCTCCACCCTTATTCACATGTATGTACACTTTGATCCCATTTTCTCCATCGACCTTATTTGATAACCCTGATCTAATATTTAAATTTAATGAATTTAAATCTTAATATTTTTAAACATGTTTGATAACCAAAACTAGAATACTTGAATTAATTAAAAAGTATTGAATTTGCTCCAAAAAAATGTGAATTAATTAAGTAGTACTGTATCCGCTCCAAAACAATAAGTGATAAAATATTCACTCAACACTGGTATACACTCAAATAATATTTAACAATTTATTAACCTAATGGATTAAGATTTCAGTTTTCAAACTTCAATTTTATGAAATTCATTCAAAGTTTCACTTAAACAAATTTAATATATATATATATATATATATATATTGCCACCTTTTGTCTTTTTGCTTTCTCTTTTGTAAATTCTCTCTCTTTTTTTCAATATTTAGAAATTGATCTAATATTATATCTATCAGCCAAATCATTTTAGTAAACTACCAGATTAGTAGTCGTAGATTTTAGGACTATTGGGACTTATAATTCTTCATATTTTTCCAAATAATGTCTTTCACATAATAACTGAAAACTATATGTGAAGACAACTCAGGCATGGTTTATAATGATGGCGCAATTACATGCACTTTCCTCTCAATTTGGTAAACAAATACATTCTTACGCACCGTGCCAAATTAGCCATATAGGAATCCTGGAAGAGCTGGAGTAGGAGGTCTCATGCGGGATGCGACAGGGATATGGCTAGGAGGTTTTGCAGAAAGCATAGGGAAAGCAAGCAACGTAGCAGCTGAGCTATGGGGAATTCTTAAAGGAATGCAGTTGGCTTGGGAAAAAGGATACAAAGATGTAATCGTAGAGTCGGATTCGAAAGTGGGATTGGAGCTGATAGAAGATGCAGTGGCCACATTGCCTTACCACAATTTGGTGAAGCAGATTAGAAACATGAAGAGCAGAGACTGGTCATGCAAATTGCAACACATCTAGAGGAAAGGAAATCGATGTGCTGACTGGCTAGCAAAGGAAGCAATCCAGTTACAGTTATCTGGCGGACTAATAGAAGAGTCACCGGACGGACTAAGGGAATTACTAAGAGCTGATAACTGTAACTGGATTGCTTCCTTTGCTAGCCAGTCAGCACATCGATTTCCTTTCCTCTAGCTGTGTTGCAAAATTGTTCTTTGTATTCAAAAAAAAATAAATTAGCCATATAGAGTATTCGCTTAGCCCCTGCCCCGTCTTCTAAAGTCGACACTTTAGAACTGCTGAACCAAAATATAAAAGAGTGCATGCTTTGACCCAAACACTCGATTGCTCAGCCTTCTCTTTTTCTTAGTTCACGTTTCAATTTGACATGCAACAATTGTAATTTGGTTCAACCTGTAAAAAATATATATATATCCTTTGATCCAGTCTTCTTTGCAAACAAACAGTGGAGCACTATGGACAAAATGATGCGAGACGGCATAAGCAATGGCAACCATCTCACCCAACCAAAAACATGTTTAAGACATGTTTCACTGTTAAAGATAAGAAAAAGCTAGTGACTGAACAAGATTAAGGGGACATTTTCGCATTATCTGGCCCATTCATGTTCCATTTCTAAGTCTAGTGGGAGTTTCAAATTTTGTTCAAGGCTAAGTAGGGGGGAAAAAAAGAAGAAGAAGGGAACAATTGAAGGTTACTCTTAATAAAAAGATAAACAATCGAGAGCCCCACCACTTAGTTTCTTCTTTCCACCCAAAAAGGAAAACTGAGGAGGAGGCTAGGTCCCAGAATCATGCCCAACATTCAAGTCTGTCTAGGAGGTACATTGAATGATCTTTAGCTTTATTGACACTTCACTTTTAGGCCTATAACCTACTACGGATCCTGGATTGGATGCAATCTCTTCTTTCATCTTTTGGGGTACAACTTTACAGGATTAATGAAATTCCAAATGGAAACAATATGATAGCAGTACTAGTAGTATTAGTTTACCACCGAACTTTTTGTTGCTCGCATTGCTCAAAGTTGGTGGAAGTGAAATTATTATTATTATTATTATTCTACCAAATTAACTTCTTCTACTAGCTAGTATAGCTTAATTAGGTACAGGAGGGTCAAAACCAAAATGGAAGTGAAGTCATACGAATGTACGGTGCCGGCCGTCGTTGTTCTTGTCATCAACATCGTCCCGTCTCTGATTCTCCTGCAGTTGGGGGTAAAGATGGACTATATGAAAACCAATTTGACCAGAAAAGATAGTTGAAGAAGTTGACGAGGCTAAGAGCAGCTAGGAGCCAATAAAACAGGTCTAGTCTATCTTTGTTGAGGTCATTATCACTGAGCCAGCCCCCTCCTGAAGGACCAGACGAGGTAATTTTGTTTACTGACGAAACTAGGAGGGAACTCAAATAGAACCCAAATGAATATGAACAGTAAGTCATTGCGGTAAGAAAGGATTGCATCCCTTCCAAAGACTGTTTGTAGAAGAACTCAACCAGCCCCACAGCAGTGAACATCTCTGACAGCCCAAATATCAGGAACTGCGGGGCTATCCAGAAAATTGAGAGGCTTTTGTTGAATTCTAAGGCAAAGTTTCTTCTTTTGTTCTCAATTATTGCAGCTGAAACCATTGAGAAAGATGCAATAAAGAGGCCGATGCCAACCCTTTGCAGAGGGGATATTCCTGATTCCTTTCCTGTAACTTTTCGGGCTATCGGGACGAATGCAGTCTCATAGAGGGGAACCACAAATATGAGCATGATATAAGGAATAGACTGGAGAGATGCTGGAGGGATCCTGAAATTCTTGGCGATGCGCGTATTCATTGTAGTTCCTTGTTGGACGGAGAATGTTTGGAGCTGAGCTAATATGGTGTTAAAGATGATCGTGCACGCAAATATGGGGACAACAGAGATAAGTATCTTCACTTGCTCCGCTTGTGAAGCACTGCATAATCTCCATCGACTTTCACTCGTCCCAGTTCTATTCTGTATATTCCTGATGCAGCCATTTTCAACAAACAGCCATGCTTATTTAGTCCAAATCACTTCATTTTATGTTAAAAGAAAGCTCCCTCAAGAATCTGTAACTTCGAGTGCACTAACGACTAGAACAATATGTGCGAAGATACCATCATAAAGTCGAATTACACTGGCTAACTCTGTGTTCAACATTTTCAGCAGATTGGTTGCAAATCTATTCATTGTTCAGAATAACCAAGCAGGGAGAGTGACACAATACACTATCTATTCACTTTTTTATTCAGAACTGTACATGGATAATATTATATTAACCACTAAGAGCCCTTAAACCATAAACTAATTCATTAGCACTAATCAGATTGATTTTCCAACTTTGTTTTATCTTTTTTCTTTCGGGCAGAACATTGCATTTGATCAATTAAACATTATATTATACCTGAGCTTTTCTGTATGCCGGAGACCGATGGCGCTTGCTGACGGGCTAGAAAAGCCTTGGGGCCCTGTGTCTTGGCTTCCATGGGACATCTCTAACTGGGAAGGGCAAATTTGTTTTCTCTTTGTGATTGCAGCAACAAGAACCTTAAAGAACATGAGTGAGAGAGGGAGAGAGAGAGAGAGAGAGCACCATGAGTACAGATCCATCGAAACCGCTGTCGGAAGTGACCATTATATAAGTTGTAATTCTTTCCTTGTATAAATTTCCGGCCCTAACTAGTCATAACCATCTTGTCACAAGATTGACTACAATCTAGAGACAAGCCTGAGAATCTATCCATTCATGAAACACCAGCACCAGAAATCAAGGCGTGGTGACGTAAGAAGATTTTATAGGTCATATGAGGTATGCTGATGAAAAACTGAAAAACCAACGGTACCCCGTACTTTCGTGTTGGATCAATGTTAAACTGCATCAAAAAAAAAAAATGATCTCGAAAATACAAATCTAATGTGCTCAACGAAACTGATAAGTAACAGGCCAGAAACATGGAAGCTGCCAAAGAAACTACTCCTGCATTAAATAGAACCAAGGACATAATTACTAGACGAGGATCAATTAAATTACCTGGGCAATAGAAGTGAAAATGCTTCCACGGGGTGGCTTGTTCACGTAAAAAGCAGACCCAGAAATCAAGCAAAGCAATCCCACGGCCATAACAGCTGCAGAAACTCCAAAGCCTACATCCATCCCTGAATGCGTCTGAACCCAAACTAGAACTGTCAGGGCAACAAGCTCCCCGGAGCAAAAGGCGAAATATGCACAGTTGAAATAAGTCGACAGCCTCCTGAATTGCTTGGAATCGTTCTTGCTGAACTGGTCAGCTCCATGGGATATGATGTTTGGCTTTAGACAACCGCTTCCTAAGGCTACCAGGTGGAGAGCCAAGAAGAATATCCAGGCCTCGAAGCCTTTTGCTCCCAAACAGTGATGGCCTCCAGCAGTGGATGCCATCATGTCACATTTGGGTGGACGCAGTTGCGGTAGATGGGCTTGGACGGCTAATAAGATGAACCCCTGCACCAAAACAAATCAAAATCAAAACCAGCACATAATACAAGTAGCAACAGAAAATCATGCATGCCCTTATCAGGCCCCCACGAAATGCATATGTGTGTACGATATATAATTTTTTTTGGATACGTTGATATTGGCCGGGGAACTTACAGAAAGCTCTACGACGCCGAAAATTAACATGGTCCTAAAACTGCCAAGATAAGAATCAGACAGGTATCCTCCGAAAAGGGACAACAGGAAAACAGTTCCTACGAAGTTTGTTACGATGTTAGCCGACTTGGACAGAGGGAAGTGCATCTCGTTGAATACATAGGTAATCAGATTGTTCCCAACAGCAGCAATTGCCATCATTTCGAAAGCTTGAAGGCCTGCAGAATGATTCGACGACAAAAAATGTGAAAGGAAACGTGTCAAGAGCTGCAGAATGATAAAGGTTGGGGACAGGTGCAAAATGGGAAAGCACTATTGATTAGAAAAGGCATCGTTGCTAATGCTTCACATAGATACATGTACGTAGTACTAGCTTCCATCCTAGCAACCGGTCCAACCAGCATACGATGACGATGATATGCTGGAGTATGTATAAATTAGCAAGCAGGTGAAGATTACGGTCGAAAAAAGACCGGAAGATTAGTAACCGGCGGGAAGAAGCGTTTAACATAAGTTATGCATGGATGGTGATGATGATGCTTGAACATACTAAGATGATAGGGTGGGGAGAAGATGTTGCAAGTAAAAGTGATGAGTTGAGATGATGAGTGAGAAGAGTGGAGGAGTAGAAAGACCTAGTACAAAAGCAGCAGCAGTCATTCCGCCATGCTGGTTAGGTTGGCAAGTAGGTCTGCCTCTCCAATCAACTAAAATCTCCTCAAAACTACATGGCGACTCATGTCGTCGATCATGGGACACACCAGCTTCTTCTTTGAAATTCTCTCCTGCAGCTGTCTCCACCTTGTTACCCGCCATCGACCCTCTTAATTTCCTGCGCGGCCTTATAAGCTAGTAATTTCTTATTAATTCCTTTCCCTGCGTTGAGTGAGTCCAGGTCGTGTATATATATACACATGCATAGTAAAGGGCGAAGAGAAAATTAGCCTCTCATGCTCTGTTTCAATTTCAATCGATGCTGCTAGAAGAATCAAGGATCTTTGACTGCTACCTAAAAAAAAAAAAAAAAAAATTAACATACAAAACTCTAGGCATACACTCCTACGTGAGAAATGAATACTTACTTGTAGTGGAGTATTAATAGAGTGGTGCGTAAAAAGAAGCAAAATTAGCTTTTATTTGTAGTGTTTGATCACTTAATTTGTTTTTTTTTTTTAAAAAAAAAAAAGCATTCTTTTTGTCCTTAAAGTTACTTAGAGACAAATCGCATTTATATATATATTTTTTTGTTTTTTTGCTTCCACAGCAACACTTGGTCATTGCAGTAATGATCGATCCTCAACATTCATCTCATTATTATTATTAGTATTAGTATTATTTTACTTTTCAGGGTTAGTAGCAGTATCATTTTGCTTTTGCAGTGAGTGAGTAACGCACTGCAGTTGACTGTTGTGCAATTGTGGCGTGGCCCCACGAGGCACCAAGTTCTCAATTCAGCGCCATACGATGATACCAAGGATACGAATGGAAGGGGTCAATTCGCCGCGATAAAGTGACTCTCTGTTTAAAAAATTTAAGATAAATATAAAATACATTTATCTAATTCAACAGTGATTCAATTTTTTTTAATTATTTTTAAATTTTTTCAGGCCTTCTCCTCCGTTTAGCACTTTAGCGTATCGTATCGATAAAAAAAAAAAAAAAATTATTATTAAAGGAGGGGAAGGATCCATTCAATCAGGATCGGTCCATCATACGACCCGACCCGACCCGACGCGCATGTGTAATCGAACGGGACTTTGGGATCATATATCATATTCGTGCGGCTAGCAGCCTAGCATTTAAAGTGCTCTACGGTCTACGTACGTGTTGCCCACCACCACAAGAAATGGGTATTCTTTTCTGACAAAAGTAAAATTTCCACCCCAAAATACAACAATAATGTTAGAAGCATGCAGAAGATATATACATTTATCAATAATACCCACCCGGCGGCGCCTCATACTCATACGGGTACGTACTCGGTTGTGGTTTTGGTACGTCCTCTCTCGGCATCGCGGTTGGTGAGGGGCGGGCCGGGAGGCAAAAGCCATTTGTGATGATAATTTGCATTAATGGAGCATGCATGATTAAATGGATGGATGAATCACAAACCAACTTTTAATTTCAACCAACAGTTTCCTCCTAATTAATTACTACTACTACTTTACTCGTGATGATTTGCTACTATTACTACTGCTGCTTCCTAATTAATTACCAATTTGGTTAATGTTTTGTGGTAATTGCGCGTCAAACGACGGGCCGTCACCAACTCCATCCACCATTTTATACGCGCGCGCGCACACATATATATATATATATACACACACCGCACCAAGTCATGGAATATATATAATTAAGTGAATAGCTAGCTAGATGGCATGCATGGCAACAGCAGAACAATGAACCTTGACAATAATTTCTTTCCTTTTAGCCAGCGTCCTTATTATCATTGTATCTATGTAGGAAACCAATAATAATAATAAAGGAGTACATACGATCGCTAGTGATCTTTTCATTGATTAAGTAAACTTTGTGTTGGGGATAATATATAGTTTGTAAGCCCTCTAAGCTAGTCAGAGACTTGCTAACCTGCTATTAATAGTCCCAAGCTATATATCCATGAAGAACATTTTGTTCTCCCTTGTGCCTCCCTCCATCTCTATTATTGTCGTCTTTCTTGATGAAATGGTGAGTTACGTACGACTGCTAGTCAGGTTCTAAATATCACACGGTATCAAGTTTCTAGCAACTTAAGGCTGGCAACTCACTTGGAGGATATAAAAGGTCTTTGCTCAATGTTTAGGAAATGCTCATTTGATAGATTGCCCGTTGATATGGATAGACTCAGTGCTAAACTGAGCAGATTAGCTATGCTTATACTTTGATGATGAACTTTAAGTTCATTAGTGGCCTAGTCCACTTTTGTAAAGTCAAATTTGAGCCCTTGTTCAAAAAATATAGTTTTACTTTTTTATTATGATAAAATTTCTATTGTTTTCGAAAAAAAAAAAAAAAAAGACGTACGCCTGCTGGTATTCCGCCTAGGGTGGAAAGTGAGCGAGCCCTGTGCGTAGCTTCCAATTGCTAGCAAATGAAAGCAACTTTTCTTTTTATTATTAATTAGTATTATTCTTCTACTTCCACACATTGACTGCGCCCAAACAATTTCGTTGAATACTACTAATACACAGTGAGTTATTGATTACTTTTGTCTCCTCACCGCAAACTTAAAACGTTGACCACCCAGACATGCATGTGGTACCCTATGCTCGCTGGTAAGATTTTCCATCATAATTATCAATCCATACCATACAGTTATATATATATATATGAATGCAAATAAATAATGCACAATTTGAGATCTCAGACGTATGATATTGGATTTGTGGCTGCTAATACTTCTGTATGGGTCACTCACTCAGAGGAGAGGAGTACAAGGAGGAGTGGCTCGGTGCCCCATATTCGTTGACCAAAAGGATCAAACCCTATTATATTGCCCGTTCATGATATGATTCATGTGGCATCTAGGATATTTTTGGATTACATAATGGGATTTAGAAGTTTTGAAATTACTTGATTCCCTCACCCAAAGTGGCCAACAAAATCTTCGATCTTCATGATTTTTTTTTCCCTCTCTTGCTCACGGCCATAATGGTAAGTGGTTTAGCTTTTAGCAAAGAGTACACAGTTTTTATTTATTTTCATCCCAAACTTTCGTAATGTACGTGGAGATTGTGCTTGATTGTACGTAGGAGAGTCAAATGCTTTCTTGTTTTCAAGGTACGCAAAACTATTACGAATTAATTTGGTTTCCATGCACTCAGTTTCAATCTATTTAATCGTATATATATCTCTGTTTTTAGGCGTTGGAGTTAGCCTTGGACTGTATATGCAACTTTCGTCCTGATCAACTCTTTCTTGCCACATTCTTCTTCAAGTTTTAAATTTAATAGCTTAGCTTTATGTAGGATAGATTAAAAATAGCGTGGGAAAATATTCAGTGAGTTTCATGATTTTGAAACGTCAATAGTTCAATGATTAATATACGGCTCGTAAATTTCAATAGAAACTTGATTTCTCTTTTTGTTTTTTCAAAGATATGATCCTGCAGTTTAGTTTGTGATGTCTAATCAAAGAGATTAGATGCAGAATATGATGTTACAACTGTCTTAAACACCAATATTTCCCTCATGTGAATCAGTATTAATGGAGAGTAAATTTAATTATTGCATGTAATTCATTGCCTTTGAGTGGTAAGCATTTCAATAAATTGCTGGTTATTATGAGTATATGCATTTGAATCCCTCCTCCTCTCACTTTCTATGTTTATAAAGTTCTAAATTCTTTTCATTTGAATCCACAATATATATATATATATATATATTGGCAAAAAAAAAAAAAAACAAAGCTGATGAAAACCTAGCTATTATATATTCTGCCTTTTTATTGAGCACAAAAGTCTATCAAGGGTCGTATGGAAGGTAATCTCATTCTCACAAGACCAGCTAATGTAATGGTAATTGGGTGAAGAATTCATAATCGATCTTAGGCTGCCTCAAAAATATACTATGCATAATCCCGTCCGACCGCACTTGTGTACTTGAAACCAAGAAAGCAAGAAAAAAGAGACATTAATTATAAGTATCCAACAATTAATGCAGTTACATAAAAAATGAGGAGGCCTGAAATCGCAAATTAAAGGCTTCTTCCCTTCCCACACTTAATTGATACAAATTGAGTATATATATATATATATATATATATTATATATATATATGTGTGTGTGTGTGTGCAGTCAGGCCCGTAAGGATTGATCCGGACACCCCTGTGTCAACAAAAAAAAAAGTGTGTGTGTATATATATATATATATATATATACATACATACCAAATATATATATATATATATGTATGTATAAGTATGTATGTATTGGGCGGGCGGCATGTTAGGTCAAGCAGATATATATAGTGGCGAAAATAGAGGGTGGTGTCCGGTGTGGCTCCGTGAACCTCGCTTTACCAGCCATCAAAAATCGCCAATTTGGAGTGGAGGATCTAGAGAGGCCAACGTCCCTAATTATCCTCCACATGTGAATATACAAGCCCTTGTTTGGTATCCAAGACTTTCTCCGTTCCATTTCATATTTGGTACTTTAGACCTTTTTATGTTTCAAAGCCCTTTCTCCTTATAAAGCTCATTTTTATTTAATTTTTTACTTTTTTGAAAGCCTCATTTGTCATAAAATTCTAAAGAAATCTCTTTACATCTTTATTCTAGTGATTTCATGTCATTTAGTTTTGTTTTATAAACTAGTGATTTTACTACCGATGAGAACAAAAGGTTAAAATAAAGATTCACATTCCAAAATTAATAAAATAGAATAATTGAGTTATTTCAATAAATACATAAGTTGTTGTTGAATTTAAAACAAAGAAAGTCAAAATTTCCTATATAAGTTAAATAACTAACAAAGCACAAATATATAAAACAAAATGTAAAAGATGCAATATCTTAGATATATTTTAGGGTAATTAAGTCAAATTTGTATAGATTTCATTCCATTTTGACATCTAAAAATTAATTACCCTAAACATTAAAAACATAATGAACATTCCATTTGGAGTTACCAGACACTAAGGCTTCCATTAATAATTCAATTTAGCACTTAAACATAGTACGTTCAAACCTTAATACATTCAAACATGTTTGATAACAAAAAAAATAGAATGCCTTAATTAATTAAGTCGCTCTGAATTGTTTAGTCAGAACTTACTCAAAACAATAAGGTCCCATTTGATAAAACTAAACCTAAATTCTGAGTTCTAAATTCTAAACATGGAAACAATTAATTTGCTAAATTTTAAGCGCTAAAAATAAATATATAATGTCTGAACCTTAATACTGAATCTATCTATAGCGTTTGATAAATATCTAAAATTTAATGCTTAATAAGCTAAATTATATAATTTTGCTTTGCTATCTTTTCATTCGAAAAAAGAGCACATGATTTAATTAGCTTGAAATTGTTAGGTATGAAAAATACAATAATTATTTTTAGATTATTTTGAGTGTAAAGGCATCTTGGATGAAAAGATTTTTTCATTTTGGGCATTTTGAGATGTACCAAAAATGAGGTTATATTGACGATAGTATCTATCAAGATTTTTTTTTTTTTTTGAAAGTGTAAGTGAGAGATCTTAAACACTCTCTTCCCGTGCCATCCAATTTATTCCTCCCCTATCTATCAAGACTCACACTTTCTAGCAACATGAATCAAATAATCAAACAATTATATTCATCCAAAAAGCATTGTCCATATTTATTGATACTAAGAATATTTATTTGTGTCTTAACATCGTACCAAATTTCTTGTCTTCGATATTTTTTTATTAACCCTTTTTGGCCTTTCCTGAAACAATATGCAGCGAGGTGCGTCACTCGAAGATAAAAGCAATTCGATAATGCAACGTCCTGTATCTTACACCCGACAAGGCACATGACGCCCATATTCAGCACTTTTATGGCCAACTCAAACTTTAAATCGTTTGTGCGTTTGAAATTAATGGTAACCTCCGCCGATTAGGATTAAGAAATACTTTTTAAGTGATGAGCACAAGAGCTGATCATTAAATCTGTTTGTTTGGTGTCTGCCTTTAGTGAGACAGCTACTGTGCCCAAAGCCATTGAAGATTTGTTGGCCTTGCTTGAGCCATCGTCGATTCATAGTGGAAAGATAAAATTCATACACAAGATTCGATGCATAATTAATCTACCGGCAAGTCTCGATGTGTAAAACATCCAAAGAAAGGTACCCAAATCTTATACAGTACGATTTCTTGTCACAGGAAGAGGAAGAAAAAAAAAAAAAAAAAGAACTGAACAATACAAATCAGGAAGACATTTCATTCGAATCTGCCAAAGTTTTTCTTCTTGTTCAGAACTTTAAAAGAATAAAAAGTTCTTAATCTGAAGAGGGGATAACAGGTATTAGCTTTTTTGGGGTACAAGAACTACGGCCAAAGTTCCCACGATCAGGTGTAAGCATTCCTGATTTTGTTTACCGACAATATACCCTTCGGAAACACCCCCAAAAAAAAAAAAAAAAAGGACTTTCGGAAACCGATTGTAGTAAATACGCAGGGAATGCATGAATAAATTAGTATGATATTACTTTAGAAAGGTTTGGTTCCAATAGCTAGCTTGGGCAGGTATCGGAGCCCCAATTAAAGCCTAGAATTGAATACACAGGATCACGTAGGTAGTTAAAAAGTGTTACTACTTAAAACAATTGAAACTTGAGCTCTTTCTGCTTTTGGCAATGGTTCTTAGACAGGGAGTGGTACATGCTTATGAAGTTCTCTTTAGAAACAGAAGCTTTGTGGTATGAGTATAACCTTACCTAACCCGGCCGGGCTGTACGTGTACGTACGTATATTCTTCGCCATGATACGGTATGTATATACAGGGTAAGGACTCAAGTGTCTGCGTCAGTCGACCACGACGATAAATATATGCGGACTGCCTTTTTTAACTAGCACCATAATGAAGAAAAGCTAGCATCATAATGAAGACGAGTAAGTGGTAAGGTCAACTCCACCAATGTCCCTCAACTACTGCATTTCGAAATGCTTATAATTTCAGGTTTCAATACACAGACAGGCGACAGCGTCTCGTCTCATATATCTGAAGGAAATTGATAAACAGGTGCGGAGTGCAGGCAAACGGACGCACGAAACTCTTGTTTGTAGCACAACCAAAAAGGCAGCCGAACCTAGGGGTATATTCGAGCCGAGTCGAGTTCGAGTACCGCTATACTCGAGCTCGACTCGACTATAATATAATTATACTCGATCTCGATCGAGTCGGAGAATCACAGTTCGAGTTCGAGCTCGATCGAGTCCTTAAAAAGCTCGAGCTCGACTCGATAAGAGTACTCACCGGTAATTTCTCAGAATTTATTTACCTATATTAGTAATTTTATATATAATTTTTTTTTAATTTTTTATGTGATACTCGATAGAGCTCGTCGAGCTCTGGAGTATCAAATTTCTGAGTTCGAACTAGACTCGATAGCTCTAACGAGCAGCTCGAAATCGAGCTCGAGCTCGATGAAGCGAGTTCGAGCTCAAGTCGAGCAACTTGAATCAGCTCCACCCCTAGCCCAACCCCTCTCCATGTATATATATATATATATATATATGTACACTTCGCACGCAGCCCACCAAGCGATCACCATATCTTTCCAACACTGACTATTGTACGAGTTAATGATGCTCCTTGTTGGATTTTTATATAAGAAAGAAAAGACATCAGCACCTCAGATGAAGCAGCAAAAATTACTACTTGGGTTTATCAATGCATGCGTTACTGTTGATTACACCAACAACTCCCCTTTTCCAATGCTTTTCTCCATTCGTTTTGAGACTTGTGGCCGGGCACAAGCTTAGCACTTTCAAACAAATTAAAGTCGAACACCATTTTTTTTTTTTGTTTCCAAAAGCCATCATATTCATGCCTTTGCGTAGCATATAAAACATGTTGGTTACTCCATGATTAATTGGGAAACTTTAGTGAACCACAACAAAAGAGAGGTCCTCCCTCGTAGTCGTAGGTTGATCTTTCTTTGGGCAAAATGCTTTGATTATATATATATATATATATATATATATATATGGAACCGAACCTTGCCACTGTAACCCAAGTGTCTCTTCCACGTTCCAAGTCCATATAGGGACTTAAAGATCCCCGCTCATCTTTATCCATCGTATCTGTGGACATATGAGTGTGTTACGTGAATGCTATTGTTTCTTAATTTTGGTAGAAATTCTACAAATCTGAGTGGTTTCTTGGTCCTCCGCCGGTACTTGTGGATTCAGAGGGACACCATTTGCTGCTCAAACCGCAGCGGCAAATGCTATTCGTACAATAGTAGGAGTGGGCTGGTCATTCTTAAAAATTTAATTTAAGGTTAACATATTATTGTCTACACTATTTCTTAAAAATTTTGTTTATACAGGTAGATTTAGATTCACCGCAATCTCTATCTATATTTGAAAATTTTTTTTGTACCTACGTACGTGTTATGTATGAATCTAGCTACACCTACTTATGCGAAAGGAGGGGAAAAAAAAAAACATTGTCACGATGTGATTGTAGGGAACATCAACATTAACCGTTTAATTTAACTAGTATTATAATTTTTGTCTTCTCTTAATGCTGCGGGCTTTCGTTATAGTTAATCTTGTCGCCTTGTCTCGAGGCAACCGTTGATCAATGCTCCTTACCAGTGGACGGGTAAAGGCTCACTACATAACATGCATGCAACTGCATGTATGTAAATTTTACAAAGAAATAATGGTTAATTATCATATTAATTACATTTGGCTCTCTTGAGGGTTGACCAAATTTTGGAACGAAGCATGTGATTTGATCGGCTTACATGTATCCCACTTCCCCTCTATGAGTGAGGGTGTTCAAAGCAAATTAATCTGAGTACTGCAATGACAAAAGCGTACTTACTCTGCAAGAAAGTATATATGTTGAGTTTCTCATCTTCTAAATTTTTAACAGTACTGAGGGTGTCCAGAGCACATTCTCGCCCCTATCTTGCATTTTTTCCCCTACCCATTTGTACTCCTCACCATCCCTAGGAAATTATGATGTTAGATGGATAGGATATAGTATGTGAAAGGCTTTTAAAATCTATTAGGATGAACAATACCATGTCTAAAACCTTTGGGTGGAAATAGGCCGCGCCACAAACATGAAACGTCTCAGTCTCAGACAGTGCAATGGCAGTGGGGTTCTAGGAATTTCTTCTTTTGGGTTTTTTTTTTTTGGTGAAAATTAAATTAAATTGGGAAAGCCTCCAAATACAATAGGGGCAGTATATGTGAGGATGTGCATGATGGATGGCAAAGTATGTACTTTTAGCTAGTGCATTTAGAAAAATCCGTCTTAAAGAACTGATGGGATGAGCATGCACTAGCTAATTAAGAGAAAAGAAAAACGAGAAAAATGCATTTGCTTGATCTAAATATAAGGCACTGGTGAAAATATGCGCGGAGCAAATAACTTTGTCAGTGTTCGTGTGGAGAAGTACTATCTCCAAGGAAGACCTGACCAACCTCGTATGGTTCAAGTTCTAATTTTATCGAACAAAAGTTAACTATGACGGAAATCATGAAAGTTTTTGTTTATGATGCAACAGCTTTCACATGATTGCTTCTTCTACGATCCAAACAAACGACAAGAGGGAGGCAATTAAAAAGCAAAACAAACTGGCCGTTGCAAAGGGCATACTAAAACTAGGAAAAAGCCACCTGCAGAAGCCACAATTCATGAGTTTGCTTACATAATACTACATGGGAAGCCGTTCCAGGGGATAAACTTCGAATCGCCAACCTTTTCTTTATATGCATGTTTCCTGATCTAGCAAGAGACTGACTAGCATTAGTGGCACACGACAAAGAAACAAGTGAGCAGGAAGAAATGGTTAACGTAGAGGTACTTGATAGGGGAATGCTGTTGTTGTCTGTCGTGATCAAACTAACGTGTTTGGTGTTGTTAATTGCTGAATATCCAAATGGTGTCAAAGCTGCTTCGCCGCCGCAGGTTTCGGCCATGTTTGTGTTTGGAGATTCATTGGTTGACAATGGCAACAACAATTTCATCAACTCCCTAGCAAAATCCAACTATTACCCTTATGGCTGCGATTACGACAAAGGCCCCAACGGAAGATTTTCTAATGGCAAAAATTTTGCTGATGTTCTAGGTAATTAACCTCCTCTGCCGGCCGATAAATTAAGCTTCAGATAATCTGAGTAACTTGCATATATATATGTGTGTGTGTCATTTAAGACTGATTTGTGAGAATTAATTGAATAAGGGTGATGAATTCCTGATGCGGTCTCATCGTATATTTTGTATTGCTAGGCGCTACCCTGATATAGCTAATAAAATTTTGAAGTTGATGATGATCAGGAGAACTATTGGGTGTGGCAGTAGCTCCACCGCCATTCGCAGACCCAGGCACGTCAGGGGCAAGACTTGTTGGGGGAGTTAACTATGCTTCCGCGGCTGCCGGTATCCTGGATGAATCCGGCCGCCACTACGTACCTTAATTACCACTCTATCATGTCATAACATATATATATATATATAGTAGTAAGTTACTGCTTATAATATAATGTTGTAATAATTTTAATTGCAGGGAGATCGGTATCCCCTGAGCCAACAGGTGATCAATTTCGAGAGCAACTTGAGTCAGTTGCGAAACATGATGTCCGGTCCAGACCTCACCCGATACCTGTCCAGAGCCTTAGCAGTAATGGTGCTTGGGAGCAATGACTACATCAACAACTATCTGATGCCATCCCTTTACACTTCCAGCTACAACTACACCCCTTCCCAGTTCGCCAACCTTCTCCTCAATCACTACGCCCGCCAGCTGGTGGCCCTCTACAGCGCCGGGCTCAGAAAGTTTTTTCTGGCTGGCATTGGCCCCCTGGGATGCATCCCCAATCAGCTGGCGACCGGTCGAGCAGCTCCCGGCAGGTGCGTCGACTACGTCAACCAAATCCTTGGTTCTTTCAACGAAGGACTCCGAAGGCTTGTTGACATTATGAACAACGGCACCCACCCCGGTGCAATGTTTGTCTACGGAAATTCCTACGCCGCCATTGGCGACATTATTAACAATCCTCCCAGATACGGTAAATTTAAAATATATACTTACAATCATCAAACTATATATATATAATATTTTGTTTCATAAACATATGAAATAAGATTTGATGATATGGAATATATATGCACGCACGCATGCAGGTTTTAGCGTTTGGGATAGAGGTTGCTGTGGGATAGGCAGGAATCAGGGGCTGATAACTTGTCTGCCATTTGTGACTCCATGCTCAGATCGAAAGCAATACGTGTTTTGGGATGCATTCCATCCAACTCAAGACGTTGATGCCATCCTCGCACGGAGGGCCTATTCCGGTCCACCTTCCGATTGTCACCCCATCAGCGTCCAACAACTGGCTCTCATTAACTTCTGAAGCACACGCTACTTTATACTGAATGTTATTTCGGATTTTGTCTATCGCACTGCTGATCTATGTTAATTAACCAGCTAGAGGCGCAGGCGTGTGGCAAACAATCATATATGGAATTGTTTTTCTCTCTTCTCTCATCTCATTGCATGTCTGAAGTGATTACTTTGTGGCTAGCTAGTTATGAACCTATCGTGCAACATGGCATTGATGGAGCAATCAAAGGTTTATTCCAGTGATTTCTTGAAAGAAAAATTTCTACCCATAGCCAAAAAAATGTACCAAAACCCACAGCAGCTGAATTTTTGCTGCAACGAATGCTCTTCATTATCAATAGACTTGGCCTGAGCATAGGCCAGCAAAAGAGGATCAGAACGATCCTGAATTACATCAGGACGGATAGTAGTAGATCCAACTATAAAAGAATCAAACACGAAACTAGAATCAGCCAAATTTGGATCAAAAGTAGCACTCTCATCATGCTGTTGCTGCAACAATGCAGAATTAGGAGAAGTCAACTGAATCAAACAATTCGAACAATCACCTTAACCCAAATTCTAATTGACAATAGGCGGGCGACAGCTGCAAGACCGGTTTCCCTATAGGATCAGGCGAAGAATCCATATCATTTTTCACCTGCTTCAGTTTATGATTTATCAATGAATCTTTTTAACAAAACCAAACAAAGCAATGAAACCTTCAAGCATCCAAACTTCCACAAATATTACTGAAATTCGAGGTCGTGCCGTAATACTTTTAAGGGATAATTTCAGAAACCTCCCTTGAGGTTTCTGACAATTTCACATGGCTCCCCTCAGGTTTAAAAAATTACACTTACCTCCCTTAACATAGTAAAATACCTAAAATGCCCTCCACTTGGTAGAAAATTTTAAATTTAAGGCAACAAATTTTCAAAACCTAAAAAAATTTTATTTTTCTGTCCCTTGTCTATTTTTGCTTCTCTCTTTTATAAATTAAACTTCCTCCATTCCATTGAAGTTGTTATACTTTTCTTTTTTATCTGTCCCAAAATAATTGTCACATATTCAAAATAAAAGACTTGTTTACATCCAATTTCAACATTTACCCTCTTAAAATATGGGTCCTACAACTTTAACTCAAAAGTCAAAATAAAACGGAAGCACCACAATTTGGTGTTTGAAAGACACCCCCCAAATATGTGTCATGCGTTATTGATACGTGATCTTTGGTCATGCATTTTTGAGCTAACTAAAATAGATAGGTCTTACAACAACAGATTCCCGACATAACTTTCTTTGTTAGCATTACACGTCAGAGGGCAAAGGTGGAAAGTGAAACAAAATTTGCAAGATTCAGTGCACTGTTGATAAAAATCACAACTTCCCAAGTGTGACAAATTTATCGGGACAGAGGGAGTATAACCTATTTTTTATTTTTTTAGTTTTGTTGATATTAGCAAATTGAAATTACAAAATCAACAGATGGAGTAGATTATGTGTCAAAGTAAAAGCAAATGAAGAGACTCACAGTGGTAAAGAAATAAATAATGAAATTGATAGTTAAAATAGGAAGAAGAACTAAAGATGTGAAATTTGTCATATTTTATTTGTCATAAAAAAAACTTTTAAAAAATGTCAATAATTACATAAGAATTTCTTTTATTGGATTAGGAATTTTTTTATTATGATTTTATTGTGGAGGCAGAATTTATTCTCTAATTTTAAGATATTAATATTTTTAAAACCATAGGAGTGTTGTAATGGTGGTTTTAGGTCAGATTAACTGTATTGAAAAAGTATTTGAGCACTAATATTTAATTTGAGGTATAAAATTGGTTGTCAATGGGGTTTGTGTGTGTTTTTTATTTTTTATTTTTTGCATGACAAGTATTGATATTATATATGCAATTTGGAATCTTTTGGACAATTATTTGATTTTAAAACTTATGTTTGGATGGTTGTTAGTAATTAGACTTGTTGATTTGTGTAAAGTGTAGAAGAAAATGGTTCTTGGTTTTGTATAAAAGGGCAATTTAGGATTTTTGAGAGAAAATTTAGGTTGTTGGACCTATATTGTTACTAAAAAGTAAAAATAGGGAGGTATATATAATTTTTAAAACCTAAGGGAAGCTATCTATAATTGTTAAAAACCTCAGGGGAGGTTTGTGAAATTATCCCTACTTTTGACTATTTTTTTGTAATTAGGCTATACCATCCCCCAAAATCACATAGAATTTAGATAGTTAGCACTAAACTTTTAATGAATACTTTCTGTTCCTCTCTATCTCTCTCTACTCCAACTTCTCTCTCTCTCTCTCTCTATACACACACGCACACATATATATATTCACTTCTCAAAGACCTCCCTCCTAGGGTGGAAGCCATTTTCTCCTAAAGTTTCTTAGATTTTTATGTTTCTTCTAAGAATTTCTAGTCACTTTCGCCTAGGGAATTCCCATGAAAATTTTGTATTTTTTTAATTTTGTTAGATTTGAAATTTTGTTGGATCGTGTATCTATTTCAACACATCTAATCATCATTATTGAAGTTTAAAACTGTTTATTAATAGATCTAGCGCTTCCAACATCCGTTGGAGGAAGTTGCAGTGATTTATCTTATTAGAAGGCAATTTTGAAATTTTTTACACTTTTCAAATTAGTTCATAACTTTCATAATGTTTTATAGGTATTGTAGTTATTGAATTACATATCTAAAATTTCTAGTGCATCTTTAATTTTTCATTATGACAATATTGTCTAATGCATCTTTAATCTGCCATAGAGTAGTATTGTAAATCAAATTATGTTGAATGATTTTTACCAATTCGTAAGTGAAACTTGCTTTTATATATATAAAAAAAGACTATACTCTCACCCTCCCAACCCCCTTCCCCCCCCCCCCGGGTTTCCCATCAATTGCAAAATCAATTGAGAATCGATGCATCTTTTAAAGTAGGCATATCTGTCATGGACCTTAAAAGATTGTCATTTTTCTCCCAAATGACCTTCACCACTATAGGATTTGATAAGGATACAGAAAGAAGAAAGTTCATAAAATTAGGCTTTTACTTGGTAATGAAAATCAGGTGCCGTTCGTGACGAATTAGAGAAAGTTTTACCTATATTAGAATAGGGATGGCAACGGGGCGGGGGACCCCTCCCCCGTCCCCCGCCCCGTTGCCTATTAGTTCCCCCCGTCCCCCGCCCTGTCCCCCGCCTCCCGCTCCCCCCGCCCCGCCCCGCCCCAGCCCCGCTTCCCCCGCGGGGGCACCCGCGGGGTTAATAAAATTTTATTATAATTAAATTTTAATAAATAATCAAGTACTAAAATATCAACACATCACCAAATTATTATTCATTGTAATTTTACAATTGAAACTCATAAAAACAATCAAACAGAAGTTATTTGAATACAATTCAATATGATGAAATAAATATAACTAAAATAGTCAAATTTTCACTTTTAGTACAAATGCAATCACTAATTCATCATTGTGTTTGTGCTTTTTTTTGAGAAAAAAATGTTATTCTATTAAGTGTAATTAGAAATTTAGTATAAATGTATTAGTAAATTTAGTATAACTAATTAATAAATTCTATTAGTAGACATGTATAATTATTCATATAATTGACAATATCAATTATATTACAAAAACTAATATACATTATATAATACATCTAACTAATAATATTATTATCATAAGTTTATAACTAATTAACTTACATATAATATATAGTCATTTATATATATATATATATTTTTTACGGGTGGCGGGGCGGGGGATGGGGCGGGGGAGTATACCCCCGCTCCCCGCCCCGTTTCTAAGAGGGGGAAAAAAATTCCCCCCCGTCCCCGCCCCACCCCCCGCCCCGTGAGCCCCCCGCAGGGCGGGCACCCGCGGGCATCCGCCCCCATTGTCATCCCTATATTAGAACCTAAAATCCAGGTTTACGGTGCCGCACTAGAGTGAAACCATCAAAATGTGTGAGGGAGGCTGACTTGGGCGAATTGTAAGTGAGCCATAAATATGGATACAAATTTCAACAATTGATGCGTCTAATTTAGAAATACTAGTAATTTTCTTAACCTTCTTTCCTCCACAAGAGAGAGATCTTAGCTTCAAGTGTAGATATCTCTTCCTCATCCTTTGTTTTTATTTTATATTTAATAATAAAATCTCTTTTAGGATATTGTAGTGAAAGTTTTCTCTCTCTTTGTATTTATTAGTGAAGGTTATTTTATTGAGAGTTTTGTTTAGTTTTTTTTTTATTTTTTCATATCTAAGAGTTTTTTTTTGGATTTACATGTTAAATTTGGGATTTCTTAGATTTTCTTATCAAATTTAACGTCAATTTTGAACTTAAATCAGTTAGATAATAAATCTAAGGCAATAGGCATATGTACAGATATTTATGATGCACAAGTTATGAAACAACTCGTGTAATTGATCAAATATAATAGTTTGTGATTCACAATTAATATTGGCTTCTGTTTTATAAAAATATTCAACAATTGAAAATTTTATTATGTCTTTTGTTTGTAACTGTATCAACATCTACATTTGCTAGGTTAAATTATTACTCCCTCCGTCCCACTTTGATAGTCCTGATTTTTTTTTCACACAGTTTAATAAAAAGTAGTTAACTTTGTTGGAAGAATCAATTTAGGTAGCTATTTTCCTAAAATACCCTCACATTAATTAGAGTACAACTTTATGGGAACTTGAATTGATGGTAAAAAAAGAATCAACTCTCGTTAAATGGGGTAGGTTTATAGTAACAATAACTTATATTGAATAAGAGTATTTTAGAAAAATTAAAAGAAAAACAGGACTATCAAAGTGAAACGGAGGGAGTGTTATTGTTATTATTATTATTATTTGGCTAGTGGATACACTAAAGGTTATTACTAATTGTGAAGGTGCTTGATCCGATACAAGTGCATTGACCGTCAACCTCATTTACAGCTGATGGGTCGACTGTAATTTCACCTGATAACCTAATAGGACCCAAAACAGAACAGCGACAGCGGTATCGGCGGTGTCCCCATTATTCAGAAATTAAATAGCAGTAGTATTACAGAGAAAACAGAGAGACGAACTAAGCCCACCAGGGAAAGTAGAAGCAGTAGGGAGGAAGGAAGGGAGATGGCGGGGGGGCGTTTGCAAACAACTGCAATAAATTCTCTACTTAAAGGAGGCAGAGGCAGCGACTGCTTCAGTAAACTGCTTGGCAGTGGGCAGCAGCAGCGCTCCATCGCTGCCAAACCTAAAACTTTTGACACTGCTGCTGTTGCTCATACTGATTCATCACCATCAGCTGATGCTGATGCTGCTTATCCAAAGCAATCTGATTTCCCCCACCACCACCACCACCACCACGACGCCGTCGATTCCGGTGGGGTGCCCACTTCAGGAATAAGCAGACCCCTTTCGGAAATCTTGAAAGAGCTCAACAAGAAAGTACCAGATTCTCTCATCAGTGCCCGCACCGAACCCAATGGCTTCTCCGTCAAATACATCCCCTGGTTTTCCTACTCCCACCACTTCGATATATATATATATATATATGGTTTTTTTTTCCTCTCCCACTTTTATGCTTAATGGTTTGTGTCTACTGGAATTAAACTTACTAGTAGTAAGTGTACTACTTTGCACCATTGTTTTCTGTAAAAACTGCAAACTATTGCTTCCCACGTCTCTCACAATGTTTTAGTGTTCCATTATGGTGGCAGAGTTGGATTAGACTATGAATGCAGCTACAATGACTACATAACCCCCCCCCCCCCCCCCCGGGCCACCCCGGGGCCCTAAAACCCCTTTAACCAGAGGAGCATTGGAATGCTTTGATAGCTATTCACCCCAACTTAGTCTCACTATCAAGCACTCACTTCCCACTCATCTCAAGTCTGCCTTGCAAGCACAGTCTTTTATTTAAAATGGAACCTTTTTAGTGTTCATGCCATCTTCAGTTTTAATTTCAAACGACTACCTAGATGCAGTTGAATGGGTCACTTTTTGCCAACAAAGCAATATCTTTTTGTCACGCAGCCCCTGCTTGATGGACTCTCTCAGTGACTCCCCAAAAATTTGAGCTTTCTACCACCAATTGATCAGTGTCTTTTATTTGTAACACCAAGATTGGTATTTTTCCAAGCCACTGCCTGTAATCAATCTTCGAGTATATATTGCTATTATCCAGCTTCCTTAAAAAAAAAAAAAGAAAACAAAAGAAAAAAGACTTGCTATGCATTCCTATGGTAGTTTCCACTTTCATGGCCTGTTTAATGCTTGGTCAAGTTTAAAGTTAACAATACCTTCTTATTCCGGCTTGCAAAGTTGCTACGGTGCTTTAGCAATTACATGGTATGTTCAATGGAGATTGTCTGTCGATGTCTCAGTATACGAGGCACATTGTGCGTTGTAGTTAAGTTTATAGTCTTATTGTTCCCTTAATATTGTGATTTGTGACTTATTAACTTTTATCTCCTTTTTCCCCCCTCCTTCTACAAGGCACATAGTCAATCGGATTTTGAACTTGCATGCTCCAGGTATTGGACATTTTATGTACATCTCTTGTTTCTGAAGTGATCAATTTTCCTTTTAAGCTTCATTCAGAAAGCATCCTAATTCTTTACCTGTTCTAGAGTGGTCTGGTGAAGTTCGGAGCATCACTTATTCAGCTGATGGGAAGTCAGTTTCTGTCATTTATCGTGTAACATTGTATGGAACTGATGCAGAGGTACTACTTTTGCTTTCCATTTTTGAGCATGCTTGTCTAGGTCCTAAAAATTTCAGTCTGCTCAGGGGACTTTGATGGTTCATCTGCTCTCAAAACTTGTTATTTTCATTCTGATAAA
Organism: Coffea arabica; assembly: GCF_036785885.1. Taxonomy (NCBI): domain Eukaryota; kingdom Viridiplantae; phylum Streptophyta; class Magnoliopsida; order Gentianales; family Rubiaceae; genus Coffea; species Coffea arabica. The sequence continues at coordinate 1,296,027 of NC_092329.1, forward strand.
ATGAGACAAGTGCTAGAAAGTGGATATATGTAAATAGCTGTAACTTTTAAGTGTCTGATACATGCCTGGTAAGTGTAAGATACTGGTCAGTTTTGGAGCATCACTTATTTAGAAAAAACAATTAGTCCTTCCATCCATGTGGATCCAAATTCCTCTCTTGTCTTGGTCTCAAAGAACCACATATCTGTTCTCTGGTGGCGTAACATGCGTTGGGACTGGTAGTTGTTATGGGGATCTTTAAAAGTGTCAATTGCTGCATACCATTACTCTTGAAGGGAAGAGGCCAAAACAACCTGTCAGTGTAGGTAATGAATTTGACTTCTTGTTAATTTTATTCACCTTTCTTTTTATTCTTTCTTTGAGGGGTTGGGGAGAGGGAGAGAGAAAGGGTGGAGGTAATGATGGAAAGTAAGATATAGCGAGCAAAATTTGCTGGTTTGTCAATGTGGCATTTTCATACAGTATAGCCTGATTTGACCTTAAAGGGAAATTGGAGAAGGAAGTGGTTAATCCTTGGATACTTTTTGAATTTTGTGGATTCTGAAATGGAGAAAGCTGCCAAGAAGAGTAATCAATTTGATGTGAGGATTTTGAGTGAACGAAGATGCAAATAAGGGAATAAGGAAGGGATTTGATGTAATCATCTTAATTTTAACTCACAGAACCCAAAAGCAGAGAAACTATCATTGACAATCTTCTCCCCCTTTTGCTTTTGGGCTTACAAAGTTGTATGCCAGACCAGTATCGTGTTTTAACCTTTTACTTCAAACAGCCGAAATCAAACTTCCATTCTTACTAAAGTTTACTCCTGAAAAGTCCAAGATGTTACCCTGTAGGCAGTAGCTGAGTTGTTAACGGCGACTAATCCTTGGAAGAGCTAGGGTCCTTGAGACAGGAAGAATTCAAGTTGTTTGATGACCAGTCTTCTCAAAATAGCGGTGCTGCACTGATATTAAATCTCTTTGGATGCATTTGACGCAGGGTGTTATTTAATGCGCGTTGTAATTTGGCGACCTTCATGATATTTGTCCAGTTCATATGATTCTGCGAGTAACATATGTGTTGAGTACATCTTGTTGCCCTCTTGGTGGGTGGTATTGGTTGAATTTTAGTTTGGGATAAGGGGTTTTAGGTGACTATCCCATAGTTGCCTACTGGGGGATAGTCATATTTAGCTGAATTCAGCACGAGAATGATCATGTTAATTGTTTCCATTGAATCTGTCACATGCAACATGCTGAATGAGTTGATGAGAATTCATTGACCAGACAACTCAAAAAAAAAATCTGAATCAGATGGTGTTCATTATATTTTATAGTAGAAATTGCTCTCCCTTTCCCGGGTTCCTGGCTTCACAAAAGGTGCAGAAAATTGAAACTTGTTGTGATTCTTTGGTAGCTAGCTAGCAGCAGAGTACTAATATTTCTGCTGAGTTGACCGAAAAGTAAAAAAGCAGTATTGTATTGTTGTGTTGCTCTTCCACTTGGGGACTTTTTCCAAAATTAATCCTCCATTGACACAGTAGTGTATGAAAAGGTGTGCAAACCTTTTTTTTTTGTTTTTTCCCGTCTGTCTGTCTAATGGTTTGTCAAACTTGTAATGTTGGTTAGATATATCGGGAGTCAACAGGAACTGCGTCTGTAGGCGAACCGGGTTATGGGGATGCAGTGCAGAAGGCAGAAGCAATGGCATTTCGTCGAGCATGTGCTCGCTTTGGGCTGGGGCTTCATCTTTATCACGAGGACACGCTGTGAGCGGCCATCTTGAATGCGGTTGATCTCTGCCTATTCTTTTCTTGTGTATAGAGCTGGCCTCTTTGCAATGAAATCCTCCCTGAGATGACATAATTGACATAGCGTGCGTGGGATGGGATGATAAACTTGTTTAGAATGTTGCCTGCCCCACCACCGCTCTTGCTATTCTAAGATTTTTTGTCTTTCGCAACAAAAAAAAAAAAAGAAAGAACTGTGACATGATCACCTGCAACTTTCTCAAGTAGTAGTATAACAACAAATAGTGGTTGAATTCAATTTTCCCAAACCTAAACCTGCTACTATTATTTATTTACTGCTATATGGGTACCCGGGGTGGTGGTTATGTGAGGAAAAGGCCAGTCATCTCACCTGGGCTCCGGCCATATGGAGCTTGGAGGTCCAGAAGAATATGCAGTGCCCACTTGCATCCCAAAAAGCTTATTGCAAATGATATTAAAAGTCTCTCTTTTTTTTTTTCTCTTTTGAAAGCCAGTGCTTATATATATATATATATATTTTTTTTTTTTAAAAACTAGTTTCTTGATAATTCAGCAATTAGAAGAATTTTTGCAACGACATATCAGCTCAACCAAATTTGGTTTGGACCACAAATTAGGTGAAATAGAATAGAAATGGATCGAGGGGATTTCGGTTCCTTAGGAGCGCAAAAATTGAGTTCCCATCTACTTATATTTCTTTCAAACATTGTCGAATATCGGCGGGTACCTTCTTTGATACCATATATTATTGGTTTGTTTTGGTTTTTTTTGGGGAGGGGGGTGGTGGTGGTGGGGGTATGCGTATTGTTTATATATGTCTCCTATGTGCTAATTAAAGCTGAGTTAGAAGAAGAACAGTTGGAAGCTGCACGATGATTGAGAAGTCAAAGGGGGGAGTCACAATCAAATTAGGTTGGGTTAAGTCTTGATGTTGAGGGCAGCCCACATGCAAAGAAAAATATGTGGATTTGCAGCAGATGCGATGGAGATGGAATTGATGGACGAAATGAGTTTTGGGATGCTGTAAAAAGCAAATGTTGGATATTAGTACATTTATTATTTTTTTTTATTAGAGAAAGTAGAAAGAATTGGAAAGTGGAGTAGAGGAGGGACGGAATGACATATAATCGACTAGAGTACTCCCCTCCCTCCAATATATATATATATATATGTATATATACATAGAGAGAGAGAGAGAGACACGCAACATCAGGCTCGGCCACCCTTCGAACACTCCTCAGCGCGCACGTGTGTGTGCGCTTGTGCGTGTGTCTGCATTCTGCTGCAGCATTGCCTCAAAAAAGAAAAAAAAATCTAAAAAAAAAAAAAGAAGAGAGAGAGAATCCCATAAGTAGGCAGAATGCAGTCGCATGTAAGCTTATCCGACATCTGTCAATCACATGCGTGCGTAACTGTAGTCTCTCTCTCTACGACACGACACGATACGATACGATATATATGAGATGAGATGAGATGAGGGGAGGGGCCTCTCCAGCTCTCCTCTCCACTTATAGTAAACTTATAGGGACTCCCTTATTAGTACCAATAACGCGTCTAAACATCAGCTCCAGCACCACTACTATATAATCTACTACTACATCTGGTGTGGACGACAGCGACGGATGTTGTACTTACCCATGACAGCTCCATTTAATTACCATCTTAACCACTTGCGTACGTTTCTTACTTCCACTTCCATGTATGTATATATATATATATTCTTCCAAGTTCTAAGAAGCGGTAGCTGCTTCATTTCCCTCCTATAGGCTCTCTCAGCTGTCAGCACCAGCATATTTTTGGAACGGAGAGCGAGATAGAGAGTTACGGTGGGCTTTACGCTGTACGGCTGTCCCTGCACTACTCACTACATATCAACAATCCTTTCTTTCCCATGTTTCAATTATCCGTCTAAGCGAGGGACAAAGATTCTTCGCGGCTACTGTATAGCTACCAATACAATGCCCAGCTGCAGCAGCATCAGCATCAGCATCAGCATCAGCATCAGCATCAGCATCAGCATGCATGCTTGAAGATTTTATTAATTTTTTCTGCCTTGTCACAAACATGATATACTCCATCCCGCAAACCACCAGCTGATGATGAGCTACCCCCTTCATTAATATTAGGATAGGATACAGTATACTCTCCATTAGTTAGTAGGAAAATCAAGGGATGCATGGGGCGGTTCTCCCTACTAGGGTTTATAGCTGAAAAAAAAAAATGAAATGAAATGAAATGAGCTCCAGCCAGCCTGCAGCCTTCAGCCTTCAGCCCTGGCTACTGCAAACTTTTAACATCATCCTATTATTGGTAGGCAGCAGCTTCAGCCTTCAGCGGTACTATTTATAACCACAATAAAGAAACCAGACTGTGTGGAACTTTACGGGGATGGATGGATTCATTCAATCACACAGCCAAACAGATCGTTATAGGTATAGTTAGTGCGTAAACACTTAATTCGGATCCTACCTAGCTGTTCATTTTCCGCAGCTACAGCGTTCCTTCAAGCCTACCTCATTTTCAGGAACGAATCATCGTAACCGCTGACCGCCTCCCGCCCGTACCGTTTTTGCCATCAAATCATGCGACGATCTCCTCTGGCAAAGTGCAGTCCTAGTCCTCTGGGCATTACTCCGTAAATACTGCAAAGTCGAAGCCCCAATAATACTTTGGGCGCATACCTGTCATTTATTAAAAAAATAAATAAAATAAATAAATGAATAGAATCAAAGCCAACAGCCACAGCCACAGCCAGCCATGAGGGCTGCCATTCGGAGGGACACAATAATAATTCTACTCTCTACCCTCTTACCAACTCCCCCATTCTCCTATCAGCGCGCGTACGTTCATGCTTCCGAACGTTCACCCTCTCTCTCTCTCTCTCTTACGTATTTGTACTTGTGTACACTTATAGATACTAAAATTCAGGAATCCCTAAATCCACCCATCGGTCCTCTTTTTCTTCCTTTTTGGGTACAAATCTCCCCATTGGTTTCGAACCTCCTATCTCTAGCATAAAAACAAAGCAATTTTTTAGTGGTAAAGATTGCATATATATATATAAAATCAAATGTAATGACTTTGCATGGTTTTCTCTCAATATAGAGATTATTGATTGATCAAATTATAACCTGATTGTAGGGAGCATTTTTTTTTTCTTGACTAAAAACTTTTGGTCATAGATATGATCTTGTATGTTTATCTTTTAGCTGAATGTTCAAGTGACATATTTAGTATATTTCTTTAAAGATAATTTGATATCTTATGCTTCAAATATGTTTATCTTTGAGAGATAATATGTATAGAGAGATATTTAGCAGAGATGCAGCTTGCCACTTTTATTTAAAATTTTTAAAGGATTAATACCTAACTATTATAATGATAGCCTTAAGTTCACTATTTTTAGAATGCAACATCTTTATGAATTGATTACTAATAATTCTCCCCCACCCCCCAAAAGCCTAATAATTATTCCCCCAAAGCTATTTTCGGACAAAGTTTCAAAGGAATTAATTACTAGTATTTTTTTTTTCTCCCAAAGCCTAATAATGGTGTCATTTACGACATGAGGAGGCTGTCCAATACTTGGTTTTATAACTCTATGTAGAAGATACATCTTGAATTTTTGGTTGTATATCGTCCGATGTATAAAGTAATAGTATGAATAGTATGATATTAAACAAAATTGCCATGATCATCTTATTTTATGCAATTTTATCTCTACACGATTAAACAACTTGAAAGTGTTGTTGTGAGAGAACTGTTTGTTACAAAAAGCACACATATTTCTAAGAGAAGCAAAAAAAAAAATTCAATTGAAATCTGTTTAGAGTTTTCGTCTGTACATATGATCACAATAAGAATAGACAAACTAAGTTTTTTTGACTAATACGTTTTTACTCGTGAAATACACTTTGAACTATATATGAACCACCATATCCACCACTCCAATTTCTTTGACAATTCATATTCGAAAACTAGACGTTTTGTAAGACAATTTTTAACTTTATATTGAATATCTTTTTCATTTGTGTATTTAACCTAAAACTCTAAACAAGCAGGACGAGCATTAATACTAGTAAAAAATAATAATACGATACAAGTAACAAGTGAAAGGTGAGAAATTGTAAGTAGGAAGCATTTGATTTAAAATTTTCTACTCAAAAAAAAAAAAAGAAAACAACTGAAATGGGAAGTGTAAATGGTGGATGAGGTGTAGAGTAGTAGCAAGCACAACATAACATTAAGCGCGTAAAGATTATGGGTGGCAAAGTGTAAAAAGCAAGAGTGGGGTGGGGCTGCGGCGTATATAATTCGTGTCCGTATTATTACGAGACTTCCTTTTTTCTTTTGCTTTTCCCTTCCCTCCCATTTCCCTCTCTCTCTCTCTCTCTCTCTCTCTCCAATCTTTTTCCCTCCCTCTGGATCTCTGACCTAATTGTCTCTTCCCTTCATCAACACCACCACTAACCCCACCCCTTCTCTTTCTCATCTTCACCACAACTTTTATCCAAAAACAAAACAGAAAATATCCTCCTCTTCCTCTTGAGGGATTGCCCATCTTCTGTTGATCTTGATCCCAGTACATAGATCCCTCTCTGCCCTTCGCATAAACTACTAGGGTATCACATCATTCATTTGTCACATGCAGAGAGCTTGTTAATTGGGGTGCTAGCTGTTGGTCTACATAAACACAGATCGAAGAGCGGAAGAATTGTACTAGACTAGTAGAGGGAACTGAGCTAAGAAGTCAGAAGATGACTCCAGCTAACTTGGCAGGGCAGTTTGGAGACACCACTTATACGAAAGTGTTTGTTGGGGGATTAGCTTGGGAGACTCAGAAGGAAACCATGAAGAAGTACTTTGAACAGTTCGGTGAGATCTTGGAGGCTGTGGTCATTACTGATAAGACTACCGGAAGATCCAAGGGCTATGGATTTGTATGTATCCTGCAGCCCCCCTCTACTCTCACTACTAGTTCTATATATTTCTCATCTCTACGCACGTATGTATCACATTTGATACTACCTACATTCACATCGTGATCTCTCTCTCTCTCTATAGATATATATGAACTTATCGTAAGTTCCAAATTATGTTTGTCTTCATCAAACAACCGGACCCCATAACAGATCTAGCTAGCAAATTTCACATGTTGTTTATGGACGCTCTCAAACCTCGATCGGGAGGTCAAAGAAAGTTGTTTCCAAAAATTTATGTCTATATAAATGTCAGGTAACCTTTCGCGAGCCAGACGCAGCCATGAGAGCTTGTGTTGATGCTGCTCCTGTGATTGACGGGAGGAGGGCCAACTGCAATCTTGCCTCCTTAGGTGTTCAAAGATCTAAGCCTTCCACCCCAAAGCAAGGTAGCAGTACTATCTTTTCTTGGTTTTCAATTCATCTCTTTATTGCTTTTTGGGTGTCCATAACATACTGTTTGTTTGAGGGTTAAGCAGCGGGAGCGATGGCAATTTGATTAATCTCAAAGATTGCATGTTGAGAAAGAAACTCCTGATTTTTGTTTGGTTCCTTCTCCCCATATGCAATCAGCATCGCCATTTGGGGTGGGGTTCACTCTGGTCAGACATCTCACATGTCGAAGGTTGTCAATAGTAGTAGTATTTTTACTGTGGCATTAATTTGAAGCAAAGTACTCCATCCACACCTTGATACGCCATGAATATTCATTCAATCTCCCCATTGCAGAATAAAGTGTTGTGTTCCTGATATATTCCTGACTAATTACAAGAACGAACCCATGAATTGGTTGGCGCTGGCCACCACGGACATACATGTACAGCTCGACTTGTATACGTAGTCCAGTACATTTTCATAATGCTCACACAGTAGTACTGTATGTGCAAGCTAGGAAAGAAGGGACGTCGATAAGTTTTTTGTTTTTTCGAAAAGCAAGCATGGGTCGTGCATGACAGCTCATTCTGCTACCAGTACTGCTTTTGCTTTTGCTTTTGCTGACCAGTAAAAATTTTTTTTTTTTTTTTTTTTTTTTTTTTTTTTTTTTTTTACTTTTCTTGGACCTCATCTCATCTCATCATGGGGAAGCAGCGCCGCGCCCTAAATCTGTGTCAAAATTTTACTAATCTTTCATTAATGATGGAGTACTAAATATTAAGATTTACCCATAAAACAAACTTGCAGCCTCAAGGTTAACAATTATGCATGCATAACAATATTGAGCTTCTTAGCCTAGTAATGTGATACAACAACTTAATGTGTGGATGATCTACCGACCCATATACTCCACCATTTGTTGCCCTGACTCATTCATGCATGCATTCATGCTTGATCTGCTATACAAACCGAACCGAATCCCAAGCACTCTATAAATGAAATCAATTTGATGATTGGCGGCTAGTAGGAGGTGGAGGAAGGAACTTTAGGGTAATGAGCGCATTCCAGGCGGCCGCTGGAGGAGGGGGATATCAAGGCACAGCTTTCCCTTCGGCAACTTTCCCTCATTATGCCATACAACAAGGAATTCCTTATAATCTATACGGGTATGTTATCATCATGTACTAGCTAGTATAATAATTAATGCTTCTCTTGGATCTCTCTCTCTCTCTCAGACACACACACACACACACTCAGGTTACAGGTAGACAGAGAAAGATACCTCCGTAAGAATGAAGGAAAATGTTGTTGTTGTAGAATAGAAATCAAGGGAGTAATTCTCCTTTCTGCCTGCCCAAAAATCATCATTCTGTTCTGTTTGCTCTCTGACACCAACACACACGCCAGTGCACTAGTCGCTGTAGAGGTGGTGAAATGAATGAATGGGAATGTGGGGGGAGCACAGCAGGACCATTAATTTCCATACTCTCTCTCACCCATTTGCATGCTTTCGTCCTCTTTTAGGATTACGCTGCAGTTAAAACAGTAGCCAGCTTCACTGCCACATTTCTTTCCTTCTTTCATTTCAACAATTACCGGTCCAAGTACTGTCACCATCATCCTCAGCCGCTGCAGCAGCAGCGAAGAGCTAGCGCATTTGCTGTTTTATGCCTGCATTTAATTGCTTCGCTTTCTCCTTTTTCACGTCATGCTTCTCTACTATTACTACTACTGCAATGCAACCACGTCTCCAACTGCTACCTGAATCTCTTTGTTTCTCTACATGCTATTTCAGGTACTCTCCATACTCAGCAGATTACACTTATCCAACGGTAATTAAAAACAAACTTCTCTCCTTTCTCTTTTATTTTTGGAACCGATGACACGACTTTCTCTTTTAAACGATTAAACAAATAGACACATATATATATATATATTTAAATCGAGCTTCTCAAAGCTTATTGCTCCAAAAGGTTAAGGTAAAAAAAAAAAAAGAAAGAAGGAAGTTATCATGACACCTTAAATAGAGTACAATCATTATCCAAATTTGAAGCTTGTCGGCACCCCATCCGTATGTCTTTATTAATTTTAAAATTGGAATTCGTAGCTGCTGAATGGAATGATTTTGTACGACAGTCGGTCAACAAGATGTGCCGTCGAAATTTGACGTTGACTCTCAGCGTTCAATCGTTAAGTTTTTTTTTTTTTTTTTTTGTTTTAAACCAACCGTCTCTAATATTAAGTGAAGGATTCCAAAGGCCAAAAGAAATTAGCAAAAAAAAAAAAAAAAAACCAGCAAAAGCTCAATGGGTTTATTTATAAGCTTTTTTTATCTGCCTCCAACTCCCTCTCACATGAATTGCGATGTGAGATGGAATGCCGCCGTTTCACCCTTTGACCAACACAAGTTCCTACGTCTACTTTTCTGTTTTGACCAACGATCTGATTCGTCAACAATTTCATCCTTTTCTTTTTGTCGCTTTTGCCAAATACTAAACTGAATAAGAGGAATCTTCACTACAAGCAATATATGTCTAATTCAAAATTCCTTTCCTGCAAAACATACCCCGACGGAATCTTCTTCACTACAAGCAGTGTTTTTTTTTTTTTTGGGAGTAGCATGAATGAATATAATTGTTTTTTTTTTTTAAAAAAAAAAAGAAAAGAAAAAGTGCTGTCCAGAAAAACAAAGCCAATCCTTCTCTCTCTCTCTTTTGCTAGAAACACAACAGATTCTTTTTCTTTTGTGTTTGCAATCTTTTCAGTCCATCATTCTTCTCTTGCTGCAATTATTGTAGACTTGATGGCTTCAGCCACTTCTAATCACATTATTCAGTTAGTTAATAATGCCCATATAGCTAGAAATAATATTGTTAATGTAGTGGCTGGAGTCCACCAATCAATCCTGCTACTGCTTGGAATTCCCTTTGTCAGAGGCGTAAAAATCAGTAGTTAGTGTTTTGATTTACTGCTACTAGTTTTGCCGTCATTACAACTTTTTTTTTTTCCCTTGGGTCTGTGGGTCGATTCCAGAGTTACTACAGCATATACGGCGGGACAACAACTGCTCAATATCCCGTGTATGGAACTGGAGCTGCTGGGGGAATGTCCATGATCACCGGAGGAGGAGCAGCAGCAGCCGCCGCCGCCGCCGCTGCAGCCGCCTTCTACCCTTATCTGAATTTCGCGGATGGCAGCGGGGGAGGAGCTACCGCTGCCGCCTACACTTCCAGCCACGGCTATGCAGGCGTTCAATACCCCAATCATCATCTCTTCCAGTACTCTGCCGCCCTTAATTCCGCCGCTGGAGCTTATACCCAACACTATGGTGCTGCTGCGGGTACCCCCATCTCCCTTGCGCCCCCCACCCCGCCACTGCAATCAGGTTTGTACGTTGCACTTAACACCCGGATTAATTTCCCCTGTGGCTTTGATTAGTTAGCACCTTTATGCTATCATTTTTAGTTTCAGGTTACAATAGCAGCTTTGCTTTCCTTGATAAATAGGTTAACATAACATTTCTTGGGCCCCAACTGCTAATCTTTGATTTAACGTAACAGGGTATCAAAAGTCCACGCTATAATCATGTGAAATTATATTGGAGAAATTGACTGTTCTACTATTAAAATGAGACAAATAATAGATCAAACGACTAGCAGCATGCTGGCGACTTCCACTTTGTTGAATTGTTAAGAGGTTTTGACGTGTGGGTTTGTTGGACGGTAGCATTCACACTGTCGGAAGTGGGCTGGTAGTTGATACGTTGTCCCAGAGAGTCAGTGACCACTCACCTTTGCATCCGTTTCAATAGAAAAACCATACAACAACTAACAATGAAGCTTTTTCCTATAAAGTATATCACAATGATCCTGATAACACTACATGTGGCATCAAATATGTCTTCAGCCTCATCAATTGCCATTACTCAATTAAATTTAAAGATCAATTCCCTATTTCAAATCAACGTGAATTAAGCAACTTATAATTCGTCCACTTCAACTGCTTGTTTGGTTTCTAAAGGCTACCATTAGAGAAAAGAACAGACAGAAAACAAGGGATAAAATATACATGATATGGACAAGAACTTGTTCGCTGTGCTTCATTTGGTCAGCCAAGAAACACGGACATGCTGGGATAGGAGACAGCAGAGAAGTGTTTAATTTCCTGTCATACATACATACTAGGTTATATTTGAGTGTTAATTATCTTCTGAAACGTTATCAGACTATTCTGGAATAATGGGATACTAATATCCTTGACAGTTTGTTTTGCTGTGCCGCAGGCGTGACCATGGCTCTGCATGCAACGATCCCTCATCGTTAAACAGATTCAATCAGTCTAATGGTCCTAAATAGACGAATTCCAAGCTGCTCCTGCTTTATACTCCCATCAGAAGCTACCTCTGGCCTAACCATGGTTCTTTATCCTCTTGCTCTGCCTTCCTCCTATCCCTCATATGTGGAAGATCCTATTTGTAATCCCAACAAGTGGATGAATTGGGGTCTTGCCAAATGCATTTTGAGTAACCCCCCATAGGGGTCACCGCATCAAAATGTGGAGATCGGGAAATGTGTTCTGATCTCCCGCCCTTTGCTTCTCTTGGCAGGAAAGGATCCTACTGGAGAAAGAAAGCAATTGCATTGCATGCATGCATGTGCATTGTCATCATCATATTCATCACCAAACCAACTCGAGCCATTTGAAGAGCTTAGTTGTTGGGCGTTGGTCATCATCATATGTTCAAAAACTTGGCCAGGGACAGGCTGAGTAAAAAGCTATTTTGAAATTAGCCCAAAAGGCAATTCAAATGGATCCTTTAAATGTTTAGTAGATTTTTTTTTTTTTTGTTTGTTTGTTTGTTGTAATGATCAGGTATTAATGTTAATAATCTTGTAATGGATTAGGCAATAGCTAAGACCCTTGTCAGTGTTTGCCATTAATGCAGGCTTATCTACAGAGTGGTAGTTAGTATCATTGGGACTCAAGGGATGATAGATTTCCTTTGAGTTTTTGTTAATGTCAACTAGTCTTAATCTTTTAAAACTGTGACTAGTCATGTTTATTTTCAAAATTTCACCTTGTTTCTTTTTACCATTTTGAAATTTCTTGTTCCAACAGTCACAAAAGCCGTGTCTCGTTAAAATAAGCAGACAATCATGCTGTCCTTAGGGTGAGGGTGAGTGGTTGTCCGTAGATGTTGATGTTTTCCTAAACTCATTGTGGCTGAACGTTTGGAAGTTCTAGCCTTCTTTCCTGTAGTAAGCTATACATAGGATGGATAAAGTTTTAGATAACTCTCTTTTTTGTAATTTTTCACTACTAGGTAGGTTTTAGATTGCATCAACCTTTGAAGAACTCCAGTACTGAATGGAACGGTGCGTGGAGTTCAAATGCATCAGGAAGTTACCCATCGGGAGGTTTTTGTGTCCCTTTGGGTTCTTCTTTTCTGACACAACAACCATGGTTAGAACTCAGGTCGTCATCTCTCTTCTACTACTCCTAAGTTCTGCTCCTCATCGCCATCTCTCTCTCTCTCTCTCTCTCTCACTCATAATTTGAGCTGGAACTTGCTATTGTCTGTTATGGATAAGCCTATTATGGTTTGTAATATACTAGTAACTAGGAAGACTGCTGCTTTTCATCGATGTCGATTGAGAACAGTTACTTAACTCGCTACTTTAATTTGTTTATGCAAATCAAACGCTACTTTTGCCTACATTATTATTTATTTTTTCTGTAATACGTATTTCCTTTTAATTTCTTCCTGCAATGCTCCTTGGTTGTCATCCGCGAATTATGGTGCGCAGGGATGCCCTTCATTCATCCGGTAATATTCTAGATGAGAAGTCCTGAGGACTTGCAGGGTTAGAGTCTGTTATGGATAAGAAAAAAGCATGTTGGAGCAAAAGAATTAGGTTGTGTTTGGATTGCATTTTTCGTCATTTTTCATGGAAAAAATACTGTAGCGATTTGATATATGTAAGGGAAAAAGGTGATAGGGAAATGTGATCACGGAAAACGATAATATTTTTCGACGGAAACAAGCAATCCAAGCATGGCTTAACATATAAAAAAAGATTAAGGCCAAAACAAAGCTAGTAAATCATAAAAATAATAGATCAATTAGTGTAAGGTAAAAAGATATAGAAGAAGAAGACGGGAATTATAGAGGACGAGAGTGAGAGAGTCTAGCAGAAAAAATTTAATTAGAGAGAGAGAAAAGAGGAGTAATTAGTGTATAATGGATAATAGAGAAATCAATAAGAAAATATGGAGTTGACTGATTGATAATAATTTTAATGTTTGAGTAAAGAGAAAATCAAATAAATAGTCATTGACATATTGATTTTCTATCTTTTATATCCCCTCTACAAACTACTGATATCCCTCATGTATTGGTTTTTATACCTTTAATGTCCCTCATATATGAAATGATTCTTGATCCCTCACAAATGAAAAATGCACATTTTTAGTCCCTCAACTCATTCTTACTGATATTCTTACTCGAAAAAATCAGGTGCACCTCATGCCCCAGAAACTTTAGAGGTAAAATCAGAAGATTGCAGGGAAAAACAAAAAAACTTCTCTTATGTTGCAGAGAAAAAGAATGTGGTAGTATTGCTGTCTTATACTTCTCTTATACTGCGATACTCGTAGTATTGCTGTCTGCCACCACCACTATTCATCACAATATTTCACTAAAATTCAACTCTCCACTCAATTTTTCATGTAGAATTTGATTTCGACATTAGTTTTTATAAAAAAAATTGAATAAAAGTGGTGAATTTTTTTTTTTTTTAAAAAGCTAGGTGGAAGCTATAACAGCTAATAACGGAAAAAACATCCCACTGTTTTTTTCCATTAGCTGTATGGCTCCGTTTGGATTAGTTGTTTTTTAGAGTATTTTTGAAATATTTTATTGTAGCAATGTATATGAAAAATTTTTATTTTACTATAAAATTTTTTTGAAATATTTGATATACTAATATGAATGGGATTTTTTTGAGTTATTGCATATTACTGTAATATTGTATTTGAAAAAATTATTTTTTGAAAAAATAGCCAATCCAAATGGAGTCTATGATTTTTGAAAAAAAAAACATAATACAAATATCAAAATCAGATTTAGTGTCTTTTCTATTTTCACCCACACTGGTTCAATTTTTTTCTGCAAAAACTAATATCAAAATTAGATTCTACGCTGAAGTTAAATTTTGTGAAATTTTATAATTGAAAGTAGTGGCAATTGACGATGAGACCACCAGCATGGTGACCAACGGCACCCGTGGCTGCTGCCATATTCTCAGCTAGGAAATTAGGATGAACAAAAATGAAATGTGAGAGATGTTTTTCCTTTTCTCCCTATGGTCTTCCAATTTTGCCAATAAAATTTGTGAGGTAGCAGTTGCACGTGATATTTTTCTAATGAGAATATTAGTAGAAATGAGTCGAGGGACTAAAAATATGCGTTTTTTTATTTGTGAGGGATGAAAAATCATCATTTCAAAATATGCGAAGGATGTAAAAGGTACAAAGTCAATATGTGAAGGACTATTTGTATCATTTTCCCTAGAGTAAAAAGTAATTTTGTCAAAAAGATTATTGCTCTAGCATTATTGTCTACCAAAAAGTAAAAATTTTTTTTTTTTTTGTATCAAGTGAAAGTTGTAAGAGAATAATGCTTGGATGTTTTATTCACAACTGTAAGGAATATAAGGATATGGTACAAACCTGCGCAATTGAATAATTGTGTAAACCAGATGACCTTGTGGAGAAGATCTTGATTCAATTGCACTTTGGTAATGAGTAGGTCAACTCCACTTTGGTAGCATGGCCGTAGTTACAGGGCTATTCTTTCCTGGTCAAGCAGCAATTGTTTAAATTGAATACTCAATAATGGGTGGATGGTCTCGAAATCATTTTTACGAGGGATTTGCTAAAATAGTCGTCCCTTTTCGCCCGACCCTACTATTTATCAAGAGATAATATAGAATAATCTTACTTAATTTTAATGAAATTTTTTTAAAGAAGGAAGATGATATTAGAATCTATCTCAATCCGTGTCCACATCTATTTACTTAGCAAAGGGGAAATAAATAAAGCATATGAGTTTGATCATTAATGATGTTGAGCATTCATTCCAAGTACACATTAACATGCAGATTTTAAGCCCAAAGAGGTCGCGATACACGGACTTGTCTGACAGAGTTCTTCGTATCTTTCTGGTTCTTTTCAAGTCCATACCTTCTCACCAGGAATATCGCTTTACATTTTTAATAAACATGAACTACTAATACGTTCTATCAATTGCTTTGCTTCTGTTGCAAAGGGTTTGGGGTGGCAGAGAGCGATCATAGCGGAAATGGCAGGGATTTTCCGGATCTTGAGATATAATTGATAGATGGCTCAACAAAAAATACTTATCTATGATTAATCTTCTATACATTGATAGTGTATATACTTTCACTGTTAGATGTATGATACATAATCCGAAATAATCCCAAAACCAAAATGCTCTTTTGAAAATCAAATGCCTTAAATTCATGATTCACCTATCCTGTTCGAAGGGGGTATGAACGTGTATCAATGCATTCGGAGGCAAAGAATTCTATGCACCAACTGTAACTTTCGAAGGTAAAACTTACAAAGCGACATGTACATTACTGGTAAGTTAACTCAGAAAGTCCTTGAATACTTTTTGATTTCATACATTATTGATGGTATGGAAACAAGATCTTTGTTTAGTGCAGATCCACCAGGAATCTCTTTTATGCAATCCAAAAGTCTAGTGTAGTAGAGAAGCAGCTGAGTCAACGCAGCTCTCAATATCTCCATGCCGCAGAGGAAGTTGCTGAATGATTTGATGACATCGGTATGCATCAATTCTATCGCAGCTTTCCATCTACTTGCAAAGTCCTTCACAAGAGGCTCGATTTCAGCTACAGATATAGGCTTCTCTGACACAGCTTTTGAGTCCTCAGCTGACAGTAAATTTCACATAAGCATATTAGGACCTTGAACAACTTATAGTTGATCTATAAGACATAATAGTCATACTTACAGGCTCTGGTCTTCACAAACTTGATGAGGTCACTGAAATGCTCCAAGAGTAACTCTTCCTGCAAAGAAAAATGACAGGGTGTCCTATTACCAAAGAGAACAAGCTGTAGCTGAGATTAACTCAAAAACTTCAGTTCAACTTCCAACAATTTCTGAGAGGCAGAATCCTTCAAAAGCAATAAGGAGTTTTAACTGTCTAGTTGAAATGCAAAATACGCAAACTATTTCATCTTCCTTTGGAATTCTAATAAATCAAGGGATGGCAAGAAACGCTATTTTATAAACTACTATCCGTTGTCTTAATTACCAGAAAGAACAAGCTATAATCTAAATTAACTCAAAAGCTTCAGTTTAAATTCCAATGGCCCAAAAATTTCTGAAAGAGATATTCCTGCCAGGAATCCAATCACCTAGTTGAAAAGCAAAATATGTAAACTTTTATATCTTTATTAGATCGTTCCACTACATCAAGGGATAGGGAACAATTTAGTTAGATGTTAAACAAGATCAATATATAAAATAACACAATATCTATGAATAACTATGCAACCATCTTAAAAGCTGGAATTGCAGAACAAGAACAAAGATTACATTTAGCACCGCAACTTAAAAGACTATAAAAGTAACATTCCACCAGATTTTTACCTTGCTCTATTTTTAAAAGACAGATCTCTAAAGAAAAACTTATCAAGTATAGTGCTTCCAAAATGCTTCCATTTAGATCCAAGAGCAGAGAGAAAAGAAAGGACCGTATCCAGAAAGTCAAAAACGCATGCATTGAATCCATTAGTCATATGCTCACCACAAAAACAGCAGTATTGTTCTTCAGCAGATCTTCAAAGTACAATTGGATTTTCCCACCCTCTGGCCCAGCTTCCTGATACATGTAAAAATCATGTTTCAGAGCTCACAATATCGTGATTCAACCCATTTAAAAAAAGATTTAGACCATGACTGCTCATCTAACAGTTTCCACAGTAGACAAAAGTAGCCGATTGTGATTAAAATCATTGAGTAAGATCACAGTTTCATACACAACCAACTAGACATTATTTGGTTATAAAGTTATATAATGTAACTATACCTTCAGTACAGAAATTGTCATGTCATAGTTGTTAATCAGGAATACAGTCTGCAACTTTGCTTTTGAGAATGTTTTTGACAGTTTGATAAGCAAGTCATCAACAGCCATTCTCAGTCTTTCCAGGTTAAGTTCAAGCTGGAAAATCACATCAAGCGAGATTAGCAATTAATGTGAATGCCAGTTCCAATTCAAATACAGAGAACCTTCCAGCATATTATACCTGCCCATCTCCATATTCCACATTTAGGTGGATCAGTGAAGCCGTGAACTCTGCATAGCGCCTCATGACATAATGAGGGTGAACATCATCTTCCCACAAACTTCTGACATTGGCATTTCGCAGGCTGTTGAGGTGCATGTCAAACACCATCTTGAAACGAGGCCATAAAGCAATATTGACCTGCTCGTATTCATTCCAGTAAGCTTCAATAGTATGTATGCCACACAATGAATCAATGATGACCCAAGGACGTTATTTTCAAACTTTCGAATCTAATTTGCAACATCACAGAAAAGCCCTTTTTTGGGCATTAATCCTCACTGAGCAGTCAGTCACCTTAGATCCATAGCTCACCATCAATCAAACTGCGGCACTGGTGGGTAAACTCGCAGTTTCAAAACATCCTTAAATCTATATGGTTTGGCTACTATATTTTCCTCAGCACATTTCATTACCAAGGTCAGCTTGATTTCTTTGGAAATGTGTTAATACTGGATAGTTGCAACAAAACTTTCCATTAGACTAGGCCAGAAAAATGATAGCACACCCAATTATAGCTGTTTTTAACATAGTAAATTGTTGCATTAGAATTTAGTTTTCCAATCACACATAAAGCTTTTTTAGAATCTGGAATCATAGTTAAAATCAGAGATCTGGGTTATACTAACTGCAGTGAAATAAGGAGAGAATTATCCAACACCGCTGATACAATTTCTTTCTCTTTTTAAGTGGACAATACGATTCTCAACCGTGCTGTGAAAAGAGAACATATAACTGATTATCTTATAACCATCAGTAATTTGCTTTATCATTTCAGACTAAATTTCTATTTCTGGTGATTCATGCAATAGGCTTACTTTTGCAGTATCCCAAGTCATATTGCTTAGTGGAAAGGTTCTTTTACGACAGTCCCACCTAGAAAAAAAAAAAAAAAACCATTCTGCGTTCATTCCTAGGAAAAAAAATTTATATAACAGAAACTATCTTGGGATTTACACATAACACCAACTTCGTACAATAGAAGAAGAAAAGAAAGCTTCATGACATTTAGCAATGACAAAAGTTGATAAAGATGATACATGAAACTATCTTGGGATTTACCTTATCCAAGTAAGAATCGAGACATGGTATTCGGCGGCGTGACATTATGAGCTGACGAAAAGATAAAAGAAGCTTACTGTAAGAATCACAACTACTTTGTCAAACTAATCAAACTCATTCTACTCTTAGTAAACTTGAAGTTTTTCTGAATGCAAAACACATTTAACAATATCAGCAAAATATAGTCAAAATGCAATTCAACTATGAAGCTTCAGTGCAATTACACATCCTTTTTTTCCCCTTGTTCAAAAACTTCGTGTTATCAGGTATTAATGAGATTTGTACAACCGGGTTCATTTGCAATTACAGGCACACAAATCACAACTGAAAAGTCGAAAGGAGTAAACATTTACTCTTAATAATAAAAAAAAAGCTAATATAAGCCGAAGGAAAACTGCTCAAAAAACTTCTATCCATATTAGAGGAGGAAGAAGTACATAATCTGGTGCAAAAATAAAATTCAGAGTCAACTAATAAGGAATAAAAATTCCATCCAAAATTTCAGTAATTATATTTACAGAGCTCAAACAAAAAGGATTCTAACCATTAGCTTGATATTGTAAAAATATTCTCAAATGATAGTGGTTCTCCAATACTTGTGGAAATATATAAATCATTTCCAGAAGGCCTTCTAGTTTTGAAAGTTGATGGTGCGCTTTTATAGGAGATCTACAATTTTCCTCACTTACCAAAGCCTGAATTTCTCAAAAGAGTCCCATACTCGATGGTTGTAACTGCAAATGGCTGCAAATATACTAACCAAAAACTATAAAAAGCTAAAGTACTAGACATGATGAACCTTGAGCACTTCTAGACATTTGAGCCTTTAACATTTTGAGAATTATTGAGATAATTTGCCAGGCTCCTTGTTTTAACTTGACCCATGGTTGCTAACATTAATTGTAGCATATGCCAAACTTAACCATAGAAGTAAAATTCTTACATGTCATACAGAAAACGATGCTAAAAACTTATATAGTGTAATTCTCTAAACTAAAAATTTTAATTATTATAAGCCATAATCTAATGTCCTTTTCAAACCTGAAGTGCAAAATAGGTAAAGAGTGCCCCGTACAAGATGTCACTATGTGTTATTGACATAACTGAGTAGAGTAGGCTGCAATCTTAAAAGTTTTCAAACTGTGTTTCTCCACTGCATTGAAACATAGTTTGCAATAGGAGCTGTGGGAAAAACAAATTTCAAGTACGTTGATTTTGTCATTCTATGATCTTAATTGCAGATCCAACTACTTTCACAAAGTTGATTTAACATGTACTCCCATGATTCTGCTTGTTTTTCTCGCTTTAGGGTTGAGCATGATTTTCTGAAATTCAATTTTATGGGTTTGCACACCAAAGTTACTCTTGTAATTGACATGAGAGAGGATAGAAAGCCAAAAAGCTCATCATTTAAGTGTTTAGTAATGGTGGAATTGGAATGTCTAATAGCAGCAACCAAGTTATTCTGTCAAAAATTAAAGAATGATATAACATGTAGCTTAAGAAAATGTCGTGATACTAAATGAACTTGTGTTGATCTTGATATTCTACAATTTTGTTTTTTTTTTCCTGCCCCGCCAACTGACAAGGTATTTAAACATAAAGTACCTTGAACTTCGAACAATTTGATTTCGTGAGCAGAACTATCAACATGTATCCCTTCACTATCAACATGTATCCCTTCACATAAGGTCACATATTTCTTCATATTTGATAATTTTCCATTTTAAAGCATTATTATTGCCATAGTTGACCCTAGTAATTTGGCACTTGACAAACAATTTTTCAGACGGGCATTGCCTAATTGAAGCATTTATTGTGAGAAAATTTCAACTAGATACAAGTTTGTAAAAATAACTTTTGCATTACAGGTGATCAATAAAGGATAAATAGTAAATCAAGAGGAAGAAGAAAAAAAGAAACAAGATAAAGCTAAACCTCAAAAACACAAAAATGTTTTTCTATACCTGTTGGATACTTATTGCAAAGGGAATAATAAAGTATAACTTGGAAATCAGGAGAATCGTGTACGGATAAATGTTAACTGTAGGGTCGAACCAATATTTCTAACAAACTGTAGTGTTTCTAAAGGAAAACAAACTTTTGGGAAAAACTTGGTTTTGACAGAAAAAGATATATGCCAAATTAGTTGATTTAAAAATAAGAAAATACGTTTACCTACTACTATGAAACACAAAAAAAAAAAAAAAAACTACTTTGTCTCAATTGATATTGCAGTGAGGCAGGGAAAAATCAAGCAATAAATGGCTACTTGGAACTAAATTGGTTCCATGTTAACATTATCAAGGAAATGAAAGAAGGAAAACAACTTTAAATAAAAAGGCAATTAATTATGCTCAGTCAAATTCATAGTTTTAGATCAACTGAGATAACAATTGCAATGTCCCAAGATTTCCAAGGGTACCTCCTTCATCAATGAAGAGTTGTTTATACTTCCTCTAATTAGTTTATCTAACTTTGTCAACCTATATTTATTCTCTATAGTCATTCGTCCGAGTTCTACCATGAAGTGCACAACATATCCTTTCTAGTAAACATCAAATGGCAGCACTGGATTTGCTAACATATTATCGATCAGTCCCCAAACTCTTAAATAATCAGAGACAATCAGAAACAGGAAACTGAAGCAACATGAAGATAAACAATCAATCATAACCATTTAGAAGAAAATAGATCAGATACTTAATCCAACTACAGGCAACTAAAATTCCCTCAACAGAATATAGATAATTTAAGAAAATTTCCAATCAAAACAAACTCAAAACAAGAATTTTGCCATAATAGACACCTCTTAGATCCAAAAGAAAATGAAAATCATATGAAAAAGCTAACCTTGCAAACTGAACTTAGGACAGGCAAATGCAATTCTTTTTCAGCATGACTAAACGATTACCTAATCTGGTGCCATAAGAAATTGACAATCATGACATAAACACAAATCCATATTCAAAAAGAAAATTGACAATCATGACATAAGCTCCATAAGACCAAAAAGACAGCTCAACATAGATGTCCTACGAACAAGAATGTATTGTGATCACTAAAAGTGGAAAAAAGAGTCAGTTACATAGTGAGTTGGTCAGACATCAATTGCAGATTCTAGAATGCACACCATTAAAGATACAAGAATAACAACACATAGCAGACATGATTATAGCGCTAGTTTCAAAAAACAAGGTTTGTAGAGCCTTTTCACTTCAATCTAGACAAACTGGGTAGGTAACAAACTCTGTTTCATGCATATTACCAAGAAAGAGAGGAGATTAGAGAGTAATGCACTAATTCCACAATGTACTAACAAAGTTAACATAACATTGGAGTTATCGATGGGAATGTTATAGCATATAAAACATCCAATGAAATACTTAAATAAATGGTATCCTTGTTTCAAGATTACACGGTTTTCCAAAAGCTTTCAAAGTTCTCTATTCTGGATTCTACACATTGAATGACCATCTAAGTTCTGACATATTATGTCAATTGGAAGGGAAAGAAGAACATAAAGTCAGTCACATCAAATGAGTTACAAGAAGTTAGAAGTTGTGCATTACCTGGTGCTGGTGTATGATGCGGATCATAAGCATCAAGCCAATAGCATCAAAACAATTTGGCAGGATCGAGTTGAAGTGTTCATCAATTACAGTAAAGGGACCTACAGTTTCAATATGACCCATTTCATACCATAAGAATCCGAATACTTGCTAAATTAACACCAAGACTGAAAAAAAAAGCATGACCAAATGGCCGGTATTCAAAAATGAATTCAGCAGTTCTAAATTCACTAACAAACTACCATGTTTCTATTGCTATTCAACAAGTTTTTAAATCTCCTAAGAGGTGATCAATATAAGAGAATAATACATTCTTATCAGGGAATGAGCTACCAAAAGTAATACATTCTCATTAGCAGCAACTGTGAAGTTAGATGATCAAATTGGAAGTCATCAAAGAACTGCTATAATGAAGTCCTAAAATATTCATCCCCATAGAATAGTGAATAAACAATGTACCTGCAAATATATCATTAAAAATGGATTCTTCTCCAAAGAAATCATCACAGAAAAGGTACCTGAAAGAGGGAAAGAACAAAAACATAAGAAACATTCAATTGAAGGAAAGTATCACCTTATATTCCATAAAGAATATCAGAGAGAAAAATATGTAGTACTCAGATGTTGCAGTATCCATAAGCAGTTTGTGCAAGCTCCTGAAAAGGACTTCATAAGGATACTTTTTGGAGCTAGCTTCAGCTATATGAGGTATCAATGCAGGTTCATCTATTTCCTGTAAAATAGGTAACCTATGAATAAAGTCTTTCCGGTAAAATAGGTACCTATGAATAAATTCTTTTGGAAGAAAAACAATCCAATTTTCCAACTTTTTAAGTTCAGGGGAGGTTAGTCCACAATAGTTTCCTACAGCAAGATAGTGTAATGGAAATTTTGTTCATAACTCTATTTTGATTAGTGATTCATTGTACTATAAAAAATTTTATTATCTAGATTTTCCTTCAACCAATTAGTCTTCTTTAGTTCATAGATTTCAACCTTGATGTTTCAATAGGCTGTTTGATACCTATCAGTTCTCAGCTCAGACCAATTGAGAAATTAAGTTTCAACGTGCTTTAAAACAATTTGATTTCGAATCAAAATATTCAATTCACATGAATTCCATGCGAAACATTAACAAAATCCATAACATATGGTGTTCAGAAGGTGGGCAGGGGGAGAACTTAAAATGAAGATGCTACATTTCTATTTCTAGATGACATATAGAGAACAACCCCAAAAATTCACCAAACAAACAAAATGATCAACACAACCATTGAAAATAGTAAAAACACTTAGAACTAAAGGTAATAATAATAGTCCAGGTGACCGCAGTGTCAAACCTTGAGAATGTTTATCCTCTCTCCTAAAGCAAAAACAGCGGATCGATTCTTCAGGGGTTCCCTTCCTCTGGAGAACAGACTACTGCTTCTTGCCTCAACACCAATTAGGTCACTCGATGTTGCTATATCCAGCTGTAATTTCTCCAGTGCTTGAATATAAGCCCGGAAATGTGCACTTAGAACCTTCAAAAGAAGAAAGTAGAATATGAAGAATTAAATAAGTGGCATTTGTTTGGAACTTAAGGGTGCAATCCCAATATATTATTTGAACAAGCAACTACTAATGAAAGTACAAATACATAAAAAATGATGGCAAACAAGTAGCAGCAAGATGAAAGATGGAATGCACATTTAGCTTAGAATCAAAGATAAAAGAATGGTAAGTATTGATGATGAAATGTAACATCAGCTTTGGCGAGGCAGTAGGTATATAGTACAGCTGCCCAAAATATAAAACTCATCTATACTGATTGACACAGAACTAGGCTAACCCCATATGCAGTTTCTCTACTTCCATGTTTTCATGATGGTGAAGAATATAAGACAGACCACAATTGAGTAGCGTGATTCACGTTTTAGCCCAAGCCAGACCTAGCAAATAATCAAAAGGTTGAGCCTTATGAATTAAATCTGTTGGTAAAGGATCAAGGACATTTCTTCGATGTGAAATTCTAAAAGTTTTTGACATTTTAAAACCCCTTCCTTTGCTGCCAGAGGGTGGGGGAGATTTGGTTGTTGATATAGTGTCAAGCAAATTAGGCGTATCCAACCTTCCACACATGATACAACCTGATATAAGGCAAAACTAAAAATTCAAGCATGTCACTATTGTGGATAATATAGCACTAAATTCAACAAAAGGGCAACCACTAGATTATCTGTCAGCAAGCCCATCTACCACTTCAAGCAGCCATGTAGATTCGTAAGCTCATTCTATAGACATGGTGAACCTAAATAATATAAAACAATTGAACATCAAATGAATTAAAGCTTAATGCTAACAATGACAAGCAACACCTCTGCTTCACTATAAGATTTGATAAAGTGGATCTTGTCTTCAATGGTGCAATTTGCCCCTTCTTGGTCAAACAATAGGCTTGCGAAATCCAACAAATGCAGTACCGAACTTCAAGCTAGAGTGGTACATAATTCCCATTCCAAACTACAATGACAATCATTTTGATGGTATTTGCGCCACTGGATTAACTGATTAACCACAGGGACATCACCTTTCCACATGGATTACCAGGTTATGAAAGTACCATAAAGTCAAAGAGGTAAACAGCGAATATTTAACATAGCTTGTCTCTTTTGTTATATGTTACCAAAGTGGTAATACCAAATAAGTTTGAGTAACATAGTAGTAGTACTTGTACAGATAACTTTTGCACCACTTTAACAAAAAAGAGATGGACCACATGGTACGCTAATGCTGAGAAGAAAAGGCAAAAAGCATTGAAGAACTTCAGTTTAGATCTTCCCCTTTATCACAAAAACCAAAACCAGCTATCTCTTACAGTCCACAGGAAACCATAGGTTTCACACAACAAATCCCCTAGCTGTCTGCCATACTGCAAAGACATTGCATAACTAGAATGTATTACAGCTCAACTAGGTATCAAGTCACCACTCGCATTTCCTGCTCAACAGAAGGAGAAACTCTGCAATAAAAGGAATTCCAAGTCTGGTGGGAGCTTTTGTCCTTGAGACATTCTATCACGCACCTAGCATAACAGGTCCAACATCAGGAAATGTATTTGAAATGGTTCTGTACTTTTGGCAAATGATTCCATGTTGCTCTCTGTATAGCTCAGGCCTACACCATAGTCTACTTTGCACACAAAATCCTTTCTTCCAAGGAGTTATTCTGATGAGAAACTGTCAAGTATTACCTACTCTGCCATATTGTAACTATCAGTTTAATCCAGAGTCACCCACCCTCCAATCTTGTAAGTACAGATTATAAAAATTAAAGCTCTCCACCAGATAAGATTAAATGCTTGCACCAAGGTCATTCAAAAGCTGGGCTCAGAAGCATGAAATTTTCCCCAAGAAATCCATTGAATGTCAAATAGAACACTTGCACTCGCTATTTCCACGAATCTCTAATTTTCTCCACCTAGATAATCTTGTTTCAAAAGCCAATAACTCTGCAACTATTAATCTTTTGATGGAGGCATCACCAACAAATAAACTGTCTAATCTATACATCTTCTGTATAAGCTCTTTTGAAGTTAAATACACCATCACCATCAAGAGAATTAAAATGCAAAAGTTCATAGAGATAGAAACACAAAATTTATTCATGGGCAAAATATAGAGTAAATTCAGAGTATGCAAAGTTGCAGGACTATACCTAGTTTAGTGCTGTGCAGTTACGGAATATGCAAAAATGACATGTATTTGAAAAATTAACTCACAAATATGCCTCGGTTTGGTTACCAGGTATCAAAGCCCCAACCCAAACCCTTTCAGTCAGCAACTACCGACAAAAACTGCTCCCACAATCAGAAGGGGGTACAATTAAGTGGCTGGTAATTGTCACTGCTCTAATAGCATCTACCTATTTTGGTTTCTACCTCTTATATTTGAAATTATATCCTTGAATATTCCTTCTATCACTATTCCCCAAAACCCTACTTCTAACCTTTTCCATCATAATTCATACCTATCAGTTCAATTCCTTTATGCCATTTGATTATGGAGCTAAAGCATTCACAGCATAACTGAATAGCTTTTGATAACTAAATTCTCAAATCATTGATAACGCTCCTTGACTAGCCTAAGGGCAATTACCTTGTTCATTGTGTCAATATATGCTGCACGAATTTCCACATATATCTCCTTTCCATGTTCCTTGAGAAAGGAAATAATATACCTGCATGTTCAACAGAATATTTCAGATCTTGCATCGGATCCATTATGGTATTTAAAGAAAAAGAGTAATAAAATTACGTTTGAAGACCAAATATATAAGTCTAATACTGTATAAACCAACTTATATCTTCCGTTCTTCAATATGACACGGATCAGACACATTAGAATTCTGCAGAGCCCCAAAACTAAGAACTTATAAAGGCAAGAAAGATTCTGAAGCAGGTAACAGGTTGTTAAAAATAAATACTAAATTCAATGGTGTAAAAGATCCATAACCACAAGCTCCAAGAATGAAGAGTAGGAGTCTTCAGTTATGACATATTAACGAAAAGCCTAACTCTAGCTCCCAAGATCTTTGAGATACTTATACAGCCTTTTTGCCCCTATTTCCTGGCTAATGGAAATGTGCCTCACATGTGAAAGGAGAAGGAAAACAGCTTTTGGCTTTTCTCCTTATTTAATAAAACAAGGCACAAGTGGCTAGTTTTAAGCAACCAAGAACAAGTCGTAAATAACTAAAGCTCATCAAAAGTGGAAAGGATGCTGATTTTCTCTCTCAGAGTAGATATGCACAAGGAGGACCAAGTAACTTTCTGACAATTTTTATTTTGCAGACAAAAAAGTCAAAAGTATTGATTTTACCATCACTTTTGGCAACAAATCTTCTTTATCAATTTTATTTAATAAGAAACTCAAATTACCCCAGAATACATCTTCTGCCATGATAGTAGACTTATATCACATATTAGTCATTATAAATGCAAACTACAATAATGCTCTTCAGGATTCCATTTATCAATATCAATTCTAAACCTTTCCCACTTAGAATCTAAATTCAATACTTCAGGATTATTTTGCTCGTTAAAAGGGCTTACACATACAGTATGCATACAATTATAATACGACTCCAATATCTCCTTTTTCTTTTTATCCAAAGTCTGTCTTTTAGTCTTATATAAACTATGTGGTACTTAGAATCTGACATCTGAGAAAGGCCTTTAATCGAAATTGGTCTCATATAATGAGACTTTTTATAAGCCCTTACGTTCATATTTAACTTCTCCACTTCTTGATTTAAGTCCATCAAATTATTATATATAAGCATATCCATGATATGAAAAGGATTGACCAGATTCTCTAAAAAGAGAGAGCTATGGAAGAATGGGTTATATTTTGCTAAAATGGCAGTAGTAATGAAATTATTACGAACAGTGCAAGTCTCTGAAAGTCTGCACGTGTGTAAGAGAGTGATTCCGGGTGTGTTTTGAGGTAGAGTGACAGGGAGACATCAACGAATTATATCCACCTATGAAGGAATTATATTCAAAAACTGAACAGATGCAGACTGTTCAAGTCATTGATAATATAAAATTAAGTAAAGCATTCCAAGAAGAGAGAATTCAATGAATTAAAAAAGGATATAAGCAAGACCATAACAATGAATGGTTGTTGAGTAAGTTAACCTGAAGTAATCATAATAAAAAAATCTTTTAAATTGACTATATGAGAAGCAGTATAATATGACAGAGATGCAACTTACTTGTATTTCAAAAGAACACTCTGTTGAAGAATCTGGATATTAGTTTTTGGTTTCCGCAATGCATATAGCTTTTGAACCATGAAGTCAAAAACCTATATGAAGAGGGAAAATGATTTATCATTACATGACTAACTTCATAGATTCCAAGAAACATTGAATAGAACTTAGATCGATAAATTTCACAAACAAATTATTAACCTCCTGTGATGAACAATTCAGACTGATAAAACATGTATTTCATTCTTACAGGATAGACTCAAGAGTCAACAAGCATCTAAATAATTTGCCATAGCATGTTGAAACGTGCATCTTACTTTTGAAACTGCTTTCTGCCGAAGCCTCTCTAATTCAGGTTGAACATCTTTTAATGCTTTCGAAGTTTTAACCATAGGATCCACCTTAACAAAGTCCAGCTTTTTGCTCAAAATCTCTAGAGACCTCAAATACTCATCATTAACCTGTGTGCAAGTATAAAGACAATTTACTGACCATGAAATATGAGAAGTCAAAAGCAGAGATGCACAGTGGCCTAGCAAGCCCATCAACACATTTTAAGGGATTGGGATAGCAGGGACTGGAATGCCAACAACATCTCAAACAGACAACTATGGACAAGCAACCAAAAGGGGGGAAGGGACAAACTCAAGCAAGATCAATTCAAAGCCAGTCCAAAGAGTATATGAGACAAATAGCAAGTGGAAGCCAACTCAGCCAGTTCAGTAACAAATTGCAATACAATTTACTAATCATTGTATTTGTCAAGGTACTTTTCAGCAAGCAAACACAACAATTCTTTATTCTACCTGTCAATAACCTTTTAATTCCAATTCTTCTCATTACTTGGTAGTTGCCCTATAATGCCAGCTCTTATGCTTTGTGTGTTGCCTAGTCTTTCAATGAAGGAGAAGAGTATGGTGTGCGTAATTTAATGAAATCTCTCCATGCAATTTCTGAATATTGAATTTCGGTGGAACAAGCATCATTGCAGGGTTTGTTATCCTACGAAAATTTTTTCAAAAAGGCATTTGATACTCAACTGATGTCTTTTTTCCTTGATACTCCAGCATCTTCCATATGATTTATAGGCCTCAGAAAGACCTCAAACTGAGTTTAATGCTAACTCAAAACAACTTAAAAAAAATTTAGCCTGTTTTTAACATGAGCATGCAATTAGCAAAAACAGAAAAGGATAAGTACTATGAAATGAAATATGAACTGGTCAACGAGATAATGTGTTAATTAAACCTTCAGATCTTATGATGGCAATAAAAGGCCAAAGGAATCAATCAACAGAGACATTTGGCATCACTCACAAAATTCTAAACCCTAAATGTGAATGGAAACCATATTATCCACAAGAAAGGTTTAGAGTCATGCTTAACCTACTTGCGTATCTGCGGAGGTATTTATTCTAGTATGTCTATCAGTATCTCATCCCAACATTATCTGCAACTTGAAGCTATTTTCAGTTCTCAATTTCGTGCCTAACTTTCACCTTTTCTAATCAAATGAAAAAGAAAGTTATTTCTGAAAAGGACATTTGATGCGCATTTAAATTACATCTTTTGCTTGTCAAACAGTTTTTGCTACCTCTTTACCATTGTAAAAGATCATTTTTAAGATTGACTATTCTCGGATGCTTTACAAAGCTAAGGTATTTGTAACAGCCCCACTTTAGGATTTACCTAACTGTTTTCTCTTGTAACCTTTGCAACTCATTAGATGTACAAGAGACAGAAAGCTAATCAATCAGTAGTATCAACTTGAAGTTAAGGCACAATAAGATAGTCAATAGACAACAGTCATAACACTATGAAAGAGAGACTAAAAATGTACTTGTGTCAAATAAGCTGCCAAACTGAAGGAGGTAAAGGATAAAACTGGAAATGGGTAATTAAAAACAGAATTCAGAATACCTCTCCATCAACAATTATGTCTATCATCCTTGGTGGCACAATAATATCTTCAACAAATTTTGCCAACTTTGATTCCGCAACCTGTCAAAGAACATAAGCAGTTATAAAAGGCAGAAAAATGCCACCGAGCCTTTTGTGCTAGATACTGACTAGAGAGTTTACAATTACAAGAGTACTCCACCCAATAGGAACAAAGTAAAATTCATACCTTGCGATTTTTCAGCTTCAACCCCATATCCATGGACTTCTCTTGAAGAATTTTTATATCTGAACTTATAGAACCTATCTCAGCCTATGGCAAAAGTTACGAGAAGTATAATAAGAACATCGGACGACATCCAGAATAAAAAACTGAAAGATAAACAATAAAAAAGAGAAAGGATCTGCAGAAACTGATTAGACAGATGTACAGCCAAAATGCACTTTCTGACATTCTAACAGCAAAACATTCAAAGACCCAAACAAAGTAGATAGTTGATGCAGGCAGGAGCACGAGAAAAAGAAAAGTCACTTTAATCCATGATACAGGTTTGGTTTTTAGGATAAACCAACAGAAAACCTTGATTATGGGGCTAATTCAGCACCCAACCTTAATAGTTTACCTGAAGAACCAAGAAGAAATGATACACTTTCATTAGATGTCAAAATCTGAATTACACATGCAAAACCTGAACACTGTCCTTATCACTCTAATTCTCACCATCTTAATCTCATTCTTCCCTGTCCTTATCTTTCTAATCTGATAGGAGTTAACCTTAAACTACTAATATTAAGAAATTTATCCTGCACGAGTAATGCTCTGACATAAAAATTCATCCCAGTTCAGTTACTTCTGTACAAACAGATCAAAGTGGAAAGTATGAGGAATTCCACAAGCACAAATCATGATAACAAGAACTGCCAGAATTCAAAACTGTGATCTTCTTAATCTATGGATTCCACGAAATATAAAGTATTAGACTGGGAATTGCTTGCTATTCTGCCTTCTCAACTAACTCAGCCCCTAGTTTAATTCTCTACAGTAACATGTGTAGCTCCTCCTAGTTGTCAAGTAAGGTAGGACACTTGGCATTTGTACCTATTTCAGCTCAATCACTAGTAGATGGTACAAAAGCACAAAGCATTCTGTTCAGCATTCAGTTTAACTTGCTGCAGTCAAAGCACATTGGGTTAAACGCACAAGAGGTAACAATGGAGGTTATCATCTGTAAATCAACCTAAAAAGAGATATAAAAATTATAAATGGAACAGCCTTCCCTCTCCATTGATGCAATATACAGACATAAACTAGGGCCATGATTGCTTGATGGAATTAAAAACAGCAGTAAAATTAGAAAAGTATAAATGAGTCCATGCTTTAGAAATTTCCAATTCCACTGACGACGAAAGTTCAAAATGAATGGTATCTTGATTGCATCAATATGAAAAATTGAGCAACAATGATGGAATGCAGTACCTGGAATCCACTAAGTAGGGTCTCCATTTGTGAGAGTATAATGTCACAATCACGTATTTGATCATGAAGGGAGACCAAGTTGTCACTTTCCTTAATGTAATCCTAAAGGGACACAAGGGATAGCTATCATGTTAGAGAAAATAAAGTAAAATCTTTACCAGACATATATAGCATGACAATGTCAATAGCCTGTCAACCATGAACAGACACAACACTCTTAAGACATTTCCCCGTGAGTACAAAGTTCTAAAATTCACAAGGCGACCTTTTAGACTGCCTAAAGGATAAGCAGCTTGACAACATGAAAGTCTCGCTACAAGCATGCTCTAACTTACAAGAAATTGCAGACATATAATCCAACAATAGACAAATTTGGAAGGAGGAGAAGTATAGTGAGACCAACCTACCTCAATGGATTCCAATTCAACTTGGCGTACATTGCTCTCGACACCCTTTGTGTACTCTCGAAGCTTTGTTCCCTTAGACAAGATGTTTGCCACGACCTTTTAAAGAGCACAGCAGAAAAAATAAGGCAAGAGGCAAAAATGTTGTATGCAAGAAAAACAACATACAGACAACAAGGAAAAGCAGACAACTTTTCATTACTTGAAAATGGGAAATGAAGAAAGTGAAAAAAAAAAAAAGAAAAGAAAAGAAAAGGACATACTTGATCATGCTTGCATTCTTGAAGCTCTTGCTCTAGCCCTTCAAGTGATATATCCTCACTATCAAAAAAAACAACACCATTATATATCCCAAAAAAGAATCAGCAGAATAGGTGCGGGAGGAGAAGAATAGAAATCCACAGTGGAACACTAATCCTACTAACTTGAGATCTTAAATATATCAAATCTCAAAGAAATTGGATAGTGAATCGATGAGGATGAAGAAGAAGCCCAAGCCTCCCAAGCAAGAAATCTAACCCCCTTTTTATTTATTTTAGATTAAAAAAAAAAGATAATTGATAATCCAAGACATCACACTGATGAAGAAACAGAGCAATTAGATCCCAAACCCAATCATTCGAAGGAAATTTGAATCAAATTCATTTTCATCAAACTAATAGTAGGAGATAAAAGCTTTTTTTCAACTCGCAAAACAACAATAACCATGATATATCAACTAAATATTCACCCTGATCAACACAAAAAAATAAGTTTTTTTTTCTTTTTACGGTTCGATAAATCTAACTACCCACAAACAAATGCAAAAAAGGAGAAGTAAATCGAATATGTTTCTGGACGGAATGGAGGAAGAAATTTCCAAACCTGGCATCATCATCGTCGCCACCTCCGCCAGTCAAGTCCCCCACATAGGATTCCAAATCCGAAACAACTGGATGAATCATCTTCTGGCCCCCATTTTCATGCTCATCATCATCATTATTGTTTCCCTTCGCCAATTGTAATTTGTTAGAATCAACCTCGGCGGCCACGGCGGCTGCAGAAGCAGAAGAAGCCATCCCCAACTCAAAGATAAATATCAGATCGCTACAACTGATTGATGCAACGGAGGAGTAGTAGGCTACTAGTAGTACACATTACACAAGTAACAACACGACAACAAAGCTGTGTTTGGAATGAATTTAATACGCCAGATCCACGACACCGATTAATAGGAGTTTTCTCCAGGGAGGGAGGAAGTTGTCAGTTACCATTTACCGAGCAAGGTACAAGTTTTTCAGGGTCATGTACACCATTTCACTGCCACCGAGTTCCGGAATATTACTGAAATTAAAAATAGCCTCCAAGCTGCTTTTTGCGGTCTGTCTAATAAGGTTCCAAGTTATCGTTGCTGGCGCTTTTGGGCGAGCTCTGCTCAGTCCGGGTGATTCCAGATACCCTTTTAAATTTAATAAAAAAAAAAAACCTCCAGCAGTACAGAATAGCATGTACCTGACGGACTTCTATTTTGCACCCTTTAACTAGTAATTGATTCTTGAGCGGCATCTTAGGTTGTGTTTGGATTATATTTTTTATGAAAAAATTACTGTAATAATTTGATGTATATGAGTTAAAAAAATAATAAAAAAATATGATTATGAAAACGACATAATTTTTCGACGAAAAACAGCAATCCAAACGTTAAACTTCCAAGTTTGAGCACATTGCATCCACTCTAAAACTCTCATATGTGTCCCATTTACGACCAAACGTTACCAAAAATGGTTTAAACTCATGTAATGTAATCCGTCCCATTTGAGTCTAATCTTGACATAGAAGAAAGAAGTGTGCACACAACTAAATGAATTAAGAAAATAAAGAAAATTATTTTTTTATGCTTTTATCAAATTACCGGATAATGCAAATTAAAAGGAAGCCAATGAGCCAAAAAAAAAAAAAAGGAAAATATGGTTTCAACTGGAATTTATTGAGGATGGACAAATCCAAGTTTAATCTTACAAGAAAATTCTTAAAATATGCTAAAGACTAAGGCCTCGTCTAGGATCAAAAAGACACGGAAACTTTTTTTCAAAAAATCGACGCTTGTTGAAGGTGAAACTTGTAAATAGAACAATCCCTTCTGTCGTGTATCCTCGATTAATGCAACCTCAGATGGTTGCAGTACTTTTAATTTTTTTTTTTTTTTTAAAAAGGAAGCACTTTTAAGTGTTAAAAGTATTTTTAAGATATTTGATGAATATCGTTCCATAAAATTAAAAGTGAAGCTTTTAGTGTTGAAAGCACTTTTTGACAATAAAAAAAAAACTCAAATTTAGTGCTTTTACAGTAAATTTTGTAATTTAAAAAATAAAACATTAAATCTAATCCTTTTATCCTATTTTATAAAGTATACATTACATATTATTCGATATAATAAGTACTTATTGAGCTGTGGCTCGATACGCCACTAATAGGTAAAAAGGATGGTGAAATAGCTAAAATTACAGTTGAAGAACAGAAACTTCCGGTTGGAAAATTATAGTAATATGCTTTAACAAAGTCAAGGAATGAAAGAGTAATATTGCGATTTCCAAGCAACAGAATATGGAGATCTCCATACTTCCTTTAGCTTTGCTTACAATACCGACGCTTGGACTCGAATAGCTAGCTAGGATAGATTTGTAAAACTCGTGAGAATTGAATAAAAGACAAGTTAAAAGAGTAAGACTTGTTCAACGACAAAATTAAAGAGTTAAAACTCTGGGCTGGCTGAATTCGGGTTCTAGTTTGAAATGATCGATGATCGAACGGTAGCCTCCAACTTGAGATTGACTGCCGGCGGCCATGGATGGATGCAAGGAAGGAATTAATGATGGGAATGAGAGTAGCAGCGGGCAATTTAGAAATCGGCATTAACAATATTACTCCAAACAGCCCCGTCTCCTTCGCCGCAAGCGCTGTGCACAGCTTTCATCCTCTGCACTGAGTTGCATATCCCGCTGCATGACCAATCAAATGACGCAATGCACGTCTTCCCTCCTTCCCTTTTCCATTCGCAGTCTGCCCCAAAAAAAAAAATTAAAAGTCCTACCAATAATATAAATATGGTACTTATAGCACATATATATATATTGTACATTCATTAATTATTGTTACGTACCAGGAGGGGTTCCACAACACATGGAGCGATCGTCCACGTGTTGCACTTCCAGGCCAATGAACCACGACCCCAGCGACACGTCCTCATTAGCATACCGATGCAACATCCCCCTGCACCATACCATGCATGCATGTGCATATATAATAGGAGGAGGAGTACCGATCGAGCACACGTATATATATTTGTGGAGAAATTATTGCAGATGCCATCATGCATCAGCATCTTAGTTAGCTTTGTGATCATATATATGTATGTATGTATAGGCAAGCATGTGCATATTTGATAATTAAACCAAACAGTATCTTACGAGTTGATGGAGATATAGGTGGCAAGGTCCTTAGAGATGGCATATATTTGACCGGTGGCATGCCTAAAGTACTTGTTGCCTTCTTCCCCAAATTTCCAGAACTCTGGCTCGTAATACTTGACTCCCCTGCCATGCCATGATTAATTTCAAGGGAAAACCAGCAACCCATTAAAAGTAAGTACTGTTAAGCAAGACTAGCTAGTACTGACTCAACAAGAATATATATATATATATATATACACACACACATATATGGTGCTGCATATATATAGATGTGTATGTATAGACATGTAATATTTGAAGTATATATTACACAGGAAAAAAAAACACTACTAGGTAGAAACAAATGTTACTTGTGAATTCTACTCACTTCTGAGAAAGAACAGGTCCAGACTTCATGCACCCAATATAGGTCCTGGGTTGTGATTTGTAGCGGGCAAGAGTGTTTACAAGCATACCTACAACATATATATATATACATGACCAGTGCAAATTAGGCTAATTATATGCTGTGATTATTAATATGCAGCTGTATGTATAATTGGTACGTAACTAAGAAGCAGCAGAGAGGAGCAGTACGTACCCAAATTGACATGGACATCATCGTCCACCTTGACATAGAAGTGGGCATCCCAAATTGAGACTGCAGTGGAGAAGTAGAGTCGAGTTTTGGAGGAGAGTTGGTGGTATCCTTCAACGTGATCCAGTCTGAGGAAGTCCCCGTACTCCGCATTCTCAGCATCAATGGCTCGATCCAGAACTCCTCCCGGTGTTGCACTGTGCCCTATCACAAATCGGATCACTATTCCTTTCTCCTTCTCCAACTTCTTCAACATATTTCCTATACATGATCATTATATAGAGTGGATTAGTAGCACATAATCATGATCATCATTCTTTATAAAAATCAGAGGGAGGTATAGGTAATGCACTTTTTTTTTTTTTTTTTTGGGTAGGTAACATTTTATTAATACCCAAGAAAGATACAAAATATAGGTACCGCACCTGGCGTCTCTTATAAATAAAGATCGTTAGTATTAATTAACCTACCTTTGAGCAGCCAAGTGTCTCTGAGGGATTCACGCCGTCTCTTGCTGCTGAAAGCTGTATTAATTCCAATAACAACAAAGGCCTTCTTCTGCAGCAGGCTACTAGTACTGGAGGTGGAATTTGAGGAGTTTTTGCGTAGATCATGATCAAGTGAGGAGTAGTACTGCTGTTGCTGGGTTTTCCGACTAATCCTAGTCCGAGCTGCTGACAATTCCATCTCCAATGTTGATATCGTTTTGTCTAATGACCTGTTTAATTAATTAGAGATCATTAACAAACGAAAAATAAAATCATTACGCATGCAAGCAAGCAGCAATATTTTTTGTTATATAAGTATAATTAAAGGGAAACATGCATTGTTGATCGTGATCCTAGCAATTAAGCTGAGGGGACTGCAGGCTTATAACTCAAACAGCAGAAGAGTGATTAAATAGTCAACAAGGAAAATCAGGCATCTTGTACTATATGCTGTCTTACTGGATCGCTTGATGTGTCTTTCTCACTTCTTCCATAACGTCTCCAGAGCCCATTTCCGTCAATTTCTTCTGGAGCACATGGACAGATACATATTTATATAGGCAATCATTAACTAGTTTTAATTCATTTTACGTATGAAGGAAGAGTTTCAAGAAAATCATAGCTCAAGTACTTAAATTGGTACGAAGTTTAATTACCCGTCTCTGATGATCACACCCATTTGTAACCAGCTGCTGCTGGGTGCTGAGCTTTTCCACATGATGATGAGTGGTGGGGATGCTGGAAATGGCACGACGTCCTATACTTTGAGTTTTCGGGGCAGGGCGACTAGTAGCAGTGATCAGGGCGGTGGTAGTGGACGACTTTGTGCCCCGGCTGCTAAAAACAAGTGATCCTGCCAGGAAGCTGGCAACACATAGCAAAAGGATGGCTTTCCCAGAAAGCACTGATGATTTCCCAGCCCGCATTCTCTTAATTTATTACTTTTTTTGAAGAGAGGAAGGAGAAGGGGGGGGGGGGGAGGTCAAGTTGCCAGGCTCGTGGCCCTGAGTTCAACAACAAATGCCACCGCAATCCAACAACGTTCGGCCTCTTTTCTGTCAGCACTCAGCAGCAGCTTTACCTCATGTGTTGTGGTGGGCTGTGGCTGCCGAGCGCTTTGTTGCCGAAGTCCTTGAACATGCATGGACCAAAACGCAGATGTCTGGATGGACGAAGATGCAGTGGATGGACTTGGGAAAGTGGAAAAAATTGATAATAATGATTATCAATATATATATATAAGAAATGGTCGGAGCTTGAATTGTTGTATGGAAGAGATATGTAGCTAGAGACGTAGGCAGCTAGCTAGTGTACCCATTTGGCTTGGAAGCTAATCGATATATATTGAGGGTTAATTGGTGTATGTGCTGTTCCATCATGCATGGGAAGCAGCCAGTAGCTGGAGAGGGAGCGGGGGGAGAAGGGACTAATTATGGGAGGGCAGTTTAATCATGTGATTTTCATGTTTCAACAAACCCACTCATATCCTAGCTTCTGCCAATACTTCTCCCCGGATTGCCCGTCTAATATGGAGAACACAACTCAAGTGTCCCACCACATATATGTGTCCCATCAGATGCGAATGCTAGTTTTTTTTTTCTTTTTTTTTTTTTTGTGTTAATATATGTGAATGCAAGTTAACATAATGATATTCCTAGGTCGAAGTTTGAATACGGATCCTCTCATGATTTTCTGTTATATGTTGGATCATGCCCTTTGCGTACTGTTGTAGTATTACTAGTTAATGTGGACCTCAGCGCAGCGCGCGAGGTTGCCTGGGTTTGGTGGTATAAAGCTTCATCCCTCAATCCTCGAAGCCCAACTCCAGCCCATAATACCTCTGTTGATGAGACTAGAGAAGGTTCAAATAAGCGAGAACCATACAAACTAAGGTCAAAGGTATAGTCTCATTTTGCTTTAGAATAGATGACTGGTATCAAGCAAGGGCAATTACTATAAAAAAATAATAATAATAATAATTGCTGCTAATCCTAAGTGTCATGGTACAACTCCCTTGCTTAATCATTTATCTGAGTACAATCACAATCCCAACAACAAACCTAGTGGTCAAGCTACTTTGTATATAGGGTTGATTGATGATGGGGGAGAGACCAAAGGGAGTCTAATTATTTGGAAATTTGATCAGTCTAGCTATTAGCTAGGAAAAAGTATTGCATACGCGTTGATTAGTGAAAAGAAAGGATTTCAACATGTTATGCGTCGTACTACCTATCCTTCATTTGGGATTCCCTCTAGGTGGACTATTTCTAGAGATTGTTATCAACTCTATTTAGTTTAGATAAGAAGCCAAAGTTAAAAAGTTTTCTTAAAAGTATATCTAGCAACTGATTCTTAGACCTGTATACAGAGAAATAATTATATGTGTTTGATTGCACATATTATTAATAATGACTAGAAATTGGACAAGAAAATAATAAACTTTTGTCCAATTACTAGTCATAAATTAAGAAACTGAAGTTGGAAAGGCTGTTGAAAAATGCTTGCTTGAATGAGGGATTGATGGTGTTTTTAGTGTTCCTATAGACAACGCTAGCTCTAATGATCTCTTGTTGTTCAATATAGTTACAGTATAGGTTAAAAAATTCAATGAATGTGCTAAAATTGAAAAAATTAAAGTGTAAGAAACTGTTAAACCTAGATGTTGCTACTAGGTGGAACTCAACATATATCTCATGTTAGACACTGCCCAAAGATTTGAGAGAACCTTGAATGGTTTGAGGAGCAGGATCCCTATATGGTTCAGGAGCTACAATTATTACCAACAAAGTCAAATTGAAACAAGGCTAGATTCCTAATTTCTATTATCTAACAATCAAATTTCCCACTATAGAAATGAACACTAAGGTAAATAATAAATAACTCAGAAAGAATATATAACATGTTGCCAAGAATGTCAGTTGGACCAGATTTTGAAGATTCAAATAGATATGATGCCTTTCATCATATCAAAGTTGATGATGTTGATAAATTTGATATTTTGGCATGATGATGGAAGGCTAATAGTATCAGATTTCCAATCCTTTTAAAAAATAGTTTATGATGTATTGGCTGTTCCTGTCTCTACTATTGCTTCTGAATTTGCATTTAATATCGAAGGACATGTTCTTGATAGTTTCAGAAGTTCTTCAACTCTAAGGACTGTTCAACCTCTTATATGCTCTCAAGGAGATCCTCAATCTTAGAACTGAATGTTGAGAAATCTTTAGAGGAGCTTGAAGAATTTGAATCTGGTATAATGTCATTTTAATTTGTATCTCTTATTCTTCCCGTTTTACATGATTAAATCTACTACCTATTAATTTATTTGTTAATTGTTGTTTGTACAGTTTACTGGATAGTCTGGATTTATTAGTGCTTAGTGTTGTGAATTGTAAATTTGTAAGAGTAAGAGTATCCTGGAGTCTGATTTTTAAGACTAAAAGTTGGTTTGTTTGGTCCGTATTCTACAGTACTACTTGGTGCGGCTTTCATTGGGTTAAGTTAAATCTGAAAATTGAAGGTTTTTCCTCTTTTTTTTTTTGTTGTTTTCGGAATTTCTTATTCAATTTCAAATCAATATGAATTCGATTCGAAAACTGATGATTTCGAAAGCAAAATAGGTCGAAATATGTAAGGACAAATTTTTCAAATTAACAAACTACTGAATTACCGATTTCATGTCCGATTCTCACTCTTGGTAGCTGCTCTTGCCTATCTCCTTATGTCGGACAAGGGGCAGGGACGGTCACCTGAACAGTTAATGATTATGATTTGGCCAAAAAATTTTGTGCGGTCCAAATCACAAGTTGTGCATCAATTTTCACATCATGTGTGGGACCTGCAAAATTTTGTACTAAAATTACACGTTGTGCAAACAAAATTACGCCACGTGCAACCAAAGTTACGTGCCGTTAAAAATGGCCAAACCCGCTGGAGACCCAAGCAACGGCTAGAAATTAGTAGCGGAAGATGAGAGGAGCCATTGAAACTGCGAGTAACAATAGTTGCATATTTATTGCTTACATTTTTAATGAGAAGGTCGAAGATTACATAAAAACCAAGAAGACTTTGCCATCCAAAATTCTAAAATACAACTCAGACAGAGACATAGAAGTGATTTTAGAAGGCATTGGACTTTAATCACCCACAGTTCAGAAGTCTCAAACACGCTGAAAGCAAAACATAGAGGCACCAACGTAATTTTAGCAAACCACATGCATGGAGCACTAGTACCAAACGAAAGGAATACGAAATGATTATAATGGCCCTAGAGAGGTAGACGAAATCAAAAGAATTACAGGTAAAACCCCAACTCCTTTTATATAGTGTAAAGATATTGAACAATTTTTCAATTCAATTGTTTGTGACTGAATTTGGCAAACAAGCCAGCTACAAAAATATCATACAAAACGTTAACATTTTGCACGATAATGCTTCAATCGTTGTCTTAACATATGCATTTTTTATTTTTTTTTTGCTGGTAATACATACACTCTACTACACACAACTCACCAATAATGCCAGAGGCCCCTACATCATAGAACGCTTGAGATAAGATGCTACACCTCCAGCTCCTTAATTTGGGGTCATTAAGGTTAGTATTCTGAAGTGTCCACGTTAATTTGTAGTGGATCATATGTCCTTTAAGCTCTCCGATAGACAAATAAAGGGATAGTTGTATGTATGGTAGTGTTGAGCACGAAAAGGGTAGAGTTATATGCATGAAAAGGGTGTACATGGAAATGAGCTGAAAGATGTCGTGACCATGAATACAAACGTAAACAAGATGCAAGGAAGAAGAGAGAATGCGTAGAATGGAATCAAGCAAATTAATCTGCGCCCCGCACATGTGCAAAGCCCAAGCCATGGCGACTGCGTCTCCATTGATCGAACTGGCCGGAGACTTCACAAACCCTCTCTACTCTACACCAGTATTATATATGTGCTTTTTGGTATTAAATTATAAACTGAATATAAATCCTCCGGAACTACTAGTAGTGTATATATTATATACATTAGTGTTGGATTTCAAATAATATCGGCCGTCCAAAATCCAAATGGAGGTTGAGAGAATCTCGAGGAGTACTTGTAGCTGTTCAAAGGAAGGATAGCATTGCTTCGGGAGCAATCAAATATCCCCTAATCGGACAATCATATTCTGGATCCCGTACGTATTTTCAATCTCGGGATCGCCTAACAACTATTTTTTTTTTCCCAAGAAAATGCTTTTGAATCATAACCAAGCCGAAAACAATGATGAATACCAGACGCGAGGTTAAGGCAAGTGCATTCTACTAACTTGATGGATGAAGTGAAGAGAGCGTGTGGCAATGGAAAAGGGATCGTATGCGCGTCCAATGAAGTAGTAGCTAGCATGAGGAGGAGGAGGAGGAGAGATGCATGGATGAGGAAATGCATGAGTTGTCGCTGGGGCACATTGCATGGCGTTTCCCTTTAGTCGCCGTCTCGGTCATTCCTATGACTTGGCTTGTACGTTAGCTTTTAGCAATCCCGGCGGCGGCGTCACCGGCCGTCAACTTTCTCACAATATCACACACACACGCCCCTCGTAGCTAGCTAGGTAATTGAGACTTAATTTGAGAGGGTTGACAAATTGAAAAAACCACAGCAGGCAATTGCACATATATAAATGTATGTGGAGCGTTAATTTTGACAGCACGCATACGCATACGCATGCGCATGTACATGTAGAGAGAGAGAGAGAGGCTCGCTGGCTTCATAGATTTTGAGGCCTTCATTGCCACCTTCAATCTGCATGCTGCTCTAGCTTCTTAATTTGGTGTGTATATATATATACTCATGGCTTCATCAAATGGCGGCGTACCACCTGGGTTCCGGTTTCACCCCACGGATGAAGAGCTTCTGCACTACTACCTCAGGAAGAAGCTCTCCTTCCAGAAGTTCGACATGGAAGTCGTTAGAGAGGTGGATTTGAATAAGATTGAGCCCTGGGAGTTGCAAGGTACTAATTTGTACCTACCTACCTATTTCATTTTACTGTACTTCCCACCAAACTGGACCATACTCCCTCTATTTCATGCATTTGCCAATAACCCATTTCATTCCCCTCTTTTCTCCGTTAATCTACCAGACCAAACGAAAGAGAAACGGATAAAATAAGTAACCTTTTTATAAGCATCTCCTGAATTTAGCCTTGCGTGACATGCTACTAAAATTCTTCGTCTTTTTTTTTTTCAATTACAAAATATCAGGTCATTTCAAAGTACAAATGATTTCGTATCCAACTAGACAAGTGCTAAGATCACCAACATATCGATCTAAGCCAGTAAACTAACATAGATAAAAACTGTACTCCATACAGTACCCCAACAGATTCCACATACTAGCAGTATATATATAAATATGCACTCGTAGTAGTATTTGAAATCCAGAAATGGATATTATTCACCCTTATTTTTGTTCCCCTCCATTCACAGAAAGATGCAAGATTGGGTCCACCCCCCAAAATGAGTGGTACTTTTTCAGCCACAAGGACCGGAAGTACCCGACAGGTTCAAGGACAAATAGAGCCACCAATGCCGGTTTCTGGAAGGCCACAGGGAGGGACAAATGCATAAGGAACAGCTTCCAGAAGATTGGAATGAGAAAAACCCTAGTTTTCTACCGAGGCAGAGCCCCTCATGGCCAAAAGACCGACTGGATCATGCATGAGTACCGACTGGAAGACGGTGATGATCCCGAAGCCAATCCCAATGTAAGTCTCCCAACGCAAGATGTAGCTAGTGTGTGTGTGTGTGTGCATATATATATATATATGCAAAATTATCAATTATTCACTTTCTCTTGGTCAATAGATTGTAGCAAAATTAGTTATCAGGCTAGACTAATATTATATATATATATATATGCAAAATTATCAATTATTCACTTTCTCTTGGTCAATAGATTGTAGCAAAATTAGTTATCAGGCTAGCTAATTAATTAGTCAACAACACAGCACATACTCAGAGGTAAGTAACGACGAATCCCATGAATGGATTTTGAAGTCACACACTTAATTTAATCAAAGGCCCCCTAGCTAGGTACCTGCTGTCACATTGACCTCCCTCACACATATTCGTCCCGTGGAGGCCTGGTTTCTTGAATGGATCGATGCATTAAATCATGTCCAAGTAACAATTCCAGCATGAATGCATGTGGTCTTAGTTAGTTATATACGGAAGCATGTAAACACTTGTTATCTGTACTGTATGTACTGCAGGAGGACGGATGGGTTGTTTGTCGGGTTTTCAAGAAGAAGAATTTATTCAAAGTTGGAAATGGAGGAGGGACTGGTGGCGGCA
The DNA here is from genome assembly GCF_036785885.1 of Coffea arabica. NCBI lineage: Eukaryota > Viridiplantae > Streptophyta > Magnoliopsida > Gentianales > Rubiaceae > Coffea > Coffea arabica. The sequence continues at coordinate 1,339,543 of NC_092329.1, forward strand.
GTGGCGCGGCTGCCTCAGACCATCTCAATGCTACTGCTTCCGCCAATATTAATCAACCTCGTGGCTTCATGCATAGGGAGAATCAGTACTTGTTTCACCAGCAACACCACCCCCACGTCCTAGCTGGCTATTCTCACATGATCCCACTGCCCTCCATGCCTCATCAGCAGCAATACTCGGCCCAACAGATTCAAGCACAGAACTTCATACCCACGCATAAGCCCCAGTTGGACGCCGTGGGATATGATCTCTCAGCTTTCTCTTCGGCCGCTTCAGAGTCAATAGTAGTACCCATGATGCAGGTCAGGCAACTCATGGCAAATGCTAGGGACTGTGACAGCGGAGAAAGCGACCAGAATGACACCAGTCTTCGCACTTACCAGCAAGCATGTGAATCCGGTTTGGAGGTGGGAACCAATTCTTGTGAACCTTCTCAGCATCAAAGTATGATTACTACCGGAGACGATCAGAATCTGAACGAATGGGGAATGCTTGATCCTCGACTTGGGAATGCACATGACTCCTCCAAAGGTGCAAGGTTTGAGGTTGGGGAACCTAATAATCCATCTAATTCCATGAATCACGTCAGTCAACTCTCACCGCGTGGTGAGATGGATTTTTGGGGTTACGGCAAGTAGTTTAAGTATTGGTGTACACTACCCATTGATTCAAGATTTAGGTAATTAATCAGTCAGAAATAGAAAGTAATTTATATTAACCTGTGTATCAGAGGTCCTTCGAGCAAATTCATGAGGTGCAACCATGTAAAAAACATTGAACAGAATCATTATTTCCATTTAATGTCACTGTGCTACTTTTCCTGTGCTTCTAGTAGCATCTTCTTGTTGCGTGACGCTGTCAAATAGGAAGTCTCTTTTCCTTGAAATGTATATATATGTATGTATATATATATATGAAAGGTAACCCCGATCTTAAAGTAATTCTAGATTAGGAAGATAGAAAGGTTATAAATACCGTGACTTTGTAACTATCAAATAGATAGTAATTCCTATCTTAAAGTAATTCGGAAAATAGAAATGTTATATACGCGTGACTATTACTTGGAATGCTCGGTGACATATTTTTCTATACCAATCCAATGCCACCTATAGTATTGCACCAAGTGTCCTGTTATTATTTACACTTTAATTTTCTAATAATTCAACTTGGTTTGGTTTAACATAAGTGTAAATAATAACAGGACACTTGACATAATATTATAGGTACTTGGAATCCTCGGTGACATATTTTTCTATGCCAATCCAATGCCACCTATAGTATTGCACCAAGTGTCCTGTTATTATTTACACTTTAATTTTCTAATAATTCAACTTGGTTTGGTTTAACATAAGTGTAAATAATAACAGGACACTTGACATAATATTATAGGTACTTGGAATCCTCGGTGACATATTTTTCTATGCCAATCCAATGCCACCTATAGTATTGCACCAAGTGTCCTGTTATTATTTACACTTATGTTAAACCAAACCAAGTTGAATTATTAGAAAATTCTAATAATTCAACTTGGTTTGGTTTAACATAAGTGTAAATAATAACAGGACACTTGGCACAATATTATAGGTGGCATTGAATTGGCATAGAAAACATGTCACCGAGAATCCCAAGTGATGTAACTATCGCCTGGAGAGTAACCACGATCATAAGTAATTCTTGATGGAGCCTTAGAGAGCTCGGTCTATTGCATATAAGCCATGCGCATTATGACCAATAAACAATAATGAGCTTAATGACCAATAGGTCCAACACACGGATATGTTTGCATATTTTTATATTATAGATGTTATTAGTATTAACTTACCTTTATTAAAGAAAGTTATTAGGATCTTATCTTTATTAAGCAATTAAGTTATTAATATTGAAGGACAAATTACATTTTACCCCCTGTGATTCAGTGTTTCTGTATATAATCCTCCTATGATTCAAAAACTATACGTAATACCCTCATGGTTTGCATTAAAGTGTTAAAATAACGAAATTTGTAATTTATAGCGGAGTCATCTAAAATGTCAAAAATATCCTTATGTAAAGTTAAAAATTATTTATTAATCACAGGGGGTTATGTGTATATTTTGAAAATTATAAGGGAGTTATATGTTAAAGTATTAAATCATAAGGGGGTTATGTGAAAAAAATATAAAACTATACGGGGTTAATGTATCATGTATATTATATTTATATATTTTGATCATTTTAGCAATTTTAATTTTTAAATAAGGTTAATTTCGATATTTTCAAAGGTTCTATTACGATTTACGAATGATCATTTCCATCATTTTGACATTTTAATCCAAACCATGAAGGAGTTATGTATATCTTTTGAAACTATAAGGGTTTATGTACAAAAACACTAAACCATAGAGGGTTAAAATGTAATTTGCCCAATATTGAATGTCATTTATAGAAAGCATAGGATCTGAGCTGTTTAAAATCTACATGTTTACTGCTCTGGGAAAGAGATGCCATAGTGTCTACGTAAAAAAGCTGGAATATGTCACATTCACCATGGAAACTTGGTAAAAGCAGAAGCTTTTTTGAATGTTTTGAGACATGAGAATTTACATGACCATCCCCAGTCAATTATTAAGATCGGAGATTCACTAATGAATCACGAGCATTACGAATCTGCACTAGAATACTATATGATGTTGGTAGGAGATGTAGTTAAGAACCATGGCTGCCTGTATCTGAAAATTGCCGAGTGTTGCAGTTGTCTGGGGAAACGATTGCAATCAATTGATTACTTCTATAAAGCTTTAGATAAACTTGAGAATAGTGTTGATGCTTGCTTGGCTTTGTCATTAATTCTTCTTAAAGAAAATAAAGATGATGAAGCCATTTCTGTTCTCTGTCCTCCTAAAGAATCAGAGTCACTATTTAACTTGAACCTAAATGCAGCAAAACCATGGTGGCTTAATGGGATAAAGTTGAAGCTTTCTCGAATCTACAAAGCTAGAGGATTGCTGGAGGCATTTGTGGATGTAATTTTTCCTGTAGTTCGTGAGACATTGTTTCTTGAGACCATACAACAAAAGGTCAGGCCAAGGAGGGAGCTATCAAAAAGTGTTCTTTCTGAAAGGATAAAAATACTTGAGCATGTTAGGACTGATACTGTGTTTCATGGATTTAGACCTGTCGCTTCAGCATCAGATCTGTCTAGAGCTTCCAGAGGAAAAAAGTTACTAAAAAAGAAGGAATCTAAAAGAATTGCTGCTTTGGCCGCTGGAATTGAGTGGATAAGTGATAATTCAGAGGATGAACCTGCTCAACAAGCGCCAAGAAAGCTTCCTCCTCCAAACCTTCTAAGAGATGCAGAGCATCATTATCTCATTATAGATTTATGCAAAGCACTGTCATCCCTGAAAAAGTATTGGGAAGCATTGGTAATCATCAATCTAACTCTGAAATTGGCCTCCAATGTTTTGTCTGTTGAAAGGAAGGAAGAGCTTAGAACTCTGGGAGCCCAAATAGCATACAATATTGCTGCCTGCTCATGGCTTGGAATATGCACGCTATTCTGCTTACAAAGTAATCTCAAAACTGGACAGCCGATATTCAAAGCTTAACAAGCTTTTACGCACCATGCGAACCAAGCACAAAGGTTGTGTACCACTCACTCTCATTTTTGGGCACCAGTTTACCATGATCAGCCAGCATCAAGCAGCTGCTCGGGAATATTTGGAAGCTTACAAGCTGATGCCAGATGTTCCCTTGATCAATCTCTGTGTTGGAACTTGGAACTGCATTGATAAACTTGGCCTTGTGTCACAGTCTTCAAAACAAACATCAGTCTGTGGCACAAGGATTGGCGTTTCTGTACTATAATTTATGGCTTTGTAGATATAGTCAGGAAGCACTCTATAATGTTGCTCGAGCATATCATCATGTCGGTCTTGTTTCTCTTGCTGCTGTAAACTATGAAAAGGTTCTTACAATGCATGAAAGTGATTACCCCGTGCCGAACCTTCCAAATGAGAAACCAGATGGTATGGCTTCTCTAAAGCCAGTTTACTCTGACCTTCATCGAGAAGTAGCTTACAATTTGCACCTGATCTACAAGAAAAGTGGAGCAATTGATCTTGCTGGGCAAGCCTTGAAAGATCATTGTGTCATATGACTAAATAGAGGTAATTTCAGTTAGTTCTTGGCTAGTTTCTTCTAGGTACTATTTGGTGAATATTACATAAGATGGGAGACATTAATATTCCTCCATTATCAGGTATGGACTCTTGAACTTCCTCCACTTGTCATTGTTTAGCTTCGGTCGTAATCCTGAATGAAAGCATTTTCCACAGCCCTTGTGTGTGTACTTCTTTAAAATAGAGAGGAAATCAGTTCCTTTAATATTCAATTATGATTAGACCGTCATCGCCATATATTTCACAGGCTTTCTTGACAGATATTCCGTACATCAGTTATTTAATTCCTAAGTTGTCATCTTAAAATTTCTCTGCAGCCTTAATCTTACAATTAAATGTCTTAAGATGTCTATGTATGTGCCAAAACAGCATCTTGCTTCTCCGTGCACTCACAACATATACAACAGGAATGTGGTTTTTCGTTGCTCAAGTCCAGGAATGCGAGACTTCATGTAGTTTAAACCCAGAAACGTGGTTTCATGTTGTTTTTCGTGGTGTAGAAGCTGGTAGTAATTATTGTAAATGCTCGATAATGGAGGGGCAACAAACGAACGTTTCTCACAACTACAGACAAGGAGCAAGATATATTTATTCAAGTCGTAGATGAAAATGGATACAAAGCAATGCGGTCTAATTAATCTGTCTTACAGATTACCACAATCAAATTTGGCATGTTCATTTCGATCTCGGAACAGAATAGCCATTATGATGACAGCAATGAACTTTGTAATTGACATTGGCGGGCTCCCCAGGATGAGACCTGTGAGGTATGCTTGTGTTGCCAATCGCACCATCCGCATTCTTCGCTCTTCTACATATTGATCAAAAGCTTGCCCAATTTTGTCAGTCATGATTTCTTTTCCTCTTTCATATGGACTGAGAGAAGCAATCTTCCTTCCCAGATTCCTTGCAAGAACCACTGCATCTTCCAAGGCTGCGGAACCACCCTGTCCTAGGAATGGTCCCATGGCATGCATTGCGTCTCCAGCTACTGTAATGGGTCCTCTTCGAAACCTTCCCACGAGCATCTCCCACGGGGCATGGTATCTCAAGTGTGTGATGGACAATGAGTCTAGATCACTTCCTTCTATCATCTCTACGGCATCAGATGGAAAGCCTTCTGTTATTTTCGTGGTTAACTTTCTAATGAGTTCTGGGTCATCAGGAAATTTTCTATCTGCAGCAAAATTTGAAGACCATCAATAAATGGACAACCACTTCAACCTTAAATTCTATGCCAACAGCGTGATGTTCATCATACGGTAGCACTAAAGCACACGATGATGGTGAGAGCAAGACTAATTAATCCTTCATGTGCTTATGATAGCAATACTGTTCCTTAACCAATGGAACACTAACTCCATCGAATATGGCATGAAAGCCGATTCAGGTCAGAGATCCAGTTGAGGTTCCTGAAGTGCCCCTTTGCTTTGTCAAAATATTTTAGGAAAACCAAGAAATGAGAGAGAAAAAAAAAGGGAATCAAGGAGCATTTTATTACCTAACTTGTTACTCAAAGAACAAAAAAATTACCTAACCAAGACAATGGTACACTAACAAACCAATAGACCAAATTATTGTCAACAGGAATTCGTCCCACCATAACTCTGTCTCTCTTGATCCGCACAAGCTCAGGAGAAAACACATGACCGTTTGGATAACTCGTTAAGCCTCTAACTGAACAAAGAGCAAATAACCTTGTAGGCTTTATGCCAAGGAAATCCGCCACTACGGAATTTGATCCATCACATCCAATAAGAACCTGCGAAGACACAATGAGCATAAACAACTTGTAACTGACTCATCCCCCTAGATGCAGCTTTGCTGCGAAACACTGCTATAGTCAAGCTTCTTCCTCTAATTCGCATTAAAATGTGAATGCCTAATTCTTAAACATTTTTGGAAGCCAAACATTCAATTCCAATTAATGCTAGTAGTTCCCAAAATGTTCTATTCAAGGAAGATGATACTACTAATAACTTTTAACTAGGATGATACCAAATTCAGATAATAAAAGATACCTTGGCTCTAATAGAGCTGCCATTATTGAGTGTGAGAGTTGGAAACATATTTTCAGGGTCCATTGTTACAGCAACAACCTTGTATCCAAATCGTACAGTTTCAGGCGGTAAAGCATCAGCAAGAGCCTTGATGAGATCACTCCTTTTCAAGCAACGAGCTTCACCACCCCTACAGAAACAGTTTAGCTCATACATGCACATGTTTACGTAGGTACAATCAAGTAGAAAATCCTGTACATGGCTTGGTATGTATTTCGCATTGAAGTTTAGAGAAGAAAGATTGACTTACGGAAATGGTATTGGCTGTTGCTGGTTTCCTTCGTCAACCCATATGCCCTGTCCTCTGTATGTACATGTCGGCAAATAAATCAGGTAATCAATTTTGGGATCAAGTTGCATATATTCTCTGGTTTGCCAAGAAATACAGAAGCAGAGATGTAAAAGACAGAACTTGCATACCTATGGAACCTTTTCTTTAAAAAAAAAAAAAAAAAAATTTGTTTGTGTATAAGTTTTTATTGATCAGTACACACGTCAAACAATTAAAAGCAAATGATTATTTTTTAGAACCCAGAACCCATCAAAGTTGCAAATAGCCATGAAACATCAAGAAAAAAAAAAGAACAAAGAAAAAGAAACTATCTGCAAGCTCTATAAAAATTGATTCAAGTTCTCCTGTGTTTTCTGAACCTTCTTCCAAATTGCGATTAAGGTTCAATTTCTTTGAGAACTTGACCATGTACAGATGACTCGGAGTGGAACCGAAGATGCTGAATTTTGAGTGATGGTGCAAATTTGCTTTTGCTACCTAAGACCCTGTTTGATACTCCAATTCAGCATTTAAATTTGGGTCTTAACATGTTCAGATGCAATTATAATTAAAATTTTAAATTTTGAATTAATTAAGTGTCACCGAATTTTCTAGTTAAAACTTGGTTCCATAAATCAACAATGTGATATAAACTCAAATAATGCACACTAAGTTCCTTAATGTGATTATCACTTAAGTTCCTTTGATTTGCAATCATACTCGCTACTTGTAAGGAAAGAGAGAGAGTTGGAGACGGGCTATAAGCTTTTATCCTGAACTTTTCCTATGTAGCAGCATAGCATAACAGAGAATTAAATGAAACTACCATTCAACAAGCGGTATATAGAAGCAAATTACTCCGAAAAAAAAAAAAAACTTAGATAGATTGACAGAGCTTGGGGATAGATAGACAGATAGATAATAGGATAAGCACCCTTGAACAAGAATAGCCTTGTCTCTGAGCACATCTCCAACACCAAGCTGATCAAGTGCCCGCCACCCATTACGTAAGATTGTTATAGCTGAACCCTCTGCTCGCAGACTCTCTGATCTTTCATAAACTACACTTCTGAGTCCCTTCCTGCAAATGATTGGTTAATTAATCAGCCAATACTTATCACGCACTACAATTCTTGCCTCTCCAACTAATTCATATACACAAAACCAACAGCGAATGAAAGAGAAGATGGACCTGTGAAGAGCAAGGGCCGTTGCAAGTCCGCCAATACCACCGCCGACTATGACAACCTCGTGCTCTTCTTCTTCTCTGACTGCATCCATTTTTCTCTCTCCCTCTCTCTCTCTTACAGTTATAGTATGACTTGTCTGATGATGGCTTCTTTTTATAATGCTATATCTTACATATCTTACATATATATAAAGACTTAAGATTTCTTCTCCAGTCAACTACTGTTAAGGGTCATACGTCTTTTACGGTCTAATTACAACTTTGTCCTACCAGAGTACCAGACATAACATCACCTCAAAACAATAGATAACTGTTAAGGGTTATTTTCGGCATGTTGGGTCAAATTATCCTCCTTTCCTTTTCATTGTTTCCCGTTTCTCCCACTGCTCCTCTTCTCCTCGGTGGAAAAAGAGCAGCAGACAAGTAGTTGAATAGGTTTTAGGGACAGTGGCAAAAAATGGGTTGTCTACCTGCTATGCGTTCTTCCAAAGCAAACAAAGAAAAGTGTGAATTCAACTGCCACTTGGTCAACAATCTCATGCTTTCTCTGTCTTTCCCCTTATTTTCTTTCTCCTTCGTTTTGCTTTTCTGGTTTATAGACAAAGACTGATACAAATATTGAGGCAAATAATAAGAGAAGCAAAGGACAAATGTTTATTTTTTTGTGAAACTCACACAACTTATAACATGAAATTACTCTATTTATAGAGTTTAAACCAACTCCACTAACTATCCCACTAACTCCATTAACTATCCCAATAACTCCACTCACTCCTCCACTAACTCCACTAACTCCACTAGGTACTCCACTAATCCCACTAATTATTCCACTAACTCCACTAATTAGGTAGCATAAACAAATATGATTAATTAACAACGGTAAATACTTCTAACAATTCCTCCCTTAAACTGAAAGTTTATCAAACATTCAGTTTAATATGATTTATTAACTGCACAGACTCCAAGCAGCTTCCTTAATTTCTGAAACGTGGATAACTTCAATGGCTTGGTCATTATATCAGCAATCTGATCTTCACTTTTGCAGTAGAGAAAATCAATTATTTCATCCCTTGTGAGCTCCCTTAGAAAATGAAACCTCACATCTATGTGTTTGGTTCTTCCATGTAGAACTGGATTTTTAGAGAGCTTGATGGCAGAACTGTTGTCACAATAAATTGTAGTAGCTCCTTCTTGCTGAAAATGCAACTCTTCAAGAATATTCCTTAACCAAATTGCTTGACAGGCACAGGCGGTTGCAGCTACATACTCTGCTTCAGTTGTTGATAACGTAACAATTGGTTGCTTTTTTGAACACCATGAAATAGCTGCTGAACCCATCATGAACACATACCCAGACGTACTCTTTCTATCATCAGAATCGTCTGCATAGTCACTGTCAGTAAAACCAAACAAATCTGATTTTTCACCATTCTTGTAAAATAATCCATACTCAATGGTTCCCTGCAAGTATCGAAGAATCCTCTTAGCAGCTAGAAGATGTGTCTCCCTTGGACTTTCCATGTATCTACTAATAAGACTTACAGCATGCATAATATCAGGCCTAGTTACTGTCAAATACATCAAACTTCCCACAATTTGCTTGTAAAGGGTGCTATCAACCCTCTTTCCTCCTGGTTCTTTGATGAGTTTTAAACCCACTTCAACTGGCGTACTAACAGAATTACAATTCGACATTTGAAATCTGTTCAGAATTTCTTGCACATATTTTCTTTGAGAGACAAAAATTCCATCAGCAGATTGCACCACTTCAATACCCAAAAAATAATGCATCTTTCCAAGATCAGACATATCAAATTCAGCCATCATAGATTTCTTGAATTTCTCAAACATGGCACTATCATTCCCAATAAAAATAAGATCATCAACATATAAGCAAACAATCAGCAATTTACCTCCATCTCCAATCTTTATGAAAAGTGTATGCTCATATGGGCATTTCTTAAATCCCTCCTTAGAAAAATAAGCATCTATACGACTATACCAAGCACGCGGGGCTTGTTTTAATCCGTATAATGCTTTCTTGAGTTTGTATACCTTATGTTCACTTCCAACCTTCACATAACCAGGAGGTTGATAAATAAATACATGTTCCTGTAAATCACCATGTAAAAATGCTGATTTTACATCCAATTGGAAGATAGGCCATGAATTTTGAGCTGCCAATGCTATCACCATCCTAATCGTGTCATGCCTTGCGATTGGAGCAAAGACTTCTCCATAATCTACCCCAAACTCTTGCTTATAGCCTTTAGCTACCAGACGTGCCTTGTACTTGTCAACTTCTCCATTCTCCTTTAATTTCGTCTTGTACACCCACTTGACACCTATAGATTTTTGTCCTTCTGGAAGATTGGTTAACTCCCAAGTGTTATTTCGTTCAATAGCTGCAATTTCTTCATCCATTGCCTTCTGCCACTTCAAATCTTTGACAGCTTCTTCAAAAACTGTAGGATCACAATCGAAAAATAGTGCAAAATATGTAAGTGGGTTTTCAGATTGATCAATTCCAGTTACCTCATAATCAATCATCCATGCAGGTCTTTTTCTAATACGTTGAGGCCGTCCTTCATCTTCTGCTACTGTTTGGGAATTTGATACATTATCTGGACCATTTGATGGAATTTGTTCTGTCAACTGCTGCATGTTTTCTTCATCAACTCCATCAAAATCAGCGGGTATTTGTTGTTTAATAATATTATTGCTCCATGGCCAAAAATTTTTCTCATCAAAAATTACATCCCGACTGATGACAATTTTCTTGGTGATAGGATTATAAAGCTTATAAGCTTTTGACTGGTCACTAACACCAAGAAAAATGCATTTCTCCCCGTTGTTGTCCAGTTTTGTCCTCTTTTGCTCTGGAACATGAGCATAGGCAATGCATCCAAAAATTTTGAAGTGATCCACTGTTGGTTTCCGTCCGCTCCATGCTTCCTCATGCGTCATATTTTTAACAGCAAGTGTGGGACTTCTGTTCAATATATGAATGCTCCAGTTGACAGTTTCGGGCCAAAAGTTTTTTGGAACACCACTTTTTGTCAAAATGCTCCTCACCATGTTCAATATTGTACGATTCTTCCTCTCTGAAACACCATTCTGCTGCGGCGTATAAGCGGTTGTAAGCTGCTTTTGAATTCCATGCTCCTCACAAAAATTTATAAATTCTTGTGAATTATACTTTCCACCACGATCACTGCGAAAAATTTTTATGGATTTATCTGCTTCCTTTTCGACAAGAGTCATGAAATTTTTGAACGTTGAAAATGCTTCAGATTTTTCCTGCAAAAAATAGACCCAAGTTTTTCGACTATAATCATCAGTAAACGTCATAAAATAACGTTTTCCACCATTAGATGACGGATTTATGGGTCCGCATAGATCAGAGTGAACCAGCTCCAAGACATTTTTTGCTCTCCACGATTTTCCTTTTGAAAAGCTATCTCGATGTTGTTTGCCAATAACACATTCTTCACAAACTTCTGAAAGAGTTTTGATTTGAGGTAAATCAGCTACCATATTTTTCTGTTGCAAAGTTTTCAGTCCACCAAAATTCAAATGTCCATAACGAAAATGCCATAACCATTCCACATCTTTCGATTTTGTCGAGAAACATGAATGAGTCAAGTTTTGCAAATCGAGTGGGAACATACGATTTGCCGTCATCTTAACTTGAGCAATTAAGCCCAACTTTGCATCTCGAATCTGACATACACCACCTTTGATTGAAATCTCGTACCCTTTTTCGAGCAACTGACCCACGCTAAGCAAATTTGTCTTTAAGTCTGGAGCAAAAAGAACATCAGTAATAGTGTGGGTAGAAGAATTTTCTTTAATTTGGATAATTACCCTTCCTTTTCCCATAACAGAAATTGTAGAGTTATCACCAAACTTGACAGTGCTACGGAATGACTCGTCCAATTCAGAGAATGCCTTCTTATCTCCACACATGTGATTGCTGCAACCGGTGTCTAAATACCATGTGTTTTGTTGAGTTTCTTCACTCATGTGGCACACCATCAAAAGAGACACTTCTTCTTCTTTTTCTGCAAAATTAGTCCTTTCTCCATTTTGTCTATTCAAATTAGTTCGACATTCGGACTGATAATGGCCATACCTATGACATTTGTAGCATTCAACATTGGACTTGTCTGCTGACTTTGGCCTTTGATTTGTTAATGGATAGCCTCCTCGTCCTCTTCTTCTTCCTTGAAATTGATTTTCTTGGTGCTGGTATTGTTGTTGTTGGCTGCCACGATCATTATTTCCTCTACCTCTGCCTCTGCCTCCTCTCCATGTTGAGTGAATTTCTGCTGAAGCCACTAGTGCTTGCTCCTCTTTCTCTTGCTGGTTAATTTTTTGCTCATGAACCAACAAAGAACTCTGTAACTCATCAATTGAAATTGCATCAATATCTTTCGATTCCTCTATACAGCATACAACAAAATTAAATTTTGTTGTCATTGATCGAAGAATCTTCTCGACAATGGTGACGTCCTTCAAGTTTTTTCCATGGATCCTCATCTTGTTAGCGATTGCCATCGTTCTTGCGAAATAATCAGTGACTGATTCGCTTGACTTCATGCGTAAAGTCTCAAATTCGGTCCGAAGAGCTTGAAGCTGCACCCGCTTCGCCTTTGCATTTCCTTGATACTTTTTCTTCATGGAGTCCCAAATTTGTTTGGAGGTATCTTTGCTAAGAATTGTCTCCAAAATGGCTCGATCAATAGCTTGAAAAAGATAATTTTTGGCTTTAAGATCTTTCAGTTTCAGTGCTTCCAACTCCATTTTCTGCACCTCTGACAATATTTCTCCGACTGTTGGCTCTGCTACTCCAGATTCGACAACCTGCCAATACTCCTTGGATCTCAAGAAGTTATCCATTAGCATACTCCAATGATCATAGTGACCATCAAAGCGAGGAATTGCTGGCTGCACAAAATTGTCGGTGGCCATCGTAATTTATAATTCTCACAACTCACTTTTGTTTTCACTCACTAGCCTAGCTCTGGTACCACTGATACAAATATTGAGGCAAATAATAAGAGAAGCAAAGGACAAATGTTTATTTCTTTGTAAAACTCACACAACTTATAACATGAAATTACTCTATTTATAGAGTTTAAACCAACTCCACTAACTATCCCACTAACTCCACTAACTATCCCAATAACTCCACTCACTCCACTACTAACTCCACTAGGTACTCCACTAATCCCACTAGTTATTCCACTAACTCCACTAATTAGGTAGCATAAACAAATATGATTAATTAACAACGGTAAATACTTCTAACAAAGACAAGTGCCAATTGAATTCCTCCAACATTTGGTCAACTATTTGAAGATTGTCTTCACCAAATTACGGCTGCTCATCGAATTTTGTGGTTTGTCCTCTTCTATTCCTTTTTATTCCCCAACCATTGTTTTCCTCTTGCTTCCTCTCTTTTTCTCTGTTTTCCGTTTTTTTGTTTCCCCTCCTTTTCTTTCTGGTTCAGAGCCAAAAAAGTACCGCTCGAATTCCTCCAGCACTCAGTCAACAATTTAATCATTTCTTCCCTAAATTATGGCTATCCATCCAATTTTTTTTTTTTACTTCTGTTCTCTTTATCATATCCCAACTATGGGATTTTGGTTTGTCCTTTTGTATTCATTTTCATTTCCTGGTTGGTAAATTATCAAGAGTCAAAACAAAAATCTTTGAGAACTTATCAAGTTTGCATCTTTATCCACTCTTTTCATCATGGCTACTACCATTGTTAGGGATATAGGTTTGTCGTTTTACTTTCCTTATTGTTGAGCAATTGGCAAATTATCAAGAATGAATTAAACTTTGTGCCCTTATATTAGGAACAGAGAACAGAAATACCGGTCAAAAAAACTTCATGCTTCTTCTACCTTTTTCTCTGCAACCCTTCGTGCTAAAGGTAAGTACTCCTTTTCTTTCTCTAATTTTTTCGCCTACCAGTATTAAAGAAACTCGATAATCTGTCTACTTTTTATTTTTGTTGTTAAATTTCTTCAGGGGTTAATTGCAGTTTGAAACAATTGGTGCAGAGAAACCTCTGATTTAGCATCCACACATTTGCAGTAAGCAGTTGCTTCAATTTCAGGTTTCTCTCTTCAGTCCTTCAGTTTCTTGCTTTTTCTTTTCCTGTTAATAATATAGTACAACTAATTACTACTTACTGAATAGAGATAACCAAGCTAAAATAAGTTAAATTCTCAATCTCAATTGTAACCTTAAGTTCCAGCCTTATGTAAACGCATTAGAATGAGTCTTACATATTAAGGTTTTACATATTGAGGTTTTACCCCACGTTGAAGCTATTATGCACAAAAGTTAAGCCGCAATAGAACAAACCAAATTTAAAACAGATAATCCTAATATTAAGCTTCTAGAATTTGTTGTAGTTGCTTGAAGGTGTAGAATATTAATTCCTCAAAGCTATTTTTAAAGGCAGCGTTCCAAGTTCCACACAACTCTCAAACCTTAAAACCACAACACCTTTGCTATTTTATGCATTCACATATTCTGAATACAGTAAGTGATGCATAACAATAGTAGCATGCTTTGTGTTTGATGATTTGCTTCTATAGGTAGCTTTGCCACTGCACTGGTTTAGTTTTCGGAAAATATACGTGTCCCATTGTTATGGAGTATTAGATGATTTAAGAGATGTTCTTTAGCTTACTGTTTGGTCCTAAACAAAAATGATTTTACTTTCGCCTTTGTGTTTGTATGCTGAATGATCCTTTAATGTCTTGCAATGGCTCGAACTATCTTTAAATTTCATTGGAAACAATACTTTGATAGATCTAGAAACATTAATTTCATCGATTGTTTTTTACTTTTACTGCATTGTCATGTTAGTGACTATCATAGTTATCACCAAAGACCAGTTAAAAAGTATTTCCCTAGCTTCTACTGTTTTGGTTCTAATTTTCCACATGTTTGGGGCTCAAGAAGTAGAATCTGCACTCAAATCATGATTTGTTTGATATAATTTGGTTTCTGCTTAAATTTTGATTTTAGGAACTAGTCATGCACTGATTAATTCCTGGCACAGATAAGCACTTCTGAGTTCCAACCTTATGTAAAAGCACTAGAATGGTCAGCTACTTATATCTAGCAGTTTGGATTTCATATATATAAAGTTAGCTTTACTCTCTTCAGTAGCTATCATTAGTCACATTTCGTTACTCCACCATTGCGAACTATTCGAGTTCCCCTAGGACCCGTAACTCGAGCACGAGCTAAGAAGATGAGGGAGGAACTCCAAGGACTTGTTCATGAGATACAAGGTCAAGAAATTGTCCCCAAGGTCATTGAGGGGCTTGAGCATGAAGGAATGAAAGTCATCCATATAGTGCACGTCAAAGAGAACCATGTGTGACCCTTCTCTAGTCACATTTGCTGTTTTAGTTAAGTCATTGTAATAAGGGTTTAATGGTCCATAGCCTTGCTTTATTTACCTAAGCGATGACCTCATAAGGTTGTTTACCTAAGGGATGACCTCATAAGGTTTGGTCAAGCCTATAATTGTTAGTCTTAGTCAAGACCACAACTCTAGACTAGTTCCACATTTAGTTGTTCATCTCTATGTAAGGCTATAAATAGCCCACACTTCCAATGGTTTATGGATTGAATCAATAAATCAGATTTGAGAGTTTTCTTGGTTTCTCCAAGGCTTCTTGAATACCTTAGAATTTCTCTAGGTGTTCGTGACTTATCAATCTAGAATCGCACTAGGTTGTGGCGTCTTCAACCATTATACCAAGGTTCGTTAACCACGTGATTAACGGGTTGAGGTCATCCGCTTCAAACTTGGTGTCCTCTTGTCGATCCTGAAGCTAATCTTTTACGGGTTTCGTCACAAGGTTGGCGACGTTCGTATCAGTTGGTAATCAGAGCTAATTAAGAGGTATCACGTTATATCCTTTTATTTATTTCCTTTTCGAGTCAAGTTGTCGAAAATTCTGTTTTCGTGTTCTAAGTTGCTATCCGCAATTTCCAGATTTGTTACTTCGTGTTCTTGCGTTATTTTTCCAGATTTGTTACGTCATAAACTTGTGTCTAGTTGTTGTAAATTGCTGTGGTTAGCCTTGTTTGGTCCAGCCTTTCTTTTTGTGTCTTATTCTTGATTCTTTGTTTGAGTCTTGTTTCTATCCTGTTATATCCATTCAATTCCAATCTTTTGTTCTATTTGATCATTCGAGGTTACTGTTCATCCAAAAAAAAAATCAGTTTGTAGCAAGGGTTTTAGAGTCCTATCTAGTTATTACCTTGTGTTCTTGTTTACATACAAAAAAAAAAAATAGCTGGCTAACCTTACAAAAATTCCTGGAAATCTGTCTTGATCAAAACTTGGGTTTTTTTTTGAAGTTCCTGATTGTTTAAAACCACAATCTTGAAGTTCTTGGAACTTTAGTTGGGATTCTTGAAGCCAACCAAAATCTGTCTTGATCAAAATCGTGAAATCTTGGATTGTTTAGGGAGGAAATCATCTTCAATTTTGTGTTTCTTGAATTCTGGGAATTAACATCTTGAATTCTTGAAAGAATCTTGAAGTTTCTGGATTTTGGGAACCAAATCTTGGTAAACAACAAGGCTGCAAATTTTCAGCTGCCAAAATCCTTGTCTTCACCACAACAATCTTCTTTCTTGACTAAGAATATTTTAGTCACGAAATTTGGCTCTTCTTGGCTGATTAGAAAACAAAAACAAAGGAAGAAGAAGAATATTCAGCCTATTCAAGTCAAATTTCCCAACCTGTTCAAGTCAAATTTTCCACCCTTGTTCCCAAAAACAACCAAATCAGTTCCAATCTTGAACTTGACCTTAGAATTTATGGGAACCAGCAAATAGGAAGACTAATCCTTGTTTCCAAAGGATTAAAGAAGAAAAGTCAGCCTTGGGTTTCCAAAACAGTCCTACCACAACACAAATTCATCTTCCATTCGGATTCCATCTTTGCAACCATTGGGGAATTTCTGTCCAATCATTAATTCTGGAAATTTTCGTGCATCATTAGGTTAGTTTTAAGTGTCATTCTGAATCCTCTAAGTGTCCATTTATCTACTAAAACACTGCCCAGAAATGCAGCAACCAGCAGCTCAAAATTCCAGTTTTGGGTAGAGTTTTTGTCTAGGATCCTTAAAATTCAACTTTGAGTCATTCATTGAGTCGTGGTCAGTCCCTTCATCTTTTGTTCTTTTTTTCGTTCAAAGTGCTACAATCTTGTGACCCTGGTTGGTAAGTCGATCCACACTAGAAGGAGTTCTAACTTCTTCGAGGAGTTGACTGAGGAGCCTTGAAAATACCTTGGTGAATTCATTAGAGTGTTCAAACACGAGAGCGAGAGTAAACACGTGAGGAAGTGTGCGAGATAAACTTTGCTTCTTTCCATTATTATTTTTTTTACCCTACCATGGCTAACGAGGTTACTTTCATTAAAATGAAAAGAAAAAGGAATGCAAATAAAGGCTTTAGTTTAGTAGATGAGTGGTTTGATGAATGTTACAATGCTGAGGCTTCATTAAAAATATGGATGACAAATATTCCTTTAGAGAGGTATTATGGTTCTTTCTACATTTTGTTCAAAATATGGACGACATATATTCCTTTAGAGAGGTATTATGGTTCTTTCTACATTTTGTTTTCTAATTCCTGATATTTCCTGGTTTTGCTACTTTATCAAATGGCAGGCACCACCTCCTAAAGCTGTTTCTCCCAAGAGGCCATCCTCTGCAGCTGAAAACAAGCAGGTAATAGCTTCACATGCTTAAAGTGTTAAAGAAGGCATGCTTTTTTGACTGGTATCGGATGCATTTTTTCATTTTAGCTTTGCAAGAGTAGGTGAATAAAGATAGTAGCGAGGAAGACACTTATGATGAGGAAAGTGAAGATGAAGAGCCTCAGAAAAAGGAGTAAAGTTGTGGTATGTAATTTTCAAGTATGCATTTTTGTTGCCTTTTAACATATCAGTTGGCTTTTGTAATTATTTCTTTGTGGGGTTCTCTATCCCACTGGTGTTCTGAAATCCAGTGCTAAAGGCGTGAAAACAAAAAGTAGTAGCGGAGAGGATGATAGGGTGTTAATTGTTAGTTATTTTATTATTAATCTCCCTTTTTATCCTTGCCAAATATTGCTTAATTGTTAATATTTACTCATATTTGGTATCTGGACTTAATTTCAGGAATGAAGTAGAAAACTACCAAAAAGGAGGGATTTAATGGAAAATATGGAAACTTCTAAGGGCTTCAATTCTTGGGCCCTTGAATTGGTGGGGACCACAAGCTAGTGAAAGGCATTTAGTCATTTGGGCTCTTCAAAAGAAGCTACGTAGAGAGACTTGGAGAAAGAAGTACTTTGGAGGCTTTGTCCACATGTGTAGGGACCACCTAGATAGCTTTTAGTCATCTTTCTTTTGTTGCTTTAAAAGGGGACAACGTACAGAAGCAAAGGACAACTAGGGCTTTAGTTTTAGTTTTTTAGTTTAGTTCTATTTTCCTTTCTTTGGACTGGCCTCTGACACACGCCAGGTGTTCGACAATATTCCCCAACGGGGAGATTTTCTCATGAGGCGTGGTTAAGCTTTTCTAGTCAAGGGGACAACTGACGATTTGGTTCGACAATTACTGTGAGATCGAATCTGTTTTAATTATTTTCTTCATTTATTGGTATTTATATGTTCCTTGATTTTAATTGCTATGGCCTTGTGTATGATTGATTAGTGCGCAATAATTAATTATTCATATAGGCTATTTTTGCTAAATAGGGGTAATTGAATCCGTAATTGTTCGTTATCTCTACCTCAGTAGCAACTGGCGTAATTGGGTTTATGTCAGGGGAGCATATGATCTAATTTAAACAAACCCTCGTAGCGTGTTTATTGGTTAGGATTGGGCCTCTCTAATTATTAATGCAATCTAGAAATTAAATCCTACGGTCGTACCTAGGGTTATTTTTGGGTTAGAGAAATGGCTAACGGTCGTACCTTAGCTATCGAGAAATTAAAGAAGGGTTGGTTGTTTATCGCGTGCATGACAACTATAACTAATCTATTGCTAAATGTTGGAATTATTTCCGCATCAATGATCAGTGCATGAACCATCTCTGATGTGTACCCTTGGCTAGAGTTTCCTTAATTATTTCTTTTAATTAATTATTTTCTGCAGTTAATTTATTTAGTTAGCACTCAATCCAAAACCCCCCATACTCTGGACTCTAGAAGGAACGAGTTATCCCCAGTCCCTGTGGATTCGACCCTACTCACCGCTATATACAAAATCTGTATTTTTCTCGAGTAGGTATTTATTATTGTACAGGTTCGGCACCTGTCAATTTTTGGCGCCGTTGCCGGGGACTGATGTTAGATTAATTTGTTTCTTTTTGAGTTCACCTTGTTTCCATTTTTAATTTATTTTTCTCTTATTTTTTTATATAGTTTATGGCTGCTAACATTCCATATTTTGATGATAGACCGGACTTTGTTCGTGAATGGGGTTATGAGACTCATGTTTTTCCTAATGATCAATGGGCTGTTGCAAATTGTGGAACTCATTTTGACTCAGGTTATTCAACTGACACATGCCCCGCATTTCAAGACAACCTAAGTGCTCCAATTGATACTTTTGGAGATTTTCCACCCCAATATCAAATGCAGTATGACCCTTATTCAAACGGGTATGATCAAGAATGGTGGGATAATTCCAGTTTTGATTATGCGACCGGGCCAATGGATTTTCAACAGCAAGAGTCTCAACAACCATCGTCCCTGTCAGGGTACCAGCAGCAATACCAACCCCGACCACCTCCGCCCCCAAGCTCTGGTCCATCTTTGGAGGAGATGATAAAACAAGTGATGACAATAATGGCGCAAAATCAGCAAAGGACGGAGGCAATCATTATGCAAAATCAACAAAGGACGGACTCCGAAATGCAGGATATAAGGAATCAGACAAGTCAAATGGCTACAACAATCAATCGTTCGGATTCCCAGAACCAAGGTGAATTGCCATCTCAACCTGAGTTGAACCCGAAGAATGTCAGCGCCATGACCTTGAGGAGTGGCAAAGAGGTTCAAGGGCCTGAGCCTGTGATCCCTAAGGACAAGCATGAGGAGATGCAAGAATGTCAAAATGAGAAATCTACAGATGCAGTTGAAAAAGAAGCCGAAAATGAAGAAATGGAACCCCAACCGCAACCCATTGAAGTGAAAGAATCCAGTGAAGAATCATCAAATGTGGTGACACCACCTCCATTCCCTAACCCGCATTTTCGTAACTCTTATTCCATGATTTCTGTTAATGAGATTGATTTTGTTATACCGAAAGTTTTTGAGTCTCATGGCAGAAATAAGTTAAGAGTAGCTATGGTCAAATATCTTGAACCGTTGAGTGCTCTTGATGGCGTGGTTAAGCTTTTCTAGTCAAGGGGACAACTGACGATTTGGTTCGACAATTACTGTGAGATCGAATCTGTTTTAATTATTTTCTTCATTTATTGGTATTTATATGTTCCTTGATTTTAATTGCTATGGCCTTGTGTATGATTGATTAGTGCGCAATAATTAATTATTCATATAGGCTATTTTTGCTAAATAGGGGTAATTGAATCCGTAATTGTTCGTTATCTCTACCTCAGTAGCAACTGGCGTAATTGGGTTTATGTCAGGGGAGCATATGATCTAATTTAAACAAACCCTCGTAGCGTGTTTGTTGGTTAGGATTGGGCCTCTCTAATTATTAATGCAATCTAGAAATTAAATCCTACGGTCGTACCTAGGGTTATTTTTGGGTTAGAGAAATGGCTAACGGTCGTACCTTAGCTATCGAGAAATTAAAGAAGGGTTGGTTGTTTATCGCGTGCATGACAACTATAACTAATCTATTGCTAAATGTTGGAATTATTTCCGCATCAATGATCAGTGCATGAACCATCTCTGATGTGTACCCTTGGCTAGAGTTTCCTTAATTATTTCTTTTAATTAATTATTTTCTGCAGTTAATTTATTTAGTTAGCACTCAATCCAAAACCCCCCATACTCTGGACTCTAGAAGGAACGAGTTATCCCCAGTCCCTGTGGATTCGACCCTACTCACCGCTATATACAAAATCTGTATTTTTCTCGAGTAGGTATTTATTATTGTACAGGTTCGGCACCTGTCAGAGGAAAGTTCAGATGAAAGTTTAATCGCATTTGACTTTTGTGGGACCTTAACATTTCACTTATATGTTCAATGCTTGAATTTAACTTTGGCAGCCTGTGCAACCAAAGATAAGCAGCTCAGATGAATTATCTTCCGAAGATGAAGAAGAAACTTTTGAGGATGAGGAATAACCTGCCAAAACCCCACAAAAGAAGGTAACATTTTGCAATTTAAATATTTGTGTTTGTGATTCTTAAAATGCTATTTATTATGGTTTGATTTGCCTTTAGTTGGTGAGTGAATGAATTGATTCTTTAAAGTAATTTTTTTTCTTGATTTCAAGTAGATGGTCCTAGCTAATTGAGATATACCTTAAAATTTCATATGTGCCACTTGACTAGCAGAGTATTATTAAGTGATATTGAAGCTTGCATTACTGTTTTGTAAAACCAGTGTGCAAGGTGCTGGTATTTTGGTGTTACCCAACAAATACCCTCAAGTTACTTGTTACTAATGTATGGTTTACATTTCTAGCTGCATGGTTTTGTAAAAAGAAAGCAATTGGAAGATACCCTTACTCGCATGCATCTTGTGACCATTCCTTTTGGAGTTCCTAGGAAACCAGCAATGACTAAAGATGACCTTTTTAATATCAATACTGACATTGTTAGGACTCTCTAAAGGAATTTCAAAATGCTACATGAAAGCCATTGTCCACGTGGCACCATTTGGGACTGGAATGAATGTGACGTGTTGGCATCAAATATTTGGGGCTGCAAGGAATTTCAAAGTGGTAGTGAAGTTATGAACTATTGTTCTACGATTTAGTTAATTTATCGTGGTGTTGTTTAACTATCTTTGTTATGGATATTTGATAATTTAAAGTCCAAGATGGTTGAATTAGCCCAAGATTTAAATTTTTTTTCCTTCTAATACTCGTTGGAGCTTTACAAACTATCGTAAAAATGTGTGTGAGAGAGATTCTGTACTGTTGACTTAATTAATTTACGTTTATTGTGTTCTTCATTCATGTTTATTTTTCATATTGTATATGTGCTCCTTTGTCCAGACTCTCTGTGGTTTATGTGGAAGTATGCAAGCACTTCGTTATGGTCCATAATGGCATAAGATTTACATCCCTTCTTAAGGTCCTTCCTTGCCAGCCAATATGAGAAGTAATTGATTCATATCTAAAATATAAGAGCAAAAATTAATGTCTTCCTGATAGAATTTTTAGTGCACTTTACCACTGTGGTCTCGCCCATTAAGCAGCTTAATTAGCAATCCAATTAAATTAACAATTACTTCAATTCTTCAGTTCTACGAGTTATGTATATGCGTGGACACTACATATAACTTGGCAAGAATTTACATATCATTGTTTAGAGAAATGAGAAAATCGGGAAATTCTTCAATATTTTCGGCACAATATATTGGGAAAATCTCTAGTATATATATATGCAAAGTTGGTTAGGCGATACTACTGTAGCATTTACAAGTCCTGAGCAGGAACCCCGCAGTGTAGACCCCATAACCAATCCTAAGCTGTCTGGTTTCCACTTCGTGCAAGCGCCCTCCTCAATTTGTTCCAGACACGACATTCGAGGTACTTAGAATAAAAATTACTAGATCTCACTCATAGAGGATTATTGAGTATTATATTATTATTACGGGTTTATGTTTGTCTGTCTCCTCTTTTTATTATTATTATTCTTTTTTATCCTCCCATCTTTCCGCCTGTTCTTTTCACCACTTGGGATCCTCGGTGACATATTTTCTATGCCAATTCAATGCCACCAATAATATTGTGCCAAGTGTCATGTTATTATTTATATTTTAATTTTTTAATAATTCAACTTGGCTTGGTTTAATGCAAATGTAAATAATAACATGACACTTGGCACAACATTATTGGTGGCATTGGGTTGGCATAGAAAACATGTCACCGAGGATCCCAAGTGTCTTTTCACCGCCAACTGTGGCACACATAGGATTTGAATTCTAAAACCTCTAAGAACTGTCTATGGATTATCAGTTGTCATAAGTCCAACTCCAGTGATTAGTCTTTCTCTTCTTGCATGTTGCCATCCTCTCAAAATATAGAGCATAAACTGTCTATGGATTTTTTTTTTTTTTTTTGGGTAAGAAACTTTCTGTGGATTATTACTACCTGAAGAAGTTTACCGAATAAATGGGTAGCGTTTCAACTCTAGAACGGCTTTTCTCAAGATGTTTACCCAAAAAAATATAATTCCTGACTTTTCAAATTTGGACTTAGATTCGTGCATGCAACGTGAGTCATCCGGCTGACTTTGCGGATCAGCTTCGATGTTTATCAAAAAAATATAAAAATAAATCTTATATATACTGACACTGTATATACTATATTCATGATATATATATATATTAAATTTTAAAATTTAAATTTATATAATTATTATTCATCTAACACTGACATTGTACTGTCAAAATTGGAAAATATTAATTTAAAATATAATTCGCATTACTTTTTCAAAATTGGATTTGAGTTCGTGCATGCAACATGAGTCATACGGCAAACTGTGGATATTATATTGATACTTATGATATATCATTATCATGATCAAAAGTATGATGAGTCTTGGTTAGGGTGCAAACAAGTAAAGCTTAATTGAGTAACTCACGAGTTTATTCGATCAAAACTCAATCTCGAACTCATAAACTCGAGTTCAATCTGGTTGAACTAGTTGACGAGTCAAGATCAAACTTAATATGTAAAGTTCGAAAGCATGCATATGCATATGCACGTGCACACACACGCATATATATAGCTCACAAGTTTTTACTTGGTCAAAACTCAATCTCGAACTTGCAAACTCGAGTTCAAATAGGTCGAACTAGTTGACTAGTCAAGGTCGAGTTTATATACGTAAAGTTTGAAAGAGCGCGCGCGCACACGTACACACACACACACATATATATATATATATTAATTACTAATTTTATAATTATTAGTATGAAATATCCATTTTGTCCCTTATTTAAAATTATATAAAATATAAATTTATATTTCTTAAACTTGATTAGGTTCAATTAAATTCGAAATAAGTTCAATTGGCCTCAATGAGCAAGAGTTGAAACTCAAACTCAAGTACTGCAAAATAAAATCGAGTTCGAACTTGAGTTCTACTTACAAGAGTTCGATAAGTTCGAACTCGATATCGAATCCAAGTTTTTTAACTCGAATTAAGGTCCAATACTGCGCTACTCGAGCATAACTTGACTTGATTACACTCCTAGTCTTGGCAATAGGATGTACAAGAGTGTAAGCATATTTTAATCTTAATTTTTATTATGTCAAAATTACCCTCATCTCCTTTGACTAGAGTTATTGCATTTTAATCAAGACACTAATAAGAAAAATGAAAAGTTATAGTGAATTACGTCTAAAAAAATTTGGCATTTAATATTAAAAAAGTCTATTTATAACTATATTCACCAATCATTTCCCTCATCTCCAATCCATTATTTTATGTGTTAAAACTATCTCCAATTATTATATTGTTATGCAAGATAATTAAAGTTAACTGTATTATATATATATAAATTGGTTTAGAAGAAAATCATGATTAATAAGAAGACAAAAGGTTATAAACAGTTAATGAGAAAACAAAATGTTCTATTACTTATTAAATTCATTATATAATGTCATATCAATTAATAAAACTCCAAAAAAATTATCAATAATTAAAAAAATATAACAAAAAAAGTTTACAACTATTGAAATTGATAAAAATTGGTTTGTTTTTGCTTATTATAGGTTTCTTAGTCAATATTATACCAATAGCTTAGTTTAATTATGATGATCTTCCATCTTTAGAGTTTTTTATAACTGTAAAATACACAATAAACAAGAAACTGTTTGGTATTACAGAAAAAACTGAACGTTTTTAGCCAGAGAGCATTTTAAGGTAAGCATCCCATAAGCATTGTCGTAGACCAAGGAGCAAGGATTGCACGCCGTATAAACTGAAAAATGGTTTCCAATTACAGGGTTCGAAAATGGCTGACTGCCTTGTAATGTCCCATCAAATTGTACATTTCATAGATTTTCTGTTCGCGGACGATTAGAACGACAAATCAAAAGAAGGAATTACAGGGTTGGAGCTCTTTCAGCAGTTCCGGCAATGACAGTGAGCAAATTATTACCGAAGGGATCGCTTAAATGAGCTGCAAGGTTTTCAACAGGACCCTGTCCAGTGACATAAGCTTGGATGAAGAAACCAAGCATTGCAAACATGGCCAGTCTACCATTCTTGATCTCTTTCACCTTTAGGAGGGCAAACTGGTCAGGGTCCTTGGCAAGTCCCAATGGATCGAAAGGACCCCCTGGGTGAAGCCTGTCCTCTAGATCCTGTATGTAACACACTCGCACAAGTCAATCTCCAAGTTTTCATAGTGATGATGTATGGATAAGAAACAGTTGTAGTATTAACAACTCAAAATCTGAGCGTTATCAAACTCAGCGAGCATACCAGTGCATTGGTTATTCTGTAGTACTCAGCACCGCCGACAAGAACAACCTCAAAAATGACAGCAAATGCAAGATTAATGGGAATGTTCTTTCCAAAGTAATTCAATGTGTTGCCGTCGAGGAGTAGAGCCCCAGTCTGCACAAGTTGCGTGTTAACTATTAACGCGATACGGAAAAAGATAAAAATAGGTGCAATGCTGTCATACGATCTGGAAGGCTTGCAGCAAGGAAATGAAGTAACTAGTACTACTTGCGTACCTTGAACCAAACAGCTTCAGGGCCGCAATTGGCCCCAAATTTGTTTAAGGCTTCAGGGATAACAAAGCCAGCAGCACCAAGCATGGCCCAGCGGCCGTGAATAAGCTCATATGCTTGATATCTGCATTACAAGAATCCCAAAATGGCCCCCGAATGAATAGTGTTCGTTAAAGTAGTAGTTTGACAGTATGGTATCCTCCTGAGTCAACATGTACACCCGCAAAAAGGAAATTCCAAAGTGATGGATGTGCGTACGAGTGCAAGCACAAACTTGAGAGTGCTATCGAGGGTTACTTTACTTACTTGGCAAAGTCTTCTGGCTTCTTGCTGAGGCCAAAAGGATCATATCCGTAACTGCATATTAACCAAATCAGATATTGTCAGAACCGTGACTGCCGTTGCAAATTATCAGAAAAGGGGACATGTATAGACACAGATTCAGGGTTAGTAAAATGCGAGGCAGCATACGCAAAAAACAACTCACTCTCCAGGAACTTCTCCTGTCAAGTACTCGGGGATTTCTGATCTGTCTAAGAGCCCCTCGGGCAGGAAAATTCTTCTGTCAGGTCCTGAAATATTTGAGCATCAAAGGAAGTGTTAATTCAGGCAACCGTGCGTGCATTAGTATTTACAATCAAAAGATTGACACTTTGATGGGTGCAAATTACTAGTTGCTAGCGAGCTATGGATTCCAATTTCCATGATTTATGATCAGATCAGTGAATATAACCAACTAACTGAAGGAGGGAACTAATAAAGTGAATTTGACAACTCACCATACCACTTGGCGAGCTCGTCGTCCAATGAAGAGTCGGCCGCAGGCTTGGGCTTTGCAGCAGCTTTCTTCTTCGAGAAAAGGGCAACAGTCTTGAAACTGGCGGTGTTAGAAGGAGAAGGAGCGCACCTTGAAGAGCTGGTGAAGTTCAGAGGGTTTCCGAGCATTTCAGAGACGCCCAGAGAGGCAGCAGCAGTGGAGGCTGCAAGAGAAGCCATTTGACCGTGCCCTGAGATTTGATACCCCGTCCAGATACTGCTAATGCGGGGGTTAACTTGGAAACTGGGAAGCACCGGGGAACGGGACGGGTGATATGATGATGATGAGAAATGGGGACTATGGGATGGGAGGGAGAAGTTGATGCACGGACACTCCCAGCTAAAAGCTCATTCTGGTGGATGTGGGCTTGCCAACTGGGATTGTCGTTGCTTGTGATCTCTGATTGGTCTGCAGTGAGAAGGGAGAGATGCTGCAATCTGATACAACATTTTGATAGGCTGAACTTGGCCACGTGGCTGATCATGCTGCTGATGTGGAGGAGCAGTCATGCTCAACCGCATTGAGGATGCCCCACCCTGGATAACGTCCGTTATCCGATTACCATCCCTTCATTTTATTTTATTTCACTCCTTTTCTTTTTCTTTTCCAATACTAGTTTCTGTTTTAATTGGCTCTCTCCATTCTGCAGTTGAAGAATTACCTTTGCATAGATTGGACCAAAAAAGAAGGTTGATAAAAATGTTGCGAACACAGTAACTATCGTTAATCTAAAATTTTTAAAATTACAAGCCAAATCGTGATTCTATCCCATTATCCTTATTTATTAAGTGAAAATTTACGAATCTTTTAAATCCCAAGTGAACAACGACTAAAAAAATTCATAGATTGTCTTGTAATTTTCATAATTACAATGTATAGAGTTTTATATATATGTATTGTAACTTTTAAAATTACAATGGTTGTGATGCTACTAGGTGTTTGTTTAGTCCGGTTACAGTCAAACTCTACCACTTAATCACCAGAAAATGGTGTTGCTTCTCGTTACTTTCCAGAATTCAATTTCCAATTTGTCCGCCAGCGCTAGAGTGCACTCCAGCGCCTATATTTCTCAAAATTTTCTTCGCAGCAGCACTCGTATAGCACTAAAACTTAGCAAATCGCATGGGCTTACTAGAGTATTATTTGCTAAGACGTACTCTTTGGTAAACTGAAGCACCAGGAACAACTGAGTTTTAGTTAGTGGCAACCAAAAAGGAATGAAGGCCTTTTTGACTATAGATCAAGGGTTCAAACTCCACTTCAAAGGAGGTATCATAACACCCATTTGATCTAATCGGGTCTGTATAAGTTATAGAAATGTTATCGTAACCAACAAAAAAAAAAAAAAAAAACACACACACACACTCTACATTTTCTGTTGTAACAACCATATTCAAAGCAGAGACACAGAAGGAAAAACTGAATCTGCAGAACCCTTGAAAGAAAGAATCTCAATTCAAGTCTCACTAGGACATTGCAGTAGCATGTCAAGCTACTGATTCAATATTTACAAGAAAGCTACTTCAATATAATAATAATCACTGCAATTATTATATTAACATAGAAAGGTTGCTCCCAATCTCTCACTTGAGGCTTTCTTTATTGCACTATGAGGCTTTCAGCATAATTGTTGAGGTCAAAGACTGTATGTATAGAGACTCTTTTTGCAACCTATTCCCTTGTATACCTATTCTTCCATTTTTGAGTTTCACATGCTACCAGCAAATGATTTACAACCCAATCTCCTCCACACGTTCAGATCATTCACAAAAGAGCAAAGTCTAAAACCAAGAACCAAGAGCAGCGAGTTTGTGCAAACTTATTGTCGTCTCCATTTATCCACCTCTCTGGAAGTAGCTTTGACTAGCTTTTTCGTGTTTAGTACAAGCTCATTGATCAGAGCACCAATTTCATCCCTGACATCAAGAGGCCATAGATAAGAACTTATTTCAAGGTAATCAGCTGCAGTTTTATAATTTTCTGAGCATCAAAATTTCATTCACACAAAAACTCAAATTTCAAATTTGAATAAAGATTGTATGGCATTCATCTAAACCTGCTAGTGTAAAAATAACCTTACACTGACATTTATAAAAGATTAATCCTTGGAACATACTATTTGACTTCACAAATATCAATTATGGGGTACCATCCACTTTCACCTTTTCCCTTGGTTTTTCTTTTACTTTTAAAAGAAAACCCGAAAGCTTAAGGATATTGTTTTTGAAAGAAAAGTCAAACTGCTTTTTATAATCATTTTTCTCCAGTCAAAGTTTTGGGATTTGCAAAGTTCATTCCAATTTCCAGACAGATTTCCAGTACCCACATTGCTATTTGGTAGTTCAAAAGCTACGTCAAACAAGAGAAAGCTCCAACTCTGATTATGTAGGTCAAACTCTTCGATCAATTGGTCACAAATCAAGAGATTTCAGACCAGTCATTGAACCCGGCCTGGCAAGGAACCCGGGAAAAGGACTGGGTGGATGAGTCACTGGTTCAACTTGTGGGTAGGTGGTTGAACCAGTGGGCCACAAAATAATATTTCATAAACACGAATAATATATTAATTATCTTAGCAAATGTAAAATCTATAAATAAAGTGCTTTTATATATCAATTATTATATTTTGAAAGATTTATTTTGAACAAATAAATATTAATAGAAGACTCAATTGCATTTTGCATACTTTAGATATATAGGTCATGTAGTAAAAAAATAAAACAAAACTATTTGATTTAGCAACAAAACAAGTAGCAGCACTAATTCTTTGTAAAATCTGTTTTCGCCTAATGAAACAATTCTTAAATACACAACTATTGTTACATAATGACAACATTTCTAGCTTGAAAGTTGAGGGGATAAATTGTATAATAAACAAATATAGTTAAGGGACATTTGATCAACAAGTGAAAGTTTAACCTAGTGGTAAAGTCTCTTCACATTTAGGTTGAGGACAAGGTTCAAACCTTGGCAAAATCATAAATTTGGGCCCAAAACCAATGACCCACCATGTCACCCAAAACCCAGCCAGGTTCATGCTTGAACCAGCGGGTCAAACGAGTTTGACCACATCACTTCTTAACTGGTCAGACTGAACCCGGCCCGGCCTAGTTACGGCCAATTCACCGTGCTGAACGGTTCAACTGCCAGGCCAGGTTTAATAACTATGGTTGGGACACTAAGGAACTTCAAATAAGTGGGATCAGCAACATGTATATGAACTTCCATTAAGACTGCTTGTGCTTGGAACATTCAATGAAGACCAATACATGCAATCAACCACAAAACACGATTTTCATCATAATAAGCAGTGATTGAATAAATGAATTGGGCTTATGGAGTTGACAAGAAAGAGTTACAAGATCGATTTGTTCTATAAAAACTTTAGAGCTCAGGCACCTGAACAACTAGCATGAACAGGAGGAGAACATATAGATTCTTAGCTTATCAGGAAGAAAAAGATTATTCCAGAGATTTCCCAAAGCAAGACTATAATTTCACCTGATTACTGTCGAACTCATATCTTCCCGACTTTACAAGACCAACCATTAAGGATTGGTGAAAATGGGATATGGAACCTTGATACTGAAAGAAATACAGTCCCAATATATGTCAAAACAAGTGAATTGAACGGTGCAATAGGTTCCTTCAATTG
The DNA here is from genome assembly GCF_036785885.1 of Coffea arabica. NCBI lineage: Eukaryota > Viridiplantae > Streptophyta > Magnoliopsida > Gentianales > Rubiaceae > Coffea > Coffea arabica. The sequence continues at coordinate 1,369,635 of NC_092329.1, forward strand.
CATTCTCTCAATTGTAACTCATCTTGAACCACAAACCACAAGCAATCCAGACATGTGAAGATCTTCTTATAGCAGAACAGACACCTAAACCGTGTCTTCAAATCATGATCTCTTAAAAATGATTTCCGTGATCGCCATTTATTGCAAGAATATTGCATAATGACACACCGCATAATAGTGGGGGAATAAAAAAAACAAGGATTGTGCTAAATATGGAATACAGCTTAAAGGAATACCAGAGCACTACTCAACAACTCATTAATGATCACCTTAACACATACCAAAACCAGACCAGTATGCATACTCTTAACTCAGCAGCCTAAAATTCCATTAACTCCAGTCCAAACCTCAATGGATGTAGTCACTACCAAAGCATGGTGAAAGGAAAAGGAGTCGCATCAGACAAACAGTTTGTGGCCTTGCAGACTCATTAATAGTGCAACAAAACTAGAACCTGCAATAAACAAATCCTTTGACACAACTAAAGTACCATGCAGATTAAAAATGAACTGAAATTTTTGAGTGGTTTGGTGGTTTAGCCTACAAATCATATTTGTTCAAACGAACAAAAAAATGGCTTTGCAGTTTATGGCCTTGCAGACTTATTAATTGTGCAACAAAACTAGAAACTGTGATAAACAAATCCTTTGACACAACTAAAGTACTGCAGATTAAAAATGAACTGAAATTTTTGAGTGGTTTAACATACAAATCATATTAGTTCAAATGAACAAAAAATGGGTATATATCCGTACCACCCAAAAAAAAAAAAAGAAAAAAAGTCTATGGGCATAAATGAGTTTCTGCTGGCCAGAAACATTATTATAAACCAGCCCAAGCTGGATGTGTTTATATGGACAGACATAGACATAACATACACATCTATTCTCCAGTAAGGATCAATTGGAAAGCCGTGATAAACATATTTCCGTGCAGAATCAGTACATACGAATCATAAAAGAGGGCTGGAACTCTTGATAAGCTGAGAGAATTGACAAACAGGAAGCATCCAATAATGTAAGCCTCGCATATAAGCTACACTAGGCAGACAAGAAAAGACTTGTTGACCCCGGAGCAGCGTCTTCATGCTCATAAATTACTAAAATCTAGAATCCGTTTGTTTTCCTCCCCAAGGATTGAATGAATTGCATCATGTTACAATCGTGTCAAATGAAAACTAGTTTAGTTTGGGTTTTTGGGGAGAAATAGAAGAAAAAGCGGATGAAATGATTTTGGGGGACAAGGATCAGCAGTATGCCGATAACGCCACAAAGAGTTGAAGCTAAAATTAAGGATACATACCTGGCGACGTTGGAGTATCGGCGGTTGTAATCAAAAGCAATACCCCTTCCAACTCCGTACCCAAATCCCAGGCCAAGTCCGCAGCCTGCTCCGGCTCCCAAACCCAGCTGTAATCCAGGAATTCCAGGACCGACGCCCATACCTACAGTTTATTCAGGAGAAAGAAGAGAAAGCATAGAGAAGTAAAAGCAAAGCAAAAGCAGAAATGCATACAGAACAAACGAATAAAAAAGAGGAAGCGAGCGATTAAGTCGGCAATACTACCTCCAACGATGCCGATGGCTAAACCGACACCACAGCCAAATCCAACACCAAAAGCAGGGCCAATCTTACCCAACTGCTTTGACTTCACCTCTGGCAGCTTCCACAATATGCCCTTCTCTTCTTCTTCATCATCATCTCTGCCGCTGCCTCTGCCGCCGCTTCCACCGTACCCGAAACCATATGCTCCGGTGCTCATCTCTCTACAACTCTGCCGCACTCCCCAATGTCTACATACGTCCACACACACTAGAACTACCGCTGCTGGACTGTCCGACGACTCTGCGTATACTTATCCCGATATGGTGGGGAAAATTGTTGGATCCGATCCGCAGGCCACCCTACTCCTTAACTTAACGTTGGGTACATCTTGAGGACTGGACTGGGCTGTAGTACCACATTGGACGGATTCAGATCCGCGTAACCCAAGGCAACGTATTAAAACAACAAAAATAAAAAAAAAAATAGAATTTAAGCAACAACACGTAAAATCCTAACAAATTTTGTTGCTTATTTGAAATTTATTTGTGCCTAAAACTCAATTTAAACTACTCATTTTCAAATTTGTCCATCTCTTTCGAGCTGCTCTAATCTATCCGTGTGGAGGCCAAATTATGCCCAAAAAAAAAAAAGAAAGAGACAGCAAATGCAGATTTTCGACAGCAGTTATCAATGGATTTTGTTTTTAATTTGGGCCGGTTTTCAGCGTTAAGGACTGGGTTGGGGGGGGGGGGGGGGGGAAGTGGGCTTTGGCGGGGGAGTGTAGCTGGTAATCCCACCGAAGCACTACTTAGCTGCAGTGTGAGGTTACAGAAGCTTGCTGCATAGCAGCCAATGGTGGCAACAACGGAGGGAAGGGAAATGGAAATAATGGGAATGGGAGTTGGAGTTGGAGCTGCTTCTTCCTTAAAAAACAAGAATCATCCGACCACCCACGCACTTCCACTTGCACCCCTCCAACTCAAGCTCCTCAACGGCGGTTATGCGGCGGGTACTCCTACTGGTAAAAAGCACTATACCAGTCCTACAAATAATTTCCCTCGCCTGACCACCCTACTCCAACACCATCATCTATATCAGCCTTTCACCTCTACATCATCTGCCTCCACGAATCTCAACCAGGTTCTTGTTCGGGATGACGACTACGATGACATCCACGCTCTGTTTCAGGTTTCTCTTCTCCCCTACACCCCGCAAAACCACCCCCACCCCCCCCCCCTCATTTATTTTATCACTCTCTCTATTATACTTTTTTTTCATCCTTGAATCTTAGCATCTTCCTCAGTTGTACAACTGATACTGATTGTTGGATCTTTTTCTCCTCCCTTACACACTGGGATGCTGACATGTCCTTTTTTCTTAAGTACTATTCGACGACTTTGCTACAACATTTCTCACCAAAAAAACAAATAAAGATCCTGACTCTTTTTTTTTTTATTTCTTTTTCTAAAATCAAGTCTCTTTGCTAATTGCACTTGGTCTCCTTAGCTGCCATGCGGTGCAAAATTGATGCCAAGTGATGACATAGTAGTTTCTTTTCTGCAAATGGATTCTTGAGATGACTTCTGCCTTTTCTTTTTTCTTTTTGGGTGCAGATTCTTCCTTGCGATTTGCGTAATATCCTTATGCATGACTCCAAGCAATCTCAGCTCTTAGAGGTCCGTTGATGTTTTCCATCCAGTATTTTCTAAACGAGAAGTCCACCCTCTTGCTTGAAATGGCACATGCCATTCTGCAAAGTGATAAAGTCAGATTTATTTATTTCATCTTTTGTTCTCTTCGAATAATGGCCCATTTGATGTTTTCTGGTCGTTTCTTTGAGAATTGCCATCTTACGAGGCGGAAAGTATTCTTTTCCAACCCCAAAGTTTATCATTGGCGGCAAAATTACAAGGGCAGCATCATCTCGACGACACAAAACTAACTGGCTTAATTTTCCTAGCTTTCAGATAACTAGCTATAGATGATGTCCCACAACTAAACTCTCTGGTTTCATTCTACCAATAGGTGATCTTGGACCTGGGAAAGTTGCCACAAGCATGCTATGCTGGTGATTGTGGGAGGCAGGTTTTAAGGGACACTGAGGTGAATCGCTAGATTATATGATTCTTCCTTGGTTTATTGAATTCTGCTGAATTATCTGCATGCCTCTTGCAATATCCTACTGGCTTCTTGGTTTATGGTACGATAATACAAATTTGACTTCATATTGAGCATCTGGAAAGGTAGTACTTAATATAATGAACTGTCTATACGGTAGTCTAATTCAATTATTCTGATTATATATCTGGGTAAAGTGTATGGTAACCCATCAAACTATTTCAAGTTCTCAGCTCGGTCATTCCACTTGTTATGGTGTCAATTGACATGCTAAACTATTCAAACTGATGCAATCAGCCCATTCCGTTAGCTTTTTCAGTTAACTTAGACAGAACACCTGTGAGACAGATGCTTTCAGTGGGGACTAAAACAGCAGTTTGCCTCAACCTACCTTCCCTAGTTCATTAAGATATATCTTCTATCGATTAAAATCTTTTTGTCATCAGATTAGGAAGAGAGGTTCAAGAAACAACTTATAGGCGACCCGATTGTCAACCACCACAGCCACCGAGGACCCCAACTCCCCTCAGAGCCACTGCTCAACACTCATCAATTAGAGCAACCCATGATGAACCCATAGCGCTAGGAACCAAAGGTAGTGCAGCAAAACAGTCTTCAGATAATAAGATAATAATATAGAAGTCAATAAAGATGACATCATCTCGTTCCAAAGGGTCATGAGGATGAGGATAAAGAAGAATGATGAATTGAAGTAGAAAGGGCTAATTGCAGGGTTTGCCATGCTCGAAAAGATGGACGATTCTGCAGCATAGTTCTTGACAAATGGGAAAGCTATGTCGAAAGTTCAAAGAATGAAAGAATGTGTACACGAAGGATAACGGAATTCTCATAGATGATGTTAAACTGAAATTAGTCAAGCTAATCTGATGAGAAGAAGGATTAGTCGATTAGGGAAGATGGATTTTAGACAAGATATCGCTTTTGTCCTTGCCAAAGGCATTTGCCTTTCACGTTAGCATTATGCCATCTGAGTTAACAGAAGAAACTAGCATAATGGGTTAATTTCACGGTTTGAGTAGTTTAGTGGGCCAATTGACACGAAAAAAGATTTAAAATAGATTAATAGGCCATGGTGCACTTTACCCTATATATTTTAAGCCATTTGATTAACCAGGTGACAATAGAAGAGCTAGAGTACGCTCAAAATGCAATTGGGCAATTTGGAGATGATAATAGAGCTGGCATTGTGGGTACCTTGCACCGCATATCTGCAATTAGGAGCAGGAAAGGTCAAGTTATTGGTTTGACATGCAGAGTTGGAAGGGCAATCCAGGGGCATGTTAGCATGGTTAGGGATTTGCTTGACTTCAGTGAGAGCATCTTGTTTGTTGGAAGGTCAGTTAGCAAACTAATCTCCTATACAGATGTAGTTCTTCTTAGACCTTAATAGGCATTGCACAAAAGAATTGAAATGGAAAGAATTTCTCTTAACCAGGTCACTGGTGTTTCAGAATTATATTACTGTATTGTGGTCTAATATTCCTTTGACAAATATTGCTCATTCTAATTTCTCTTTACCTAGCATTCCATGAAACTCAGCTATAGCATTATCTTATTCACATGCAACCCCCATCTACCTATTATAAAATTGCAAGAGAGAGGTACAAATACTGACTGGACTTAAAAAGAATATGAACATAACTACTCCCTCCGTCCCAATTATTTTGTCATGTTTTGGGAATACAACCTTTTAAGAATAGTGGTTTGATTGTGATGTTTGTACTTCTCTTTCCAATCTTACCCCCACAAATTCAAATTTTGAATTTGAATGATAACATGCATATGATTAAAGGGACGGACTATATTGGAAGGAGAGATTAAAAAGTGCTTTGACTTTCTCAACATGACAAACATTTTGGGACATCCCAAAATGGAAAGTATAACACTTTCAATGGGATGAAGGGAGTATCATTTTTAGGCAATAATATTCTTGTAAAGCACGTGGGCTCTCTCTGGTGTCTGAAAAGAGAAGACCAAGCACTAAGTTATCCATGAAGAAAATTTATAAGGCTTAATGTCACTAGAAAAATCTGCAGTGAATAACTTTACATGCACACGTCTAATATTTGCTAAATCAAATTGCAGTTCTACAGACTGATTAATTGACACAATAAAACTTACATGACATCTCAATTCAACCTTCAGTAGGTTGATTAATGTTGTGTTCTTTTGAATTGATTCAGTTCTTTTTCTTGATTACAAAGCTTGTGTCAAATATTTCCTTTGGAAATCAGTCCAATTATCAGGAACCATGCCTTCGTAGCTTATACATGATATTTACTTTGTTCATGCCTTCAATCCTCTTTGGCATTCTTCCATGTGGCCCGGCTATTGTCTTATCCCCTCCAACTTGGAGAAAAACCTGATCATAAAGATTCTTCATTTTATGCATTTAGATGGCCTCTGAGATTGCTTGTAATGTAAGATAAAGGAGCAAAAATAAGTCCATTTGTCGATTTATAACTGCAACTTCATTTTCCACCTTTTTTTAATATACTGCTCTTCTTGTATCTAGTTATTGTGGATTTCATAGGATGATTTAGATGAGGTATATACTTACTGTATGCCAGTCTGATCGTATTGATGAAAGTTACTTATCAGAACAAGGATACGTGAACACATAAGGTGCAAAGCTTGCATTTTAACTTTCTTCAGTTTATTCTGGGTTGATTTGGGTGGTAAATAGACCAGACTGAGAAGTAATGTCCTCGTTTGGATTGCATTTTTCTGAATTTTTTGTAGAAAAATTACTATAGCGATTTGATATATATGAGGTAAAAAGATGAATGAAAAATGTGTTCACGGAAAACGTAACAATTTTTCTTTGAAAAATTGGCAATCCAAACACACCCAATGTATTTCCGGTATCAAATCAAAGAAAAAGTTAATCCATGTGACCTGTGATACTGTGCAAACTGCATGCACTGTTATGTGCAGTGCTTGGATTAGAATCATATAGCTTGTGGTTAGCTAGTCTTCATTTCTGAGCACATATACCATTCTGGATTTAGACTACATTGATATCTTTACTATGATGGAGTGGAAATATAGCACATTTATGTAATTGTTCCCAAACAAGTATGGATCCTGAGACGCCGATGCCTTAAAACAACCACACTGCTCCATTCATATGATCTGACCCTCAATTGCTTCCAATTTCTGCTCAGAAGTTGTATTATGTTATTTGCTTTGCTAAGTTTGATTTACTTTCTTGTAGTTCTTGTAGCTCACATGCTTTATTGATATGAATGTCTTGTGTTTAACAGACCTGGCGTAGGCAAAACTACAGTAATGCGGGAGTTATCTCGGGTCCTGTCGCATGATCTTCAAAAGAGAGTGGTTTGTTATGTTTAAGTATTTCTGTATTACATCACTTGTCAGTCCACTTCCAACACTATCACAGCTTTGTATATATTTTCTTCTCTACTTAAGAAACTGATCAACCAAGATCCCTAAATGGAATAGGTGGTTGTTGACACCAGCAATGAAATCGGAGGTGATGGGGATGTTCCACACCCTGCAATAGGAAGTGCAAGAAGATTGCAGGTTCCTGAGCCCTCTATGCAGCACTTAGTTATGATTGAAGCAGTGGAGAATCACATGCCTGAGGTGATTATAATTGATGAGATTGGCACAGAATCTGAAGTTAATGCTTGTCGAACTATTGCAGAGAGAGGAGTTATGCTTGTAGGCACTGCTCACGGTGAGGGGCTGGAGAACATTGTCAAGAATCCTATCCTAGTGGACCTGGTTTGTTTAGATCCTTCTGGAAATTCTTAATATGAAAGTAATCTGTTTGATCCTTTGTTCTTATCATATTGCAATATCAATTGCATCTTCCCAACTTGTAGAGATCTTCAATTATCCTGATCCTTAGTTGTCATTGTTATCTCCACTAAATTGATTGCCATACAAAGTGATCATGCGAAGCTGAATTTGTCAAGAATGTCTGGGGGCCATAAAAAACTCACTTGTTTGATAACTCACAAATTGCTGTGGTCTTGTTTTGATTAATTTAAACAGTCATAGTTTTTCGATATTTAGTACATGGATAATTGTAATGTTTTGTGGGTAAGTTGCTGGTATGATTGCGAGAAGGATGAGGGGGAGTAGAAAGCATGTTGGAAGGCTGAGGAGAAGGGAGAGAGGTACAGCAATTAGTGTGTTGTTTGTGGGAACTCATTCCAAGTCCTCATTTATGTAAAGTAGATGCTGTTATTTGAATCCTTTAAAGAGGAAGTGAAAGCATCTTCATTTTACTTAGGAGTCTGGTGCTTGTTTTTTCAGCATTTTTCAAATCGGTATCCAAAACTATATAATCAAATTTGTTTTTTCACTAATAGTCACAGGATTTTATAAAGGTAGTCATAAAAACAAGAACCAGGCATAGAGCTATTAGGCTTATTTGCTGCTGTACTCTTATATAGGATGTTAACCTAGAAGTGCAGATGTAAGCATATTCAGTATAGTTTTATGGGGAGGGGTAATCCGAAATCTTATGAAAACAAGTGATTGACGTTGATAAAATTTCTCTATCCAACATCAGCCTCAAATCTTTCATTTGCATATTAGAAGATGAATAACGCATGATCTTGAGGACAATGTTCCACAGACATACAATAGTGGCTGTCACCCTAGTTCAGTTTCATATTGCTCAAGCATTTCAAGTTCTTTGGTTTGAATATCTTAAGATTATAGAGAATCCTTAGGAGCTATGGGAAAGTTGCATGCAGAATCCTTAGGTGTCATGCAGAATTGGCATGCATAATTTCTTTTATATTTTTAATGAAATGATTTGACACAATATTGATTTTTTCAATGTTGAATATTCAGATTGGTGGAGTGAAAAGCGTAACATTAGGTGATGAAGAAGCCCGAGTAAGAAATAGCAAAAAAATCATCTTTGAGAGAGTGGCTTCTCCCACATTTCCTTTTTTGGTTGAGGTTAGGGAGCGGGACTATTGGGCCATACATCGGGTTAGTTGTTTATTTTTTGGTAATCATTGAAATCCTGAATTAAGATCTATTTCACACCTTGTGTCTTCCATGTTGATAAATTTTATTTTCGTTATTTTTTTTTTACTATATTTTTCTCGCCTATTTCTTTGACCTATATTTTTCTCTCCTATTTCTTTGGTGGGGTATGGCAAAGGGTTGTTTGCATCTGTGCTTTAGGATTGTTAGTGACAAGAAAAGTCTAGTTTATTTCTCATGCAATTGTATCCTTCATGATGGAATGCTCTATAGTACGGTCTTTAATTGGAAAGTCCACCTAGGGAATGCCTACTAAAGACAGAGCTAAGAAGTTTATAATGACACTAACAACGGCCTTCCCTTGAATTTTGCACAAATTCAAGCTGTTTTTGTTACTTAAATATTCTTTTTTTCTATTTTCAATGTTCACTTGTGCAACCTCTGGTGCTATGTAATTTTGCTCTGCATTGTGTGGAAGGAGGTCTTAGTATTCTTTTTTTTTTTTTTTTTGTGGGGGCATTGTTTGTAAGGCGGCCATTGGTTCAATACATGCAAGTAATATTTTTCTCTGGTACGGATAAATCTAGTCATTCATATATTGTGGGAAAAAGGATTCTTGTGCACTGAGTTTGTGTTAGCGTAAAACTTTGCTGTTTCTGTTTCTTTCATGATCTCTATTAAAACTTCTTATCTTCCATACATAGAACAAAATAACCAGCTGGGTTTGCTCTATAACATTTACTTAAGACCCCAATTTAGGCATTGTTGGCTTCTTGTTTGGCCGTGTATGCGATGAATTAGAGGATAGGTGCCTGATCATCTAAGGTTTGACTGCCTGTAGTCCAGCAGTGCAGTTAAGTTATTTAAGATCAAGCTGGAGGTCCAGCAGTACTATGGTTATGGTGGATGTCTTCAAATGTCAAACCTAGAGGATTCTTGTCTAGATTGAAACAACTTTATCACTTTGTTTTTCTCTTTGCAAGATATTTTAGGTGGAATAATTTTTTTCTTTTTCCAATTTCATTATTTAGACAGGAAGGAGTGTGGATGCTTTGCTTCGTGGGAGGAAATCGTTTGTTGAGGTAAGCAATGTATTTTATCCGTGTTCCATGATATTTCTGGGTTATGCTTTAAAAGGGTAGTTAAATCTGCTGTAACATGGGCATATATATGGTACAGAATAAAGGCTGTAAATATAGCAATTAATTGAGTGAAGAAAAAACTATGGATGTATATTTGAAAACCTAATATCTCTTGGCAAGAGTTCTTTCTCATTGCTGATTAGGATATGGTCAACATGTGCTTTTAAACTCCTCTAAAATGTGAAAGTAGCCAGGTTCTTTAATAGGTTTCTACCCCATACACATTATAGATATTTGGTGAAGTATCTTGCATCCTTGATTGATGGTCGATTTAGTTGTTAAAGGAAGGTCCGGATGAAGTGGAAAAGTTCCAACTTTCTAAAACTATAACGGGATTAAGAAGTTAACTCAAATTGTGGTAATAGCTTCAACATGCTTAACTTGAAATGATGAGAACTCGAATGATTCTGCAAAATGGAAAAACACAAATTCCTGGTAGAACTCCTAAAACGCGGTTACCTTTAGAAATGTATAATGTACAGAACGGCTCTATTCTATTTAACATGCATTGCTTTTACAGATTAGGAAAAGAGATAAAGACATGAAAATCATGATTGAAAGATGGAAGATGGAAGCCTGAATTGTCACTTTGGGAACTGGTAATATCAGTTTGATCCTGTCAGCAGCTTGCACAGAGCTTCTTGAATGTGAGATTCTAACATAGTTCTTGACGAATGGAGGCTTTTACTGGTTTTTTGTTGCATATGAAGGATGATTGATCTTGTAAAGCTTTGCATAAGGTAGGTGGTGAGATTTTTAATGATCCTAGAATCCCGTCAAGAAGCTTATTGGGTGACTTGGGATCTCTAACCAACTCCGACTTTTATCTTTCAAATCCATTGCATGAGATCTTACCAGAGATCCTGGAAAATTCAATGAGATCAGTAACTTTCATATCGAGATGGTGATTAAAAGAGGGCCACCTCTTAGGGGGTTCTAATTTCTAAAGGTCAGGATTCCAATTCTTCGCTGCCAGTAACCACCCTACACTTGAGGGCTACAGCTCAAGCAGGTCCCTCCCCCGCAAAATACTTCGCCAACCCCACGTGGCATTGGTATTACATTTGACATTGAGGAAGTTCTTGTTCATATAAATGTTTTGAAATGAAAAAACTCACTCTGACAAAGATTGCCTTAGCTAAGAATGCCCGCCCTATTCATTTTCTCAGTAGATCTAATACCTCGTCTCCATTGTTATTTAGACCTGGGTAGAATAGACAAGGGTTTCCAATTGATACCCTAGCCTTCTACAAATAAATCTGGCAAATGTCGATCCACGCTTTAAGCAGCACTCCGAGGGATATGAAACATTGCAAGCGCAAACGATGTCCACTTTCCAATGCGCTTTGGCGAACTATTCACTAAGGCCTTGTTTAGAAGGTCATTTTTCACCAAAATTTTTATGATTTTCGTGAACATATTTTTTAATTCTTTTTTTTATTTCATATATATCAAATTGTTATAGTACAAAAATTTTAGAAAATTGCAATCCATACAGGACATAAATTTGACTTTATAAAATTTACCTTTTGACCAGACAAAAAAAAATGAGAAAATTTTTTGCTAACACCAATTTCTGAGTGTAATGCGAATAATGAATGTAAAGTGTATGAGTGGATAATGATAGGCGTTTGTTGGGAAAAAAAAAAAAAAAAAAAGGATAATGATAGGCACTGTAATGAATTTAGTGCATATGAAACTATGAATTCAAGACAAAAAAAATACTATGAATTAGCTATGAATTTTTAGCTATAATGCCCTTGTTATTTTCATAGCTTATTAGTATCAAAATAAGAAAATTGCACAAAATATTCCTCGCTTTTTGCAAAAAAAAAAAAGAAAAAAATTTACCCTCCTCGTAATTAGATTGTTGATCTCATGTCATTCGTGAAAGCAAGTCATGGTCCAAGACCTCCAATTTTTGGCAACTTTTTGACCCACCGCACAGGTTCAATTCTACAGGAGCAAAAAATGCCAGATTAAGGGGACGAAATAAAAACTTAAAGAAACAAACTACTATTAAAAAAAAAAAAAAAATCATATAAACTTGCACGTCACTGCCTCGGTTCTCATAGGAAGTATTTCTTTAATTATTCACCTAAACAATTAACATGCAATTAATGATGCAACAACCAAATCTTGATCCGTGATTTACTTCCTAAAAGCTAGTAGTATTAAACTAGCCCACTGGCCTCTGCTTTGTTATTACAGCTTTCATGAGAAGTCACTCCTAAATACAGAGAATGATTTCCACTCCCAAATTTTAGCAAAATATGGATTCCAAAATGTTTGAATAGAGAAAAAAATTACATTTAACAAAAATGTCATTGATTTCAATTATACTATTACACCGTAAACAGAATTAAATATCTTAGTATTCAAGTTTGTTTGATCATTGTATCGTATTTGAAATTGTGTTCAAGTTTGATTTGTTTATATACCAAGTTGAGTTTGAAAATATTAATTTTTATCAAGTCAAACTCTAATAGCTTGAATATTTTGGTTGCAAAGTTCCAATGTTTATGAAATCTAACTCTAATAATTTGAATATTTTACATACAAAGTTCCAATGTTAATCAAGCTAAGTTTTGAGTAAGAAGAGATTGATTGATTGGTACGTCAAATCCCAATTTTATTTCATGTGTAGTTAGAGATTCAACTTTCTAAAGAACATTGTTTTGAAAATCGGATTGGATCGGCGGTTCAATCGATCGAACTGCGAACTGAACAAAACTTTGATCCGGTTCATATCTCGGGTTGACTGGAGTTAAAAATTAGTAAGAACCGGATTGAACCGTTGAATTGGCGGTTTTTTCGTTTTTGTATATTAAAATGAAAAAATATATAAAAAAAGATTAAGTTTTCTTTAACACTAAAGATTAATTATTAAATGTCACATCCACTCACTTTCTTCTCATTTTTTGTCTTTTTATCAAGTTTGCATCTCTATTTTCTATTTTCCTGATTTTCTCCAAATTCCAAACTTCTATTTTTTTTTTAAAAAAAGTTGTAATATCTAAATCCAAAAAACGTGAATTAAAAATTTAAACTCACAATGTCTAATTCCCATGGACGTGAATTTTGTATAATTTTAGAATATTGTGGTATTTTTGGATTGGATTTGAAATTATTTTTTGGTAGATACAATTAAGACTGAGATGAAATTTATTTGTTACAACTTATAATTTAAAATTTATTTGTAAAAATTCAAGTTCTTTAAAAATATTAATTTTTATCATATAAAGTTTTAAATTAGTCCATTGCATATTTTATTTTGTACATGTATTTATATAAATTATATTTTAAAAAATTCATTGAATTAGAGTTAAATCGATCGATCCGAACATCTCGCCGGTTCAATTAACATCCTGAGTTTCAAAACATTGCTAAAGAGGTAGGTCTTGGCGCATGGCAGCCGGGGAATTGTTGGCCCGGACTACAAGATAAGAAGTGAGCGGATGAGAGCAAACGGTCCAGAGATTGGCAGACTTAGAGATAGACAAGTTGACAGATCAGAGCAGGAATAGTGGTTAGATAATTGAAGCCTTGGATTATTGTATATAGTGGTTATTATTAGTACATACTGGGGGACAAAGATAGGCGGGATTGAATTGCAAATTGCAATTAGAATGGCATCGGCATGGTTGAGTACAAACATTGCAGCTACCGGTGCAAGTAGCATAATGTATGGGATGTCTGGAATGGTAGTAAGAGTAGCCCCCGTTGATAAGACTATAAATGTAAAAAACGTAAACAGTCACAATCATTATAGCTGCTGCAGCACCGCCACCAGTAGTACTAGTACTGCTAGTATTTATCCTCCAACGAAGCTCTCGTCGTCTTCGTCGAGGGGCAGAAAGAGGTGCTACGCTAACGGGAGGAGAGCTGAAGCGGTAATCAGAGCTGAAGCAGAGACCCCAATCCCAATGGCAACCAGCGTCATCGAGAAATCCGGAATCAAGATCATTAAAAGCCCTCCTGAATCTAGGCTCTCTGACCTCGGCGTCAGAACTTGGCCCAAGTAAGCGTACCCCACTTACCATATACGCATCCCCTTTTTTGGAGTCTTTTCTACTCCCTAGTAATTTTTAATTTTTCTTCCCCCACCTTCTCTTAGCAGGAAATGAATCCCTTTGTTTTTTTAATTTCAATAATTGAATGGTCTTCCGTCTCGTCTGGCTTTCGTGTATAAAATGACGACATGGACAAATTTTCAGATCTTCTCGTTATCGCTCGTCATTACTACTGTAGTATTCTTAAGCAATTCTGGGCCTTTTTATTTCAACATGAAATGAATTGCTATATCAGCTTTCTGACTATTACTCACTAGTTACTAATATTTGGGAATTTCTCTGCCTTTCCCTTGCCAGCTTCTGGCTTGGTGTGAGAGGAGAGGGAAGGATTTATAAACCATGTTTATGCCTTTTTTTTTTCTTTTAAAGATTTGATTACTCTTCTTCTGCCAGGATTCAATTTTTCCTTGAATTTTCCTTTTCTTGAGTGAAACTCACTTGTCGCATTTTCCAATTTTCTCAGCATTGTTACACAATTTTCTAGTATGAGCTTCTTTAAACTTCTATGGGTCATATTTTACGCGTTTCTCTCCGGTGTTTTTGTTAACCCAACGAGAAGGTAGCTTTTATTTCTTTATATTTTCACTATGAAATCCTTTAAGAGTTGGGATTGACACCCTTGTTTTTCTGAAGAACAATTACTGTATTGTTTGGGATAATATTACCGTATTCAGTCTCCCTTTAAATTTCCTGACTTTTTTTCTATCTGCCATGACTGTTTGCAGAGAACTATAGTCATTGCATGTCCCTTCTCTCCTTTGTTTTTTCTGTACTTAACAGTGTGGGGAGGGACTCTTTATTGGTAGGGCGGGATTTACTGAGCAAAGCGAGTATTAAAGATTGCCCAAGGTTTGTTTTTTTTACTTCTGGGCTCACAAAGCAACGAGGGAGCGTAGGTCTATCAGGAAACACCTTGGAACTATTAATTATCAAGTGCACGAAACTTCTCATTGAGTTCCCTTATGGCACTATGGGAGTAGGACACCTGGTATGGGTGATGGCTTGAAGTTGAACTATGTAATTTGTAGACTTTTGCCATACTTTGAAGATGAATGACTAGAACGCTAATTGTTGAATGCAAATTACAACGGATTAAATGTGATTGGGTGCATTTCATCATTTAAGGAAAATGTAACTACATTTGTTGTGCTTTACTGAAACCTCATTCAGGTGATACTTCATTCGAAAGGGAAATAAAGAAAAGAGAAAAACGAATTTTTAACCCATATAGTCTTTGTTGTGTAAACCATGTTTGCATATACTGTTCTCTTGAGTCCAGGAAATTTTGAATACCTATTCTTGGCAGTTGTTTGAAATTTTCCTTGGTTCAGCTTTAATTAACTGTGCCTAATCCTAATCGTTCTGCTTGGTTCAATCGGTCTCACCGAACTATTTTGGTTGACACCCCACTTCTGCTTGTTCGAAATCAATCGGCCCTAATAGTTCGGAAGAAAAAGGCTGAGTTTTCTAGTAAAGAGTTGAACAAGGGAGGAATAGTTCAGTGAGATCGATGGAACTACATCCAATAATAATCCTTTCTTTTGCCATTCTTTCCTCCCTGTAGCACTTACCGTTGATCACCAATGTCCGAGCCTTGCCTGATCAATATAGAAAAGATTTCCCCAGTAGGGGGGGAAGAGAGAGGCCTGTTCACTTAAGACAGGCGGTAGGATTTTCATTCAAGAGCTCCGTCTTTGGCTTTATTAATGCGTGACCTTCGAAATCCATGACCAATATCTGATTACGTAACCCAAACCCTATGAGTCAATACATATAATTGCTGAGAATTTCCCGTGGAATAGCTCAATTACCTAAATACCTGTAACTGTAATATATATATATATATATATATATATATATATATATAGAACAGACACACTCTTAGAGCTACTTTCCTACCATGATGACCATATCCCATATCCCACTCTCTTCGATGATACACGCTCTTGATTCTTCAGTTTTTACAATGTAACAAGGGGCTGTGTGCTTGAATAAGAGAATGGTATGTTCCTGATAAGTTCTGATTGATAGTTTCAGAGTGGGTGATACATTGTATGAATTAAGTTGAAATTGTGCAATACACACACCCGCCAATTCACTCCCACTGGTTCTTTTCTTAGCATCCTTGTGCTGTTCCATCCATATAACTGAATTATCAAGCTTAAGAATAAGCTAAATTAAGTTGCAATAACATTTGTGGTACTGATATGTTTTCTTAGGTGGGAAGTCTTGCTTCCTTTGTAGCCACGCAAAAATTTTAGTCTCCAAGTATTCATGAAACCAAGTGATTTTGAATTTCAATTCAACCATTTATCTTAGTCTTTTTGCTTTTGCTTGTTGAGCAATAGCACATGTTTCCTGTGTACGATATGGCTACAGACACAATGGTCTACCTTGTTAATAGCTCTATTGTTCCGTAGGTGGGGGTGTCCTCCTAGCAAATTCCCATGGACATACTCATCCAAGGAAACGTGCTACCTACTGAAGGGAAAGGTTAAAGTCTATCCTGACGGATCTGAGGAAGTTGTGGAAATTGGTGCTGGTGACTTGGTTGAATTCCCAAAGGGTATGAGCTGCACTTGGGATGTCTCAGAGGCTGTGGACAAGCATTACAACTTCGATTAACTGCAGTCTCGGTGCATGGCTCTGCAAGTTTTACCAGCCTATGATTACTAGCAAAATGGATATTGAACAGTGATTATTACTTGTCTACGTTGTCAAGCGTGCTTCTGCAGTTGTGATGCTTCTAAAATGTTGAAATTACATGAAATCTCTAATCCCAGAAGAGCAAAAATTGCAACTGGATACCGTGTAACTAGTTTGTCGAATGTAGTGTTTGGACGCTGGTTTTGTATCAAGGAAGGCAGACTGCGGATAAAAGAAGATATCTAGAATTTTTATAGTTACCGATATGATGCCTTGAGAATGTTAGAATGCTGTCCGAACTGAGGACATGTATCTGGACTTCCAAATTGAGGATAGATTCTACTTACTGTGCATCATAGGTGAGAATGTGGTGTGTTTGGATGGGAAATAATATTGTTTAAAATAATTATTATAGCACTTTTCGTGATAATAATGTATGTATGATAAAAAAATAATTGACAAAATAAAAAGATGTATTGAAAATTATATTTGTGATGCAACAAATAATTTCTATTGAAAGATTTTTTTTTTTTTCTTGTAAGCTCAGAATTTTATCGAATCAAAATATAGATATTTTGTCCATACAAGCGATTAACTTGAAGTACAACTCATGCTTTGCAACCATGTAAGATATACACGAATAATGTAGTACACCAAGCTAAATGAAAATAGATTAGTCAAAATGCCAAGCAATGCTCGGTTTCTAATTTTCCCTGCACTTTCGAACACCATGTTTCCTAGCCAGTGCTGCGTGAACATCAAACTTAATCTGCTACAATATTTGCTCTGGCATTCAAGTTTGATGCTTAAAGATTCTCATATTCGGTGCCTGCCAAACAAAATAGATTGTTGCTACAAAGGCCAATCTCTACACATAGTTTACAAAATTATCCTGAACCATATGCGCACACAGCCAAGACAGTTTCACACTCCGGGGACGAGCTCCTCTATACATACTACGCAGATGCACGACTTCCTTCCATATAGGAAAGGCAAAAGGGCAACTTAAAATAATTGGTCAACAGTTTCAACATCATTCCCGCATAACACGCGTACATCATCATTCACGACTCCACAAGCTTCCTACATTGATTTAGCGTCGAGTCTTTTTTTTTTTGTCGATACAGGGGTGTTCGGGTCAATCCTTACGGGTCCCGACTAATCCCCTGTGACCCGGACTCGGCGCCCCAACTCGGCTCGAACACGTTAAGTGCGCGGAAAAATCCAGCGGAGCGGAGACTCGAACTTGTGATCTCAAGATTCACTGGTGAGAGGCGCTTCCGCTGGACCATTCATGCGGTGGCGTGTTGAATCTTCCTCTACACACTAACCATGTGATAAAAACAGTCTCGATATATGTCCCTTAAACCAATGTTTTGAAAATCGGACGGGACCGGCTGGTTGAATCGTGAACCAGCCATGAAACCGGTGTGATTCTATACTATAGTTGTATATTGTCAAATAACCGGTCAAGACAGGTTAAATCCATCAAACTAGTAAATCCAGTTGAGCCGGTGATTTTCGATTTTTTAATTTTCCCCTCAATATTTTTTTTAAAATTTTGCAAAATGCAACTAGCAAGTTTCAAACTCAAGACCTTTGTTATAGAGACCAACATAGTAACCACTACACCATCACATCCAATTAATCTCTTTTTATACCATATTTATATGAAACAAATATCCATCTTTCTTTTCTCCGTTTTTCCTAAAAAATCTCATCATCTCATGATTTTTTTTCGAATCTTCAACTCTCTCTCTTCTCTTTTCTTTTATCATCCCTTTTAATCAAATCTCTTTAGTTTTAATTTATTGATTTTTTTCATCTTTTAATTTTTTTGTTTATTAAATTGAAAAAATTTTAAAAAATAATTATTTTTTAACCCTAAAGACTAATTATTAAATGCTACAACCACACACTTGCATCTCATTTTTTGTTTCTTATCAAGTTTTCATCTCTATTTTCGATTTTCTTAACTTCCTCCAAACTCTAAATTTCTTTTTTTTTTTAAATTTCAATATCTAAATCCCAAAAACGTGAATTAAAATTTAAACTCGCAATATCTAATTCTCATATATGTGAATTTTGTATAATTTCAAAATATTGTGATATTTTTGGATTGGATTTAAGATTTGTTTTTTGTAGATATAATTGAGATTGAGATAAAATGTATTTGTTTTAACTTATAGCTTAAAAATTTTATTTTGAAAAATCCAAGTTCTTTGAAAATATTAAACTTTTCATCATATAAAGTTTTAAATTAGTCCATTGCATTGTGCATATATATATTTATATAAATTATTTTTAAAAAAATTCATTGCACCAAGGTTGAACCGATCCAATTGGTTGAACCTTGACCCCGACACCTCACCAATTCAATTAACAATAAGAGTTTTAAAACATTGCCTTAAACCACACAAGTTTGTTCCGACAAGCTGCTTGAAAAACATCTTAGAGAGTTTCATTGGCCGATTTGATGCTAAACAAACCACATGAAGATGGTAAACAAGTCAGGAACATCTGTAGACATAAGGTGACTTTTTGGTTGATCCAGGTATATAGCGTATTAATGTTTTATCTCTCTAAATGAGAGCTTTCTCTCTCTAGTGGAGATTTTCCCTCCGCTTTGGAGGAGTTCCAAAAAATTTCGAACACTCAAAATTTCAAAACAAGATTTCAGAACCCTTTTGCAAACCCTCAATCAAAGAATACCTGAGCGATCCAAAACACTCAACATCCAAGACCATACAACAGACTTTCATATCCTCTAGTTTCAATGCAAATTTAGTAATGTAAGGCTTTTATTATAGTAGAATGGATGCAAGCATTAACTTTGTCCCCCATTAAAGAGCATAGCTAAGCCTTGAGCTTGTTGGTTGTGGGGTCAAGAAAGCACTACAACCTTGATTTCCTTTTATATTGATTTTTTTTTTTGTCGACAATAGTAGATGTCCTATAACCTAATCTAACCTAATCTAGGGGTAGGGGGTAAGGGGAGATGGTCAACTAAGACCAACCATAAATTGTGGCAAATTTGAGGGAAGCAGGAGTAGAACCCCTGACCTCCAGCATCACCAAAGAGGGTGATGACCACTGGACCAAATGGCCAGTGGCTCCTTTTATATTGATTATCTTACCGTTTTTGTGCAGTTTTATTTTACTCTTTCATACTGTGGCTTTCTGTTCAACTGTAGTTTTTCCATTAACTCACTTTAATTGCTCTATTTCTAATCTACCCAGGAAGTAGAAAGATCTGGTCTTGGAAGCTTCAATTGATACAGGACATGTTCTATAAGCACGAAGATATGGCAAAGATCCTTACAAAAGCATTCCAAAGGTTTGACCTGAGCAACAAAGAACTGGAAAGAATAGATCTGGATGCAGAGAATGTGCAGATAGGAGTAGAAGAATGCAAGCTGAGCTTAAAAGGAAGAATCATGGGAGAGGAAATTGCTAATTTCACAGGAGTTAAAAACTACACTCAACAAGTTTAACTTCGAAGAGGAGAAAGCCAAAGAGAAAGCTTTAAATGGAAGACCATGGATCATGATAACCAACGGCAGGTTATACAGCAATGAACATTAGGTATAGAGAAGAGCACGGAAGCCTTTCATGTATGTTACATTTGGATACAAGTGTGGATCCTCTTAATCCACTAGCTAAGCAAAGTGGTAGGGTTCAAGATTGGACAAATGTTTTCGACAGTTAAAGAGGTTATTATCCCACTAGGAGGAGAAAAGGAAGGGAGACATATGAAACTGTTAGCAAAAATTGACATATCACAGCCTTTGGCGAGAGGAACTACTATCAAATTCAATGGGAAGCCAATATGGATAGAGTTTAGATATGGGAAATGCCCTGATTTTGCCATAGATGTGGAATAATAGCTTACTTTCATGCATATGTGAAGGCAAAAAGGAAAAGAAATAGGATAACCAGTCTGCAAAAGGAAGATGGAGAATAGTGTACAAATGGCCAAGAGATCGTCTAGGAGATTTGTAGATACTATGAACAAACGTTCACCACATCTCAGCAATAGGAAACAGAATAAGTGCTAGAAGGGGTACCTGTATCAATTACAAGTAGACTAAATCAAAACTTGATACAACCTGTGGAGGAAAAAAGAAGTTAGAGCAGTTATTTTCTCCATCCATCCAAATAAAACTCCTGGACCTGATGGTATGACACCTTTGTTTTTTTAAAAAATATTGGCATGTCATTAAAGTTGAAGTGATATCTGCTATTCACAGTTTCCTGAATAATGGCCATCTTTTGAAAAACATAAATGAATAGCATAACCCTCATTCCTAAAGTGGAAAATCCAATCTTTTTGTCCAATTATAGGCCAATTAGTCTTTGCAATGTGTTTTACAGAATCATAGCAAAAATACTAGCCAACAGACTAAAAAGAGTCATTACTCATTACATTAGCCATTCTCAGTCAATTTTGTTCATAGTAGACAGATTATGGACAATGTCATCCTGGCTCATGAAATCATGCATTTTGTCAAAAGTAAAAGAAAAGAAAATACTACTTTTATGGCCTTTAAACTAGATACGTCAAAGGTTTATGGCATAGTCAAATGAAAATTTGTGGGTAGAATGATGTTAAAGATAGGATTTTATCCTATTTTTGTAAGATGGATTATGAGCTATATGTGTTCAGTGGCCTATTCTTTTAATTTCAATGGGGAAAGGGTAGGTTATGTACATCCTAGTAGGAGTATAAGACAAGGAGACCCTTTATCTCCCTATCTCTTTTTGTTTAGTGTTGAAAGACTCTCAAATATAATTAAAAAGGCAATAGCAAATAGACAGATCACAGGTCTCAAATTGAGTAGAAATGGCCCTGTGTTATCCCATTTATTTGTTTGCTAATGACTCCTTATTCTGTTGCAAAGCACACCCATAGGAAGCCAAAGTCATGCAGGAGATACTCGCAAAATATGAGACAACATCAGGCCAATGCATTAACTATGAGAAGTCTGCTGTTTTTTTTAGCAGAAATTGCAACAAACAGTAAAGGAAATAGGTTTGTGAATAGCTTAACAATATCAATGAAGCAAAGAGTGGAAAGTATTTGGGACTTCCCCTTGCAATAATAGGATCCAAGAAGCAGGTTTTTGCCTACATTATAGATAAAGTAAGATCCAAAATGCAAGGATAGAAAAACAAGCTGCTCAGCTATGTAAGGAAAGAGGTGCTTCTCAAGTATGTCATTATGGCTTTACCTACTAATACAATGGCATGCTGCATGCTACCTAAAGGATTATGTGCATAAATCTGTAGTCGTGCGACAAAGTTTTGGAGAGGATAAGGCGAAGAGGACCAAATGATGCAATGGATAAGTTGGGAGAAAATCACATAGATAAAGGGAGATGGAGGTCTAGGATTTTACAGATCTAGAACACTTTAATAGTGCTCTATTAGCAAAGAAATTATGGAGACTTTTACTCCAATTTGACTTACTGGTGAGCAAAGTGCTGAAAGCAAAGTACAAACTATCACTAATAAATCTGGAGGAAGAAGTCACAAGGAATGCATCTTGCGTATGGAGAAGTATTTATAGTTCTAGAACTGTTCTTTAGAAAGGTATGTGGAAGAGAGTTGGAGATGGGACCACGATAAATATCTGGAAGGACAAATGGCTCATGGGAACACCTACAGGGAAAATAGAATCACGAAAACCCTCTAGCTATCAATTGCAAATAGTAGCAGATTTGATCAAAGAACGGGGATGGAGCAAGGAGCTGGTAGAGGAGACCTCTTAGAAGAAGAAGCTAAATAGATACTGAAGATGCCTCTGAGTATGTTTCCCAGAAAGGATATGGTCTACTAGAAATACTCAAAATCAGGAACATACATAGTGAAACCTAGATGTGCAATGGAAAAAAAGAAGGTAAGACAGAGGGGGCAGGCAAATCAAGGCATTGAAGGAACCAGCTATTCCCAACAAAAGGAAAAAATATGGAAGAGTTTGTGGGGATTGAAGTTGAAGCAAAAGATCAAGCACTTCATATAGAGATGTTTACACAATAGCATTCCTATGAATAAATTGGTGCACAGAAGAATAGGAAAAGGGTCTCCATTATGCAAGTGCTATGGGGAAGAGGAAGAAACAGTGGAACATATAATCTTCTTCTGCAGAAATTATATGAAAAATGGCCTCAATACAATGGGATGGATTACTACAATGGAGAAAAATTTCTAGAGATGGTGAGAAGGTATATTAAATGCTAGGAAAAGACCACAAGGGGAAGATCACATTACACTGACAGCAAACATAATCTGACAAATTTGGAAAGCCAGAAATGCATGCTAGTTCAAAAGAAAATGTAGGGATCATATGTCAATCTTAGATCATGCAAAGACAGAGTGGCTAGAGTTTCAAGAAGAGCAATTAGGCAATGATAAAAATCGCAGAACAGGAACAGGTCACCAGATGCACAACCACTAGTGAAGATCACCAGACGAAAGAGTTGTGATGACCAACACGAATGCGGTTGTACCTACTGCATTGGCCGGAGCAGGCTTAGGATTGACATAGATAATCCAACCTAAGGAAAAACTTATATATCCAACCTAAGGAAAAACTTTTGGTACAATGTAACTTTTAAGATCAATAACGTTTTGAAAATACATGGAATTAATCCCATATGCAATATTAAATCTTCTTAGGCTATCCCGTCCAAATGGACATAGATAATCCACTGGGATTTAGGCTCAATTACCACCTCTCCTCTCATTACAACTTTATTATGACCTTATAGAATGAAGTAAAAATGTGCAAAATCCATCACCAAAACTCTGCATAAATGACCATAAATTGATTTCAAAAAATAGTCAAAAGGTCAAGTAAAGAAGAAAGACAGAGTGTTAATAAGACACATGCAAGGCTAATATTTTGGGCTGTTTGAATAGAATATTATTTGATATATTATTTAAAATAATTATTATAGTATTTTTTGTGGTGTGACCGGATTAGAAAATGTATTTACAGCCCTTTTGTGGTGTGAACAGATTAGAAAACGTATCTGTGACCCAATGCATTACTTATTATCGAACCGAAAGTAAGTAGGGAAAATTGTCTTAAATTTCAATGTTCTTTTGACGTTGATTTTGGACTACAGGAACTGTGCAGGGACGAGAATCCGCGTTGACTTCCAATTGGTGTTCCTACTTCGAAAGCAGGGGAAGTATATTAAAGAACGCCAAGCCAAGGAAAGGTAGCGAATAAATATTCAAAAGATTAAATACGACCTTTTCTTCTTGGGTTAATTTCACATACCTCCCTTGAGGTTTTTAACAATTATAGAAAATTCCGCTTAAATTTTAAAAATTACATCTACCTCCCCTATTTTTACTATTTAAGTAACATTTGAGGCCCAAAAAGCTATACATTTTCTCAAAATTCCTATAATACCTTTGAGCTATAATTCACAACAAAAACATAAAGAAAAAAATGGTTTACCGTCTCTATTTTATTTATCTTTTCTTGCTATCACTATTACTTTCCCATCAACATCCAAATCACCATTAAATAAATACTAATTTTTGTTTTAATATTTCTCTTTTACCTAAAAATTTCTGGTGCAGACCATTGCATCAACTATAAAATGCTACATTAGATGCCCAAAAAATTACCTATAATCTCATATCAATATCAAATTTTACTTAATACACAATAATATTCATCAATATCCCTAAATTTTAATTTTATGGCTGCCACCTTTTTAATACAAAATAATATAAACCACCATTGCTAATATCAATATCCAATATTCTTCATTGGCACATAGTTCAAAATCAATCATATTCACTCTATAGAAATAACATTATCAATAATTGAATATCAAAAATAGAAGCACAATACAGTTATAAATATATGCTAAGAACACTTTTTTTCATGACAACCATAATAGTATAACTTATATTTAGTTCCTATTCTAGTTCCTGTCAACTTATATTTAGTTCCTATTCCACTTCTTGTCCTTAATTTTTTTTTTTTTTACCATTGTCACTATTTTCACCTCCATTTAGTTTGATAATGAAATTAGTACTCAATTTGTCATTTGACAATTTCAATTTGCTAATGCCTATAAAAAATTGGAAACAAAAATGGCTGCAGGAAAACTATTTAATAATAATGGAAAATCGAGAATTGGGAATAGATACCAAGATATATAAGTATTGGTGCTTTAGTGTATATAATAATTTTATTAGTGACGATAGTACACATTTGATTGATAATAATAAATAAATTAGTTTGAAAGGAAAACAGATGTAAGAGAAAGAGGATAGATAGTTAAATAGGAAAGTTAAGGACTTAAGTGACTAAAAGTTAACGTTAGGGACTAAACTGATAGTTGGGGTATAGTTTAAGGGGGTAAACTGATAAAAACCTCATTTTATAATTCACGTAAAAAGATATGTTTAGATCCAATTTAATTATAAATGGACAAATATACCCATAAATTGCCCTGCTAACTAACTAAAGTTTGGTGAAAAATTTTATGACAAAAATACCCTCTCCTTGTGCTTTAAGTATAAAACAAGGATTAGAAAGCTTTTCTCTCCTCTATTTTCTTAAATTGTTTACAAAATTTTTTATTTTGCACAATACCTTGTCAAGACATTGCAAATATGATGATATCGAAGTGTGGGATTTCATAATCTGTTTGTACGTCATCAAGCAAAGACAATCTTAGAAGAAAAATTTTATAGTTATTCCATTATAAGGTTTATTTTTTCTCAAGTGATATGTTACTAAAAAATTTTTTCCTAGTGGTCCTTTTCTTTTCATAAATTTCCAAATTATAAGAACATGCAAGTTTTTCTAGATTGAAGCAATTCGCACATATTAGCAGGGCAATTTATGGGTATATTTGTCCATTTATAATTAAGTTGGATCTAAACATGTCTTTTTACGTGAATTATAAAACGCCTTCTCATTTGACCGTTAGTCCAAGGATTTAAATGACTAAAAGTTAACGTTAGGGACTAAACTAATAGTTGGGATATAGTTTAAGGGGGTAAACTGATAAAAACCCTAATAAATGAGAGAGTTTTAATATTTGATAGAATTTTTTAATGAGTTGACAATTAATGAAGGGCATTGTTGTCTTTTTATTACATCAAGGAGATTTCTATAATTACGTAAAGCCCAAGGGAGCCGAGTGAAATTGTTGAAAACCTCAAGAGAGTTTTCTGAAATTATCCCTTTTTCTTTTGGGGAGTGGGGGTGGGCGCTGTCGGAGTTGGTTGGTTCATCGATGGCAAGTGTGACGAAGCATATCATACCCCAAATTCTATTGTTCGTTGTTTGCGTCGTGATATTTAATCACACAGCAAAGATTGAGCAGCAAAAACAGCAGCGGCCGCCTGAGACTGAGGAGACACTGGTAACAGCAGCAAAAAGTGCGACAATGACCACAACTTCTGACCTTGATACTGTCCCGGAGGGGTCTGGTGGGGATGTGAAGGAGATATTCGGAGTGAGGATCGAAAGGAACCCTTCTCAATTCAAGCTTGATGAGCTTGGCGTCACCTCCTGGCCCACGTACGTTTCTCTCTTTATTCCCTTCAATCCTCCAAGATACATAACTGCAGATACAGTTATGCAGTTGCTCGATTGACCCCTATTGACAATAGTTTAAGAACTTGTCCTGCTTCTACCCCTATTGAGATTGTAAGGGTTAGGAATTTTTTTTATTCGAGTTCAATCAACCTAATCTCGTAGATTTCCCCTTTTTATTTCTCGCAACTGTGAGGGTTCCTTCATTTAAAAAAAAAAAATTTTTCTTTTGTTATTTACGTTTTGCGCTTCTGTGCTGAGCTATTCTTCTGCTGTTATTATCAATAAGATGGTTCCTTTGGAAACGTATTATTGGTTTTAGTTGTTGGTGGGGTGCGGAGAGATTAGGGAGGAGCTTCTATAAAAATTAAGCTAAAGCAGACGGGTACAGACATTTTGTGATTCCACTTCTCCGTTCAACTGCGATTCCAATAGCAAACCTGTCTACATACATCCTATCATGTCTGGATTTGAGTTTCTACTTTCTTCTTGGCACACCACCCTCAGTGTTGATTTTTCACTTTTCGACCAGGTGTTTTGCGTGAGACTGATGTACATTTTTGCAGAAGTTCAGAGTAAGAGCCTCATTAAGCAATTTGATCTCACTTGGAAGCCTTTGAGCAATACTAGTTATAACTTTTCCTGTTTCTTATATCAGAATAGATATAAAGGTCCTTTGAGAAGGCCGCCAGACGAGACATGTTAATGGGATAGTGTAGAGTTTCTAGAACAAGAAATTCCAGATAAGAACGGGTAAGGACGAAATTTTCTATGGGGCAGAAAAAAATGGCTTCAAATCCGCTAGGGGGGAAATAGGTATTCTTTATGGGGTTCGTGCCAGTGGAGTAGGATGGAATGCAAGAAATCAGGAATATTTATCATTTATGCATGGGGATTGACAATTTGCGGATGACTGAGAAAAAACTTTGCCTATTTTATAGGGAGGGGGTGTCTAAAGAGACTGTATAAGAGCTGTCAGATATACAGACCGATTAGACCAAAGGGACTATCAGATATGTGGAATAGGATATATTAGGTTATAAAAAATGTTATCTTTGCAACAAAAAAAAAAAGAAAAGAGAAAGAGCAATTTATGGATTGTCCTATAAAGTTGCTCAACAACCAACCAAAACTTGCCAACTGGATACAACAATATTACCTGTCAAAGTTTGAAATTCTTTACATTAATAGCAATTACTTCAACATGGATGATTTTTCTTAAAAAATAAAAAAAAGCTTGGTTTACTAAAGCAATTTATCAAGCACTTGATACAACAATTTGTCATTTTGGGCATTTTAATTTTTTCTAAAAATGAAAACCATGGATTTTTATACACATACAACACTACATTAACAAAATATTAGAACAAATAATTTACAAACTCAGAGAACAGATGACTAATTTTTATTAAAATTGCAACTTTATAAGAAATCATATACACCAGAACTTGGCAAAAACAGCATGAGTTTTGCAAATACATTCTAAAAAAATTTCATCGCAGATGTGGTGTATTTTTCCAAATCACAAAATCCATTCACAAACAATCTCAAGAGCTTTAGATTTTCTTTCATACGTCTTCAATGATTACTTTCTCCCATTCATATGTCTTCAATGATTATGCCCTCCAATTGTAGATTTATGCCTAATTGATGGAAAAGTGAGTGTAATTTGGTTTTGAATCAAGAAGGTGGAGAATATGCATTGGAAGAATTTCTTTTCCTTTTTTATGATTCCCTTTTGTGCTTGTAAAACATGTCTGAAACTATTAAATATGAAATATTGTTGTTTAGGTGCAAATCAAGAAAACTTCCCTTCTGGGTTTTCAGAGGGTGGACGCTATGTGGTGGGGCAGGAGGGAAAGTGGGAAAGAAGTGAGGTGAAGAATCATATGATTTTTTTGGTTATATAAAATGATAAATATCAAACTGTGTCACTAGACCCATTAATTATCTAGTTCGCAAGTTTTAATTGGTTATTGTGCAACTTATAGGATAATCCATAAGTTGCTTAATGACCATGCTAAAGCTTGCCGGCCGATGTTGGTGCAACTAAGCTTGGCTCCTATTCTTGTGCCTAATTCCACTGTATCACAGGCTGATAGAATATGCAGAGGCAGTGGATTGTTCATCAAATTGCAAGGAATAAGCTTAGACATCACTGGAGAAGGTAGTGGGTGGAGCAAATTGATCTACGAAGGCAACAAAAAAGAACCTAACTAGCTATTTTAGAGGTAGGAGATCATCAATGGGTTAATGTTAAATGACATATTCTTGAGTGTAAAGCTGTAAACAAATCAAGCCGCTTGTAAACCGGCTTGGTCAAAACTTGACTCAAGTTCGGTCAACATTGAACTCAAGTCGAGTTTGAGCTGATCAAGTTGAGCTCGAGCTGAAAAAAAACTCAGCTCATTAGTTCGCGAGCCGCTGGATTATATATATATATATGTTTCCTCTATCCCATTGAAAGTGTCATACTTTCCTTTTTTGGTTGTTCTAAAATATTTGTCATGTTTGACATTTCTAACTATTTTATACTATGAAATTCTCTTATGCCCTTCATTAATGATGCATAAAGACAAATATGATGAGATTGTTTTCTACTTTGACCAACACATAATTAAGGGCAAAAATGGAACAAAAGAAAAAACTTTTTGGTGGAGTGTACTATGCATAAAAAGTACATATCCCCAAACATGACTAAATATATGGGACGGAGGGAGTATATGTTTATTTAGTTTTTATTTTAATAGTGAAATTACATATATATTCTTAATACTTTATTATTTGTTAAGAAAAATTTACTTTTTTATTCATTTTTAAAATAAAATAGTTACTTTTTATTTTTTAAAGCTCGAGTAGACTCGAACTCGAACTTGATTCTGCTCGAATTTGTGGTTAAGATCAAGCTTGACTAGACTCCTATGCAACTCTACTTGTGTGGTTAACATAACAATTTGCCCAAGTTTGACAATATATCTTATATGTGAACTGTGAAATTTTTCATGCTTGAGCAAAAAGTACTCAATATGCAGACAATCGTGCTACATGATGTAAAATATGTGTTATGATCAACTGCTTTCTTCTTTTTGCTGGTATATGACATCAGAAAATGTTTCTGTCCGGGTAAAAAGCGTGAAACATTCTGGGACATTGAAAAATATCAGTTTTCGCAAGTTTGTATAAGTGCACCTTTCTCCACAAATTTGTTGTAAGGTTTTAATTCCTATAGGGCTTCCTTTGCCGGGGACAAAATATTGGTACTGGTGGCAGATGTTTTTATTTCTTTACCTGGTTTTTGGCTGGTTCATGAATAGAATTGTTTGTAAGATTTCTCCTAGTTATTTCAAGATTGATGCTTCTAAGAGCAAGGAGACTCTCCCACTAATGGTCATCTGATTCACAAATGTTAGACTATATAAGACCTTTAAGGCTTGTATACTCCAATGCTTTAGAGCATGAACAGATTGTAAAGCAACAAATAAAATGAATTACTAGACAATCTATGAAAAGCTAATCGCTATAACCTTTGGCTGTCCCTAATACATATTAATCAGTTTCAGTTTGTCAAGTATGTGAAGTTTTTCTTGGTTTTAGCACTGATTCATCTAGATTGCGATCCTGGCAGTAGTTAGTGTGTCAGGGCACTTCAATAGCCAAGAGCATGGGTCGACTCTAAGCATTATTCTGGTCTTTCATGGTAGCGTTTGTTCAACAGCTCATGATATGCAAAGCTATTAACATTTTTCTTTAAACACATTCATACATATGAATACATGTTTACGCACACTACCAAACGCACTTTTATGCATGTATGTCTACGTGCAACATGAGGGATACTAGCCTTTTGACTTAAAAAGCTTTCTGCTCTCATGTGAACAATAATCTCACCATATATTAGTTATAGTTCTCAAGTCTTTCCATTTTCTTTGTACTGCCATTTTTTCTTTTCTTGTGTTCATCTAGCATAGTGAATGTCTATGCAAAAAAATGCCTATCATGGTTTTAGAGTTGGTAAGGAGTTCTGCCCGCATTTTGTTGGCCCATTAAAGAACACTTACCAATGCTATGGTGGAATTTTCTGAGTACTTTACTGTTTCAAAAGTATCATGCATAGCCCACGGTTATCAATAGCCAGAGATTATCCTTGACTTGCAGCAAGTTTTGTTTGTCTGCTATTGTATTCTTAATAGCCAATAGCCTACAATGAAAAAGAAATGAGGAAAGAAGTATAAAGTGAATTTAGAGAGGAGAGTAGTGATTGATTCACATGCCTTCTCAAAATGTACCTGGTAACAAGCCTTTGGAATTGGTAAATTGACATTCTTTTATTGGTTTTTTTTCCCCTGGGTTGCGGAGACTCTGTCCTCACAGTTACCTGGCTAAGGTCCTTAACAGCTCACTAGACCTTGGGGACCTTGTTACGTTTCTACCAAAAAATTTTTTTTTTTGGGAGTTACGTTTCTTCCTGGTCACTTCTTTTCCGTGGGCCATTTCTTGCTGAAATCGTACAACATGTGCAGGTGGACCGGGAATCCTAGCCAAATCCCATGGACATTTGATGCAAAGGAGACTATGTACTTGTTGGAGGGCAAAGTGAAGGTCTACTGCGATGGCCATGACGACTTTTTCGAAATAGGGGCGGGTGATCTGGTTGAGTTTCCCAAAGGAATGAAGATCACATGGCATGTCATAGAAGCTGTGAAGAAGCACTACAACTTAGATAAATGATGCTTGTACATCGTGGCAGGAATAAGCATTATCCGCCATGATTGAGTCCCGTATGTTTGTTGGCAATTCTATATTTGTCTTGGAATAATTCTAAAATTGTAGTAATAATTGGATCGCTCTGATTGGATTAGAGTCACTTGACGACTAAATCCACTACCGTCCTTATCTAATGACTCTGTCTCCAATTGAAAATCGATATGAATGCCAATCCTCCCATGAGTGGAGCCTTCACGACGACGGAGGGTCAAGTTAAAGCTGGGATGAGTGCAGCCTTATCAACACAGGATATTATACTCTGCAGGGCAAGATTTCACAAGATTAGTGTGATGTTCTGGTCGAAAATGAAGCTGTAATTTCACAAGAGAAATGGTGCATTAAGTTGGTTCGGACCAGAGCTAAATAGGCGGCGTTAACTAGAATCCTCAATGGTTCATTGTAGAGTCAGTATACTGAAAAAGATGTGTAGAGTTCTTACATTGATTTAATTTTTTAAAGATGATGGACTAAATTGATAGACGATGATATATATACTAATGAAGGTTAAGACTCCGAAGATAAGGGATCAAAATATCATTTTCCAAGTGTTCAAACTTTGGTATCAAGCTTTGCATTTTAGGATTTTTATGATTATGTTTTTCATAATTCTACAACCACAATCTATCATAATAAATGGGGTAAATCTTTTATATACTATCAATGTACAATTTTTTTTTTCAATTGCAGGTTTAGATTATGTCATATAACAACATGAATTTATATTTGAAATTTAAATTATGCATATGTGTCATAAATTCATAGCTGCTAGTGTGAAAAATCACCACACTATCAATGTATAAAAAGTTAAATTAATCCTAATAAATATGCAAGCAATAATTTCTCCTTCTATATTTCAAAAATTTGTAAAATTGCAAATCTTCGTACTGTATCATATATCATTATAGAAGAAAAGATGGGTGGTGCACCTCCAGTTTCTCATTAATTATCCATTTATTTCTATCTGGATTTCAAAACATAGTCTACTTATAGACAAAGATTAATGGAGTTAAATCCCAGTGTGTTCATCATCACTAGTACCACCAAAGAGTGGACTGTGTTAATTGTGAATGGATTTGACTGCAGGTGCAAGGTTAACAACGTATGATGGTATATAATGGCGGATCGTCCCAATTAGTTGGAGACCGGGGATCCTAATCCGAGTAACTTACATGTTTGGTTACACTTGGAACAGAATAACCCTACTAATCCGTAATTGTCTATGAGGATAAAGAGGAGGAGTCAGTTTCAATCCAGATATTGTGGAACAACAACCAGATATATGATTTCCCGACGCATTTGGTTACCGAAATACTACCTATGTTGATACAATTTATAAATTGATCACTCTTTCTGTAATTATTCTAAATTCGTGTACCTTTATATATAGCTGCTGCGTACACATACATTATATAGTTGTCATCTGGGTTTTAGCTGTGTGTGTTTTTATATATATATATATATATATATAGTATAGAGAAGATGACAAACTCTTCAAGTCCACTTATTGTGTGTTTCGGGGAGATGCTTATTGATTTCGTACCTGACACTTCCGGAGTTTCTTTAGCCGAGTCTAAGGGCTTTCTGAAAGCCCCTGGGGGTGCTCCTGCTAATGTTGCCTGTGCTATTACCAAGCTTGGTGGCGTGTCTGCTTTTATTGGCAAGGTTCTTCTTGTTTCTTTAGTTTCTTTTTCCTTAAAAGATGGACAAAAGAATCTCATTTTCTTAATTGTCTTGAAATAAGAGATAAAAGAAAGAAAAGGAAAAGAGAAAAAACAGATGGGATGTCCAATTTTTTTTCCTGAGCATACAGGGTTCTTACTGTCCTCTATCGATTTCATGTTTCATCTACGTACTTTGACTGAACCACCCTTATTGCTCCTGAATCTGCTTTTGAGCCGCAATCCTTAAGCAATTACTTGGTTGCTATGCATGAATTGAACAACTGAACTAGTAAAATTCATGGATATACATGATGGAGTGTAGAAATAATGCACATGAAATACTAAAGCAGGTTGGAGATGACGAGTTTGGCCGGATGTTGGTGGATATACTGGCAAAGAACGGGGTGAAGAGCGATGGCGTGTGCTTGGACAAGCATGCAAGAACAGCTCTGGCGTTTGTAACGCTGAAACGCAACGGAGAGAGGGAGTTCATGTTCTACAGGAACCCCAGCGCGGACATGCTGCTCAAGGAGTCCGAGCTGAACATGGGTCTCATCAAGCAAGCCAAGATCTTTCACTATGGATCCATAAGCTTGATTTCAGAGCCTTGCAGGTCTGCCCACATGGCAGCCATGAAAGCCGCCAAGGAAGCCGGTGTTCTTCTCTCCTATGATCCCAATGTTCGCCTGCCCCTTTGGCCTTCTGCAGATGCTGCTAGACAAGGCATCAAAAGCATTTGGTCAGAAGCTGACTTCATCAAGGTGTGTACTAGCTGCGTTTCTTCTTTTCATGGCATGCATACATGTTTGTGTTCTCTACATCGATGGATTACTAGATGGGCATATACCTTTCACTGGCGAGTTGTCTGGAGTATCATGTCGGCCCTGGAGTCTAATTTTTCTTATCATGGCATAATTGTTTTCACTCGGCATGTATTGTTTCGGATACTGATTATAGGTTAGTGACGATGAGGTGGAGTTCCTGACCCAGAAAGATCCCCAGAAGGAAGATGTGGTGATGTCATTATGGCATGATCATCTCAAGCTACTTGTCGTTACGGATGGCGAAAAGGGTTGCAGATATTTCACCAAGGCAAATATTCTGTTCTTTACTTGTTTTTCTTTATTCAATCTGTCAGTAGCTTTTGAGCAAATAATATAATACGTTTGTTTCTCAATAATTGGGCTTGTTTCCAAATGAGTACAGAACTTCAAGGGTAAAGTGGCTGGATTCCCGGTGAACGCCATTGACACAACAGGAGCTGGGGATTCTTTTGTAGGAGCACTGCTGTGCTCTGTTGCCAATGATCCTTCTATCTTCCAGGTACATCCCGAAATCCTAGAACCTGGTTGAATTTTAAGTTATTTTGTTTTGGTTACCAAGTGTTGTGGTATTAATTTATGTTTCCTCGTGATCATTGCAGGATGAAGGAAAACTCAAAGAGGCTTTAACCTTTGCAAATGCGTGTGGCGCAATCTGCACGACTCAGAAAGGAGCCATTCCGGCACTCCCCACGCCATCCGACGCCCAAGCACTCATAGCTCAGTCCAAAGCCAAGTAGAGAGAGAGAGAGAGAGAGAGAGAGAGAAGTGTTTGCCATGCGTGTCTGGGAGAGTTATCATTCACTGTCTTCATGATTTTATGTTCTTGCTACTCCAATCAAAAGACAAGATATTTCTTCTTGCGTACCAATGACATAATGATACAATATTCTTAGACATAACTATATGTTTTCACAATAAATTGTCGAGGGAGAAACTTGTTCTTGTTTCAAATCAGCAAGAATTCTCTTAAGCCTAAACGCTTCACAAGCTATCAGCAGCTGAACTAGATCCTGTACAGCTGAAGACAAGGCAGTTGTCTTTTGATTCCTGGAAGAACGTGAGATTGGATTTTATGCAAAAGATATATCTAGATGTAGTTTTCATGTCACAATTGATCCAGCTCACTAGCTCAGTCCCTATTTGTGTATCCTGTTCAACTTCAATTTTTTTAACAATAGTGCTTTAATTATGGAGAAATTTCTAAAATTATGATTAATTTTAAAAAAATTCTACAAAGGGGACATTTTGAGTGAGGGTTCCGTCCAAGGGATTTTCGCATTCAGCAAATGCGAGCTCCCTCAACTCGCATTTGCTGAACTCGCAGAATTCTGGCGTGATGCCCGGAATACAGGAGATGGCACGGGCGTGTTACTAGTGCTGCTTACACCTCCCATGTCCTTGGTCTTGTGGAGAAGGAATGTTCCAGACAGGATAGTCACAAAGCCACATACTTCAGAGACAATTTGCGATGCGTTTTGACTGTCCCAGTCCTGCATGAAAAGTTTGAAAGTCAGCCTTTTGTTGGTCTGGTGGAAGCTCAACAATGGCGGACAACAACCGACGAGAAAGAAAGAGATTGAGGGATTTTGGGCAAATGGAGAAAGACGGATGCCGGACTTGAATGGAGCTAGCTACCAGAGATGGGTTCCCAAAGGGGAAGCTCTGCAATGGCCGAGAGCTTCCGATGCTTCCGATGACAGCTTCGGACGAGAAGAAATGCCGCCTTTCTGGTTTCGCCTGAGGAGAAACGCCGCACGGGCTGACAAAATTGCAGAGCTTCCGAGGAGAATTCCGACAGCTTCCGACGACAAAGCTGTGAATCTGATTTCCAAGATAATTTTGAGAGTGAGGAGGCTGCACGGAGAGAGTGAAGGGAGTGACGAACTGAAGAGAAATGCGAAACTGGGAAGTCTGATTGATTTCAGATTGAGTACCTCGCATTCATGAAATGCGAGATACCTTAATCTCGTTTCAAATGCGAGCTTAGTAAGCTCGCATTTGCATTTGCAGAATGCGAGCTTCTTTTTCTTTTTTTCCGGAAACACTTACCTCGCATTTCACAAATGCGAGATACTTGAACTCGCATTTCACAAATGCGAAGATCACAAGTCTGGAACCAGCTCCACAAATTACCCCCTTTGTAGAATAACTTTTTTTTTTCATCACAATTTAAGAATTTTCTCTTTAATTATGATGTTTATACTTCTTTTTTTAATCTCATCAAAATTCAAGCTTTGAATTTGGTTATAACATGCACATGATAAAATAAAGGGATCGTATTAAAAAAGAAGAGAGAGATTAAAGATAACTGTTTCTTCAATACCGAAACTTTTGAGCCCTTGGCAGATTTCTAACAATTCATTTTGTTGCAGCATGATGGAATTGACTTCGATTATTCATGAATTTGAAAATCATGCTGACAGGATAAACAATATCTAACTTTGTGTTAGTGAGACACATAGACTAGAGTGTTACACATACACTAGAGTGTTGTATCAACTTTTGGTCTCCATCCTTTCTTGTTGTAGATTTTAGTATCAACTTTTGGTCGCCATCCTTTCTAATCGTAGTTTTTAGTTTTTGGGTTAAGCCCGTAGGAGTTGAAAAAGGCATTCAATTTGGCATTTTGAAAATTTTCAGCAAGTATTTAACATATTTTTTCCTCTTCTGTACTTGGATGTAGGCATGGCCATGGTTTCAGAACCGCCGGTTCTGGTTCTTTAAAGAAGTAGAACCAGGACTGCATCATATAAGATGGTTCTGGTTCTGGTTCCAGAACCGCCGGTTCTAATTCTTCAAAAAGATAGAACCAGAACCGCATAGTTCTAATTTCGGTTCCTTATGGTTCTGGTTCTAGTTCTGTATGGTACCCTACAATTTTATTTAATTCTTTATCCTTACCAATTTTAATACGAATATAACAATATATTTAAAATTTCAAATAGAATGTACAAAAATAAATACAAAATAAAGATCATATTTTAATTTTATTATTATTCTACAAAGTAAGAAGTAATAAATAGACAATACAAATTTTGTGAAAAGTACATTACATTGTCAAATTAAAAAATACATTAAACTATCAAATGGTTGTCATGTGTTGACTTTCTTAAGTTGGACAATCATCAATGTTGAAAATTTCATTTGAAGAAATATTGCAAAAAATATTTTTTTGCTTGCTTGATTTTGAAGATGAGCTACTACCATCAAAACTTGCCATTTTTTGATAGCAAATAATCAAAAAAAAAAGTAATAATTTAATACTTACAAATTATAATGATAGATACTAGAAGAATAGAAATAATTAAATAATTAGTAAAATATATAGAAAGTCCATAAAATTTAAACTTTTTTAAAACCTATTAAATACAACTAATTTTTTTGAATTATCTCACTACTTATATTAATTATTTTTAATTATTTTTAACGGTTCCGGTTCTGGTTCCATGGTTCTGGTTCCGATTCTGGTCCGGTTCCAAACGGTCCG
This sequence comes from Coffea arabica, assembly GCF_036785885.1. Lineage (NCBI taxonomy): Eukaryota > Viridiplantae > Streptophyta > Magnoliopsida > Gentianales > Rubiaceae > Coffea > Coffea arabica. The sequence goes on from NC_092329.1 coordinate 1,406,464, forward strand.
GTTCCCGGTTCCAAATGGAACCATGGCCATGCCTACTTGGATGTATAAAAATATTCCACAAATCCAATTTTCAACTAAAGCTACGGGTTCAAAATGATTAATTCAAACTTCCTTTCGTTCGACAGACAAGATATTTTGTTTCTTTCCTTTCGTCTTCTATTTGTCGATATGAGATATTACACTCTTCTCACTTTTAGAACTTTGCATCCTCATAAAATCCGTTACAATCCAACTGCCCACTTAGTTGTGATGCAAAACTCGTTGCAATCCAACTGTCCAATTAGTCATGTGTGCGGGCTCTAGATTTGGCTCATATGGGCTGTAGAGATGACACTTGCGATCCAATATAGCACTTGGTCCCTTAAGTTCTAGAGGTGGCCCTCTATCGAATGTGCCACTTTACTCCGCACAGCACCTGGCTCCTTGAACGGGGTATTTTACTGTTTCATAAGTTCTAGAGGTGGCCTCATCGAATGTGATACATTGTTTCGTACAACACTTAGACTCAGTACTTAGCTCCTTAAACGTGACACTTTATCCCGCACTTAACTCCTTACACTTCCTTGTATAGTTGGAACCAAAACTATAACACCACTTGACTCCAAACTCAATTTGCGCACAGTACTTAGCTCCTTGCACTTTCTTGTATAGTCAAAACTAGAACCATATCAAAAACTTGGCCCTAGACTCATCTAACACGCTTGCTTGTATAGTCAAAACCAGAATCATAATACCACTTAGCTTTGGTCTCACCTCGCATGGTTTAGAGGTGGTTGACCACTTTGCGTACCTTAGGTTCTAGAGGTGGCTTCCACCGAACGTAACACTTTACTCCACACAACACTGAGCTCCAAGCTCGATCAAGAGGTGGCTCACCACTTTGCCATCCTTAGGTTCTAGATGTGGTTCCCATCGAATGTGGTACTTTACTCCGCATAGTAATTGACTCCTTATAGTTCCTTACATGGTCGGAATTAGAATCATAACAACACTTGACTCTAAACTCATTCTACACTTGGCCCCGGCCTCACCCTGAGCTCTTTCTTGTTTAGTCGAAACTATAATCATAATACCACTTGACCACAAGCTCACCTTGTGTAGTCGAAATCAAAACCATAACCACTTAGACCCAATCTCATGCGGGCGCAAAAATCACGTAAGATTTGTTTTGATACCATTTGTAATACCTCACGCCTAACAAGTTGGTTCAATAACCTTTTGAACTGAAACTACAAGTTCAGAATGATTAATCCAAAATTATTTATAATCCAAAAGACCGAATGTCCGTTTGCCCATGTGGCACGTTACACATTCATCGTGACTTTCGCAGTTGCTTAAAATTTACGAGAAAGCTAAACCAGAGATTCCAGAAGAATTGGAAATATAGCCTTGCTTGGAGTTTTGATCAAAGTATTCTTCCTCCCGTTAAATCTAGCGCTTCTTGTCAGTACTTAGAACTAGAAATAGAAATGTTTGATATTTTCTTGATGTTTTGCTGAGTTAACATGCTTGCGCTTCAGCTGTATCTCGGACCACTACATGATTCTACAACTAAAAATGAGTATATTATGCGCACCCAAACACCCCCCCCCCCACCCCAAAAAAAAAACCTAGAAAAAAGACAGTTCAATGGCAATGAGAAAAGTCGAGCAACGGAAGTACCCCAAGCAAATTTAACATACCAGAATCGAGTAAAAACTAACAGCCCAAGGCAAATTTAGGCCAGAACCGAGTAAAAAGTAATCAGCATATGAAAGAATTTCATGGTAATCCTGTCAACAAAAAGAAATGTTAAATAAGCTTCTGCTGCTTGTGCATACGATTTGGAATGCTCACTTAGGCCGCAAGCATGCAAAAACCGCCGTTCTCTTTTTGTAATATTTCCAGCGCTTTTTGGACACACTGCCGAATAATCTTAGCGTAATGTTTCTTGGGGTGCGCCTCGTGCAAATTTATAGTGTTTGCCTGGTATGTATAGCCACATTTTACCTTTTTCCTTTAACTAACTCTTTTTCTTCACTTAAATCATACTGTCCTTTTGATAGACTGGAGCAGGACGCCCTGCACTACTAGATCAGGACAACTACATCAACAAATAAATGGAATTACGCATACTGCAGCAAAACACTTTTCCAAAACACAATTCATGTGATTCTGTGAGTAGCTACATGCTAATAGCTCTTGACGAGACCTCTGATTCAACCCCCTGCAAGTCTGCTTCAGATGCAGCAGCATTTTCCTACCAATATGTGAAGCATGTGTCATAGAGGTTCAATAATAAAAGGGTTAGTTGCAATTAATCCCCTTAAAGTATACCCCAATTCTCACTTTACCCCATAACCTTTAATTTTGCTCACTTAATCCCCTATAGGACAAAATTACCCTTTCATTATTTGAATTTTCATTTATCTTTTTTCCTCTCTTTTATTTCTTTTTCTCTTTCTTCTTTCTTCTCTCTTTCATCCTTCCCAATACAAAAATCCATCTCAACGGAAATTTTTATTTTGAATTTGTAATTGCATTTCTGGGTGAAGGTTTAAAAGACATTAAAAACTAATTTTGATTTTTGGTATGATGCCACATGTCACAATTTTCAAATGATGATTATTAATCAGGTCACAATTTCATTTTATGATATTTTCTTGAGAATAAAATGAGAAACTAGAAAGAAAAAGAAGAAAAACCAAAATTAAAAGAATTGAAAGGCTAAAAAAAATTGTATTTTAGCAAAGTGATTTGAATATTTTGTAATCATTTAAGGAGAAAATAGATCTCTGCAATTTCTCTTTTTTAATTTCAATTATTAAGATGAAGATTTTTTGTGGAGAAGAGGAAGAATTAAAGAAATAAGAAGAGGCAAAGAAAATAAAGGAGCACAAAAGGGGAAAGGAAAAAAAAAAGAGAGAAAAATAAGAGTTTAGAATAATAGAGGGATAATTTTGTCCAATAGGGGATAAAGTGACACAAAAAAATGGTTAGGGGGTAAAGTGAGAAATGAGTTATACTTTAAGGGGACTAATTGTGATTAACCCAATAATAAAAAGAGAAGGAAGGGGGGGGGGGGGGGGGAGCCAGACTTAGGTCATACCACTTGATCTTTCAACTTGGTCTTCGCTAGGTAACATTCCAAAGCACCGTCTCCTCGAAGTATCTTTCCACCACACCCAGCAGCGTCAATTGTACCCACGGACTCTTCATCAACCACAACAGCATCTACTCTATCCATTCCTCCCCTAATATCAGGAATCTATTGAAAACCAGTAAATGCGTTCAACTTGACTAGAGCAAAGAAGAAATGATGTCAAAACATCTTTAAGAACACTACCATTTGTTTAATGATCATCCAAAGAATAGATATGCTCAAGCATGGTTTACCTCGTACATGGCATCAGTCAAAATGCCCTCCAAAATGGCTCTTAAACCTCTAGCACCAGTGTTTTTAGCCATTGCTTTTTTGGCTATCAACCCTAATGCTTTCTCAGTAAAATGTAGTTTAACCTGTGAAACATAATTAACTATTACTTAGCACACAAAAACCTAAGGGTCTAAACTTAAGTTTATGCATATGTACATGAGTATGCATGTACATATGCATACACACGTGTATTCTATGTGCATGTATGTATACATATACGTATTTTGTCTGCATTTGGCTAGGGGCTGAGATACAGAGAAAATCCAGGTACACAAAGGATGCAGCTTACATTATTCATGTTGAACAATTTCTGGTACTGCTTTCCAAGTGCATTTTTTGGTTCTGCAAGGACCTGAAAGAAAAAAATAAAAGGATTATTGTCATATTCCTGTAAACTAATGCATCGGCTAAATACAGCCCTTCCATCTCATGCAGAAACAATTAGTCTCTTTTTTCTAAATAGTTTACAAAACAATCCCAAGAACCAGGCATTTGAAATTTAGTCCAAATTCTTTACTGTCAAAAGTTGAGTCTTCTCATTGTTTGGCCAAAAACTCCAAAAGCCAAACACAATTATCCTGTCATCTCTCCTATGACCACCAGAATTGGCTGAGCCCAGACAGGTTTTTCTACCATATCTGTCTCCTCCAATATCTCTAATACAGCTGCTATGAGTATGACAAATGCCAAAATCTGACACCAGTACAAGACAACAATTTCCTCTCAGTCGTGCAACTGACTGCCCCCTATGAATATCTGCAGTTTTATGTAACAACCCCCATTTCATTTTACAGCCTCCCAAATCCGTATGTTAGTCCACTAAGCAATGGTTTGATTTGCATGTAGCAGCTTGAAGCTTTAAAACCAATTTGTTTCGTATTCAATTCTTCAGTACGTTATTGCAGTACAACTGCCTGGTAATGATTGATGACTGAGAGGGTGCCTAAATTGGAAGCAAATGGTATACCAGGTAATACAAAAGGATAAAAAAACAAAGGGTAGAATTGATTGCATAGGATTCAGAATTTGAATCTTGATGGGCTAACTTGCCACTTGGATGGGGGTTCGAAAGTTGAGTAGAGGACCTTGATGAAAAGGATGATTCGGGGATGAATCAGAAGTAGGCTTTGCTAAAAAAGGGCATAAATTTACAAAAGAGAAAATCACAGAAGGGAAATAAAGACAAAAAAAAAAAAAATTTCTTCCTTCAGTAAGAAACAATACCATACTTTGTCAAATTTAAGTTCAAAGAAGAAAGTATCAAAAGCGAGATGTAGAAATAGATGCACAAGGGGATTATGTAATGCATATGTCCATGAAGGATTACAATATTGAAACAAAGAATCCTAATGAAGAGTGAAACTCATGCACAAAAACAAAAGAAAACACAACAATTTTATGCTTCTTATTTAATTTCCTCTCAGATTTCTATAGAATATGCAATTGATTTATCTTGGTATAAACTGCAAGTAGAAGAATGTTGAACATAGAAGCTGAACTATTTTGCTTAGATTAATATATTAAAATTAACAAGCCTCCTTGTATATCAAAAGCTAATCATGTTCTGTATTTTTTATTAAACACATATAAATATTTCGAAAATGAACATACAAGTATAGTGGGTAAAACAAAAATGGGAAAAAGAATGGCACAGAGGCATGGAAGTATTTTAAACAAAGGGTACAAGAATAATATACCATAAAAAAGCCACACAACTACAGACTCTCACAGATACACGTTATCTGTATTTTTAAGATGGAAACTATAGGCACTACAATATACCAACAGATTCCAAATGACAGTGCAGGAGCCACATGATACACACCTCTGCTCACACCCAAAAGGCCGCTTTATATAGTGAGGCAGATACTGTAAGTAGCACAGCTGATACAGTTTGAAACAGAGTACAAACGATGAACTAGAAAAGTGCATACAAGATTACCTGAACAAGTTGGTCCTCTGTTAGAGCTGATAAATTAACTAAAATGGGGAACCGCCCAACAAATTCTGGTATGAGACCATAGGCAATAAGGTCACTGCTTTCAACCTGAAAATCATGATATCTACTTAAAGCATGCAAAATACAGAACTTCTCAAATGCCAATGCAATTATTAAAACAGTCCTAATAACAAAAAAGTCAATGGCCTCACAGATTCCAGTAAGGATGATGTCACAGTGGCATTAGTTATTCCACCAGTTCTCAAGTTAGCACGAACGGGAGCACCAAAACCAATTGAAGAATCCTGCCGTCTGGCAAACAACATAAAGAAACTTGAATCCCATCAGAGAGACTCGAAACTAGCAAGCTAGTACTACAAAGAAGGAAGCCCTCCAGGGTGAGATGGAACAACACAATGAGTGGAACTTTACCTCTCAGAGATGGTCTTTTCCAAATCAATGAATGCACCACCACAGATAAATAGGATGTTTTTTGTATCAATCTGTAGGAAGTATATATTATCAGATCAGAGTGTAATCTTGTACATTCATGACTATTAGGAGAATATTAGTATTCTTGTAGATAATAAATTAGTATGGGTATTCTTGTAAATAATCGGTTAGATTTGTATTCCTATAAATACTAGTTAGTCACTCATAATACAGTGACTAGATGTTTTCCTCCCAAGATACCTGTTAACATAATATCAGAGCAAAAGTCCTAAGGTTAGGGTTAAACATCTAGCAAAAGTTTTGGTCATCGTGACTGTTCACGCGGCACTGTTCATCACAGTACTGTTCACGCGGACACTGTTCACTATTCACGGCACTGTTTACGCGCTGTTCATCTCGAGTTTTGACCCTTCATTTGGTTTGGAGTGCTATTCGCTATGGTTGAAAATCTATCAAAAGGTATTGTGACGTCTACTAATGTTATGCCAATGGTGATGCCTCAAATCACAAATTGAAAGTTGAATGACACTAATTATCAACAGTGGTCAAAAGCTGTTAAGATTTATCTGACAGGCTTAGGAAAGCAACGATATCTCACAGATGACTCTCCTACAGAGGACAACAAGAAACTAATGTGGATTCAAGAGGATGTCCAAATTCTTGGAGCAATATGGAATTCTATGGAGCCACGAATTGCTTACATGTGTTCTCATTGTGAGACAACAAAAGAAGTTTGGAATTATGTCCGGTTATTATACTGTAGTAATCTTTCACGGATGTATGATATTTCTTTGGAGTATTTTCAGTTGCAACAAGATAGCAAGACAGTAACTAAATACTTTGTTGATCTTAAGCGAGTTTCAAAAGAATTAAATGCCGTAATGCCTCTCTCAAGTGATATTACAGTTATGCAGAGGCAAAGAGAACAAATGCTTGTGCTCAAATTCCTGACCGGTCTCAAGCCAGAATTTGAACCAATCAAATTTCAAATTTTGGCAGGTGAACAATTACCATCCTTTGCAGAGACGTATGCTCGGGTCTTACGTTCTGCATCTAAGGACAACGCACAGGGTGATGGTGCTCTAATTAATGACAAATCTGCTTTAGTTGCTACCAATGGTCGGATAGAGCAACTTAACTTTGGACGTGGCTCTCGCGGAGGAAGAAGTAAAGGAGGTCGTGGAGGTCGAGGCACCCGTGAATGTACTCATTGTGGTTTGAAAAATCACACTCGTAATACTTGTTGAGATTTAAATGGAAAACCACCTCGGTTTGCTAATGCGGTTACCATTGACCAAGTTAAATCAAGTTCTTCAGCACAAGGGTCCCAGAAGACTTTTACCATATCCGAGGAAGATTATGTCAAATTTCTGCAGTACCAAACTGCAAATCACGCATCTCTTCTCACTGCTTCTTTAGCACAAAAAGGTAATGCTATGGCTTGTCTCTCCACTTCCAAAAATTTTGACTCATGGATCATTGATTCCGGAGTTACTGATCATATGTCAGGTATCTCTAGAAAATTTTTTAATTTTCAAGAGTCTACTTCCTTCCCTCATGTTACTTTAGCTGATGGATCTACAACTAAAGTTAAAGGACTAGGCACTGTAGAAATTAACGCATCTCGTCCGCTGTTTTCTGTTCTTTACGTACCCAATTTGCCTTTTAATCTAATGTCCGTTAGTAAGCTTACCAAATTTCTACAGTATTCAGTTATTTTTTCTCCTGATTTTGTTGTCATTAAGGATTTGAAGATAAAGAGGATGATTGGTGGAGGGCGTGAGCATAATGGTCTTTATTTTCTCAACTCTAATGGTCCGATTGCGCGCTCTGCTACTGTTTCTCCTTTTGAAATTCACTGTCGTTTGGGTCATCCGTCTCTACAAAATTTGAAGAAGTTGGTTCCTGCCTTGAGTCAGTTGTCTTCATTAGAATGTGAGTCTTGTCAATTAGGAAAGCATCATCGTGATTTTTTTGCCCCTAGGGTCAATAAACGGGTTTCGGAACCCTTTTTGTTAGTTCATTCTGATATTTGGGGTCCTAACCGAGTCACTTCAAAGTTAGGTTTTAAATATTTTGTAATCTTTGTTGATGATTTTTCCAGAGTTACATGGCTTTATTTAATGAAAGATCGTTCAGAATTATATTCCATTTTTTGTGCATTTGTTACAGAAATAAAGAATCAATTTGGTGTGCCTGTACGTATACTTCGCAGTGATAATGCGAAAGAATATTTTTCCACTCCTTGTGATACCTTTATGACTAAGTCCGGTATTCTTCATCAATCCTTTTGTCCTCATACTCCACAACAGAATGGAATTACTGAAAGAAAAATTGGACATTTAATTGAAGTTGCTCGGACACTTTTGTTGCACATGAATGTGCCCAAATAATTTTGGAGTGATGCAGTTTTAACTGCATGTTATTTAATTAATTGCATGCCATCCAATATTCTTGGAGGTCAATTACCTCACTCCATTCTCTTTCCTCATGACCCTATATTTAAATTACCTCCTCGTATTTTTGGGTGTGTGTGTTTTGTTCATCAGCTTGCTTCCGGGGTGGTTAAATTAGATCCTCGTGCCATTAAGTGTATTTTCTTAGCATACGCACGAGCGCAAAAGGGGTATAATGTTACAGTCCAGTTTTAAATCGTTTTTTCACTTGTGCTGATGTTACTTTCTTTGAATCCACTCCTTATTTTATGAAGCAAGGTATGTCTTGTGAGTTAGACCAGTGTTCCTCTTTTCCTTCTCCTGATTTACCAGTCCCTTCATCTTTATTACCTGAGTTATCTAATTCACCAGATTCCACAACTCGATTATCTCGTCCTAATTTTCAAGTTTATTCTCGTCGTTCCATGGTTGAGAAAGCTCCTAATATGCTACGTACTTCACCAATTAACTATCAATCTTCAGATCCAGGTATGACGCCCTCCTGTGAGTCAGATCTTCCTATTGTTTTACGTAAAGGTAAGATACATTGTACTTCTCATCCTATTTCTAATTTTCTCTTATTCTTATCTCTCTCTGTCATATTCTTCATTTGTTGTTTTCCTTGATTCGGTATCCATTCCTAAAACTATTACCCATGCTCTCAATGATCCTGGTTGGAGGTTAGCTATGCAAGAAGAGATGCTTGCTTTGGAGAAAAATGGTACTTGGGATCTTATTCCTCTTCCCTCTGATAAGCCAGTTGTTAGTTGTAAATGGGTGTACATTATAAAAGTACAACCTAATGGTTCTATTGATAGATTGAAGGCTCGTCTGGTAGCTAAAAGATTTGCTCAGGTGTATGGAATCGACTACTTCGAAACATTTTCTCCTATTGCAAAGATTACCTCTGTTCGTCTTCTTATCTCTTTGGCAGCAACTTATAATTAGCCATTGCATCAGTTGGATGTGAAAAATGCATTTTTGCATAGAGATTTGAAAGAAGAGGTATATATGGAACAACCTCCTGGATTTGTTGTTCAGGGGGAGACTTCGCGGTTGGTTTGTCGTTTGAAAAAATCCTTATATGGATTGAAACAGTCTCCGAGGGCTTGGTTTGGCCGGTTTAGTAGTGTTGTCATGAAGTTCGGTCTGACAAGATGTGGAGTAGATCACTCTGTATTTTATCGGCATTCTAATATTGGTAAAATTTTATTAGTTGTTTATGTGGATGATATTATAATTACAGGTGATAATGTTGTGGGAATCCAAAAACTTAAATCCAATCTGCAGGCAAACTTTCAGACAAAGGATTTAGGTCATCTACAGTATTTTCTGGGTATTGAGGTAGATCGATCTAAATATGAGATTTATTTATGTCAAAGAAAATATGTACTCGATATGTTGAGTGAAGTTGGGATGTTAGGTTGTCGATCTGTAGATACTCCTATGGATCCCAATGTGAAATTAGCAAGAGATCAAGGTGCATTACTTGATGGTTCTAAGCAATATCGAAGATTTGTGGGTAAATTAAATTATCTCACTGTAACGAAACCTGACATTTCGTTTGCAGTGAGTGTTGTGAGTCAATTTCTTGATACCCCTCGTACTAGTCATTGGAATGCTATTATACGAATTCTTAGGTATCTTAAGAGTGCTCCTGAAAAAGGGTTGCTGTATCAGAATTATAGACACACTGATATTGAAGGATATAGTGATGCAGATTGGGCTAGTTCTGCCTCAAATCGAAGATCGACTACAGGATATTGTGTTTGTTGGTGGTAATTTAGTATCGTGGAAGAGTAAGAAGCAAACAGTTGTCTCCAGATCAAGTGCAAAATCTGAATACCGCGCTACGGTTCACGCTGTGTGAATTGGTTTGGTTGAAAAGCATGTTACTTGAAATTGGGTTTGAGCATAAATAGCCTATGAATTTAGTGTGTGATAATCAGACGGCTGTCCATATTGCGTCTAATCCAGTGTTTCATGAAAGGACAAAACACATTGAAGTTGATTGTCACTTCATTCGAGAGAAATTGCTTGACGGAGTCATCAAGACATCTCATGTACCGTCTGTAGATCAATTGGCTGATTTGTTTACCAAGAGTTTAGGGGGTTCTAGGGTGAAATACACTTGTAACAAGTTGGGTGCTTATGATATATATGCTCCAACTTGAGGGGGAGTGTTAGGAGAATATTAGTATTCTTGTAGATAATAAATTAGTAAGGGTATTCTTGTAAATAGTTGGTTATGTTTGTATTCCTATAAATACTAGTTAGTCACTCATAATACAGTGACTAGATGTTTTCCTCCCAAGATACCTGTTAACAATGACTATATCTCCAATAGATCAATGAAAGCATTTAAGATTCATGCTTTACACTTTCAAAGGACCTAAGAAGATCTCCTACCAGCAGACTGACAACATGGAATCATCTCACTAGAAGTCTTATTTAAAATCTACTCCATGACAACAGTAACAACAATGGCAGGACAATATCTCACAGAAAAAAGGCATCCTCTAGAATGCCAGGTCTATCTTGCCTTATTTATATTGTATGAGTTACATACTTTAGCCCAAACATAACAACTCAACTTGCATAGAGCATACAGCCAAACCAGAAATTAATGACCTTTATGTAGAAGAGATTTTGCAAGAAACCTTTACAGGTTACGCTATAGTCTGTTGAGGAACTGGGTGAATATGTGTCTTAGACAAGGTTGGACAGGCATGAGATAGCACTAAGAAAAAAGTCAAAGCAATCTATAAAGACAGAGAAAAGCCAATGAATTCAGTGATGACTGTAGAAGAAAAGAATCTTCTATAAAGAAGGGATATGCTGGGCAACTTGAAGTCAAAACAGAGGACACCTGGTGCGTCAATGAATCTACAGGCAAAGGTGATTCATTCATGTGCAGAGAGATCACCTGATTACAATAAAATGGAAAAAGGAGATGTATTGGCAGGGAATCAGTATGCCATAAAAGAGTAAAACTAAGAAAGTGGGGGAAAATCGATAATGAGCACAGTGAAAGGGACGTATAGGAATATCTCCCTATCCGAAGGAGGACAAGAGATGATCCCCAGGCAGAGCCTGCTGAGGATGCCTTTGCTCCAAGCTTGATGCCACAAGACATCAGAATCCTTGGGGAGGTAATAAGGCCTCCTCGTAGGCTTATGATGCCTCCGAACTATATGAGATTAATAGTGCCAGACTAGTATCAGTCTGAAGTACAAGGTCAAATTTGAGCCCTTGGCCCTCGGGAATGAGGCAGGCTGCCCCTGCAGCTAGTATGAGCATGGGAATGAAGATCCAAGACTTAAGTGTAATGTCATGAAAGGGATGATGCATGGTGTGGCAGGAATCCTAGTTGCCATTATGCAACAAATGATGAGCTAATGCAACTAAAGATTTAGTCACTCTCTCACTCTTTGCACCTCATAGCAGTGCCTCACATCTTAACCTTGTGTCTTCATCTCATCCACGCAGAACCCTCTGACTTCCCGCTTTTTGGTTGTTTTCTGGACACAAAATCAGCTCATCCTATCAGATTGGAAGCCAACATCATGACATCAGGCCACATCCTAGTTTCTATATGCATAAATTTCCACCAATTGCATCGTTGATGGTCTAATTTAAAGTTGTCATGGTTTACCATGAAAGTAATGGTATTGGGAGGAGACTAGTGCTGAAATACCTGGGCTCAGGTCAACAAAAGCGGAAATCAAAACAGGTTCAATTATTGTCTGTTCTATCCTCAAACATTTCCTTTTTCTCTTGTATTACTTTTCTGATCACCGAAAGGCGTGCACTGACACAAGCACACAACTCACCAATTCTGCATAATCTTCCACCATCATACTTGACCTTTAGCCCAGGTATCATTTTTGGTTATTACTAAAATCCCTTTTTGGAGGGGAGGGTTGGATTGTTAGTGTGGATGATTTAGAAGATATAATCAACAGACCATAGGTGTGATGATCTGGGCTAAAACTCTGGAAATTCAAAATGCCAAAACAGATTCTTAAGCTAATCACACAGTGACATCTCCTAAGCCCAATACAAGTTTTTATGCATCAGTAAAGGAAACAAGTGAAAAATATATGTCAGTAAATCAAACAAATCAAGTAAAAAACAACAACATAGGGACATAAACATCATTAGGATTACCCATCACTCATTTCTGAAGCATATAAGATTTCCTAAAGAGCTACATACTGTTTCCAAAGGATAACCAGATAATTAGATGCAACGCAACATACCTGGATATGGTCACCGCGTGGATGTTTTCTGGCCCCCTTCTCAGGAACATTTACTATCTGGTTAAGCAAAATACACAATAAATGCAACTAATTACGAAATGCAGTCACCACAATGCAACTGATTTATCAATTTGAAGTGCAACAGATGGAGTGCAGCATAATTTGAAGGCATAAAAAATTTAGCAGAAAGCAAACTTCATATGCAAATAGGTTCCGCAATCATCAAACAAGCAAAGGACAAGAAAGAGATAAAGAGTATGAAACCGAATACCATAAACTGTGCAAAATTACAGGGCTCCCATTGACTAAAATGTTAATGAACTTTTCTGCTCCTGTGGCGTAAGAGATGAAGAAAATGGAGGAGACAGAAAAGTATACAATCTATAGCAATGGTGAAAAATAGTTTCTAAAGTGCTAGCAATGGAGGAGACAGAAAGGTAGATGATTTATAGCAATGGCGAAATGAATGCTATAGAAATGATCTTTTGTGATGCATGTGAGTTTATAAAGCAGAAAAGCACTAATACCCTTACAAAAGTGCTAGCACATAGCTGTTACTGTGTGGGTGTGGTGCATGTTGTACAGCAAAGTGCTAAGAACACAAATGTTAGTGGTTGGAAAAGACTTTGACAGTTGTAAAAGGGGCTGTTTAGTTTGGTACGCCAAAGATGTCCCACAGGCATAAAGTAGTCCATCAGGACACAGCATGCATTCTGGTAATCCCAGTATTTTTTTTTTTTTTTTTGATGAGTCAATCATCCCTATCAAACCATCAAAAGCTCCTCAAGTCTAGCATATCTGCATGAAACAGACTAGTTTCCTCCACCATCGGTCGGCCACACTTGTATATTTCCACACAAGCAACTTCGTCATGTGAAGACAAATTCATGACTCAAACCCAAAGGAATTGCATGCAAACAATCAAGAGGAGAAATAGAACAGAATAAATGGAATAACTACTATGTAAACTATCAGTTTAACTAGTCACAAAATGTTTACAACATAACTAAGCAATATTCCTATACCAATTAATCTGCATAATTAGAATAAAAACAAATAAACCAATTAACTCATAGATCAATTACCGTTCCTTCCAGCATTTTAAGTAGCGCCTGCTGCACTCCTTCCCCAGAGACATCTCTGCTAATGTTTAAGCTCTCTGCCTTTGAAGTTTACCACAAAACATAACAGGAGAAGATAATATACTGATAAGAAGTTAGACGCAGTCATGTCTCAAAGAAAGGGTGCAACCTGAATATGTTTACATTGAAAATATTAAAATGAAAAACCTTTTTAGTTATCTTATCAACTTCATCAATGTACACCATCCCTTGTTGTGCTGCTTGAACATTGAACTCAGCAACCTTCATGCCAAATTGAAAGCTCAGACGCTTGATCACTAACAAAGATATATGGAACAAGCAAAGAATTTGAACTATTGAACATGTTGGGTAAAACGAGGATTGAAGACAAAATTGTTCATAATAACTCGTAAAGTATAAACCCTACATTTCTTTTCTTTTGGATTTATGTTCATAGAATACATAAGAACATGTAACTGCCCCTGTTTTTAGCATTTATCAAAACAATTTGTAAAAATACTACTCCCTCCATCCCATTTAAGTGTCATGCTCTCCTGTTCTATTCATCCCAAAATTAGTGTCACTTACCAAAAGAGACAATAAAACCTTTCACCCACTTCCATTGATGCCCTATAATCCAACAACCAGATTCTTATCTTTAAGTAGGCCCAAAAGTTCACCTATGAAAAACAGAATTTCCATTTGATGGTGTGTGCGCCACGTTAGAAGCAGTAGGATTCGTGCATTGCACTTTCCCCAAAAGAGCTTGAAAACATTTCATAGGAATGGGCCCCACAATCTTGTCACCACTCTATCTTACTTTGAATGAATCAACACGTCAGGCTGCATAGCAAGTTCAAGCAGGGCATTCTTGGAACATAACCCACAACATTTGAAATCTAAGCGCTGTTGAAAATAAGTGGGATTCCCAAAGTGCGACAGAAATTTTGGGATGGAGGGAGTACTTGTAAACCAAAAGATAAGCCTAAAAAAATGTCATGCTTCGTTTAAAGCAACTAAAAGTGAAATTTGCATATTGTCTTCCTGAGTCAAATCCTAATTTAATTTGGAGTACCTGAAAATCTGAAAACATAAGACTCTCAGAGAGTTTTGGCAGTATATCCACTAAATATCTTAACATTACTACTGGTCAGCAACGTAAATAAATAATGCACACGATCATAATGGTCCACAACATGGAAATAAACTGAACCTGCCAAGCACTAATGGCACATGCAAAAGCATGATTTACCAATCAGCACCCAATGTTGCTTGCAGCCAAAACACATACATGGACATACAGTTATATGCAAGACTCTAAGGGACTCCAATTGCAATTCAAAGCATCATGCTTGACATATAGTGTTCAGACTAAATCAGATTGGAGACTCACTCTTGATAGTTTGAATACCAAATAACTGAAAAGGTTTTGCCAATAGTCAATAAGATTGAAGGATTTTTGATAGTCATTATCATTTCCATTTGGTAGACACCAAACCAGCTGTTATTCTCTAATATACTACACCAGTTGACCTAGAAGAGTCTCTCTCTCTCTCTCTCTCTCTCTCTCTCTCAACTCGAATACACACAAAAACCCACACACACAAACACATGTCAATACTATAACAGTTGTGGTACCTAAACCCCCTAAACCCAAAGCATAACCATGAACCCACACACACAAACACGTCAATACTATAACAGTTGTGGTACCTAAACCCCCTAAACCCAAAGCATAACCATGACCAATTTGAATACACTGTGTTTATTAAAATTAATGTGATCTTCATCAAAGCAAAATAGTATGTAAAAATATTTTGTCAACTATCATGTAATTATTTCTGCAAAATTATCAATCTAAATGAGTCTTATCCTCCTGTGTTTGTGCGTGGAAACATAAATGTTTTGGATCTTCATCTGTTTCTTACATGAATCTATATCTACTCTCAACCGCTGTGACTTTAACCCCCAATTCTATCCCGTTTCCATAACCAAAAATACTTTTCACCTGATCAAATAACCCAGAGTTACCTCTGTTCTTTAACCTCCCACACTATTTCTTCAAGCCCTTCTTAACCTTTGCTCTTATAAGTACATCCATTGATTGTGCCTCAGTCAACAGTAAAACATGATGCAATAACACTAATTATAATATATAGAACATTTATTGAAGGCAAAAGAATAGTCATTATATATCAAATTCTTAAATCATACATCTTAATTTTATATGGACCAACTTAACTGTCAACAGGGTAAGGGTATTCCTATGTTTCTCTTATGCGTTTACTATCAGCAAGCACGTTGCATAGGGAGGGGAAAAAATCATTCAGGTAAGTCAAATCAAATTTAATCTAACTCCTTCCAAATATTCACAAAACATTTACTCAAATTCTTGTCCAGGAATAAGCATTTCAATCTCAGCGGTTGCTGCCAGATAAAATGAGGATGAACATCCCAATAAAATCTTAAACTGATTCAACTATTGTAAAAACTAATTTGAATGAGTTTGGCAGGCTGAGAGTATATACCGTAAGCAATTTGTGAAGTATTGATTCAACATCCTCACCAACATATCCTGCCTGTACAGGAGTAAAGTACTCTTGTCATCTGGACAGATATAGGAAATTTGAAAGACCCAAAGAAGAATACGAGGCATGAGACAGTAAAAGCAGCAGTGATAAGAGCAAAGAAGAATCCCATCTGTCTCTTTATCAAGTGCACAGTATGTCGGTGGTTTTTTTCCGCTTTTGTAAAAACTATTTTAACCAGATAAAAAAAAAAGTAAAGTAATTCTCGAAAAAGTAGTTCAACAAACTCAAACAGTCATTTTGTGAAAAGATTTCAAAATCAATATTTCAGCTAATTAGCTAAAAGCATAAGCCATAAGCAAAGAACTAAACCTTGCAAAAAGCTAGAAATCAGCTGATTTTAAGCAATCAAGAACAAGATTTATTACGTTGAGATTACAACAAAACACTTTTTTGCTCCCCAAAAAAAAAAAAACCATTACATCAACAAGTATACTTACATAGCTGCACACTTAATCTTTTAAACAGATAGTTGTCCATATAATCATACCAGCCATGGATGAGTACAGCCTAAAACAGATTCACCCAAGAATTACTTGCCTGGGTTAGAGTAGTTGCATCAGCAATTACAAAGGGCACATTCACAAAACGAGCTAGAGTTTTTGCCAGCAGCGTTTTTCCTGTTTAACAAGAAAGTATGAACTACAAAGGCATTCTAAAATATGGAGACTCTACATGTTGAACCTGTCTCAATAAAACAAATCATCAAGGATGATCACGTAACCACCAACTTATCTTACAGCAAATGCCTTCTATTGAAATAAGGGATTAAAAACAAGAATTGTTAAGAAAGAAGATACCAGAGCCTGTTGGCCCCATCAAAAGCACATTGCTCTTCTCCAATTCCACATTTTCGTCATCATCATCTGGTGCTATTTCTGCTCCTGACCTAGCATCAAAGTACGGATTCAAGCTGTCAAACAGTATAGAAAGCACAAGTATAGTGTATCCAATTGTGTGAAAAAGCATTGCAGTTAAATCGCATCCTGGCCATGCATAACTAGACGAAAAGGAAATGATCACCAACCCCTTGTTCAAGCTGGCATGATATATCCTTTTGTAGTGGTTATAGACAGCCACTGATAACACCTGCAGCATGAAAATGAAGCCAAAATCACATATGAATTATAATTGGAGAATCTTAAACATTTCTAGCTGTTTTGGCACTCACAGAGTGCCCCAATCCACTCCAGGTCAGCAACCCAAATCCAAGCATGCATTTTCAGTAAACCACCCCTCTCCCCCCCCCCCAAAAAAAGCCGGAAAAAATAAACAAAAAAGGGTTTACATATGTTGACAGTCTATGGACCACTATTTTGCATGAGTAGAAAACCTACTGACGAGAACTGGTATTGCCATCTGAGGACTATTGTTCAAACTTGCTTCCACTTCTCTAGTTCTGTTGTGCATTTCATAGTCTAATTACCAACACCAAGACAAGTGCGATGGTTGCATCAGTGAAACATAAATACAACATGATACCGCAATTGTGCAAGACACACATGAAAGAAAGTGAGAAACTTGACTAGAAGAGTTGCATTCAAGCAACATTGAGAAGAGAATTAAACACCTCCAAAAGAATGCCGGCATGAACTTTACATTTGGAGAAAGCAATCCACACAAAAACTTGACAAGCTAGAGATGACAGCATCAAGGTTTATATTCAACATGCAACAAATCAGGCAACTTAGATCAGAATTTAGAATACCACTAAGGTGTGCATTATTGTTCATGGCTATACAACTGAAACATGTTTCCAGAGGGAGAGAAGAATAAGATAAAAGTGTACAAAAAAGGGAACCTTTTTGGCATGATCCTGGCCTATGACAAACTTATCAAGTCCCATGCAAATCTCCTTTGGCGTGGGCAAACTTTTTCCCAGATTAGATCCTCCCCATCCACTCTTCTCTCCGTTGTTGCTAGTGTCACCACCCTTAATGTTAGGGGTGCTGGCAGCCCGCACCACATTGACACCGGGAGCAAAAGGTGGGCCAGGAGGTGTATGAACTGCAATCCCATCTCCCCCATTTCTGTTGGCGGGAGGAGGAGGAGGCAAATTCTCTGGTGGCTCACTGCCGTAAGACTTGAAGGTTCCCCAAAACGAGGCCCTAAGTCTTTTTCCCCATTCTTCTTCCGTCATTGATCTCTTGTCAGAGGCAATCCTGGTAGCACCACCGTTACTAGTTTTAACTCTCCCAATCTCCAGGAAACTCCCTTGAAGGGGAGCCATCTGGTGTGGACGGAAATAGTAGGCGGTCTTGCAATTGGGACAGAGGCTAACAGCCTGGTATTGGTGCACTCCTCCATTTGGCCCGCCTGTGGCTTGTTTCTTGTCCGCATTACTAGTGTTGTTATTGATCATGTTATTCGAGGAGGAGCTGCTGTTGCTCCACTCGCCATTAGGACGAGGATGACTAATGTTGTTTGAATCACAGTTATTAGTAGTATCAATAACACCATCATGGTTATTGGAACTTGAATCGAAAGGGAAGGCTTCAAAAGTGGGAGTGGAAGAGGGAGGAATGAGGTGGGGGTGACGCTCGGT
Organism: Coffea arabica; assembly: GCF_036785885.1. Taxonomy (NCBI): domain Eukaryota; kingdom Viridiplantae; phylum Streptophyta; class Magnoliopsida; order Gentianales; family Rubiaceae; genus Coffea; species Coffea arabica. The sequence goes on from NC_092329.1 coordinate 1,425,183, forward strand.
GAAGAGGATATCCATTTGCTTAGCGCAGCGAGGGCAGTTGGCCTCCGCCCTAATTCTGCGAACCGTGTGGTAGTCGTCCGAACCGCCACCGCCACCGCCCCCGCGGTCCCACTTGTACCTCTCCTGCACCCCTATCAGTGACTCCCTACGCTTAAGATAAGAGCCCACGTGCAGGCAATTCACGAAACCTCTATTGTTCTGCTTTTGCCACGGGTGGCTCTGGCTCTGCTTCCATCTTCGTGCGGATGATGAAGCTGTTGTCGCTGCCGCCACTCGGTCTTTCAGCCTCACCCATTTCCAAATTCCCCGGGACATAATACCACTGTATTTATCAGCCTTAGCTCTACGCTCTATTCCTCCCCGGTGATAATATATAATGATGATAATACCATTTACAACTAAACTGGTAATAACCTACTCCGCCCACGTTTCTCCCACTTTAGAGTTTTAGATTTGTTTCTTCTGTAACGAAATTGACCGTAGAAATCGGGATCAATGAATGAACTCAATACAATTAACAAGTCTACAATCAAGTGTCGAATGGCTAGATCTTACTATCTGAGCGACCGTGCTTTTATAAGTATCTACTAATACTCTATCTTCTTGACGTGAACAAGCGAGCTCCAAGGCACACACCCAGGATAGAAAATAACGTTTAGGTGCCGGGAGAGTTCGTAGGAGACGGATTTGTTTTTTTAATGAAGCAGCAAAATAAAATGTCAAAAAAATGAAACCGACCCCCCTGCCCCTGTAGCAGCAGTTTGTGCCATCGACTCTTACCTCCTCCCCATACTTGCAGTTTGACATGCGTTCACATCTGAATTGCATCGTTGCACTCGACAAGTGGAATAATTGGGCTTCACAATCCACAGCCGCAATTCACAAGGTCATTGGGTTTCCATACTAACTAGATTTCAACTCGTGCAATATGGTTTACGATTATGAAAAAATTTAATACTTTTAATAAATTAAAAATATATAAAACTATTAAATAGGGTTAAAATGAGGAGAAGAGAAGGATAAATTCGTTACCAGACAAGTCCATCTTGCTTCCATTTTCACGCCATAATCAATTAATCAATGCAAAATTTAAAAAAAAAATAAATAAGAACGAACTAATGTAAATTAGAGGAATTTACACCTGTATTGTACATTTCAATGGTCGAAAGGTTAGACGTCCAAATGCAATCTTCTTGGTATAATATTACTAGGGGAGGAGTGTCCGCGCATCGTGCTGGTGTTTAGTGCCTGTGGTTGAAGAAGGTTTTTTGGTTGGACAAATAATAATACATTGCGAGAATAATATATTGCGATAAATAATTAGAAGCAGGTATGATTATAAGACAAATAACATACGAGTCTTTCAATATTAGAATCAGGAAGTTCCCGAAAACATATAATTAGATGCAGCAAGTTCCCAAAGGTGTACGGATAAATATTTATGAAATTATTTCAGGTAAAAACTACGAGATAGATAGCAGAGTAGTTGAACAAGACATCATGTATGTCTACTTATTTAGTGATACGAATAGTAGTAAACTCATGTAGATGCTGTAATGGACAGCAGTCAGATGCGTTGTTTCTTGGTGGTTTCTTCATTTGGTCCCAACTTCAGCATCTACATGATGAGTGTAGAACATACATGATCGAGGGCCCTCCGCAACTTCCTGCTTCAACTACTCTGACTGCTGAAGTTGAAAGTGGAGGCAACGCAGGGATGTTGGTGCCTTTTCTTGTCGAAGTAGCTACTCTTGGTGCTTTTGGCTTAAGGAAGCAAGTAAGCTGAGGGAGTTCTGTGGTAAAGGACTACACACTGCTAATGTCCACATTCGGTCGGTCTTCAAGTGGGTGAGTCATTAACTTACCAATAGAAGGTGATTAAGGACAAGCTGTAGCAGAATGAAGAAACCATGGGACCAAAATGAAACAGAGGCCAAGTGAAAGCCTCATCAAATCCCAAATTAAGTTAATGACCCTCGTAAAGATTGTCGGTCGGGCCCTCCGCAACTTCCTGCTTCAGTGAGGGGTGATTGTTTCCATGCCTAGGATTTATGCAGTATAAGGGCATAAAAAAATATCCCAATCCCAGAATATGAAAAGGTTGAAAATGAAGAAGGTGAAGAGAAGGCATGGAAACAATCATAACCGACGCAACCGTTGGACATTAACTTACCAACGTCTGGCTATTTAATTGAGGCTATAATGAGAAATAAATGGAGTGTTTCGGCCATAAGCTCGGGTGAGAGAGGAAACGATGCAGCATTCTGTTTTAGACAAAGGTTTCAAGAGAAAACCCAATCCCCGAAACTCAGGAGCCATTAGTAGGCCCATGTTTATGGCCATTAAATTCAGGTATAAATGATAGAGAAAGAGGTCTGAAAAGATGTGCTTCCACACCTAAGCTCTAACCACGGTAATGGTTGAGCAAGGTTGGCCTTTCTTATTCTCTTTCACTTGTGGGCTCGCTATACAAGTGATTTCCAAGTTCAGTGATCATTAATCAAACGGCGCACTTATAATGTGTGAAGGCCATTTCAGTAATGACCGTGTTGATTCAATTGCCGTATTTATAGTCATGACTTTTTCTTTTCATAATGACCGCACTTATGATGTGTGAAGGCCATTTAAGTAATTTCACAAACCCACAGGCTTATGTGTGTTGTACCAAAAGCAACAAATGGTTGCAGATTAATTACACATACCATAAATACCCAGATGTTTCAACAACATAAAGTTTTAAATGTCCATAAATAAGGGTATTTCGATTAATTAATATATAACCACAAACTTCCCTCACTTGTACCTATAGCTTGTAAAACACTACAGAATATTTTACATTCCCAAAAAGTCCCTACCTATGCGGTTGAAATGCAACCCCTTCTTTCACCAAAACTCAATCTTATATAGTATAAGGAAACCTACATAAAAAAAAAAGATTCGATAAATAAAGCAATTAAAAAGGCATGAAAAAAAGTAAGAACTAACCATGCATTCATAATAGTAAACAAACATACCATGCAAAAGTATTGCGTTCTCAAAAATCATTTTATACACCTAGAAAATCTAAAAGGGTGGTTTAAAATTTTTTTAAATCTACAGTACTCTAGCAATTACAAAATTGATGTATCAAAAGAATCACCACTAAATCGTGTCGTAAGTATGGGAGGGATTAGATATCTGAGTAGTTCTAGCTATAAACGATGGATACTAGGCACTGTGTGGATTAGATATCCCTATAGTCTTAATTGTAAATGATGGATACTAGGTACTGTACATATCAACCTATGTAATGCTGTAGATAACACGTTAAGTATCCCGCCTGAGATGTATGTTCACAAGAATGAAACTCAAAGGAATTAATGGGCCCGCACAAGCGGTGGAGCGTGTGGTTTAATTCGATACAAAGCAAAGAACCCTACTAGAGCTTGATATGCCGCAAACTCTCTTAAAATAGAGAGATGTCTTTGGGAACGTGAAACCCTGGTGGTGCATGACCATAACAGATATGGATAGACGTGCACAACCATAATAGATATGGATGGATGTCAAGTGGTTGATATTATCCTCCAGAACCATAACTTGAATATATCAGATTGGATCAACCATTAACGAGTAACACTAATGTAGGTGTATTTAGTTAGGGATATGCAGAGATATTACTTCAAGATCCATTATGCGTCTAAGGTCTTTTGTTCTTCTTGGCATTTGTTATTTTGACACAATTCTTTTTTGTTCTAAAAAAGAAACAGTTTGAGAAAGTTCATTTGGCCGAAATGAATTTCTAGACTTGCGGTTGCTTGTTTATACTTTTTCTACGAGATGCTGGAAATCTCTTTTACCGAATTGCTAATCATAATATATAGATTTTGAAGAATCCTATTTGACTTTCACCCTATTTCTTTATTTTTTTTTCAATCAATTTGGGGCTATGGGACTATATTATTATTGCCCGATTTCAATGTTATAAAATGGATCAATGGTTTTTTATTCTAAAAATAAAAATTTATCAATAGGATTTGAATTTTGGGGTTAATTTGATATGAGAATAAGATTTTCAATTTTATCAGTAAGGATTGTTTTATATATGAATTGTGATGATAGATAATAGGTTTATCTATTAATATGTGATCAAAGGAGATAGATACTGCTTGCGTTAAAAAAAAGATTTGTGATTAAGTGGATAGAATATGTTTATTTTGAATGTGATTAAGTGGATAAGAGATATTTATTTTGAAAGTTTGGAAAGAATCGATGTTATTAACACTAACCAATTAAAAGGGACTATCCGAAAGAAAACTTGATCCATAAATACTATTCAATTATGCATGCTAAGTAAGAGTGAGAAATAGATCCAATTAAAATTTCCATTTTGAAAGTTTGGAAAGAAGCGATGTTATTGACACAATTAAATGGTCAACCCAAAAGAAACTTGACGGTAAATACTAACATGCCAAGTAAAAGTAAGAAACATGTCTAGCTAAAATAACTACTTTCATATATTTTGGACTTGTTCTTAGCTACTTTCTTTCATATATTCATAGTAAACATTGGGTTTCTTCACAATCGTTTCCGTAAAAAAAAAAAAAGATTAATTTGAACTTGTTCTTAGCTAGTTATATATTATGATTTTAGATAATTAATTTTTAGTGATGTTCTCATTTATTTTTTTGTTCAAATTGTATTTTTCAATAATCCAAAAAGCTGAAATCCATAATCAACCAAAAGTAACCCTTGCTGATTCTAATTATTCTTTGTAATCACTTTCAATAATCAAATTCTGTAAAGTCTAAAGCAATCAAGATAAGGCCTATAAGATTATAAATTCTGATTTTGAATAATTAATTTTTTCGCTTTTATTGATTTTAATAAAATCATTAGCAAGCATTCAAAAGAAGTAATCTATTGAACCAGCACCCAAAGAATCAAAATCATCCTCAAACTTCTAAACTAAAGCCAATTTCATCCTCTATCTTTTATTTGGGTGCTTTTAACCCCTTAACTAAAATTTAGTTATCAATTTCATCCTTTTACAATAGCACCACCAATTTTGATCTTTTCAACAAAGGGTTCATCACAAATTTTGCTTTTCTTTTCTTTTCTTTTTTTTTTTTCCAAAACAATCTCCCCATACTGCAAAAGCTTTTCTTCATTTTAGTTTATGTTTTCATTTAAAAATTATATTTCCTTCTCTAATCACAAACCTAGCCTACATTTTGGGACACAAAACATAGATGGCCAGATTAAGCTGAAAGAAATTTTCGAGTTGATTCCATTAGAAAAGAAATGGAACAAAATGGATCGCAAATACGCTCAAGGCACTAGTAATAGCCTTATGCGGGTCGTCATGGTTTTTAAAGTAATTGGTTTGACCTCTGAATCGGATATTTGGAATGGGATACTAAATCGGGTCCAATCCGATCTCCTCATGTTGCAGAAGATAAAGAAGCAATACCTGTGAGTTGGGTTTTTGTGTCAGGAATTCGGGTTTGACGGGTATGTGAAAGCTCACATGAAAAAGGTCCTGCCAAAACTGGCTTCTTCAACTGCAATTCTATTAACCACTGCGTCTTCTTTAAATTATAAATTGGGAGTTTGAACCCATTTGCTGTGAAAAAGTCCAAAGAAGGTGCCTAAATACTCCTTTGACCTAGTTAGATTTTTATATCTATTAACTTCTTATACACAATCTCTTTAGATTCCACTTCCTCTATATCAAGATAGATTAAATTATAGATATGTTATCATTGCCTGAAAAAAAAAAAACTACAATTGTATTTGCTAATGTGCAATATATGTCGCTGCAGCTCAGGAAAAACATCACCCTTGACTTTGACAACAACCTCTACCAGACTGCTTTCAACACAAACAATGATGAGCGGTAGAAGTTATACTCAATTTATTCAGTAGTCTTGCAACACACTTAACTTGGCAAACAGGAAAATAAAGATTTTAGACAATTGGAATGAAGTAAAAGCACTAAATTGCCAATGTACTTTATCAAACAAGAAGTAAGGCAAATAGAGCTCATACACCACCACACTTTCCACAACTAAAAGTGAAAAGAACAAGTACATATTTACATATTGCCCCATACATATTTACGCAATAATTAAGTGTGAATGTAGTCATAAATATGTACTTGCGCAAAACAATGTTGGAAAGAAATACATTAATCCTTGAAAATCCGTAGAAAGCCTTCATTGAATTCAGGATCTTCATAGCACAAGCCACATCTTGACAAATGGAGCTATTTGGGACTTATTAGGCTTGGTGTCATAAACTTTGAATACAAAAAATAAGCAGTAATGGTAATTACTGTCGAACCTCATCGTTTGAAATAAAAGGGAAAGGATGTTTACAAATGAATTTTTCGATTTTAGAAAATAAAGAAAAAAAAACCTAAAATGAAATTTTAAATAATGCAACGATTTGACCTCAAAATATTAATCTAAAAAAGGTTTTAAAAAGAGAATCACCACTTAGTATCTAATTTAAATGTACGAAGCCATCTAAAATATATTTTAAATAAAAAAAATGATTAAAACCCTTTTAAATGACTTTAAGTCTTTGAAAATGAGAAAAAAGAATTCAAAAGTCACAGTCAAAGAAAGAAAAGACAAAAAATTGATCTGAAACATTCTTTCAATCTGGTCAAGGGTAATTGCGAGATTTAGTAAAAAAATTTCCTAATCTAACCTATAAAACTTATCATATTTGGATGTTTTTATATGAATAAAAAATTAGACCTAAAAGGGTATTGAGAGGAACAAAATTTTTCTTCAAAATTTAATTGGTGCAAATCACATTAATTGTGAAACTCAAAAATAATTTCTTGGAAAGATCACAAATATGCAAAAGATAAGACTCAAAAAGAAAATTATGATATATACATGATCTAGAAGAAAGAAATGCAAAATTTCTAGTACGGAAAATTAAAATTCATAGTACAATATTCCTTCTTATGAAGGGGGGTAATAGCGTGCTAAGGTTTAAAAAAAAAAATCCGTGCTCGTCTATTTTCCATATTCGAAGAACAGTTCTTCTAACCTAGACAACCAAATAGACTAACCTATTTTCTAATTATCTAAATGAAATGCAAGTTTAAATGATATAATTGGCGCACACAAGAATAAGAGAATAAAAAGATATATCATGTTAATGAAAATAACATAAAAAAATGGTTGAAATGCAATCAATGTCACATAAAATATGAATCTACCGCGAAAATAGCCTAAAAAGTCTAATATTAGATGAATCCATTTTTACAAATTCTCATTAGCGTTGGACTAGTGAGAAATCGAGGAGAAAAATCAGAATTAGCGTTGGATTAGCGTGATGATATCATGCATGAATTATAAGTAAATAAAGCATATAAAGCATAATTAAAACAAATAAACACATAAGACACATAAAGCATATAGAACACATAACACAGACATAATATTTAGATGCAAAACCCTATAGAAATTGAATAAAACACATAAACACATAAACACACAAGCACACAAGACCTAACTATTATATTGGGGACCTAAACTACAATCTAACGGGGGAAATATAAGATAATGAACCTATCTAACCTACCTATTACATTTATCTAATTAATTACATTTCTTACAAAAAAATAAAACCTAACTATTACATTGCCTATCTAACCTACTTATTACATTTATTTAATTAATTACATTTCTTGCAAAAAAATAAACCTAACTATTACATTGCCTATCTAATTACATTTCTTGCATAAGATGATATTATCTATCTATTACAATTTGGGCATTAAAACGCCTTCAAATAATCACAAGATTTAAATTAAACAAGCATAAAATGAAATAAAGCTTGAAATAAATAAATGAAAGAAAAAAAAAACAAATAAAATATAATAAGTATACCTCCCTTCTGAAATAGACACTAAATGAGGGAAAGCCTGAGTTGTCTATTTTTTCAAAATCAACAAACAGGTCAATGCACCAATTTAATTAACAAATTTACAAAGGAATGTAAACATATACTAAACTCCCTTTTTTATTGTGAAAAATGTAAATAACATAAAGCAACCAAAAATTTACAAATTAAATGCATTTAAATACAGCACAATTAGCAATTAAAGAAGAGAAATAATTGTAATTGAGAAATAACAAAATAATAAAAAAAGTCAGGAGCTAAATTACTAAAATAAAAAAATTTTTGGGGTAAAAATTTAATTTTTCAAAAATGAAGGGTCAAAATTTAATAAAAATAAAGTTTAAGTGGCAAAATAAAATCATTTGCACAAATTTATAAAATTGTCTAATTAATCTAAAATCAACAAATTTTATTCAAAGCCCCAACTATAATCTAAAAACCAAAATTAATTTACTTAAAACGTGCATAAACATATGAAAAGAATTCAAGACTTTGAAGGGAAGAAATTTAATCCATTTTCACAATCTTTTGGGCCTTAGTGCAATTAAACCAAAATGGAGGAGGGGGCAAAATGCAAATATTCATTATCATCCTCCAAACTCATGCGGAGTCAGCAAACTAATGAAGAACTTAAGCCTGCAACCAGCCAAGAAAACATTGAAATGAAACAACAAACATAACTATTCAATCTTGCATGAAAGGGAAAAACAAAAAAAAATTATTATTTTTGGCCAAACACAAGTACAAGATCATGCAATCCCAAACACCAACACAAGATTCAAACGTCCAAAGGCAAGATTGTTCAAGATTATGTAACATGCAAAAGAGAAAAATGAAACATGCACAGCAAAGACAAGACTTTGGATCTCACATTGAATGGATTTAAATGCAGATCTAAGCTTGTATCCAAAGGAAAGTATGAATAAAGGTTATGTCTGATGCTTATTGAGCGTTGCAAAGTCCCAGTAGATGTCGAAACGAAGCAAGATCCAGTGGCTGCTGTTGGTGCCAACAATTGCCAAGCAAGCAACTTCAAGCTCTGATTTGAGGGTCTTGAAGCTGTTTTTCTTGATACCTCTCAACGCAAAAGTTTCTGTAATACGGTCCTAGAAGACGCAGAAACATAGAAATCGCCACAAAGATCTCAATAAAAGCAAGAAAATGATGATGAACACGACTGGTCGATCAGTCTGTTCTCTGTTTTTGCAGAAAACTTTTTTAGGAGGGCAGTTTCGGGCTTCGATTTGAGGGGTTTGTAATGGTTATTGGCGAAATATTTCAACACACAATTTATTCCTCTATATCCTTAGAAGGTGCATACAAACAAGGGTAAATCTTATATACACTGACAGTGTATACACTATCACTGTTTGATTCATGACATGTGTACAAAAATTGAATTTTAAATTTAAATTCTACATAGTTTTCATTCATTCAACGCTGAAAGTGTAGTGTAGGAAAGATTAATCCAAAAAATAATCACTGGATCAATAAAGAAAGAGAAAATCGAATTGGAAGAGAGCTGGTCCACCAGCTTGTTTTCAAAATCTGTAGAAAAAACTGCTTTTGTTTTCTTCCTTTTTCTCTCTCCCTACACTCATAGATCTTGTGCAATTGCCCCATCACTCGTTTCCCTCTCTTAGAAACCCTAACATCTCTCTTTGCTCACTATTTAAATGGAATAGAATTCCCAAAACCTAAGAATAAGGGTTTGGATTGAAAGGGGGTAATGTGACTTGTTTTGACCCTTTTGATCTGCTTGTTGAGTTGATTTTTGGATAGAAATTCGAGCGAAGAACTATTCCAGTACTATCCAAAACTTGGAGAGAAAGAAAAGGAATTCGAGTGATGAACTACGCATGTACTATCCAAAACTTGGAGAGAAAAAAAGGAGAAAAATCCATAAAAAAAAAAGCTGCCCAAAATTTCCAACTATTCTGAATTTTTGCTTCGGGTTTCGTACTTTGCATGAAGAAGGAATGCATGCGTGAATAGAGAAAATTTTTTTTTTTTGAGAAAAGAACTGGGGCAATGGACCTCCTTGCTTCCAGGCTTTTGCTTGGGTTTTGCATGGATTTTGTTTGGGTTTTATTTTGGATTTTGGATAGACTTTGGGTTGGATTTTGGGTAGATTTAAGATTGAGTTTTTTTTGGTTGAAATTTGATTGGGTTAAAAACAAAAAACCTCTACTATTTTTCCAATTTTGAAATCCCATTTTTCTTTTTTCCTTTTCACCTTTTTACACAAACCTACAAAAAGTAAAAATTAAAGTAACTACTTAGGCACTTTTGTAAGTGAAGAATAAAAAATGAAAATAAAAAAAAAATAATTGAGTTGAAATTACGAAAAATTTAGTTTCTACAATTACTTACCTCGAGATCTTCTCAACCTTGAATTTCCTGCCATCCCTCGCCAATACGAATATCTCGTTCACGAAAGGTCCCAGCTTCCCGCTAGGAAGCACCTGAGGATTCAGAACCATCTTCAAGTAATGATCACCGACCTCCGCTCTGCGTGTTTTTTTTTTTTAATACCTCATCGCAGACAGATCTATTGTGCGAGATTGCTGTCCGGTCAACAGCTGAGGTTCAACTGATAACAGAAAAAGGTCAATTTAATTTTAAAACATTATGACATATGTGACGCCCCGAAAGAATGAATGCGAGAACCCAAGAATTTTTTTTAATTTTCTAGGGTTTATTCTATTTAATCGCCCATTTTTTTTTTCTACATTTTCTTTATTAGAAAATTTCCCCAGATAATTTTTATTGAGTAAATATAGTTCTTAGATGATTTTTCTAGTATCGATTAGTTTTTGAAAAATTAAGAACGTATATCGGATGTGGGACCCACTAGTGCGGAAAGTTCGGTAAAATTCGATCGATTAGGTTAAGTTTCGGATACTGGGTTTAATTTACCGGGTGTTATGAGATATTTAGAGGTATCAAGTGGATAGGTGGAAGAGAGAGAAAAAAGTTAGGCAAGTCATTAAATGAGGTGACAAGTGTCACCATAGTATTGTTTCTTACATAAGACCACTATTCAACCTTTTACCAATTACTAAATAAAACCAAAAAGTTACCAAATATCTTCCATTTTTCTTCAAGCTTGGCCTGCTCTCTCTCTCAAAAAGAAAGGAAGAAACTCTTCAAGTTTTGCTTCCATTTTGCTCCAAATCATCAAAACTAACCATTGAAACTTGAACTTACTCCATAAAACCTTTTCTATTAGTGTTAGTAAGTTGATTGGTGGAGTGATTTGGAAAACTAGAAGGACCTATAGCTCTCTCTCTCTTGTTTTAAAGGTAAGTCATGAAGAACCACCCTCCTCCCTTACTTGATGCTTAAATCATGCTTAGTGCTTGTATGAGATGCAAATTTATGGGTTATTTCTTGATTTGTGGTTGAAATGATGAAGTTTTATTATTTTTGGAAATTTTTCTGTTTTAATATGAACATGATGGTGTGGCTATATATGATGATTGGAAATGGTATATAATGATTCTAGAGGGTGGAAAAAGTGAAAGATTGCAAGTAATTTCTGTTTTGGAAGAAATCTGGAAAATTAGGGTTCCTTGGTTCTTCATTCTGTCCGAAAATTTTGGTCCTAGATAGAGGCCGAATTGGCCTTGGCTTAAAACATGAAAGTTGTAGGGAATGTTATTTTAGAGGTGCATGCAAAATTTCAGGTCAATCAGAGTAGCGTAGAGTGAGAAAAGTCGAAATTACCCTTGCTGTCCTGGTTTTATCCGAATGTAAGAACTGCACCTGTAATTAGTGATTTTGGTTAGGAATGCTTCCGAACTGGTTATTGAGGTCTTCTGATGAAATGTAACCCTGTTTCTAAGCTTTCATGTGGCTTTGAAATTTCTGGATTTGGACTTATATAGGCTGTTTTATGATGTTTGCACTAGAATACGGTTTGTGAACCTGTTATGAGATTCTGGTATAATATGTTACATTTTTGATGTAGTTACACTCGAAATTGGGTTGAGTGGCCTTCTTCAACATTGTAGCCTCTTAAGTCCTGAATCTACCTGTAAAATTTCAGGTCAAACGGATTAGAGTATCCTGAGTTATGGACAAAACCCTCAGGCCTGTTTTAGACATTAGTTTGTGTACGTTTTGAATTTTAGTTTCTGATCGTGGGTTTTTCCGTGTTGATCATGTACGAACTGGGTGCTGATCCCTTCATATGAAATTTAGATCTTGGTCTCAGTTTCGAAACGGTATAAAGTACGTCGAAATCCGAGTTCCGTAGCTCCTGTTATGACCGAAACAAAAGCGATCGTCAAAACTGCCTTGTATCTGGACAGTTCTGACGGGTACTTTGGCACTCGATTTTCGTTCTGTTTTGAGTGGATTCAGGTCTTGGCCAAAACATCAAAGTTTTAGCCTTATGTCTCAGCTTTCTAATGCCTTTGGAATTTCTTGATTTGGATTTGTGATCTGGGAGTTATGGTCCAGCAAACGACCCTGTTCGTCACCCTAAGACGTAAATTTCTGGTATTGTTTTCTACAATTTTGACCTGCTTCCATTCAGATCTAGATTAAAGTTTCTTCAGGAGATTTGTAGCCCTTTCTCATAGTTTCAAAACAGTATCTCGCTCACTTTGATCCGACTTTCCTAGCCTAATCTTTGATCAAAACGGTTTGAGATGGCAGATTTGGCTGTTCCTTTTACCGTTCTGCACACTTGCATATGCCAATTTTGCCGTTTCCGTACTTGCGTGTTCCGATTTTGCCTTTTTGCTTGTTTTAACTATGTTAGTAGCCGTTTGTGATATATTGTGACACAATCTTCTATTTCAGACGTTGGTGAGTTAGGTGGAGCCGATGGGGCCTACTAGCTACTCCTCGGGCACGAATTTCGTATTTTGCCCTTTTGTTCGTTGTGTAAGTATTCAGGCCGCTTTTATGTGTTAGTTGCTTATGTGTTTCGACATGTATGAAGAGGGTACTTAGGCGAGGGTGTACTTTATCGCACTCGCTCTAAACCCGAATTTACGCTCATATTCGTACATGACATGTGTATGTGAATCATTTTGGAACTAAAACCCTTGAGCTTGTGGCTCGGGGTGATTTTGAATAATTTTGTGAATTTTGTGAGTTTGGGGCGAGCTCTTGACCTAGATGGACTATTCGAGCCGGTTAGGGCTTGGTCGAAGTCAGTCCAACCTGGTTGGAGGTCACCAAGTTTGTGAATCCGGTTCACCGAGTATGTGGACCAAGTTTGTGACCCGAGCTTGTGACTTAAGCTCAAGTTTGTGATTTCGTTCGTCCGGGCAAGTTTGTGAGGTGACTAGCCAGTGAGGGTGATAAGGTGTCGGTGGGTGTACAAGTGAAGTTCTACGGACCATTAAGTGTGGTCGACGGAGTGTCGGCAGGAGATCACGCATGGCATATGAATTGGCTTTGGAGCCACCTGTATTCTTATTATGTGATGTTATTTTTCTGCTTTTGCTTTACTCTTACTATGTCACTGTTGTTACGTGAAATTTACGCTTTTGCCCCTGTTTACTTACTAAGCATATAACTTACCCCTTTAGTTTTGTTTTCCTTAGCAGGGGAAGACGCGCAAGGACGGGATCTTGGCATACTAGCTTGGTCTAGTTTTTGATTTTTGTAATGGTTCTCACCCTAGTGCTTGGCACGGGTTGGTTGTATAGTGAATTGGGAACCTGTGTATATTTGACGGTTGTACTTCCTCTTGAGATAGTAATGTAGATAAGTTTTGTTTAGGTTTTGGATCGTTATTATGTTATTCTTATGGTTATTCCGGTAGTTGCTTGAAGTGATCAACTGAGTCCCGGCAAGAGCTGGGCAGGCGGCCCGCCGAACCCTCTGGTTCGCCTTAGGGAGAGGTGGGGCTGTCACAACATAACTCTGTAAAAAATGCATATATTATAAATTTAAACCATGCTCTTAAATATAAAAGAAAAAAAATGAGCTTACTTTAATTACACTGGGCAGAAAACTAAGTGAATAAGTGCTGTGTAAATGCCTTTACACTATGTAGCATCTTTCCTTTTCAGTTGAAGTGTTTCATACAAAAAAAAAAATGTTTCCATCATCTTAGAAAAAACACGTTTTGCTTTCAAGGCCTAGTGCACCTGCAGCATGCAAAGTACACAAACAAATGCACCATTTAGAAATGTAGACCACCCACATTTGGAAAGCAGCCACCAGATTATCCAGCGTCTTAACCTATGCATTGTCTTGAAAGAAAATTCGGGAAATCTCCCAGCAAATTAACCTAGAGTACTGTAAAATGCATGTTCTGTAGTTCACCATTAACTGCATTTTTGACAAAAGGGAGAAGAAATGATTCTCGAGAATTGGGCTAGAATCCAGAGACCTGTATTCAACTTTTTATATTCACTCATTTCTGGTAAACCACATGGGCCTCCTTCCCAAATACCTGATAAAGGCCATCCCCCAATAGTACAGAAAGTGAAAAAAAAAATTTTTTTTTACCAAGGGTATATGACAAGCAGCAAAGTCTCTAACAAGTTTATTTGTAACAAGAACCATGCGTATAATCAGGAAAAAAGAATTAATCTTCTACCAGAAAAATAATCTTAATTAATGTAAAAGGAAAATCAGGAACGGAATTAGTGTGTAACCATATAATCTTCCCTAATTGTAGGATTACAGTCAAAGAAGTCTATGTCAAACAAGTGTACTGTAGCTATGGACAAATGATAGGAAACAAGGTCTAAAAACTTGGAAGGAATTCCCTGATTTCGCCCAGAGTAAGTTCCCAGATTATTGTGTGGATTTTTTTGCTCACAAAGTAGGCCAATTCTGTATCATAATGCATTAAATCTAAAGGAAGACCACCTGAAGTTTATAATGCAATTGGTCTTCACAAATTTATAACGAAAAAATGAGGATGAATGATGGTAAATGCTTACCCAGGGTTCATGTGAACATCGAAATGCACGCCGTCCATAGCCAATATGAACATCTCCTTCACAAAAGTTACGGGCATCCCATTACAAAACACCTAAGGATTCAGAGCCATCTTCGAATAATGACCAATGATCATAGCTTTGGCTTCACTTCCCCACCCCCCCTCTCTTCAAATTTAAATATTGCCAGACAATCTATTGCAATTTGCAAGAGATTGCTGTGCGGTCATGTTGGTGACACAACCTCTAAACCCATTTCAAATAATTGATAAAACATGGTAGTGGCTATCATCCTCGGAACATAAATCAGTAGGCGTATCATCCTTTGAAAGCTGCAATATAACAAAGAAAAGAACAGATAGATGACATAGTGGCCATGCACTTTGACTATTTTGAGAAGGCACAAATCGTGTGGAAACTGTAATCAGAACAGGCAGACCGGTTTTGAAGTGTACCTGCTGTGCTATTAATTTATCTATGCATATAGCAACATAGTTAAAATGATCAGTTGTTAGAAATGTTTATTGAGCTGTCTCGTTGTAGAGTTAAGGTTAGCAATGACCTATTAAAATTTCAGTGTTTACTTTCTTGGACACTGCAGTATTCAGTTGATTTTCTTCTGTTATTTGGTACTTTTGTCCTCTTTATCTCTTCTCCCCTATTCCTTTTTAAACATCTTCCTTAAATCGATTGGTGTCACAACCTCTGCTGTATACAATTTATTTACAGCAATTGTGTTAGTTTTCAATTCTTATTCTACCTTTGTCTGGTGTTGCATTCTCAATGGGTATCCTGATGCTAGATAGCTTTATGCTGTCCACTAATATACGGTTGCCTCCTCTCAGCCTTTGAAAGTTTTTGATCTCTTTAAATTTAATTAAAAAAAAATTTCAATACCATCATGCTGCAAGCAGTTTTGAAATTTAAATTTTCACTGGTGTCATTGCATAACATTTATCCCTTTTACTTTCCACAAATGGAGACACCAGCCATCCTTGTCCTTTTATGTAAAGAACTAGCAGATTAAGATCCCAAGAAGATTTTAGCCTTTTGACAAAAGATTAACAGAAGATGTTAGCAGGCCTAGCAGACATTTAGCATAGACCAAGGAATGACAATGGCAACGACACCCTCAATGGTAATAGATTTACGAGAATTGCTTTTTCTGAAAATTATGTTTGGTATTTTCACCGCAAAATTACGGTTGCCTCCTCTCAGCCTTTGAAAGTTTTTGATCTCTTTAAATTTAATTTAAACAAAATTTCAATACCATCCTGCTGCAAGCAGTTTTGAAATGTAAATTTTCACTGGTGTCATTGCATAACATTTATCACTTTTTACTTTCCACAAATGGAGACACCAGCCATCCTTGTCCTTTTATGTAAAGAACTAGCAGATTAAGATCCCAAGAAAAGGGTAATATGGATTACCCTCCAACTGTGTCTTCGATCTATATTACGCTTCGTTTATGTTTCTTGAATATTTTCTAACTGATGGAAAAATGATAGTGAAAGCTAAACAAAATTCTGGATTTCAAGAGAAGAGTTGAGGTTTTAGGGAAAACTCATGATGATATACTCCCACAATAAGGATTTGACATTTATAAACTCTAAAATTCAATTCTAAAACCTTTTGACAAAAGATTAACAGAAGATGTTAGCAGGCCTAGCAGGCATTTAGCATAGACCAAGGAATGACAATGGCAAGGACCCCCTCAATGGTAATAGATTTATGAGAATTCCTTTTTCTGAAAATTATGTTTGGTATTTTCACCGCAATGGCAATCAACCAAATTTTAGTTTTATCATTTTTTTCCTTCATCTTTTGCTGCTTTTCCTTGTAAGTTTTCTTTTCCTTATTTTCCTTCCCCAGATTCTTTTTTAATCCGTTTCAACAATAAACCCTAATATACAAAAATGACAGCTCCCTGGCTAATATTAAATTCTCCATTGATCTCAATTTTCATATCAAATTGACAAAAACTCAATAGAAGAGGCCAAAAACCAGCACTAAACCTGTTGAGGCTCCCTCCAACCAAATCAAAGCATCCAAATGATCATTTTCATGGTAATACAGCAACATAAATAGTCAATCAACAAACATCAGTCCCATAAGCTTGTATCACGTTCAGGCAACTAAAAACTACAGCTATGCTGAAGCCCAGTGCAAGACTTATAACAATAGTTGAAGAGTAAGTGTTTAATCACCAAATATTGAGTTCAAATTACAAACACGAAAAAAGGTCATGGCAGCATAATGACAATTATTGCCTTCTATTGCTGAGGAGGTTGGGGGAGAAGGGAACCAAGTATTGATAACATACACGGTGGAGGGAAGGGAGAAAGGAAGGGGTTTAGGTGAGGGGAGATTGGAGAGCCATGAAGATTTTTGGGGAGAGAAGTGAAGCATAGATGAGGGCTGCTGGGGTCTAGCTTATTTATTTATTTCATTTTGTTGGTTTTCCAAGCATTAATATTCCGGAATAATGACCATTGCCCAGTTTTATGTCTTCCATAGTGATGGAAACAAACCCATATACGCTAACCAAACATTTATGGGATTCAAGACCTTGAAACCATAGCGGGATAAACTGTATTCCAAGATGAAGTACAATATTTTAGTTTTCATATAAATGTCTTGTAATTGTTATCTATTAATCACATGGTTTAGGTTTACACTACCTCTTGTGACAAAATGAGTCTGGCCAGGAATCAATTGAACTCCAGCCGCTCTTTTGCTCTAGGGATAGGGAGCCTAATACAATTCTTCAGGAAACATGGGTATTGAAAATCTTAAAAACCCATAGGTTCCCAATTTTAAGATTACGTTCCGCTCAGGAATAATAATTAAAATTGAAAGAAAATTTGGCGAACTTAATATCAATAGATCTATGCAAAGAGGCTCGAAAGGGCATCAAAGTTGCTTCAATATGCCCTAGAAAGTTAGGAGAATTCAATATTTTTCAATAGCGAATACTCTGCTGGCTCTGTTACCTCTCCAACCTTCCAAAACTCTGCTGGTGCCAAGTCAATACTCACCCAAACCCCATCGTACATAACCCACTCAAACGACAAAAGCCTTCCTTCTGCCCACCCCCACAAAACAAGAAAAAGAAAGAACCAAAAAAGATCAGCAGGGGAACCACCAAACCGTACCTAGTCTCCCCTCGTGGCATTCTCTAACTGCACTATTCCCACTTCAATGGTTGTAGCACAGCAGCTGTCCATTCCTCTTCATCTGGAACCACGTGCCTGTACCCTGACCACCAAATCACTTCCTCACCTCACGGCAAATATCATGCTTAGCTTCAAATCACACATGTTCTATTCCCCTCTAGTACCACAGCCGACATATCCATTGCCACCAATCTGATCCCTGTCTGCTATGAGTGAAGTTTGAAGTTTATTTGTAGATCTATTTTTGTAAATTCAGGTAAATGACTTATTTTGTTGTGGAGAATGGTCCTGATTTAACACATTTTCTTGTGTAAGTTTAGTTAAAAATTGAGAACTACTTTTAAGTCATCTGACACAAATCAAAACCTAAAGGTGTAAATTGACACCATTATTAACAGAATGAGGCAACCTTGAACTGGATCCTTAGTTCAAGGAGGTTTATTGTATTGTACCATATAATCTAAGTACACTGGTTTCCAGTTAATACTAGACCAACAAATAGTTTGCAAATACTTATAATCTGATAACCCTTATCGTGTACAGATAGGACAGTTAGAAAAAGCATTTTTTTGCTCTGGAACCCAGTGCACCTGTGGCACAAGGAACGTACACAAACAAATGCACCATGTAGAAACCAAGACTACCCACATTTGGAAAGCAGCCAGGAGACAATCCAGTGTATTTAACGTATGCATCATCTTCAAAGAAAAATCACCTTATCTTTCCAGAAATGATTAGGCCAGAAAGAAAACTAGCCTAGAGCACCATAAAGAGCATTTTCTATAATTCACCATTTTTCCAGGAACTGGGCTGGAATTTAGAGTTTTTATTCAACTGTTATAACCATAGTTTTCTGGTAAACCAAGTAGGGCTTGCTCCCATGCGGAAGACACAAAATAATTATTACATCCGGAAAATGTGAATTCACATCTGGCTTGAGACCGGACAAATTAAATGCACAAGCCCCTTGCAGTAGGTATAGTTACTTTATTGACTACAAAACGCTTGAGACTATAACATAATGGAGAATGACGTGTGGAACAAAACGTGCAAAGCCAACTTACCAGGGGCAGATCAAAAGCAGCAAAGTCTCTACCAGGTTTATTTGCAACAAAAACCATACGTATGTTGGACAAGTAACTTATGCCCTTTGCTTTGTCATGTCCTCTTTGAGCTCTGAGAGACAAAAGGAGTTAATTTTCAACCAGAAGAAAATCACTATTAATGTAAAAGGAAAATCAGGAATGAAATTAGTGTACAAGCATAGAATCTTCCATAATTGTGGGATTACCGTCAAACAAGTACTATATATTAGCAATGCATTGAATTAAAACCAGTTGCAGGAAAGGATCATAAGTGCTCTGTAGCTATGGTCAAATGATAGGAACGAAGCCTTTAGAGTGAAGAATAGAGTGATTTGGCAGAAAGTAAGTTCCCAGATTTTAAATTATTCAGTGGATTTGTCGGCCGATCGTGTAATTAGCCGCGTTTACTTCTGAAGGAATACCACCTTTTGATATTTGTTGTAGTATAATATCTTTTCAAAACCTAAGAAAAGACTATCATTGTTGACAGTATCGGTTTAAACATGTGTATATCAAACTATCAAGATTATCCTTTAGACACAGAAATATAAAACACACCCGCTTTAATAATTCTGAATAGCGGTTCTCAGCGTAAAGTGTGTCATCCTGTTTTTAAAATTATGTTTACACTGCCAAGCACATACATCTACAATCCATAGTTACAATTAGCTAATATGCATCAGATGCGTAATTACGTACGAGGATAACACCTTCCAAGGCCCTCCCCTAGTTTGATATGTCTCTATTTAAACAACCCATGTCCACAAACAAAAAGATACCCATTGAACAACCAAAACCTAATTCATCGTCTGCATCCTCAAATCGGGTATAAATACAAGAATTATCCGCGCAGGATGAAACACATCACCTGTGTTTCCATGATTACTACAAAACCGAACAGGAAAAGATGCCGAGAAGGGAAAAACAATTCCGGTTTTTCAATGTAGGAGCCGAAACAAATTCCATAATAGGGCGTCTTACCACAGAGGGATGAATTTGATCTGGTCACGTAACTTTAATAAGGAAAATCTGAGGAGGAACGGTAATTGCTTACCCGGGGATCTTGTCAACCTCGAAGTCGACGCCATCTCTGGCTAATACGAACATCTCGTTCAGAAAGGGCACGGGCATGCTGTAAGGAAACACCAGAGGACTCAGAGCCATCTTCGAATAAAGAACAACAGTCTCAACGCAGCTTAATTTTTTATTTGATTTTTGAACGGATAAATCAGGAGAGATTGCCATGCACGGAAAACGGGTGATGTAATTTGATTTAAAAAGATCAAAGAACGAGATATGAATAGAAGCTATAACGTCATAATTAGGAATTCGTTTCCGTAATTGAAGAAAAGTTACATCCATCATTCGGTACAACCATCGCATTAGTATTTTTTTTATCGTAATTTTTTATTTTATTGTGTTATTTTTCCGTAAACGTTCACGTTGTTCCGGACAAATTTTAGATTAATTCGGAGCTCGCACCCCTAGACTTTGGGATATTTACGATATGACCCAATGAACTTTGGAAAAATGCAAAATTACCCAAACTTTAGGGTTTAGGGTTTAGGGTTTAGGGTTTTAGGGTTTAGGGTTGAGGGTTTAGGGTTGAGGGTTGAGGGTTTAGGGTTGAGGGTTTAGGGTAGGCCTGTCAATCGGGCCTAATGAGCCGGGCTTTGATGTGTTCAAGCTCAACTCATTTAATTTGAGACATTTTCGGGCTTCGGACTATGAGTTTCGGGTTCGTAAATGTGAAGCTCATACTCAGCTCACATAATATTCGGGTTGTGAGCCTTAATCGGGCTTAGCCCAAGCTCACTTATTACTCCTGAATTTTCTTAATATAATTACTATAACTATTAAGTTGTAAAACTAATTTAACATTTACAAGACTATAATATTAAAACTAAACATGAACAAATAATAGTTCTTAAAAAGTATATAAACCAAAATTTTTTCAACAATATTTATATGTAATCTGTTTAAAATGCATGAAAAATAGTAATAAAACATGCAATCATAAGCCAATACATCTTTAAAAGTTGAAACTTTTTTTTATAATCTTGTGATTTAAATCCAAATATGCTTGATGATTTTTGTGTTTGTAGACCAAAAAAAAAAATCAACCAATAATATGCCAATACAAAAAGTTACTCAACCAATAAGAAAAATTAGAGATTTAGTTATGCATTACTAATATTGGCTCTCAAGAAAGCTCATGAAAGAGTCTTTAGATGTGTTTTTGTGTTTTGTAATTTATATATATATTTAGTATTTAGCAAAAATATATTTGGATATATAATTATACATAATATCAAAATATAAATATTATATATATAGGTAATTAAAGGGGCGGGCCTAT
Source organism: Coffea arabica (assembly GCF_036785885.1). Taxonomy (NCBI): domain Eukaryota; kingdom Viridiplantae; phylum Streptophyta; class Magnoliopsida; order Gentianales; family Rubiaceae; genus Coffea; species Coffea arabica. Next base: position 1,446,622 of record NC_092329.1, read on the forward strand.
ATCGGGTATGAGCCTAATAAGGCCCAAGCTCGGCTCACATTTAATTCGGGCCTAATTTTTAGGCTCAAGCTCAGACCGGCTCACTAAATGATCGGGCTCATCGGGCTTTCTGTCGGGCCGAACGAGCCGAGCTCGGGCTGGCCCAGCCCCATTGACAGCCCTAGTTTAGGGTTGAGGGTTTAGGGTTGAGGGTTGAGGGTTGAGGGTTTAGGGTTGAGGGTTGAGGGTTGAGGGTTTTAGGGTTGAGGGTTGAGGGTAGGGTTTAGGGTTGCTTGCCTTTGAATCTTCCCAAAACATCACCTTTGATCTGTTTTTTTCGTCAAATCGAGTCAAAAAGCTTGATAAGACTCGACTTGAAGCTGTTTTTCTTGATACCTCTCAACGCAAAAGTTTCTGTAATACGGTCCTAGAAGACGCAGAAACATAGAAATCGCCACAAAGATCTCAATAAAAGCAAGAAAATGATGATGAACACGACTGGTCGATCAGTCTGTTCTCTGTTTTTGCAGAAAACTTTTTTAGGAGGGCAGTTTCGGGCTTCGATTTGAGGGGTTTGTAATGGTTATTGGCGAAATATTTCAACACACAATTTATTCCTCTATATCCTTAGAAGGTGCATACAAACAAGGGTAAATCTTATATACACTGACAGTGTATACACTATCACTGTTTGATTCATGACATGTGTACAAAAATTGAATTTTAAATTTAAATTCTACATAGTTTTCATTCATTCAACGCTGAAAGTGTAGTGTAGGAAAGATTAATCCAAAAAATAATCACTGGATCAATAAAGAAAGAGAAAATCGAATTGGAAGAGAGCTGGTCCACCAGCTTGTTTTCAAAATCTGTAGAAAAAGCTGCTTTTGTTTTCTTCCTTTTTCTCTCTCCCTACACTCATAGATCTTGTGCAATTGCCCCATCACTCGTTTCCCTCTCTTAGAAACCCTAACATCTCTCTTTGCTCACTATTTAAATGGAATAGAATTCCCAAAACCTAAGAATAAGGGTTTGGATTGAAAGGGGGTAATGTGACTTGTTTTGACCCTTTTGATCTGCTTGTTGAGTTGATTTTTGGATAGAAATTCGAGCGAAGAACTATTCCAGTACTATCCAAAACTTGGAGAGAAAGAAAAGGAATTCGAGTGATGAACTACGCATGTACTATCCAAAACTTGGAGAGAAAAAAAGGAGAAAAATCCATAAAAAAAAAAGCTGCCCAAAATTTCCAACTATTCTGAATTTTTGCTTCGGGTTTCGTACTTTGCATGAAGAAGGAATGCATGCGTGAATAGAGAAAAATTTTTTTTTTTGAGAAAAGAACTGGGGCAATGGACCTCCTTGCTTCCAGGCTTTTGCTTGGGTTTTGCATGGATTTTGTTTGGGTTTTATTTTGGATTTTGGATAGACTTTGGGTTGGATTTTGGGTAGATTTAAGATTGAGTTTTTTTTGGTTGAAATTTGATTGGGTTAAAAACAAAAAACCTCTACTATTTTTCCAATTTTGAAATCCCATTTTTCTTTTTTCCTTTTCACCTTTTTACACAAACCTACAAAAAGTAAAAATTAAAGTAACTACTTAGGCACTTTTGTAAGTGAAGAATAAAAAATGAAAATAAAAAAAAAATAATTGAGTTGAAATTACGAAAAATTTAGTTTCTACAATTACTTACCTCGAGATCTTCTCAACCTTGAATTTCCTGCCATCCCTCGCCAATACGAATATCTCGTTCACGAAAGGTCCCAGCTTCCCGCTAGGAAGCACCTGAGGATTCAGAACCATCTTCAAGTAATGATCACCGACCTCCGCTCTGCGTGTTTTTTTTTTTTTAATACCTCATCGCAGACAGATCTATTGTGCGAGATTGCTGTCCGGTCAACAGCTGAGGTTCAACTGATAACAGAAAAAGGTCAATTTAATTTTAAAACATTATGACATATGTGACGCCCCGAAAGAATGAATGCGAGAACCTAAGAATTTTTTTTAATTGTCTAGGGTTTATTCTATTTAATCGCCCATTTTTTTTTTCTACATTTTCTTTATTAGAAAATTTCCCCAGATAATTTTTATTGAGTAAATATAGTTCTTAGATGATTTTTCTAGTATCGATTAGTTTTTGAAAAATTAAGAACGTATATCGGATGTGGGACCCACTAGTGCGGAAAGTTCGGTAAAATTCGATCGATTAGGTTAAGTTTCGGATACTGGGTTTAATTTACCGGGTGTTATGAGATATTTAGAGGTATCAAGTGGATAGGTGGAAGAGAGAGAAAAAAGTTAGGCAAGTCATTAAATGAGGTGACAAGTGTCACCATAGTATTGTTTCTTACATAAGACCACTATTCAACCTTTTACCAATTACTAAATAAAACCAAAAAGTTACCAAATATCTTCCATTTTTCTTCAAGCTTGGCCTGCTCTCTCTCTCAAAAAGAAAGGAAGAAACTCTTCAAGTTTTGCTTCCATTTTGCTCCAAATCATCAAAACTAACCATTGAAACTTGAACTTACTCCATAAAACCTTTTCTATTAGTGTTAGTAAGTTGATTGGTGGAGTGATTTGGAAAACTAGAAGGACCTATAGCTCTCTCTCTCTTGTTTTAAAGGTAAGTCATGAAGAACCACCCTCCTCCCTTACTTGATGCTTAAATCATGCTTAGTGCTTGTATGAGATGCAAATTTATGGGTTATTTCTTGATTTGTGGTTGAAATGATGAAGTTTTATTATTTTTGGAAATTTTTCTGTTTTAATATGAACATGATGGTGTGGCTATATATGATGATTGGAAATGGTATATAATGATTCTAGAGGGTGGAAAAAGTGAAAGATTGCAAGTAATTTCTGTTTTGGAAGAAATCTGGAAAATTAGGGTTCCTTGGTTCTTCATTCTGTCCGAAAATTTTGGTCCTAGATAGAGGCCGAATTGGCCTTGGCTTAAAACATGAAAGTTGTAGGGAATGTTATTTTAGAGGTGCATGCAAAATTTCAGGTCAATCAGAGTAGCGTAGAGTGAGAAAAGTCGAAATTACCCTTGCTGTCCTGGTTTTATCCGAATGTAAGAACTGCACCTGTAATTAGTGATTTTGGTTAGGAATGCTTCCGAACTGGTTATTGAGGTCTTCTGATGAAATGTAACCCTGTTTCTAAGCTTTCATGTGGCTTTGAAATTTCTGGATTTGGACTTATATAGGCTGTTTTATGATGTTTGCACTAGAATACGGTTTGTGAACCTGTTATGAGATTCTGGTATAATATGTTACATTTTTGATGTAGTTACACTCGAAATTGGGTTGAGTGGCCTTCTTCAACATTGTAGCCTCTTAAGTCCTGAATCTACCTGTAAAATTTCAGGTCAAACGGATTAGAGTATCCTGAGTTATGGACAAAACCCTCAGGCCTGTTTTAGACATTAGTTTGTGTACGTTTTGAATTTTAGTTTCTGATCGTGGGTTTTTCCGTGTTGATCATGTACGAACTGGGTGCTGATCCCTTCATATGAAATTTAGATCTTGGTCTCAGTTTCGAAACGGTATAAAGTACGTCGAAATCCGAGTTCCGTAGCTCCTGTTATGACCGAAACAAAAGCGATCGTCAAAACTGCCTTGTATCTGGACAGTTCTGACGGGTACTTTGGCACTCGATTTTCGTTCTGTTTTGAGTGGATTCAGGTCTTGGCCAAAACATCAAAGTTTTAGCCTTATGTCTCAGCTTTCTAATGCCTTTGGAATTTCCTGATTTGGATTTGTGATCTGGGAGTTATGGTCCAGCAAACGACCCTGTTCGTCACCCTAAGACGTAAATTTCTGGTATTGTTTTCTACAATTTTGACCTGCTTCCATTCAGATCTAGATTAAAGTTTCTTCAGGAGATTTGTAGCCCTTTCTCATAGTTTCAAAACAGTATCTCGCTCACTTTGATCCGACTTTCCTAGCCTAATCTTTGATCAAAACGGTTTGAGATGGCAGATTTGGCTGTTCCTTTTACCGTTCTGCACACTTGCATATGCCAATTTTGCCGTTTCCGTACTTGCGTGTTCCGATTTTGCCTTTTTGCTTGTTTTAACTATGTTAGTAGCCGTTTGTGATATATTGTGACACAATCTTCTATTTCAGACGTTGGTGAGTTAGGTGGAGCCGATGGGGCCTACTAGCTACTCCTCGGGCACGAATTTCGTATTTTGCCCTTTTGTTCGTTGTGTAAGTATTCAGGCCGCTTTTATGTGTTAGTTGCTTATGTGTTTCGACATGTATGAAGAGGGTACTTAGGCGAGGGTGTACTTTATCGCACTCGCTCTAAACCCGAATTTACGCTCATATTCGTACATGACATGTGTATGTGAATCATTTTGGAACTAAAACCCTTGAGCTTGTGGCTCGGGGTGATTTTGAATAATTTTGTGAATTTTGTGAGTTTGGGGCGAGCTCTTGACCTAGATGGACTATTCGAGCCGGTTAGGGCTTGGTCGAAGTCAGTCCAACCTGGTTGGAGGTCACCAAGTTTGTGAATCCGGTTCACCGAGTATGTGGACCAAGTTTGTGACCCGAGCTTGTGACTTAAGCTCAAGTTTGTGATTTCGTTCGTCCGGGCAAGTTTGTGAGGTGACTAGCCAGTGAGGGTGATAAGGTGTCGGTGGGTGTACAAGTGAAGTTCTACGGACCATTAAGTGTGGTCGACGGAGTGTCGGCAGGAGATCACGCATGGCATATGAATTGGCTTTGGAGCCACCTGTATCCTTATTATGTGATGTTATTTTTCTGCTTTTGCTTTACTCTTACTATGTCACTGTTGTTACGTGAAATTTACGCTTTTGCCCCTGTTTACTTACTAAGCATATAACTTACCCCTTTAGTTTTGTTTTCCTTAGCAGGGGAAGACGCGCAAGGACGGGATCTTGGCATACTAGCTTGGTCTAGTTTTTGATTTTTGTAATGGTTCTCACCCTAGTGCTTGGCACGGGTTGGTTGTATAGTGAATTGGGAACCTGTGTATATTCGACGGTTGTACTTCCTCTTGAGATAGTAATGTAGATAAGTTTTGTTTAGGTTTTGGATCGTTATTATGTTATTCTTATGGTTATTCCGGTAGTTGCTTGAAGTGATCAACTGAGTCCCGGCAAGAGTTGGGCAGGCGGCCCGCCGAACCCTCTGGTTCGCCTTAGGGAGAGGTGGGGCTGTCACAACATAACTCTGTAAAAAATGCATATATTATAAATTTAAACCATGCTCTTAAATATAAAAGAAAAAAAATGAGCTTACTTTAATTACACTGGGCAGAAAACTAAGTGAATAAGTGCTGTGTAAATGCCTTTACACTATGTAGCATCTTTCCTTTTCAGTTGAAGTGTTTCATACAAAAAAAAAAAATGTTTCCATCATCTTAGAAAAAACACGTTTTGCTTTCAAGGCCTAGTGCACCTGCAGCATGCAAAGTACACAAACAAATGCACCATTTAGAAATGTAGACCACCCACATTTGGAAAGCAGCCACCAGATTATCCAGCGTCTTAACCTATACATTGTCTTGAAAGAAAATTCGGGAAATCTCCCAGCAAATTAACCTAGAGTACTGTAAAATGCATGTTCTGTAGTTCACCATTAACTGCATTTTTGACAAAAGGGAGAAGAAATGATTCTCGAGAATTGGGCTAGAATCCAGAGACCTGTATTCAACTTTTTATATTCACTCATTTCTGGTAAACCACATGGGCCTCCTTCCCAAATACCTGATAAAGGCCATCCCCCAATAGTACAGAAAGTGAAAAAAAAATTTTTTTTTTACCAAGGGTATATGACAAGCAGCAAAGTCTCTAACAAGTTTATTTGTAACAAGAACCATGCGTATAATCAGGAAAAAAGAATTAATCTTCTACCAGAAAAATAATCTTAATTAATGTAAAAGGAAAATCAGGAACGGAATTAGTGTGTAACCATATAATCTTCCCTAATTGTAGGATTACAGTCAAAGAAGTCTATGTCAAACAAGTGTACTGTAGCTATGGACAAATGATAGGAAACAAGGTCTAAAAACTTGGAAGGAATTCCCTGATTTCGCCCAGAGTAAGTTCCCAGATTATTGTGTGGATTTTTTTGCTCACAAAGTAGGCCAATTCTGTATCATAATGCATTAAATCTAAAGGAAGACCACCTGAAGTTTATAATGCAATTGGTCTTCACAAATTTATAACGAAAAAATGAGGATGAATGATGGTAAATGCTTACCCAGGGTTCATGTGAACATCGAAATGCACGCCGTCCATAGCCAATATGAACATCTCCTTCACAAAAGTTACGGGCATCCCATTACAAAACACCTAAGGATTCAGAGCCATCTTCGAATAATGACCAATGATCATAGCTTTGGCTTCACTTCCCCACCCCCCCTCTCTTCAAATTTAAATATTGCCAGACAATCTATTGCAATTTGCAAGAGATTGCTGTGCGGTCATGTTGGTGACACAACCTCTAAACCCATTTCAAATAATTGATAAAACATGGTAGTGGCTATCATCCTCGGAACATAAATCAGTAGGCGTATCATCCTTTGAAAGCTGCAATATAACAAAGAAAAGAACAGATAGATGACATAGTGGCCATGCACTTTGACTATTTTGAGAAGGCACAAATCGTGTGGAAACTGTAATCAGAACAGGCAGACCGGTTTTGAAGTGTACCTGCTGTGCTATTAATTTATCTATGCATATAGCAACATAGTTAAAATGATCAGTTGTTAGAAATGTTTATTGAGCTGTCTCGTTGTAGAGTTAAGGTTAGCAATGACCTATTAAAATTTCAGTGTTTACTTTCTTGGACACTGCAGTATTCAGTTGATTTTCTTCTGTTATTTGGTACTTTTGTCCTCTTTATCTCTTCTCCCCTATTCCTTTTTAAACATCTTCCTTAAATCGATTGGTGTCACAACCTCTGCTGTATACAATTTATTTACAGCAATTGTGTTAGTTTTCAATTCTTATTCTACCTTTGTCTGGTGTTGCATTCTCAATGGGTATCCTGATGCTAGATAGCTTTATGCTGTCCACTAATATACGGTTGCCTCCTCTCAGCCTTTGAAAGTTTTTGATCTCTTTAAATTTAATTAAAAAAAAATTTCAATACCATCATGCTGCAAGCAGTTTTGAAATTTAAATTTTCACTGGTGTCATTGCATAACATTTATCCCTTTTACTTTCCACAAATGGAGACACCAGCCATCCTTGTCCTTTTATGTAAAGAACTAGCAGATTAAGATCCCAAGAAGATTTTAGCCTTTTGACAAAAGATTAACAGAAGATGTTAGCAGGCCTAGCAGACATTTAGCATAGACCAAGGAATGACAATGGCAACGACACCCTCAATGGTAATAGATTTACGAGAATTGCTTTTTCTGAAAATTATGTTTGGTATTTTCACCGCAAAATTACGGTTGCCTCCTCTCAGCCTTTGAAAGTTTTTGATCTCTTTAAATTTAATTTAAACAAAATTTCAATACCATCCTGCTGCAAGCAGTTTTGAAATGTAAATTTTCACTGGTGTCATTGCATAACATTTATCACTTTTTACTTTCCACAAATGGAGACACCAGCCATCCTTGTCCTTTTATGTAAAGAACTAGCAGATTAAGATCCCAAGAAAAGGGTAATATGGATTACCCTCCAACTGTGTCTTCGATCTATATTACGCTTCGTTTATGTTTCTTGAATATTTTCTAACTGATGGAAAAATGATAGTGAAAGCTAAACAAAATTCTGGATTTCAAGAGAAGAGTTGAGGTTTTAGGGAAAACTCATGATGATATACTCCCACAATAAGGATTTGACATTTATAAACTCTAAAATTCAATTCTAAAACCTTTTGACAAAAGATTAACAGAAGATGTTAGCAGGCCTAGCAGGCATTTAGCATAGACCAAGGAATGACAATGGCAAGGACCCCCTCAATGGTAATAGATTTATGAGAATTCCTTTTTCTGAAAATTATGTTTGGTATTTTCACCGCAATGGCAATCAACCAAATTTTAGTTTTATCATTTTTTTCCTTCATCTTTTGCTGCTTTTCCTTGTAAGTTTTCTTTTCCTTATTTTCCTTCCCCAGATTCTTTTTTAATCCGTTTCAACAATAAACCCTAATATACAAAAATGACAGCTCCCTGGCTAATATTAAATTCTCCATTGATCTCAATTTTCATATCAAATTGACAAAAACTCAATAGAAGAGGCCAAAAACCAGCACTAAACCTGTTGAGGCTCCCTCCAACCAAATCAAAGCATCCAAATGATCATTTTCATGGTAATACAGCAACATAAATAGTCAATCAACAAACATCAGTCCCATAAGCTTGTATCACGTTCAGGCAACTAAAAACTACAGCTATGCTGAAGCCCAGTGCAAGACTTATAACAATAGTTGAAGAGTAAGTGTTTAATCACCAAATATTGAGTTCAAATTACAAACACGAAAAAAGGTCATGGCAGCATAATGACAATTATTGCCTTCTATTGCTGAGGAGGTTGGGGGAGAAGGGAACCAAGTATTGATAACATACACGGTGGAGGGAAGGGAGAAAGGAAGGGGTTTAGGTGAGGGGAGATTGGAGAGCCATGAAGATTTTTGGGGAGAGAAGTGAAGCATAGATGAGGGCTGCTGGGGTCTAGCTTATTTATTTATTTCATTTTGTTGGTTTTCCAAGCATTAATATTCCGGAATAATGACCATTGCCCAGTTTTATGTCTTCCATAGTGATGGAAACAAACCCATATACGCTAACCAAACATTTATGGGATTCAAGACCTTGAAACCATAGCGGGATAAACTGTATTCCAAGATGAAGTACAATATTTTAGTTTTCATATAAATGTCTTGTAATTGTTATCTATTAATCACATGGTTTAGGTTTACACTACCTCTTGTGACAAAATGAGTCTGGCCAGGAATCAATTGAACTCCAGCCGCTCTTTTGCTCTAGGGATAGGGAGCCTAATACAATTCTTCAGGAAACATGGGTATTGAAAATCTTAAAAACCCATAGGTTCCCAATTTTAAGATTACGTTCCGCTCAGGAATAATAATTAAAATTGAAAGAAAATTTGGCGAACTTAATATCAATAGATCTATGCAAAGAGGCTCGAAAGGGCATCAAAGTTGCTTCAATATGCCCTAGAAAGTTAGGAGAATTCAATATTTTTCAATAGCGAATACTCTGCTGGCTCTGTTACCTCTCCAACCTTCCAAAACTCTGCTGGTGCCAAGTCAATACTCACCCAAACCCCATCGTACATAACCCACTCAAACGACAAAAGCCTTCCTTCTGCCCACCCCCACAAAACAAGAAAAAGAAAGAACAAAAAAAGATCAGCAGGGGAACCACCAAACCGTACCTAGTCTCCCCTCGTGGCATTCTCTAACTGCACTATTCCCACTTCAATGGTTGTAGCACAGCAGCTGTCCATTCCTCTTCATCTGGAACCACGTGCCTGTACCCTGACCACCAAATCACTTCCTCACCTCACGGCAAATATCATGCTTAGCTTCAAATCACACATGTTCTATTCCCCTCTAGTACCACAGCCGACATATCCATTGCCACCAATCTGATCCCTGTCTGCTATGAGTGAAGTTTGAAGTTTATTTGTAGATCTATTTTTGTAAATTCAGGTAAATGACTTATTTTGTTGTGGAGAATGGTCCTGATTTAACACATTTTCTTGTGTAAGTTTAGTTAAAAATTGAGAACTACTTTTAAGTCATCTGACACAAATCAAAACCTAAAGGTGTAAATTGACACCATTATTAACAGAATGAGGCAACCTTGAACTGGATCCTTAGTTCAAGGAGGTTTATTGTATTGTACCATATAATCTAAGTACACTGGTTTCCAGTTAATACTAGACCAACAAATAGTTTGCAAATACTTATAATCTGATAACCCTTATCGTGTACAGATAGGACAGTTAGAAAAAGCATTTTTTTGCTCTGGAACCCAGTGCACCTGTGGCACAAGGAACGTACACAAACAAATGCACCATGTAGAAACCAAGACTACCCACATTTGGAAAGCAGCCAGGAGACAATCCAGTGTATTTAACGTATGCATCATCTTCAAAGAAAAATCACCTTATCTTTCCAGAAATGATTAGGCCAGAAAGAAAACTAGCCTAGAGCACCATAAAGAGCATTTTCTATAATTCACCATTTTTCCAGGAACTGGGCTGGAATTTAGAGTTTTTATTCAACTGTTATAACCATAGTTTTCTGGTAAACCAAGTAGGGCTTGCTCCCATGCGGAAGACACAAAATAATTATTACATCCGGAAAATGTGAATTCACATCTGGCTTGAGACCGGACAAATTAAATGCACAAGCCCCTTGCAGTAGGTATAGTTACTTTATTGACTACAAAACGCTTGAGACTATAACATAATGGAGAATGACGTGTGGAACAAAACGTGCAAAGCCAACTTACCAGGGGCAGATCAAAAGCCGCAAAGTCTCTACCAGGTTTATTTGCAACAAAAACCATACGTATGTTGGACAAGTAACTTATGCCCTTTGCTTTGTCATGTCCTCTTTGAGCTCTGAGAGACAAAAGGAGTTAATTTTCAACCAGAAGAAAATCACTATTAATGTAAAAGGAAAATCAGGAATGAAATTAGTGTACAAGCATAGAATCTTCCATAATTGTGGGATTACCGTCAAACAAGTACTATATATTAGCAATGCATTGAATTAAAACCAGTTGCAGGAAAGGATCATAAGTGCTCTGTAGCTATGGTCAAATGATAGGAACGAAGCCTTTAGAGTGAAGAATAGAGTGATTTGGCAGAAAGTAAGTTCCCAGATTTTAAATTATTCAGTGGATTTGTCGGCCGATCGTGTAATTAGCCGCGTTTACTTCTGAAGGAATACCACCTTTTGATATTTGTTGTAGTATAATATCTTTTCAAAACCTAAGAAAAGACTATCATTGTTGACAGTATCGGTTTAAACATGTGTATATCAAACTATCAAGATTATCCTTTAGACACAGAAATATAAAACACACCCGCTTTAATAATTCTGAATAGCGGTTCTCAGCGTAAAGTGTGTCATCCTGTTTTTAAAATTATGTTTACACTGCCAAGCACATACATCTACAATCCATAGTTACAATTAGCTAATATGCATCAGATGCGTAATTACGTACGAGGATAACACCTTCCAAGGCCCTCCCCTAGTTTGATATGTCTCTATTTAAACAACCCATGTCCACAAACAAAAAGATACCCATTGAACAACCAAAACCTAATTCATCGTCTGCATCCTCAAATCGGGTATAAATACAAGAATTATCCGCGCAGGATGAAACACATCACCTGTGTTTCCATGATTACTACAAAACCGAACAGGAAAAGATGCCGAGAAGGGAAAAACAATTCCGGTTTTTCAATGTAGGAGCCGAAACAAATTCCATAATAGGGCGTCTTACCACAGAGGGATGAATTTGATCTGGTCACGTAACTTTAATAAGGAAAATCTGAGGAGGAACGGTAATTGCTTACCCGGGGATCTTGTCAACCTCGAAGTCGACGCCATCTCTGGCTAATACGAACATCTCGTTCAGAAAGGGCACGGGCATGCTGTAAGGAAACACCAGAGGACTCAGAGCCATCTTCGAATAAAGAACAACAGTCTCAACGCAGCTTAATTTTTTATTTGATTTTTGAACGGATAAATCAGGAGAGATTGCCATGCACGGAAAACGGGTGATGTAATTTGATTTAAAAAGATCAAAGAACGAGATATGAATAGAAGCTATAACGTCATAATTAGGAATTCGTTTCCGTAATTGAAGAAAAGTTACATCCATCATTCGGTACAACCATCGCATTAGTATTTTTTTTATCGTAATTTTTTATTTTATTGTGTTATTTTTCCGTAAACGTTCACGTTGTTCCGGACAAATTTTAGATTAATTCGGAGTTCGCACCCCTAGACTTTGGGATATTTACGATATGACCCAATGAACTTTGGAAAAATGCAAAATTACCCAAACTTTAGGGTTTAGGGTTTAGGGTTTAGGGTTTTAGGGTTTAGGGTTGAGGGTTTAGGGTTGAGGGTTGAGGGTTTAGGGTTGAGGGTTTAGGGTTGAGGGTTTAGGGTAGGCCTGTCAATCGGGCCTAATGAGCCGGGCTTTGATGTGTTCAAGCTCAACTCATTTAATTTGAGACATTTTCGGGCTTCGGACTATGGGTTTCGGGTTCGTAAATGTGAAGCTCATACTCAACTCACATAATATTCGGGTTGTGAGCCTTAATCGGGCTTAGCCCAAGCTCACTTATTACTCCTGAATTTTCTTAATATAATTACTATAACTATTAAGTTGTAAAACTAATTTAACATTTACAAGACTATAATATTAAAACTAAACATGAACAAATAATAGTTCTTAAAAAGTATATAAACCAAAATTTTTTCAACAATATTTATATGTAATCTGTTTAAAATGCATGAAAAATAGTAATAAAACATGCAATCATAAGCCAATACATCTTTAAAAGTTGAAACTTTTTTTTATAATCTTGTGATTTAAATCCAAATATGCTTGATGATTTTTGTGTTTGTAGACCAAAAAAAAAAATCAACCAATAATATGCCAATACAAAAAGTTACTCAACCAATAAGAAAAATTAGAGATTTAGTTATGCATTACTAATATTGGCTCTCAAGAAAGCTCATGAAAGAGTCTTTAGATGTGTTTTTGTGTTTTGTAATTTATATATATATTTAGTATTTAGCAAAAATATATTTGGATATATAATTATACATAATATCAAAATATAAATATTATATATATAGGTAATTAAAGGGGCGGGCCTATATCGGGTATGAGCCTAATAAGGCCCAAGCTCGGCTCACATTTAATTCGGGCCTAATTTTTAGGCTCAAGCTCAGACCGGCTCACTAAATGATCGGGCTCATCGGGCTTTCTGTCGGGCCGAACGAGCCGAGCTCGGGCTGGCCCAGCCCCATTGACAGCCCTAGTTTAGGGTTGAGGGTTTAGGGTTGAGGGTTGAGGGTTGAGGGTTTAGGGTTGAGGGTTGAGGGTTGAGGGTTTTAGGGTTGAGGGTTGAGGGTAGGGTTGTTGGTGAGCCGAGCTACTCGCGAGTAGCTCGCGAGTAGCTCGGTCAACAACTCGACTCGAACTCGGGTTGACCGAGTTCGAGTCGAGTTTCGAGTTACTCGACTCCAAATCGAGTCGAGTATCGAGCCCCTATTTTCGAGCTCGTGGCTCGTCGAGTAGCTCGACGAGCCAGAGTTAATTAAATAAAATATTTATAATTTAAATAATATATATTTATTATAATTATAAAATGACTATTATGGATATAAGTTTTATGAAATTTACAATATTACCTTCTTTATAATAAAATCCTATAATGGCAAAAAAGTAATAACATAATTGTAAAAAACACTAAAAAGAAAAAATGTCTAAAAAAAAGGAAGAAAAGACTTTCTTCCTTCTCTGTGCCGACTGTGCGACTTTCTTCTCTGTTCGAAGCCTAGCAAAAAAATTCACTTTACCAATCTACACCCTCACTCCGTTCGTCGCCGACGCCGTTGCTCGCCGCATCTGTGAGACTCCATCGCCATCGCCATCGCCATCGCCATCGCCTTAACAAGTCCCAAGTCCCAAGTCCCAAATCGAAGCTGCTCTCTGCCTCTCCGGCCTCCGCCAGTCCGCCGCGCTGTACGTCTCCTGTCGGCTGTGTCCTGCCGTGCTGGTTCATCGCTGCCGAGTGTCGAAGACGAAGCACCAAGATCTCACTAGTTCATCGCTGGTTCATCACTGCTCATCTCTGGCTCACTTAGGTAAGTGCTCCTCTGTTTTTGGCTCTGTGTCTCTGGCATTAAAATGGGCCAAGATCGACTAGGAAACTTGTTATCCTGAATTGATAAGGGGACGAAATCTGAGCTTCCAATTGCAAACTCTAACTGTTGTAGTAGTTTAGATTAGGTGTGATATAACATAAGCTTTGTATTTTATACACAAGAAGCTCTCTCCAGTTGTGCAGCCTTTAAAAGTTAAGGCCTTGGGGTTGAGGCTATGTATAGACATTTGTAATCTTGTAGAAAGTGGGGTTGAGGCTATGTGTTGGTGTTCCACTTCGGGTGTTTTGTTTACGGAGTCTTGAAGGTCTTAACTTGCTTGTTTGATGCTAGAGTTTGCACCCTTGCGACTTCTGAAAGATTTACATTTCTGGGACCACACGTGTATTAGCTTTAAGTACAATGTGATTTCTGTGCTATTTAGTCAATTTTTATAATTTCATGGCTGAAAGGAATAAATTTGCTTATTTTATGTGTTCCTGGGTAGTTAAAACCTTTATTTGAAGTTTTTGTAGTAGAAGCTACATTCCATCAGATAGTTGTTAGTGTTGTTTGAGGATTTTGCTCTAGTATCTGCTGCATTTTCCTTTTTTGCCTGCCGTTTGTATAAACTTAATGACTATTGTCTAGTTTTGTTGCATTAGTTCGTGCCTGCATTAATTTTTTTGCTCAGAAATATTAATTGTTAGATCTTGAAGTTGGAGTACGCAGGCAGTACCCCAATAAATACTCCTGAACCCTAATTCCCACTCCCTATCAAGTTTAATGCATGCAACTTCTACCCACTCTTTTGATTCTTGGATGAAAAAGAGAATCAATGTGGATCCAGAGAGCCCTTTGTTTTCTTTGGAAGAAGGAAATCATCATCAAAGCCAAGGGCTAGCTGAACATGCAATGTGGCAGTATTTCGATATGTACCATTATTGATTGCAGAATCATAATTATTATTATTTGTGTTTCATAGTAGAATATTATTTGGTATGTAGTGGTTGTCTTTGCTAATAGAATAGTTGCTGTCCGGAATCCTCTAATTAGTTTTGGGGGCCGGACGCTGAATCAGAACCTTCTTCTTCAACAACAATCCCATTCATTCCTTCCTTCCATACGGTAAAGAAGAACCAAAACTTTGATGAAGAAGGTGGGTAGGGTAGGGTTTAATTGCCCCGGAGAATTTGGTTCAAAGAATGTGCATTATACATAGTTAAAACAGTTTGTGCCTTCCCACTCCCCCTCCACCCCCTTCAAGATCTTGATGTTATGAGAGGGAGTGTTGTGAGTCTCATTGTTTGTTGGAATGGTTAGAAATTGAAGCCAGATTTCTGGTTGCTGAATGGTAATTGATATTTGCTCGTTGGAGAAGATGATCACTTGTCCAAAATTGCAATTTCGGTCCCTCCGTTTTCTTTTTGTTTAGTGATTTGGTCCTGTCTTTTCCTGAGCTTCATATTTGCCTCCAACACCATCATAAGTCCCTTAATTAGGTCCCTGCTTTGTTGCATTTTAATCCCTCAAGTCCCCCTTGTTCACCGTAGCCTCAAAATTTGGAAAAATCAAATCCATTTTGCCTTTCTTGAGCTTAATCCTATGTTTGCCTATTTTATATGACTTTTTGGGATAAATTAATTCTTGACTTTAGATCATAATTGTGGCTTAATATTTTTTGTTAATTTGTTTATGTTATTGGGTTTAGTATTATGGTTTAAGTTTTTTGGGTAATTATATTTGATTAGGCTTGTAAAAATTCTTTTTCTTTTTCTGCTCCTTCTTAGACCACACTTTGCTGTTTTGGATGTCTTACTACCTTCATGCCTTCTGAATCCAGTCGGGCAGAATCTTTGTCAAGAAAATGCAAAGTGGCACTAGACATTCAACGAGTTGCTCAAGATTAGAAGGCAATGTCGAAGGAGTTGGTAAGCTAAATGTATAATATGGTGGCTCAGCTCATGTTTTGCTGAGTTTTGAAATTTTGTGGGGAATTTTGGTTAGTTTGGGTACTTTTGCAGCACACTTAGGAACTATGATCCGAGGAATTAGAATCATCCATATTTTCTGCTCTTGTGGGCACCTACCGTTGGTGGGTAATTGCTGAATTTGAAAGTTTCATGTCAAGCAATCCAGCAAGTGGGAATTTCCCTTTTTTCTTCTCTATTCTTCTTTGTGGTGAATCTGATTTTTAGGGGTGTTAAAGATGCTAACTGTGGGAGGTAGAATGTGGATACTTTTAGTTGTATTTGTATTGATGAATCATGGATTTTATGCCTCATTTACTCCAGCTGATACCTACTTGCTTGCCTTTGAATCTTCCCAAAACATCACCTTTGATCTGTTTTTTTCGTCAAATCGAGTCAAAAAGCTTGATAAGACTCGACTTGATAAGGCTCGATTCAAGATCGAGCCTTATCGAGTCGAGTCTCGAGCCTGAGGAAATTCTTCGAGTCGATCTTCGAGTATCGATTTTCTTGGCTCGATCGAGCTCGAGTCGAGCTCGAGCCTCTGTGTGTATGAGTCGAGTCGAGCTCGAGTATAGTGATACTCGAGCTCGACTCGGCTCGATTACATCCCTAGTTGAGGGTTGAGGGTTTTAGGGTTGAGGGTTGAGGGTTGAGGGTTGAGGGTTGAGGGTTGAGGGTTGAGGGTTGAGGGTTGAGGGTTTGAGGGTTTGAGGGTTTGAGGGTTTGAGGGTTAGGGTTGAGGGGTTGAGGGTTTGAGGGGTTGAGGGTTGAGGGTTGAGGGTTGAGGGTTGAGGGTTGAGGGTTGAGGGTTGAGGGTTTAGGGTTGAGGGTTTAGGGTTGAGGGTTTAGGGTTGAGGGTTTAGGGTTGAGGGTTTAGGGTTGAGGGTTTAGGGTTGAGGGTTTAGGGTTGAGGGTTTAGGGTTGAGGGTTTAGGGTTGAGGGTTTAGGGTTGAGGGTTTAGGGTTTAGGGTTTAGGGTTTAGGGTTTAGGGTTTAGGGTTTAGGGTTTAGGGTTTAGGGTTTAGGGTTTAGGGTTTAGGGTTTAGGGTTTAGGGTTTAGGGTTTAGGGTTTAGGGTTTAGGGTTTAGGGTTTAGGGTTTAGGGTTTAGGGTTTAGGGTTTAGGGTTTAGGGTTTAGGGTTTAGGGTTTAGGGTTTAGGGTTTAGGGTTTAGGGTTTAGGGTTTAGGGTTTAGGGTTTAGGGTTTAGGGTTTAGGGTTTAGGGTTTAGGGTTTAGGGTTTAGGGTTTAGGGTTTAGGGTTTAGGGTTTAGGGTTTAGGGTTTAGGGTTTAGGGTTTAGGGTTTAGGGTTTAGGGTTTAGGGTTTAGGGTTTAGGGTTTAGGGTTTAGGGTTTAGGGTTTAGGGTTTAGGGTTTAGGGTTTAGGGTTTAGGGTTTAGGGTTTAGGGTTTAGGGTTTAGGGTTTAGGGTTTAGGGTTTAGGGTTTAGGGTTTAGGGTTTAGGGTTTAGGGTTTAGGGTTTAGGGTTTAGGGTTTAGGGTTTAGGGTTTAGGGTTTAGGGTTTAGGGTTTAGGGTTTAGGGTTTAGGGTTTAGGGTTTAGGGTTTAGGGTTTAGGGTTTAGGGTTTAGGGTTTAGGGTTTAGGGTTTAGGGTTTAGGGTTTAGGGTTTAGGGTTTAGGGTTTAGGGTTTAGGGTTTAGGGTTTAGGGTTTAGGGTTTAGGGTTTAGGGTTTAGGGTTTAGGGTTTAGGGTTTAGGGTTTAGGGTTTAGGGTTTAGGGTTTAGGGTTTAGGGTTTAGGGTTTAGGGTTTAGGGTTTAGGGTTTAGGGTTTAGGGTTTAGGGTTTAGGGTTTAGGGTTTAGGGTTTAGGGTTTAGGGTTTAGGGTTTAGGGTTTAGGGTTTAGGGTTTAGGGTTTAGGGTTTAGGGTTTAGGGTTTAGGGTTTAGGGTTTAGGGTTTAGGGTTTAGGGTTTAGGGTTTAGGGTTTAGGGTTTAGGGTTTAGGGTTTAGGGTTTAGGGTTTAGGGTTTAGGGTTTAGGGTTTAGGGTTTAGGGTTTAGGGTTTAGGGTTTAGGGTTTAGGGTTTAGGGTTTAGGGTTTAGGGTTTAGGGTTTAGGGTTTAGGGTTTAGGGTTTAGGGTTTAGGGTTTAGGGTTTAGGGTTTAGGGTTTAGGGTTTAGGGTTTAGGGTTTAGGGTTTAGGGTTTAGGGTTTAGGGTTTAGGGTTTAGGGTTTAGGGTTTAGGGTTTAGGGTTTAGGGTTTAGGGTTTAGGGTTTAGGGTTTAGGGTGGTTTAGGGTTTAGGGTTTAGGGTTTAGGGTTTAGGGTTTAGGGTTTAGGGTTTAGGGTTTAGGGTTTAGGGTTTAGGGTTTAGGGTTTAGGGTTTAGGGTTTAGGGTTTAGGGTTTAGGGTTTAGGGTTTAGGGTTTAGGGTTTAGGGTTTAGGGTTTAGGGTTTAGGGTTTAGGGTTTAGGGTTTAGGGTTTAGGGTTTAGGGTTTAGGGTTTAGGGTTTAGGGTTTAGGGTTTAGGGTTTAGGGTTTAGGGTTTAGGGTTTAGGGTTTAGGGTTTAGGGTTTAGGGTTTAGGGTTTAGGGTTTAGGGTTTAGGGTTTAGGGTTTAGGGTTTAGGGTTTAGGGTTTAGGGTTTAGGGTTTAGGGTTTAGGGTTTAGGGTTTAGGGTTTAGGGTTTAGGGTTTAGGGTTTAGGGTTTAGGGTTTAGGGTTTAGGGTTTAGGGTTTAGGGTTTAGGGTTTAGGGTTTAGGGTTTAGGGTTTAGGGTTTAGGGTTTAGGGTTTAGGGTTTAGGGTTTAGGGTTTAGGGTTTAGGGTTTAGGGTTTAGGGTTTAGGGTTTAGGGTTTAGGGTTTAGGGTTTAGGGTTTAGGGTTTAGGGTTTAGGGTTTAGGGTTTAGGGTTTAGGGTTTAGGGTTTAGGGTTTAGGGTTTAGGGTTTAGGGTTTAGGGTTTAGGGTTTAGGGTTTAGGGTTTAGGGTTTAGGGTTTAGGGTTTAGGGTTTAGGGTTTAGGGTTTAGGGTTTAGGGTTTAGGGTTTAGGGTTTAGGGTTTAGGGTTTAGGGTTTAGGGTTTAGGGTTTAGGGTTTAGGGTTTAGGGTTTAGGGTTTAGGGTTTAGGGTTTAGGGTTTAGGGTTTAGGGTTTAGGGTTTAGGGTTTAGGGTTTAGGGTTTAGGGTTTAGGGTTTAGGGTTTAGGGTTTAGGGTTTAGGGTTTAGGGTTTAGGGTTTAGGGTTTAGGGTTTAGGGTTTAGGGTTTAGGGTTTAGGGTTTAGGGTTTAGGGTTTAGGGTTTAGGGTTTAGGGTTTAGGGTTTAGGGTTTAGGGTTTAGGGTTTAGGGTTTAGGGTTTAGGGTTTAGGGTTTAGGGTTTAGGGTTTAGGGTTTAGGGTTTAGGGTTTAGGGTTTAGGGTTTAGGGTTTAGGGTTTAGGGTTTAGGGTTTAGGGTTTAGGGTTTAGGGTTTAGGGTTTAGGGTTTAGGGTTTAGGGTTTAGGGTTTAGGGTTTAGGGTTTAGGGTTTAGGGTTTAGGGTTTAGGGTTTAGGGTTTAGGGTTTAGGGTTTAGGGTTTAGGGTTTAGGGTTTAGGGTTTAGGGTTTAGGGTTTAGGGTTTAGGGTTTAGGGTTTAGGGTTTAGGGTTTAGGGTTTAGGGTTTAGGGTTTAGGGTTTAGGGTTTAGGGTTTAGGGTTTAGGGTTTAGGGTTTAGGGTTTAGGGTTTAGGGTTTAGGGTTTAGGGTTTAGGGTTTAGGGTTTAGGGTTTAGGGTTTAGGGTTTAGGGTTTAGGGTTTAGGGTTTAGGGTTTAGGGTTTAGGGTTTAGGGTTTAGGGTTTAGGGTTTAGGGTTTAGGGTTTAGGGTTTAGGGTTTAGGGTTTAGGGTTTAGGGTTTAGGGTTTAGGGTTTAGGGTTTAGGGTTTAGGGTTTAGGGTTTAGGGTTTAGGGTTTAGGGTTTAGGGTTTAGGGTTTAGGGTTTAGGGTTTAGGGTTTAGGGTTTAGGGTTTAGGGTTTAGGGTTTAGGGTTTAGGGTTTAGGGTTTAGGGTTTAGGGTTTAGGGTTTAGGGTTTAGGGTTTAGGGTTTAGGGTTTAGGGTTTAGGGTTTAGGGTTTAGGGTTTAGGGTTTAGGGTTTAGGGTTTAGGGTTTAGGGTTTAGGGTTTAGGGTTTAGGGTTTAGGGTTTAGGGTTTAGGGTTTAGGGTTTAGGGTTTAGGGTTTAGGGTTTAGGGTTTAGGGTTTAGGGTTTAGGGTTTAGGGTTTAGGGTTTAGGGTTTAGGGTTTAGGGTTTAGGGTTTAGGGTTTAGGGTTTAGGGTTTAGGGTTTAGGGTTTAGGGTTTAGGGTTTAGGGTTTAGGGTTTAGGGTTTAGGGTTTAGGGTTTAGGGTTTAGGGTTTAGGGTTTAGGGTTTAGGGTTTAGGGTTTAGGGTTTAGGGTTTAGGGTTTAGGGTTTAGGGTTTAGGGTTTAGGGTTTAGGGTTTAGGGTTTAGGGTTTAGGGTTTAGGGTTTAGGGTTTAGGGTTTAGGGTTTAGGGTTTAGGGTTTAGGGTTTAGGGTTTAGGGTTTAGGGTTTAGGGTTTAGGGTTTAGGGTTTAGGGTTTAGGGTTTAGGGTTTAGGGTTTAGGGTTTAGGGTTTAGGGTTTAGGGTTTAGGGTTTAGGGTTTAGGGTTTAGGGTTTAGGGTTTAGGGTTTAGGGTTTAGGGTTTAGGGTTTAGGGTTTAGGGTTTAGGGTTTAGGGTTTAGGGTTTAGGGTTTAGGGTTTAGGGTTTAGGGTTTAGGGTTTAGGGTTTAGGGTTTAGGGTTTAGGGTTTAGGGTTTAGGGTTTAGGGTTTAGGGTTTAGGGTTTAGGGTTTAGGGTTTAGGGTTTAGGGTTTAGGGTTTAGGGTTTAGGGTTTAGGGTTTAGGGTTTAGGGTTTAGGGTTTAGGGTTTAGGGTTTAGGGTTTAGGGTTTAGGGTTTAGGGTTTAGGGTTTAGGGTTTAGGGTTTAGGGTTTAGGGTTTAGGGTTTAGGGTTTAGGGTTTAGGGTTTAGGGTTTAGGGTTTAGGGTTTAGGGTTTAGGGTTTAGGGTTTAGGGTTTAGGGTTTAGGGTTTAGGGTTTAGGGTTTAGGGTTTAGGGTTTAGGGTTTAGGGTTTAGGGTTTAGGGTTTAGGGTTTAGGGTTTAGGGTTTAGGGTTTAGGGTTTAGGGTTTAGGGTTTAGGGTTTAGGGTTTAGGGTTTAGGGTTTAGGGTTTAGGGTTTAGGGTTTAGGGTTTAGGGTTTAGGGTTTAGGGTTTAGGGTTTAGGGTTTAGGGTTTAGGGTTTAGGGTTTAGGGTTTAGGGTTTAGGGTTTAGGGTTTAGGGTTTAGGGTTTAGGGTTTAGGGTTTAGGGTTTAGGGTTTAGGGTTTAGGGTTTAGGGTTTAGGGTTTAGGGTTTAGGGTTTAGGGTTTAGGGTTTAGGGTTTAGGGTTTAGGGTTTAGGGTTTAGGGTTTAGGGTTTAGGGTTTAGGGTTTAGGGTTTAGGGTTTAGGGTTTAGGGTTTAGGGTTTAGGGTTTAGGGTTTAGGGTTTAGGGTTTAGGGTTTAGGGTTTAGGGTTTAGGGTTTAGGGTTTAGGGTTTAGGGTTTAGGGTTTAGGGTTTAGGGTTTAGGGTTTAGGGTTTAGGGTTTAGGGTTTAGGGTTTAGGGTTTAGGGTTTAGGGTTTAGGGTTTAGGGTTTAGGGTTTAGGGTTTAGGGTTTAGGGTTTAGGGTTTAGGGTTTAGGGTTTAGGGTTTAGGGTTTAGGGTTTAGGGTTTAGGGTTTAGGGTTTAGGGTTTAGGGTTTAGGGTTTAGGGTTTAGGGTTTAGGGTTTAGGGTTTAGGGTTTAGGGTTTTAGGGTTTAGGGTTTAGGGTTTAGGGTTTAGGGTTTAGGGTTTAGGGTTTAGGGTTTAGGGTTTAGGGTTTAGGGTTTAGGGTTTAGGGTTTAGGGTTTAGGGTTTAGGGTTACCCTAAACCCTAAACCCTAAACCCTAAACCCTAAACCCTAAACCCTAAACCCTAAACCCTAAACCCTAAACCCTAAACCCTAAACCCTAAACCCTAAACCCTAAACCCTAAACCCTAAACCCTAAACCCTAAACCCTAAACCCTAAACCCTAAACCCTAAACCCTAAACCCTAAACCCTAAACCCTAAACCCTAAACCCTAAACCCTAAACCCTAAACCCTAAACCCTAAACCCTAAACCCTAAACCCTAAACCCTAAACCCTAAACCCTAAACCCTAAACCCTAAACCCTAAACCCTAAACCCTAAACCCTAAACCCTAAACCCTAAACCCTAAACCCTAAACCCTAAACCCTAAACCCTAAACCCTAAACCCTAAACCCTAAACCCTAAACCCTAAACCCTAAACCCTAAACCCTAAACCCTAAACCCTAAACCCTAAACCCTAAACCCTAAACCCTAAACCCTAAACCCTAAACCCTAAACCCTAAACCCTAAACCCTAAACCCTAAACCCTAAACCCTAAACCCTAAACCCTAAACCCTAAACCCTAAACCCTAAACCCTAAACCCTAAACCCTAAACCCTAAACCCTAAACCCTAAACCCTAAACCCTAAACCCTAAACCCTAAACCCTAAACCCTAAACCCTAAACCCTAAACCCTAAACCCTAAACCCTAAACCCTAAACCCTAAACCCTAAACCCTAAACCCTAAACCCTAAACCCTAAACCCTAAACCCTAAACCCTAAACCCTAAACCCTAAACCCTAAACCCTAAACCCTAAACCCTAAACCCTAAACCCTAAACCCTAAACCCTAAACCCTAAACCCTAAACCCTAAACCCTAAACCCTAAACCCTAAACCCTAAACCCTAAACCCTAAACCCTAAACCCTAAACCCTAAACCCTAAACCCTAAACCCTAAACCCTAAACCCTAAACCCTAAACCCTAAACCCTAAACCCTAAACCCTAAACCCTAAACCCTAAACCCTAAACCCTAAACCCTAAACCCTAAACCCTAAACCCTAAACCCTAAACCCTAAACCCTAAACCCTAAACCCTAAACCCTAAACCCTAAACCCTAAACCCTAAACCCTAAACCCTAAACCCTAAACCCTAAACCCTAAACCCTAAACCCTAAACCCTAAACCCTAAACCCTAAACCCTAAACCCTAAACCCTAAACCCTAAACCCTAAACCCTAAACCCTAAACCCTAAACCCTAAACCCTAAACCCTAAACCCTAAACCCTAAACCCTAAACCCTAAACCCTAAACCCTAAACCCTAAACCCTAAACCCTAAACCCTAAACCCTAAACCCTAAACCCTAAACCCTAAACCCTAAACCCTAAACCCTAAACCCTAAACCCTAAACCCTAAACCCTAAACCCTAAACCCTAAACCCTAAACCCTAAACCCTAAACCCTAAACCCTAAACCCTAAACCCTAAACCCTAAACCCTAAACCCTAAACCCTAAACCCTAAACCCTAAACCCTAAACCCTAAACCCTAAACCCTAAACCCTAAACCCTAAACCCTAAACCCTAAACCCTAAACCCTAAACCCTAAACCCTAAACCCTAAACCCTAAACCCTAAACCCTAAACCCTAAACCCTAAACCCTAAACCCTAAACCCTAAACCCTAAACCCTAAACCCTAAACCCTAAACCCTAAACCCTAAACCCTAAACCCTAAACCCTAAACCCTAAACCCTAAACCCTAAACCCTAAACCCTAAACCCTAAACCCTAAACCCTAAACCCTAAACCCTAAACCCTAAACCCTAAACCCTAAACCCTAAACCCTAAACCCTAAACCCTAAACCCTAAACCCTAAACCCTAAACCCTAAACCCTAAACCCTAAACCCTAAACCCTAAACCCTAAACCCTAAACCCTAAACCCTAAACCCTAAACCCTAAACCCTAAACCCTAAACCCTAAACCCTAAACCCTAAACCCTAAACCCTAAACCCTAAACCCTAAACCCTAAACCCTAAACCCTAAACCCTAAACCCTAAACCCTAAACCCTAAACCCTAAACCCTAAACCCTAAACCCTAAACCCTAAACCCTAAACCCTAAACCCTAAACCCTAAACCCTAAACCCTAAACCCTAAACCCTAAACCCTAAACCCTAAACCCTAAACCCTAAACCCTAAACCCTAAACCCTAAACCCTAAACCCTAAACCCTAAACCCTAAACCCTAAACCCTAAACCCTAAACCCTAAACCCTAAACCCTAAACCCTAAACCCTAAACCCTAAACCCTAAACCCTAAACCCTAAACCCTAAACCCTAAACCCTAAACCCTAAACCCTAAACCCTAAACCCTAAACCCTAAACCCTAAACCCTAAACCCTAAACCCTAAACCCTAAACCCTAAACCCTAAACCCTAAACCCTAAACCCTAAACCCTAAACCCTAAACCCTAAAACCCTAAACCCTAAACCCTAAACCCTAAACCCTAAACCCTAAACCCTAAACCCTAAACCCTAAACCCTAAACCCTAAACCCTAAACCCTAAACCCTAAACCCTAAACCCTAAACCCTAAACCCTAAACCCTAAACCCTAAACCCTAAACCCTAAACCCTAAACCCTAAACCCTAAACCCTAAACCCTAAACCCTAAACCCTAAACCCTAAACCCTAAACCCTAAACCCTAAACCCTAAACCCTAAACCCTAAACCCTAAACCCTAAACCCTAAACCCTAAACCCTAAACCCTAAACCCTAAACCCTAAACCCTAAACCCTAAACCCTAAACCCTAAACCCTAAACCCTAAACCCTAAACCCTAAACCCTAAACCCTAAACCCTAAACCCTAAACCCTAAACCCTAAACCCTAAACCCTAAACCCTAAACCCTAAACCCTAAACCCTAAACCCTAAACCCTAAACCCTAAACCCTAAACCCTAAACCCTAAACCCTAAACCCTAAACCCTAAACCCTAAACCCTAAACCCTAAACCCTAAACCCTAAACCCTAAACCCTAAACCCTAAACCCTAAACCCTAAACCCTAAACCCTAAACCCTAAACCCTAAACCCTAAACCCTAAACCCTAAACCCTAAACCCTAAACCCTAAACCCTAAACCCTAAACCCTAAACCCTAAACCCTAAACCCTAAACCCTAAACCCTAAACCCTAAACCCTAAACCCTAAACCCTAAACCCTAAACCCTAAACCCTAAACCCTAAACCCTAAACCCTAAACCCTAAACCCTAAACCCTAAACCCTAAACCCTAAACCCTAAACCCTAAACCCTAAACCCTAAACCCTAAACCCTAAACCCTAAACCCTAAACCCTAAACCCTAAACCCTAAACCCTAAACCCTAAACCCTAAACCCTAAACCCTAAACCCTAAACCCTAAACCCTAAACCCTAAACCCTAAACCCTAAACCCTAAACCCTAAACCCTAAACCCTAAACCCTAAACCCTAAACCCTAAACCCTAAACCCTAAACCCTAAACCCTAAACCCTAAACCCTAAACCCTAAACCCTAAACCCTAAACCCTAAACCCTAAACCCTAAACCCTAAACCCTAAACCCTAAACCCTAAACCCTAAACCCTAAACCCTAAACCCTAAACCCTAAACCCTAAACCCTAAACCCTAAACCCTAAACCCTAAACCCTAAACCCTAAACCCTAAACCCTAAACCCTAAACCCTAAACCCTAAACCCTAAACCCTAAACCCTAAACCCTAAACCCTAAACCCTAAACCCTAAACCCTAAACCCTAAACCCTAAACCCTAAACCCTAAACCCTAAACCCTAAACCCTAAACCCTAAACCCTAAACCCTAAACCCTAAACCCTAAACCCTAAACCCTAAACCCTAAACCCTAAACCCTAAACCCTAAACCCTAAACCCTAAACCCTAAACCCTAAACCCTAAACCCTAAACCCTAAACCCTAAACCCTAAACCCTAAACCCTAAACCCTAAACCCTAAACCCTAAACCCTAAACCCTAAACCCTAAACCCTAAACCCTAAACCCTAAACCCTAAACCCTAAACCCTAAACCCTAAACCCTAAACCCTAAACCCTAAACCCTAAACCCTAAACCCTAAACCCTAAACCCTAAACCCTAAACCCTAAACCCTAAACCCTAAACCCTAAACCCTAAACCCTAAACCCTAAACCCTAAACCCTAAACCCTAAACCCTAAACCCTAAACCCTAAACCCTAAACCCTAAACCCTAAACCCTAAACCCTAAACCCTAAACCCTAAACCCTAAACCCTAAACCCTAAACCCTAAACCCTAAACCCTAAACCCTAAACCCTAAACCCTAAACCCTAAACCCTAAACCCTAAACCCTAAACCCTAAACCCTAAACCCTAAACCCTAAACCCTAAACCCTAAACCCTAAACCCTAAACCCTAAACCCTAAACCCTAAACCCTAAACCCTAAACCCTAAACCCTAAACCCTAAACCCTAAACCCTAAACCCTAAACCCTAAACCCTAAACCCTAAACCCTAAACCCTAAACCCTAAACCCTAAACCCTAAACCCTAAACCCTAAACCCTAAACCCTAAACCCTAAACCCTAAACCCTAAACCCTAAACCCTAAACCCTAAACCCTAAACCCTAAACCCTAAACCCTAAACCCTAAACCCTAAACCCTAAACCCTAAACCCTAAACCCTAAACCCTAAACCCTAAACCCTAAACCCTAAACCCTAAACCCTAAACCCTAAACCCTAAACCCTAAACCCTAAACCCTAAACCCTAAACCCTAAACCCTAAACCCTAAACCCTAAACCCTAAACCCTAAACCCTAAACCCTAAACCCTAAACCCTAAACCCTAAACCCTAAACCCTAAACCCTAAACCCTAAACCCTAAACCCTAAACCCTAAACCCTAAACCCTAAACCCTAAACCCTAAACCCTAAACCCTAAACCCTAAACCCTAAACCCTAAACCCTAAACCCTAAACCCTAAACCCTAAACCCTAAACCCTAAACCCTAAACCCTAAACCCTAAACCCTAAACCCTAAACCCTAATATTTATGCATATTTCTGGAATCCAATGTTTTAAGAATAATGATTTGATTATGATGTTTGTGTTTTTCTTTCTAATTTTACCCCTACAAATTCAAATTTTAAATTTGAATGATAACATAAATATAATTAGAAAGAAAAACTATATTGGAAAAAGAGACTAAAAGATGTTTTGACTTTTCTAACATAACAAATGTTTTCGAATATCCCAAAATGGAAAGCATAATACTTCAATGGGGTAGAGGAAGCATAATTATTAATTTTTTGTATAATAAGTATTATTGTATAATAATAAGAAGATATTATTATTATTATTATTATAAGTATATATTTTTTAGAATTATTAATTTATTTAAACGAGTTCGGATCAAATACGGGTCGAAATGCAATATTCCATATTCAACTCCTATTTTTATTAGAAAAAATGGATCCAAATTCAAACCGGGTAAATGAGATTATATTTGTACCCATACCCAAAAAAATTTACGGGTCCGAGCCAAGCCCGATCTAGACCCCAACCGTTGACAAGCGTAAAACCGATAACAACCCTGCCTTCACTCTTTCTTCTTGAATTTTATGGATTTTCGCTCCTTTTTTCAATATTCAAAGGAAAATTTCTTTTGTTGATAGTGTGTGACATCATGGTAATATTAGCCAATCAATCGTCCAATTACAGTCATGGTACAATATGACAATAATTAATTGTTTTTCAAACCGCAATAAATATGAAAGATTGAAAATAAAAATTTTTTAGGGTAGAGAATGAGAAGCATCAAAAAAAAAAAAAAAAAAAGGAAAGCTGTTATGGAATAATGACAAAAGGATGTGGATGTCCATTGTGTTTGTCTACAAGATTAGTACATGAATTCTCCTCAAGATTCATTTTTTGCATTGAATACTTCGTAGGAGAACTAAATACATGATCTAAAACTACTAAATAGAAGTCTTCAACTTCATTCATTTACTCTCGGCATCCACACAAACAGCTGTATGTTTTTGCACCTCGATACACTCACATTTTACATCATTTTACAAGTAAATGATGTTAAGGTAATTTTTCCAAGGGCTCTTGCGCATTGGCCACCTTAAGCAACAATTTGAAGTCAT
Source organism: Coffea arabica (assembly GCF_036785885.1). Classification (NCBI taxonomy): domain Eukaryota; kingdom Viridiplantae; phylum Streptophyta; class Magnoliopsida; order Gentianales; family Rubiaceae; genus Coffea; species Coffea arabica. Next base: position 1,474,434 of record NC_092329.1, read on the forward strand.
CTTATGATCCAATACCTAGCTGACATCCTTGATCTGCACCCACAAAAAGCTTTTGAATGATTATAAATAGAAAGGAATAAAAACAAAACCACACTCAATATGTAGAAGAAAGAGCCTGGCCACCTTAAACTAGAGGTGCTCACAAAGACTTGAGTAAGTTTTTATAGAGGATTTCAAGCCTTTGCTATGTAATTAAGATTAACTTGTGATTCAAAGCAACACCACCAATATCAGAGGCCTAAAAGACCCACCCCATCCGAGCATCTGAGATCCGAATAATCATTCCTGGATAATACCATTCCCCTTTCCAACCCAGAAACAACCTCAATGCAAGCCCTACTGATCAGAATGGCCAACCTCAAAAAACCACCAACTATACATTGCGTGTATGTTGGAAAGACAAGATTAATAGATCTAGAAAGTAGCTGCATGGTAGGCACTGGCATCCCTCTAAATTAACTGCAAGTGGCTTGTTGCAACATAGTGGAGTTGCTGATCACTAATATGTCAAAAACTTTGAAGGAGTTTTATTAATTTCTGTTGCCAGATTTTCTGGCACGAAATTGGGCCTTTGCAATCATGGAAGCTGGGAAGAGAAACTCTCAAATATAACTGTTCAAAATTGTCAACAAATTTACTTGCAAAAAACCTAAAAGAAGAAAAAAAATGAATTCACTTCTGAACTACCTTTTATACATTCCCAAGAACCTACAAAGTTCAGTATTCAGAGCTCAACACCCATTACCACGACAAACCTACTCTAAATCATTTTTGGAAATTGTCGTAATGTCTATAATGTAATTGACTTCAAACATTTGTTCACACTTACTTGTTAAAAAAGAAAGCTTGAAGATTTGGCTTCAAGACAATGCTTATGAAATTGACGTAGAGAGTGTCGAGGGAGTGGGAGATCTAAGAACTTGTTGCAGCAAGCGTGCTGCAAGGCGCTGAGTGATTCCACCAAATACGCGACCCCCTAGGCTGCGAGCCTCAGGCTGTTGAAGCACCTGGTCACGTATGATGGTAGATTTAGCTTAACTAACATCCAGCATTTTCAATCTATACACAGCAAAGAATATCAGAAGTTAAATTTTCATAACCATGTCATCTATGAAGTCTCCATTGTTGTATTGGCCTTTCTGCTGCTATTCTAGCAATACATATTACATGCGGACACGCCCGCGAACACATAGAAAATCAAACTTTTGGCAGAAACAGGTTGAGAGAGATGCCAATAAGGCATCAAATCACACAGTAGGAATAAAAAATAATATACTTCTAAATCTTCAATCTTTGTATTGTCAGATCAAATGAGATGAAATGTACAACAGAATAATGTGTCTGGTTGGTTTAATTGCACAGGTTGCATTAGCATTTGATTGTACAGGTTGAAACTATGAATTTACAGCATCTAATTAAGATTATTAAACGACACATACCTGAAGAAGCAATTCATCAGCACTTTTTATTAGAATTATTTTACAAAAAACAAACACAGACGCGCGCACACATTCTTCTTGGCAAGATCCCAAATTAATTAAGATGAACAGAAACATTCAAAATATTCTTATGAAACTCACATCAATAATTTTGATCGCATAATTTTTCTTATCCTCAAATTCCTGGGACTAAAGTATGCAATTCACTAGTTCAGCGCACATGCCAATCATCACAAACCATGTGCGAATAAAGTTCAATATGGAAAACCACCAAATACAAAGTATATGGTTTGTACCTGCAATATGGGTTGCAATAAAGCAGGGTCAAAATTCTCTGAGGATCGCAGAAGCTCCCATATCCGAAATACTTGTGCCCTAAGCTCCATCATGCTTTCCTGTTCCGCAATGCTTGTAATGAAAGGACCAGTCATATTACCATTTGCAATAACAGTCCTCATAAACGCAGGCATAGAGTTGTAAGACTCAAGCAAGGTGCCAAAAAAAATTGCTTCAGTAACACGGACGGCCTCTTTGACCACTAAGACCCTTAGTGGTTCACCATCTTGACCAAGCAAAAGTTTAAGGACAGGCTGTAATGCATCCTTTGCGGAAAAATCCCTATCTTTCTTCCCCTGGACAAGCAGGTTTTCAAGTCTATTCCACCTGAAGTAATTCACACACAACATCCTGTAACCGTGCCAGCAGAAGCAAGCAATAGTTTATCAACCAAAACCTAGTTCAAAAAAAAATACCTGAACCTCCCATCCTTGAAAAGCAGCTCTATAAGAGCATCTCTCAGATATGGGTTAGGATCTGTAAGAAGCCTTTTAGCAAAATATGGATACGAAGCAGCCAGCACTTTAAAATTAGGATCAGCATACAGGGCTAAACCTTCTAACACCGTAAGAGACCTCAAAATCAATGCGTAATAAGCTGGAACTGCAAGCATATTAACCAGTCATAGCAACAATTCAGATGACAATGAATAATACAAGTTAGTTACAGAAAGTCCAACAGTCAGCATTGATTTTCTGATCTTAAAAAAAAAAGGAGGAGGAGGAGGAGATCAATTGCATATGGTGAAGAGAATGCTTGCACAAAAGGAGAATGAAAATTCCAAAAGCAAAACAGATAATGTCTTGGAACAGAACCAAAATAGTATCTCACCATTAAATGGAAACTGATACAAAACAGCACCCAGACCATCCACAATAGTTTTGAAGTTCAGTTCACTCACAGTCAAAGTGAGGGCATCATCAAAGAAGTTCCTCAGTGCTGGTACAATTGGAGAAACATCCACATCAGGTGCCAAAAAATCTAAAGCATAGTAATCACGGGCCATAGCTTCATAGTCTCGATTAACTAGGTGAACAACATGACCAATTATAGCAAGTCTGGCTTCCTCAGGAGTTTCACTCATCATTCCAAAATCAAGAAAAGCAAGCTTTCCCTCAGGTGTGGCCAAGAGATTTCCAGGATGAGGATCTGCATGGAAATATCCGTACTCAAGTAACTGTCGAAGACTGCATTGGATGCCTGTGTTAACCAGATCCAAGACTTTTAGCCCTTGTCTCTCAATAGTATCTTGCTCGTTCAATTTAACACCTTCAATCCACTCCATTGTTAAAACTTTGCCACTTGTGTAATCCCAGAAGATATCTGGCACAAGGACATCTTCTTTGTTAGCATACAACTTCCTAAACCTCCTTGCATTCTGCCCTTCCTGCATATACCTGTCAAAATTAACATCAAACCCAGTAGTATGTCGTAATAGTTACTGCAAATAACAGCAAATCCAGCAGAACATAGTACAAGTTACAATACAAGCAAGGACGTCATAAGCATCTAATCTACGAAAAAAAGAGCCAAGAGATATGCTTCATTGGAAATTGCACAAAACAAATCATCAAACCTGGACATAGTTGAGCTCTTGATAAACTCTACGTGCAAATTCATCAATAAGAGCAATGGCATCACTAGTAATGATGTCAACATATTTATTTATGAGGAAACCTAATCCCCTTATCAGGTAAAAATCCAATCCTATTGCCTCTTCAATTGCAGGCCGTTGAACCTTCACAGCAACAAGCTGACCTGAGTACTTCAACTGAGCTTTGTAAACTTGACCGAGACTGGCTGCAGCAATAGGAGATGCGGATATTGCTGAGAAGATTGAATCTAGTGGACGCCCCAACTCTCTCTCAATACAAGAAAATGCTTCTATATCTGGAAATGTGGGCAAAGCATCCTACATAATCAGGAAAGCACAATGAGCATATTTCAGTAACTATACCTTCACACAAATCACAAAATGTTCCAATGACATCCTATTTATAAAGAAGTTCTTGCTACAAACTGAATCAGCTCATGTAGCTGTTTTCGAGAGCTAAAAGCTTGCCTGATGTGTTATCATTTGCTTTTGACATTTTCTTTTAAATTATACTAAGCCAAAGTAAGCTTTTCAAATAGCATTTTCAAGAAAAACTTTTTTTGAAAAGCTGAAGCAAACACGAACAAAGGAAATATCAATTACGTGGAAGAAAACCCCGTCCCCCTCCCCAGCAGAAATACCTGCAACTCAGAGAGCTCTTCAAGATACTCCGGTGGACAAAGATCAGGTCTAGTGGACAAGCCCTGGCCAATTTTAACAAAAGTAGGTCCCAATCTCGTGAATGTTTGTCTGAGCTCAACGGCCCGCAATCTTCTATTCCGGTTAGCCAGGCCGTTCAACTGATCGAGCCACAGGTTTATGGCAAATGAACCTAAACCCGTAAATATTTCAAGCGCCCTCCGTAATACCTAAATAAAGATAACGGGGAAAAGACGGCTTTCTGAGTTTTTCACTTACTTCTTTTCCGTCTTTATGCTTACCAATCAACCAAAAAGGAAAAAACAAGAGGCCAAACTGGGATATATCCTACCATTTTCCGCATGAAACCTATTTTACCTTGATGGGGCGAGAGCCATATTTCGTTGCGAGAAGAGCGGGGCTATAGACGGAAGCATTGGCGGCCCGGGCCATGGCCCTGGCTTCGGCTTGCATATCATCCGTTCGATCCCTGCAGGACAGAACGGAGATCTCCCCTGCTGTTACCGAACCATTAATTTGCAGCTCACTGTTTCTATTGGTGGTCGCATCTCTATCGATTACAGGAACCGTTGGTCGAGGCCTTGCCTCCACCAGTGCCACTCTTAGGGGTTTTGTTCTGAATTTTCTTCTCCTCCGCACATAGGGCCTGGAGCTGGAAGGCAGAGCAAATGGATGGCCCAGTGAGGAAGCCATTGCAAGACTACTCATCTCTGTCACGCACATATCCTCCAGTTGAAGACGAAGGCAAATGAACCGACGAATGGATGATTCACTTTTAGGATAATTTCAGAAACCCCACCTTAGGTTTTTGACAGTTTCACTTGGTACTCTCAAATTTAAGAAAATCTAATTTGCCTCCCTTAATTTAAGCTTTATGTATCATTTACAATCCATTTTAAAATATAATATTAAAATATTCATTGTAGATATAATCTCATTCCAAATTTGCCCTTTTATTATCTTACTTTTTCTTACAAAAAATGTGAATATATTAATAACAAATGAAAAAACAAAAATAAAAACACTCTATTAATAATAAAATAAAAATAATAACTAAAATAAAAAATAAACTAAACAAACACTCTATTAATAACAAAATAGAGAGTGTTTTTAAATACCAATAGTTAATATCTCAAAGTTCATTTGAAATTTTTGCAACTTACAAAGATAATATTCTTTTTACTGCATAGGGTTTTGAGTTAATATAAGAAGTTTTATAAACATTTACATTGTTTAAATTTTTAAATTTTTTTGGTCCAAATCGATGGCTTCAAAATTAAAAAGATACGATAGGCTAAAAATCATATATAAATTTGTTCATATTATTTTTGAACTGGCGCAAAAAGATATTATCATAGTTGTAAATTATTGGAAGTTGTCTGTTAAAGTATTGTAAATTATTCATAATTTTGAGTAACTTCTTGACTAAACCAATGACGTAAAAACTACTAAAGAGTTTTCCAATTTTGTTATCAACTTTTAAATTTTCATTAAAGAACTATATTAATCAATTTATAAAAATTAAGAGATAAATTTGGTGTGCTATAACAATTAAGAAATTAAAAAAAAAAGTAAATTTGAAATGAAATTCCGTGTGTTTGGATTGCATAGTTTTGAAATAAAATAATTTACTTCATAAATTTCAATCACATTTTTATTTCACATATTTCACATCATAAAAAGTGCTACAATAATTAACTCAAATAAATCATCCAAATAAACTCTTATCCAAACAAACTATGAACACTCTCCAAAATTTTTAATGTTATATTTTGAAATGGAATTCAAATGATGCAAAAAAATTTAAAATAAGGGAGGTAGGTGAAATTTTTTAAATTGAAAAGTGCCAAGTGTAAATGTAGAAATCTCTTGAGGTTTCTGAAATTATTTGTCACCCAACTGGGGACCATAATATTTAGGTTTTAATTCCTCAATACCCCCTGACAGTGGGGGACACTTTTACTTTGTCCCCTCAAATTTAAATGACAGGCACTTTGCCTACAAGCACAATATATTCCAGGCCGAAGATGCCTTACATGAAACTGAAATATCCCCGGATAGGGATGGTTCGACGAGGCACAGAGTTATGACAGCCAGGTAATTCTTGAAAATATATCTCAACTTCAACTACATATGAAAACACTAAAACGGCGACAAGAGAGCTACAACAGGAGAAGGGGGGAACAGTAAGACACAATTATTCTTTATGAATTAACTCATTGCACCATATTTGCCATGATTTTATGTCTTCTACTAATCAATACTGTGTAAGCCTTAACAAGCTCCTCCTTCACCATGAATAAGACAGAGGCTGCAATGACGCTCTGCACAATCTTCGTGCTCATCCCCTTGTAGAAGCTGCACACTCCTTCATGACGAATCATCTTCAAAATGGCATCAACCGTACCTAATACACGTAAAAAACTAAATCACTACCTACGACCCATTATAAAACCTCTTCCTTTTAATTTCTTTTTACATACATATTCCCAAAGAAATGTTAGGATCAATGGTTACGTCAGACAACTCATCAATGCAAACAATTCTATTTCAGATTGTCGATCTTCTGGCAAAAATATCGGGGATCTCTACAGCACGTACCAATAAACAAGCTTACATTGAACTGGAACTAGACCAATCTTGGACCTAATTGTTGAGACCAGTTTGACATGTGCCAAGAATATTAGCCATGATTAAACTTCTCTCTTTGACGCTGGCCAACTCAATATATGTCGGAACAAATATTTTTGGTATAGTAATAAACTAAAACTGCTACAGTAGAAAAAAACTTGACATCTTGCCCAGCAGCCATTTGTATGAAACATAAACTCATGTTAGTTCCAATTTTACAGTTTGCAACAGCAGCAAGATCCAAAGCGACACCATTAAATGTCCTTTATATAAAATGCTTGAGCTCTATGTAATAAGCTAAAGGCAATTGCCTTTTGGGTATGGTTGTGGAATAACCTTACTTTTCGGGTGTGTGTGTGATTAATATTTGTTGAAATCTATGTAATAAGCTAAAGACATTAAAGCATACTAAGCCAATAAGAGAACAAGTGGTGGACCCTCAAAACAACCAAACCAATTATGTGGTTGAACAAATTGGGATGACTAACCTGTATATCTTTGTGAGATATTACCCCCTATTTCCTGTTTCGCTTGAAGCCTAGACTGCACATCATCCGAGAAAATGTAAGTACCACGTTCAAGAACAAGAAATTCATTACCAATAGTTAGATCTGTTCGAGAAAGAAAATAATAATGTTCAATGTCCCATTTTTTGCATAAAAGGAAATAATCCAAACAGCAACAGTAGTGTATCAATGAATCATTTCATATCAAGCAATTCTATGCGAAAAAAGGCTGCATAAGGACTTAAGGGCCCCTTTTTAGTCCATCCTCTAGGACAAGAGTTAAGAATAATTTGTGTATAAGGTCTCAAGCGTCACTGCTATGAAATTTAGGAAGACTATTTGAAGTTTATTGCATGTAAAAATTTCCTCCTGCTTCAAATTGTTGTGGATTGGATTCAGAATTAATCTTTGTCCTAATAAGTGGGACAGCAAAACTTTCTCAGTTCAGAGGACAATTCAATGCAATGTTTGATATATTAAGCAAGATAATCATAATGCAGAGGACAAGCCATAAAGAGTAGCACTGCTGAACTACATTTCATAGTTATAGTGATGACTTGCCAAAAGAGACTTTGGTAAAGTACATAACAGTGCAGGTAACCACATGTAAGTTAGGCACTGGATGTTCCCAAAGTGGGTCCTATTGAGTTGGGTGGATCAGTGCTAAATTTATCCAATGACCTTGGCACTACAACATTTCCAACATGGATACCATGGAATTGGGTGGATTCAGTTATTTGCAAGGGTGCATATACATGTGAGGCAGCTTGGAGCAGCCACTTCCAAAATTTGAGAAACTTCCCTATTCCCTAGTTGAAACAAAAGAATTTCAATGTCCTCGTCAAAATTGAATTTGTCCCCCCAAAGTACTCACAAGATATACGACTTACCCGATACATGCAAGAGTGCATATATGTTTAGAGGTTTTGCCCTCTCAAGTTCCAATTCCTTTGTCTACACCTGCTAGCTGGTTTCCTAACGTCCTTTCAGGGTCTATCCGGAAAGAAGAGTTCTTGTGAGTTTTTGTTAATATCAGCAGTTGTGCGCATTTCAAGAATCTTATTTTAGCCAGTTTATACCAAAAACCTCACACAAATTAGCCATCTCCTGCTTTACTTGATTTGGCTAGGCTGAAGGATACAACATTATTCCACGACCATACATTGTGGAGTGCATTACCAACAAATTAACTACAAGGGCAATAGAGATTGTTGGGTTACTTTAACTAAGCCTGCCTTTTGAACCCTGTGCATTAAAACATTCGGAGGCTGATAGTATAAACATATGAAAAAACTTGACTATAGAAGTCTACAAGCTCATCAATTGAACAGGTAGAGGGAAGAATAGAATACGACTTCATTGCACTAGATTTGATTCTGTGAGTCAATGTTATTATGTTAAAATTTCATATTCGAGAGATGATAAGATTTTATACATGAATTCTATTGAACATGCAAGTCAAAGCTTGAGAACAGAGCTTAATGTTTTCGTAAGCCAAAAAGACTCTACACCAAGCTTAGTGTGACTGTAAAAAAATTCATATAATGCTAAAGGTACCCAGCAGTGATTAATATAATAAACCATCATACACAAATTTTGGAATAGGAAAAAAAAACAAAAAAAGATTATCAAGTGTAAAAAAATTCTTCCACTGTCATTTAATTTTCAGATAGTTATTACTAAAATAAACCTCAAATACAACAAAAAGTTCATAAACAGGCCTGCAATTCAACATGAAAAAACAAATATAATAATTTCATATTGCAGAGCAACGAACAGAAAGAAGATGATTTCACCTTCACAACTAACAAGGGGTAGGTTGAGACAGTTGCTCCTAGCTTTGCCAAGGCTCCTAATAGGAAAGCCTATGCACGAGAAAGTATACAAAACTTAAGTATTACAAACATCACTTTTTACAATAGCCTGACCAGCACACCATTCAACAGGCAAAGGACGGAGTACAACGTGTCTATTGAAAAGTGACAAATATTTCAAACTAAGGGCTGAACGTGCCTTCAGATTTGTCAGCAAGATGTACACAGATTTTCCAAAGAAAAATGCTGATGTGAAAGTCCAAAAAGAATTAGAAGGTGCATAACTATTTCGGCAAATCTAACATGGCAATATGGATACCTCCAAAGCGGTGACACTTTTTACTGCTTTCTTGTTTGTACCACGTGTAGCCCTCAGATGCTTTAATGAAGTTTCATAAATCATGAACTGGATGGATGGATTGCAAACCTATAACATCAAATCACCATTTTCAATAAAAAGCAATGAACATCCTACAAGTATGGATTATTTGGAAGCAGAATCTTACCATGATAAGTGTTGGAATGATGCCTTTCCAGAAACCTCTAAGTCCAGACTCACCATAAACTTCACATGCCTGCTAATCATGTAGTGTGTATATAACCACAGGCAAAATATTCTGACTTTTTTTTTGGAGATGGGTAGGGGTAAGTGGAAAGATTACAATAAAGAGTAGAAAATAATGGGAGGTTTAGGCATCAAATAAAAAAAATACTCTAGGAACCTTATCTCATGGAAATCCAGTGCTATTAGCCATTTTCTATGTTCAAGAATTTAGAGAAGACAATAGAAAGGTCTAAAAGAAAACACAAAAATAACATTTGTAGGCATTTATCAATGGATGGGCAACAGTACAATTCCCACGATCATAAAGTTCACCGGTAAATTGTAAAGAAAGAGAACTTTCTGCCACATGTTTATCACCATGGTTAGTGTGCATAACTGTTACAGAATTAGGAAAAAGGAAAATGTCTTGATTGATGAAGTTGTCAAAATTTGATCCATTCAAAATACTTCTTTCCTGGATTGATTAAAAGCTCACCAACTATCAGTTCAAGAATCATGCAATAGATGCTAGCATTCAGGCACTAAGAATGCACTCTGAAACATATTTCATCAGTCACATACAAGAATCAACCCATTGACAAGCAAATATGAACTAATCAATTAGCTACCATTTTGCACCAAACTAAAGCATAACACAGATGATCATAAAGCCTAGTAACCAAGAACTTAAATTTTTCTTTTTGAGGATGAAAATTCAATTTAAGCATCACGCAATTATTTATGGCATGAAAATAATTGGCTAACCAATAGGTATTGTGTTTACAGAAGAATAGAGAACAACAAGAAAAGCAGAGGCACACAGATGATGCAGACAACACACTTACCAACATTTGAATATAAAAGTAAAACGTATGTCATTGTAAGTACATAATGGTGAATAAGACAAACCGCATCGAATGCTCCATAGGGTTGAGGCTTGATAGATTCCAGTTCAACCAATTTCTCTTGCAAAGCACCCATAAATGTGTTTTCATAATCTTCTCTTAACAACTCTTCCCTTTTAGCCTCCATAATTTTTCTTTCAGCTTGGGTGTGTGTCTGTGGAAGCATGAAAAAGAAATTGCATTCAAATATGATATGCACAGTCAAATATTCGTCTCACAACACAGCCTATTTGTCACTTAAGATTTGACAATACGAGCTGTGAAGAAACAAGCACTCATCCCTTTTGTGTAACAAGAGATCTGCAATTTTTCACTTTCATCTACAAAACCTCACATCCTAGACCCAGGCATTCATAAACCATGACTTTTCCCTTTACAACTTTTCCCTTGTCAGCCCAAGTTTCTAGCACCAGTTTTATATCACATTCATGGCTAGAAAACACAAAACTTTCATATGGATTTCAATGCAAAAGAAAAAAGATGCATCTAAACAAACATTAAAGTTTCCCTCCCTACCTCCATTGAGGGACAAGGGAAAAATAATAATAAAAAAAGGTTGCAACATCTAATGAGCCCTTAACGAGCAACTCAGCAACTGTACTTGAACAAGCATTTAAGACATTCTAAACATAGTTCCCCTCAAAAAATCATCGTTATTCCATAGATAAAAATATTTAATGCACATCAATTTTGGAATGTCTACACTAGTAACATAGATTGAGGTGCAACTAAGATCAAGTTGTTAATTACATTTATTCTAACACATCTCCCACCTAAGAGTTTTCAAAAACAATAAAATATTTAATCACAGCAGAAGGAACATGTGTACCTGCATCCGCGTCACAAGAACCCAAATTGGATTTGTCAGCAATACATTCAAAGACCTAAATTGTGAGACCCTTTTAATGAGATACTAGCATGAGAAGAATCACTAGGACTGAGACAGAAGAGTAAAAAATTATTTTCTCTTATATTCACTGTCATGGGTAAAGCAAACAAGAACAAGTGCTAAACAAAACTTTAAAAATTAACCCTAACTATCTTCGCATATAGTTATTCGAAGAAACCATATCATTAAGTAGCAAATCAATTTCATTAAATACCCGGCAAGAGCTGCAACAACAAGCCATGAAAACATGCCAACAGAACCATCTCCCTGACCTTTTCTCATATTTTTAGCTGCAATGGCCTCAGCCTTATTTTTGAAAACCTGGTAAAAATAGTAATAAACACCCTGGCAGCACAGCAAGGAGATCACATAGAGTAAAATTTCCCAAATTGATATATGACACTGAATACAGGTTAATACAATGTAAGCAAGTGTTAGACAAGCATAATCTCAAGCTTAAATCGAAATTTAGCAATGTCAGGGTTTTCATATCAATCAAACGATGTATTTTACTAATTGTTCCAAATTTAATCTACAATGACATATCACAAAATGATGTTTGGTCCATTCATCTTGCAAGAAACAAATTGAGCTTGCAACGATGTAATTACTACATGTCAGGAAAGCAAGATGCACTGAGAGCACAAATAACCACAAACAACAAATTAACAATGCCATGAGACTTTTTTATTTGTTTAACCACAACAATTGCCAGTGATAGAGTGTGGTTCAAAAGGAGAGCAGGGTCATTGTGGATTTATGAGTGGAAGGTAGCTAATTTGATAATCTATGACTACCCAAAAAAAAAAAATTTGTGTTAAGGGCATTTCAGCTAAACCAGAAAGTGACCCTACACCACAATGTTCCTTAGTCATATGGGAGTAACCCGAAGCCCAGGGATGAACGAAGTATCCCGAGGGCCCCGTAGCACCAAAGGCGCGAGGGGGACAGCCTGCCCTGTGGGCGTCCTACCCCTGCCTTCTAGAGCTATAGGTAACTCAAATGGAGATATGAAACATTGAATGTAGAGAAGTGTTTTCTACGAAATAGAAAACTACCATACCATACACGTGCACACACGTACTCTAGTGCCCAAAAAAGAATCTTACTAACGCACAAATGCTCAGTTATAGCGGCTAAAGAAGCTGAAGCTGTTAGAGCTAAGCATTGCTGGATATAGGTGTCCCCAACCAAGCTAGAGTTAAGAGTTCGGGAAGGCGAGCGAAGCAAGGGGGCAGTGTAGCGATTCTTACTTTATATGCTATAATGCCTTACTCTATTAACAAAAAGAAGACATCGATCTCACTAGAACAAAACGCGAGTCTGAAGACCCACTTGTTAGATTATACCTCAAGGGGTCTCATATCAAGAATTCCTTTCTATACGCATTTCTTTCCAGCTAAATTTTTATTTAACTAAAGATCCAAGTTCCATGGGTATAGTGATCCAACTTTAAATGCAAACTGTAAGCTAAAAAAAGAGCTCTATTTTTATCGGGTGGGTAGAAGTTTGATATGGAATATCAAACTTCGAGTTACCTGTAGCTCTAGAAGGATATTGGGAACGAGGGTCACCCCCCATATGAAATATGGGAGTAACCCGAAGCCAAGGGATGTATGAAGTATCCAGAGGGCCCTGTAGCACTGAAGGCGCGAATGCTTAGGGCGTATTCGAAAGAATACATCTATGACTAGAGGATTAGGTATAGGAAGAATAGATCTATGCTTCGAACTGCTTTACAGCTAAAGTAGTCTTTCCTCACCAGCAGTTACGAGACTGTCACTCTTTCTGGAAGCTATCTTGCAAAAGAGTAGTAGGAAGGAGAGTTCGAAAGCCCACAGAAAAGGCCCGCTTCTCCAGCGCCTTATTCCCTCAACCCTGAAGCAGATTCAATACCAGGGGATATTCCGACATCGACAAGAATTTCAATTATTAATAATATAAATAGAAAAATCGTAGTATAGTTGCAGACAAGAAAGTTGCTGCGGCAAGAAAGAAGAGTTTAGTTGAATGAATGTAGTTGAAGAAAGGAAAGCTTTCCCTGCTCTAAATACCTACTTGGTTCTAATTGCAAAGCTTCTCATGGCTTTCTTTTTCAATAGGGACCGGGAAGGGCCTAGCCCAATTGAGGGAGAATGAGCTATGTATATGTGCTTTTGGAGTTGCAGTTCCTGTCCTTCTTCCTTCTTTTATTGGACCATAAAAACAGAGCCTTGTTGGCAAACTACAATCACCTTGGATGGTCTGCCTCTAATGCTTTTCCTGCCATCTATACCTTTTATTGCTTTGCTCCTGCAACCGGCATCTGATTGAAGCTCTCAAGCCAGTGTACAATGAGAATTGGATTAAGCTTCGTATTTGGCTGGAGTTCAGTCTTTCTGGAGATTGTTTTGAGAATGAAAAGTACAAATAAATGCTGTGAGGCATGGTTTGCTTACCCTACAAGGAAGCCCTGTAATGCTTAGGTCAAAAACTAACCTGATGGATATGCATATTACTTAACCGAAACCGGATTGGGAGAGAGAAATTCACTACTATGTTCCATCAGTTTCTCCTTAAGATACGAGATTTGCATTACATTAAGGAGGAGACAGAAGTCCTAGTTAGCATCCAACCCAAGACGAATGACTGATTCCTTTTTCTCTGATCTTTCATGTCTTACTCTTTAATTCTGTACCATTATTTTTCGTGTAGAGCAGTTCTTGGAGTTGCTTGGAGCTGTAAATATATTATCCAGTAAATAGATTCAGCGTGATGAGGGGTACTTTCGGCGGTTCTTTAAAGTGCACCCACCTGCAAAACATTGGTCTTTGGTTGTCAAATGATCCAAACCTTCACTTGGTCGCTGGAAACTAAACACGGATGCTTCTGTTTCAAGCACAAGATGCTCAGGCGGTGGTTTGCTTTGCGATCATGAAGGCCGGTTGGTCTTTGCATTCTATAAAGAATTTTAAAGGGAAGTTTTAGTGTTATTAAAAGAAATATACTTTTCAAAATACCAATCATGTGATATATTTTCAATGGCGATTTGATCCTACTGAGTTAACTACCACACCCAATTGTTCATTTCAAAGGCATAGCAATAGATGTTCTAGCATATAGCAAGGCTACAAGGGCAACCATGCCAGAATAAAGAACCACTATAAGGATAAAACAATGTCTTAATCGAATGATATGAAAGGGAAAATCTCTAATAATGGTAACAGAAATTTTGCAAGCTATATAGAGGGCATATCTTTTGCTTGAACAATTTGTTTAATTTCACCAGACCCTTACAATAGCCATTATTGTAAATTCAGCACAAGGATACACCCTCTTATGAATTTTGAACAACCATCACCCCTAAAATAAAATAAACGATAAGATCTCACGAAAGTTTTTAGATTACTTTGTCGAACAACAGGGCTACAGGGCTACAATGATCGCTTTCGCCATCGATGATTGTACTTTCATCTAGAGAGTATAAACATTGACATCCTACCAAATTATCCGTACTTAATCGGGCTTCAACTAAGAAAAAAGAAGATTAATATGAATTGGGTTGAACCACAGTATTTTGCTAGTTGAGCAAAGAAACCATTTTATGGCAGAGAAATCACCTGCGAGGCAGCAGTTCCGAGTAGAGAAGGCATGAGGCCACTGTAAAGTCCTCCCAGACCTTCGCTTCTAATAACCTGACAATCGGAATTTGCAGGATCCAGTGAGAGACGATTATCTCAAAAGTTTGCTAGAAAAATTCGGCCCAAGTCTGAAGTGGGAGTTGTTTAAGAAAACCAACCTCAAACATGTGCAGTAGAGTACCACCTGCAACAGGAGGGGGTTGATGGGGAACAAGTAAATTGGCATCCTTCTTGGCAACTCTTTCTGTTTGCTGGCGGGTATTCACCTGCAAGTGCAAGCAGAGCCAAGATTGAGCAAGAAACTACTGAAATGCTGGGACAAGTTCTGCAGCTTTTTGTCTGTACGAGTTCGTGGCGATAAGACAAATAAAATAACCAAGGTCACTAATCCTAGTGTCTATGGATGCCAGGGTGAAGAGGGAAACCGTTTGGAGAGGGTAAGTGATTATCTGAGCGATGATACCTCCGCCTGCACCTGCCAGCCCATTGACGACGGCGTTCGACATTGTATCAGCTATTTCCCTTCCACTTCCTACGAGTTTTGTGAGTTCAATAACTCGCTGCTGCGAGTGATGGACGTTCCCTTTATCCGGTGGAAGAACAAAATGCATTTCGCGAACAAGCCCAGTGACTGACAGCCTTTACGAGTTACTGCGAACGGTTATTCATTATGGTTAAGTATTGGGATAATTTCAGAGACCTCCCTTGAGGTTTTTTATAATTTCATTTAGGTCCCAAAAATTTTTTTAAAATTACACATACCTCCCTTATTATTTAAAATGATAATACTACCCTTAAATATTTTAATGAAATTCCCTTGTTTGATGTACTTATACTTAAAATGACTTTTAAAATTATTTTTTCATTCTTTTTCCTTCTTATTCCTTTTAATTTTAATTTTATGCAAATAAAATTATAGAACTATCACTATTATTTCTAGTTTCTATCTTATATATCTAAATCTGTAATAAAATACCATCAAAAGTATCCTATCATAGTGATAAAGTTATTATTATAGTTTTTTATTAAATAGTATGTATGGACATGAAATTTTGTCACATTTTCCTTATAATTACACTATATAATCTTATAATTGTATAAGAGAATAAATTAAAACTCATTATACAATCACATTTTTGGATATTCATTTAAAAATTTGACCAAGTCAATATTATGTTAATGTTTTGTTACTAAACCTATCAAATCAAGAGAGGTAAATATAATTTTTCAAATCTCAGGATACTCAGTGAAATTGTCAAAAATCTCATGGGAGGTTTCTAAAATTATCCTTTAAGTATTTAACATGTGCTAAGCATTTTTTTTTTTAAGGGAACCCGTGCTCAGCTCAACACGATTTTTATATTTTTTAGAGAGAAAAAAGTTCCAATGGTCTTCGAACTTTTAGCCGTGTAAAGTTTTAATCCTCGAATAATTATATGAAAACTTTTGGCCGTCAATCTATCAAACGTGCAAATTGTTGATCCTTCCGTGAATTTCGACAGTTTATGAGTGACGGTAACGAGGGCATTCTTGTCCGTGTGAGAGTATTAATCGAGTAAACTAAAAAGCAGTAAAAAGCTGCTACTTCCCAATCCATTTTCAATCTCTAGTTGCAAAAGATGAGGGGAAAATCTCTATTGCAATTAGGGAATCAACTTTAATTTACAGAGTGAAAGTAGACAGAAAATCAATAATGAAGTGGCTGGGTGGGAAATAAGGAAGTAAAAAAATGAGATGGGTAAAAATGAGGAGGCGGCGGAGGCGACAACGGTAACTGAAATTATTCAAAAATTTGTAGCACAAAAGAGTTTGAGTAGGAGACTTTTTGGGTGCCCCTGGGGCCGAAGAAAAAGGGTATTTGTGAAGAGATTTTAATAAAATTAGAAATTTTATAGGAGGATTTGAGGATTTTGTCGAGAATTGAAATTAGCCTAAATAGGGTCTCGTGTGAAGAGAAGAGGCAGTGGAGTTTTGGCCAAATGGGGTCTCTTGAGATTGGCACAAAGGAGTTTTGGCTATAAGAGATGAGGAAACAGAGGGAACAATCGGTTCATTTTTGTTAATGATAATATGCAAGTTGTAATCATTACTGGGATTGTCAAAAAGAGAGGAACAAGAGGAAGAAGGTGAATTTGGGTGGCGGAGATGATGCTAAGGATGACCAAATTGAAGCAAAATTGTTGGGAGTATAGTGACAAGAATAGAATTGCTGGGGGTTGCAGTTGCGTTATTTGTGGTGAAGGAAGGAGAGGAGGAAGATTACTCAAATAAGGGTGGTTGTGATTTAGGATCAGCGTAATTGAGATGGATGCTTTTGTGATTGTCCATTTGATCTCTACAGGAACTAATGATACTTACACTTACTGAGGATGCCCACCTCGGCCACCCGCATGTCCGAGGTGAACCCACCTCGTCCCTCATCGGAGCTCATCCGTGTCTTGGGCATATCCCCTAAGCTCGGCCGGATCCCTAGTCTACCGTGTAGGTGACCTCGGCACCTCCACCTCAACTGCACGCTGATGATGTCAAGACACCTGACATCACCCGGGATCAGTGCTTTATCTGAAAAGCATTGTCGCACTTAATGACTACTGCGAAGGACTCCTCGTCACCCTGTCCAGGCGGCTACAGTGTCAGAGTCAGGCCACCTGACAGGGAGCAGAGCCGTAATGGCAGGGCATGGGTCCCACCGACATAAGACCTCCGTCCTGCCCTCCACTCTCACTCTATAAATACTCCACACACTCCCAACAAGTAAGCATACTGTTCATTTGACAATACTATTACTTTTCTCTCGCTCTCATACTAACTTGATCGTCGGAGTGATCCCAGGGGAGAAGCCCCGCCATTCACTTCGGACACGAGGATACACCTCACTTCATCTCAGAGGAGCCTGATTCTGGTCGGTTCAACTACCCACCAAAAATCACCTCTTCAATTGGCGCCGTCTGTGGGAAACGAGACTACTATTACTAAAATGAGATCCACGCGCTCTAGAAGCGGAAGAGTTCCCTCAACAGGGGCTGGGCAGACCTCGGGAGCCCAGCAAGACCGCATCTCTGAAGAACAAGGGTCCCAAAGGACCCAGTCCAACAACGAGGACGCCATCGCCAAGATGGCCGAATTCGTATCAGACAACCCCAACATTTTTGAGGAGCTAGGAAGATACCTCAAAAGACGGGAAAGAAAAAGCCGAATCTTCCAAGAGGAGACCGACGAAGTCTCCTGAAGCGCCCTCAGGTGAGGACTCCGATGAGGGGCGTCTCTCTCGGAGTACCTCTAGGCGCGCCTCCTCCAAGGCGACCTCTAAAATTGCCTCCATCTCCAGGGCGTTTTCCCGGGGACTGTTAGGGAAAAAAGCCGAGGACCCGCCTCGGCGCCCCGGAGGCTTAGCTTCTGATTACATGCGGGCCCCGCCCTTCACAGATGACATCAACGGGGAGATAGTGCCCCCAAACTTTAAACTTCCAAACTTGCACACCTATGACGGCCGAGGTGACCCCGAGGATCACCTTCGCGCCTTCATCTCCGCATTCCTACTCTACTGCGTCCCCGACGCCGTGATCTGTCGGGCTTTCCCAATCTTCCTACACGGGACTGCCCGGAAGTGGTTCTGGAGTTTGGAACCAAGGAGCATTTCCTCCTTGAATGAGCTAATAGACCAGTTCATCCACCGTTTTGTGTCGTCTCGACCAATCACAAAGACTTCTGCTTACCTCTTGAACCTGCAACAGGGTCAAGGCGAGTCATTTCGCTCGTATGTTCAAAGGTTCAACGAGGAGAATGTGCAGATACCTGATCAGAATGAGCAAGTAACTATCGCTGCCTTCACCAACGGATTAGTGGCAGGGATCTTCAACACCGAAATCCATCGGCAGTACCCCCATACACTTCGGGAGCTCTGGGAAAGAGTGGACCAGGAAATCCGAAGTGAAGATGTAAATCGCATGAAGCGAGAAGCCCAAGCATCTCGTACGGGGCAAGATCCCCGGAGGAGGAAAGACACAGGCCGAGGTGAACCAGGCCCAAGTGACACTTCAAACCAACTCCGAGACCGCCGGAGTGTCTTCGACCGGATCGTGAAAGGCAGATCGTCCACCTCGAACGCCGAGCTGACACCCCTCAATTCCAGGCGATCCCATGTTTTGGCTGTGATGAGGCAAAATCACCTCGGCCGAACTCCCCCTGAGATCCCAGGAAGAAGGGATAAGAGGAATTCCAACCTCTACTGTGCCTACCACCGAGATGTGGGGCACGAGACCGGAGACTGCAACGACTTGAAGCGAGAAATTGAAAACCTGATCCGCCAGGGATACTTGAAGCAGTTTGTCCGCAAGGATTGAACCTTTAACCGAAGCGCCTCCCACCGGGAGAGCCGAGGTCCTCGCCGAGAAGACAGGCGGGACACTAAGCTTCACTGCCGAGGTCCCGAGGACCGAAAGGGGGATCAGAGGCCTCCACGCGACGGGTCGCCAGGCTATGGCCCGAACATTGCCGGGGTGATCAACACCATCTCGGGTGGCCCCACTGGAGGAGACAGAACTCCCGAAAAAGGACTTACCGACAAGCCGATATGGAGGTGGCCGAATCGAGCTCCAGGTTATCCGAGGTGATTACTTATGGTCCCCATGACCCTGTCCCTGCCGCCTCCAGCAATCACGAGTCCCTCGTGATTGAAGTCCTTACCAATAATTACATATTCAAGAAGGTCTATGTTGACCCCGGAAGCTCGGTAGACATCTTGTACTACCGAACTTTCGAGAGTTTGAAGCTGACCCGGGAGCAACTCACTCCGGTAAGAACTCCCCTTGTCGGTTTCGGGGGACACGTCGTCCACCCGGAGGGCATGGTGACCCTGATGGTAACTATCGGGCGTCATCCACGCTGCCGAACTGTGCCTGTCAGTTTTGCGGTGGTCAAAGTAGACTCCCCCTACAACATGCTGATAGGCCGGCCCACGCTCAACGCCTTGAGAGCCGTATACTCCACCTACCACCTGAGCTTTAAATTCCCAACACCTGTGGGGGTGGCCGAGGTGAGCAGTGACGTGGGCGCCGCCCGGGAATGCTACCTCGCCACCATTCAAGCAGCAGTCACATTCCGGCCCTCACCGAGGTCAGAAGAAAAGAGGCCAGCGGTCCTCTCCATAGACTGCATCGACCCTCAGAAGGCAGGAGAGCCCAACAGGCTTGAGCCCGGGGATGAGGTGAAACTAGTGGTTTTGGATGAAGCGAAACCTGACCAAGTGGTTCAAGTAGGGGCCGGACTCCCCTTACCCCTGAAAGAAGAAATGATCTCTCTGATCAAGGACTACCGAGACGTTTTCGCGTGGTCCGCAGATGAAGTGGTCGGAGTGCCACCCGAGCTCATGACTCACCAACTCAACGTTAACCCACAGGCCCGACCTGTGCGGCAGAAACGAAGGCACTTCGGCCCCGAAAGTAGCAAGGCCATATCGGATGAGGTCGACAAGCTCTTGCCGGCCAAGATGATCCACGAGGTCCAATATCCCACCTGGCTGTCCAACCCAGTCATGGTCAAAAAGAACACCGGTGGATGGAGAATGTGTGTAGACTTCACCGACCTCAACAAGGCATGCCCCAAAGATCGCAATCCTCTGCCGAGGATAGACGCCCTCGTCGACTCGGCGATGGGGTATGAAGTCCTCTGCTTCCTAAATGCCTTCAAAGGGTATCATCAAATAGGAATGAGTGAGGAGGACCAAGAGAAAACGGCGTTCTACACCGACCGAGGTACTTATTGTTACACTACCATGCCCTTCGGGCTAAAGAACGCCGGGGCGACCTACCAAAGGCTGATCAACCGACTCTTCAAGAATCAGATCGGCCGCAATGTGGAGGCCTATGTGGATGACATCCTCGTCAAAAGTCTCGCCACTTCGTCCTTTCTGTCAGACGTGAGGGAAGTCTTTGGTGTCCTGCGAGACTCGAGGATCAAGCTGAATCCCAAGAAGTGCGTCTTCGGCGTCACCTCAGAAAAATTCTTGGGGTATCTGGTTTCCCACCGGGGAAACGAGGCCAACCCCGACAAGGTCAAGGTCATTCAGGACATGTCCCCACCTCGGAACATCCGAGAAGTCCAACGGCTGAATGGACGCCTGGCCGCGCTGAATCGCTTCCTGTCCCAATCAGCTGAGAAAGCTCTGCCCTTCTTTAAGGTGCTCAAGAAGGCTGACCAGTTTGCCTGGACGGAAAAGTGCCAGGTTGCTTTCGACAAGCTGAAGCAATACCTCAATAACCTACCCACTCTCGCTTCACCTCGGTCCGAGGAGAAGCTCTACCTCTACCTCTCCGCAGCCGACGAGGCTGTCAGCGCTGTTCTTATCCGGGATGAGGGCACCCAAGTGCCAGTCTACTACGTCAGCCGAGCTCTCCGCGGGCCGGAGACTCGATACACTCAGGTGGAAAAACTGGTGTTGGGGCTAGTCCACGCAGCTCGGCGATTGAAGCCCTACTTCCTTGCTCATCCCATCTCCGTCAGGACCGACCAGCCCATTCGACAAATATTGGTGCGACCCGAGGCTTCTGGTCGCCTTACCAAGTGGGCTGTCGAGTTGGGAGAATATGACCTGTCATATGAGCCCCGCACCGCCATAAAAGCTCAAGCCCTAGCTGATTTCCTGGCCGAGCTGACCTTCACGGAAGGTCCAGAGTCCACCTCCGCCAGTGCCGCGGTGTCCACCCCTTCCCCGTGGACGCTGTACGTAGACGGGTCCTCTAATGGGGATGGCAGCGGAGCTGGACTGCTCCTGGAAGGACCTCAGGGAGAAGTGTGCTCTTATGCCCTCCACTTTGGCTTCCCAGCCACCAATAATGAAGCCGAGTACGAGGCCTTAATTGCTGGACTCCAGCTGGCCCGCAGGCTCGGCGCCCAGCAAATCCACGTCCGCAGTGACTCCCAACTCGTTGTACGCCAAGTTCTTGGTAAATACGAATCCAAGGATGAGACCATGCAACGGTACCTCTCCAAAGTTCACCAACTCACCGCTTACTTCGAGTCTTTCGAAATCCAAAGAATACCCCGGTCACAGAATAAGCGAGCCGACGCCTTATCCCGGCTGGCTTCCACATCATTCTCTGACCTCAACAAAACAGTCTTAGTGGAAGTCCTGAGTGAACCAGGATACGTGGAAGAGGTGGCCTGCCCCGTGCACTCTGAAGAAATCTGGATGACCCCGTTCATCCTTTTCTTGGGTCAAGGAGCCCTCCCCGAATACCGAGCCGAGGCGAGAAAAATAAAACGCAAGGCAGCTCGGTACGCTCTCCGCGATGGAGAGCTGTACAAACGCTCCTACCTCGGCCCATGGCTGAGGTGTGTCACTCCCGAGACAGGACGCCACGTCCTCCACGAGATCCACGAAGGCTTGTGTGGAGCTCACGTCGGCCACAGAATGCTAGCCAAGAAGGCTTTGCTTCTTGGATATTTCTGGCCCTCAGTTTGGCAAGACGCCCAGGACCTCGTTCTCGGCTGCCCTTCCTGCCAAGTCCACGCACCCGAGCATCACCAGCCCGCAAACTTCATTGTTCCCATCACTTCACCTTGGCCGTTTGAGCAATGGGGGACAGACATCATAGGTCCTTTCCCCAGAGCCGTCGGGGGTTATACCTTCCTGGTGACCGCTGTGGATTACTTCACCAAGTGGGTTGAGGCCGAGCCTCTGAGGACCATCACCGGGCTGGCAATTCAGAAATTCTTTTGGAAATGCATCGTCTGCCGCTTCGGCATACCTCACGTCATCATCTCGGATAATGGAAGGCAATTTGCCGAGAACCCCTTTAAAACTTGGTGCACAAACCTTGGCATCAAACAACATTTCACTTCGGTAGGCCACCCCCAGGCCAACGGTCAAGCAGAAAACTTCAACCGAACTCTCTTGCATGGCCTCAAGACCCGACTACACCGAGTTGGAACATCTTGGGTCGAAAAACTCCCCAGTGTCCTGTGGTCTTATCGGACCACGCCGAGGTCAGCCACGCAAGAGACCCCCTTCTCATTGACCTACTGAGCCGAGGCTGTCATCCCTGCCGAGATCCTTACCCCCAGACCTCGGCTGGCAGCCTATGCCGTCGAGGTGAACAACGAAGAGAGACAGCTAGATCTCGACCTCGTCGATGAACGAAGGGACCTCGCCTCAGCCCGGATAGCTTCCTACAAGAACACACTGGCACACTATTACAATGCCCGCGTCAGACACCGTAGATTCCAGCCTGGAGACTTGGTTCTTAGAAAGAACTCGGTCAGCCGAGCTGAACCACAAGGGAAATTATGCCCGAAATGGGAAGGCCCTTACCGAGTTGTGAAGTCTGACCTTAAGGGATATTGTAAACTGAGTTACCGAGATGGCTCATTAGTGCCGAGGTCTTGGCACGCCGAGAACCTCAAATTGTATTATGCTTGAATTTTTAATCAAGTTATGACTTCGGATATTATATTATTTTTCAACATCGGTATTACGCTATTAAAAAATAAGGGGGACAAGCAAGGGACGAAGTCAAAGCGAGAAATTAAAGTGCTGAGAAGAGAAGAAATAGACTTTCATTCAATAGAAAAGAGCGTTACAAAAAATACAAGGCCAAGGTCGGAATGCTACTAAGCACTCTCCACCTCGGCCACCCCTTTAAGGCCCACGAGCCTAGACCCCCTTCTCGACTCCCTCCTGGGCAGCCTTCTTTCCGGCCTCTTCTCCGCCGGGGTGAAGTTCTCCTCCATGCTCTTCGCCGATGTCCCCTCCGGCTTCGTCTCCCCCAGCGTCTTCTCCTCCAGCTTCTTCACCCTCCTCGAACACTTCATCGAGTTCGGACAGCCACTTGTTGAACTCGTTCTGGACTTCGGCCAAGTTCCTTCCGGCCTGGATGCCTTCGGCCATCCGATCGCATAGCTCCTTGGAGTTCTCGTTGTAGTTGGTATGGTTTTTCAAAGACTCCAAGGCTTCGGAGGAGAGGTGAGCTGCAGTCTCGTCTATGGCTGACGTGAAGCCAAACATGAAGCTCGGCGTGAGTAGTTGGCCGAGATCCTTGGTGAAGGCCTCAGACTTCCGAAAAGCGTCCACGGCCGAGGCTCCAGCACTCTCGAGAGCTTGTTCATGGGACTTTTTCACTTCGTCCCCCCTCTTCTGCTCTTCCTCGAGGGCCGATCTGAGGCTGTTGATAGTAGCCACAGCCTCCTCATCCTTCACCTCGGCCTCCTTAAGCTGTCTTTGAAGCTCGGCCTTCTCAGACTCGGACACCGCCAATTTCTTCTCCAACTTGGAGATCTGATTTTGTAGCTTGCCGGTGTCCTGCTCCTCGACCAGAGCACAGTACCGGTGTGTCATCTCGGCCACAAAGGCTGAGTTGGAGGCTGTGGTCACCATGAGACTTTGAACCATCTCGGCCGGGGTCAGCTTCTTCATGAACTCCAAATCCCTTGGCAAGTTGGAGTGCATTACTAGCTCTTGTGCAACCCGAGGATGGCCACACCTGTCGTTGACCAAAACTTTCCAGTCCGGACACCAATTCTCGCCGGGGTGCGTCTTCTCCTCCCCGGGAAACACCGGGGGGCTATGGAAACGATTCCATAGCGAGGTCCCCGAGACTGCATTGACCGGGGGCTTCAACTGCTTGCCTCGGCCATGAGGAGGAGGGAGTGCCGTGACGACTCCAAGGGGCACTCCCTCTGGCACAGATGAGGTGGACCCAGTAGCCGCGGCGGCCGAGCTGCTTTGGCCTCCCGGAGTGGGGGTGCTTTTGGCCGCCGAAGTCTTGGCAGCCTGTCCTTGTGACTTCTTCTTCGGCGGAGGTGCCAATGTCTCGTCAGAGCTCTTCCTCTTCAGTCTCTTGGCCACTTCGGACGAGCCCGATACGACGATGTCGGACAGTTTAGTCACTGCACAAGAAACAAATATTATCATATGCCTTAGCCGAAGTGAAAGCAAAGTTATGAAAAAAAATTACAAGAAATCTTAAGTTTGGTGGAAGTGAAGGGAGTTTTGTCAGGACTGAGCAAAGCTCGGCTGATTCCCCCGTCAACCAGTACGGCTTCGGGGTAGTCCAGACTGTATATCCGAAGTCCTGACCCCATCAGTTTCTGGAAGGCCTCCACCTCGGCATCCCCTGCGGAGGGGTCGGCCTTCGCTTTAATTAGCCTCCACCAAAAACCCCTGGGGAAGTCCACTACGGATACATAGAAGAAGTCGCGCTTCCAATTCTTGATCGAGCTGGGAGCACCAATCACGAACTTCGGGATGACATTGTTCCGGTTGCAGATATAAAATCATCCCTTGTCCGTCCCATGCGCCTTGAGAGTGTAGCATCGGCCGAAGAGGTCCACAGAGGGAGTCACCTCCTGATGTCGACACAACATCTCGAAGCCTACGAGGATGCGGACGGCATTCGGAGTGAGCTGAGTAATCCTGACGCGGAAGTGACGAAGTACGTCTCTCAAGAATCTCGACGTCGGCATCCTCAGCCCGGCCTCCAACTGTTGGACGTAGATGGCCACCATGCCCATGGGGGGCTTCTCGGCCGAGTCATCCGGCCCGGGCGGTTTAATCGCATAATGCGGCCGAAAAGGGTACTTACTTAACACCTTTTCGGCCCTATCTCGTCCTATTCGACTTCTGAACTTCGGCATCTTGCCGAAGTCGATGTTGGCTGCACCCATTGGAGCTACTGGCTCCTCCACGCCCTCGTCGCGTGGTATCTCAACGCTGAGCTCCTCGTTATAGACCACCTCGGAGCCACCCTCGCTCATCTCGGATGACTCCAACTCCGAGCCCGTCTCTTTGGCTCTCACCTCGGTTGATCCTTCCTCAGAACTCGGCGTCGACCCCTCAGAGCTAGACGTCGTCACTTCTTCAGGATCCGACCTCACCTCGGTCTGGTAACTCGGTGTCACGGTTTCTTTGTGTGTTTTGGCTGTTTTGGCCATGAGTGAAAGACGAGATAAGAAAAGAAAGGGGGGTACTTACTATTGTCTACGGAACTGGACGAAGTTGATGATCTCGGCTGTGATTTCGGCTGATAGAACTGACCTCGGCTACGCTCGCGAACTTTACAAGTCTCGGATGAAAGTGAAAGGTGTGAGAAGTGCGGTGAGGGGGCCCCCCTATTTATAAGGGTTTGGGGGGAATCCGAAGAGGCGGCAAGAATGCGAAAAGACGGCCACGTTCGAATTCAAAACGCCGTGCCTCCCTCTCTCCTCATTAATGCCCCGTCCTTTCAGCTGACACCCTCTGCACGAAACGTCCCACTACTTCACGACGCGACGGTTACCAGTGACCACGTCCTATCAGATGACCTGCCCACGTGTCACGTCCCCGCATCTTCCGGAGCAGTTTCGGGACCCCGACTGATTCACGACTTCGACATAGAGAAGCCGCGGTACCTCCCTGGCCCGGAGCTCCCGGGGCTTGGGGGGCTTATTGAGGATGCCCACCTCGGCCACCCGCATGTCCGAGGTGAACCCACCCCGTCCCTCATCGGAGCTCATCCTAGTCTTGGGCATATCCCCTAAACTCGGCCGGATCCCTAGTCTACCGTGTAGGTGACCTCGGCACCTCCACCTCAGCTGCACGCTGATGATGTCAAGACACCTGACATCACCCGGGATCAGTGCTTTATCTGAAAAGCACTGTCGCACTTAATGACTACTGCGAAGGACTCCTCGTCACCCTGTCCAGGCGGCTACAGTGTCAGAGTCAGGCCACCTGACAGGGAGCAGAGCCGTAATGGCAGGGCATGGGTCCCACCGACATAAGACCTCCGTCCTGCCCTCCACTCTCACTCTATAAATACCCCACACACTCCCAACAAGTAAGCATACTGTTCATTTGACAATACTATTACTTTTCTCTCGCTCTCATACTAACTTGATCGTCGGAGTGATCCCAGGGGAGAAGCCCCGCCATTCACTTCGGACACGAGGATACACCTCACTTCATCTCAGAGGAGCCTGATTCTGGTCGGTTCAACTACCCACCAAAAATCACCTCTTCACTTACTATTCTATGATTCATGATTGCAAGAATATCATGAGGAGCTTCATCACAACTACCATTAAGCATGTCTTCAGGGAAGCAAATTGCTGTGCAGATCTTTTGGCAAAATGGGGTGCAGAAACAGAGAAAGAAGGCCTCAAGGTGTTCAATGACCAGCCTGCAGCCATCGCAAAACTAGTAGAGAATGATTGTAGGGCATTTTGTTTGCCCCGTTTTATAAATTCGAGATCTTAAACTCGATCTTTTGCTCTGGATCTTGTACTGACTGTTTCAATTTTAGTAACTTCTTTCTTACCACAAAAAAAAAGATGAGGGTGGAACTGAAATCTGAAGAGATGGCACAACTTTCTTTTCAGATCTGAACTTATCATTTCATTTGATGCATTACGCATCCTACCACAAACACCAATAAGAAACCCAGAAAGGAAGTAGGAAAAAAAAAACAAAATGAAGACTTTAGTCACTATCAAATGATGCTCTTTTACTACAACAATTCAATTTAAGAATTTTGGATTTTAATATTCCTACACGGACAAGAATGCTCTCATTTCCATTACTCATAAATGGCTAGAATTCACAAAAGGGCTTACAATTTGCACTTTTAATAGATCGATGGCCAAAAATTTCCTAATAATTGTTAAAGGGCTAAAACTTTATGCGGTAAAAAGTTTAAGGGTCATTTGGACTTTTTTCCCTTTTTTAAATTAGTTGTGAACTCGGGAAAAAATCAACAGTATTCATACACATTCATTAATATTAATATCAGAATACTAATATATTTTAGGATTAATCGTTAATATTTGGGCTTAAATTTTTGTTTAGATTATAATTCTTGCTTTGAATTTATCAAAAGGTCTATAGAGCTGCTAAAAGAACCTAAATCAGCAATGATACTACCTATCTTTCTCCACTCATATCAAGACCAAAACCCATAAAATTTATTGCAAAACTATCATCATAAGACTGGGAACACAGAAAGCCCAACAAACTAGCAAAAAACTGTCAAAGACTCAAAAAACCAAGAGCCAAAGATTTGAAAGATCAAAACCCATTTGATCAATTTAGGGTCCATAAATTCCTAAGATTTCCAGTTAGAAAATTGTCATTGTGCCTGTGGCATCTATAATGAACTATCAGATAGTTGGAAAAGCAAAGTTAGAAACACTTCTAGAATTGAACTAAAAAAAAAAAAAGAAAAAAGAGAAGAGACTACTGAAATCTTGTGCGTATAATTTAACTTTAAAATAGAAAAAAGAGAAAGAAAAGAAGAACTATTCCGGGGAGGCTATACAGTGCCACTGGCTAGTCTGATTTCTTTTGTTTGAATATGTATTGTCGATTGGTTATATTCTTTTTTTTTATTTTCTTTTTTCTGCTTCCTAGAATTTGGTTTTTTTTTCCCTCTTCATGATTTTCAAAGTTCTCTTCTTTTGCTGAAACTTTTCTTTTGGTATTTAGTTTTTTACTTTAGTCGTGTTTCTTAGCATGTTTAGTCTTTCTTCTTCTTTTTTTCCTTTTATTTGATGAAACTTTTGGGGTAGTTTTTTTTTTTTCTTTTTTCCTTAAATTTTTTTCCCAATTTTCTTTTCCATATTCTTTACATTTGTTAAAACTTCTTTTTTTTTTTTTGGTAAAAAGTTAAAACTTCATTTTCCAACTTTCATCTAGCTATTGTTGTTTCCTTTTTTCTATTTTTCTTTCACTCTATCTAATTTCGAATATCCATTTTTTAGATTTAAAATAATTATTGATTCAAAACTATTTATGGAAGCAAATATATGATTTTTATAAAGAATTAGTTTTTTATACATTTTCACTATTGGATGCATGATACATAATTCGAATTTGAATTTAAAACTCAAAATTTGCATATGTGTCGTGCATCTAATCATGATAGTGTATACACTATCAGTGTATAGAAGATTTATTCTTTTATAAAATAAAAAACAAAAACTTTTTTCTCTTTTTTTTTGGTTTGCTTGAGGGTTAATAAATAAAAATATGTTTTTTTATGTAACATGGCCTCAATAAGGGCATTTTCGCCCTGTGAGACAATCTTTTTGCTGACATCACTAGCGTTACTAACGGTTGTAAACGGTAAGGGGGTTTTTGTTAAATGTGATCATTCAAAGGGTGAGTCCATTATTTGGCCAAATCATAGGATTTGATTGGTAATTTGATCACGCCTTAGAGAGATAAATGTAATTAACGCTATATTTTCAGCACTTAACTAGAGTATTAATTTTTTTAAAACATCTTCACATACTTTTACTATAGTGTAATAGTAGGGACAATGACATAAATCATTCCCTAAAAATGATTTATTTGTACAAATTATAATGTCAACTAGGATCAACTTTGCAAAAAATAATTCAGAACGTACATAAATGTTTAGTCTTATTAAAAATGTATAATTTTTCTACCTCTTGTCCTTATTTTAGATCTTAATATTGGTATGTAGCATCACAATCCAACCCTAAAACAATAAATGATAATAAATCGTTCTATTAAGGAATCAATGGCAGAAAATAACAAAAATTTTAAATATTTACTCATTTTCCCTTCATCAATCCAATAAATTAGTAGTCACCAATGTTTCAACCATACTAGGAAGTAATTTGGCACGGGTCTAATCAATCACCCAAATTTTATTTCCACTAATGCTAAAAGCACAAGTGATGTGCATGCAATTCAAAAATTTTTGCAAGTTTTTTTTACATAAAATTTTCATCACTAAAGCAAATGCAGTATTTTAGTCTTTTTTCCTATCAAATGATTGTTATTTGGGTAGTTACAATGCTTGGAGATAATTATTTTGTTCAGATGTGTTTAGATAGATATGATTAAAAAGAGTTACAGGTGGTTTTCTTAAGAGAGAATTGTAATTTTGGTTCCAAATATTTGATACGTGAGCAATTCTAATTTCAAAGTTTAGGCAAAAGTAAATGTAATCCCAAATGTTTCTATTTCTAAATATATTTAGTCCCAATAACTAATTTTTATCAATTACTACTAAAATGAGGTTATGTGGCTGAAATTAAATTTTAAAAAATTAAGAAATTAATGAAATATTGTTAGTCATAATTTGTAATAAAATGTGACTAATTACCCATATGCTGATCAGTTGAGCAATTAGTCTTTAACTTAAAATTTTTTTTTAGTCATTAGAATTTTTATATGCTGGACTAAAGACTAATTATTCACATGAATGGCAATTTATGATTAACAATATTTACCTTTTAATTTTTTAAAATTATTTCAATAAATTAGTTTCAGTGAATGCTTGATCAGATTCCAATAGCAATTGGCAGGACTAAATATCTCTAACTACATAAATAAAGCGTCGAAGGCCTCGCTACAGTGATTTCCGTCGGTTATTTTGTAATTTCGGTGTTCATTTTGTCCTCTTTTATCCGCTGGTGCAATGCTCCTTCCACGCTGTCCTCTTTTGTCTGCTGCTTCAATTCTCCTTCCACGGCGGTTATTTTGTAATTTCGATGTTGATTTTGTCCTCTTTTGTATTGGTTTCTTTGTAATTTTCCTGTCAATTTTGTACCTTGTGGTCTTTAGTTGTCATCTCACTTAGTTATTGTTTCTTTGATTTTGTTTGTTGCAACTGTGTATAGGGATGGCAATGGGGCTGGGGATCCTTCTCCCATCCCCCGCCCATTGTCAAATAACTCCCCTCGTCCCCCATCCCATACCCTGCCCCTTGCCCCTCACCCCCCGTCCTGTCCTCGTCCTGTTTCCCCCACGGTCCCCCGTTTCCATGTCAGATTAACTTTTTTTTTTATATATAATACTAAAATCTTAAATCATTTAATTGTCGTAAAATGAGTATTAGTACATAAGATGCCAGAAATTCATATCCAAAGCCCCAGCATAGCTCTATAGCAACATAGAGCTTTTCCCATTAAGTAATAGCATTCACAGGTCTCCTGAACTAATTAGCTAAAGATGACCCGTCCATAATAAGTTATATCCATGACTATCTAAAAGGATTTAACAACTCATAATTCAACAAACTAAAAACACTCAACAATAAATCCAACTTTTCTCTTCATTAATATAACTCAACAACTTCAGAACATTTACTTTTCATCAATCTCGAGATGTGATAATTTACTTGATAAAGCAACCCTGACATTCATGGCGTGATTGTTGTTGATCGAACACATAATTGTGCAATTCTTGTTTGCCATCATTTTTTTACTACCACTTCAAAGTAACATTTGCCTAATATCTTGTTTAGGCCTTTTAGCACACATTATGTAATGATCATGCAATGTATTGGTTCCATGAGTGCTACTTGTCTTGTATTTCTTTTTACAATACTTGCACGTACCATAAAAAATGCCATATTTACCTTTCTCTCTATCAAAATGTGCCCAAACTTTCGATTTTAATTTTCTTTTTTCTCCTTCAATTTCATATTCATCTTTTTCTACTGCATCTGTCAAGTAAATTGATTCAATATTCGTTGATTGTGGAGTTGATGAATTATCCCCCTGTTCAGATGCAATTACATTTTTTGACTAGTTCATTGTGATAAGAAATCTACAAAGACAAAAAAATAAATAGCACAATAAATGGACTGATCACAAAAAAAGCAAATAGCACAATAAATCAAACTCCATTAGCTAGAGTTCTCAATCTACCCATAAAAAAAATGCCCAAAATGAACCAACCCAAGCCAAAGGAAAGACCAAAAATAACGGGATGATTTTGTGAGACGATGGAAATCAGCTGAAAAATCAAATAGCAAAACTACAATTGGTAGTTCTTAATCTCCAACAACCTAAACGTGAAGTATTAGAAAAACAAAAGTAAGTTTTAAGTGCCACGGTCCACGGCAAAGGAAAGAGACATCTAAAGGAATTGACAAAAATTGACAAAAATGGAATCTTAAGCTTTAAGCACCACGGCAAAGGGATTGACACAGATGCAATCATTTATTCACCACGTGTGCTTCATTAATCTATCAAAATAAGAATGATAAGGGAGCAAACCTATAAAGGATTCAAGAGCGGATGAAAGCAAAGCGTGAAGAATAACGCAGAACAAAGAGAGTGGAAGGTCCTGACCGTGCGGCAGTCGGCAAATGATGTGAATGAGTAGTTTTAGGAAATTTAGGGTTGTTTTATGTGTGTGTGTGTGTATATATATATATATATATTTTTTTTACGGGGGACGGGCCCGCCCCATCCCCCGCCCTATTTTAAGGCGGGGGGAAATATTTTGCCCCTACCCCGCCCCATTTCTACCCCGGCGGGCACCCGTACCCGTTGCCATCCCTAACTGTGTAGCTGCTACCTTCCATTCCCTAATGCGGCATGATTTTTTTTGACTATACAAATCTATATATATTCTTGCATCCTATTTGTGTGCCTTTATATATATATATATATATATATATTCATTTTCTCCAAAATATATATGTCGACAAAAATAATGATTTTCTGGAAAGTATATATATCGACAGAAATTTTGTGCATATCTAATAAATATAAATCAATTGTGCCACTTGTATTAGCTTCCACTAATATGACCAATTGTTTTTGAAAATATAGGATAATTTTCCTCTATTTCAAAAATGTTACTTTAATAATATCTGTTTACTACTGAATTATTAACTTAAAGCTTTTGCATTTTAAGATTGAGTAACATAACATAAATGTGGTCAATACAAAGTGATGATTAATTGTGTGGCTTTTTATATATATTCATTTTCAGCAAAATATATATATCGACAAAAATATTGATTTTCTGAAAATTATATATATATCGACAAAAATTTTGTGTGTATCTAATAAATATAATTCAATTGTGCCACTTTGTATTAGCTTGCATTATACAACTAATTGTTTTAAAAAATACAAGATAATTTCCCTCTATTTCAAAAATGTTACTTCGATAATATTTCAAAAATTTTAAATTTGGAAAATATACCACTAAAAACCAAAATAAAAAAGACAAACTTTTCTCTAAAACTATAAAAAAAAAGATAACCAAACAACCAGAAATTTACATACAAATACTTAAAACCGGACCCTTATATATATAGCAAAAATATACATGATGCAACTAAAAAAAAAAATATCGCACTGACACATGAATGACAAGACAAATAGGAACACCACAAAGATAACAAACAAACAAAACTAGAAAAGATAGACACGCTAAAACAATATTAAACAATCTTACAAGCTCAAATAAAATATTAAATATACATATATATATACACGTGTATAAATAAATAAATAATAAAAATATAACAAACAAACAAACAAAACCCCAAAAATATAAACAATAAAAAATTAAACCATTATATCTCCTAAAATAAAATATTAAACACACACGCATATATATATCCACACGTATTACAAAATATATCGTATACCTATATATATATTAATACAAAATTCACTACAACTTTGAGTACTGCAAAATAAGTCGCATAAACATCAAACAATAAATATTTAAAAATTCTACTATAAATTACAGTGATTAAACTCTATAATTTTCATGTGCAATCATTTCTATTTCTTATAAAAAAATTTATATGCATCACCTTACTTTCAATAATATCCATTTAGTACCAAACTATTAATATAAAATCTCTCAGCTCTCAAAATTAATATTATCCTTTACCTATTCATATTATATTAATTAAAAAAATACAGCTTCCATCTATTTTAATCACATTCATTCATAACTAAATCAATATCATTTTTACTTATAGAAAAAAACTTACTTAATGAATAAACACATATTCTACCAAGCTATAGTATCAAATTATTCCAAATTATTAATTTATCTCATCACACAACAGCCAAACTATATCAAAATTAGCCAAAAAAATCTATTATCCATTTATTTTTCAACAAACTTCCCATTCTTTTATATTATTTCCATAGACTTTTCCACTGCAACAATGCACACTTTCTCATCCTTGCTATTCAAATTATGAAAATATCATCATCCTAAAATACATAAACTACCAACACCCAAAGTACAATAAATTATAACACTCTCAATGTAATTCTCCAACTAATTTTCCATCCTATCAACTTTAAAAAATTAATATATATTCCATTAATTTAAATAATATTCACTTATCACTAAATTAAAATCAAAAAACAAATGGAAACCAATACTATCCATCAAATCTGTAGATCATATTAATTTTAAAAAATACAATACAAATCACATCAATTTTACACTATCTATTTTTAAATAAATCAATCCAATATATCACTTCTCTATCCACTATTCCAACTCTATTATCATACAAAATACTCTAAATCTATGTTATTAAATAAATCTTACATTAGCCTAAGTGCACTCTCCAATTAGAATGTATATATAAAAAAAACACATGCTTTTTGCTTTCCTATTTATAATCTATTTCCTGCACAAACATCTTTTTCATAAATAAACCATCAGTTAGCACTCTTATACTAGATACAAAAAATACCAATTTCACATCGCTCTACATTTACATATACTATCTCATATTTGCTTAATCTACAATCACTACTATAATATTCAACAAAATAATAACCCTTTATTTAGGATTCCTTCTACTTTATTTTATATTCCTTACTACTCAACACCACTATAATATGGGCACCCCGCGATAGCCACAAGTCCAATGCCCAGTAAATTCTCATGCCACAAACATTTTGGATTAAAATAACAATTATCTCTCTTCTTAGTTAGAAGGGAAAATCGTTCAAAATGTCCATCACAATTTACAAGACGACTTTTTTCGTCTCTCGCTTTTCAAAGTATAATTTTAGGTCCCGTACAAATTCACATTGATTAAATTTGGTCTCTACCTAGGTTTCTGACTAGTTTTTGGCCGGAATCCAACATGTGACTTGCATGTGATCATTTTTTAAGGGCAAAATTGTCAAATCAAATTTTTACATAATCTGATTCATAGTCCCTCATATTTCACAAAATGAATTTTTTCGTCCCTAAAATTTTACAAAATGAATTGTTTCGTTCCTCACATTTCAAAAAATGAATTTTTTCATCCTTCACATTTTTCAAAATGAATTTTTTCATCACTTATTGATCATGTGTATGAATAATTTTTTTCCTATAAACCCACGTATATGTCTATTTGATTTTACTTGAACAGTACGAATAACATGTAATTTATCTCTATTGGATTTCATCTAAACATGCTAATCGTAGTTATACACATGCTATTCAATAGATATATATAGGGGTTTAAAACTAATAATTTTGTTTGAGACCCAAGTATATATTTATATGATTTCACCATTTGAACCTATTCAATATTTGTGACATTTCTCTTTTGATAATAATTTATTTATTGAATTGTATAATAAGGTCATCTAATTAATGGGTCATAACTCGAATTCTATAATTGTGCTAACAAATTTCAGTTAAAATATGAAATTTCTACTCGACACTTTTAAGACCAACATTTGAATTACTTATCTTGTGATTGTTTTAAAATTTGAAAATGCCAATCACTTATTTCTTTTTGTCACATTTTTCTTTTGTTTAT
Organism: Coffea arabica; assembly: GCF_036785885.1. Lineage (NCBI taxonomy): Eukaryota > Viridiplantae > Streptophyta > Magnoliopsida > Gentianales > Rubiaceae > Coffea > Coffea arabica. The sequence goes on from NC_092329.1 coordinate 1,509,915, forward strand.
TTTTTCTGTCCAAATTTAATACGATATAAACACTCGATAATATTTAGGATTAAATGTCTTCTTTATTTTCAAATTTCGAGTAAAAGAAAATGAATATAAGTGAAAAACTAACAATTTTTTTAAACCCATGTATATATCTATTTGATTTCACATGTTGTTCGTACTGTTCAGGTGAAATCAAATAGATATATACATGAATTTTAAAAAAAATTTATTCACACACGTAATCAATAAAAGATGAAAAAATTCATTTTAAAAAATGTGAATGATGAAAAAATTCATTTTGTGAAATGTAAGGAACGAAAAAATTTATTTTATGAAATGTGAGGGATTATGAATCGAATTATATAAAATTTGATTTGACAATTTTGCCCTTAAAATATGATCACGTGCAAGGCACGTGATGAATTCCGACAAAAAACTAGTCGAAAACCTAAGTAGAGATCAAATTTGGCCAATGTGAATTTGTAAGAGAGGTAAAATTACATTTTTAAAAGTGAGGAATGAAAAAAGTTATTTTGTAAAATGTGAGGGACATTTTGAGCGATTTTCCCTAGTTAGAATGTAATCGAATAATTTGAGTAAGAAAGACACGCCCTTCTAGCATTTTTTCATTTTTTTTAATCATAAGGGCCCGCCTGCGTCTGAAGCACCCGAGAACTTTGTGAGGGGGTCCGACCCACGGGCAGTCAACACGACGGATTCGAAGGTCAAGGGCGCTTGCAATTTCCACCTTCTGGGATACTCCCATTTATGACGTGCCATGGCGTTGAGAGATTTAGATATAACATCATCCAAGTTTATACTTTATACCGCGTTTCTGCAACTTCAGTCTCTTCCGCCTCTTCGATCAAGCCAGCTTAGCTCTCACTTCAGTTGCAACATCGTGTAATTTCTGCTATTTTTTGTACTTTGTACCGTTTACTATTTGCTTTCTGATGGTATTTATTCACTTATTTTTCCCCTTTTGATATGTCGTAATTGACCCCATGTTAGGCTGATAGTTCATTCACCTGCCGTTTGACGACGCCAGCAACTTCTCAGTGTTCTGATTTCCGTACCCCACCCATCCTAGGAGAAGTGATTTGGTGTAATCGGCTAGGTCAATCGGGAGAAGAACACAGAAAAAATCGCTTCAAGACGATGGTGAAGGAGACGGAATACTACGACGTTTTGGGGGTTAGCCCCGCCGCAACTGAAGCTGAAATTAAGAAAGCTTATTACATTAAGGTATTAGTTCGCGGCTCTTCGTGCCCTTGTATCTATTTGGTTATGCCTATGGATGGATAATGGAGGAATCCAGGAAGCAACAAAGGATTAGTCGCTGTCTCTTTGTTTCCCACTTTTCATGGTAGGAGGTGGTTTTTGATTTTGGGAGGGGGGGGGGGGTTGAAATTCGAGTTCAGATGCGCCATCCTAACACTAGGATATTCTGTTATGCTTTCTAAAGATCTTTAGAACTGTCTACTCCATTTACTTGTTCCAAATATTTTGGTTTGACTTATTTTTTGCGTAGCTTTCCATGGTCGTAGTACGTATTGAGGGTATTGAGGGATTTTAGTCGCTACTTGTAAATGGAATTTGCCTGCAGCTATATGCATATTACTTCTTGAGGGATGAATCAAGGTTTGGTGTATGGTTTTATGTTTAGGAGACTTGAATTTCATTATTTTTTAGGAGATTTGAATTGTATTTACCAGAACGCATGTTGAAGAAATTTCGTGAGAGAAGAGTAGGAGACTTAAATTGCATCCAGCAGAACACGTGTTACAGAAATTTTGTGAGACAGAGAGGGAGAGAGAGATTATAGGGCAGGGAGATAAAGTGAATAATTACCTTTTATAAAGAGGGAATGAAAGCTCCATGTGCACTTGACAACTATCTGCTAAGAGAGCAAGCTTCATTCTGAGTTCTCAAGAAAGTGATAAACAGCAACAAGATAGTATACGCGTGAAGGTGATGAAGCCAAATTGTCCATTATGCGTTCTCATATCAGATATAAAGAGTTACAGGCATTATTGCTGTCATATTTGCATCCCTTGGCAGAATATGGAAACTAATCTGGAGTAAGTATTCGCAACAAATGTAGAACCATGTGTTTCTTAGTAGAGGTACACAAGGGAGGTGACTGAGTGTTGTCTTGTGTTCTTAAATAAGAGGATTTCCTGAGTGTTAAGTTGATTTATTTGTTGTTGCTGCTGCATTTCTAACAGGGCATGTGCTTGTTATTGTCATTATGTTGTGTTATTTATAAAAATTGATGAGAATTTATCAAAAAGAACATACATTTGTAGCTTGTGACAAGTTATTATTAATTTGCTACAGGCATACAACAGGCTAAACAAGAAGTGTAGAAAATAAAAAAAAAATCCGCCAATGATATCTTGCAGCACAGTTATCAACCAATAATAAATGTTCCTCTTTTTGTTTTTCTTGTCCCTCTTCGTTTTATCTTCCGATGCAATTTAGGGATTTGCTGCTCCTATTCTTTCAACTTATGATTAATTTGTCTTCTCGTATTTCTCATGAGGGTATGGCAGCCTGATATTTTGAATTCAAATAATTAAGTCTTTGATGTTGCCACAATTAGAGTCCCTCTTCTTGTTTCAGTTTTAGATTCAAAAGTTGGTGTTAGGCGGAGTCATTCTTATTTTAGAGTAAAAGCGCTTCCAGACTTCACGCTGCGTTTCTTGTAGGTGGTTTAATGAGTTAGTGGTATAAAATTTTTGGGTCCTGTTTTAATGCTTAGTCGCTTTTCCAGCACTTACCTACTAGGTTTACTTCAACTTAACCATCCTGCAATTTGAAGGGCTATTTGCTTACTAAAAATTAGGATTTCAATGAAAAGGCCTCTAACAAAGAGGACAATGGATTCTCTTTTTGACTTCAGAATCAGTTTACTTAGTTTATCCATTATTTGCTTCTGCATTGTAGGCACGACAGGTTCATCCAGATAAAAATCCAAATGACCCTCAAGCAGCCCAAAATTTCCAGGTAAGACTCAACTTACGAGTTTTTATTGGAGTGTTTTTCATAAAAGCTTGATCATTGTATTCCAGTACGTGTAAAAAGGTGAGAAGGCAAACTAGAAGAATTGGTATTGAAGTTATCACTGTATAACAAAGCTCACATTTCTCCACTTCCTATTGAAATTGCTGTGAATACAGAAACAAATTCTGAGGTCATGATAATCCCTGAATATAGTTGATAACCTTAGTGAACTTGCCCTGGATAATGAGATAACTGTACAGAGATAAAGATCAACTGGTTAATGTTTACTTAGATTGTCTAAGGTCTCTGCTTTATGTGTACTACTTGTTTGATTCTTAAGACTCTGCACAGCGAGTTTGGGGGACAGTAATCTATACATTTTGATTTTTAGGTTTTGGGAGAGGCTTACCAAGTGCTGAGTGATCCTGCCCAACGACAGGCTTACGATAATTATGGGAAATCAGGAATTTCAACGTCAGTTTTTGTTCTTGTTTTAAAATCAATGAGATGATAATTTTTTGAAATCTGGCACCTTTACGTATACAGTACACCTGAGCTGATGCTGGTATTTTCTATTATGATTCATACCAAAGCTTTTCATGTGTTTTTCTTGCAGTGAAGCTATAATTGATCCTGCAGCAATATTTGCCATGCTTTTCGGAAGTGAGCTTTTTGAAGAATACATTGGTCAGCTCGCCATGGCATCAATGGCTTCATTGGATATTTTCACCGAAGGTGAAGATTTTGATGCTAAAAAGCTGCAAGAAAAAATGAGGGTATAATTCTTGTGGTGCACTTGGTTTATTTTAATATGGTTTTCTGTTAACTTTGGAGGTTAGGTTTACAAGTAATTAGGGGGCAGACATGTCCTGTTGCTGAGGCTTTGTTTGTTTTAACCCTTATATACCTTTTGACATGGCTTTTAATGTTCGCCATCCATTAGAAGTTTATCTTTTTTTTTTTCAATCTGATGCCATCCTATGTTTAAATATGTGCAATATAATGCTCGTGGATTGATTTTTATTTTTTTTCTACATCAACAACAGCTTTAAATGTTGACCTATTTTTTTTTTTTTTTTAAAACTGACATGGCTGCACGAGATTAGGCTACGTTGTGTGCTCTATTATCATGTGTTCTATATCAAGCTCTAATAATTTGTTCTTGTTAGAGTTCTTTCTTAGGCATTTTACTAGATAACTGCAAATCAGCAACCCAACTTTTAATGTTGTTTATGAACTTTATACATTGTTTGGCACAAGTGCTGTAGGATTACACAAAAGATTGGCCATCCAGCTTGAACAAATACAAAAAAGAACTACTGAGGAAAACTTTGTAAGCTGCTACAGAACTAACCAAGAGGAACGGACAAAGGCAAATGCATGTTTATTTCTAAACAAATATTGTAACTGTCCTGTAATATAGCATCTAGAAAATTTATTCCATCTTACAGTTCTGCTCCTTGAATCATTTATAATTCTTCCATATTGCAAGCTCAGAAGGAAGTACCTGATTTGTTAAAATTTTCTGGTTTTTTGCAAACCAGATGGTACAAAGGTCTTTTATGAACAGTGTCTAGCCTTCAAAAGTAATTCAGTGTTCCAACTAGTGGCTTTCACAGAAATGAGTCTTGTCAACTGAATTCTTTTCAAAATTTATGCTGTGAGTGGAGAACGGAATAATATTGATTGAAAGTTTCATTTGTTGCTTCATAGAATAGGGAGGGCTAACAATAAAGCTTTGTTCCATAATGAGGATGTCTGATTTCAAATATCCTTATGTTTCACAGCAATAAAACTCCCCAGTCCTCTTGTTTCACTGGCGTGCCTGTATCAACCCAGCCAACTCTGCCCCTGTGTACTTAACATCAAATTCTGTTCAAGAAAGCGCTCAGTATACCACCTATATTGGTGACAAACAGTTTTGGTAGATTAAAGATACTTGTTCATAAACATGAAAACTACCTATAGACAGATTTTATTACTTATCAGCATGTGACAGACTCCAGACTTACCAAGTTTTAATTTTGATGAACATTGGTTCCAATAGGTTGACAATCTACTGCAGACAGCCAAAATACTCTACTTAAGGTTGACCAATCTGCATTCCAAGAGCTAGGGGTAGGTTGCAACTGGACAAATGAGTGAATGCTCCCAAAGTATTTGTTACAACATCCGTAGATCTATCACTTGCAGCATCCTTAAATATAATCATTCTGTGCTAAATATAATCATTCCGTTCTGGATACCATTTTCTCTTTTAAATCATCGTTAACCACCTGCCATTTGCAGAACATGATCATTGACCCTGGTGCTTGTGTTTTCCATGAAATTGATTTTTTTTTTTTATTTCTGGTCATTTTTAATTAGTTTATCATTTGCTCAATTCCTCCTTGGAGATGTATTTGGTTTGCAGTTAAGATCCTAGAACTAGATTTTTTTAATGCTTCATTTTCTAGTAAACTGCCTCCAAGTGAAATTTACTCAAAGCTTTTCTGTGTGTTTGTGTCCTTAATTGCATCAATATTGTTACCATTGTGTTTTCTAGCAGAGTGACTTTTCCAACACATGCGTTGACTGTTTTAATAAATATTCTATCATAGTGATTGTGGAGGATTGAGTACATTTTTTTGTGGCATCTGTAGAAGGCATAGCATGAAATCATGTCAGTAAATATTCTATCATACTGAGCAATTTATAGAAGTATTGAGTATGTGTATCATCTATTTTACAATTTGAAGGACTTGTTGCCCTTTTATTTCAGGTTGTTCAAAAGGAAAGAGAAGAGAAGCTTGCTGAAATATTAAAGGATAGATTGAATCTTTATGTACAAGGAAATAAAGAAGACTTCGTTTGTCATGCTGAAGGTGAAGTGTCAAGGCTTTCTAATGCAGGTAATATCTTTTCAGTACAATTTCCATTAGGCTGTGTTGCATGCTGCGTCAATCCTTGTCTAACTTCAGACTTTAAAATTATACATATATAAATGTGTTTGTTTGTGTGTCTATACTTCCATCATCAAAAGAGCGGAACAACTGGAAAAAAGTTTTTAAATTTGAAAGGCGTACGATATGTGGTAACTGTCTTGTATGGTTGGCCTTTTTTTTGGGGGGGGGGGGGAGGGCGCTGGGGGGGTTTTAATTAATATACTTCTACCGTGTAACGGAGGGTCTTTGCCTCTATCCAACATACTGGGGAATCCAAGGTGGCAACGTGTATGTATGCACAAATATCAAGCACCTTTTTGCAGTCACTGATACTTTTGGCAGTAGTTGATCTAGTTATTATTATTTTTCTTCTACAAAGAAAGTTTTATTTGTAATTTCTTGTTATTAGTCCCTACTGGGTAAAGAGTCGATATTACGAATTTGTGCTCATGTCTTTCAGCTATTGATGCGTATTAGGCCTTTTGCCATGCTTGGTTTAGTGTCTTTGAGGTCTCAAGCAAATTGTTCTTTATGTTCTTTCTATTTCGTTGTTGTTGTGGGTTGTAGTTGTAGTAGGCTTACCTGCTCAACATTGTGGTGTTGTCTTAGTAAAATACAAGATGGGTATAATATGAGGTATTATAGTTACCCATATTATACGGAATTTTTTTCAAAAGTATGATTAAAAGTTCAGCGCAAAAAATACTTGTTTGGGAAAATTATGCATATAAATTCGTACGTGAATTGTACGAGTACATTTGAAATTTATAGATCCAAAAATATGGTTTAAATTACTGTATTTTTCAAAGGTTATGCTACATACATTCATACCAGTTTCAACTCTTATCATTGTGTATGAGATATTAAATTTATTAAAATTTTATCACCTTAGTGCTTTTATATGTATAAATCTATAGAAGTATGTTATGTGTCGCTGTTATTTTATACATAACTAGGAAGGTAAGTCATTGTCATCATTCAAGTTTTATTTATTTTTTTGTAAAGTGAATGTAATTTATTATGTGTTTTATACGGTTAATTGAAAAGTGTGAGCAGTTTTTAAACCTGTGAAATGTGGATGTTTTTTTTATTTATACGTATGAATGCGCATTATGCGAGTATAATGTGAGGATTTACTAACTGGGTGTCTAGGGCTTAAAGTAGGAATAGTAGAGATTGGGGGTGCGGGGAAGAAAAGAAAAGAAAAGGAGGAGGAAATTTTATAGTGGTCCATTTGGTCGTTGATTGTTTTTTTAGCTTTTACATTTTTTGGCCTTTGACTTGGGATTCATTTTTCTCTCATGTCAGTGTAAGATGCACTAGTGGGTTTGCGTGCATGGTACATAACCTCCAAATCTGATTTTCTCTTTTTGCATGTGGCATGCATCCAAGCCTGCTAGTGAACATAGAAATATTACATTGGCAGTGTTGGAAACATTATTCCTTCACTTGTTAGTTTAGGAGGCTGTAGATATCTGTCATGTTGTCACGTGTTGGGTAGCATCCAGGTACACTTGAATGGTTGATGGTGCATCTATCATCATGCATGCCTGGATGCTGTGCGATTTTTTTTCAGAATGTCCATGGTGTGGCTGAATGAATAGAAGATAAGGGGAGTTTTTTGTGGTCGGGTACTTCAGATGGTAATAAAGATGACCAATCAAATTCTGAGGTGGTTCAAGTCCTTGTAATTTGGTGTCTAAAACGTCTCCTTTCAAAGGCCATAGTTATTAGCATTCTATCTGGAGTTGGACTCTATATAGCTTGAGATTTTCAATACTCTGTCAGATGGCTTGATCATATGAAATTCACTTCACTTCCACAGTGCAAAAATAGAAAATTGTACAAAATATGATTACTGTTAATTTAGCAATGGTTTATGTAATTGAACGGCAATGTTCCAAATCATTTTTAAGCAAGATTTCTTTTAATATCTAAAATTGATAGACTCTTTCATTGCCATCATAAAATTGTGGTTCAACATGGTATGACAGCGCCTTTTGTCTTTTGACAGTTATGCTCACTAATTCTTATCTTTTAAAATCGCTCATTATTTTGTCTAAATAATTTGCTTCTATTCCAAATTTTTAGAAGCAAGGGATTGAAAATGGGATTATAGAAAATACTTCAATTTTGTTGAAGTTTCGAAAATAGTTTTATATTTTTTCCTTGAAACCCTAACAAAGCTTTCATGTGGACAATGACTCTTAATGAATTTAAGATTGATAAGTTCTTGAATGCTATAGCTGTTGAAGGGGAGAAGATCACACAGTGATTTTAGCTGAACTCAGTGTGCAATCTATGTAACTATGCAAATGTAGCCAAAGTAAAGTTTGATGCCTTTTATGCTGGGTTATTACTTGTTTGGTTTCCTCCCTTTCCTTTTTGCTTTTTCTTAGCAAGTTAGATCTAGTGCGCTTTCCTCACACACCTTTTGCGGTTTTTAATTTACAGTGTGCTGGAGTTGATTTGCATATTTGTTGAAATTGGAAGACATCCTTTCTCATTCATCTTAATGTTCTCTTACAGCTTACGGTGTTGATATGTTGAATACAATTGGGTATATATATGCAAGGCAGTCAGCTAAAGAGTTGGGGAAGAAGGCAATATATCTGGGTGTGCCATTTATTGCTGAGTGGTTCAGAAATAAAGGCCATTTTATTAAGTCCCAAGTAACTGCAGCAACAGGTTGGCCCATTTCTTTTTTGCTGTCAAAATAACTATACCTTGTTGGTTTTACTTCTAAATGCTATCAAATCCTTTGGCACCTGGAATTTTTTCATAAATTCGTGTGCACATGTATTCAGTGATGCACTATATGGCACCTTCTGGGGGTTTTGGTATGAGAAATATTTTAGTAGCTCTCTGCATTTCACTACTAGTTTTTCATGTTTGGCTAAGTGACAGCATTTTAATGGAGCCCATTGGACTGAGGTAGAAGTGAACAGGAGAAGCGGTAAGATGGAAAGTGAGTGGAGACAAGTGTTGTTCGATATTTGGGGAACCAAAAGGGAGATATATAGAGGAAGAAATATTTAGATCTTTTAGATTATTCTTCATTTCCTGTTGAATACTGAATATATCGGTGCACTTTCTTGGGATCTTTGTGACAGCACTGCTGGTTCAGTGATTTATGTCTTTCTTTAGTTTTCCTCTTATGAGCAGACACAGCAAAATTTTTCTTTGAGTTTGACTTTTAAGGTTGACGAGATTGGTTGTCTCTCAATTGGTTTGAGCTTCTGAATTTCGTCATCAGGGACCTCTTTCATTTTTAGTTATTGACTTTTGTATGAAGTTAAGTTAGGAAATCGTCCTCGATGGGCAAGAAGCACAGGTCTTTTAAGTTGCATCTATATGATCTCTTGCTCTTTCATATTCCTTTTGAACTAAATAAATCTGATCTTTTATCTTATTACCTTTTGCTGCTTTTCTTAGGTGCAATTGCTTTGATTCAGCTACAAGAGGATATGAAACGACAGCTCAGTGCGGAAGGAAACTACACTGAAGAAGAGCTTGAGGAATACATGCAATCCCACAAGAAGTTGATGATTGATTCGCTCTGGAAGCTTAATGTTGCTGATATTGAAGCCACGCTCTCCCGTGTTTGTCAGATGGTATATTAGACTGTGCAATTCCTTCATAATTGGGCTTCATTGTTTTTATTGAGTTTGTTAGTGATATGGTGGTGCTAATCTTAGTGATATGGTGGTGTTTGTCAGATGGTATATTAGACTCTGCAATTCCTTCATAATTGGGCTTCATTGTTTTTATTGAGTTTGTTAGTGATATGGTGGTGCTAATCTCTTTTAGGTTCTACAAGACAACAATGTAAAGAAAGAGGAACTCCGTGCACGAGCCAAGGGTTTGAAAACCCTGGGAAAAATTTTTCAGGTACCTGATCTTGTTCCACCTTTTTATTGTCCTTCTAGCCCTTTTCATTTCCTTTTCTTCTGGTTTGTCCGAGCATTGCCTTCTTTGCATTTCTCTGTTTGTCTTCTTCTTTTTTTTTACTTTTATTTTGAAATCAATTCATATGTATTAGAGGGCCAAGTTGGCGAATGAAAATGAAACTGAAATGGCAACAAAAAGTCCACTACACAAATTGAATGGTGGTGACCCAGTGTATGATGCCTTTTCTGTGAATACATCGGCAAGATCCTCAAATACTGATGATCTACCTGCAACTCCTTTTGTACAGCAGGTAATTTTTTTTTTGGGTTTTATTTCTTATTCTGGTTAAGAACAAAAATTTCAAGCTCTCCTTGCACCTGGAAGTTTATCTGGGGATGATATCCTGTCAAAGTTTGGGCAAATATTCCATCCTAGAAAAGTACAAGGTTTTTGTAGCATCAACGGTTGTCTTCTTCCTGTTCCTCCTATTGATTTAGGTTTCATGTGACTTGATATTTGTGGAGTATATGAAAAGTAAATTAAGCAACCTTCATGCCAATAACTCAACTCCAGATCATAAGGCCATCACGTATAATTAGATCTGGTGTTCGTGGATGTTCAGTTTCTTGGACTATTTCACGTTGAATTTATTTTGGGTAGTTAATTTCCAAGTCACTTGTGGAATGGTCAATAACTAAAAGTTTTGGACGTTTCTCACCTGGAAAGTTGATGCTGCATCAAATACTCTATAAGGTTCTACTCCTAATTAGGATGTAGGCTTCTATAGTAAGGTTGATATGGCATGCAAGTTTCTAGTCATGTGAGTACAATTTGGATGTGCAGAAACATTTTTCTTCAAACGTAAGGGTTAGGTTATAAAGCTTGTTCCTTCCTTTTTGATACCTTTTTTCATTTGTAATTGAATCTTTCAGAGCCCATATGTGGAGGCTCCTCAGTTCTCAGGTGGCCAATACACCTACAATTTCCCGATGCCAACAGCACCACCTGGTGCTCAGAGACATGTATAAGCTTGCCGGAGGGTGGACTTACAGTATCTGATGTATGTATTATCCATATGGTGCTAGCAATTTGGATTTTTTTTTGTTCAGCGTTCTAAAATTCTCCATATTGGGGTACTTGCTGTTAAAATGGTGTAGTGTATATGAACCACTGATTCAGAGCCTGGTGAGTGGACTGAGATGTTGATAATGGTTATTGTTTTTGTGTTTATCCTTTGTACGAAGGCGGGCTGCAGTCCTGCTGATGTGCCAGCATTTTTTTTTGGCCAGTTGCAAATTTGTGATGTATCTCGTGTTTGCTGTAGCTCTTATTTCATGCAAAAGGCTTGGCAATCGGGCACCTCCCCCCAGGGCCCAGGCCCAGGGGCATATGGGCATGGACCAAGAAGAAAAGTGAAAAACAGAAAAGAAAGAGGGAGAGAGAGAGAGAGGAAAGAAAAATTTTCACAGGTTCTTAATTCTGAACAGCTTTGCTTCTGTACTGTTGCCTTGACAGTCCAGGCATATTTTGAGAATTGGGACCTTGCTGTTTGGGGTGCCTTTAAACGAACATGATTTTAGTGTGTGCCATTAGTTCTTTTGGTGTTTTAATTTCTTTCATGGGTTAAGTATGAAAAAACTCCCAATTATATGACAGTTGTTCAACATACTTCCTTATGATTCTAAAACATTGGGAGAGAGAGAGAGAGAAACCATTGGGAGAGGATGCCTCCCATTGCGGAAAGGAGGAAGAGAAAATGAAGAGAGGTGTGAAATAAATGAAAATTCGGAAGGGAGGTCAAACTGCGAATAAAAGGTACTATCTATAATCAGTGACAAGTCTCACAATGGATCAATTACCTCAAACAAAGTGTATGTTAGGATTATTGGGAACGTTAGATTACTCCTCAATATTGTTGTATTATATGGATCAGGAAATCAATGAATTAATGTTATGAAACTTGCCCACCAAATGAATTGATGAGACAGAATACAGCTCAACAGTGAAGCTCTTTCAAACAGGGGGGCCTATACAATTTTTAATGTTTTAGAAAGGGATCAGGAAATCAAATTTTCATGTTTTATCGATTCTCTTATTTTTTGCTTAAGACTTGCTAATGGAGTACTAGTGGAAAGCAAGATTTAGGAATCACGAAAAGGAATCATATTTGCGTTGGTGGCACGAAAAGGGGGATTAGTTTCCTTCCGTTTTGGTACATCTTATAAACTTTGACCTATCAGCGGTCAATATCAATTATGATTATTTGGGATTGTGGTGCTTTTATGAGGGTTAAAAATACTTTTGAATCGTTTGATAAATATTATCTCATAAAATTAGATGTATAATTTTTTGTATTAAAAATACTTTTAGCAAAAGTTAAAATTTAATGCTTTTAGCTTTCATGTTCATGTTTTACAAAATAATAAAAAATTAAATTTAAGCATTTTATCCTATATTATGAACTAAACAAGAAGTTAAATACGTTCAAAAAAAAATTAAATTATACATTATTCAATACAATAAGTACTTATTTAACTATGTCTGTAAATAATATACTTAAAAGCATTTAAGTAATTAATAAATGCTTTTATTAAAAGTTCTATTAGATGAAGTATTTCTCACTAAGTTACCACAATGCCAACGGCCCTTAAAAGATGTTTTGCTCCCAAGCAAACTATATAAAACTTAAATTTATCGCTATCTGGTTTGAAAGCTTACACTATAGTTTCCTATGATTCTAACTAAATTGAAAATTGGATGGAAAGCAACCAATCTAACAATTATACGTAAAATGTCAATATTGCCCTTATATAAATGAACTTCATGTGGTTTGCTGAATATTGAATTTAACTCCATTTGATTTGAAAAACTACACTATAACTCCCTATGTTTTCAATTAAATTGAAAATTAAACAGAAAACATTTCACGTATAGTAGGGGCAATATTGACATTTCACGAGCAACTGTTAGATTGGATGCTTTCCGTCCAATTTTCAATTTAGTCAAAATCATAGGAAATTATAGTGTAGGTTTCCAAATCAGATTGAGTTAAATTGAACATTCGACAAATCATAGGGAGTTTTTTGACATTTTACTCAAATTTCTATCATCTTGACTACAATATGAGAATTATATATTTTGCCTAAAAATTTTCTCTTTCATAATATTTTGCCTAAAAAATATTAAAATAGCAAAGATGATTTTGTTAATTCATATGCTATGATAGTGATTAATGATCTTATCTCACTAATATGGGAGTTAAGTGATATTTTTTTTGCAATTTTAAGAATGCCAAATGATATTACCATAAACTTCAGTAGAGATTTCTGAAATTATTTCTAACTAATAGGGTGGAAAGTATATCCTTTTACAAGTTTGAGGGACAAAACTATGCACTTAATAGTTAAAAAGGTAAAAAAAAATGTGACTGTTTGAGGGTCATTCACATTTTTTACAATTCTCTTATTGTATTTAAAACATCTTGATTAAGAAGTAGTAAAAGCTCTAGTTAAAATGGTAAAGAATCTGATTGAAGGCCATAATCAGATTCTTTACCATTCTCTTCTTGTACTTAAAATTAATGTTGATTAAGAAGTAAAAGCTCAAGTTTTATTACAAAACTTGATGTTTATAAATGAAAAATGATTCACTCAAGTGGAGAATGGTGTCTAGACACGAAGGAAGGAAGATCGTACGTATAAATATACTAACATGAATGGTACTCTGGTCAAGAGAGACGATTAAGGTGGGACTCAATCGTCAAACGTAAGAGAGATGACCGATCCATTGATGGAATAATCCCCTCACTATTCTTCCTTGGGTCAAAAATTTCTAATGTAATCAGCAGTTACTTCTGGTAGTAGAGTAGCGCTCGCCCAGTTGTGTGTAGAATAATTCTCTCTCTTCCTCAGATCAGATAGTGTCGTGTTTGCACGGTGTGCTCACGTTCTTCATTCATTCATATTACGGCAATACGCATCGCTTGAGGCGATACGCAACGCCCATATCACATGAACGTTCAACGTTCCTCTCCCTTCCCCTCTACTACTCGCTGCTCTACATGACAAAAGCGACGCACTGGAGACAGCAAGCAAGCAAAGCTGACTATTTGTTTTTCTTTTTTTATTTACCGATACGTACTCTCCTCCCTTACTATTAAAGGAGACAAAAAACCAACCTTTGTTTCTGAATCTTGTCTTTTGCTGAGTATCATCTTCAAAACCATCCTTGTAAAGATTGGAAAAAAAGAAAAAAATAAAGGGACCAAGGAAGCTTTAATTCGTCCTTCCATCCTTCCTTTTCTTTTACTGGCGGCATTTTTTTTTTTCATTCATTCATTTATTTGTTTATTTATTTATTTTTGGGTCCGAGATCTATTTGTATATCTCTCACCTTCTCGACCGACCCACACCCCCCAATCCCTCCCTCTTTTCTCCGCGGATCTCAAGCTCCATGCTACTCTGCTCTGCTGTCTGTACTGTACAGTCTATACTTGATTCACTAGTAAAGCCAAAGTAAATCAGTGGTGGTTGGTGGCCTTGGGGGAGGGGTGAGTGTTGTGTGTGTGTGGGTGTAAGGGAGAGCGAACCAGAAAATGGAAGCCCAGAAGAAATCGGCTGTATCGGATGTGGGCGCCTGGGCAATGAACGTTGTCAGTTCCGTTGGAATCATTATGGCCAACAAGCAGCTCATGTCCACCAGTGGTTATGCTTTCAGCTTCGGTCAGTCTCTCACTGTCTATTCTGCTTCTGTTGTGCATTTGTATATCAATATCTGCATTGATTTCGAAGCCCCCCTTCACGTGTCTCCCCAAAACGCCTGTTGCAAGTTGATTAAAAGTTCATATCTTTTTTGCTGCTTAATTTTTCTGTTGATGAGATTTATTGGCCTCCATGTTTCTGCCTCACCAATCTCATGGACCATACTGTCCTTCCCAATCGAGATCTGACATACATTGGCCGGTTCTATTGTGCAGCAGTTTCTCGTTAATTTCAGAGTCATGCTTGGCTTTCTTTTTTGGCTCAAATCTGCACTTGCTAGATCCTGGTTTTGATAGTTCCAATGGCAATGGTTTATGGAACTTCATTTCCTCCGTTGTCACTCTACTGTAGATTTACCTGACGCAATCTTTTGCCTTGCTTCCTCCAGCTACAACTTTGACCGGTTTTCATTTTGCTGTAACTGCGCTTGTTGGGATGGTTTCAAATGCTACGGGGTTCTCTGCATCAAAGCATGTTCCTTTGTGGGAACTTCTGTGGTTCTCAGTTGTTGCAAATATGTCTATCACAGGGATGAACCTTAGTCTCATGTTGAACTCGGTTGGATTTTACCAAGTACGACACTCAAATGCCCTCCATCTCCTCTTTAATGCTGACTTTCCTAATTGAACTGAAGTGGCCTCTACCTCCTCTTCTAGGATGGACTAATTAAACTTTTCTCGCTCTATTTCGCTGCTTGAAAGCTAATATCTGTTGGTTTGAATGGATGCTCAGTCTTCTTTACAAAAGTGAGATGCTTAATTCATTAGCCGCAAAAAAGGAATAGAAATTAAATAAAAGGTTGCTTTAATATTACTCTGGTTCAAGGGACCGCAGAACAGAAATGCAAGATTAGATCAGAAAGAAAGAGAAACGGAAGTTGAAGTTAAAGGCTTGGTGCCTAAACAAGAATAGTAAATAGATGTACGCATGTGTTTACATCCTCGCCTGGGTTTTCTCGACGTGGTTGAAGTTCGATTAACTTTGACTAACTATAAAAGAAGAGATGCTTCCCGGCCAAAATGAATGAACACTACCAATCTGTAGGCAGTCCTCCGGATGTGTGGGAAGATCAGTATGTCTAGGGTTTATTTCAATTGTGGACTTGCGAATAAAGTGGCAAACTTAAATTTGTACTCTTAGAGTGTTTGATTGGTATAGTTCACTCTTTTATCTAGTCTGCTGAATAGTAGATCCAGTTTCAGCATTCCAATCAGAATGATTAACTGACATGAATCCTATTCCTCCTGAATTTTGATACCAATTCAGTTTTTGCAAGCTTTTTACCCAATTATATGTTCTGTTTATTAGAATGATGGAACTCTACATCTCTACCTTTGCTTCTTGGGGCCAGTAATTACTGTTGTTTCATTTGTTGCTTTCACTTGAATGCTCTTTTCCTATTTGCCATACTAAATTGGTTCTTTACTGATGATTTTTTTTTCCCATTTTGTAGATATCAAAATTGAGCATGATCCCAGTAGTATGCGTGATGGAGTGGATTCTTCACAGTAAGCATTACACAAGGGAAGTCAAAATGTCAGTTGTGGTTGTAGTTATAGGTGTTGGTGTCTGCACTGTTACTGATGTCAAGGTGAATACTAAGGGTTTCATCTGTGCTTGTGTTGCAATACTATCGACATCTCTGCAACAAATTGTGAGTAAACATAAAAGTAACTTCGTTTTTATCTAAAGTATGGGCTTGGTTTGCTGCAAAAGAATGGTTCATGTTGAATTAGATGAACTACTTGTTTATGTTTAACGAGAATTGTCATCCTGATCTCCATAATTGCCATACTATAGTTTATCTGGAGACCACGCTTAGCGCATTGCTATGGACAAAAAGCATGACCACAACATCTTATGCTTATTCATTCGGCACTCAATTGGCTTTGAAAGTCTGTAAATGCAGAGTTCTTTTCATAATCAAAATAAAAAGAATTGCATAGTTTTGAAAGTTCTGGCCTTGTAAATTTGTTAGAGAACTCTACCAGTGACTGTTGATAAGCCTTTCCTTCTTTGTTTGAGGGTAACAGGTGCAATCAGAACTTCCATTCAAGGGCGGAAGACAAATAATATGTATTTTTCACCGAAATTTTTTTAAAGTTTATTATTTGACATACTGATCGTAAAACATCACCTGACTCACCTGAAATAACCAGAGATTATAATTTGGTGGTGATGATTTTTTAGATTTAAGACTATTTTCTTATGTTAATTATGTGATTGCTTCTTCCATTAGAAAAATTTTATCCAAATATTCGTGAAGATGTAGTCTCAGATATCAAGCCTTCAACGTTTTTTCTTTCTTGTTTTGTTTTGTTTTCTTACTAAACCTTGGAAGAAAATGCAATTAGATCATTCAGCTTTCCTTTGCTAGTAAAGCAGTGTTATAAACACGCATTTATTTTGAGATAATTGCCATTTGGAATCATAAAAGTTCAAAAAATTGCAAATAGTATAATGGATGCTAAAAAGGAGTTGGAATTTTGCCAGCATGAGTTACTTCAAATGCTCCTTACAAACTAAATATAAATTGGGAAGTTTCTGAGATATTGACTATATGAATGAAGGGTAAGGAGAGCTTTCAGAACACAATAGAGAAAGGAGGGTGTGGGGGGGGGGGGGGTAGACATAAAGAGTGTGGGCTCGAGGACTTCAATACCTTGGTACTTATTTTCATCTCCAGTATGGGTTTTGTTTATTGCTGTTGTCTTTGTCTCCTTCCTGGTGCCAAACATATGTTATCCGTTGTTATTCATTTCCAGTATCTTCTCCATTATTCTATGGGCCATTTCATTTTTACTGGGATATGCCAGTATTCCTTGTCTGGCCAACTTGTCTTCCGTTTTGTCTGCATTCTGTGAGAAAATAATTCTTTTTTTTCCCCCTTAAGCAAGTTATCGGAGGAAGAAATCTTGAAATGCATGCTGACTGGAGTGTTACAGTAGAATTGACCACCAAACAGTGTAGCCTCATCTGCATCCTTACCAGAGATTTTGTTGAGTTGAGTCGTTTGAGGTCCATTATGTCCGCGGATTTTCATGCTAATGGAGCGTTCATAACTTCATTTCTTACAATTTCTTGTCCTACTTTTTAAATTTAAGCACATTGGATTACATAATGTGTTAATTCCCATGGAGATTGAATTGAGAACCTCTGGAATAGTCAAAATAGAGGTTCTATTGCTGCACATGTCCTGACTTTTACAGCACAATTGCAATGTTGTAGCTGTTATCTAGAATATTTTTCTTCTTCATTGGTTCTTTAGATTCATTGGTGGAGCAATTATCCTCGTGATGCAGTCAATAGGTTCTCTGCAGAAGAAGTACTCAATTGGATCATTTGAGTTGTTGAGCAAAACAGCGCCGATCCAAGCAGCTTCTCTTCTTGTGCTGGGCCCTTTCATTGATTACTATCTTTGTGGAAAATTTATATTAGAGTACAAGTATTCTTCTGGTGCCTTTGTAAGTGTGTTTCATACTAAGTACTCTGCTGCTTTTGTGACTTTGGAGCATATTGTCTTTTTGGCTGCATCTGATTCGATGTTGTAACATGTGCAGCTTTTTATTCTTCTCTCGTGTTCTCTAGCTGTTTTCTGCAATGTGAGTCAGTACCTGTGTATTGGTCGGTTCTCAGCAGTTTCCTTCCAGGTTCTAGGTCACATGAAAACTGTCTGTGTCCTCACCTTGGGGTGGCTGTTGTTTGATTCTGAGCTGACTTTCAAGAATATCATGGGTATGCTCATTGCTGTTGTTGGCATGGTGGTTTACAGTTGGGCTGTGGAGGTTGAGAAACAGTCCAATGCAAGGATCACAAGTGTGAAAAACAGCCTGACAGAAGAGGAAATAAGATTACTCAAGGAAGGAGTGGAAAAAGCTCCTGTTAAGGACATTGAACTTGCCGAGCCAAAGGAGTAAGTCGGCGGCGGCAACGAATATCATTAGCAGCCGTGATGTTTGTGTTTAGTTACAGCTTAGTTGCATTTGCTTGTCCCAGCAAGATATTGCTCTTTTTGCTAACCGGTTGTACAACTTAGAGTTGGAAGATGGAAGTCAGCGAAGCGACTGCGATTACAGTAGTGTTTTTCCTTTCTGATTTAAATTGTCCCCTCCCATGCATTTTCAATTCAAATCCCACAAGAAGATAGAAAACGAAAGTGGAAAAGGAGAAGAAAATGATTTGTTGAATATGGCACAGTGTTAGGGTTGTGAATGATTTGAAACATTCTGCACATTCTATTTAAACTTTGTATCCAATTTCGATGTCAGGAATTCAGTTTTAAGTTATGCCATTAATAGCTTTTTTCTTGAGCAGCGAGGTTTCAGTTAATAGTTCTTTTTTTTTTTTTTTTTCGGAAACGATAGATGAGATTTTATAAATAATCAAACTTTACAATATTTGAGCAACGGCTCAATCAACTATACAAAGTGTACCATGACATTTAAGGAGAGCCAAAAAGTTTCTCCTCATTCATAAATATGCTTAGAGTATAATGGCTAATGTGATAACATAGAGTCATATTACTAGCATTCCTTACTTTAAAAGAGCACATTTGAAACAGATTAGCTAGAGCATGTATGTCTTTCATCAACGTGATAGTGTTTGGATTGTCTCCTTTCCCAGATTTTAGCAAAGCAATAAGCTGCTTGTTAGCATTAATGATTTTGATTTTTTGCCACCTCAGTTGTCTTGCTTTCATTAGTGCTCGCCTCACTGCTATGGCTTCATCTTGAATATCCATCAGCGAGCTTCTGTCCACTAAAGTCCATTCAGCTCTGATCCTTCCTCTATTCTGCTTTGCTACAATGCCAATTCCCAATTTGTGGTCCTCAGCTGATTTCTTGGTAGCTATCTGAATTTCCATCAGCCCCCTCCTCCTCCATTCCTTCCCTTCCTAATCTTTCATTTGCTTCATCTGTTTCTGATGTACTTCTCTCTGCCTTACCTTTACCAGCATCCTCATACTTCATTCACTCTGTGCTGGTTTTTTGTACAATTTTCAGTCCATCTCTCTCCTTACCTTCAAATTTCATTTCGTTTCTGTCCTTCCATAATTGCCAAAGTATGTTAGCAGTCAAAGCAATATGCTGCTTTCCTTCATTCCTACTCCTGACTTGAGCTAAAGCTGCCCACCACTGCTTAAAGCAACCTGTTTGGTTCTAGATGCCATCCCATTGTACTGGTGCCAACTTCCATACCTTTTGAGCCTGAGGGCAGTGGAACAAAATTTTGTTCCACTGTTTCCATATTATCTCCGCACCTTGAGCAAAGTGGTGAACATTGTTTTGTTCTGCTGAATATTGTTTCCCTAGTTGTTAAAGTGTTAGTAATACACCTCCATATGAACAGCTTGATCTTATGTTTAATGTTCAATCCCAAAGAATTTTCCAAATTTGTGTGTTGGAGTCATCATAACTAGAGCTAGATTCTCCTTTTGCTTCGATTTCCTTCCTCCTCTCTCCCTTTAGCAAAACTTGATAGGATGATTTTACTGAGTACTCCCCATGTTTACTATGAATCCAAAAAATGCTTGTCCCCAGACTTTGACAAACTAATAGGTATCTTCAGAATGTTATCAGCATCTTCCTTGTTGAACCTCCTGAAAATTTCATTCCTATTCCATCTGAAGTTTGAGATCAAATCTTCCACTTTCTACTCCTCCCAACTGTCTGGCATCCTGGTTGTTGGCCTTCCATTTGGGTTGTTTGGGATCCATTGATCTTTCCAAATTCTGATGCTTTTCCCTGAACCAACTCTCTTCAGTATAACCCCATTAACTGCCTCTCTCACTGACATAATGCTTTGCCAGAACCAATATGAGTTTTTAGGGATCACACAGTTCAGTATGGAATCCTTGGGATAGTACTTAGCCTTTAAAATTTTGCTAACCAAGAGGTTTGGGAATCTGATCAGCCTCCAAATCTGTTTTTCCAATAATGCTTTGTTGAAACATAGTAAATTCCTGAATCTCAATCCTCCATCCAATTTTGCCTTCATCATGTTGTCCCACGAGTACCAATGTACCTTGCTTCTCCCTTCTGATTCACCCCACCAGTATTTGGCCATCAACCCTGTGATTTCTTTGCATAGTGTAGCTGGTAGTTTGAAACAAGACATAGCATAGTTTGGTATGGCCATAGTAACAGCCTTTAACATCACCTCCTTACCTGCTGCACTTAGGAACTTGTTTTTCCAACTGTTCAATCTGGCATTGATGCTGTCTTTTATGTAGGCAAATACCTGACATTTTGTCCTTGTGATCACTATTGGGAGGCCCCGATATTTGCCTTGATTCACTGTCCTTACACCAGCTAATGGTTCACAAGTTTTCTCCTTGTCTCTTTCTTTGGTGTTCTTACTAAAACAGATAGAAGATTTCTCCAAGTTGATCATCTGATCAGATCCTTTTTCATACTGATCTAGAATTTCTCTTAATTTCCTTGCTTCTTCCCTCACAGCTTTACAAAAAATCAGGGTATCATCAGCAAAGAATAAGTGTGTGATAGCTGGCCCTTGTTTGCTAATCCTTAATCCACTTAGAAATCCCTGTCTTGCTGCTTTACTTAATAGATTTGAGAGGCCTTTAGAACACAATAAGAACAGATAAGGTGATAGAGGGTCACCTTGCCTGATGCCTTTGGAAGGAATCACATATTCCTTGGTCTCTCTATTTATATTGAAAGAATAAGAAACTAAGCTAATACACTCCATGATCCATTCTATCCAGACCTGATTGAACCCCATTTTTTCCATCACAACTTTCAGATAACCCCACTCAACTCTATCATAGGCTTTAGACATGTCCAGTTTGATTGTAGTATAGCCATCCTTGCCTTGTCTCTTATTTTTAAGAAAATGAAGGCATTCATGAGAAATGATTATGATATCCAGAATCTGTCTGTTAGGGATGAATGCTGATTGATTTTTGTTGATACATTGTTCTAGGATAAGTTTCAATCTATTGGTTAGGATTTTGAAGATGACTTTGTAGATTACATTATAGAGACTGATTGGCATGTACTGTTTCACATCAGTAGGTAGTTCTACCTTAGGAATGAGAGAGATAATGGTATGGTTCAGAGATTTGAGCATATGGCCTGAGTGAAAGAAAGACTTGATTGCTTTCACCACCTCTTCCTTGATTGTAGACCAGAATTTTTAGAAGAAGAGGGGTGTCATCCCATCAGGCCCTGGGGCTTTATTGGGATTCATAGAGAAAACTGCTAACTTTATCTCATTTTCCTCCACAGGCCTAGTTAGATTATCATTTATCTGATCAGTGATAGTTCCTTGAATACTATCCAGAATCACTTCTAGACAATCTAGCCTAGTAGACTTAAAGAGTTGCTTATAGTATCTAGCTATCTCTTCTGCAATCTCTTTGTCATTAGAAGTCCAAGATCCATCCTCTCTCTGTAAGTTTCCTATCTTATTTCTTTTTCTTCTCCCCTTCACCACTGCATGGAAGTATTTAGTGTTTTATCTCCTTCTTGTAACCAGTTTAGCCTAGCTTTCTGACTCCAGTATTGTTTCTCCTCTCTGTAAACTCACCAACTAATTTTTCAGAACTGCAACTCTCCCCTTCCTTCCTTCTATCTCTGAGCTTTTCTCCTTGATCAGTTGCTGCTTCAGGTTCAAAATCCTTTTCCTAGAGTTTTCAATAAAACCATTTCTCCATTTCAGCAAGGCAACTCTACAACTCTTAATCTTATTCACTACTCTAAACATCCTAGACCCCCTGATATCCTTCTTCCAAGTCTTTTTTATCACATCTTCAATACCTTCTCTCTGGATCCATCTTTTGTCAAAAAAGAACTTCTTTCTCATCTTTCTTCCCCCTGGAGTTGTGTCCAAAATCAACATACTGTGGTCAGAAGTTAAGCTTTCTAAATGAGTGCACTTGGGATGCTCAAAGAGGTTACTCCATCCTCCACTGCTAAGTCCCCTATTCAGCCTTTGTCTTATTTCTCCATTTTGCCACTGATTACTCCAAGTCCAGGGGTTACTTTCAAACCCAATATCCACTAACTGATTCTCCTGGATAAAGTTCCTGAAGTCATAAAAACTCCATTCCTCCCTAATTTTGCTTCCCCACTTCTCCTCGTTTGAACATAAATCATTAAAGTCTCCCATAATTAACCAGTTTTCTCCCCATAGATCTTTCCTTCTACTTATAACTTCCCTCCCACTGTCCTTTTCTCACCTGGTTATCACAGCTGGCATAAATCCCTATCAGTCACCATTCCTATTTCACTTCTTCATCCTTTATTAGCACTTCAATAGTGAAGACTGAATGTTTGATGTCTTTAACTTTGGTTTCCTCATTCCATATCAAACTCATACCTCCAGATCTATTCATAGCCTCTATCACATAACTATTATCAAAGTTCAGGATCCTTTTAATCTTCTCCATGTACTTAGCCTTGTTCTTAGTCTCACTCAGAAGAATCATCACTACAAGAAAAAAGGTCATCAATGACAACCAGCTTTTATCACAAAAAAAGTAAAAGTCGTCACTGATGACAATTACTGACAACATTTAAGTCGTCATAGAGTCGTCAGTGAATGCCCGTCGGTAAAGGTGCACATTGACAACTTTATATGTCGTCAGTAAATAGTATTCTTTACTGACAACTCACTTCGTCAATAAAAAGTACAAATATAGTGATGACTTTATATCTTGTCAGTGATGCCAACAGTAACAATGTCACTGAAACTTCGTGATGATTGTTGCTGGTATTGATTAATTACTAACAACTTTGGTTCACACTTGTCACTAAAATAGACTTGATATTGACAACTTTTTGTCATCACTGTAGGCTTTAAGTTTAGAGATACTAATTAATGACAACATTTTATTGTCAGTGGAGAAGTCTAATTAGTGACAATATACTGTAACCGTGTAGTTTGATAAAGAAAATTATCCTGGAATTAATCAATCCAACAATTCAATTTACGAATTGAGAAAAATAACAACAAAGCCTGCTAATTAAAAACAGAAGACATCCATTACATTCGAAATGCCATAATATCATACTTAAGTTCAACATCTTGCTACTGCTTTACAAAAATAAATCTAAGTCCTAAACCTAGCTAGTAGCTACTGCCGAAACACTTCAAGAGCAAAACACAACTTTGTCTTCATTGCTCTTCAATCAATTAGTAGCTGTGGATTAGAGGCCAAAAGAGTTTGAACAAGCAATACAAGTATGCATAAAGTAGTGTAATAATTAGTAGGTAACAAGTAGTTTGAGCAAAAAAAGAAACTATCTTATATTTACCTATAACAAAACTCAATCACGATTAGAATCTTAGTCAAGACTAGAACAAATAAGGCAGAAAATTAACATAACAATGACAATATCCCAAATTAGCTTAGAAGTTAGCTAGTTAAGTATTAGTGAGGTTAATACCTTTTTAACAAACTACTCAAGGCCAAACAAAAATATTACTAGCTTTTCACGTAGTGGCTTAACATGTCTTCCTAACAAAGTCATGGAACCAAAAGCTAACAAAGAATTTTTAGACTGAATATTATCTCTAACTCGAATAGTAAATTATCGGATATCATTTTACACACACTCAAAACAATAATAGAAAACCAACTACAAGCAGAGATATGTAAGAAATCATAGCTAGCAAATGGATGTACATACTTTTCATGACAGAATAGAGAAAACATGCTGTTGAAGGAACAAGGCCTTCCCACGACTTTACAAACAAGACAATCAATAAATACAATCAAATCAGAAAATGTGTCCTCAAACACCTCTATTCCTGATAAATTTCTACAT
This sequence comes from Coffea arabica, assembly GCF_036785885.1. Lineage (NCBI taxonomy): Eukaryota > Viridiplantae > Streptophyta > Magnoliopsida > Gentianales > Rubiaceae > Coffea > Coffea arabica. The sequence goes on from NC_092329.1 coordinate 1,534,275, forward strand.
ACCTGAGTTCTATACATAAAAGTTAGTCAAGGAAAGGGTACCAGCTGGACTTGTGAAGGTTTAGGAAACTTGATCTTATACAATATAAAGATTTTGTGGATCTACTAAGATCCCAACTTACTCCCTGCTCAAGATAAATTGACGTCTAACTTTGCATTTAATGCCATGCAATAAGAAAAAGAGTGGTAATGATTTTCTCAATTTTACCATTGACTACTTGTTACCCAACCCTCTCCATTTATTAAATTCAATTCATAATGCAATCCATGTGTTTCCCACTTTTTATTTAAGTTTCAAACATTATTGTTATCTAAGTTCATTTTAAAGTAAAGCCGACTCTAACTAGGACATCCATTTATACTACCTTCACCAGACTGCTTTCCTTTTATAGCGTTGTTGAAGTTACTGACCAGCTGCTTAAGAATTTGAGCATGCAGATGTACTTTTGATTTTTTTTCCCTTTTTCTTTTCTATTTCCTTTATTCCTCTCACCAACCGACCAGCTCCACTTTCATGGCTTCCTTAAATGCGACTTCTTTATGGGTACTGATCCGTATAATTGTTGAATGCTTGGCTATGGGAACCAGACTTAACGGACAATGTTGGGATCTGGAAGTTAGCTCCGATTCAAACTCTTGATTTCTGTTCATATGTTGCTTGAAAATTTCAAAAGCATGAAGTTCCCACCAAGGGGAAAGAAGCTCTCTTCCCAAGAGAGAGAAAAAGCTTCTACACGTGAGAGGAAAAGCCCTGCAATGAAATCATCAAGGCTAATAGTTCTTTCTTGAGGAGTGTTCTTTTTAATTTTGGTATTGAATTGGAATTATACTCGTCCCCCACCAGTAATACAAAGATACGTCCGTTGTTCATTGTGCTTGTGCTCTTCTGGGGTAAAAAGAAAACAGAGTAAATTGCTTGCGGTTGCGGGCATGATTTCTGATGAGTGATGCACCGTTGGGCCGCGTCACATAAAAATTTCGGTGTAGAATTAATTAAAGGACTGGCGTAGACGGCGCATCGTCTTAGTTTAGTGGCAAACCACCCGCACGGACAAGTTGGGGATGGAACGTTGGAGGCTTGATTTGTGAATTGTGAATTGTGAATTGTGAATTGTGAATTGTGAATTGTGATTGCATTGCTTGCAACTAATTGTAGTAGGCCTTTTTTTTTTTTTTTTGTTTTCTAAGAAAAAAAAAATAGTTGAAGTTTAAGGTCCCAAACCCACGATCTCTCTTCCTATACCATCTAATTCATCCAACAAGGGACCGGATGCTTTTTAATCAAATCTATAATCATAGTCTTAACCTTAATCTGAGCAAGAGTACACACATCTTCTTTTCCATTTCTTATTTTTACAAACGGTATACGTACACACATTCTGATACTATACAAGTAGCGGATAAGCAGTACTGCTGCTAATAATAAAAGTCAAAAGAGTCCTGGGAGGAAAGGAAGGAAGAGAAGTCGATATGGCTTCTTCCTCAGCAGAATCGACTGTGGCCGCCGAACCCCATTCCAATCTCCCGGAGCATGAGAATGATGACATGGGCTCTCTCTTCGAGGGAATGGTTCTCTTTACTACTCCTGTCCATACGGACTCGAATTCCATTTCTGATGATCAAAATCAGGGCAAACGAGTATCCCACGATGCTGATGCTGCTGCTGCTGCTGCTGATTCTTTATCGCAATTATCATCATCATCTTTGCCGCTTGACGAGGACTTGTTCTCCGATCTCAGTCTCATCGTTGCTGCACCTGATGATCGTCCGCCCTCGCCCTTGTCTTCACCCTCAGCCTCATCACCCGCGGCATCTCACCCTCAGCCACATCTGTCCACCCGAAAGAAGAGGAGAGCTGCTGGTTTAAGGATCGGATACGGCAGAGATAGAGATGGTCCCCAACCACCGTCGCGGCAACAACTTCCCGATCCCAACCACCACTCCCTCCAATCCAAACCACCAACTTTCCCAGTTGCATATTATCACACATCTAATACAAACGTGGCCGTGGCGGCCCATCAGGACGGTGGTCATCAGATTCGTGTTCACTTGGCCACCCAGCAACATTCGCCGCCCCATTCTGCTGCTTCCACCACCTGCTCACGCGAAGCAGATATTCAGCAGCTGGAAGAAAATGAAGCAAAACAACATGACGAAGAGGAACCAGTGCTATCAAATCATCCCACTGGCAGCTGCCAAATGGTCGAGTTCAGATTTGAAGAAATCAAGACTTGCATGACCGAGAAGCTCAAAAAAGCTCGGGAAGCCGTTTCTTTTCTCTCTGCTGCTCGCAAGGACTCTATCAGAAAGAGAAGAAAAGCCGCGCTGCAATGGAGTCAGGCATCTGCCAAGTATAGGGAACTGGAGAAGCAACTGGAGGAAGCTTGTGAAACTGAGGATTTTGAGAAAGCTGAGCGGGTTAGTGAGAGCCTTGCTCCCGCCGAGAAGGACAGGGAGCTTCTGGTTGTTGCGCTGCGTGATGCAGAAGCTGAATGTGATGCGTTTGACTCCAGGATGCAAGAGGCACTGCAGAGCCAGATTCTAGCTGAGGAGGAATCTGCCTCTTTGCTCCGGAGTTTTGCGTTGGTTTGTTCTTCCGCTTCTTTACCTTTTCCATTTTCATAAATCACGCACGAAAAAAAAAGGGATTATTATGGCCTTCACCTCATTTTGACTACTGTTTATTAATCTTCTTTGTGTACTTCATTTTGTCTTAAAGATCACCATAAGGTTTAGACTTCAGAACGCTTATTTGACTTCTCATTTGACCTCTGTCCTAACCATTAGACAATGGACGCCATAATCGTAATGGCTGTAGCCTGTAGGTTAAAGGGAATAAACAACAAAGACTTCTCTAGCATAAGCACCACTATATGGTTGAATTTGCTGCAGATTCATCTCAGAATGAGATGAAGAAACCAGTTTAAAAGTATAGCTATTAGAAAAGAATGTACACAAAGGTAGAGATTTCATAGACATGCAATCAAGGATTGAGGATCTGTCATTTGTTAAATTGTTGGCATAGGTTTATTCTTTGATTACACTCGGCTAGTATATACTCTATTCTAGTAAATATTCATAAAATGAAGAACATGAGTCACAATATTTTAAATGCTTTTCTGCCAGAATGTTATGTTATCAAAGTTGGGATGACAGATTTTCTATGTCTAAGAAAAAGACTAAAGAGTTCAAAGTGGTTTGAAATTGAAGAAAGTTGAGGTAAAATTGGATTGATGGACTATGCTGTACCAGTACTTTAGGATTTGTTTGTTTCATGGGCATCCCATTACCATTTCCATAACGTTCAAGGTTGGTTCACTAAAATTAAAAAACAGTAGCCAAAGAATGTGTCATTCCTTGAGTCACGAGGTTCCCACTTTTCGTCAAATCCATCAAGGCTACAGTTTTATTTGATTGCCATTCGTCAGCGTTCTTTACTAAATTAGAAAGAAATAAATAATGGGACAGAAATCTTTATCTTTTCCTTAACCCAGCAGAATGAATATCTCTTTTTCTGAAAAGCCACTTTGCTCTTTCCCTTCTCTCTCTGTTTTTTACTTCCTTTAATTTGACAAGAACTTATAATTTTGTCCTGATGGAAGGTGGCAGTAGTGACAGTTTCACATGGCTCAGTTACCCACGCCTTGGGCACTGAGTATGGCGATGTAATGTCGCGATTTTTCTGCCCTCCGTTGAACTTCCAAGCATAGTGCTGTATGTGATTGACTTTGTAAAATTTTATTGCTGCACTAAATCCATCAATATGTTTTAGATTGTGCACTCAAAAATTTTCCATATATGTTACTTTCATTTGAAGGTGAAAATTTTGTACATTGCTTTTGTTAGGATGCTTCAAATGGTGCAGATTTAGTCCTAGAGAATGCTAAAGCTGTGTCTTTGAGGGAAACAGAGGAATGGCTTTTATCTACTGAGGAGTTAGAGCTAAAAAAACTTCAATTGGAGATTGAATCCCAGCTGATAAATGAAGCACGACTAGCTTTAAACAACTCCATTGAGCTCTCGGTGGAAGACGATCATCGAGAAAGAGATATTCTTTACATAAAACGAGAAATTTTGGCGGACGAACTGGAGAAACTGCTTGCTTTAGTAAAAGAAAAGGAAGCTGAAATAGCAGAAAATAATTCTAAAATTGAAACAGTTGAAAGAAGGATTGATGGTGTCTTCTCGAACTTTGAACAGGTGCATTCAAGCTTGGATGAAAAGCATAACAATCTGGAGCTAGACCTTCGTCAGCTGGATTTGGAGCACGAACTTTTAACTAATAAGAAGAAACAAATTGATGATGACCTCTCTCAGGAGGAAGTGAGGGGGGAAGAGATCAGAGAAATTTCTAGAATCTCAGCAATTGAAGCAAGCATTTGTCAAGATGTTGTTGGGCTTCGGAAGAGCATGCTGCAGCTTATTCAGAAATTCATTGAAGATAAAATGAAGCTTTCTAAGACCGAACAACAATTTACCGAGGATGTCAATATGCTCAAACTTGGAATTTCATCTGCTAGAGCTTCTCTCCAGGTTGGTACTGCTTCAAAACCTGTGTTCAAGTTCTTAAGAAAGACACATTTTTGTTTCAAAAGTTCTTGTAATGCCAGCATGTAGATGAGAGATTTTATCTGACTAAAAATATTCCATCATCAATATTCCAACATAGAGGGCTCAAATAGTCAGATGGTGGGGTCTGCTATCTGAGCCCAAAGTATAAATGAAATGAATGATGGATGCTTTTCTGAATTTGCTTGTACAAGATGGTCTAACTATAGGCTGCTAAGGTTAGACAATCATATATTAGGAGATGATTTCAAATCTAATCAATAAACATTTGCGTGCCTCAAGTGTTTTAGCAGCTTGGAGTAAGTTTTTGTGTTATTTCTGCCAAAGCACTAATGTGATAGCCTAAGGAATCACTTTAGCCATCATTATCCAAACTTAGAGGTTTTGAAATTTATAAATGTGAAACCCTGGCTGTCTGCTATGATCTTTGACAGTAAATTTTGCAAAAATTCTGTTAAATCAATTTTGAGCTTAATTTTTGGGTTTGTTCAGGAGTCATATTGTTTTATTAGCTCTGGCAACGTTGAAGGAGATATTTCTGTACTTGAGTAACAGATAAATTTTCAAACCTCTAGATATTTAATTTACTTTTTTCCCCCATTTTTTGGGATGGGAAGCATGGGGAAGGATTCAAAACTGGTTTGGATGGGAATTTACTATGATAATTAGCAAAGAAAGATTCCTTTTACTTTGGGTTTTGAAATTCCATATATCAATATTAATGAAATTTTCTTTTGTTTTCTCTTGTTCTTGCTTGGTGTTTGTTGGGGGGAGGACGAGGTGATTGCTTAAAAGATATATCTTGAATCAAGTTTTTAATTTATTCAAACTCCAAAGCACTTGGTACTGTATATTTGTTGTTTGAGGTTGGTATCCCTTATGATCTGAAGTTGGTTCGCTGTTTGTGTTTTGTATCTATCTTCTTTAGAACAATTGGTCTCATTTTACCTGCCAGAAAGGGGACAAGCTAGATTTCTTATTAAATGATCATGTCCTCTTCTTTTAGGACATGATATATAGCTAGAGCCCTATGGTAATCTTGCTTTAGAAGAATTAAATGCTTAAGATTATATGAATGTGAGAACTTCATTTTATATTTATGCTCATTTTTCACCGAAGTTTCTGCAAATAATGCACAAATGTAAATCTCTTGACTGATAAGCTTATATAAGTATAATCTTCCTTCTTTAATCCATATTCTGCCTAATGACAGCAAAGAAACTCAGCTACCTGTTGTAGTGCATTATTAAACTTTTCCTTCGTTTGAGACACTCTCTCTTGTGCACACACATTCAGATGCCTGTTGTCTATCTACATATGTGTGTGTCCACGCGTGCATCTATAATATGTATTTGTGTATATATATGTTTATGATATATACTCGTGTACTTATATGTGCGTGAGTTGCTTGTGTGATCGTAGGAGCTGTCCTCGTCAAAGTCAAGCATCCAACAGGAAGTTGAATCCTGTAAACAGAGGCTTTTCTTTATAGATAAAAGACTCCCTGAGTTGGAGGCTGAGAAGAAAGTTGCTGCAACTACCAGAAATTTTAAAGAAGCAGCACGTATAGCCACCGAAGTGAAGGCACTCTCTGTTGAAAGGGTGGGAATAGGGATAAAGATGGGGGACGCCAAATCACAGCTTCAGCAGCTTGAAGAACAGATTTGCAATACAGTCAACAGACTTGAACAAACTGAATCACAGGTTTTATTGAGAGAAAAGGAATTGGAAATGGCTAGATTCCAGAGACTAACTCTAATCGCTGAAGCTGCTACAGCCGAAAGATTTGCTGCTATAGAGTTAGGTGACCTTGAAGAAGCTGATGTTTTACTTGCAGAAGCTGATGCTGCAGCTTCTGAAGCAAGAAAACTTCTGCTTCTTCGCAATTTTAGGGATGAAGATCTATCAGATCTACCTAAACATTTTGTCCCCATCGAACTTGTATCCAAGCTTGAGGGTAAGCAGCTGGCTGAACTGATGGCATCTATTCATAGTAGAGGTGGTTAATTCTCCTTCCAACTTTACATTCCCACTGGCAGGATAACTTTTTTAAAGAACCAACCGACTGACACCCCACTTCCCCACCTTCAAAAGGGAAACATAGACCAGAAGAAGAATCGCAGCAGAGATACAAACCAGGTAAACAAAAATGTGAAGACATGAAAAAAAAAAGGGAACGACGGTCAGTGGCTGGATGTCAACTTTTAACTGCATGGAGAGATTATCTGGATATGCACTAATGTGTGTGTGTGTTACACTTATTTTCACATAATTTTTTGCTGCAAGTTCTTGAAATATAGGGTAGAAATTTAAGAAGTTGAATCAGGAATATCTTAAGACACTGGAAATAATGTAGGAGTGATGTACATAGTGCATGTACCGGCACAGCACATGAAGTGGACGAAAGTTTTACGTGTTCAAGGCAGGGAAAAATATGCTACTTCTTGTTGACTTGTTCGTGACGACTGGTTGGTTGCTTAAATGGGCTCGTCTTGTTTTGGCCTTCTTTAGCTAAAGTAGTAGCAGATTTAATGATTTTTTTTTTTTCCGTAACGGCATATCTAGTCTACTCCCCTGCTACTCCTACTCCTACACAAGGGGGAACTTACGCTAGAGGGTGGTCCAATTGAACTAAGGGAACTTGACGGGGACTGAACCATCCTGTAGATTAATGAGGTTGAAATGGCAAAAAGTATTTGGTATGTCAGTCAAGCACCTTTCATTTTCAAATTTCAGCTACTATCTTGCTATGGTCTCATCAATTTTTTTCCCTTTTTTTTTTGAAGTTCTAATAACGTACCAGAAAAAAAAAATTATGCAGACAATCCAATATTTCACCTCTTTGAAATCATCTGCATATATGTAAAGGGGGGATGCCACGGTTTAGTCAACGTTCCAAAATTTCATGTTCTATTAAGGTCCATTTTTTTTTCCCTGCAACAATAGATCCTACATTTACCTGAAGAGGCCCAGTCCAAAGAGAAATCGAAGGGAATTGAACCACCTATCGGTCCAAACAAATGCATTGCGCATTTGTCCGGTTGCCACGTGAAGTGGCCTGCCACATTTTAGTGGCAAATGGTGGGAGACAGGGTACCTTAAGGCTTTGGTGGTGGCCACTGAGTTAAGCTCAAGGGTTATGTTCTATTAAAGGACATCAAACTACATTTTTAAATTTTTGAAAGCTGCATGATGGCTACTCCAAACACAATTTTCCAAATTATCTTCAATCAAAACGAGGGCAATTCTTTGTCAATTGTTTGGACAGCTGATTATTTTCCCAAATATATTTGCTTACATCATCATTACAATTTTCAATACACCTTTTTATCTTCTCAATTACCTTTTTATCTCACATACATCACATCACAATAAGTACTACAGTAAAAATATCTCAAATAACTTACAATCCAAACAAACATGTCTTTTTCCACATTTGCTGGCTTTTATCTACATCGGATCCTCATATTAGGGAATACCATTATGAAAAAAGAAAATTAGATACCCAAAAAAATAGAGACGTTGATTAGGAGAATTTCGTATTTCTACTGTGCATGCGGTAAGAACACAATTGAGATATCATCATTGAATATATGTCAAATTTGAAGTTCAAATTTAAATTTAAATAATTTGACATGCGTTCAAATCCACTAGTGCTATAATTTGTCAATGTGTATCTAAATATGTTGATTACGAGATTACATGCACTTTATGTGTATATTTTTTTCAATCCAAATAGAGAAGAATATCAAAAGAACATAAAACTCGGAGAAAAAAGTATAGTTATTTTCTCTCAAGTTGTTGACTAAGAATCAACGTCAATGATTAAGGAAGAAGAAGAAGAAAGAAATAGGCTTTGTTGTTTGCCTATGTTAAGGCGTGAAATCTGAAAACTGAAATTTAAAATTTGAAATCTGAAAGTTAATGAGTTGTTAAATATTAATTGTAATACATTTGAGTATATATCACATTAAATAATAAGTGATGTATCACAAAATTTTGTTTAGAAAATTCAGTATGACTTAATTAATTCATATGTTCTACTTTTGATTATTCAACGCATTTGAACATTTTAAAATCTAGACCCATTAAATTTAAATATTGAATTGAATTATCAAATAAGGTAGTCTTTAATTTCCATTTGAATAATTACTTCTTATGTTTTAACCCATATATATTGCAAGTTTTGCTTATTATGCAAGTCTCAAATTATATGATGAATCTTGTATTGGAAACGAACAAAATTATCTAGTATAAATGATTACTAAGAAAAAAAGGAATAGAAAACATTTGAAAAAAAAATCCTAAATTTGCTAAATAATAGGATAGGAGGGAAATGGGTCATTATGACCTTTTTTTTTATATATGAGTAGGAAATCTTGAATTTGAATCTCACACTTGTGTTCACTACCCTATACCATAACATGATGAAATTGAAAAGCCAAGAGATAAAAAAAGTGAGTTAGGCCCTGTTTAATAATTTAATTCAACACTTAAACTTAATGCGTTCAGATTTTAATATGTTTATAGTTGTTTGATAACAAAAACTAGAATATCTAAATTAATTGAATGACACTTGCTCCAAAAAATAAGAATATGATATACACTCATTAAATATATCATATTTAGTAATTTAATGAATTTAGATTTAAGTTTTAAATTTTAAATTTCATATTTCAATTATATCAAACGCAACCTAGTCTATGAAAAGACAAATAGGACTCTTCTTTTTATTCTATGAACAACTCTTTTTTTTTTTTTTTTTGGAACAAGTTGACCAATGCTTGTTCACCAGATTTGAGTGCAAAGTGATGATGAAATAAAAAATGGGGACAAAGTGCAACTTACCCTAATTACAAGGGGTTTAGTGTAATTGACCCTTTCGATTTCCTTAAAAAAAAAAAAAACCTTCACGATTTGTTTGCTGCTGTAATATATATATATATATATATATATATATATATAGTAGTCTTATTGTTAATTATTAGTAGTTTCAAAGTTGCGGTATGTCAATGAATCGAATTTTATTTAGATTCAACTTAGACCTAATGTACTTGGATAGAGTTTGGATTCCAAACCGTGTAAAAGAGTTATGGATCTGGATAGGGTTTGGTTTTCTATGATTCGTATCCAAATCCAAACTCATGCCATAGCCTATCCAGTCCATGTATATATAATTAAATTTTATAAAACATTCTAATATTTTACAATCATTGGATTGAATATAGTAAGATTTCATGATTGTTTTCTTTTTTCAAACTAGTCCTAGTTGTTATTGTAATTAGTACAATTTTTTTTAGAAAAAGGAGAAAAAGTAAGTAAAAACAAATAAATTAAAGATTGGATGTAAATACAATTGAAGTTTTAAAAATAAATCGAAGCAATCGATAATAGTTATATTTTGAGTTTATAATATTACATTCAACTTCTTGAATATTAATTTTATTATTTAAAAAAAAATTGGATGATATTTATATTTTTTTTGAAATCTGTATATTTCTACTTTAATGTATTTATAAAAATATAGCGAGTATCCATTGGTACCCCTGAATGGAAGGATTTGGTTTTGAATATATTTTTTTAGATTCATAAGGGTTTAGATCTGAGTTTGGGTTCGATCAAATTTAATGGATTTGAATTTAGATTGAAGAATCCAACTCAGAAGCTGCCATTGACATGCCTAATGCAATGGACCGTGGGGTTGGGTGGTGCCGGTTTGAGCCCTCCCACCTACGCTATAAAAAAAAAAAAAATTGCAATGGATTATGGAGGTCACCGCAATTACGAGAAAGATAAACCTCAGGGAGGTTTGCGTTAATATAACCTGTCTTCCAGAGTTGCAAGCATCCAATGCCTGAGTGCGTGTGCCCTATATCGCCGAGAGCGTGTGCTTTAGATTATTAGACCCGCCGGTTTCCGTGGTTCTCCACCACAACAATTTAGGCGACCTCTTGATTCGTTTTCCCGTAAGGCTTATCCACCATTGTACCCGCGGCTGCGCTGCTCGCTCCAATTGCAATTATCTTCAGAACGAATCAATCGTCCTCACCAGTCACGACAAGTAAGTACAATCCAAATATTTGGAATCTATCTGGGGCCTAATTTGTAACTCTCGTATCTATCTTGAATGTAGCGTTGTTTTGCGTGCGCATTTATGTCCGAGTTTGTGTATTTGAACTTAATTGTCGCTCTTGGATTGTCTGTGTTTGTCTATACGTTTCTTTCGTTGCGAATTTTATATTATAGTGTTGGAGTAAAACTCAAAGCTTGATAGAATACAGTGTCTTTTCGTTCGCATTAATCTGATGAATTGTCATCCCGATGATGGGCAAATTGAGAACCGTCTCTCAATTCATATTATCATTATCATTTTAATAATTGGCAAAAGTATTTCTCGTTAAAAACGCCTCACGTTTAGCTGCCCTTTCTCTTCATTAACAACTGGACAAAGTAGTGAGTCCGGTTTTCCTCTTTAGTCTGGATCTAAATTAGGTAACTAATTTATGAACAATTGCAGCTTTTGTTGGTTTAGAAAGTTATGGTTTCTTCACTGCTTTGTTGCCGCCATATTGAGGGCACAACTCTGCTCCATGAATACGAAGCCTGTTTCTCTTCTAGAAAAAGAATGAAGGTAGCTTCCTCAGTCGTTCCTGATAAAGACCACCTCAGTGATGTTGAATCCTCCATGGAACTGAGCCTCGGGTAATGTCCCATTGTTGTAATTTAATGTCTACTGGCAATTTAAGATGGATTCCTGTTTTTTACTGCTTTTACCTCCCTATCATGTCACTTTGCTCATCTTCTACGGCTTTTGATTGCTCAGGTGCCTGAATGACTCGCACAATTTTGCAGCTTGCTGCGACGGCGATGAAAAAGTTGGTTCAAACTCCAGAACAGAGATAAGCTGCCAGTCAAACGGCAACAGTGGCGATGTTAACCAGTCTTTTGTTGTCAGTGGCTCTTCAAATGATAATAAAACCCATACTTTATCTTCTTTGCCTTCTTATGTGACTGGATGGATGTATGTCAATCACAATGGTCAGATGTGTGGCCCATATATTCAGGACCAATTATATGAGGGTTTGGCTACTGGTTTCTTGCCCGAGGAGCTACCGGTTTATCCTATTCTGAATGGGGCTTTGACAAACTCTGTTCCCTTGAAGTACTTCAAGCAATATCCTGACCATGTTGCTACAGGTTTTGCTTACTTGGCTGCTGCCACTTCTGGCCTTAAACAATCGAGAGATTGCCCTACAGATTCACATTGCAATACTCAGAGTAGTGGAAAGTATTGTGGTTTTGGTTCAATGAATAAGGTTTTCTCCTCTGGAGAAGCTTGCTTGCCCACAGCTCCATTTGTGCCACTGGTAGATTCTACTTGACACACACTGACTCTCTCTCTCTCTCTCTCTGATATCTATATGTTTAATTGACACACAAACATATCTTGATCTGATGACTAACTCCATAATTTCACTCGCTTTACTGGTTTTAAAACACAGTCAGGTGAATCTTCTTGGCTTTTTGAGGACGACGAAGGGAGGAAACATGGGCCACACACCCTTATAGAACTCTATTCCTGGTTTCATTTTGGATATCTCCACAATTCAGTTATGGTAAGCTATTTGACTTGGTAAATCTAATTTTGGACTTGCTACAATCGGATGGCTATAGGAGCTTTTCATGGAGCCCCAATTGCAATTTTTTGGCAATATTCAACATAGCAGTTCTTAGACCTTTTATTCTTAGACTCGTATAGGTATGATCTTATGCTGATGTATGGCAATGTATCTCTGCAGATCTATCACATTGAAAACAAATTTGAACCATTCACCTTGCAATCTTTGCTAAATACATGGGGAATGGCTAGGGGTGGAGCTGTCACCATGTCTAATGCTGAAAGTGAAGAGACAGACTTGTCAGTCAACTTGATATCCACAGTTTTTGATGAACTTTGTTGTCAGCTGCACTCAGGGATCATGAAAGCTGCTCGTCGATTTATGCTAGATGAGATTGTTAGTCACATAATTTCAGACTTTATGGCAACGAAGAAGGTCCATAAGCAGTCTAAGCCTGAAGCGATCCATTTGTCCATTGAAACTTCTGCTTCAGAAGGAAAGATGGTATGGTATTCTTATGCTATAGAAGAATTTATTTTTTTGTTCCTGCTTGATGAAGCTATTATTGTGTTGTTCTGCTGGCAGTATAAAGCTCTTCATGGGAGGAAGGACTATGCTACTTATGGGTGTGAAGCTGAAGTATCTAGTATTATTGAGCAGCAGTGTTCTCCTAGTGCTATGATGCCTTCAATTTGCTTGAAATCTGTTGGAAATTTTGAAAACTTTTGGGTTGCTTATGTGGTGGTTTGTAGAGTGTTACTTGATTCTTGCATGGAAGTCATGTGGAATGCTGTGTTCTATGATACGATAGCAGAATACTCATCTAGATGGAGAAAGAGGAAACGCTGGTATACTCCTGTCTCAGTGGAACTCAGCATTCCATCTAAGCAGTATGTTGAACCACGTGCAAAGGTTGCTGTTGAAAATGTGAGTTTGTGGAATCTTGTCTGATGCGTTGAACAGTGTGCTTCATAATGTCTGAATTTCAATTTAATGTATGCAGCGGCAAGTGGAACAAGAGTGTTCTGAATGCGAGAGTGATTTTCCCCCTGGATTTGAAATCATGGCAAACTCAGTGGATACAAATATATCTGATGACATCCTTGAGATCGTGTTAGCTGATCTGCATTTATCTGTTAAGATGTCATTGATTGAGTATATTGAAAGTCTTTTAGAGGAGCAAGTGAGGAAGGTAGTTTATTCTCCAGAAGTTGCAGAATTCACTGAGGTGATACTGAAGTTATTGCATGATTTTGGATGTTACAGAGTTAATTATGCTTTTTTTGTCCACACTTACTTCCGACAAACTCCCATTCCCCTTCCTCTAGTGCAAAAAGAAAAGGAAAATGTTAAAACCTTCACTGGGGTTGGATTTTCCTCATTTGCATCTCTTTTTCCCGTTTCATCTGTTTAACAGAGTTTTTTGAATCATCAGGTTGCCTCAGATGCTTTTTCTGTGAATGGTTGTATGACTGGACAAGATCCGCCAAGGATGATCTCTGTTTCAAAAGCATCTTCATCTAACAATGTTCAACTGGCATCCCAATCAGAAGAGCGCTTTCATCAGAAAACCGTTAATGAGGGTCAAACTTCTATAACTAATATCTTGCCAAGTGTTTTTAACAATTTGCAAGTGCCTCTGGATGACCCATGTCATAAGGTATTGTTTGATAAGCTTCGACCCATGAAATTTGAAGGCAGTAGTAGAACCTGTATTACATCACAAGCCTGCAGAGTTAAACCCTCTAGATCAGATGAGTCTGTTCCAAGGATGACCTTAGATGCTGTCTTGACAGTGTGCCGGTTAAGGGTACACGATCTTGTGCTCAGAGAGTTGAAACTAATGTTGGTTGATGATGCTATTTTGGGAACTTCGATGACATTGACTCCTTTGAAGAAACTTTTGAGATCAGATCATTCTGAGGTACTCAATGATTAAATTTCTATGGTTGCCTAATTTCTGTTTGTCTTGTGCTTAACCTGAAAAGTTTACAGTCTCATCTACTTAATAAGCTTTGCATGATATTTTAACAACTCTTTATGGATCAAGAAAGATGTTTGGTTTCTTGTCTGACTCTTTCTATGACCTGACCCTTAACCTTTTCTAGGGTTTGGGGAGTGGGAGACTGGATGAGAACTCTTTTGATGAATTTAAAAAATATGGACATCGATCTTCTAGAGTGCTTGAGTTAAGTGGGAAGCACACGTATTACCGCAAGAAAAAGTTGGCTAGGCGAAATTCGGGATCAGTTTCACAGTCTGCTGCAACTGCAGGAAGCATTAGATTGCTGAGGCAGTCTGTTGAGAAGTCGAGGAAACATGAAATTTCTGAAGGCATACCAGAGAATGCAAGATTGGAAAATGCAGTTGTAAATGCTGAAAGATATGCAGTACAAAGTTGCAGAAATGATGTACATAATGCTGCCGATGCACTTGGAGATAGCTTCTTGTTAGACAATGTGTGTAACAAAAAGTTGGAAAAGGTGGCTCGAGAGGTTAAAGGTATTTTACACTTCCAATTTTTGTGCACTTTTCAGATGATGTGATTCTGCAAAATAACGTTTGCTAAGGAATGCAGCCAGGGAAGATCTTCCAAGCCGCAGCAGAAAGACTACCTCTTTTTCTACTCAGGACACCAAAGATCTCGAGAAAATTGCTCGTTCTAGAAGCAAAAAGTTTGCCAAACTAGATTTGCAGTCTTCTGGCTGTTTGGAGAAGATGCCTAATAGTTAGTGCCTTATTTTTATTTTGACCTCCAGTTGTGTGCTCAGATTTCTGTTCTTCTTGGAGAGATGTTACTTTAGTCACCAATGTTAATTATGTCTTGCGGTTTTCTGTTTCCAGATCCAGCGAGTAAAGTAGTGAAACTGAAAAGAAAGCAAGTGGAGGATGATATGGCACAATCACAATCTCGAAAAGTTTTGAGAGTCTCAAAGGGTGCTGGAAAGCAAGCAGCTTCTAAGCATGTTACAATAGAAAAGGTGAGGATGACCTGTAAGTCGAGGAAGGGAGCACCCTTTCCCCAATCTGAGGGATGTGCTAGATGCTCAGTTAATGGCTGGGAATGGCGTAAATGGTCGCTTAATGCAAGCCCTGCTGATAGGGCGCGTGCTAGGGGGACTACACGTGTTCATGCTCAAAATATCATATCCAATGCTCCTGGTTCTCAGTCGTCGAGCATCAAGGGACTTTCTGCAAGAACAAACAGGGTTAAATTGCGTAACCTTCTTGCAGCTGCTGAGGGTGCTGATCTTTTGAAAGCGACTCAGCTGAAGGTAAATGAGGGAATTCTATCATGTGAAATTTAGTGAATATTTAGTGCTAGTAAATTGATAAAGACATTACTTCAGGCAAGGAAAAAACGTTTACGCTTTCAACGGAGCATGATACATGATTGGGGTCTTGTTGCATTGGAGCCGATTGAGGCAGAGGATTTCGTTATTGAGTATGTGGGGGAACTTATCCGACCTCGTGTAAGTGGGCATCATTTTATTTGGTTATCTGGGAGAAATTTTAATTTTACACCTTTTCACGTTGAGCTATATCATAAGCTTCAAGGATAAAAGCAGAAGTAATATTTAAATTGCAACCAAAATAAGGAATAAGAAACAAAGCAGCTTCAAATGCGATTTCTTTGCAAGTTGTGTTTGATTGTTATTATCTTTGCCTTTTGGGTTTCTTTTATTTTCAAATAAATTTGGTATCATATTGCTTTGCTATAATGATGGTTGCCCTTTTCATTTCTTTTATTTTTTGATTCATTTACTAAATTTCATTTGATTTGTTGATTTGTCAGATATCTGACATACGTGAACGGCATTATGAGAAGATGGGAATTGGGAGCAGTTATCTTTTCAGATTGGACGATGGATATGTGGTGGGTGAGACGAAATAAATTGTTCATATAGTTTCATGAAAGATAAACTTATACCAGTCAGATTGGCTGAAAACCAATAGCAGATCGATAGAATTTTGCAGAAGCAAAGATATTCATGCCCTTTTTTCTGGCTTCCTTCTACATCAGTTAGCTACTTAATTTAGCTTGATGTTGCTTTCTAGTAATTTCTCATTGCCACCAGAGAGACAGCTGCCTGAGCAATGACAGAGGGGCTGAATAAATATCAGAATCTTTTGCACTACCCTGTTCCATGAGTTTGAGATTTTTAATTCCTGCAGCCATCAGTTTATGTGTTCCATTTTCTCTTATTTGTTTGACTTCTATTGCCTCTTTCCGTTATGCTTCCTTAATTTGAATGTCTCTTTTCTTGTGCATTGCACAGCTATTGTGTGAACTATCTGTCTAATTTGGGAATCGGTCTTGTTTTTCCTCCCCACCCCCCCTTTTTTTTTGTGGGGGAGGGGGGGGGGGTTTGGTTGGTATTTAGGTGCTAGCAAGCACCTGAAGATATTTCTCCTGGCCTTAAAAAATATGCTTGCTAAGATAGACTACCTTATGTTGTAGATCCCGAACCAATCCATGTTTTAATACCTATATTCTTATTTCAAGTATAAAGGAACTAAATCTCAATATATTGCATTTCTTTCCACTTCTTTGTTAAACATCATTTTATTTGTACATTCTCCAGGTTGATGCAACAAAGCGTGGTGGAATTGCTAGGTTTATAAACCATTCATGTGAGGTAACTAGTATGAAACCCATGGTTCTGTGCCATGACATGGTGGACTTTTGACTTGACATGATTTTGTCACTTTCAAATCATATACTGCAGCCTAATTGCTATACGAAGGTCATAAGTGTGGAAGGTCAGAAAAAGATTTTCATATATGCCAAGCGTCATATTGCAGCTGGTGAAGAAATTACTTATAACTATAAGTTCCCTTTGGAGGAGAAAAAGATTCCCTGCAATTGTGGTTCAAGGAGGTAATTGCCGATTTCAATTCTTGGTTCCATAGTGTTGCGATGATGTGGTACAAGTGCCATACCATTTACTGGTGATGTGGAACTCCAGAGTTTGGTTGATGAATGGATTAGATTATCATTTTTAGATCAGTCTGTATATGGATTACTGATAAGCCTTAAGCATCCATTATACGGTCAGGCATTCTGGAAATTTCTGCATGCTCATATATGATACTGCCAAATTTAGTAAGTACTTAGACATTCAAAATTGTGCATTATGATAACACAAATGATTAATTATGTCATTCTAGCATGTCTAGTTTATGTTTCATTTCTTGAGGTTGTATGGCATCGTGGTTTGTGGTCGGTGTTTCAACTGGTAATCAGCTTTACTTTTTAGTTTTAAGCTTTATAGAATGTTCTCATGTATTTAAATATTATGATACTTAAATTTGTTTATCAGAGACAATGACATGCCAGCATGGTTGAAACTATTATTGTCATGTTTGGCCTGTGAATGCAAGAAAAATGTAATCACTCTAGATGATATTAATACTAGTAAAATTGTCATGTGATCTAGTCTGTTACTTTTTAATTTCCAACAAACTGTTGAATTTCATAAAACACATTACCTTGACTTTCAAGAAACTTGCATGGATCTTCAGGTGTCGTGGCTCGCTGAATTGAGAGGCTTGAGGAGTTTAAGCTGGTTTGTTCATATATTAATCTTGCAATGAGTGTCTTAAAAGCAGCAACTATATCCTCCTTATTAATCTTTTGCTATTCTTTTTTCAGGCGATTCCTTGGATGTTAAAGCTGACGAGTCCCCAGAGGATTGGAACTGCTGCTTTTTTTTTTTTTTTTTTTTGGTGGGGGGTAGGTATGGGGCATGTTTCCTTCGCATTTCATCTTTTTGGGTTTTTCTTGTTTCATCCATCTACTTTCAGTTCTTATAAAATACAGCCGCTACCAAATTGCTTTAACCATAGTTTTTAAACGCAAGCTGATTAAAAGGGCACAATGGAGATCATACCCAAAGGGCTGATTGATAATTCTGCATCGATGTGTTAAATTAATTCGGGAATTGTTTAAGCTCAATGTTTCAGCCTTCAAGTGATGTCAATTCATTGTTTCTGCAAAACTTCAGTATTGTCACTCTGCTCCTCTTGAAGCTTTTACGTTTCAGATAACATTTTCTTCCTAATTTTATTTGGCCTTTACATGCGTTGGGGGATCGGGGGGAGAAGTGGATGAAAATGAGTAGTTGAGCGGTCTCCATCTGTGTATTTGTCAAAATTACAAGAGACCACACACTATGGTTCTGGTCCTTAGTAAGCTGTTACCACCAGGTGCTTCCTTTATCATGGATATCTGAATGTGTTGGATGTCTCTCTCTCTCAACTCTTCCTGTGGGTTTCGGACCCATTGCATGTGTGTTCTCAAAATTTCTGCAAATTAATGTCAAAATCGTGAATGTAAAAAGTTTAACTGAGAGACATAATAGTGGTTCATCAAAACTATAAAGCTAGCGGACCATTACTTAATAGTATTTCTCTTGAGAAGGAGTTTTAATGTCTGAATATTCTAAGAGGGATTGCTTGTTAGTCAACAATAAGCAATTAGGATTCCCCTTTCAAATTGTCCATAATATAAGTGATTCATCATGCTTCTGCGAGTGTCTCTGAAGAAGTGAAAAGTATCTCTATATATGTTGCTAGACTGCAAGAAAAGGCAGTTTGGAGTCCTAGATATGATAGTGAAGTTATCTGACCTGCATGGCTTATAGCTATTGACGCCTTAAATGTGGTTTCAGGTTATCCCATTCACGTTCTTCTTGTAAACGAGGTAGGTGCTGGCGACCAGTTTTGGACTTTTGCTACCTTATCCGATGTTGATGATTACTGACTCGTGTGCATATCCTTGTAGATATCTCTGAGTTGCAGATGAGTTTCTCCTCTTAAGAACTGAAAATTGGTGTTTTCTGTTTTTTGCATTTGGGCACTTTTGGGCTTTAATGTGTATAGAATTGCCCCATACCGTCATTGTTTTCGAAATGGTATATAAATTAGTTACCTGATACCGTACAGAATTATCATGGTTTACATTTGTAGTGAATATAAGAGATTTCTTAGTCTTTATGGGTATCATAGTTTGTCATCAATACCATGAGAGTTAAAGGGTATATATGTGAAATGAAATCATATGACTAATTCTCTTTGATTATCAATAATACATTTCAGAGGCCAGCAAGCGGCCTGCTCAATTTTTTCAATCAAGTGTTATAATGTATTGTTCTCCCCTTCCGGGAGTGAATTAATGCTACTTGATTGCACCCGCAGCTTATTACATTTGGGCTGAAGCCAGTTTACTATTGATTCCATAAATTTTATTTTCGGGTGATTAAACTTTTCTTTTGTTAGACAGTATTGAAACAAGAAATTACAGTCATATTTTCTATCTAAAAAAGCAAAACTGTGGATTACAAAGTATCAAATCGCACCTCATTGCTCCTTGAGAAGCCATGGACTTGGATTTGAGAATGCTGTTGATTTTTGTGTTGGACTAATATTACTAGATGTTTGTCTCAAGTGAATGTAGTATGAGTGAATATAATAACTCCCCTTTTGAATTTCTCATTGCGGCTCTGGTGTTGTTACATGGCTGCAAATATAGGCTTCTGAAACATCAATGAGGAGGGATGCCATGTCCTGCCTGAGTGTAACACAAAATAATTATTATTTTGGTTCAATTTTGTTAGCAAAAAATCTTCTCAAATGCTGATAAACCCTTTTCTCCTTTTGGTTATATTTTAAAGTTTTATCAAGTGCACAACAGATCTCAGCATTTTACATACCAATTTTTGTGTAAGAGGAGGTCATACAAATCCCAATTATTAGTTATTTTCACTTTTTATGGCGCAGGAACAATCCAGTAATGTATATATCTATTCAAATTGCAAAGTCGAAGATTATCAAGGCCCTTTGGTATGTGCTTCTATCTCTTTCTATAAGTGATCATACACCCCCGAATTCTCATCTTCTCATTTGTCCAGCTCATGACTACGTTAAGAATTACGTTAAACACCAATCCTCGCAGCTCAGTGTGTTCGTTTCTTCCAAAGTTCTAACAATGAATCAGCATTTATCTGACGTTAAATTTTTTTTTCCCCTTATGGTTCCTGTTGGGTCCACAATAGAGTGCATTTCAGCTTCGGTGACGGGTGCTGTGTGTTGGGAGTGTAGAATGTTTTAGCGCAAACATTAACGTAGCATTGTTTTGACCTTCGTGTGGTGGAGGGTGTTTTGAGTGAAGCGTCTGTCTAGATGTTGGATGGAAGGGAGAATTGTCCATTTCACTCGTACCAAAATCAATTGACGAGGCATTAAGATTTGAGGGAGGATACAATAACTATTTTCCTCTTTGATGAAGAGCAAGGAGAGAATCTGTCATACAATTGCAACTGCAATCATATAGCATATAAAATAGACAGACACCATACATTTTGGAGGTAATGAAGAGAGTTGGCTGATTGATTGCTGAAACAATTAATTTAGTTGTAAACCATGCCACTGACATTCTTTGCCGACTTAAGCTAAAATGGAGGAGTACGAGTAGAAGGATTTGCGTTTGCCGACCTTAGCTCAAATGGAAGAGTAGAAGGATTTGGCAAAACCAGAGACGAACAAGTCCTGCAGTTGCAAAATCCTTTGGTTGTCGGTTCAAGTCCGGCAGGTCGGTGTCTGCAATTGTTATAGGCCTTATTTTTAACTATCTTCCCTTGTATTTAAGTTTTTGGGGTGTGTGTTTGTTGGGGGTCCAGAATAAACTATACTAAGATTGTGGCTTGTCATATACACAGGTTTGATGGGAACAAGCTCCATTAAGGTCCAAGTTTTATTACAAGTTTACAGACAAACTGTTTCGGGGTGTCATTGGCCCATAGAAGTAGGTTTTACCAGTGCAAATGAATGGTTATTACATAGGCGTCTCTAGCAACTGGCTTTTTGTTTCAATCTATTATTTTTGTTTTCATATATGCTGTGCGGATGTTTTGTGTATTCTATTGGTAATTATTAGTTGAATAATTATGTGAAGGAGTTGATCTGACTATAACTCATATAACTCTTATAACAATGAATCACCGATCTTTTTCGAAGCCAATCAAGACATATTCTAGCTTACCTCCTCTTTGATTCACTTTACTTTCCTAACCACTACGTCCCTCTTTGGTAGTCTTCATCAGTAAGTTGTTGGGTTGCCAGTTAGTCTACTACAAGATTAAATCTCCATTCCACACCGTTGTGTGCCAACAAAGATGTAACTTCTCCATTCGTTCTCAACCGGGAGACGACCACTAATAACTCACATGACAATTACCATTACCCTTATAACCATATAATCAGCATTTGGAGCATAAGAGCACAAGTTAGACAAAATCACCAGTGGAAGAACAAGAGGTCCAATTTGCAGGGAGCTGCAGCGCATCTTCAAATACCTTACTAATGATGGCCTGCCAAAGTCAGAAAAATAGAAAGATAGCACTGCTTGTGGGAGGGGCAGGAGAGATATGAGCCAGCGGAGGCCATTGGGATGTGTACAACAAGGAAAACACTGGCCACATCACCCCAAGAGTTTGGAGATTTTTTTCTTTAGCTTTGACGAGTTCAAGAGAATGATGACAGCGATCTGCGTTCCTAATAGAGTACAACAATAGTAACAATGCTGTGCTGCTCTCTCCTCATCCAACACCTACCTGCACCTCCTACTCTACGCCCAACAGGGCCTAATATTTTCTACTACATGACCCAAAAAAAAAAAACACACACACACACACACACTTCCCCCATTTTGTTCTCGTTATAACGTTATCGTACATCACATGCTGTGGCTATTTTAGGTATCTGAACATGCTTTCATGCAGATAAACCGCCACCCTGTCTGCATATAATAAGCTAATCTTTGGATCCCTAGTTCCCACAAAGATGCTGTCATATATCAAACAGAATTTGCCCAAAATGCTTGTCATTCCCATTGCATGAGTGCACACAAATAATATCTCAAGCTTCATTTGCATTTATAACAGCAGCTTAAAGGCCATTGAGGGTAACCACAATTTGACGAGCAGTACCAAAGTCACGGTGCTCACACAGCCATATTCCCTGTATCACCAAAAAGGGAACTGTTTAAGAAACCAACCTTTCAATAATTGATGCATTGGAACAAATTCCATTAGCTTCTAAGGGTCAATATTTTATCTTTTAATCACTGGAAGCAAATATACAAAATTGAAATCCGAATTAACAAAAGTAATCATGTCTTAGAAACTTCATTACATAGTACCGAGAGATTAACAAGGGACATCCCAAGAGTTGTTTATTACTACTAAAACTAACTATACTCATTCTAGTTCTTCACAACATCAGACATTCCCACTATAAATTGCTTGTTCCATTGACCGTATATTACCTAATACTCCAGTCTTTATAATTAAAGAAAACTCACCAGACTCCTAGTCGAAGTATCGGCTCAGAATATAAATAAAATATGTCTCCGCACTATGAATATATAGCATCGGAACAATGATTAATCAATCATCATAGCCATGGCATAAGCGGACGATGGATCTTTGAATTGAAGTTCAACCATCTGTAGCTCATTACTCTACAATTTTTGATATTGTTTTGCATATATCAATTTGAATCAGAACGTCTAACATGCACCTTCACTTACTGTATTTAGTTGTTAAATCTCAGAAACCTAATCCTATGACCTATATTCTTCTACCAATCAATTCAGAACCAACACACCAGATTATCCGATATAGTTCGCTGCAATTTGTGCAACTATTAAATGAATAGATATAGGGTCCTATTGGATGGTGTGTGTTTTTGGGTGTTTGTCTAGAAATTTACTCTAGATTATTTTAATTGTTTTAGGCGTGTTTGTCCAAAACACCCCCTCCACCCTCCTACCCTGACCACCTGCCACCCACCCCTGATCACCGCCCCCTCCCTCCTCATTTCCCCCACTACCCACCACCTGCCGCCTCTCCTCTCCACAGTATGTACTCAAGGGAAGGCATGCACGTGAGAAGGAAGTTTAAGCTGCTCCAAATGGCTACACTTTAAGTAGGCATAGAATTCTTTCCTTATTGGAACCCAACAAGCCATGCAGATGACAAAGTTTGAATCTCCTTCCTTCTGCTGAGAAAATGATGAAGCCCCTCTTTCATTTGGGCTTTAGATTGGTTAACTAAACGATGAAGTAAACATGTTTGGATTAAACAAACTGGATATATCCATATGAAACATGAATGCCACAAATGAATGCTAACTTTGGTTTGGTAAACCAAAGCCAAAGCCAATAACACACAGACTATTCGAGCAATGTACAGTATAAGGTTGACAAGAAGGGTATGTTGGAAGCATGAAATTGGTCAACATGTACTTTGGGTAAAAAGGGAAAATTTTTATGAAACAGCAAGAAGAGAATGCAGTACCTGCCAAGTTCCCATGTTAAGCTTTCCATTGGTAATTGGTATCCTACACGACCCAAACACACTGTCAATGGCTTTTTCAACAATAATAAAACATAACAACATTCCAACAAAAGATAACGAACTAGATTTACGTCAGGGTGCAGCCAAACATTGATGACTTGATGTGAGCGGGCATGTCATCTGGACCTGCAGAATAATACAATTCTTGATCATCATTTTGAGATTTGTAAACAATTAACTCAAAAATATTTTGACAAATAGGATTTTACAACTTCATGCCACTTAGCCACCATTCTGGCTGCAATTTGATATTTCACAATTGGCATTTGAAATTTTCCATTCGAGGAACGAAATATTTAAACATGAATATAATTATGCAAAATGGTGTCTCAGTGTCTGCAATTTGCAAGAGATATACTGCTTGATCAACTGAAATTTCTTCAACCATGCATAGTAAAAAGTTAAAGAAGGTTTGGTGTCATGAGCACAAGAAATACAGCCAAATGATGGGACAACATAATATGCACTTGTCACAAGAGGCAAGCAAAAGGAGATGGAAACAAGACCTCAAAGATAACAACATATGTGGCATATCTTGATTTAGTTATCATCTCCAGATATTGCAATAGTTGCCAATTTCTTTGGATGTCTGATACTTAAACTACAAGATATGCCAATCCCTTCTGACAGTTCAAATTGCATTATACAGCAAGCTAAATAAAGACATGAGAACAAGAACTCGAAATTAGCAAGATACTTGGCGAATCATAATTTGTTCTCTCGAAACTTTGCAATCCAACACTTAATATAAAACTTCAGCACAGAGAAAGAAACCAAAACTTCCTAACAAACCCCTACCACCCTGCCACTTCAAGTTTAGAACCTTGGACCACATGCATCATGCTGCAAGAGTTCAATTTAACCTCTTTCTTCATCATATACTGTAGAATAACTTACCTCCTCCACTTCAGGAAGAGGATGATGATGCTAGTTATAAAAGATATATCCAGGCGCGTAAACAAATTTACAAAAAGGATTGGGTTAGGGTAGAATAAACTTTCATTAAAACTCTTCCTTGATAAAAAGTTCCTCTAACAAATGCAGAAATTGAACATACTAGCAGACCCATAAATGAAATATTAATTTCATGAAAAAAATAATTGCAAATAAAAAAAAAGCTTTCCAGGCAAATGGAACAATCTGCAAAGCAGAGAATCTTGCTCTCAGGAAAATAGGCCATAGACTAACCTTCCAATGTATGCTTCCATGGAGCTGAAGTTCCCTGGAATCAAGTTTCAAATATAAATAACACAGGAAACAGACAATATACACTATTGCATCTAAATATTCAACTAACAAGCTTACCTCAGGAACTACCCTGTTCAGAAATGTCTCAGTATCATCTCGAACATCAGAGTCATAGTTCTCATTAATGGTCAATGAAGCACTGGTATGCTGCACTGATGCATCAAGGAAAAAGGAAAATAAATGCTCCACAATATGAGCTATGGGTTCGTCACACTTACACCAATTAAGATCTGGTTAACTTACCACTATGGCCCTAGAGTTTGAGAAATTATGGACCCCTTTTGACTGAATAGTCAACTAACAAAAAAACCCTCACTGTCAAATTCCATTACACCAAAAAGACTACATTTTAAGTGTCTATGACATTTTCTGTTGCCAAAGTAACCTTTTAACAATGCTTAGTCATCAAGTTAGGGTAGTGTATTAATAAGAATAGGAATACTTCTAACAAAACAAAAACAAATTTTATCTAGCATACTTTACTTCTAAGAAAACAGTTCCATTGAATAACCCACTTATACAAATTGATAAAGCAAATACTTCTAAGAAAACAAATTCCATCAAGAATACAAATATTTCTAAGAGTACAAACCAGGATGTAACGCAATCTTATAGCAATCCCATATTTAGCTTTTTTATTTTTCATGAACAATTAGCAACATATTACTAGATAACACCTACTTGAACACTTAAAACCTCAATGATATTAACTTAAAACCTCAATGATATTAGTCTACATAGTTAAAAACCTGATAGATGCATAAAATCCAAGACTGACACAGGGAAACATGCATCACCAGAATGACATCTTTCTGACAATGCATCAAGAAAACAGTATTGGTTCCTAATATTGCATAACCTTTTATATTTTACTAATTGATTAATCCCTTTTTCTTAGAAAACAAAAATAAAATATCTACAGGAAAAAAGTGGGTAACTAATAAAATTGTAATAAATTGCTTTGATATTAAAAAAAATTTCAGCTACAAATTTAGAATAAAATAAACTATTAAACGTTCTTTGTTTGCTCGGAAGAAAATAAAAGCAATAGTTTGCAGGATTTCAGGGTAACACTAGTAATCAATGGTCAATTAGTGTAAAAAAAACGATGAGATAATCTACAACAGTCTTTCTTTTCTAAATATGTAATTATCAAAACCTAATGAATCTTAATAGGGGATGCAATTTTTTAAATTAAATGCCTATTGTAATTTTCTGCTTTTTTTAAGACAGATTCATCATGATTGCTAAGTAATATCCAAAAGATCTAAAAATATATGGAGTACTTCCAGAGTTCCAAAAGTTGATTACACTATCAGGTATTATTAGACAAAATAAATGTGCTAGACTTTCTATGCATCAGTAAAAATCAACTTTAGAGAGAGAAAGAGAGGGAGTCTGTGTGGTGATAATGATAAAATTAAGATCTAAAGATACCAGCATAAGCAATCACTTTAAGAAAATGGCTATACCAAGAAATGCATCTACCATAATACAATAAGATTTTACAAAGGGTTCTGATGAAAAATATATGAATCTAGATTGCCAAATGAATATGGAAACTAACCATATAATTGTTAAAGATGCATTTAAAATAGAAATAAGTAAACCAAAATAGTTAAAGGATTTCAAGATTAAACCATTTTTAGTATGACAATCTAGAGGTATTAAGCTGAAAAGACACCATAACCCTACCCACTATTCTGATATTAAAATCAGAAGTACGGAAATCTAGTCGATAAAGTTTAGATTGCCCTCATTGTTTTATACCTTTCTTTTGAATTATCTTTTATACATACATACTAGTCTGAGGAATTAAAATATTTATCTTATTACATTAACTTGCTCATCCTCTCCCTCCTCCACCTCCTAATAATCCAACAATTTAAAAAAAAAAAAAGAATCCAGGACAAAAACATAGAACAGGCCAATCAACAAATTATAAATACTAATGCACTCATTTGCCGGACATTTGCAGACTTGAAGAATCAAAAGGGTGCACACAAAAAGACATCCCCATATAAAGAATAGAAATGCAACTTATAGAAACTATGAAACAGTCAACAACAAAAGCAACCTGTCCCCAACATTGTACAGACCAGCAGACCTGGTTGTACTATCGGAAGAAAATATGATGGTTTCAGAGGTAGAGGGAATGTAGAGGTGTGGAGGTGGCTGCCATAGCAACAAAGGAGATGGATATGCTTGAAGAGAAGAATTAGCGGCAACAAGAGGGCCAGGGGTGGGCAATGCATCTGGCAGTGGCTTGGAAAGGAGGGGTGGAGAGCAGCACTGTAGCCTAAAGAAAAGAGATAAGAGCAAGAAGGGGCGGTTCAATTGAGGGAAAAAGAGGCAGGGGCTACTAGGGGATGAAGGGCAGGTGCATAAAAAAGAGGAAAGGAAGATAGGCACAAGGGAACATGCTGAAGAAAAGGAAGGGAAATATGTATAAGGGACACCTAGTTGGTGAAGGGGAAGGAGCGTGGAGAAATACAAAGCAGCGAAGAGGGGTGGCCAGCGGAAGAAGCAGAGGAAGGAAGGGGGGGGGGAGTTCCTAGAGAAGGATTGGTCTGTCAAATACTTACAGAAAAGATGTGCAAGACCACATTTAAAGCCTGACAAGTCTTGCCCAATTTCCTTCAAAATCTGAGACATGGAAAAGGTCACTAATCACTACCACCTTCACAAGAATGAAAGTAAAGCACCAAAATAAACAGATGTGCACATGTAGTTATTCCAGGTAATTTTCTCAATATATGAACAAAACATCCCTCACATTTACCCGTTCGACTTTTTCGTCCCTCACATTTAAAATGATGCATTTAAGTCTCCCGCAAATATGAAGCACACCAATTGAGCTATCTGTCAGGATCGATCAGAAGAAGTTTTAGGATCAGGTAAATTTCGGGTCATTGGATATGTAGTGGGTGGGTCAAAATCCCTGATTTAACCTTTTCTACGCCACTAAAATTCATAACGCGTGAGTCCTGTGACAGTTTTAAGCTAAGGTTACGGGAACTAGAGTTAGGATCAAGATGGAATCTTTCACTTTTGTGAGGAATGCAAATGCATCATTTTAAATGTGAGGAACAAAAAAAAAAGTAAAATTGCAAAACACGAGGGACGTTTTGATTTAAGTACCAACACTCACAGGTTGTGTTAACTAATAGTAGTACTGCAAAAAATTATTTAAGCACTAATTACTAGCACAAAATATCAAGAACATTTATACAGATTGATGACTGAAAATTACTACTGACAAACAATACCTACAAATGGTACAATGGGAACGTCATACGGCCACACTTGATTTGTACTGGAAAAGAAAATCCTGGGGCGTGAGGGTGGGTTTTAACGGTAAGCGGCAAACACCAAAGATCAACGGGGAACATGTTTACCTTCCAGAAGGCCAGAAAAGTTAAGTGGGATTTTAAAAGAATTACCTTTGCAGAAAAGGGGTAAAGCTGCAAAGCTCAAAGGTGGCATGAAAGCTTTAAAACTGTAGCAAGTAAGAGGCGTATGCTATATTGATGTGGGAAGACAAAGCACAAAAGAATTTGTAGTGGCGATGCACAGAACAAAATGTTTGTGCAATCCCGCCGGGGGTATAATAGGTGGCGTTACCTTGGAGGTGATAAGATGACAGCCTCGCCTCTGTGGAGGGATGGTAATAGTCTTCTGAGCCCACTTGGGTGAGGTAGCAGTAGCAGCCGCGGCGGCACCACCCCCGGAGGAAGCCATGAACGGGAATGAGCGGTGACGGTGGATTGTCCTCCTCTTGGGAATCTGAGTTGCAGTGCGGAGGGATTTTAATCTGATGATGGGTCCCGGTCCCAGGCACAACTGGTTGGCGGCGAAGGTTGTTGTTAATGGGCGACTGGTATCAGAGGAGACGGAGCACACCAAAAATGAAGAGGCCAACGATGAGAGGTTCATCTCAGGGGAAGATTGAATACCTATTTATATTGATTAGCTTAAAATTTTTAAATTGATCCTCTTCGTCCTCCCTTCTTCAACAAATCAACCAATACTCCAATTACTTTGCTTAGTAGTCAGTGCTGCTCCATTACTATTAGTGGTGTTTCTGCAGACTACAGACTAGTGTAGATCTCATCTACTCCGGGCCGGCCACTATCTTCCTGCTCTTTACTTGGGTTGGGTTTGCCCATACCACACCCAACAAATTCTAGTATCTAAACTCGAGTGATTCCGGACTCCCCCCCCCCTCTAAGCCCCAAACTAAGCGATGCTAAGCATCAGCCCACTCGCTTATGGCTTTTTTCATTTCTTTTTAATGTTCAGTGGTTTGATCGCAACTTATAATTATATCTTTTTTTTTTTCTTTTTTTTTCGACACAGGAGTGTCCGGGTCAATCCTTATGGGGCTCGACTAATCCCCTGCGGTCCGGAAGAGGAGGCCCCACTCCACTCCGGACACAGTAACTCCAGGCAGACTCGAACCTTGGTTGCCCAATGCCGGACAACGCCCCTAAAGAGGAAAGCGTGACCGACTGAGCTGCCTGGGGCCTTATAATCATATCATTGCTAACTACAAAATTGTAGTAATGCTACTATAGCAGGAGAAAAGGATGAGTGAGAAATTGCAAATCTTACAATAGAAATATAAAAGAAAGGATATGAGAGTCAAGACTAAGAGCTCCAGTTAAGCAACCTCGAAATATTGACTAAATTTGAGTTACTCAATAATACGTACGAATTGAGTTCGAGTGTTTCTAAAATCATAAGTTCAAGAGTCTAATCCATCTTTCAATACATATATATATATATATATATATATATATATTTTAAATTTTTTTTTATTTATTAGTGTGATATGTCGATTATATCCTTTGTTTGACATTACATATAAAATATTAATTTTTTATATGAGTTCATTTGACTTTTTGAAAATTGGAAGAGATTGAATTTAGTTATTATCTTAATTTGAGTTGACTACCGGATCTCCACTTGAATGCACCCTTATCTTGTGCTAAATTGGCTAATATTTGATGGGTATGCATATATTGCTAATTATTTTCTTCTAAGCAAGAGGTGTTAACTCTTAAACCCCAAACCTCTCCCATAGTGCTAATTAGTTAAGCTCTAATTCTAGAGTATTAGTAGGGAATGTTATTAAAAATAGACAATATAATTTGTTTTTCAAATAATATTGTTGTTGTATTATAAACAAAATTTCCAAATAATCTCCTATGATGTTTGGGTATGGTTCAGTGATTATGCATGATTGGTTGATGGTTGATTTTTGCTGTTCCTTCCTTCCGTCACTAATTTTCATTTTACTACGATTTGCTTCCTTTAGTTCATTAATGTATGTTTGTGTAGGAGGAGGATTAGATGGTACAGGAATCAATCAAATCCATTTTACCAGTTTAGGGTATTCATTTTTCGTATATACCACAGTGCTTCTTTTGCTACGCTACTATTGCTCGTAGGATCGCCATCGCCCAGCAGACAAGAAGCCACGGTGTCGGCGGGACTCTAATTTACTCATCCTCGGAACTACTTGAAATGGCGGCGGCTGTGTCACATTGGCGGCGGCGGCGGTCATCTCTGTGTGCTGCACTCGTGGTTGTGGGTGCTGTCATCGTCGCATTCTTCGGGGTGTCTCCTTGCAATGCCTTGTTGTTGTCGGAAGAAGCAGAAGAGGATAACAAGTCTCTTGTTTCCCGAATTGCCTTCGGATCCTGCGCCAACCAGAGCGCTCCCCAGGTTTTCTCTTTTCTTCTTCTTTTTTTTTTCCCAAATAACAGTGTAATATTAAGAAAGAAGAAACAGTTCGTCATTCGGTAGATTGATTTAAGTAGGAGGAGCAAGTATCTTTCTTGATTACTAGGTTACTATTGATTAGATGATGGTATTTCTCCCACTTCTACGGCTAAGCATTTTTCATTCTTTTGAAGCCCATATGGGATGCAATCATCGACTTCAATCCCCATGTATTTATCTGGCTGGGCGACAACATATACGGTGACATCCGCCGTCCCTTTAGGCTTTTCGGCAAACAAAGAACTATTGGTCCTTGGAAGAATGTTCCCCGTTTCATCCCTTCCTCCGAGCATGAAATGCAGTCTAGATATCTCCTGGCTAAAAACTCTCCCGGTTACTCTCGTCTTCGCCTCAACACCAAGGTACCTTCTCTTCTTCCTAGTTAGTTATTTTCCTGCTGCTATTTTCCTGATGTACTATACTACTACTACCCGTACTACTGCTACCTCTACCTCCCTTCTCATTCTGCAGGTTATTGGCACTTGGGACGACCATGATTATGGACTAAACGATGCCGGCAAGGAATTCAGTGCCAAAATCACCAACCAAAGGCTTTTGCTAGATTTCCTGGACGAGCCCCAAGATAGTCCCCGGTTGGATTCCCTTCTCCCTCCACTTCAAATAAGTCCTCCCCTCATTCTATACATATCACACCTACCTTCTGAAAAATTAAGCTGCAAATTACATTTCACGCTGACATGCACTTGGTCCACCCATGCTAAAGCTCAACCTTTTTTCACGCACCAGCTATCTTTTTTGATAGGCGCAAGCAAGCTGGTGTCTATGCATCGTACACATTTGGCCCAAGGGGTAGACAAGTCAAGGTATTGTAACTCCCAACATCCACTATTCTTGCTCCTGCGTGGAAGACTGGGACTTCTCGTGTTTTGTTATGGGTCTTAAACTTCTTCAGGTTATTCTTTTGGATACTAGGTACCATAGAGACCCTTTATTTAGTGATGGAAGTATCGTGGGAAGTCTGCAATGGGAATGGTTGGCGAAGGAGTTAAAAGGTCCTGCCACAGCCATTACTATCATCGGATCTTCTATACAGGTAGATATTTTGAAAATTTTTTTATCATCTGTTATGTTAGATTATGCATCGTTGTTGCTGTGCTGGTTCCTGGTGCGCTATGATGCTACAAGCTCTGATGTAGGATCAATATAGCGCTTTAATCACAATGATGCTTTTCCCGCTCTTTGTTCTGTTTAAATGGGGTTTTATGAATTCCACTTTTGCCCTTCCCTGAAACCAGAAAGTGGAGATAGATGGTGGTTGGAAATTTTTTGATGGTAGAGTGTGGAAGGACTAAATTGGTCAAAGAAAATTTTCTTCAAGGACTGAATTGGTGAAAGTAAAAGATGAAGGATATAAAGTTGAAGGACTAATCCAGCCATTTGTCCTAACACTGATACTATCTCACTTAATCTCTCTATCTTACGATCCTGTGGTTGATTGCTGCTTGTATCATTCACTGGGGAACATGTTGATAGATGTGCGGATTTAGCATTTCATTTATCCTTGTCTTCTGAATTGGTCTCAACAAAAAGCAAGAAAGAAACACTATATGTTGATATATGACTTTTTCCCATTCTTAATTTGTTTCTTTTTATGTGACAGTCAGACGTAAGTCACCACATATGAACTGGATAGGAGTGGTTCAATTCAACCAAATAGTACCGGATTTGTATTCAAGTTGTTTAATTGCCTTTTCATTTTCTTGGCATTTTTGGTATATTTCTTGTCAAGATCATTTGGTGACACTCTTACTGCCACATTTTACATGCTTGGTGAACATAGCTTGGGAAAGAGGATTAGGAGAAAGTTTTTAGTGGAACTCATTCTTTGTTCCTGAATCCACATCGTTTTTTGTTTACTTCTCATCCTTTTTATAAATTCTTCACGTTGCTTGTTCCTCCAGGTGATATCAAACCTGTCAGCAACCACTGGCCCTTTGTTTTACATGGAGTCCTGGGGTCGTTTTCCAAAAGAAAGAAGTCGTCTTTTTGAATTAATATCTGAGAGTAAGGTGATGGTTTCTTGATTACTTTTTTAACAAGGAAAAAAAATTTAATTCACTTCTGATTGAGCTGGATAAGCGTTTTCTAGTGCTATTGACCTTTTTCATACAAGCTTGAATAACTTAATATCTACACTCAGTTGAAGATTGTCAGTATAATTTGATCTCGTATTCAAATTCTTGTTTGTTTTCTTGTTATTCTTGAAATAGAGGGAAGGGGTGTTCTTCATCAGTGGGGATGTTCATTTTGGGGAAATTACAAGATATGATTGTGCAGCTGGATACCCCTTATATGATATAACATCAAGTGGGATTACCCAGGCTGTGGAGAAGGCAGTCCCTTCACCACTTCATTTCCTTGTGAGATTTGCGGCACGCTTGACTCCGAGTACTATGAGAGTGATGGATAGAGGCTGCAGCTACAGTTCATGTACGTATGGTATGTCCTCGATTGCATTTTATTGAGTTTACCTGACTTGCTGCATGCATTTGGATAATTGATCTCCAAGATCTGCATATTTTTTAGGGAAGCCAAATTTTGGAATAGTTGAGATTAATTGGGATACTGCTCCTGTCAATTTGAAATTCGAAGTGAGGGATGAAAATGGAGATACTGTTATTGGAGTGAATACCTCATTATCACAATTGAAAGCCCAAAGGACGGAATCTAAGTTTACCAAGGTAGAAGGGAAATATAAAAACCATTGCCTTTTGGAAGTTGAACTGCCATGGATGATCAGATATCGGTTGGCCATCATGTTCTTTTGCACTGTAGGAGGTACTTGTCATTTTCTCCTCCTTTTTCTTTTATTAATGATTTCTTGTGAGAATTTTTCTGGTATGATGGAGTTAACTGTTATTCAGAGAACTATAGCATCAAATAGTCACCAAGTAGAATTATGCACTTATTGCTCAATGGAGCTTCTTTTTTTTTTTTTCTTTTTTAATTTAAATCAATGGCTTTAATAAGAGGCTTAGATAGATATTTTCAAAAGCAGTTCTTTCTTTCTTTGAAACTGTTGTTCAGTTATGTTTTTGAGGAACAAATATTAGATTGTGCAGTGGGCTAGTTTGATATTGTCTAGTTGCAACTGTATTTGTAGCTTACAAATACAACAAATTAACATTAAAATATATTTGCTTTCTTAGCTATCCATCATGCATGTGTACAAACCTTTGCATTTGTTAATGGTGGGGTTTCATATGAGACAGTGGACTCTTCTGCTTACAGATGTAGAACAGGAAAAAAATTGTGAGATATAAACTAAGAAATGATAGAAGAAGGCAAAACAATGGAACAACCTGTTTGTTAACTCCGGGATAAGTACACGGGAAAGAAAAAGCTTTTATTTTAATCGAAAAAGAGATAAAAACAAATAATCTAAGCCTTTTACTCCTCCTATTGGAAATAAACTCTTTTCTCTTCTTTTCTTGTGCAGGAGTAATACTAAACTGACTACATGGAATGCCTATATAGTGTTATAAGGCAACAAGTGCATATGGACCATATGTTACTTCCTGAAATGAAAGATGAAATTCTTTTTGACTTTTTTCCTTGTTGCAGTAAATGAACTGAAGAGCACATGAACTGGTTGGAATTACATAATAAGAACATTATAATGAAAGTCTGCTGATGTCACTTAGTTCGCAGACCTAGTCAACTAAGATTGAATAGTTTTGCTTTTGGATCTTAATAATGACATGAAATGAACCAGTTCTGGAGATATATGGCTGGTCAAAATTTTTACATGGTCTCTTTATAAAAGCCCATTATTGGTGGAAGAAGGCAGACATGGGACTAATGGAGTTAAGAAACAGCATGTGGATTGGAGGCCATAGTCTGATGGAATTTTTCTTCTGGCCAGGACCCCAAAAAACAGTTCCTCCCTAGTTTTATTCCAGACTCCATATAGATATCCTTTTATCATGTGGTCACAAACTTTCCTGGTGAGCTAGGAGATGAAAGAAAAGGAAACTTGAGGATGTTTTATCATTCTTATATAGATTACAAGCAGGTCCACGAAGGTAGAACAGAAAAACGGAAATTACGGGTTACACAGCTGATTTGGTTCACGACAATAGTTACACTAGCAGGAAGGGGATCCACAGAGCTCTCACATTCTAGATAGCTTGTAGGCATCGTTATGATTGTCTGGGACTATTTTAACTTTGTTATCTGTGTGGAGGCTTATCATTTGAGTGATGCTACTTTTAGACTGTTATTCTTGTCTTCTCAATTTCTTATTTTGTCTTTTTTTTTTTTTTTTCCATTCACCTTTGCAGTGTTGCTGCTGCTTCTCATAGGTGTGTTTTACACTGTCATATCACTGTGCAGCCGATGTCTCCAAAAGTGCAAGCTTGATTGAAAAATTGAATGGCGATCCTCAGAGTTGATGTTATCCTGATCAAACGAATTGAGAGTTATTCACTTTACAATCCAGCTCAACTCCAAGATAGTGCCACATATGCAAAACTCCGTCTGCTTATTTCCATTAGATTTATATTGGTAGACGACTTACTTATTAATTTACTTTGCGGTGCGCTCTAACTCATTTTGTCTTGGCCTTTACAAGTACTGGGAACAATCATGTCACCGAGTGTCATTACTTTGGTAATCTGTCTTGATCAGTCATTAGGTCCATCTGCTTATGGATGGATGTACCACTTTAACCCGTTGTGATTCAGCTGTGACAAGAACGACCATGAGCTGCAACAACAGCTATAGGGCGGGGCAACCACAGCATTCACCGACTTCAACCTTTCTGACAAGTGAAACTGCTGCAATTAGTTCAAACTACTTTTGAGCGGAGTGTCTGCTAGTCAGTTCTATTCTGCGCCAAATCAAGTTTGCCCCGCCAATATATGACAGGTGAGTTTTGTTAAACAAAAAATTAGATGCATGAGACAGCAAGCTGTGCTTTCGTTGGCTAATAATGACTGAAATTGGGCATAATTTATGTACTACAACTTGGGCGGAGTTTGGCCCCCGGTCAACTCTTGGTACTCCACGACACTTTTTTTTTTTTTTTTTGGCTCAGTGAAAATTAGCTCTTACATTGAATTAAAAAGACATTCAGTGCAATTATCGTTATAAGATTCTTACTTGCACATAGCTACAGTATTGTTTGCTATTGCGGCCATAGTTTTGCCAATGACAAGCAATTGATCAGTTATCAGTTAAGGCACCATACACTACTAAAAAGGAAAAAAATGACAGCACTTTCCCTTTGGGCTGTTCTGTTCTGCATGATACAAGATAAAAGGCCAGAACATGAGAAGGCCTAAAGCCCTTGCAGTTGAAACCAGGACGACGACATCGTGAAACAGAAATCAGCAGAAATGCAATTTTCACTCTGATGCTACTCGTGCAAGAGGCGAAAACTTTCAGGCATTTTAGGCACCTTTTTTAAAAAAAAATAATAATTTTAGGCACTTGTTGCGCTAAAGTTGTGTCCATGGAAGCATACCAGTAAGGAAAACCAGAATCTTAGAAACCAATTTTTCCAGAGCTAGATAGTAAATAAAAACCGTGAAATCCTTCTCCTTTTTTTTTTTTAATCTCTAATAATTTCGCATGCCTGATAATGAAGATAGATAATGTTGTCAGCAGCAAAATATATATAATTTATAGACACTCAGAACCTATACCGCATGTATGAAGTACAGCCAATTGCCTCTTCCCTTCTGATGACAACCCAAAAAGCTTTTCGTAAATTCAAGTTACAGCATGCTGTACAGATTGCATCGTGTTACAACTCCCACCTCCACCCAATCCTCCCAACTAAAGATCCATCACATAGCAACCTGGAACATCAGAAAGGCAAAAAGCCTCTGCCTCTTCTTGTGTACCGGAATGTTCCTATTACCCTGTAAAGGTCTGCAAAACCTTCCAATATCTCAAACAAGAAGGGTTCAAATGGATTGCTTGAAGAACCCATCTTTGAGCACTCTGAGAAGACTCTATAAGAGAAGAAGATCTTGAACTCTCTCTTTCCTGCTTAGCTAGCAAATGCATTTGAAAATAGAGTTCTGCAGGCCTCATCCCTGCCAGGAACGCAAGAAAATTAGAAGATAAAGGTGACAGACTTCAGAAGGTAAAGTCAGAAACTGTTGCACGTCTACTGTGATGTTCATGCACACTACTATGATGCTTGTGGGTATACAGTACAGAAAGATAACTTTCCTCATTGCGGGATAGCAGTCCACATCCTAAACTGAGATGGTGCAACCTATTGGATGCAGTAGTATTACAAGCCCAGCAGAAAATACATCAGAATCCTTTGATTACAATTTTCCATGGATGTAAATGTTGCATGTGAAAGGAAGATGCATCCATTTCAATCATAATCTAAAACATGTGTCTATTGATACCTATTATATGCTGGCCCAACAACAAAACTCCATTCCACAACTAGGAAAGGAGCCGATACAACAAGCCCCCAAACAGCAAGATAGCACATCTAACTTTGGCCATAGATATTGAAGGCTTAATGACCCATGTATAAACCTCTCAAAAAGTTAACCCATGAACCTTTTTCTCCAGCTAGTGAGTCCACATGAATTGCAATTGCAGGACTTGATGTGTTTTCACAATACAAAGTGAAGACCATATGCAAAATGAGACTCATGGCTTGCAAAAACATGTGCTCTCCAATATGTAAACATTCATGAAAATAATTGCAATAATCTTGGTCAACTATATGAAACAAACCTGGTGGCCAAGAAAACCATTCATCTCGAAGGTTTTTCTCCCACTTCATTTTAGAGCCAAGGCTTGCTTCTGCTTGTGCCAACAGTAGTGAGACAATAGGTAACATAACAGAAGTTTCTCTGGCTTTCTGAAGACTTCTAACAGCCAGAGACAAGAATCGAGCATCACACTGCTGTTTGGCTAGCTGCATGCAGATGGTACCTGTTCAACCACCACCATTAAATATTCATTTCTAAATGGATCTGGATTGACTTATATATGCATGTAGACACACTCCCATGGAAGGAAAAAACAACAAAGTGTATATAGAATGACCCATCAGTTTCAATTTTGAACAGATCATTCAAGAAGAGTAAGGAAAAACTCTTACAGGAAGACCTCTAGCATTGGAAATCCTTCATGTGTTTTCTTGAAAATCCTTTGTTTTAAATCTTGTCTTACCAAAGCAAATCCAAAGTTTCAGATGCGCCTTTAACATTTTTAATAAAATTTTAAGGAGAAAGGCACTGAGGATAGTCAGTGGAATGAAAAATTAAATAAAGAAATTACATAGAAATTACAAGAGAGAACTTAAGTTCTACCATGACAGAGAAAGAGGCAGCTCTCATCACCGGCTAATGAACAGGCTTGTGCTAGGAACTTTTCTGCAGCTAGGAGATCTTTTGTTTGAATAGCAACAAGACCATGGACCAAATCACCAACAGCCATCCACATATTCCAGGATTTCTTGACATCTCTGGAGCACTCCTCGAAGCCTACTGCTAAAAAGGTGCCATCAGTCTGTAGCTTATACTGACAGTCAATTATCTTAAGACAAACCCACCCAATTGGGTAATCAGTTTTGAGTTCTAAACATCTTGTATACTCTTTGCGCATGTCAACAAAATTATCTTGTGCAGCATAGGCACGACAAAGTAAAATGTGTGCATAAAAGAGAGAGTCATCAGGAAGCAAAAGCTCTGAAGCACTCTTAGCGTGTCTCACACAGCCAATATGATTGCCAAACTGCAAGCAAACTTCTGCAGCACAAAGCAGAAGCTGAAACCTTTGATATTCATAAGAGCTTTCTTGCCTTGAACAGAATTCATCAGAAAGAGCCACACATATTAGCCGTTCAATTATAGTGCAAAGATGTTGAGGATATCCCTCCTTACGTGCCTTCTGCACATAAGTAAGTATAAGCAAGTACCTTGCTCTATCATTCCAAGGTTCTCGATGCAAATCCCTGCAGGTTCAAGGAACGAAACAAAAAGAGCTAATGAGTTTCAATAACCATGAAGATAAACAGACTTTTCTGCATGAAGAAAAGCTGCTGTTTCCATAGAACAAAACCATTGTTCCTAGATAAGTTAGAAGCAACCTTTCCAAATTGCAGGGAGGATAATATCTGACAGTACTTCACACAATCATCCCATTAAAGCAATAGGCAAAAAAGCTTTCAAATGGGAACAGTGGAGGGCGGGGGGCAAATAAGACCATATCCATTGAATTAAACATATAAGATTTGCTACATAATGAAATAATGAGGACAATAAATGCAT
Source organism: Coffea arabica (assembly GCF_036785885.1). Classification (NCBI taxonomy): domain Eukaryota; kingdom Viridiplantae; phylum Streptophyta; class Magnoliopsida; order Gentianales; family Rubiaceae; genus Coffea; species Coffea arabica. Next base: position 1,573,190 of record NC_092329.1, read on the forward strand.
TTCAAAGGCATAGGTAGAAGAAGCATTTACTTCTGTAGCTGCTGGATTATTCCAGTTCCAAAAAGGCATTGCTCTTTACTGGTGGAGAATGAGAATTCATCATTGCACCTTCCCTTAGTATAACAAGCAACAGCACCGGCACCAAGAATCTCGAAGCTGGATTTTAAAACCTTTTCCTTTTGATGGTCATAAGAGTCAACGATAAAACATCTAGTTGCAAGATGAACATCTTTCCATTCCTTGCTGAATAGTAATAGATAACTAAGGAGATTCCTGTTAAAAATAAATTAGGTATATAAAACAAACTTAAGAGCACGAATTAGACCAGTAAGAATACAAAGAAATCCAGGAAATCCTTTGAAATGATGGCAAATAAATTAAGAAATATCGTGATCACTTCTCAATGTCTATTAAGTGCAAAGCACCAAGAATTTCGGCAAAAATTACTGCATAAACTGAGTACACAACCTAAGACTTTCATTCCATAAGAGCAAGAAAAATTCATTGGTTTGCAACTGATATCAGCAATGTGCTGCAAATTGATAGTATAAGGCATTAGAGTGCTAAAATTGATAGTTTAAGGGGCACAGAGAAGATTGTGATAGCACAAGGGTGCACATTGCAACTAACCAGTTCAAATGAAAAAGAATATTTAATATACCCCAAGGGGAAAAAGGATTAAATAATCACAGTGTTGAAAATCTAGAATATCTTTTTCTATGTATATCCCATGATCTCTGCTATATCCCATGATTTCTGCTATATCCCATGATTTCTGCTCTATTTTAGGATAGAATAATTTACTCCTAATGTATTTTAGGATAGAATAAATTAGCTCCTAATTTTTAGGAAATTACAGATTTCATGGAATTGACAAAAGTCCAATTCCATTTGTATAAATGTTGTACAGAGTCTAGAACAAAAGATATGACAGAACAATTCAGTTTTCTTTTTTGTTCATGGTATCAGAGCTTTTGCTCTTGGGACCTCTTCTTGTCAGCCTTCATTGCTGAGTGCTTTCCTCTCTTCAAGTCTTTATTGCCAAGTGCAATTTCCAGCCTTCATTGCTGATATTTTTCATTAGGCCTTCATTGCCAATTTTTCTTTGAAACCTCCAACATGTCTGAAACTGAAACATCAGAAATCCACTCCAATACCAAATCAGAAGAGACCTCAAATATTCCACAAACAGGGGATTTGCAGAATATCCAGGCAGCCTACAGGCTCAACGGGAAAAACTATTTGAAGTGGTCACAATTTGTTCAAACATTTCTCAAAGGAAAGGGCAAAATCAGCCACTTGCTTGGAACTGGACCGAAAAAGGGAGATCCTAAATTCGCTGCTTGGGATGAAGAGGATTCTATGGTCATGTCATGGCTGTGGAACTCCATGTTACCTGAAATAAGCGATGCTTGCATGTTCCTATCAACAGCTCAAGATATATGGTCTACTATTCGACAGACCTATTCAAAGGCAGGAGATGCTGCCCTAATCTATGAGATCAAAACAAAGATCTCAGCCACTAAACAGGGCAACCTTTCTGTTACTCAATATGCCAACCTTTTGCAAAATCTATGGCAGGAACTGGACCAATATCGGTGTGTTCAGATGTTGTGTAGTGAAGATGCAGCCACCTTGAAAAACTTTATCGAAAAGGATAGAGTTTATGACTTCCTTGCAGGTCTGAATGTGGAATTTGATCAGGTCAGAGTCCAGATATTGGGGAAGGAAAGATTATCATCTCTGAATGAGACAATATCATTGGTTCGAGCTGAAGAGAATAGGCGAGAAGTCATGTTAGAGCCTAAAACATTAGAAGGCTCGGCAATGATTTCTACAAAGTCAAATAAAGACACAATTTGGTGCACGTACTGCAAAAAATCACGCCATACGCGAGATGATTGCTTCAAACTCCATGGGAAGGAACAAGTCCTTAGTCGTAAAGGAGGATTCAAAGGGGGAAAAGCCCACTTAACTGCTGGAGAAGACCAAACACAAGAAAAATCCAACCAGACTGGTATGGGAGAATTCAAGAAAGAAGAAATCGACAAGCTAAGAAACCTCCTAAATTCCCTTGAAAAGTCCTCTAGTACGTGTTCATTGGCTCAATCAGGTAAGTACCTTAACTCTTATGCTTTAAGTGCCTCAAGCATGTCTTCTCTAGGCTCTTGGGTCATCGACTCAGGAGCTACTGACCATATGACTCACAGCCCAATCAGATTTAGAACATACAACCCATGTCCTGGAAATAGAAAAATTACTGTTGCGGATGGATCTCCTATAACTGTTGCAGGCCAAGGGACAGTAAATCTATCAAATTCTTTGTCCCTAAATAATGTGTTGCATGTCCCAAAATTGTCCTCCAATCTCATATCCATCCATCAAATTACCAAAGATCTGAACTGTAGAGTAATTTTCTATACTACTCACTGTGTTTTTCAGGATTTGGTTACGGGGAGGACGATTGGACTTGCTAAGGTGAATGACGGGCTTTATTACCTTGAGGAGATGAGTGGCAACAAGAAGAACAAAAATCAGTTATCCCTCACCTGCTCCTCAAATAATAAATCTGAAATTTGGCTTCATCATTTCCGTCTTGGTCATCCATCTTTTATGCTACTTAAAAGCATGTTTCCTTCACTTTTCAAGAATGAAGATGTTAGTAGTTTCCATTGTGATACATGTGAAATTGCTAAACATCATAGACTATCATTTCCATTGAGTAATACAAGATCTACTAGACCTTTCTCTTTGATACATACTGAAATTTGGGGGCCTTGTAGAATTTCTAGTATTTCTGGAGCAAAATGGTTTGTCACATTCATTGATGATTGTACTAGAACTACTTGGTTATTTCTTATGAAAGAAAAATCAGAAGTAAGCAGTATTTTTCCAATGTTTCATAAAATGATTTGTACACAATTTGGAAGTTTGATTAAAAGAGTAAGATCTGATAATGCAAGAGACTATTTTAATCAAATTCTCTCATCTTTTTTTCAAAAAGAGGGTATAATACATGAGTCATCTTGTGTAGATACACCCCAACAAAATGGGATTGCTGAACGAAAAAATAGGCATTTACTCAATGTGACTCGAGCAATTTTGTTTCAACATAAAGTTCCAAAAACTTTTTGGGGGGAGGCTGTTTTAACTGCTGCACATTTGATAAATAGAGTACCTTCAAAAGTACTAAATAATCAAAGTCCCATTGCTGCTCTTTCTGGTTTTTACCCTGATTTTAATGTCTCTTGCACATTGTCACCAAAAGTGTTTGGTTGTGTTGCTTTTGTACATGTTCATGCACACCAAAGAGGGAAACTTGATCCAAGAGCTTTAAAATGTATTTTTGTGGGATACTCAAACACAAAGAAAGGATATAAGTGTTATCATCCTCCTTCAAAAAAATTTTTTACCTCTATGGATGTCACATTTGTTGAAAATGAACCTTACTCTCAAAGTAACAATCCTCATCCCCAGGGGGAGAGTTCTTGGGAAGATAAGGAATTTCTCCTTGATCTTCAAAGTTCTACACTAAACTTAAAGTCTTTCAAGCCGGACCATACACCAAATTCTAAAGGGGAACATACTAGCAGTGAACCTGAACCTGAATTTGAAGTTGAACATGCCAGTAAAGAAATTGAACCTGATCTTGGAGTTGAGGGAAAATCTGGTTTAAATCCAACTACACCACTCAAGGTCTACTCAAGGAAGAAAGTTCATATTTCTGAACCTGTGCAAATCCAAGAATCTGAACCACAATCAGGTACTGAAAATTCTGTTCCTTTGTGTGTTCAATCTGACTCTGCTCCTTGTGAATTTAATGATTTAGACCTGCCTATTGCTGTTCGAAAAGGAACACGAGAATGCACTAAGCATCCAATCTCAAATTTCGTGTCTTTCCATAGATTCTCTCCACAACATAAAACTTTCCTTACCACCATCAATTCTATTTCAATTCCACAAACACTACAAGAGGCACTTAGAAATAAGAATTGGTTACATGCTATGAAAGAGGAGATGAATGCCCTAGAGAGAAATAAGACTTGGGAAATTGTAAACCTACCCAAAGGAAAGAAAACAGTGGGGTGTAAATGGGTGTTTACTTTGAAATATAGAGCTGATGGTTCATTAGAAAGGCATAAAGCTCGGTTGGTCGCAAAAGGATATACACAGACATATGGGATAGATTACCAAGAGACCTTTGCACCCGTTGCAAAAATGAATACTGTGCGTGTTCTTTTGTCTTTAGCCGCTAACTTTGGTTGGTGTTTACAGCAATTTGATGTGAAGAATGCATTCTTACATGGGGATTTAGAAGAAGAGGTGTACATGGAACCTCCACCGGGTTTTAATGAAATGTTTTTTGAAAAGAAAGTGTGCAGGTTAAAGAAAGCTTTATATGGATTAAAACAATCGCCAAGGGCTTGGTTCGGAAGATTTACTAAAGTGATGTTAGCAATGCAATACAAACAAAGTCAAGGAGATCATACTTTGTTCATAAAACATTCAAAAGGAGGTGTTACAGCTCTACTTGTATATGTAGATGACATCATCATCACCGGGAATGATCCAATTGAAAGAGAAACACTCAAAAAGTGCTTAGCAAAGGAGTTTGAAATTAAAGAACTAGGGAGGCTGAAGTATTTTTTAGGCATTGAGGTGGCATACTCAAGAAAGGGCATCTTTGTTTCCCAACAAAAGTATGTCTTAGACTTGCTTAAAGAAACAGGCAATCTTGGATGCAAGGCAGCAAGCACACCCATTGAGCCTAACTTGAGATTGAATGAAGGGAAGGATGATAGCACAGTAGATAAGGGAAGATATCAGCGGTTGGTTGGGAAACTGATATACTTGTCCCATACAAGGCCGGACATAGCATTTGCTGTAAGTGTAGTAAGCCAATTTATGCATGATCCAAGAGAGAAACACTTGCAGGCTGTCAATAGAATTCTATCCTACCTCAAAGGGACACCGGGTAGAGGAATTTTGTTCAAGAAAAATGAAGGATTGCTCATAGAGGCATATACTGATGCTGATTATGCAGGTTCTGTTGTAGATCGTAGATCAACTTCAGGATATTGTACATTTCTTGGTGGGAACCTAGTGACATGGAGGAGTAAGAAGCAATCGGTTGTTGCAAGATCAAGTGCTGAAGCAGAGTTTAGAGCTATGGCTCATGGAGTTTGTGAATTGCTATGGCTCAAAATAATACTTGATGATCTTAAAATCAAGAGTGAAGGGCCTATGAAACTCTATTGCGACAACAAGTCTGCCATCAACATTGCACACAGTCCAGTGCAACATGATCGCACAAAGCACATCGAAGTTGATAGACATTTTATTAAAGAAAAGCTGGACAGTGGCATGATTTGCACTCCATATGTAGCATCAAATAATCAATTGGCAGATGTCTTAACTAAGGGAATGCCAACTTCCAACTTTGAAGACATTACATGCAAGATGGGAATGGAAAATATCTATTCACCATCTTGAGGGGGAGTGTTGAAAATCTAGAATATCTTTTTCTATGTATATCCCATGATCTCTGCTATATCCCATGATTTCTGCTATATCCCATGATTTCTGCTCTATTTTAGGATAGAATAATTTACTCCTAATGTATTTTAGGATAGAATAAATTAGCTCCTAATTTTTAGGAAATTACAGATTTCATGGAATTGACAAAAGTCCAATTCCATTTGTATAAATGTTGTACAGAGTCTAGAACAAAAGATATGACAGAACAATTCAGTTTTCTTTTTTGTTCACACAGAAACATCATTTGCTACTATTTTTCAGTTGCACATCTCTAATTTCAGTAAGAATTATGCATGATCTAAAATGCACTTTATATGTAAAGATCACTGCATTAAAGATAGTTGTTTCGACAAGTCATTTGACCACACATTTGGTCTCAGTGAAATCAGTGACACACAAATGGTGAACTGTTCAAGTATGAAGAAGCCTTAAAGTTGCTGAGGCAACAAGTTGGTTTAACAATGCTTATGAGAACTTAAAAGAATAACATTCTGTATGACCATCAACTTCATTGGTGGATAATTTGATTCATAATTTTCTTTTCGATTTGAAATTTAATAAACCTAGAATATTTACAACATGCAGCACAACCACTGTTTTTACTTTTACATGGTTATTGAAAGTATTCATTGTATCAACAATTTACAAGCATCTAAAATACTCGACAAGGAACCCTCTCTTTCAACAGGAGATGTCGCATTCTCTCTCTCTCTCAGAAAGCCAAAGAAAAGAATTTGACCCTAAAGGAGCATGTATAGGTTTCACCTTCTATGAATAGGTTAAGTATATAAGCAGAAAGCTGAACTACTATGTCATATAACACCCACCATATTAAATGACACCCTTCATCAATTTTACTTGAGATTTAAACTTTTGACAAGGCCGTTTTTAACCAGAAACAGAGATCCTAACTAAAAAATGTCAAATAACTATTGACATTAACTTTCATCCAGCAAAAGGAGAAAGGGATATGCGTCAGCTAAGCATGATAAAGCCATCTACTTGGTTACCTTATCAAACCACTGTGTGGATACATGTGAAGAGCTTTTCTCAGGTGATCAACTCCATTCTGAATTCCAAGGCGGTCATCCGACACATATTTCACCTGCAAATCACACAAGCAGATGCGCAAATTTTATAAAAGACATTTCATGAACGGAAGGAAAAAAAAATCCCTCATTCAGGCATAATAAAATTAACTGAGACCATTGAACAGAACTTACTAGTTTACCAAGCGCTATTAGGGAGTGCATTGATGTAATCTCTTCACTTGACATAAGAGATGTATGACTGTGAGAAACAATTGGCCCAAGCTGATCACTACAATCTAGTGCGTCAATAGCAGATACTATGAAACTAACTTTTGAACTCTGAAACAAGTCCTTGGGCATCTTCAAGATGCTGCTAATCACTGAATCTTGTCCAGAAATATAATACATCAATCTGCTGATGAAACTTATAGTAGCAGCAGCCTTTCTACTATCCATTGATAAAATATTTGCAGCAAGTGTCCTAGCTGTCAATAAAGCCAGATCATTCTTGCCAAGTTGCCACAGACATAAAGCATAAATCTGCAAGCCCTCCAGATCAAGCAGTCCTAATTAGTAGATAAGGATGATATGTTAGAACATGAGATCTGGCCCAACATTTAACAAGCAAAATGACAACTGAAGGAGTTCATCAGAAAAAGAGAACCATGAGTCTGCCCTCTAAAGCCTTTCCATAATTTCACTGCCCGTTAGCAAGAAATTAGCAAAATCAGACTGCCAATGCCAGAATGTCCAAACAACATATTCAACAGTTTGTATTCTAAAAAAGGTTTCTGCTGTATTTTCACAATGAATGGAAAATTTTCAGGTGATAAACATGATTGAACCTCTGACAACATGATCTATGCATCACATAGGAAATATAACCAAAAACAGCAGTTGATCTATTATACAACAAGACAGCACAGTATCAGACCTTCTTTCTTCAGTAACTCACACTCTTCAACAGCTTCATTGGGACTCCCTGCCTGTACCGGACAAGGATTTAAAAATCAACCATATATGTGGCACCCCTTATTTGTGCCAACAAGAGATTCAATGGTTTAGGCTAGCAAGTTCAGCCACTTTTAACTATCCAAAGATAAACAACATACCTTACAAAGAGACCTCACAAGGTTCATTGAAATATCTTTATGATACAATTTTGATACTTCGCCAGAAAAAGAGCTCACTGCATGGCGTGCTAGCCTAAAAGATGCACTAGCACTTTGATAAAGAGATCGTGCTTCACATATTAGCCCATTCAAATTGTGAGATTCAGGATAATGGGGTGCACGCTGCAAAGCCTGCCTGATGGCTCTAAATACCTGTTGCAGTAAAAACCCGTAAAATCTTATTGTCCTTTCTGCAGCATCACGTTAACTTCAAAAGCTACTTGGCGGTAAGAAAATGGTAATATGCAACAATGATAATAACTTGAGACTCAAACGACACCTTAATACCTCTGAAGATGGCATTTGACCAGAATACAAACCAAGCTTTGCAAGACCAATCTGAAACTCTGCAAGCTGCTCAAGAGACAGTTATCAGTACAACAATGATTACAATGATTACAATGAAATATGCCTCAAAGCATACAAGCATTTACACCGTTCCTTACTTGAGAAAGAACCATAAATGTACACATATCACCACTTGCACTACTTCAAGGGCAGAAATATTTCACAAGTGGATTGCATCAACCAAAAGATTAATTTGAAATAGAAATCATTGGACTTTGTGTACCTAGTTTCTAAATTCCTCTAAAGAATCTGAGCTAAAAATAAACGGATACGACAAACTATGCTTGCATCTGTGAGAAAGAACGGGAACTTACAGGCAAGATCTGCACGGCTTGTAGACAGCAGTCATATGCTTCATCCGGTTTGAGATTCCTGGGGGGAAATTTGGCAGACATAGATACACTTTCCAAATAGAATATGCCGTCATAAAATGAAGCATTCTAGTTCTGCCATGAATTTATACACATACCTAATATCAGCATCAGCTGACATTCCAGCCCAAGGTAATGCAAGTGAGGGATCTATGCTTCTAGCACGATCAAATGCTTGCTGTGCCAGTTTCCTTTCACCCTCTAGCCTGTAGAGCTGTAAATCTCAACATTAGATCTCCTACATGTTGCTAGGCACTGCAACAACCTCCCCCCTCCCCAATCCTCCAAATTCTGAGAAGGTTGTTCAAATTTCAGCAGCTTAAATAGATTTGAGAGTGCATAAACCAGCAAAGCCTCCTAACATTCTATAAAAGCCAAGAACCAATTGGAGTTGTGAGTCGAAAAGGGCACCCAACTAAGAGAGGTAACACAATTTCAAGCCAGTTGTGTAAGTATGGCAGATTGACTACATTCAACAAAAACTTGAAAAGAAACACTCATTTAAGATTTTCATCTTTCCAGAATAACTAGCATTGACAATGACTAACAATAGGATGTCATGCTTCAAAAGTCGTACACACTGCATCATGATCCCCTAGCACACCAACTTTGTGCAGCCTTACTCATGCAAGAAAATAAAACTTCCATGTATCCAATCTTTGATCTCTTAGGTCACAAAAGAGCAACTTTATGAATATAATGATCCCAAAGATAAGTCATTTGACTATGAAATCATTGACTGCTGCCAGAAAAGATATATTAGTCAATTCACAAATTTGCATGGGTATCACAGAAGCCCACAAAAGGAAAGAACCAACGCATGAATGTGTGTGCTCATTGAGACAGAAAGAGAGCGCTGCAGCAACACTATGGTTCCAGACTTGATAATGTTCTTCTAGTGTCAAGAAAAACTTGAGTTCAAGTTCTCTCTCACGTCTAAAAAGATTATTTTAGCAGATGGAGTCACTGAATTTAAAATCACATCTGTAAAGCATTACCTTCCCAAGGTACGCCCAAGCAACAGCCAGTGAAACATCCAACTGCAGCCCACGAATAAAAGCATGTTGTCTCAAGGCATTATGATCTGATAAACATCCTAATGTCACCCAGAACTCATTATTTTCTCCCTCAAGTAATAAGCCCCCTAAGCACATCTTCTCAGCTTGTGACCTGTTAAGTAGGACAACCGCATGAGATGCAAACCTTAATAATCATCCTGTAGCTGAACAGAAGATGAAAAACTACCAAGAGTTCAGGTCCTCTTCGTGATTCTCTTTTGAAAAGAAAGTAATATCTGATGCTATGGCAATGTCTGTGTACAAATTAGATTGCCAAGGTGCCAAGTGCAGAGCCCGCTGATAAGAACGAGATGAAGATACAGCAGCTAGATGGCAAATTCTTTTCCAGGAAATGATTGAGTCGCTGAAACTTTTTTGGTCAGCTTTTAAGCCCCACCCATCATCCACCCAGGGAAAACATTTGGCATAGAATAGCTGACAACACAGAGACGGGCCTCAATTCAGGGCCACTCATTATGAGAAACATTAAATGAACAGACAATGAGGCCATTTCGAGAAACTTTTGATATATTTGAGAAACTAATACCAAATACAATGCGGAAAACAGAAGGCAGAAATTACCACTAATTACAAAACAACATAATCATGACAGACGATTTCACCTTAATGTCACCATGCAGCTTCCAGATACATGATATGTTACCAGCTAATGTCATAATCGATACAATTACTTCAGAAGCCTCCTACAATATTTATAAATAAAATAAATAAGAAAGATATATTTATTGAAACCTCAAATGCTGCAACATTCAAAAGTTCGGGTTCTAAACTATCAAGTCAACTGACCTCCAATAGTGAAGCTCCCCATCTAAATGCACCTGAATTTATGCATTCCTTAGCCAAACCAAGTAGAGAAGAAGCTAGCCCATAATGTGCAGCTAAATTTTCAGGTGAAATCAACAAAGCTTGCCTAAAATGCTCAACTCCCTACGTGCAAAGATAATTTCACTTAATAGCAACAAAAACGGAAGAGAGCTAAAAATATTCACATTGAATTATCTCATTGAAATAACATAAGAAGTACCAGTTCAATATGTGATCAAAGCACTTAAACTTGACCTTGTGTTCAGATTTATTTAATATAAACTAAGCTCAAACCACAAAAACGGCTTAGAAACGGAAAATAGATCCTAAATAACCTTTTTGTGTTTCTGAACATAAACAAATTTGGACATCCCACTAAGAAAATGAAAGTTACGCAACAGGGAGAACTACTACGGGCTAGAAAAAGCTTCATTTACGTTATACTCATTTGGCATTCACAATATGATGCATAAAACAAACAAAATAATTATTTTTAATGATTCAGAGAAATGAGGATAAAAATAAAAGAAGCGATGAACCTAAAACAAAAAAATACTTTCAGGGGGTGAGTCACAAAATGAGGTTGGGAGTAAGTCCAATATCAGGAACAAGGGATGGTAAGGTATAAACAAGCTTTACCTTTCTAAAAGAACCTAGCATCAAGGAAATGTTTCCGCTTTCAATCAAGGCAAAGATTCTTGACTCCTCTAACTCAATAGCTCTTCCATATGACTGTTGAAGTAACCAAAAGAAGTCACTTTTTTGAGAGTGAAACAGAATGCAGATCACCCTTATTAAAAGTTACAACAACTAATTATAGAAGCTTCACCAACGTTTAAAAACCCATCTCTTTTTCATTTTCTGGTGAAGGGGAGAAGGCAGACAATCTAGCTTTATCTGGTTTACCAGAAAGAGGATTATTTTACTTTTTAATGAATAAAAGCAAAAAGGTTCTGCAGCAGCACGAGTTAATGTCAGTGAGAGAATTATGTAAGAGGCAGAAATGTATCATCAGCTCAATATTAGAGAAAAGAAAGCAGAGAAGAAAGATTTATTAAGATGACCTTGATTGCAGCAGTGAACATGCCCAGTCTCTGGTAGGCTAGACCCAAGGCCTATAGTAGCAGAAAGACAGAAAAAGACCTTAAATAAATGTGTGCTACTGTAAAAGAGAATGCTTGTTGGAGTGCAAAGGGATATAATATATATTTTTTAGAAAAAGAGAATGAATGGACAAAGAAAGACCTCCCAGAGATCGGCACAGGTGGGATAGCCACGGATGGCATGCTGAAGTTTCTGCACAGCTTCAGACCATCTCTTTTGATGGACCTGGAATTGCAAACACGCGTCCATGGACGATTCAGCACAAAAGAAACGAAGAAAAAGGCAGGTTATATAGTTTGGGAGAAAAAACATTTTAGAGAGCATTGCGGTGAAAAGATGAGAGGAGAAATGGGTAAAACCTGAAGAAATCCCAATCTTCGAAAAGCCCAAAAGGCTGTCGGGGACTTATTGGAAGCTTGAGTGCAGATGGCAAACTGCAAGGAGATTTTACCTTGTTGGTCCAACAAATCACAGATAGCTTCCCCGGAAAGGGAATCATCAGGATCGAGGAGGAGGGCTCGTTGGTAGCACTTGAGAGCCCTCTGGTTCTGGCTCTGGTCGTAGTCCAATCGCGAGTAATAATCACCCAAATACCTGAAAGCAGCAGCTTCCTGGGGGTTGAGCTTTGCGCAAGTTACAAAATGCTCTGCTGCTTTTGACTCTTCTCCCTCTTCCCACAGTAATATTCCCTGACGACACCACCACCACCACCACAACAACAACAAACAGAGTCAGACAGCAATGCAGCAGGAGCCATCACCGAAACCAGTCAAAAAAATTCTTAATAAATAATACTGCTCCGTAAATAATGCTACTACAGAAAAATTGAATTGAATTGAATTGAAGCTTACGAGTTTAAAATGGAGGGATGAATCATCTGGTTCGGAGTTTAATAACTCTTCCAAGTGTCTTCTCCTTGCAACAGCTTCGCAATCTTTCCCCCCATCCTACATGTACATGTACGTGTTAACCCCAAACCAAAAAAAAAAAGGAAGAGTAAATGTACGTGTAAGCAAACACAAAATCATTGTGCAGCTACAGGCGGCCCGATTAATCAAACGAATTTGAAACAAAACAAAACAAGAAGAAGAAGAGAGAGAACCATGTCTTCCGGAATGTATCACAGATGCTGGGAATTAGTACTTTTCTCTGACAACGTGCCAAAACCCTTTTAAAAGATTAAAAACAAAAAAAAAAAGGACAGCTATATTAGCAAGCAAGGGTCACCGATCAGTTGGGGTACGGAACGGTGACCGGGAGGTGTTTGATTTGATGGTTCGCTGCTCTCGCATTACTCCGTACGAGTTGAGTATCGGACAAGATTACTCCTTTTTTCATTCTTTCTTCTTCAACTAAATGTAGCTATATTAGAGCTGAATACTCACTGGCCGCTATTAAAAATGACGGTGGTGGTCAAAAGCTCGAGCTCGAGCTATTTCTTCTGTGTAAATCAGAAGTAACTCGGCGAGTAGTAATCGAGGTAATAAATTTGTATGAAATAATTAATGTTCAATAAAAAGGAATGCTGGATAAGAAAAGAAAAATTCGTGCTCGAGTAGCTTGAACTTAATAAAACTTACAGTTTATTCGAATTTAAACGAGTCGAGTTCGAACTTAATTTCAATTATATGGAATTGAGTTCAAATTCAAATTTATATACTCGTTTAAACTTGAGTTCAAATTCGAATAGCACTGAATCAGTCAGTGATCAAGTTCGAATTTGAGTATAACGCTCCTCAAGCTGGACTCGGTGGCACCCTACCGCTACTTGGTTGCTTAGTACTGCGAGTTTTTGTTTCGCAATTGGAAGGGCACCGTTCTTTTTTTGTGCTTGTTTGTTTCACAAAAGGACGGCATGTGACCACAGTGTGATGCACAACCAAATAAGGATGGTAGCAAACTAGCTTACCATCACACTTGTGCACGAATTAGAGTTTTTTTTTTTTTTTTTGGGTACAACATTTTACAAATGGTCTTATACTAGGGGGAGAGGAAGTGAAATGGGGATGGATCAACTAACCTCTTGAATACACTCGCAACTACAAAGTTTTGATAATCTATAAAATTAATTATTATCTCAACACCAAAAAAAAAAAAAAAAAAACCTCATGAAAATTTAGAGGGCATTAAACCACGGTTGGCCGGGAAATGCAAGGGGCTTGCACAAATTAGAGTTATGGGCAATTGCAAACTGCAGAAGAGGAGGAGGTGCATCCCAGAGCCAGTCACGGTCGTTGCATTTGAGTCAGGCGATTGTACAGGATGAGGGGAAAGCCAAGAAGTCAAGAACTATAAACCATTTGCATCTTTCTATACAACGCGAAATCATTCCATTTATTCTCGATCCTTCATTTACAAACAAACCAATAGAAAAAAAAAAAAAAAAAACAAATGCGCGCTCTTTCTTTTTGTCAATTCAACGGGTATCCTCCTTGGACTACCTCCTTGCGGATTAGATATCGAAAAGCTGAGCTGCGTGGTACCCAATAGATATACTTGTCAGCTCTACCCTTTATGCATGTTCTGATAGCTTTCTGCTGAAGCTCCGGAAGACATGCACACACCATTTCCAGCAGTCCACTCGTGCTTAGTGACATTTCCCTTGCAAAGTGACACGCTAGTTTTGGCAGGTATACCTTCGTTTCTTTTTGGATGTATACACTCGCCTGTATGAACTCGTCTCTGGCAACTTTTAGGTCCTGAAATACATTCTTTGCCGTGTACGCTCGAACCTGCATCCCGGGGGAGCATTGCATTGCATTGCATGGTGCCATTGTCAAGTCAGATAATGCACTACTCCAAAAATCAAAACATATATCCACGCTCAAAAATGAAGGCATACCGGAGGGTCGGAGCATGACCCCGAACAAAGCGCAAAATGAACTAGAGGTTCTGCGTATTCAAGGGAATAAGTGTGCCTCGCACTCCCGGTCATAAGCTTCTTCTTTGGACTCAGCAGTGTCTGTAGCCACTGCATTCATCTCGTGTTAGAAAAGCTACACAAAATACTGGATGATTGGCTAAGACCAAACAAAGTTACCACTTATCTCAGTCAAACTACCATAACACCCCGTGATCAGTCATACTACAGCTACATCACATGATTTATGGTCAAGACGAGGTAACCAGTCATAATTTGATGGTTTTTAATGTGGAATAAAAAATCCAATGCGACTTTGTCTGTTTTGCCTTCCTGATTATGATTTTTGTCTTTTTTCCAAAGTGCAACAATTTAACTTCTAGTTCAATAACGAAAACCCCTTTTTTTAACCCAGACCACAGGTCTCCAAATACTATGGAATCTTTAGAAGGACTCTATATATTGGCAGCCTTACTTCAAAATTAAGGACCATATTATAACGTTCTGAACTTCATTAAGATTACATTTGATAACTGGAAGAAATTTGTGCATATTTTTACCATCATTTCCCTCCACTTTCCTCAATCTTTAGTTTGTTAATGTTTCTGTTCATGTCAACTTGCTTAAGGATTTTTTTTCTTTTTTTTGGTAGATTTTACAGCGTTTGTACATTGATAAAACTTCATGATTTTGCATTATCTTTCTTCACCTATTAAGACCAGAAACTAGGAAGAGATCAATATCATGTAGAAGCATATAAATGTGTCCCATGTGCGAGCAAATAGATTAAGACACTAAAATCCGAGGCATACCGGTGCTGAGTAGTGTGACCGGATTCCTAAAATTGAACTTTGTATAGTATGAGCATTTATGCAGTGTCCACCCACATTATAAGCTGCCTGAAAGAGAGATTTGTGTATTAAATTACCACAGCTTATGCACAGAAACTATAGACCAAGGGACCAGGGAAAGCTAGCACATTTGAGTATATACCTTTAAGATCGAAGAGCTTCTCACAAAATTATGAGTTCCATATGCTAAATAACCCTGCATAAAAAGCCAAACACCTCAATAGAATGTCAAAGTGAAGTATAATGGGAAGGGATGCTGAACGAGAGGGTGGCATAGCATAG
This sequence comes from Coffea arabica, assembly GCF_036785885.1. NCBI lineage: Eukaryota > Viridiplantae > Streptophyta > Magnoliopsida > Gentianales > Rubiaceae > Coffea > Coffea arabica. Next base: position 1,588,630 of record NC_092329.1, read on the forward strand.
TAATAATCATATAATTTGAAAGAGTTACACTAGAATAATTTGAAGAAGTAGTTGATATGCAATGTTAGCATGCGTGCCACTGTGGTGAATATTTACATATTGTAGACCGTAAAAAGGCACTAATGGTCCTGTAACCAAGCCAAGGTAAGATCATAACATCCAACAATAGGTCAGAGAGGGAGTTCAAATCATCATTACTATGGTCACGTCCTCTGTGTGCGCAAGGATCTGTAGTTGACAGGGGCAGCCAAAACTTTCGTAAAGCATAATTTAGAACTAGCCTTGGTAAGAGGGATAACCTTATTCACCTAAGGCAAAGAAGTGTAGGCCAGCTAATAGTAAGTAATGCACCATACGTGCAAAGATCACATGAGCCCCTTGGGACTATCCATGAACAAATAGAGTTCCACTACATTCTCTTAATCTTATGGAAGTGCTCCTGAAAGCTTATGACTACACACTTAACTGATTAGATTATCAGTCTAATATAACAAAAGCTAATGATTTACAATCAGAAATAGAGACCCTTCATTAAAAGGTTAAGTAATGGGCTTAATTTTCTCCACCAGACATCAATGATCAAGGGATAGATTCTTTTCCAGTTTGCAGGTGATGGTGGGAAATGTGAAAAATGATTCTCTTCAACATACAAGTATCACAAAGAAACAAAATTAAAAAGCGAGCTCTAGAAGCATACATGCATGACCAAGGCATTGTGAATATTTATCCAAAATGAAAGCTTCTCCTCACGTTTCATGTTCCTTGGGTCAATAGTTTCAAGACTCTTAACTAGTGACCTGCAAAATTAGAACTTCGACAAGAAATGTTAGACCCTAAGGAAACAACTCCCCAGAAAATCTTAATCAAGGATTTCCCTTGTATCAAATGACGGGTCATTTGTTTGCTGAGCAATGATTCCCAATTTTAGTTAAACCTATAGTATTCAGTTTAGGATAATTGAGTTGTGGGTAGGTAACATAACCTGAACTTTCTAGCAAAGTTTGTTACTCTATCAACTAGAGCAAGACTTCTAAGCAAAGCATATTCATGTGCAGACAACCTGAATTTTTCCAGCACTCTTGCAACTTACTGGAAAGTCTGATCATCAAGACGTATCTTTAACACTTCTATTGTTGCGGCATATGGACCAGCCTCATCTTTTAGGCCTTCAATGTACCCTTTAGGTTCTTCATCAAATTGAGGACTCCAACCACCAGAAATATTTCTGGGAGAAAATGTGCTAGAAGAGGACAACGATGAACTAGAAGATACTGAAAGACCTTTTTGAGGAAGAGCTGGATCAGAAAATTTGCAGTAAATACAACATATGCATCTGACGATCTCTTCGGACAATCTATTGGGATAATCAAGGGCATCATCCATGAGAGAAGTGCCAAGATGATCTGCAAGGCTACGGTGCACAGAATCCACCTGTGGTTTCTCCTACAAAATATTATTTATGTCACTCAATGAATGCCTTCTGGAATAACATAAAACATTGCAGATTTTCATGACCAGCAATAACTCAAGAAGATGACAACTAAATATGTGAGTGAAACCTTTAAGAGTGGCAATGTATCAACCTTTCTAGATGATGCCCTTGGAGCAGCTTTTATATGGTAACTTGAACAGGTCAATGCATTTGAAGGGAGGATTTGATGGCGATGGTTAGAATCACTTTGTGAGAGAGCCCAATCCAGTTTGTAACATGGATGATTATCGGTAGCTTGCAGGTGTGGTCCCATCTTATCGTTACTACAAGTTCCCCGATCTCTTATCAGAACTGGAAGATGCTGTTGGAAAGCTTTCTGGTAAAGAGAAAGAAGATGACGCTCCAATTGAAGTATTTCAACCTCAAGTCTGGTTATCTCTTTCATGAGTTCCATAGAAGACTGAAATCCACAACTAAAAATATAAGTCAGGTAGCCTCTTTTCAAACGACACATCAAGTGAAGACAGAGTATCAGGAGAAGGAGACTATGACTAATGGGATTGGAACCCATGATATGCATCATCATGCTGGAGAATCAGGGAAAGGTGTCAAGACTTATAATTTATCCACAAATAGAAAACTTACAAAATTTGTCCTAAAATTCAACTGTCTGCATCAGATGTGAGCACTTCATTACATGTTTCATGAGCTACAAGGAGAAACCTTTATAATCATGAAATACAGGTGCTCGTGCATCAAGAGTTATATCAGTTCAAACTTATCCTAATGTTTCTGAAGGTTCTTATAACTGAAACAATCACAAGTCAGCGGAACAGATGAAATTCTGTGCTGACATTATCCCAAGCAGAAGATAATTGAATAATGAATGGTAGACGCATCTGTAGAATGTCGGTTATTCGTCCTAATGAGCCTTTGTACAGAAAAATAAAAGAGGCACAGTCATTACAGCTGTTATAGCTCTCGGATAATATCAATATCCGATTCAAGAAAAGAGCAAGAAGTAAAGGTTCTCATGGAACCCCAACAGTTGAAATGTTTATCCTTCAGAGATAAGAAATTCACCAATTCGAATTTGGTAACACCAAGTCTGTGATCAGGAGGACGCAAACACGCCACCATAATACGCATGATTTTATGGAACCTTGGTCAAATTTGGTAATATTAAACTCGAGTTCTTGGTTGCAGCAGATGATGTCAAGATTTTGGCTTTAGCTACGCCCCAGCGTAAAAAAAAAACACATGGAGAGCTATTCAGGAAGACTCTTGTCTAGAGCGCATTCAGGAAGCAAACTGAGACTGAAGAATGGTAAGTGTGATAGAAAGCCAAGTGGGTATCATGGCATGTCGATCATATCACGAATGATATCATGGTGGCTCTGAAATTGGGTAATCCGAGTGGTTGCGTTGCGTAGAAAGTCCAATCGAATTTTTGGGTTTACTGTCTTCAGACAAATGTCAAGACTGAGTATGTGGTGGATATCTTCAAGTATGATGATGTGTTCGATGCGTTTAGTCGGGGTTGTATTTGTGTAAAATAGGAAGTCTTTCCGCCCGTTATAGCATGTTCACATCACGGAGAACAAACAATTTAATCGTATATGTACACTATATACTAGCATGCGTAGGAATTTGCAACAGAAATAAACGTAAAAAGACGAATTGTGAATGCAGCACTATTAAAATGAACATTAAAACAATGGGGAAAAAAAAATTTTTTTTTTTTGGGTTGGGTTGTGCTCGTCGGAGAAGAGGGGGCGGAAGACAGAATACTTACAGGGGATGGGGAAATGAGGTGGGATTGGGAAGTTGGTAGAGGAGGCGTAGCATCGAGTAGTGAAAGATCCTCCTTTTGCAAGAGAGTGGTCAGAAGGTGAGGCGGAGGAAGACTGCAGAGAGCCAGAAGAAGGAAGAAAAATAAAAGTTGGAGAGATTAGAGAGTGTGAGAGAGAGGTAGAAAAGAAAAAGGATGTGATGATCTCTCACCAATAGAACTGCAAAGTAGTGGAGTCCGGCGTTCGTATCGGAGAAGAATGAGTAGTGGTCGAAGGAGAAGAGAAATCCAGTAATGGCGCTCTCATCATCGTGATTCGGGCTCCGGTAGTAGCAGGCAATTAATCGAAGCTACAGAAGAAGAAGAGTATTTGGATTAGTATTTAGTAATATTACATAGCTTGGTACTGGAGTGGAGGGGTACTGTATAGGAGTGTGGTTTGGAAGACGAAGAATGAATGGAACTATGGAAGGAAGGCACCGACAGACAATAATAATAATAATAATAATAATAATAATGCGATGTAAGTAGATACAATAGCAATAGGAGAAGATATACAACTGCTCCTCAGCCGAGCAGCAAGTACAACATTACTAGTTACTGCTGCTACTAATAAAGCAGCAATCAGTAATCAATGGAGGCTGAGAGAGCTCAACTCATTAATAAAATAAAACCGGTGGGTTTCCAATTTGTGAAGCCTAAAACTGCGGTGGTGCCCCGCCCGGTGGGATGAATCTAATAAATATTCCATCCCGTCAACATCATCATGCTTTGCTCCTCCTCCTGGGCTAACACACTACTACTTGCAGATCACTCGCGGCCTAATTTGATACCGCGAGTACCATAATTATCCTATTATATGTATAATAATTAATGTGCCCCTCCCCAAAAACTCCTACAGTGCTGCTGCTACATGATGATGATGATGATGATGATATCGATGTTGTTTCGGATATTAATAATAATTAATAGTAGTAGTCTCGATGAAGTTGGTAACCAAATAACGGCATCACATATAAGATTAAGACCGCTTTAATTGGTGAACGAATTAATACTATACGGTTTCAATAATAACAACACTCGTTCATTTAATTTAATTACCACCAAATTCAGATTGGGTCAACGCCATTTAATGACAACACCCGCCCCATTTCATTTGTTTGTATTGCACTCGTTAGTGGGTCAACGCCATCTCTAACCATCGCAAGTGATCATCAGTACACCTAGTCCACTAGTTACGTTAACTGATCAACAAGTCATTTAATTACAACCAATTCAGAGCAATAGCATTGCGTGTAGGAGTTCCATTAGGACCAACCTGTGAATCCGCATTTTTCTCGAACTTGTTTGCAGTACAAAATTGCTTTGCTAAAAAATTAGTCAAAAATCGACTAAATCAGTGACTTAATTCGACTGCTTAACCCTATTTTCAAACTTTTCTTTCTTGTTTTTTCCAAACATAATTTGAGTTATTTACATTGTACCACTTTTATTTATTAATAGAAGTATGAAAACACCACCCGTTTAGTGTAAATACTAAACTCATTCACTTTCCTGAATAATCTCTAAATCAAGACGTTTCATCCCTATCATCTTATCAATTTAGCATCAGTGATTCCAACTTGCGTCAATTTGTTTTAATTTAGTTTTTTAAGTAGTTTTAGAAAATGGACATATTTTAGTCACGAATTTACATTTTTATATATAATTATTAGGTGTGTATTTGATTACAAATCTAATATTTTTGGAACATTTTTTGTGATTGGTCGACTATAACCAGTAACTTAATTTCAATATTTCTGAAACTTATAAAAATATAAAATAATTATGACATCATGCTGATGTCAACAAATTTTTTAGAATTGTCCGATTGATCCGACCAGTTGATCCTGGCCCAATAATTTAGTCGAATCGCTATCCGGTCCGAATTTAACAACATTATTGTCTCTCCCTCCCCTATCTTCTCCTTAGGTTTGGTCACAATTATACCTAGGGAAAGAAATAGGGGAGAAAATGTGGAAATGAGGGAAATAAAGAAGAAGGACGTGGCAAATTTGGTGATAATGAGATAGAGAAAGAGAAAGGAAACAACCAAGTTGTGGGAGGAAGAAAGAGAGAACGGAAAAGAAGAGGAGGAAGAGAAGCGGTGACAGGATGAATAGTGAAAAAGAAGGGGATGATCGAGTCTGGCAAAGAGATAAGTGGCAACACATCGATGGCCACTAGCTACGTATGTTAGGCAAAGTGATATTTTTTTTGAATACATTAATAAGACAACTATAGTAATTTATAGTATAATTTTAGATAAACTCACAGAAGAAACACACGATCCAAATGGATCCCATGTTATCAAACAAGTTTAATAGAAAAGGCACTTAATATATTGCCTAATTAATAAATGATATTTGCGTTCTAATAAAAAGACTCTGGCACTCCATTCATTATTTTATGTTCCTTGAATTTCAAAAAAGTTATCTATCATCTATTCCTCGTGGCATTTCTTTTAGCCTTGTTTGTATCCTAATTTCACAGTCATTGTATAGTTTTTTTTATTTCAAATAATGTCTTCTCATTATGATTAATTACATAACAATTCTTTTTATTTTGCATTTAGCTAGATCCTATAACGAAAATATACTAATTTGTTCATTCTTTTCTAAAATAAGAGAAATTAAATATATTTGGATAAAGAGTAGAACCAGTTCAAAATACATTAAACAATGAGCTGATTTTTATCAAGTTGAAAATCCTAAACATAAGAATTGCCCCTTTCATGATCACATACATCAAATCATTACAATATATTTTTCTACGAAAACTTCTAAAATTAGCAATCCAAATGAGATTGATAATATTTCAAAATAATGAAGGCAAATACATTATTCAAACCGATGAATCTAGTAGTTGTCGATAATGTATTTATTTTCAGGCCCCCTCTTCTTTGACGTACAACCCTTCTTCACAATATTCCCTGCATATCTTGCGCCCTTTTTTTTTTGGAACTGGCGCATCTTGCTTATTATTCTCCGAAGCGCAACCTGGTTCTTCTTATACAAGTCTATTAAATTGACCTTCAATTCACAACACCCGTAATGGGCTCCTTCGGCAACCGCAATGTGCATCCGAATTGATGTGGCCAATCGACGCACATTGCATCAATCTAGTCAGAGTAATGTATCACTTTGCCGTAAGATCTGCTACATGTTACACTGAAGAAAATTCACGTTGTTTGCATTATTGATTGCTAAAGAAATTTTTTAGCAAATACATTTTTCACTCGCTTCTTTACTTGCATACATTTTTTTCTGCTGCAACTCTAAAAAATGAATAGCACTACAAATGGGTTCAAATATTGTGGCGGAGCGGTCCGGCTGGCAGGGCCTGGATGCATGCACAGGATGGGACATTAATCAATTGGTCTCCTAATGAAGGGACCCAATTGATTAAAAAAATGAACAAATATAATAATGATGATATTAATTTAAGGGTTGAAAAGGAGAACAGATCCTTCGGAGATGGTGGTTAGCCTGATCCTAAAGGAACGTACAGCCATCTTAGCCCGCCGGGAAGACAATCTTTGGAGTACCGTCGGGCGGGGTGTGGAGGACAAGAGTGTTTGGTGTTTGTTACGAGTATGATTATTAATGTGCTGGAGTAGTGGCGGGGGAGGCTGAGCATGATCATCTTCGTGTTGGTGTCGTACCAGAAGCAGAGGAGAAATTCGAGATGGGTTGCGCTTGTGCTTGTGGTTGCGGGTGCTTCTTGTAATTGGAGGAGGAGGAGGATTATTAGTAGGTTTAAGGAGGATACTAGTAGTGGCAGTCTGAAGGGCGAGGGTAGCCTTGACGGCGAGAGCAGCCATGTCGGAGGCAGATAACTTGTAGCGGAGCTTGGAGAGGGGGAGGAGGAAGTAGATCTGAGAAGGGTCGAGTTGGTCTTTAGGACGGAGGGCAGGAATAAACTGGTCAAAGTACAGGGAGTCGGAATTGCAGAGGAAGAATAGTGTTGCAGAGGAGGAGGAGGTAGGACTGGTAATGCTACTAGTAGAGGAGGAGGAGGAGGAGGAGGAGGAGGTTTCTGAGTCTAGAACTTGAGACGCAGTTATGGGAGTAGAGTAGTGGCGCAGGTCCCCATTGACTGAGACAACGTAAGCAGGAGGCGTAGAATTGGATTTGTGGTGGCGTGCAAGTGATGCTGCTGCAGCGACGCCGCTGCTGCTGCTGCTGGAGAAACAGCTTCCCATTTGCTGTCAAGGACAGCACAGAGAGAGATTGATGTTGATGAATGCGGAATGAAGCAAGCTATCTATGTATATATCCTTGTGGTAATTGCAAAATTTTGCTGCTGGTGCTGGTCCGGTAGCAGTACTAAGACCCTGAGCCGGGGGTTTTGGCGGCGTCTTGGGGAAGATATCTTCGATATGGGAGGAAAAATATACTATTAAAAAAAATGTTTGGATTTGAGCAAGTACATATATTGCTAAGGCGCTATATATGTAATGGCGCCGTGCCGTCCCCAGCAAGCAGACAGTAGGAGTAGAAGTAGGGGCTTTGGTGTGGGACCCAATCAGGCGCACGGTGACGGAAGTAAGCGCGTCAGAGATGAGATTAGTGAGATTCGATTCAATTCAATAGAATGGAAGAAGAAGAAGATCCCTGTTTGGAAGCTTGGTTTTTTACCAAGTTTGTATAAAACTAGTTTTTTAACAACTTGTGCTACAGGAACCCCAAAAAACTTATCCAAAAAACTTATAAAATTTTTAACCTACACACTTAAAATATCCAAAACACAACAAAAAAAAAAATTTTCCTTCCCCTTTTCTTCTTCTTCCTCTCCCACCACCACCTCCATTGCCGGCTCTGTCGCCGGTTCCCGCGTCAATTTCCGGTGCCGGTGCCGGTCTTCTTTTTTTTCCCCCTTTTTTCCCTCTCCCCCTCTTCCTCCCCTGCCATCATCCTCTCTTGTCTTTTTTTTTTTTCTCTCTACGTCCGGCACCATTCCCACCTCTCTGTGGGGAAAAAAAAAGAAAGAAAAGAAAGAGGATGAGAAGCGGGAAGGGGACAGGGAAGGCGGGGGTGGCGGGGCAGAGGGGGGCGGCAGGGGGAGGGGGAAGGTGCAGAGGGGGGCGGCAGGGGGAGGGGGAAGGCGGGGGGAGTGGGAAGGGGCAGAGGGGGCGGCGGGGAGAGGGGGAAGGGGCAGAGGGGGGCTGCGGGGGAGGGGGAAGGCGGGGCAGAGGGGGCGCGGGGGGAGGGGGAAGGGGCAGAGGGGGGCGGCGGGGGGAGGGGGAAGGCGGGGGGAGTGGGGAGGGGGAGAGGGGGCGGCGGGGGGAGTGGGGAGGGGCAGAGGGGGCGGCGGGGGGAGAGGGAAGGAGGGGGGAGGGGGATGGGGCAGAGGGGGGCAGGGGCAGGGGGAAGGCGGAAGACGGGGGGAGGGGGAAGGGGCAGAGGGGGGCTGCGGGGGGAGGGGGAAGGCGGGCAGAAGGGGCGGCGGGGGGAGGGGAGGAGAAGGGGAAAGGGAGGAGAGGGGTGGCGGTTGCTGGCAGGCTGCTGGGGGTGGCGAAGGTAACGGGGAAGAAGAAGAAGAAGAAGAAGAAGAAGAAAAAGAGAAGAAAGAGGAAAGAAAGAAAAAGAAAAAGAAAGGGAAAGAGAAAAAAAATAGAAAAGGAAAAAAAAAGAAAAAAGAAATTTTTCACCTTACAAAAACTTCTACAAAATTTTTCATCTTACAAAAATTTCTTTCTACAAAATTTTTTCAAAAACTTCTACAGTACACTACAGTAAAATTTTAGACAAACTCCCAAAAAACAGCAACCCGTCTGGGTTGATGATAAGTCTTCCGCTTCCCGTCTGGGTTTGGTCGTCAACAAGCAACGCTAATCGACTTTTATTTATGGTCCGATCGAGGAGGTGGACTAGTTTACTCATTGCTAAGTACTGTAGCAGCAACCTTTTTGCCAAGAAACAAAAATGAGTCCTCAGCGATGACGTCCGTTTCCCCCCCTCCCCCCCTCCTCTCTTTGCGGTGCTTTCTTGCTTGCAATCTTTGACCAGCTGACGTACCTGCTTGCATCGCCCTTTCCTCAATCAGCTCTCAATTTCATTCCCCGCCCAAGCTTCCTCCAATTACCTGGAACCAACATCACCAGCCACAGCCCCAGCTCCATGCATTCCTCCTAATTAGTTGTAACTACCTACTAATTAGTTATCAGTTATCAGCAGGCCGTTGAACAAGTCTAAATAATTTCTCCCATATACACACACGCACGTGTATGTAATTGGAGTTGTCATCTTCACTATTGGTGGGGATTACTTATAATTAGAGGTGCAAAAATAGGTGATTTGGACGGGTTTGGATTGGGTAAAATGGATAATGGGTATAAATGAGTCAATCCATTTATACCCATTTAATTAGATGGATATAAATGGATAAGTCAAAAAATGAATTGGATAACCCAATTACCCATTTATTTTAACTTTTTGTAAATTCATTTTTGCAAACTAAGTTATCAATTTATGCCATTCTTTGCACTCATCATTAGTTTTAAATATTTACTTATAATGCTCAATAAACCTAATTATCAATTTTTTTCCCATCCGTACTCTATGTCACAAAATTACATACTATTTAATAATCAAACAATAAGAATATAAAAATTTGAACTAAGTATTATAAAAGTTAACATAGAAATTTAATCCAAAAATTTTGAACCCCTAGCATTTTTTCGTGTGTAAATTTAAATTTTCATTTTGGAAAAATAAGAAAAGAAGCTAAAACTTGTCATCAATTGGTAATGTTGAAAAATGAGCAAGTTAATAAACTAAAATAAAATAAAATGATAAGATAAAATCAACAAATAATAATAATAATAATAATAATGAAACAAAAGTAGTTAACATCATGACAAAATGAATTTTTTTTTTTTTTTAAAAGGGTGGGGGAAGAGAGGAGGCTGGAGAGAGGACAATTTTAAATGGGTTAATTGGGTTTGATGGGTTACCCAATAATACCCATTTAATGGGCAAAAATTGGATAACCCATTTAAATAATACCCATTAAATGGGTTACACATTTATTGGGTAACCCATTTATGCCCATATGTAAACATTTAAGATATTCATACTCATCTATTAATGGGGAGGTATGGGTAAATTTAGTTAAATGGGTTTGTTTGACAGCTATATTGTAATGTTCATCTTAACAACTTTTTGAAAACTTGACGTTCTTTTCTTATATTAGTATTTCTTTCAATTTTTATTTGTCTATCTTTTCTATTTCTTTTTTTTTTCTAAATCAAAAGTAATATTAATTGAAAATGAAATCGTCTATCAAATTATGATAGTTAGTTTCGCAAATCCAAAAATTCAAAAAACTTTAAAAGAATTGTGATGATATTTTCTTTTTCAGTTTACAAAAATACATATCCTCCAGTACTCACCATTAAAAGAAGTTTTATCATATAGTGGTAGAAGTAGAACTATTGTCATAATTGATTATCAATAATAAATATGGTATTGAAAACTTGAGTTCTTTTCTTGTATTTATGTTAAATATATTATAATTATTTTTTAAAGTGATTTAAATATTACAAGTTGAGGCTATTTTAGGGTATTCATTTTTTTTATCAAATCTAAAGTTTAATTAGCAAAAGCGTCGAATTATGAGAGGTAGATGTAATTTTTGACACAGCTCAATTACTTAAGTCGTACTCCTGTTATGTTTCTCTTCTTATTATTACTTAATAATTCGTGTTCGTGCTATACTGCTCATACAGTAAGGACAGGTACTGTTTCTTTCACTCGCCCAACCCAGATTTGAGAAATGCATCTAACCACAATGCCCACTTTTTTTTTTTTTTTTTTTTTTATGGCATGGGCCTCTTCTTTGGGTGACCGGATTTGTGCACACTATTAAAATAAGAGCCGTGGACTCCCAATTCACCAATGAGACCGACGGAAAGGAAAATGTTCAGCGGGCCATGCATGTTTTAACTTTTTAAGGAAGGGAAAAAACACAATTGAAATTATACAATCCTCAAAATTTTTAAATTTTTTTTTTTTGAATCAGTTATTTGTCCTCTCAATTTGCTACCCAGGGTCTTGCACTGGACAAAGCTACTTGCTTTTCATCAACTATTCCAAATGAGGACACATATGATTTACTTCTGCTTTGGAAAACGGAGAGAGATTTTTATGGGTTTTGGGCTCGTCTTTCTGTCTCGAGTGAATCTTCCCAACTTAAAAAGCACCTGCCAGAAGAAAAACGCTTGCGAAATTGTAGCTGTGCCCGCAGGCGCAACAAACTGTCGGAGTTATCCTTGGGACGAGTCCCTCCCGCTCCCTACTCTCTTTCGTCTCTTTGTGTTTGGCTGCTTGCTAAGTAGTAACTGCGACTGAAATACATAATTCGGGTTCTGCCGCCTGATTTGACAACCGTTAGAAGCCGCAACATTCTGCCAGCCCAGGAGCTGACTACCCCTACGGCAATCAATGCACCCTGACCTTTTGGCATCCAATCTTTCGGGGCTATAAATACAGCCAATTTCCGTACTTATCTAGGGTTTTTAACTCTCGAACTTCCAACCTTATCTAGTCTAGGTCTCTAACTTTGACATCGGAGCTATTTCGGAAGACGAGCCCGGCTCCCTTGTCTTTTTCAGCTGTGTTCAGTTCACAGGTTAGAGACTCGGCTCCGATAGTTCCTTTTTGCTTGCACCGTAGCCTACCTACAACATTCTTCCTCCTCCTTTCATCTTTCAGTTTCAGGAGGAAGAATAAGAATATCTTTATCTTTACATACACATAAGAAGCACTTTGTCTTTCTACAGTGGTGCTGCTTTCAACTGCAACTCTGCTTCCACGGCTTGTACTTTCGGCTGCTGCTCTTTGCTTCAAACTCTTGTACATTCATTGAAATGGGCATTCAACAGCCGCGAATTTGGATTGTTTTTTGTTCTGATGCTTGTGGAGTTCGGTTTTATACTTATATATATATATATATATATATAGATATTATTATAGATATATATTATAGATAAAAAATATATATATATATATATTGTAGTTTTCAAGTGCATCGGGAGTGCTTCCAGATGCTGTACTTTCGACTTGTTTTGGACGTTCCACTGCACATTCACCTTTGCTTGAAACTTTAGAAACTCTTGTATATTATTTTTTGTATTTTTTGTATGTATACAGAATATAAAAATCTATACAAAATATTTCAACAAAATTTCTCATAAACACCTCTAAAAATAACTAATTTAGACAAGATTTATGTATCAATAGGTACATATAGTAGATATATATACATACAATTATAGATAAGTCTGACTTTCATATGTCTTAATACTTTCTAAAAATATCCTATAAACAAATTTTTAAAACACTGCTAAAAATACCTAATTTAAACGGGATCCATATATATTTGTTTATCTATATATCAATAAGTACATGGATTTGTGTATACAATTAAAATCTGCATTTATTCTTAAATACTTTCTAAAAACATTATAACAAAATTTCTGAAAAACACCCGTAAAAATAACTAATTTAGACAGCATTTATGTATATGTTTATATTTGTGTATCAATAATCAATAAGTTTATTAGTGTATCAATAATCAATAAGTACATATAGATATTATAATACATACATAGATATATATATATGAGTATATTATTTTTTGTATTTTTTGTATGTATACAGAATAAAAATCTATACAAAATATTCCAACAAAATTTCTCATAAACACCTCTAAAAGTAACTAATTTAGACAAGATTTATGTATCAATAGGTACATATAGTAGATATATATACATACAATTATAGATAAGTCTGATTTTCATATGTCTTAATACTTTCTAAAAATATCCTATAAACAAATTTTTAAAACACTGCCAAAAATACCTAATTTAAACGAGATCCATATATATTTGTTTATCTATATATCAATAAGTACATGGATTTGTGTATACAATAAAAATCTCTATTTATTCTTAAATACTTTCTAAAAACATTATAACAAAATTTCTGAAAAACACCCGTAAAAATAACTAATTTAGACAGCATTTATGTATATGTTTATATTTGTGTATCAATAATCAATAAGTTTATTAGTGTATCAATAATCAATAAGTACATATAGATATTATAATACATACATAGATATATATATATGAGTATATTATTTTTTGTATTTTTTGTATGTATACAGAATAAAAATCTATACAAAATATTCCAACAAAATTTCTCATAAACACCTCTAAAAGTAACTAATTTAGACAAGATTTATGTATCAATAGGTACATATAGTAGATATATATACATACAATTATAGATAAGTCTGATTTTCATATGTCTTAATACTTTCTAAAAATATCCTATAAACAAATTTTTAAAACACTGCCAAAAATACCTAATTTAAACGAGATCCATATATATTTGTTTATCTATATATCAATAAGTACATGGATTTGTGTATACAATAAAAATCTCTATTTATTCTTAAATACTTTCTAAAAATATTGTAACAAAATTTCTGAAAAACACCCATAAAAATAACTAATTCAGACAGCATTTATGTATATGTTTATATTTCTGTATCAATAATCAATAAGTTTATTTGTGTATCAATAATCAATAAGTACATATAGATATGTAATACATACATAGATATATATATATATATATATATATGAGTAAACAAGTATCTATATGTTTATCTATATGCACTAATAAGTACATAGTACATATAACTACTTTTTTTATATATATAAATATGTGTGATTATAGATAAGTTTCGCTTTCATATGTCTGAATACTTTTTAAAAATATCCTACCAACAATTTTTCAAAACACTGTAAAAAATAGCTAATTTCAACGGGATTTATATATGTCTTTATATATATATCAAAAAATAAGTACATGGATAATTATAATTATAGATAAATCTGAGTATTATATTATTTTATAACTCTTGTATATTATTTTTTTTATATACAATAAAAATCTTTACAGAATATTCTAAAAGATAATCTAAAAATTAGTTTGAATTTTTTGAAAAACTTTCTAAAAACATTCTCAAAAAAATTTTCAAAAACACCCCTAAAAGTAACTATGGTAGACACCATTTATATGTATATGTATACGTTTATATATATATATATATATATAAGATATAATAAAATAAGTATCATAAATTAAATATAAGTACATAGATAAATGTGATTGTAGATAAGTCCCACTTTTATATATTGTGTATATGAATAATAATCAATATAATAAGTATCATAAATTAAATATAAGTACATAGATAAGTGTGATTGTAGATAAGTCCCACTTTTATATATGTTAGAAATATATAAACACGTGTGTATGAAGAAGTACAAGCTATGCAGATACATAGATAATTGTGATCTCACAGAAATAGATATGCATGATTTGAACTCAAATACTTTTTCAAATTTACCGTCTACACCCTGCTATGTAGCAATTTAATATGTATGCTATGAATCTGAAAAAGGATAGAAGGGACTTTTTATTATGACCTGATACTCATCTTTACCTAGCTGTCGACCACTGCATTTTCTTGTTTAGCAAATTCCCCTGGAAGTTGCTTCTGTTCTGGACTGGTCTTGATTCATTTTTTATATTTTATAATATATAATATATAAGACATATATACATGGTCTTCATGCAACGTCTTCTTTTATATGCTTTGCTTTCCAGATTGTATGAAAATCTCCTTAGCAATTCTCCTCAACTAAATACCTCAAACACCAGGTACTGGAATGTTACTTGTTTCACAATTTTTTCTTTAATATCTTCTGATATCATTCTGATGTTTTGTTCTGCTCATTTCCTTATTGATAAAAAGATCTGTGTTTACTGACTTCAGATCCTTTTTTTAGCTTGCGACAAGTCTGCTTCATAACTCTGTGCTTTGACTACCGATGGAGGTATTCCCCCAGTAGCTCCTTTAACATATTCCTTAGCTTATTCAAAGTATTTCGATACCACTTTTGTACTTTCTGCTTTGGTATCGTTCACTTACTTCATGCAACGAACTATGCTCTCTTCCCTGCATGCATATATCGACAATAAAAATCAGTTGTTCTAGCTAAGAAACATTATGAAATCCTCTGAGTTATATGCACAAAACGATGATCTCAAAATCCGTGAGAAAAAAAATGAAAGAAATAAAAAAGCTAGAGAAAAATTTGCTGCTCTTTTTGTCGAACAAAAGGAAACTCATCGAAGAAAAAATAGAGAAGCGTATCACAGAAGAAAGATGACCAAACTATTGTCCAAGACGCTTGATCCAGAATTTGTACAGCCTACCAAAGAGTCGAATATCAAACCTCTTTTCAGACCAGCCAGTACCAACAATAATAATGATGGTACGTATATACTCCAACACAAAGCTTACAAACATTTTTAGTTTGCAGTTTCTTTGACTGAAAATATGAAACAATGAAAATATGTATTATTATACACAGGAGTGCTAATGCCACAGTTAATTGAGCAGCATCTTCATGACACAGGTATATATCTTGAGGTTCACCTACTTTTTTTTTCTCATATTATTACATTCCTATTCACTTTTTATCTCTTAAACATTCCTTTTCTCTTGTTATACTTATATTGACGTTTAAAGCCCCAAAAATTGCAGTTGCAAAATATGATAGAAGTACACTTGCTGGAACATCTGATACAAATGTCACCACAGCTCTTTTTTCTAATCTTCAGTTACCTAGCTCCAAGTATCAGAGTAACAATGGTAAACTTCAACAAAATATCCCTCTGTATCAATGTCAGAGTAACAATGTTTTCCATATTTCCTATTTTTTTTCTTACTGTTTGCTTCAGAAATGCATTATACTGGTTTGTCCAGACTTAACTTTGGAAATACCTGTTTCTTTTCCACATGACATACATACAAATTGTTATCTGCATTTACAAGGTCTATCAATTCACGTAGGCAGTCAATGCAATCATGATAAACACCCAATTCTTCTTGATATCCAAAACTATCATAATAATATATTTCTTGTTCCCTAATATAATCAGCTATTTACTTTTTTGTATGCCACAGATAATCAATTCTGTGTATCGCACCCTGGATCAAATCTCAAGAATAGTCTCTTTTGCTTTTCTACTTATGAAGAAGGTCTTCATTTCTATCATCTTCGTGTAAACATAATTGGTTCTATGACAATTGTTATTTCAGCTACATAACTGAGCTTTTCTTAATTTTCTAAAACCTAGGTAATTGTTCAGGCACCAACCACAAGCATATATGCTCGGATAGTGGTGCACAGCATGACAAAGGTCTGAAACTACTGCAAATAACTTGTTCTTTAATTCTTTCAAACAATCTTAAGCACAAAAATAAACTGTTCAATATATGATGCTTTACTATGTTCTTCTCACTCTTCCACTATCATTTATTTACATTGCATCAACAGCTAAATCCTTCATGTGTATGAACTGCTTCAAATTTCTTCCCCAAAACATAGAAGATGCTCCAGGTAGTTGACACTGTTAACAACTTTAGGTATACAAGATTCTACTCAATCGTATTTAACATCTACATATATTTCTTTTCTTTACAATACCATTGATTGCACAACTTTGCCTTTCTAGAATTGTTAGCATTTGCAAAGGAATATCAAGTCAGCCAACAATGCTTAAAATCTATTGCTAAAACACAAAAAGGTACAGATACAACCTCAATTATTAATTTTCATCATCTAATGATCATTAGATTAAGCCTTTGTATACTAAAGTCAATTATGTTCTATTAACTTCACACAGGCAACAAACGTTCAAGGTCAGCAAGAACTCAGAAACCTCACAACAGAGGTATAGAAACAAAAAGTCTTATTAATGTAACATGATATTCATTCAAAACTTTTTTGTCATTCTTTTTTTTATATTCAATAATTACTATTACATTCATTGTACTGTAGGTGGAAAAATTCCAGATGGAATTGAAGCATTGAAATGCATCAGCAATGAACCAGATATACTGGCTCCCAAACCAGATTGCAGCTACTGCGAAGCAAAAAAACTTCACTCTGAAACACCAAATTTCTGCTGCTCTGCTGGTCAGATAGTTCTCCAAGAGAACAAATTTTCATATATTCTCATCGAACTATATACTGGTCATTCTGCTGAAGCTCTTTCTTTCAGAACATATGTCAGAACATACAATAACATGTTTGCCTTCACCTCTTTCGGAGTACATTATGACAAATCCCTATGTAGAAGAACTAATGGTATCTACACATTCAAAGTCCAGGGACAAACCTATCACTTCATCAAGGATCTTATTCCACATGAGCAGAAAACTGTTTATTTGCAGCTATATTTTCATGATACGGAGCACGAGTTAGAAAACAGACTGGCTACATCAGAAAAGCTAACAGAGAGTGCGGTGAAAAAGATTATGCATGTCATGGAATCCAACCCCTATGCCTCTTTTCTGCGAAGCTTAAAAAATGTTCCGAATCTTGACTCATATCAGATTGTCTTAAAGTCTCACTCAGAGAATGACCAGAGAGTTTGGAATCAACCAACTGCATCCCAAATTGCAGCCTTATGGGTAGAGGGCCAAGAATCTGGAGAAGGATACAAAAGGCACATCCAAATCTATACTAAAGAAGGCAAAGATCATCTGGTGCAATATTATTATGGATGCTATGATCCATTGCAGTATCCGCTACTGTTTCCATTTGGAGAGACAGGATGGCATCCTGGTATAAAAAGAATAGCACCACATAATGCAAACAAAAGATAAAGATCCAATAGAACAGGCAACTGCTCTGCTGCTTTTACTAATTGCACATCTGCAGAAGAACTAATAGGAGCTGAACACCAAGGTATGGCAAAAATTATAGTAAATAATTATATTCCCCAATATACAGTTACTATATCATTAGATTGATATTGAATAACATGTCCTACAGCTTCTGACAATCCTGAAAACAATAAAGAGTTTGTATCTATGCGTGAGTATTACGCATACAAGTTGCAGATGCAAGAAAAGTACACTCCAGGCATACTCAACACCGGCCGACTACTTCAATAATATGTCATCGATATGTATATCAAAATAGAATCCCAGAGGCTTGACTATTACAGAAGCCGACAACAGTTAATAAGAAGAGAGGAACTTCAAGGCATAATGGACAGTGTCATCGCAGGACATTGCCAAGGATCCAAAATAGGTCAGCGAGTTATCCTTCCAGCATCATTCATAGGTGGTCCTCGCGACATGAGAAGAAGATATGTTGATGCTATGGCTCTCGTGCAAAAATTTGGCAAACCAGATCTATTCATCACTATGACATGCAATCCTTCATGGCCTGAGGTGAAAAAACACATGCTCCCTACTGATGAAAGTCATAACAGACCAGACTTATTGGCTCGAGTTTTCCATGCTAAGCTTGATCTTCTGAAAGAGCAACTCTTCAAGAAACAAATATTTGGATCAGTCGCAGCATATACCTATGTTGTTGAGTTCCAGAAACGTGGTCTACCGCATGGTCATTTCCTCATAATCCTAGAGGCAGCTTCAAAACTTTATTCCACAGAATCTTATGATAAAATCGTCAGCGTAGAAATTCCAGTTATAACAGCAAATCGACATTTATTCAGTATGGTTCGAAAGCACATGATCCATGGTCCTTGTGGAGCACAAAATCCAGATAATGTTTGTATGCAAGGAAATCAGAGGAAAAGATGCAGAAATAATTATCCAAAACCATTTGCTCAGACAACCTTTCATGGCAAGAACGCGTATCCTACTTACCGAATGAGAAATGATGGACAGAAAATAATGGTTTGTGGCCATCAGCTTGATAACAGATGGGTTGTTCCACACAACGGATACTTATTAGCAAAATTTGATTGTCATATAAATGTCGAAATCTGCTCCACTGTGAAAGCTGTCAAATACATATACAAATATATATACAAGGGTCATGATAGGATTCATTTCAGAGTAAACTCAGATAGTTGTGCTGAAGGCAATAATAACTCTCAATCTCTTCCAATCGATGAAATAAAGGACTTCCAATCAGCTCGATGGGTGTGTGCAGTTGAAGCAATTTGGAGAGTATTCAGATTTAACCTCAGTGAAATGCACCCTTCTGTAATTCATCTCCAACTTCATTTACAAAACTGTCAATCCATGAGCTTTACACCTGATCAAGACCTACGGGATGTAGTCAGAAACAAGTATAGAAAGAGAACCATGTTAACAGAATTCTTTTACATGAATTCTATGGACAAATGAGCTCAGCATCTTAACTGTACATACAAAGAATTCCCAGAGCACTTCGTTTGGTACCCCGGAAGGAAGAAATGGGAACCTAGAAAGCAGAAGGACTGTATTGACAGAATTGTCGCAGCAAGTATAAAAGAAGGAGAACATTATTTTCTTCGACTACTCCTAACACATGTTAAAGGCCCCAAATCATTTGAAGACCTCAAGACTTTCAATGGAACATACGTCAACACATTTCGTGAAGCAGCAATTTTCAGAGGATATTTTGAATCAGATACATCACAAGAAAAATGCCTTGAAGTAGCCAGTTCATATCAAATGCCATACATATTGAGAAGGCTGTTCGCAACTCTGCTGGTACATTTTCCTCCATTAAATGCTAGAAAGCTATGGAAAAAATTTGAATATTGTCTATCAGAAGATTTCATCAAAATATCAGAAATATCAACTGATGAAATACGATACAAGGTTCTTGAGCAGATAAACAGTTTTCTTGAATCAATGGGAAGAGATATCAACTCATATGCCCTGGTTCCATATCCTCTAAATTTTAATGATCTGAACAAGAACACGAGGGACACAATAGCAGAAACAAGAATTACTGTGCTAGAGTCTGATCTCCAAAGAATTGATCAATTAAACAATGATCAGAAAATTGCCTTTGATATAATCACTCATGCAGTATTCCAGGAAAAACATGGATGCTTTTTTGTTGATGGACCAGGTGGAACGGGAAAAACCTTCCTCTATCGAGCATTATTAGCTGAGGCAAGATCCATAGGATTCATTGCGCTGGCTACAGCATCATGCGGATTAGCAGCTTCAATATTGCCTGGTGGAAGAACAGCTCACTCAAGGTTCAACATACCACTAGATACAACAAAAAATAAGAATTGCAGAATCAGCAAACAAAGTTCATCGGCAGAACTTCTGCAAAAAGCCAGTCTTATAATTTGGGAAGAAGCTCCAATGACAAATAAAAGTTTAATAGAAGCTGTTGATAGATTACTCCAAGATCTAATGGACTCGAACGCCTTATTTGGATCCAAAGTAATCGTTTTCGGAGGAGATTTTCGACAGGTATTACCAGTTATTCCTAAGGGCACAAAATCAGAATTCATTTATGCCAGTATAGTCAAATCATATATATGGCCACACCTCCACAAGCTTCAACTCACAGAAAACATGAGAGCAAGGGATGATCCAGAATTCATTGAATATTTGCTCCGTGTTGGAAATGGAACAGAACCTACTGTCAACAATGACTGTATACAAATACCTCCATCAATGCTGATAAGATATACAAATGATGAAGATTCAATCAAAGAGCTGACTACCACGGTATTCCCAGATTTGACAATATTCTCTCATCATGATTTCTCGGCTGTAAACCGTGCT
Source organism: Coffea arabica (assembly GCF_036785885.1). Taxonomy (NCBI): domain Eukaryota; kingdom Viridiplantae; phylum Streptophyta; class Magnoliopsida; order Gentianales; family Rubiaceae; genus Coffea; species Coffea arabica. The sequence goes on from NC_092329.1 coordinate 1,609,542, forward strand.
ATACTCACAACAAAAAATGAGTTTGTTGATCAGATTAATCAGCAGCTCATACACCATATGCCTGGTCGAATTCAAGAATACATTAGCCGAGACAAATGTATTAAGGATTCTGACCAAACAATCATGGAGGACTTCATAAACGCCCTAACACCAAATGGATTTCCACCTCATAAATTGATTCTGAAGCCAAACACTCCAATTATGCTACTCAGAAACATTGATCCATCCCAAAGACTATGCAATGGGACAAGGCTCATCTGCAAATCTTTAAACTCCAACGTCATACATGCAACAATAAGTTGTGGAGAATTCACTGGCAAAGAAGTCTTCCTTCACAGAATCTGCTTCAGAATAGAAAATGATCCAGAGTCACCAGTATCTTTTGAAAGAATACAATTTCCTATTCGACCATGCTACGCCATGACTATAAATAAGGCTCAAGGGCAGACCCTAGATTTTGTGGGAATATATTTACGTGAACCAGTTTTTTCACACGGCCAGTTATATGTAGCAATGTCAAGAGCCAAGAACAAGACTTCAATAAAAATTCTGATCAAACCAGCTATATTCAGCACTGGAGTAGACTCAATAACACATAATGTAGTATATAGAGAAGTATTAGATTTGGCAAATGAATAGCTTCTTTATTTATTCATACGCATATGGTTACAGCATACATTAAGTATTCTATCCTCATATTCTTGCTCAGAAACTACCCATTACTTGTTCTTCTGTATTACAGGACGACAGAAAAGTCATAGGATTTGCTGAGATCGTCCCCGGACTTCAATACTAGACAACGATAGTCCAAGTCCTTGATAAGCAGAAACCCCTACTATCAAAAGCAGTAAATCGTTATCAGAAGCTTACTCTGATTGATAACCAGGTAAACACAGTAATAAATTCTGCCACAGAGTTATCATGCCTCACTGTACACATTCGCATTCTAATCAAAACCAAATTTCATGTATAGGGCATTACAGTGGAAGTTATGATATACAAGTCAGATATAGAATTCTTTCGCAACCACTTCAACCTGTACAGACGTTACATGGTATCCAATGCAAGAGTTGAATACACTCCGCCGGAATACCGTGCACATGAAAATCAATGCACCTGGTATATTGACAACTCTACTGTTGTCCAAGCAATCGATGAAGCAAGCTCTCCAGAAATTCCCCCTGTTTTCACATTCACACCTTTCAGAAGATTCTATCAACACATTGATGACGCTTCAGACATAGGTAATGCACAAAAATTAAATTCAGCTCTATTATACTCAATACATGACTACTTAGTTTACCTTTGATAAATGACAAAAACAGATACCCTTGGCATTGTTACACAAATTCATCCGCGAAATCACAGAGGACCTACCCCAACCAGAGAGATTGTGATCATAGATAACAGGTAACTTGCATCATTTATCAACCAATGGCTTTACACACAACACAATCTTCATTTTAACACATATACAACAATGCCAGCTAAATATCTAACCAACTGTATTGCAGCTTCATGCCAGTCATCTTAACTCTGTGGGGTGAGCATGAAACAGATGAAGGGCAGACTATTGCAAATATCATTCAATCAATGCCACTCATTGTCGCACTTCGAGTGAAAGTCTCATCCTATCACAGTAAGTAAACCACAAAATATTACAACTGAATCATTTATACAGTCCATCATTTTTTAATACACATAATGTTTCAACTCTGAATCTATCAACAAAGTTTGGCTCAAGTATTTTGGTGAACCCTCCTATACAACAAGGTGCCTCACTGAAACAATGGTAACCACTTGCTCCCATACAAACCCACCAACTGTTGCCATACAAATATCTTCAAAATACTTTAACAGCTAATCATCACCATCTCCTTACAAGGGCTGTGGAAAACAAGTCACAAATTACTGAGCTCATCGCACAAAAAGCATACTGTGATCGAGCAAAACTCCTACCACAACCCTCCGAAGATGAGCTCTGCACAATCGCAGAGTTCCTAAAATTCCCAACGGTAAGATTCTACAACTTTGACATCCACACTTCTCTACTGATCACACCTGCCACAAAATTAACCAGTTGATAATATATTTTATTCTCAGAAAAAAGCTTATTGGATTCAAGGAACTCCACGATTTCTTGACAGAAGCCAACACCTATGGTATAATGCATGCTCAAACTGCCATAAATCATTCAGAGCAAAACCACTCTGAAAAATTATCTGCACTTCTTGCAATAAGCAAGTGAATGTCATTCCAAGGTAACTAACAGAACAACAATATTATAAGTTATTCCACCACTCATTACTGCACTAATATCTAATTTCTATTGCAGATGCAGATTAACCATAGAGCTGGCTGACTACTCTGGAATGCTCACACTTGATCTATACGACAATGATGCAGAGCAACTATTGCCCTTCACTCTACTTCAAATTCAAGAACTTGAAGACAAGGTTAGTACATCCCCAGCACTAAAATTTATTAACCTCCAGTTACACAATAATTGCCATACATTCTATCAACTAATACTCAAATATCAATATTACAGCATCAACTCAACTACATTGCTATTGAAGAAGCTATTGAAAGCACCATTCTGACTTGCTTTGTGAAAAAAATGATGGGAAACCGTGGATCTGGGGACACAGAAAAATACACAACCATAATAGTGCACAAAGCAAATGCTGCAGAAAATCATATCAAAGACTTCTACAACTCCAGCATCAGTTGGTACTTCCTCTACATGCCCTTCCTCGACTCCAGGACCATCAACTGCAGAGGCTGTCCCAAAACCCACAACTTTCGACAGCAACTTATTCACAGCGCTCAAAATTACAGAGAGTCCAACTAAGAGACAGCGCACTGACGTGACTGATATGGAGCAGTAGAATGTAATATCTCTACTTAAACTTTTGATACACCTTTTGAACGTTTGATCATCAGCAATCTCCATCATTGTATATAACGTTGATGTAGCTAGATAGCTAAAGATCTGAACCAGATCATTCGCTCAGGTTGCCTACGCTTTTGAATATTTTGTTTATCACAAAAAACTGTAGGCTATGCTTTTTGAAGTACAAGTCTGTAAATTACATCCACGCTATGTTTATAAAATGTACTTTTATCCAGGCTACATGCCATAGCTTCACAAAATCTCCTTCTTTGTAGACTTCTATTTTTTTCTTCTGATCTCCAACATTTAAATCCCCAAATAAGTCTTCTATATTTTTCATCTACTATTTTTTCATGCCGTAAATTTATTCATAAAACCATTTGACTGCAAGAAACAACAACTGCTTATTAGTTTGAACATATATTTTTTAGTTTGAGTAGTGAGTTGCAACACAGAACTCCAGAATATGAACATATGATTTTTGTCAGCAGTAGGAATATTTTACCCCAATTGCTTCTGTTTTTCCTTTACCCTTTTCTCTCTGTTTCATGTAGTATACTTATTCGACAAACCTCAACCTTGGAATGATCACGATAGAAACTGATGAAAAATCTACATTCTTTATTCTTCAAAATAGATGCATTAAGCAACACCATACAAAAACCTAATACACACTAAACCCAATAGAACAAATACATAAAAAAAACAGAACATAAACACACTAAACCATCGCACTTCTAACAGCTTTCTTCTGCTCTTCAACCTCAAGCTCCATGCGTTGAGCAATTATTGAAGAAACGGAAACTCGCCAATATCTCCCAAAACTTCATCCAACACAGCAACTCTACCAGATTTCCGATAAAACTTCTTAAACAAATCATATATCTCATTCCGCAGCAAAATATTATTCGCTAAAGCCCTATCAGAACCAGCCAAAGAAGCATTCTGTCCATCAGATCCACCCACACTCCCCACAACACCAGCTAATGACAATCTATTAAACAAGACTTCAATATCTGGATGCAAATCACGTAACACTCCAAAATGATTATGACAATAATCCATTTCCAAAGAATAATGCTCAACCATAAGAAAAAAACACCTACACACTCTACTTATAGACAATAAAGCACAATATCACCTATATAATCCCACAAAGCTCCAAAACTCCTGCGCAAAATCACATGCACACAGGATCACAAAGATTCCACAAAGAAAAAACAAACCAATTCACTGCACACTACACACACGTCATGTAGGAACAAACCTTATCCATATTGTACACAAAACTTGCACACACGTACAAAAAAGGAAACACAAAAAATAACTAAATCAAAACAGCATCATAAAATAATTAATAATAAAAAAACAATTCATTCCCACTTATTTACAAAAATTCACACTATTTTATTACTCAATTTAATAATACATAAAAACAAAGCATTACTGCTTTATTTAATTACACTAAAAACAAAGCCAAACCAAGTGAAATTACATAACACAACGCTAACAAACACATAAAACAACACTCAACTTACTAAACACATTACTAAAACAACACTCTCTCAGTCATTGTTACTACCGGTGCTGTCAAAAGAGGGCGATCGGGGCAAGAACAACAGTTCCTCAGCTACATCAAACTTGATTCTCGAAGCTATAAGTTCTAACATCGGCAACCTCCTCCCAGCAACCAATCCGCTGTCTAGCACAAGTCCCCACTCTCGCTCCCTATACAAAACCCTAAACAAATCACAAATCTCGTTCTTCAGCATCAAATGAGTAACTTGAGACTGAGCTACAGGTTCAGCAGGACGATTTCGAGAAGAATTTCGCATAGGATAAGCACTAGCAGAACCAATACTCAACCTACTGAGCTCCTCATCCAGCTCTGGACATAGATCTTGGACTGTAGAAAATACTCGATCATTATGTGCCATATATCCACCTGCAAATCAACCAAGACTCAAAAATATTCACTCACCAAACAAAGTTAAACTAACTAGCCCACATTTATATACCATGGAACCACATACTTCCTCAACAGTAGACCCCACACGTGTTTCTTATGTGTCAATTGCAAAAAAAGCATAAACAATATCTCACTTCCAAAAAACCACCAACTATGCACATTATATCATATAATATAAAAAATACAAATGCTATCCAAACATTGAACAAACAACAAATTCAAAATACCACAAAATTCAAAATAAAAAACCACATAAAAAATTAAAAAAACTATATATAAATACATTAAAAAATAAAATAACGCTAAAACAACCATAAGAACAAATAAAAAATACCAAACAATCTGAAAATAAAATATGCATAAAAAACTTTAAAAATTTCACTAACAAATATAAAAACTAGGATAATACTAAAGGAACCATATTCCATAAACAAACTTTTTGAAAAAATCCCGAAAACATACTAACACATCAAATAATCCATCAATTTTTAAACACACCAACCTGGCGCCCGCGCATTGCGCGGGATAGCTTGCCTAGTAGTAGTAGTAGTAGTATTTGGTATGGATGCATGGTACTGATGGATCAATAAACGGACAAAAAGTGGACCAGGAATATTTCTTTCTTTTGATTTAGAACTAGAAGTGTATTGGTCCCTTGCTCAAAAAGAGGAAAGAAAGAAAATACAAATAAATAAATTAAAAAAAAAAGACGGTAGTCCATTTGCCCTTCATAAAACTTTGCTTTGTTCTCAAGTTTGATGGGTCAGATTAAGTGGAGGGAGTAGTAAAGCTAAAAAGGAAGAGCTTGACTTTTGCGACCATTATTAGTTGTCTCCCATTCCTTTTTTCACGCGATTTAACCATTGCAGTGCAGCAGATTTATTCCATCTCTTGCTTAAGGATCCAGTCTCGACATGTATTTGTTCGTTTTGGGCCCCCTCCCCTTCAGGCAGGGGCCTTCTTCCCTGATCCATCCCTCTCTACTTTTTTTCGTTCAAGATTTGAAACCAAGAAATGATTTGTGCTGGTAAATATATATATATATATATATATATATAGTAGTAATTGTTAATTAGTGGCACGCACATACGCGTGTCCAAATCATTGCCTATGTACACGTATTAATTAATTAACTCCTCCTTAATGATTCTACCGGCTGTGAGTCACTTAGAATTTGGTTTCTCCGCTTTAGACAAATGGATTACTACCAAAAACACAAAAGAGAATAGACAATGAGCGGATGCTGTTATTGACTTTCTGGCTAGCAAGAATATAGCATAAATAGAGAGAGTTTTGGCCCAAAAAATTTGCAGTAGTACGAGTTGGGCGATAAATTATACAGTATATGATTGTCCGGGGGGGCGAGAGGAGAGGAGAGGAGGGTAGGAACTCACAATCAGTCTGAAGGGGGAAGTTTTTAAGATTTCGATGCGCATGCATGCAGAGAGAAAACTTTAGGTCTTGGTGTGTTGTTGTTGTTAAGGAAGTCGTCGTCGTATTATATTATCCCGATCATCATGAAAAGCAGGGCTAGCAGTAGTAGTATTTCAATGCAAGCAGCGATCCTGTCCACCTCTCCGCCAAATTATTCGCCAGCCGGCCACGGCGGTAATGGTAATACACCACAACCACCCTCCATTGAGTTTCCCACCTCGCCTCAAGGTTGTACGAGTATTAGCAGCGATGCAGCAGTACTAGTAACTCATTACAGTCACCCAAAGCACCCGCTGGCCCAGCTGACGCTGCCTGAGCTGTTCGCATGCGCAGGCTGCAAGGAGTACGGAGCAGGCAAGAGGTTCGCGTGCCAAGAGTGCGATTATCAGCTGCATGAGTTCTGCGTCCTGTCTCCCCCGCTTCTGAGGAGCCATCCCCTCCATCCCCAACACCAACTGGTTTTCCACTCCAGACCTAAACAAGGTACATAGCTGCGTGCGTGATTAACATATAATACTACTACTAGCATCAGCATGTATGATGTATTTACGTGCGTAATGGTAAAGCATTCCAAAATTATTATTGATTGTGGGTCGCAGGTGGAATAAAGTGGCCCAAGTGCGATATCTGTGGCAAGTCCTGCAGAGGCTTCACCTTCAGATGCAGAGCCTGCAGTTTTCAGATGCATCCTTGCTGCGCTATGCTTTCCACTGAGATCACATTTCCGGAGCTACATCCCCACCCTCTGAAGCTCCTACCTCCGCGGCAGCTGCAGCTGAGCAATGCTGGCGAGTCTTTGGTGTCGTGTGACCGGTGCAAGAAGAGAAGATCGGGAGGGCGAGTATACCGGTGCGCTGTGTGCAACAATTACCATTTGCATGCCCTCTGTGCAAAGCCCCTCATTAACGGCCTCCAAGAAAATGGCTTCCAAACAGCTCCGGATCACGACAAGCCCAGCAACACCGTGCTCGGCACCGCCGCTCGTCTTGCTTCTCAAGTGGTTATCGAATTTATCGGAGGCCTGATTGAAGGCTTTGGAGAAGGCTTCGGACAGGCGTTGGTTCAGAGTATTAATCCAAGAGGCCGCCCCCGCCGCCGCAGCCCCACGAGGCCGAGTGCTGAGGCCACCACTGCTGCATCTAACTAAGCCACCTGCTACTGATGGTCTACGGGGGCTTCGGGACTCCACTCTGCTCTTTTAAGTACTGTCCAGGTTATACTAGTATTAATTAATTATTGCTCCAGTGTCTAGGAGCACCTCTGCTATATAGGAATATCATCATCATCATTTTATCCAATATTCTCGCAACTGCATATATTACTACTCATGCTAGATTGAAGATTTCTATCTCCCAAGTAGACAACTTATAACCGTTACTATACAAGTTACAACCAACCACCATGACCGTCCGCCTGAAACCAAGGGCAAAAAAAATAAAAAAATACCTGCAAATTCGGATAAAATAAAGCAAGGAACGTAGAACATGGCCAGTCCAAATTCTTACTCCTGTCCTCGACATAGGACACGCCACGCCAGCCCGTGCAAGGCCCACTTCTTTATTAAAAGAGAGAAGCTCCATTACAACGAACGAGTATCGTACTTCTTTTGTTCAGAAAATCTAGAAATGCATTTGTCTCTCTAATTCAGAGGTTCATTTTCAATCCCATACAAAGCCTGGTTAAGCTCCTTCTCCATTACAGTATAGGAATAGTGTATATTTTTACCATTAGAGGGAAAAAGGTATCAATCAATGTCCCCAGTAACAAACTTAACAGTTTAGGACAATATGTAAGGGAAGGGTAAAAAAAAAACACCAATGACGAAGACGGCTCAATAGAAACAATAAATATGCACTACAACTCAATCATCTTCCGTGATCATACACCATTTTTTACTTTCTTCCGCCAAATACACCCAGTTACTTCACAAAATATAGGAAACATTAAAAAGTTACCAGGACCACCAAACTTGTTCTAACAGCCTTGTAAAAAAAAAATATATATATATATATATATATTTCACTATAGAACTATAAAAACACTGTAAATCCTAATCACCTACCCATTCTTTACAATGACAAAATCAACTCCAGTCGGAATTTATCAACTCCAGATTTAAACAGAAGATTTATAGGTAAAGACCACCAGAATAGTGTTATGTTAATATTAAATTCGGACTCGGTGCAATTGCTTACGCTGCCATTACTCTTTTCGACAGCCTCATCATGCGTCAAAACAGGCTCTTCATCTTGCATGTTCCAACTCGTAGCTCATCAGATGCCATGTGGAAATTAGATTAGTTGATCAGCAATATCTACTCCTTCGAGGACAATGAACTCAAAAGCAACTGAACCCCGTCACAATCCATATCTAAGCTCTGAAAAAAATTTATATCCACCTTATAGTTTCAGACACCACAAGCAGCGTGTAGAGAACAGTAACCTCCTTGTAGCCAAAAAAACCACGAGTTCTTGCTGCAAATTAAGTTAACCAAGTCCAGCACTCCATTTCATCAGGAGATAAATATCTCCTGTTTATAATCTCCAACTAAATAGGACCGTAACACAAGTTCTCCCACTTGAAAGGTTCGACCAAACCAATATCAGGGGCACCACGGAGGAACAGGCAGACACAAACACACACGGCAGCAATAGCAAGCATTGAGTGAATGTAGGGTCGGTGAAGCAAGCCTTGCAAACCTGGAATCCTCCTGTATCTCATCGCTACAGCTGCACACTTAGAACAAGGTTTTTGGCTCCGCTTTATATGAAATGAAGGCCCATGATCCTGATTCACCTCCAACCATAATTGCTCAATCTCATTCCCAACTGATACCGAGACTTGACCAGTTTCCTTATCAGCCAGCTTCTGCGCCACTAGCCTGTTATAAGAGTGATTGTTCCTCATTGCAGCATATGCGTAAGGGGACAGTCCATTTGCATCATGAAGGGACTTCCAGCAGTGCAGCCCAATCTACATCAGGGGAAATAATAAATACACTGAAGAATCAACTCAAATTTGAAATACCAGTGAACAAGGTAAAAATATGGAACTTTTATATGACAAAAATCGGAAAGTATGCAATACATTATAATCAACATATTATATGATCAAATTAAGTGAGATCACCTCTAACATGGTTATTTGCAGGTGTAGAACCATAACCTTTATAAATCAAAAAGGATACTGACGCACCAGTTCAAATGCATCCATCAAATAGACATTCAAATAATATCCCAATGAACAAAAACATGTTTTATTAATAAAACAGTAATCTGTTATTCTGAAACCAAGTGATGTTTACAGATTGTATTCATCCAAATTCCAAGAAAGTAATAAATCGCGCCATCAAGAGTTTACTATAAGTACCTCCTGTGGATCACTTGTCAGGGCATCAACCAAATCATCTGATCTGAATGCACAAGCAGCCAGATGCAAAGGTGTAACACCACCAGGTCCCACATGATTTGGTGTGAAGATGTAATGCTTGGAGGTATCACTAGAGTCATCTATGGAATAATTTAGGAGTAAATCAATCATGTTCTTGCACCTCCTCTTAACAGCTCTGTTTAAGAGGTGAATTTCGGATAGCATCTCCAAAGACACTCTCTTCAACCCTTCTTTACCCAAGTTAATTTCAAGTAAGATGTCCAGAAGACTTTTCACCAAAGAACAGAAGTCGTGCTCTACTGAAAAAATAAACAGAAATTTGAAACGACTGATCTTGTAATCTGGACCCTCAAGTAAGGAAGAGTTGCATTTCCTTTGAAATAGCCACCCAAGTTCATTCAAGAAGTGGAGAACCTCTTCCCTCGATCCAGGCCTTCCAGGACCATGCTGATAATAGGCTGACATACTATCCTCCATTTTTGCACCCTCGCTAAAGTCATACTCAAGGAGCCTCAGTTCTTGACAGATGGGCTTATCGGCTATAATAACTGGAAAACTGGTGATTCTGAAGCCATTCTCAATCTGTTTATAGAAACAATAGATTTTCCTTTTATATGTATCAAATTCAAATTGTTCAAAATATGCCATTCAGTTTGAGATGCAAACTGCAAATATAAGGTACCTCAATGAAACAACGCCCAAGTACAGATGCTGTAGTAGAAACTTTGAAATTGCACAAGTTTATCTCATTGTATTCAGGTTCCTGACATGCTGGTCCTGAAACATCTTCAACTGTGTAGTCTCCTGTGTGCGAGCAATTAAACCTGCAAGGTAACCAAAGAATTTTCTGAGGAAACAGCAGCCTGAGGTACATGAAAGCACTGAATCCATTTCCCTATAGGCTACATACTTTATGCCTGACACGTTCAAGTTGCGCCCCCTAAGCAAAAGAGAGGTCTCTTGGCCGTGTACAACTGCCAAAGGTGAGACAGACAGCAATTCTGGGGAACGCCATGCTCTCTTGGTCTTGTAGATCCGAAGCTTCCCTAGAGATCAATGGAGTATAGTGAACATCAAATATCAAAGTAAATACAAATCCCTAGAACTAAATACACCAAAAAATCTAACAGGAGAGAAGGCCAGCCTCGAGGTGCCTATGGTAAAAGTCAAGCCATTTCACTAACCCTGCTCTAGGGTGACTGCAAGTCCTTTCCTCTCCATGTTTGAAATAAGAGTTACCTCACCTCAAGCTTCATATCATGTTAACATTAAACTCCCCAATATGTTGATATTTCCAAAAGTTCATTTCTCATTTGAAATTGTTAATACCTATTAAAAGGCAGAAAGCAAATTGGAATAACCTCAATGAAGAAAAAATTGTGAGTAAAGATAAATAAAACTAAAAATGAAAGTGGTGATGAATGAATTAAACAACTTAACACAAATGGTCAATATAATTGAAAAAACTACTTGGAGGTCTATGGACCGACAACAAACCTGACCAGAGTTCAATGTCATTTAAAATTGTGCTAAGAAACATATAATCCTAAAGCTTGCAATTAGTTGGTGATATCATCAAACTCAAGAAATACTAACCATCCACATGGGAAGCTAATTGTTTTCCAGTGTAGAGTAAAAACCTCCCGCTCCCCCAGAAGTCGGTGTTGAAATCTCTGATCAGAGACTTGACATAGTGAAGCAACTTATCCTCAAACTGCAACCCAAAAAAAGGGCATCATTCCAATAGTCAGCACAAAAAAAAGGGAAAGAAGAAGAAGAAGATAAGAAGTAACATCTCTAGCATCTCTTCACTCACTTGCTCCCATGAAAATAATGGCATTGATACATAAACTGTCAAAACCACACAACCAGGCCTAATATAGCTTTCCATTTCTGACGGGCTGTTGAGAAGCCAATTGTGAATCTGAAAAAAATACCATATATACAATCAGCTCTCAAAACTTAACCAGGGTACGATAACCAAGGAGCGACAATTAAACACCAGACCTGCGTTCTCAATGTTCCAGGCAAATGACTGGGATCCTTGTCAAAAAGTTTGAAGATAATCCGACCAGTACGATCCTGAGGATTTGATAAATGTCATTATCATTTCCACTGTGCATTCTAAGCTCATGAAACAGAAAATAGAAACTAAAAACCAAAGCCAGGGATTAACTCCAAAAAAAAAAAAAAAAAACTTGTGTCATCAATACCTGGGTGTCCGAATTCATGCTAGATGGTGAATGATCGGAGCCAGAAGACGATGTGTAACCTGCTTGGAAAGGAAAACTTTGAATTGAACCGACATCATTTCCCACACTCGAACCAGCAAAGAGCTGGAGTGATGTATTGCAACCAGCATCTCGAATAGCTCTAGAATTTGCATCACCATCTCCATCACTCAATGTGTTCCCCTGCTTCAAGGTTCCTCTCTTCACCGGGAACAGCTTCTGCACAACAGTCGGTGAATATGAAGGTGATCTTTCTTCAGAGGGATTACTGCTGTCAGAAGAGAAGTATTTTCGACTAGCAGGCAGTTTTGGTGGGCAATTATCCTCAGGTGAAGAGCTGAAGAGCTGTAGCGGTAGATGTGGATGTATTTCTTCAACACAACAATCTGAATCATCAACAGGAGATTGTGTGCTTGAACAGCTTCTCTCTCCTCCGATGCAAGGGAATTCCATAGCAGGCCCACTGTTCAAATTGAGGCATGCAGCTTGATCAGAGCAAGCAGAGTTGGTTTTCTCAGAGTCACTCCCCTGGCTGCTTCTTTCAGGTTCACTCTCCATCTTATTAGGAGCACACACAGGGGGAGTTCCTGATAGAAGCGTAAGCAAGTCCATAGTTGATGGAGAACTATTTTCATCCAAGTGGCTCTGATTTTGAGGGGGTACTTGATTAGGTACACTCCTGCCCAAATTGCTGAAAATGGGCAACTTTGCTGCTAAATTTGCTGGTAAAGGCAATGCATTTATTTTTGCAAGAATTTGCAGAAGCTGATCTTTGTCAGGTAATGTAGAACCCCTGTCCTCAGTGTTTCCTGGAACATCAACAAAGAGAAGAATAAGTGACTCTGCTAAAAGTTGAAATGTACCCTCCAAGCAGTCCTATTGCATCTTAAGGCAAGGCACCAATCATCAAACAGGTTATTGCATCAATGTATTTGGGAAGTAAAGATAAGAGTAATCATGACAGTCATCTTTGAATCCTAGATTGGAGGGATGGCAACAAAGTTGAAAAAATAAATAAGACATCCATCCAAAACGATAATTTTCTCCTTCACAAATGGAAGCAATAGTAATCAAGTCAAGAAAATAAATAAGGTATTTTATTTGAGACGAAGATTTTCCGCCATCAACGTGCTAGTTAGCAGTTAAAGGTGGTTAATGGGAACACCACATGGAAAAAATAGACCATAAAAGATGCCCGCCCCCCCCCCCCCCCAACAACACCACACACACAGTCAAAAGTCAAAGAGTTTAAACCTTGTGCACGAGCCAGAACAGCAAGCAGATTAACAATGTCCAAGTCACTATTGATGCCTTTCTCACTGCTCCCAGGGAGTAATACTCGTGAAGCAGCATCCTCTGGCTGAGTTTTCCTCCTCCTACGGTTATGCCCAGCAAGTCTACGCCTACAACTTCGCTTACCCTCGTCAAATTCTGGAAGCGGGTGGAACCTGAGGCATAAAAAAAAGTATTAATTTGATGGTCAGCTCCAGAAATTAGTGATGATCAGTGACAAGCCGAAGTTGGGAGAAAAAAGAAGAAACAGAGGGGGGGGGGGGGGGGGGGGGGGGAAGAGAGAGAGAGAGGGAATGAGAAAGAAGAGGTTGGTGTAAAATGGGAGTTTTTTTTTTTACAAACCTGCTGCACTGCTGGCAAAACCTTTGCATCTGCTTAGAGACCAAGGCCTTAGTAGCTTTGCTGTGAAACTCACACACCTTATGGCGTCGGTGATAGTCTTTGGCATGAGATAGATCTTCCTCGCAATTATCAACTTGGCACATAGGGTAGGTAGCACTTCCAGGAGATCCAGATCGGACTCTTTTGTTGGGCCTTGACACAGGTTCGTCAGTTGAATTAAAGCTGGTGCTGGTGCCAGCGGCGTCACCAGCTTTACCGCCACTTCCACTATCACTTCCAAGCTTTAGCCGAAGATGATCAGAGCCTTCACCCGCATGACATGACTTGGAGGTGTTGTTCAAACCACTCGTGGTGGGGGCAGTATTAAGTTCCTGCTCCTCCTGCATTACTCTCGCATGATGACGATGCTGCATCACGGGAGGAGGCGGCGGTACATGACATTCATGCGGTTTGGCAATAAACCTCATGCTATCCCATTCCCATTGCTTTGAAGTCCAGGCGTCGGAGGGTTTTTGCTGGTGCTGTTGCTGTTGCGTGAAGGGAAGGCTGCGCTTTCTGGGCGCGGGATGCTGACTGCAGAAGCGGGCGCTGCCACCTCCACCAGCACCGACGGCAAATGATGCCTGGCGGATGAAAATTGGAGACGCTACATGGGTGCCAATCTCTTCCATATTACCCCCAAAAAAATTCCTCTACTACAAAATACAACCTCCACACAGAACTCCTTGGATTCCCAAAAAATCAAAATCAAAATCAGAGGTGGAAGACAGATTTGCACCATACACATAGATTTAGAAAAAAGGAAAAAAGAAAAAAAGCTGCAGGGAAATAAAATACAGGGAGTAAATTTAGTTACTGAAGAATCCCCAGATTAGCAGGCATCAAAAGACTAATAATTATTCAAGGATGCTGCTAATCTATTCAGAATATGCATAGAAGAAACTGGATTTATCACCAACAAAAAAGTAATCATTTTGACAGATAAAAGGTAGCACTACTTAGGGGGTGTCAGGTGTAGTGTTTATGGACAATTTAAGGTTTAGAAGGGTACAATTATGCAGAGAGACTACGCAATCAAAATCAAACTGACCATCAAAAACATTTTTCATTTAAAACAAAAAAAAAAACAAAATGAAAATAGGAGATAGTAGTAAAGAATCAAGACACGCACCTGTTTCAAGGGTTACTAGAAGATGAAGAAGAAGCCATCTATATCCCAGCCGTCAACTCTCGAATTCAAAAGCAATTCTTGGGAGAACAAAAAATTTCTGAGTAGGTGCGTTTGAATGATGGTGTTTATGGTCAGATCTTGGCAGAAGTCAAAACTCAAACACACACACACTGGGGGAATTGAATTGATTCAAGAGAGAGGAATAATAGCAGTAGATCTGAATGGATTCTGGCACTAATCCTAGTTTTATTAGTATTATTGTTACAACCTACCTAGTAAATATCGGAAGAGGAGGAGGAGGAAGAAGACGGAGAAAGAAAATAATCTTACTCCGACCGACCGACCAGTTGTTCTTACCCAACAAATAAAGAAAGAAAGAAGACGAAGAAGAAGAAAGAAAAATATAGAAAAAATTACTAGTAGTAGTACTATAACAGAGAGATATCCTCCGCAGATGTCAATTAAAAATAAAAATTTAAAAAAAAAAAAGAGAGAGTGGGTGTTAAATTTTTTTTTTTTTTAAAAGGAAAGAAATAGTACTGTTAGAATGCTAGTAGCAGTAGCAGAAAGTAAGATGGCAGTGAAAGTACGAAATTCTGCTCTCCTCACCAGCTGACCAGCTGCATTCCTTAATGTTCAATTACCACTTACCGTCTCTTTCTTCCTCCCCTCCCTTCCCTTCCCTTCCCCACCCTTTCGCTATTTCTTTTGTTCTTTCCTCCCACAAACCTCTGCTTTTTCCCTCTTCTCTTCTTCTTTTTTCTTTTTTTTCCCTTCTCTTTCTCTCCCCACCCCGACCCGGGGTTGGTATTTTTTAGTTTATTGCTCCTATTAGAATCTATTTTTTAAAAAAAAAAAAAAAAAGAGAGTGAAGGTGCAGCAAAACCCAAACAATTTATTGCTGCTGAGCTGCTGCTACCGGAGATACTCTTTCACATTTGGCCACATCCAAATCCATATGTGTAAATTCAATACATCAACAACACCACGCCTACAACTATGTACATCTTTATCCCGACCCCAACCCCTCACCACCTCATCCTTTCCAACATCACTATCTTCTTTTCTCTCTTCTCTTTTTAAAAAAAAAGAAAAAATTAACCGTAAAATCAGTAGTGTAACACTAGTTACTAAAAAACAGTTACCCAAGAATGCAACAACTACTATTCACCTCTTGTATCTTGTTTATTTTCCTTAATCCCTTCAGAGTGAAAAAGCGATGAAAGGTAATTGAAATTGGGTGGGAGTATCCAGCTGTTGTTGTTGCTGTTGCTCAACGTGTTTCAAATGTTTTGGTTTGACGCAACGCTACCGTCTGTACTGTACGGATTCTTCCCCTCTTTTCTTTTATTTTTGTTTTAAGTGTGCAGCGTACTACTACTACAGGCTACATACAGCATATGTCGTAGTAATTAATTTGCAGGAAGCACCCAAACGAGGAGCAGTAGTCATAGAAGAAATAGAAGAAGTAGGCACATTTTGAGATTTCACAGCCGTAAATGCAAATTTTTTATTTGCGCAAGTCTTCCTGACTAATTCCCCCGACTCTACTACTACAAGTACAATATTAAATATTAATATTAATATCTCCATCAAACGAACGATAGAGGTATTATTTATGGTATAGTAGTACTAGTACTGGTACTACTTACTGTACTAGTACTACTTACCGGTGCTTCCTTCCTTCCTTCCTAGTTGTATTGAATTTATGTCACGTCAAAGTCACAACTCACATGGGGATAATTTTGATTCCCACTGCTACACTCTCCCAGCACCAAATCAACCCCACCAATTTAATTTAAAAAAAAAAAAAAAAAACCTCCCGGTTCTACTAACAGTAAGAGAGGAAGGAGACAGAGACAGAGACAGAGACGGGCAGAGAGAGGAGTACGACGACCAACCCAAACTTGAAACTTTCGTCCCCCACTTCCGTACCCATTTCCACATCACCTCGCAACCGCCTTCTCTCTCTCTCTCTCTCTTCTCACGAATTACAATTGCTTTCGTTTCCTTTTCCTCCGTACACCTCCAAATTCTCAAAATCTTTACTCACGTTTTTCCTCTCTCTGTTTGTTCTAATAATTTGTGGGAAAAATCGTGCCTCACACTTTCGGATTGGGTAAAACAAAAAAAAAAAACCTTGTCACCCACAAAATTACCCCTCACGTTTTCGAATTGGGTTAAAAAAAAATCTTGTCAACCACCAAATTATTCCAATCCTATACTTTTAGCTATTCAAATGAGTGGGGGAAGAGATAAGAAATGAATTAAATAACACGAAAGAAAGAAGTTTAGGTGAAAGGTTTCGAATTCAAAATCTACCACTTACATAAAAAAAAAAAAAGTGAGTCAATAAAAATCAACCGTTCTTAGGCGAACTGATCACTAAGTGAACCAGTAAGGTCGTGCCTCTTTGATTTAGATGTGAGATCCTTTGCCTTTAACCCTTGTTGGCCATGTCGGGCAATTAACATAAAAAAAAATTTTTTTTTGCGGCAAAAGCCTAATTTCTTTCTTCCGTTGCAAAAATAAGTGATTATTTGGATAGCAGATTATTCTAGATAATTTTTTTTTAAAAAAATATTATAGCACTTTTTTAATGTGATATATATAAGATAATAAAGTGATTGAAAAATGTGATGATGATACAAACAAATCAGTGTGTAAATAAGACGTAGATAATGTGCAAACCAAAATACACTCTTAAAAAAGGTTTTTTTGCCTAATTTCTCTCTTAATATATGTTTTCTCTTCGTCAAGTTCTGAACCAGTGTGGGCTAGATTTGGGTGTTGTATTTTATTTCAAGAGATGTTACGGGCTATATCGTGTTAAAATAAATACACTTTTACTCAACAAATTAATAATGTCTCACCAGATGTGAGTGTGTCATATAAGCATGGTTAATTTTTGAGGACCACAGTCAACGTTTTAAAAATTGACTAACTGCAAGGGGTCAATTATTTAAACCATAACGAGATAAATAAACCAAAGGCCTTGTTTGGATTGTGATTTTTCTAAATTATAAAGAGATAAGAAGGGACCAACTTATAGGTTTCTAATCCATAAAGGGACCAAATTATAGGTTTCTTATTAACCATAATAGGGTTTTTCGTATTAGGGGTACAACATGCAAATCAAGTCACATTTTGGTGTTAAACATAGTAGTGTTTGTATATGGAATTTTTTTCAAATATTATTTTACTTGCATCAGAAATACATTCTTTAATTACTTTTTTAATTCCCAATAACTTTTTTTTTAATTTTATATACATCACTTCACTTCACAAAAAAAAAAAAAAGTGTTACAACGGAATTCGAAAATTACCTAGCCTATAGTCCAAATATCCTGTTCAAACAATATTTTTCACAAACACAACATGCATTAGAGGCACATTACTCACAAACATGGTTTGGTTTTAACATTTTCCATCTAAATTTTAAAACACTTGAAAGCACAAGAGGTGAATTTATAGGTTTCTAAATCATAGAGAGATTTGTTAAACGTTCGCTAAAACACGCCTGGGGGAGGGGGGCTTTTTTTTTTTAAAATGTTTAATCCATTAAAGGGGATTGTACATTGACAGTTGTCTCGCTGCACCGCTCGTTGCAGTAAGTAAAAGGTTGAAGAGCGCAGGTGCAGGCGTGAGGTAAATGCCGCTTGCCTGCAGGTGATAGTCAGGCAATTCTCTCCATGGAATGTACTAGTGGTGCTATCGAGTCGAGTCGAGTTCGAGTAGCACCATACTCGAGCTCGAACTCGATCAAAATTTGTGCTACTCGAGCTTGACTCGATGAAATAAAACTAAACTCGAGCTCGAGTAAATATCAAGCCCGAGCTACTCGAACTCGAGCTCGAGTTTTGAAATAAATATATATTTTTTAAAAAAATATATAATATATAATATAATATAAATATATAATATAAATAAAATATGAAAACTCGATTAAATTCGACGAGCACTCGAGTACTTATTTCTTGAGCTCGAATTCGACTCATTAAATTTAACGAGTAGCTCGAGCTCGATTTTACCGAGTTCGAGTTCGAATCAAGCTTTTGATCAAGCTGCTCGCACCCCTAGAATGGATAACAGGGGCGAACGCTAGATGGAGCACTACGTACATCAACGCCCAAAGTTAGATTTGATTAAATTAGACTTAGTAATAGTATGTATATAAAGAAGTAGGTAATGTAAAGAGTTTGGGCTCAAAAAGTTAGCCAGGTGTGTCATGTTAACGAGTGGATGCATCTGCCATCTTCTAATCTCTTTCTGTTGCCCACTTCTGTCTCAATTCTTGAGCCTTTAGCATCCTATCAAGAAGACTGACCCCCGTCCATCTATACTCATCATCACTCGCCATTCCACTTTACCCCTGTCCATTTCATCAACAGCTTTTTTGAAGGAACTTCATCAAGAGTTTTACCCGCCTATTCATTTGCCCTCTACGTATCTTCCAATTCACTCTAATCAACGTGCAACTTCAATGCACCGTGATCCCTTGACCAAGTAAGTACTTGAAGGCCAACTTGTTGGTTGTTTGCTGTCCAGGCCTTTTTGAGCACAAGAAAAGTAGGGATCACGGAGGCTTCTAATTGCTTTTCTATTTTTACATTTTGAATAGACAAGCTTCAGAAAAAGCAGGTACACACCCTCATTTCTACCAGGTTAAACTGCTGTATATCGTTAATATCTTAGATGGAAAACCAATGGAACTTGTTTCCTGTTGTTCATACATATCAAATATAACATAACAAAATAATGTGTAAGACATAAGCAAGAATATGCCATCACAAGATCCAAACTAAAGAAATTGAAAGAAAAATTAAAGAGTAAAGAATCGCCTATTGGTCTCTAAAATATCCAACATAAAGTCGGAGATTATTTAAAAAAAAAAAAAAAAAGCTTCAGAAACTATGGCTCCGCGGCCTAAAATTTGATAGACTGGAGAAGAAGCCAATGTTTCCCAGCAAGAACAGAGCAATAACAACCACGCATGTCAAAATTATCCACATCCACTGCTGCATTTTTCTTTTACCTCTGTTCCTAAGTGGCGGAGGGATAGATTTTGGCTTGCTTTGCTTCACCACAACTGATGGATTTTGAGATCTTTTGGTAACTGTAGGAAAACAGTACTTAACCTCAGATTCCTTCATTGTTCCAGGTACGATTTCAGATTTTGGAGTGCATTCCCCAATATTGTTACCATCGGGAACTTCGGCTCCGCCGGCCTTCTTTCTCTCCTTCTTCCTCAACCTCTTCTCCCTTTCCTAGACAAATCAAATGGACGTCATTGATGGAAAGCCAGGTGAAGAAGAGCACACTTACTCAGGCACATGAATTGGAATTCAAAATTTCTTACCTTCTCTCTCAGTTCAGCTTCTTTCTGTGCTCGTAATTCAGCTCTCATTTGCGCTTTCTCTGCTATCCTCTTTTTTCTCTCCAATGCCTCCAGAGCCTTAGCTTTCTCCTCTAGTCGCCGTTGCTCCCTCAACTTGGCTTCTGCCTCTGCCTTCGTTAACTCCTCAGCCTTCCTTGCCAACTCCTGCTCCTCCATCGTTGGTATACGCTCCTTCTCTGTGATCTCGACATCACTTATCGTCCTGCCCGAAATCGTCGCAAGCCCATTCCTCAAAAATGGTTTCACAGCTTCTCTACTTTCTGCTTTCTCACTATTCACTCTTACTTCTTGGATCTTAGACCTATCACCCGGGCAAACATCCTCTACATATTTCAATTGGTTTTCTTGTTTCAGATCTTGGGTTTGCAACACAACACTAGTGTTGCTTGGGTTTAAAACCAACCTATCGATCCTTTCTACCCTGTAACTCATCATTTCAGGAGGTTCCTCATCTGGGCCAAGTGAGCGACCATCCAATGTTCCTAATCTCCTCAGTGTGCTCCTCATGTTGCACTTAACGTATTCTTTACGGAAAGCATCATCCTTGTTCCACAAATCCATTACTGTCTCCACCTAAATAAAAAGAAAATAGAAACTAATGCCAATCTTGTTAAGACCCAAAATAAGGAAGGAAACACAGACAAGCATAAAAGAAACCTGATTAACACAGAGGTGATGGAGTGCTTCTCTATCTTTTCTTGCTGCATAATCACTAGCTGCAGCTGCATTGTCCTTGTATGTTCGAAATTGTTTATTCTGCAGTATCAGGCAAGCTAGATTTAGTCTACAACACATTTGTTTTGCTTCAAGGTTCTATTCTATGTTTCCTTGCATGATTTAAATTTATAAATCTATAGAAAATTTCTTCACATTAGCCTACATTTCCATGATTTCCTGAAGAAACTAAAGCACAAGAATCATAATAGAACACAGCATAGAAATTGATCATACTAAATTACTAGTAATTATACAGCAATAATGCTGTAGATAAAAAATAATACACGCCACAACAACTACTGTTCAAGTTATCAAATACCATAGAACACATAACAAGAAAACAAACTGGCACAAAAGCTCCCCGAGGAACAGAAGACAAATTTAGTTACAGTAAACAAAATGTTCAAGGGCTGTGTTAATGACCAATTATATTCTCCTTAAGTAAATGAATTATTTTGAAGCCTACAACATTTAACAAGCACGAACATATTTCCACAAGCAACAAAACAAAAATGATTCCAACAACTACAGAACATTAAATAAGGCAGGGAAAAGTATAATTCACGCAGAAGGAAATCAGTACCATAGACTCAGATCTCTCGCAACAGATATTACTTTGATGCCAATATTTACCAACTATTTTAACCTACCTAAAATAGGTACAGTCATTCGGATTCTCATAGTCATCACAAAATCTAATCATTCTACATCCCATATCATGAAAAATAGTCATCCAGCCATTCTCTCTCTCCTAGTTGAGTACCTCTTGGAAATGTAATACTCCGTAACCTTATTAATGGAGAAAAGAAAGGGAAGCAGGAGCATCTGGAAGCATAACATTCTAACTGGAGAATATTGCTTAATCTTTATTAAGCCCATCTTCTCAAATCAATATAAGAAAAAAATTCACTAATTTCTGTGTCAAATTACCAATGAAATTTATCAAAGACCTATATGCTGGCAGCAAATCATAATGCTGCATAAATTTATGTAAAGAAATAATTTCAAATAGCAAACTGCCAGCAGTTTTTTTTTTTTTTGTGTCCAGATAAATATATTAAAAGGTCTTGTTGTACATAAAAGGAAAGTGTTCAGCCTTCAAAAAACATAGTCATGTAAGAACAAACCTTCTCAAACAATTCTTTCTTCAAACTTTGCAAATGATGATACGCTGCCTGGCGAATGTCATTTGCATCTTCAACCTGAGAGATCAATTCCTTGAGCTTTAGACTCTCATCTTCATACTTCTTCTGTGCTGCTCGGGCAACTGTTTCAGCTTTCAGGACACCATCCTTGAGATTATCCAGTTCCTTCTTTAATATCTGAAACACTTGAATTAGTTTAGTGGTTGGTACTTAACACATAATCAACAAAGGAATGCCCCAGCTTTTCAAATATGGCTGTTCTCCTAAGTCCATATATTAAGCAAAGACAAAGGATACAAAAAGCAAAGTCAAAAGCTTATACTAAAAAACAATTTCTTGTCTCTAGACCATGAGACCTGGCACAACAATTAGCACTAGATACACATGGAAACGAGGAAAGAGGGTATGAGATAAGACGTCGTGATATCATATGCAGACCTTCAAACGCTCTTCAAATTCGTCTCTCTTTTTCAAAGCCTGCTGAACCTCATCCTGGCTTCCAATGTTTGAGGATAATTGTTCTCGAAGCTGCTTCAATTGCTTGATTTCGCGAATAAACTGCTTTTCCTCCTTTAACGGTAGAGTTTCATGTTGAATCATGTGTTCCATGCTGTAGATCTGCAGGATCAAATGTATAGCTTAAAGTAACTCTATACACCAGGAAAACAATTGATCAATTTTGAATGATGCTTTCTGTTATGTTTATCTGCTTGCTACTAGTGCATAGGCGCATGCCCCTGTGTGAGAGAGAGAGAATGAAACAAGCAAATGCATACCCGGGCATCAATATCCTCCACAGAAATTGCATTCTTGACTTTATTAATCACAGATTGGATAGAATCTATCTCTGCGCGCTTAGACTTCACAGACCTTTTTGAAGCCCTTGCCTTGGACAATGCATCCTCATATTCGGCAGCATGACCGTGGCAGTTTGCCTGTTCATAGGAGTGTTGATTAAGCTGTATAAGAAGGATAACTATTCAGGAGAATATGTCAAAAGTAAAAGAATTTTGGGATTGGGTCTTACTTTGTGCTTTTGGATTTCAAGTCGAAATGCATCCCTATGCTTTGTCTTCTCTTCAACCTGTAGTTGAGCAAGTTGGATCTGTTCTCTGATCTTCAGATCGTCAATTCTTGGCATCCTAATCAGATAACAAAATGACCTAGTCAAGGGTCCAAAACCAACATTCTGTCCAGCCAAAGCATCAGGATTGGAATTCTCCGACAAAGAAGTAGATATCTCATTTTCATGAGATTTCTCCATGTTCTTCCTTTCTTGGCATATTAGCTTATTATCAATTTTTACATCTAAAAGAGATAACTTATCTTCCTGGGCTTCAACATCCTTAAATTCAGGACCTAAGTTTGGGGCACTCTCGCTAATAACAACAGAACTATCAGAAACCTCGGCGTTGGATGCAACACTGTTACTGTAGGCCATATCTGCACCATCCGTGCCAGAAGAATTCTCAACTTCATCCTTTACTTCTTCAACAGATGAAACAGAGCGCATATCGCCACATTCATCATCCAGAATGCCAACTTCAGGTTTCAAGTGCATGTTCTCAACCTGAAATGACTGCATTTTTTCCTTGGAATTGTCAGTTCCAAGCTGAAATTCAGCTCCAGAGATTGTGGTATTGGGGAGGATGCTCACAACACCAACAAGGTCATCATTGTTTACACCTTTGGATTGTATGATCTCTGATATTGAGTCACTAATAGGAAGGGAAATGGCACTTGCAACTTCAGTTTCTGATTTAATAACCTTATCCTCACCAACAACATGTTCACTTGAAGAACAAGCTACTTTTTCAATTTCATGCTGTCTAGAGATGTCTGGAACTTCGGCAATGCTTTGAGCCCCAGCATTATCAATGTCTTCAGTCTCTGGTTTGCATACCCCATCATCACGAGAAGTAACATTTTCTGTAGAAGGAAATATCTCATGCTGAACTTCCTGTTCTTTAGCAGCGTCTTGCACATTTTCAATACTTTCAACTGGATTGCCCACAGTATCAGTTTTCACACAACTGGTTGCAGGAACTAAAGTATCAGCATCAGTAGCAAATTGGAGCAGTTCAAGGGATTTCTCGCCGTCAACTGCACGGTTGTTAGATTCTTTGCTATGTATTTCACTGTCATCTGTGGATTCATAAGATTCTTTGTTATCGGGAACAGAACAATTGGAAGAAGAAACAGGAAAATGGTCTTTACTTTCATTGGAAACAGGACCACTTGCAGTTACCGATAGTAAATCAACATCATTAGGAGAGCTTACAGCTTCAAGCTCCTGATCAAAACTAGGCTCACCATTTTTACCAGGTCCAACGATGGATTCTGGATTTTGGTTATCTTCTGAAAGAAGTTCCATCTTTGTTTCCTCTCCTTCATCCCTTTGTCCACTCTTATGAAATTCAGAGGTTTCAGAATTCTCTTTGGATTTCACCAGCACTCCACTTTGCACCCTTTCCTCTATGACATTAGTGGAATCTATGCCAATTTGGTCTTCCAAGTTCGCCTCCTGCAACTCAGTCTGATGGGATACAAATTGACTAGCATCACTTTGTCCATTTTCAGGGTCCTGGGCACCACTAACCCTGTCAGATGACTCTGAATGGAATTGGTTAGTGGGGATGGGCTTGCTGACTTCAAATTCTGGTGATTTAGGTGGGGAAGACTCCAAACTACCATGCTGGAACTCTTGGATCTCCTCTTGCAATGGACTGATTAGATCAAAATCATTTCCCTCAGATTTCTGACAACCATCGGTGGGCTTGGCAACGTGCAATGAAGGATATTGAGCTTGGCGACTCTCAACTAAATCTACATCTGCCTGCAGGTGGAAGACTGCAACATCAGATTCCTGATTCTCTCTTGGAGCAGGAGAGGGCAGCTTGGAGTCAATTTGACAGTCAGCAAGCTGGCATGGCTCAGCATCTGCCTTAGCACCTCCGGCACCACCCCCATTTTGCAGAACGACTTCACTGGCAGCTGTGCTGGAGCCACCAACCAGGAAGGCATCCCCAACAACAGAGGCAACCACAGAACCCTCTTGGTGCAGAACACTAACACCATTGATGGAAGAGGCTACCTGGTTGGCATCAGTTTCTGCAGCAAGTTTCGCAATTTGGAGGTCTATGAGGTTGGAATGGCAAGACTGCACGTGGGCAGTTCCATTTAGATGGTGATCCATATCAAGAGGAAGGAGTGATTCATCATTGCGGGTGACAAAGGTGTAGGAGTTGTCGCCAGCATCATACTTGGGAATGGCATCATCATCATGATCATCACCATCATGGTGGTGGTGGTGGATCCCATTGGCACCATTGCAATTGGGGAATGGAGCAGATTCGGGGTCGGCTTGGATGTGGAGAGAGGGGACTTTAGAAGGACTGCTAGTAGCAATAGTAGTAGCAGAAGTAGGAGAATTGTTGTGAGATAGGTCAGGGAGTTCCAAGGGAACTAGGTGGGTCTCTGCCGTCATTATTACTTGGCTTTCCAAAGTAAAGCCAAAACCCACGAGATCAAGGAAGAAATCAACCAATTAATCAAATTGAACCCTCCCTACAAAGTTTGGCAACAATGGAAAAAGCAATTAGAAGTCCATACATATAATCAGAACATCATTATGCATGATGAAAAGTTACATACAGATACATGGTGGCGGTGGTGGTGGAGAACAACAGGAAAACGGGCAGAGGCTTCAGAAAGGAAAGGCAGCGACCCTATTACACATGCAAGTCCCTCTAATCAACTAAACTTTCTTCGGTAAAGTTTTTTGGCATGAATTACATACATTTGTAGCAAAATTCGATTTTATACAATCCCGTGCTCCTAATGTTGTAACATCTTCGCAAAGGAAAGGAGAGAGAGAAGGAATATGGAAAGCATAGAACGAAACAGTAACAACTAAAGTAGAACATCTTAGAAAAATGGAGATAGGTTTGGGAGACTTACAACAGGCGATCGGGATCTGGAGATCGGGGAGGTGGATGCCAGATCAGGACTCAGGAGAACCCCCCCAAACGCCTGAGGGGCCTGAGTCGGTGGTGAAACAGTAGCCAAAATTTGAGATTTTGGTTTTTAATTCACATTCATCTACCGCTCCCCATTTATATACCTGTATAATATTTTATACATATATACATATATATATATGTACACACACAAATCTATGTAGAGATATATTTGGATTGGGAAAAAAGGTTTTTTTTTTTTTTTGAAGGAGAAAAAAGGTTAAGTTAGTCCGAGTGGTAGTTATGTAGAGATACATTTGGATTAGGAAAAATGGTTAAGTGAGTCCTAGTAGTAGGACAGAAGTGGAAGAAGACGTGCATAAGTAGACAGAGTCAGGTGGGTATCTTTAAGTGGGCCCAACTGGACAGAAGGTTCGGGGTGCACTGTACGCCCGAACCTTGACCTCTCAACCTACCAAATTTAAAAAATTGAAAATCGTTTAAAACATTTCTCACATTTTACAATATAACTTTTTGCGTCCCTCACTTTTAAAAATATAATTTTACGTCCCTTACAAATTTACATTGGTCAAATTTGAACCCTACTTAAATTTTCGACTAGTTTTTCGTCGGAATTCATCACGTGCCTTACACGTGATCATATTTTAAAAGCAAAATTATCAAATTAAATTTTATATAATTCAATTCATAATCTCTCACATTTCATAAAATAAATTTTTTCGTCCCTTACATTTCACAAAATGAATTTTTTCATCCTTCACATTTTTCAAAATGAATTTTTTCATCCTTATCATTTTTCAAAATGAATTTTTTCATCTTTTATTGATCATGTATGTGAATATTTTTTTTAATCCATATATATATCTATTTGATTTCACCTGAACAGTACGAATAGCATGTGAAATCAAATAGAGATATATTACATACTATTCGTACTGCTCAAGTGAAATCAAATAGATATATACATGAGTTTAAAAAAAATTGTTAGTTTTTCACTTATATTCGTTTTCTTTTACTCGAAATTTTAAAATAAAGAAGACATTTAATCCTAAATATTATCAAGTGTTTATATCGAATTAAATTTGGACAGAAAAAATAAACAAAAGAAAAGTATGACAAAAAGAAATAAATAAATGGTACTTTCAAATTTTAAAACAATTACAATGCAAGTAATTCAATTGTTAGTTTTAAAAGTGTCCAGTAAAAATTTCAGATGTAAACTGAAATTTGTTAACACAATTATAGAATTCGAGTTATGACCCATTAATTAGATGATCTTATTATACAACTCAATAAATAAATTATTACCAAAAGAGAAAAGTCACAAATATTGAATAGATTCAAATGGTGAAATCATATAAATATATACATGGGTTTCAAAAAAAATTATTAGTTTTAAACCCCTATATATATCTATTGAAGAGCATGTGTATAACTACGATTAGCATGTTTAGATGAAATCCAATAGAAATAAATTATATGATATTCGTAGTGTTCAGATAAAATCAAATAAACATATACGTGGGTTTATAGAAAAAAAAACTATTCATACACATGATCAATAAGGGATGAAAAAATTCATTTTAAAAAATGTGAGAGATGAAAAAATTTATTTTTTGAAATGTGAGGAATGAAACAATTCATTTTGTAAAATGTGAGGGACTATAAATCAGATTATGTAAAAATTTGATTTGATAATTTTGCCCTTAAAAATGATCACATGTAAGTCACGTGGTGAATTATGGCAAAAAACTAATCGGAAACCTAGGTAGGGAACAAATTTGGTCAATGTGAATTTGTAAGGGATGTAAAATTACACTTTTAAAAGTGAGGGACGAAAAAAGTCATCTTGTAAAATGTGAGGGATGTTTTGAACGATTTTTCCTTTTAAAAACTATGGTGGTGGCTAACAGTTTAAATGGTTGTTGTTTAGTACTAATTTTTATTGTTTAGTACTAATGTAAAAGATATCTCTACTAGTAGTAATCTTGACTTGGAACTCGAATTGGACTCTAAGGGTGCGTTAATAAAATTGATGTTTGAAAATTGAAATCTAAAATGCGAGATTTGAACCCATTAAATCTAATACATTTGAGTATATATCACATTTAATGATAAGTGAATAACGTATTACTTAATTTTTGAGGCAAGTTTTGCCTAGAAAATTTATTGGCACTTAATTAATTCGAATGTTTTATTTTTTGTTATCAAACACATTTAAACATATTAAAATCTGAATCTATTAAGTTTAAATGTTGAATTGAATTATCAAACGGGTTTAAGTTCAAATGACATTAATATTGCTTTTTGCTAAAGATAATACTACAAATTTTGGTTAATCCCAATTTGTGCTCATCAACAAATGAGATAATCGCATTTTACAATTGACTTTGGCCTCTCCCATTAACACAAATAAGGGTGCTATTTAGTATTAACCATACATTATTCCCCTAATATATGTCCTAGTTATCCTAATTCTTAGTTTGCCTTCTAACTTTAGTTGTCAGCATTCTGACCTTTGTCTCTTTTATTTTTTTGAAATTAGTTATCATTTTTATTTTTATTTTGAGCAAATAAAGTAATCATCTATCCATTAGTTTCTTTTCTAAAGTTTCTATTTGTCAAAGAATTAAGCTTTATGTGTACTTATGTTTTATTATTATTTCATCACATGTAGAGATTCTACGTTAACTTGTTTATCTTTTATTTGTTATAATTCATAGTTGGGAAGGTTGGATGGGGAAGTGAAGGGGTGGTTGGTAGTGGCAGTGGTAAAGGGGAAGGGAGAGGTAATTATACAGTGTTGGCATGTTTTTTGATGTTATTTTTTGGTGTGTTTTTTGGGAGATTACTCTAGTTTTTGGCATTTTATTAGGAAAAAAAGGACTAGTTGTTAAAAAAAATTTTCAATCCAAATACACCCACAATCAAAACCAGTTTTCCGAACATGAGATGGAAAATGGTGCTGTAATAGCTTCCATCTCCATTTTGTACTCAGCAATTCACTTTATAGATAAAAGTACTACGCCACCATGAATGAATGACATATAATCAGTCGTCCTGCTATCGTATAAATTCCTGCCTGGTATTGGTTTTATATATTCACATGGATTTAAGACTTGTATTTGTTTTATATATTTACCAGGAATCTATGCACCTTAGCTTGTAAGTTCTGGGAGGTAAAGGAGACTAAGGAAGGATGGCAAAGAATTGACAATTTCATCTGGACTTAAACGAGGCAGTTTTATCCAAACTTAACCCAACTTAAACGAGGCAGTTTTATTCAGACTTAACCAGATTAATCATTAACAACAATAGGATAGTGATTGTTTTTTTTTTTTTTGAATTTTTCTAGTTGGTGCACATATTTGTTAATTTAGGGTGCATTTGATAAATTGAAGTGTAAATACTAAAATATGAAATCTGACATTTGAACTATGAATTCAATAAGTAACTGAATTATTGAGTGATGAGTGAATTACTTACCACTTATTTCTTGAAACAAGTTTTGTCTACAAATTTTAGTGCCATAATCAATTCAACTGTTCTATTTGTCATCAAATGCGTCTAAGCATGTTGAGATTCAAACGCATTAAATTTTGAGTAAATCTTATACATAATGACGGTGTATACACTATCACAGTTGGATATACGACACATATGCAAAATTTGAGTTTTAAATTCAAATTCGAATTACGTGTTATGTATCTAATGAGGAAAGTATATATACTGTCAGTGTATAGATGATTAAATCTTAAATTTTAGTACTGAATTATATTATCAAACAGGATTTTATACTAAATTTATTATATATGAATGCACCTACTCGCACTTATTATACCTTATATTGAGATACTTAACCAAATTAACAATGTTCTCACCAAAAAATTAACATCCAATCCCCTATTCACAAGTGCTATGTGCTAACCCATTAGCCAAATCCTTTATTTATTTATTTATTTTTTAACAAAGATTGTTAGCACTTATTGTCTTTTTATTAGTTGCACACACTTCTCTATAACCACTCCACATTGTCAATTGTTGAATTAACCGTCACTTTCTCTAAAATAAACGGTCATTTTAAAACACTTTTTTGGCACAGGATGACTTTCTAACAAAAATAATTATTCTAGCAACTTTAATATCTTTTCATTAGTTGGTACACACATTGGACGTGTACCTCAAGCACTAGTATGATTAATTGTTAATCACATTAATTGCACCTCCTTATATTTAGACACATTATCAAAATAACAACGTTGTCATTAAAAATTAGTTTGGAAAGTAAAATTTATTTAATTTTTTTTTATATTTTTTGTAAACACATTTTTTAATCATCTATTTACACCATATACATTAAATTGTTACAATATAATTTTTGTCATAAAAATTCTAAAAAAATAGCAATCCAAATCAGTGTCCGATAACACTCGATAGTCAAACCCGTTATCTTTTTTAGCAAAGATTATTAGCACTTAATTATTAGTTAGTAATTGACCAATATTTGATTTTTTGACTTTTCAAAGACCGAACTAAAAATAGGTTGATTTTTTGAACCGCGACGGTATGCACGCCGTCACCTCATCATAAAATCGACTTGAAAAAATTTGCAATAGAGGGCCCCCGCTTTCCCGAATGCCAATCCCATCACCACTCTTGTCCTAATGCGGGTTCACCAGTCGGTCCATGATGATATGAAACCGAACCAGTAGGCCCCCGGTCCCCGTAAACTTTTCCTTTTTAGTGTCATACTGAGACTTAATTTGAGAAGTTGCGTACCTAGACCTGTCAAATGGTCAAATTCGGGCCGAAATTCATTATTCCGGACCTGAACCCGTCACACTATACCGGTTCCGTATCCGGCTCGTCTATCCGACGGATATTCTACTATATGTTCCGGATTTGGGTTCGGGTTCGGGTCCGGGTCCAGGTCTACTCGAAAAAATGACTGAAACCTGTTTTACAACAAAATTAAAAACGAAACCTATTTTGACAAAAATTAAAAACAAAACATGTTTTGTAGCAAATTTGACATTCAAGTATAAATCATAAATTACAAAGCCAATCACAAAGTTGTAACGGAAGAGGTGCAGCTTAACAATGGATCTCCAAGTTGCAACGGAAGAGGTGCGGCTGTTTGGTTAGCTATGGATCTCCAACTCCTAGTTGCAACGATTGCTGATCTCCAAGTTGCAATGGATCTCCAAGAGGTGTGGCTTGGTCAGTGATGGATCTCCAAGAGTTGTGGCTTGGTCAATCATCAATTTGTCACTGGAGTCTGGAGGTGAAGCTGTGGAGGAGCAAAAGAAAAGTAAAGACTAAAGACTAAAGAGAGTAAAGAGAGACTGAGAGGTGCGGCGGCTTAAGAGTAAAGAGTGTATTAGGGTTTGGATAATATTTAATTGTTTGGGCCTTTGGGGTATAGAAGTAAATTTGGGATATATTATTGGTATATATATATTAATCTATTTTATATATGGATACGGGTCGGAATGCTATATTCCGTATCCGACCCGTTATTGTTTGATAAAACGGATCCGGGAAACGGAATTATATTCCTACCCAGACTTGTAAAAAATTGACGGATCCGAGTCTAGACCCGGACCGTTGACAGGCCTATGCGTATCCAGACGACGCAGATCCCAATCCTAATTGCCTAGGCGGTTAACATGAGTTCTATGATGAGGCAAGTTCATTCGCTGGCTAACCTCTACAAACCTGCAATTTTAGCCCTCAGGCCATTTATTTTACTCAAATAGGTCTCAAAAAAAAAATCATATAGGAGTGAGTGGGTATCAAAATTTTAATGAAATTAAATTTGATCCATAATATGTTAAGGCCCCGTTTGGATTGCATTTTCTATGAAAAAATTACCGTAGCGATTCGATGTATGTGAGGAAAAAAATGAAATAGAAAAATGTGATCACGAAAAACGACGCAATTTTCCGGCAGAAAATGACAATCCAAACAGGGTAAAGTTTTGGACAAAAAGGCCAACTAACAGAATTCGACCAATTGGAACGCTATGAGATTCATTTTGTTGTTTTGACTAATGCATACGTGACCGTCACTTCGCTCCTTTTAATGGTTTCCCCAAAATTTTATAAATTGTTTGTTTTACAACATTTGAAGCAACCTTTTTTTAGTTTTTTTTTTTTGGGTAGAAATTTGAAGCACCAGGGAATTCTAGAGTTATTTAAATGTAGAAATCTTAAGACCGACGTTGCCGCAATTACGATCATCCGCAGGAGCTAAAATGTATCTTTATCCTGATAACGGTCATACCGTGCCTTACCTAGCCAGTGGGCAGTAGCCCCAACGGCCCTACCCTATCCTTAAGATTTTTGGGAAGTTTGACTTTCAATTTTCCAACGAGCCAAAAGAAAACAAGCAAGAAAACCAGCAATTAAGGAGGTCCCATTTGGAATGTTATTATTTTTTGAATTTTTTTTTAAAATACATTATTGTTATAAGTGAAATAAAAAGTGATTGATAAATTTATTTATAAAAAGCATAAAAATTTTCTCATTAGACGCCCGTGGCCTCTCCAGTGATACTTCTCTGCTACCATTGACAGATACTACGAGCAAGTCTTATTAACACATATGTACTAAATGTGTAGAGGTGTGCCAAGAGAGTTCCTTTTTTTGTGATGTGGCAAAATATTATTGGACAATTTGTGGTCGTCCTTGTCCGTGAGAATTGAACGTGTTTGTGCAAAAAAAAATTCCGAATAGGAATGTTATTATTGTATTTTTAATTAACACATATGTACTAAATGTGTAGAGGTATGCCAAAAGAGTTCCTTTTTTAGTGAGATGGCAAAATATTATTGGACAATTTGTGGTCGTCCTTGTCCGTGAGAATTGAACGTGTTTGTGCAAAAAAAAAATTCCGAATGGGAATGTTATTATTGTATTTTTAAATGAATGCTACATGCCATCACTTTCCTTGCATCCGATTGGACCCCTTTAGTATTTCTATTTTGGCTTTCCCAAGATGTATTGGAAGTTGATTGTCATCATCGTAATAATTGTTCAGTTGACTATAAGGGCAATTGTATTACAATTTTGCCCTCCCATCATATCTTTCTTGCTGATGACAACAAATTCATTTTGGTTTTACCGTTGTCTTCATCTTTTTTGTGGTCAGATCAAGAGGTAAAATTCTATTTACCTTTGGGTTGTATTTGTAAAAAACACATCCATTACTGTTGACGGCTATTGAAACTTGAAAGGATCTATCGGATCTGACTGTAGCACTTTCTTTGTTCTGTCCAAAAACTCACCGCTGCAGCTAAAGCTATGCATTCTTGCCCGGATTTTCTGCTCACACTCATGGTTAGTGATGTGTTTAGTTTTTGCATCCCTTTTTTCTATTATTGTTTATAGCACGATAGTCTATCTTCCCTCTTACATGATTGTGTGTTTGCCAGTTGCTTTGGTTAGTTCTTATTTTCTGCTCTGTTTCTTCGAAGCGTCTTCTTCGTTTTGCTCTTGTTGACACAGATTCGTCAAGTGAGCTTTTTCTTTTAGTGAACTATTTTGTCTATAATCCTGTTTATTCCAATATGTTTTTTGGTCCGTCATTCATCGACTAATTCAGGTTTACTTTCTCTGTTTATGGGTGTTTTCTATTTTGCCGTTGCATTAAGGTAAGGCTATTTTAAATTTTCTGTCTTCTTTGATTCTTTGTTCTACCTTTCATTTGTCCATTGGTCGTTCTTATTTGTGTTCTGCCTTTTTCTCCTCTTTTCCCTTTACATTTTGCATGCAGCTTTCTTCATATGTGGTTGCTGTAACGAGCTTTTTTTTCTTTGTCATCTTGTGTTATATATTTGGAGCCTGTATTGATTCAGGTTAGCTGATCATTCTCTCTCTTTTTTTTTAGCTTTTTGTTCTAACAGTTTTTTGTTTCTTGTATTGATAAACTGCTACAAGAACATAGAATCTACTGTTAAAAATAAGAACTTTAATTATGAGACTTGAAACCCTTCAAGACTTCAATTTGATTAACGTTTATTGATTATCATATCTAAAATCGTACTTGATCTTCACATAAGAAGATGTTATCCTTTTTTCCTTTCTTTTAAAGCAACATTTTTTCAGCTTGATAATAAGACTGGAAGAAGGAGGGGTTCATTAATAATAGCTGGGACAAGTGATAAGAAATGTACCATGAATGATTGATAAAAGTTAGGGAAAGTTATAATCAAGAAATTAAGAAGATAATGAAAGATGTGAAGCTTTTTATTATTTTCTGAGGAGCAAAAATGTTAAGTGTTATCCTTGGAAAATTGGCCATTTGGAGCAGTCAATTTGAACCAAGAACAAAGCTCGTATTGAGCCAACTCCCCAATTCATGGGAGACATTGTGAGCACTCTTCTCTCACAAAATTGTAGCAAATGTTGCTTAATCAAGAATCATTACAATTGATTACTTAGAAACATATATGAATTCAAGAGTCCTTTATGCCTTGTAGAAGTATATACTCTATCTTTCCTTCCATTTGGTTCTGTACTGGTCTCCAGGTCTTCCGACTTTCACTGGAAATCAGAAACTGCTCTACAAAGTCTTACCCACTCCAATTTCCAGGCGTCCCCCTCTCTCCTTTGTTTTCCCTTTTCCTTTTCTCAATCAATCAATCTTACTCTGCTCTTTTGCTCCTCTTCGCTATTTTTTTAACACAAGTCAATATTCTTCTCTCCATCTCTCTCTTTTTTTGTTTTTTGTTTGTCTCTCAAGTCCACTGCATTCTCCATTTTAATTTTGTGTATGCTGTTTTTGTCCCTTGATTAAATTTTCTTTTATTCTCTATTAAATTTTATTTGCTGTTCTAGATTTCCAGTTGATCTCATCTCAAGCGAACTCTTAGGCAGACAGACACCCAAAAATACTCCAACTTTCACTAATGGCGACTATCCGAATGATTGGCAAGTAACCCTTTTCTGTATTTGTCATGAATAAGGCACCGAGTTATTTTAATCATGTTTAATGATATAGTATTTGTGGGGTTTTAACTTGAACAGATATAGCAGTCAATCTCACTGGTATGTCAAATCTTAAATCTTTCTAAAACGCTTTCCGTGAAACATAGTTTTTTCAGTAAACCTACTTTTAATGCATAAATGAATTTCAATTACAGATGGTATGTTCAAAGGAATATACAACGGCAAGAAATACCATGTGGCAGATATTGTTGCAGTACTCAGCAGGGCTTGGAGTGCCGGTGTTGATCGAATTATTGTAAGTATATATCCCTTAACAAAACTTTGATCTTTTTCATATGGATATGTCTCGTGCGACTATTTTTCTGGTTGATATTACTATTAGTTTGTTGCAAAGGATAAGTTTGCAGCCTATTAGTAGGGTTTTTTTTTCAGGGGTTGGGAAAGGAGTATCAGCGGTCCCACAAAATGAAACTCTACTTGTAGTTAGATAGATGGTATTATTAACTCAGGCTGTTTGATAGTTTGGCTTGCTCAATAAATTGAGAGAATATGAACTTTGGGTCTTTTGAAGTTTCATTTTTGGAGAAGTTCAACCTCTTGTTTTAATATCATAGAGGATGGATGAGCTTGTAAAATTTGCTGATTTGTAATTCATTCCGTTTTATTGGAGTAACAGAACTGAGAGGTTTATTTCTTGTTGGTAAGGTTGGTTATTTGCCTTCTGTAATTGGGATTAATCATGCTAAATGATTCTTTAGTTGTCTTGCATTTTCTGTCCTAGGTTACTGGTGGATTTCTAGAGGAATCAAAAGAAGCTCTTGCTATTGCTGAAACTGATGGTTAGCCAGACACGTTTTCCTTCGTTAGATTTTTTATCTTTCTCTGCCATTTGTCTCTCGCTTGGCGCCTTATACCCTATAGTCTTAGCAATCCATTTTCCCTTGCAGCAAGACTTTTTTGCATGGTTGATGTGCACCCAACAAGATGCAAAGTGACTGTTGATACTCTTCTGAATGCCATCCTTAAGTTATTGAACGTGTGAGAATAAGGATGAATGGATACATTTGTGATCGATTCAGGAATTTGATGAGAGTGGGGATCCCGAAAAGCATTTTCAGTCTCTTCTCTCATTGACTAAAGAGGGGGTTGAGAAAGGAAAGGTAAACTAAAGTGCTGCATTTAGAAGAACATAGAAAAGATTACTTTAGATACATGTATCTTCCTCAATTTTCTTAATGCGACAATTTAATTTTTGTAAGGTGGCAGCAATTGGTGAATGTGGACTGGACTATGACAGGCTTCATTGCTAAAAGAATCCAATGCCAGATGATTTGGGGAAGCGTAGGGGAATCCAATGCCATAAACAATGCTAAAAGAATTGGCTTTGATGAGAAGATAATTAACTGTGCCCAAGCATGGATAAACAAGTTGACCTCACAGAAGGTACAGATGCAGAAAGATTTGCTGCACCAGTAACTAATGGAAGAAAGAAGTAGATTAGAAATTCAAGCAAATAAAGCTGCATCTCTTCACTCGGATATTATGAGCATTTATTATGAGGTATGCATAAGTTGCATGATTGTAAATATTTAATCTTTGAGGAAAGAGATACTTGTTATGAGACAATATGCAATGAAAATGTTTTTCTCCTATTTTATTGTAGTCCCGGATTACCATATCTAGCCTGCTTCCTTCATTTATGTTTATCGTCACATAAGTTGCACAGAAAGCTGAAGCAGTTGCATACAGCACTAGTGTAACGTGTTTGCTCGTATTGGTAGGCAAGGAATGGCTTTTCTCTCTTCTTGGCAACTTCTGTTGCCCATGATATCTATCATTTTTTATTTTAATTTCTTAACCTATACATGTATCCATTTATATAAGTGTATTTTATTTATACACTACATGCTATTACATATAGGTGAGTACATCATATAATGTACAAGCGTATTTTTCCCCTTTTGTTTCACTTCAACTTTTAAAAGAGGTGAAAAGTGGTGAATACTCTTCTTTGTTACCTTACAGTTTGCACCCTCTTTTGCTTCATAACTTTCTGTTTACTCCATTTTTCCTTCCTAAATTGAAGATAATAAATGCGGCAGATGACTTTGAAGGGCGTGAGACAGCTCTTGAGACCAAGGAGAGCCAACAGATCCAACAGGAATTGAAGGCTGTGAAGAGGGAAATTTAAGATATAGTGCATGAATTTGAGAACCAACTTAAAAATGCTGATGCAGATAAGTACAATCTGCTGCTGAAGAAAGCAGAGTCTGCAATTGCATCCCTTGTTGAAGCTCATCAGCCTACTGATGGTCTTTCTATTGGGAATACGGACAGTAGGTTGTATGTACCACAGCCTGGTGAGCAAATATATGTCAAGGGATTTGGGAAAAAGTTGGCTACTGTAATTGAAGCACCTGGAGATGATGACATGGTCCTTCTCCAACATGGAAAAGTCTGAGTACATGTGAATAAACACAGTGTAGGAGCTCTTGCAAATACTGGTATTAGTGGTGGAACAGCTTCTAATCAGGCATGAGGAGTAATATCAAATTTTTTAATTATTGGCGATTATTCCAAAGTTCTTAATATATTGTCCCTACGCATGATGCTATGAATTGTTCAGCATTTTTTAATAATGCTACTCTATTAAATGATTATCCTTTTTTTTTTGTCAGCCAACTTTTGGGAACACACATTATTCATCAACTTCTCAATTTGGACATATCATGTACAGTTGTTCTGAAATTGGATATTAATTGCGAGAG
Source organism: Coffea arabica (assembly GCF_036785885.1). Taxonomy (NCBI): domain Eukaryota; kingdom Viridiplantae; phylum Streptophyta; class Magnoliopsida; order Gentianales; family Rubiaceae; genus Coffea; species Coffea arabica. The sequence goes on from NC_092329.1 coordinate 1,647,227, forward strand.
GAAACTAGTACTGCATGTGGACATTAGCTCTCGGCATCAGTTAAACAGAAGACAATGGGCATTTTTTCTGCACAATTGCCTAAATGTTTTTCGTATATTTCATAGCACAATGCTCTCTATTTGAGAAGCAATGTGATATATAGGTATCAACAGACAACCTGCTATTGCTTTGTGGAAAGGCTTCTACATTGCATAGATCAGCTGATGCTTTTAACCATTGACTGGAACATATGTTGCCCTGTAATGTTTGTTTACCTCCTAATCCAACAGTTAAACATCCTTGCGTGCTTCACCTAATTATGATTAGCTTGCTTTATGTCAATTAATCGTTCTATAGTGGAAAGTTAAGACACTAAATGTGTTTCTTATGGAACCCGAGGGACTGAATTGGTGCAAACTCCAACTATTAGGTACTAAAGTTATTAGACATTTAAAGAATTGTCTTTTGGTTTGAGGATTTTCATTCTGAATATAACTTTCATTTATATCATCTTCCATCAGGTGTAATTGATTGATCTGCATTGTACTTATTAGTTGAATGTTGTGATTCTCTATACTACATCAATTTTGAGATTAAAATGATCAACTATTTGTTGGAGCATACGCTACTAAATCTGATGGCAGCGGATGTACCTGTTAGCATTGTAGGGAGTTATGAGAACTCTCAGGAGCCTTAGAAGCTTCTCCAGAACGAGCAATAGTGAGGAGGTTTCCTATGGATCTGTGTTTCAAACATCCAACAATACAGTTTCTTATTAGCTTACTCAGCAACACTGGGCATGTCAGTCTTTGAAATTTACACTGCGCGTAGGCGCGGTGAGCACCTCCTAGTATATTGAATAAGCTCCTGTACCATTCTCATTGCTTCCTTTTGAGATCAACAATCTTTTAATTGGCCATTAAAAGGTTGAGATATTAATTTTACTTCTCCGGCGTCATGTTTTGTGCTAATACAAAAGGCCAGTCGGTTTTGTACCACTGTGGGTAGTTGGTGCTAAAAAGTTCCAAAAAAAAGGACTCGATACCGCCGCGTGTGCTATTGAACTGATAAATTTTTATTTTTTTTTTACATATTTTGTGAATACATTTTAAATTTTCATACATCAAATCGTTACAATATATTTTTTTTATAAAAATTTTTAAGATATGTAGGACTTTATTAAGTCCTTAAATAGAGGCATAAACATGATATCTATTCTAATTCTAATTCCCAAACACAGCTCAATCACGTCTCCTAAACCAACTTTGACATCCAATTTTAATCTAGTCATCAAATAAAAAATATAACTCTAAAACTACTAAACCTCTGAAAAGACTTTTGGTTTTTTAAAATATGCCTAACATTTTGCAACCTCCCTTCTCGCAGGCATGATTCACTTTCTTCAACCTTCTTACTAGAAACTCCTTGCTCCAAAGTTTTCATTTACGCTATTGTAGGCGTCAAAAATCCTAAACAATAACAATCAGAAACGCCCTTGTGTGTTTTGCAAAAGGAACCCTTCTTTTTAGAGTTGAACTAGGGACCCATGATTATTTCATTTGGCCAATTTCTCTCTTAGCTAAACTATCTTGTGGACGAAGCACTTTTTCAATGTTCTTAAGAAACACTAAAATCTACTACTACAACCGTAACGAGCACACCAAAATCAACCAATCCAAACAGCAGCTTCCTTAGCCTTAAAAATCCACCCACAAAAAGGAATTTTAAAGAAAATAAAAAAGAAACCAGAAAAAGAACAAAACTTGCAAAATCAACCTTGACTTGACAATCAAAACGTGCCTTCGAAGATGTACCAGTTCGTTCGCGTGATAAAAGCAATTCCAATGAGGACCGGCAATGACATGACATGCACGATCGGCACCGGACGTGACCTGTGCACTATTATATCCTATCCTTTGATGAAAGCACCACCTCCCATGCTCAGCGTGTGCCCAAGTCCGGAATTACCACTTTCAAAATGACTATCGAATGTGGTACCAAAACTCTTAACAAAAAAATCAGCGATGGGTCCTAACTTTTAAGCAACACGACAGACTAATTTACATGGTCCGTCCTAGATAACTGATAACACACAGCAGCTGCACGGTCCCAATTCCAAAGTCTAATCCCTTCCTACATCATTTTGAACTACCAAAATGAATTATCAACACAAACACCCAACACAATCATCAGTTTTACAATGGTCGCGGAACTAAGATCAGCAGCTTATTGAGCATATATTATATGGAGGCCAGTACTGAAAAGTTAGTTGCTATATTTTCTTCTCCTCTACGAGTTTGCCACCCCTAGCTCATAGTTGTCAAAATCGCGATTAGATCCTACGATCCGGATAACCAAAATCGATCCGGATCGTATTCAGAATCGCAAATCATATTAATCTCTTATTCAGAATCGCAAATCATATTAATCTCTGTAGGATCGCATAGAATCGTAGCAGGATCGGTAGGATCGTACGATCCTACAATTTTTTTGTAAATTTGTGAAATACGAATCTCCATTTTGCAAGTAAATGAAAATATTTGTGATATATTTGTAATTTATCAAAGAATTGCAACCTTTAATTGCAATTAGGAGCTTTTGGTAGGATCTTACGATTCTCCGATCCGATCCTACGATCCGATCCTGTGAAACTAAAATCGATCCTACGTAGGATTCCGATTTTACAAACCTTGCCCTAGCTATGGTCTTGAACTCGAACTATTTTTCAAATAAAAAACATAGACGGGCTTGATACTCGTACCTCATCTTATTTCTTGAACTATCCAGTATATCCTGGTTGTTTTCTAAGTTCCATGAAAGGAAGAGAGGATGGAGTTTCATATCTTCTGTCCCTTGAACTTGAGGAGGGGGAGCAATAGATTCCATTGCCGCCTCTTATTTGAACATCATCGAGGGGAAGCAATAGAGTTCATCCTATTGCTGGCTCTTATTTGACCTATATCTCCCTCTGCTTCAGGTAATTGGGCAAAAAGTTGGTGATTGTTAGAAAGGCGGTTTGATGTCAAAATTGATAGCATCGACAGATAACATCTGCCACAAGGTTCTAGTCCAAGCAGACATTAAAAACAAAAATAAAGCCATAGTCCAACTGTGGAAAAAAAAAAAACCCCAACTGCATAATACAAGCTGGCCCATTCCAAGATCCTTCAGTTCACAAGTCTTGTTTAATACATTGGACGAATGCCCATAGGAAAGAACCCCCTTCCAGAAAGTAAGGTCCACTAACAGCCAGTCTCACCTCCTAGAAGAGATCATAAAATCAGAGCTATCATATGAACAGTAGATTAAACATATATATATATCCATTGATTTACCCCAATCATATTTCTTACAAATTATTCATCTTCACGGGCAGCTCACTGTAATACCTCGTTTTTATATAGATTTTTTTTTTTATTTGCAATTCTTGAAATACAAAATCAAACAATCTTGAAATCTTAATTTACTCCAGAATCCGAAAGGAGATATGAGATCAAGGTGTGAACTAGTTGTAATGGTCACCCTTCAAAAAACAAAGTCTGGGTCATCTCTCACAATGCCTCCTTCCCCCAATCTACCCCTCCTCCTCCCTGAGGGCAGGAATCTCAAATCACAATTCCTTCCCTTCCCCCAGTCTCCACAAGGCAAAACAGTAAAACTAAAATTTGAAACACAACTATTCGTCAGCATGAATGCAAAGATTGTTTCTCTGTTTTTATTTCATTCCATCATTCTCAAAAGATTCGGGGAAAGAAAAGCATAAAAAAGTATACCATGAAACAAGGACATTTAACAAGAATTTAATTATCAATATCTAATTGATTTCATATGTACCTATGCTCTAAAAGATAATGCTAGCATCCCTACAATGTGAAGCCAACTTACCCATCAAACTGAAGTAGTATGGTATCAGTTGGTGGTCTCACCAGAATTGTTTATTATTTGTTTACGGCAAGCTTGTTTATAGCATCCATATTTATTGCTTCTCGCATATGGTAAAACAGTTAATGAGTTATTATTCAAAAAGAGAAGGCAGATTGACAAACAGATAAAGAGTATACTTTTACTTTCACAAAGTAATCGGAATTTAAAGATTAATAATGTCGTTCATTTGATATAGACAGCATCAAAGTATTTACAGTAAAAAGAGTTTATATGCTTAAACTTTACAGTATACAAATCATTGATTACATTATGTAGATTTCAGAAAGGAAACGATATTATTGTGAATGGGATCTGAGATGTGGTCAAGGAGGTTCTGTACAGGGCCTTTACCTGTCACAGCTGCTTGAACATAAAAACCTAACCAGGCGACCATAGCTAGGCGGCCATTTTTTATTTCTTTTACTTTCAGTTCCTCCAAAGCTACAGGATCTTCAGAAAGATTCAAAGGGTCAAAAAGCACACCTCCAGGATAATTAATGTCACCAGGTAAGTAAATACCTAAAGGCTCCAATGCCTCAATCCCACAATATCTAGCATACTCTGGCCCAACCTACACAAAGTAGCCCAGAAAAATGTTATTTTCCTTCTATTCTTCTGCTGAACAAACAAATATATTGATTTGATGTGGTTTTAATTGCCCTTCTAGTCTGCAGTTATCAGTTTACAACCACGTTTAGACGTCAGATAAGCATGTCTGCCATTTAATCCTGTCAGTTGATTACATGTTAAAGAACATATGTTTGAAAGGTACTCCAAGTTTCTATAGAAGGACCAACCATTTATATAAAACATACTACATCAAGGGGTGTTTTATATGCAACAGCTACTATCACCAAATTCTACCACCAACTTAATTTTATTCAACCAAGAAATGAATTGACAAGTTAAAGAGTCAAAAAGGTTAAAGAACTCAACAAGTACAACCCCACCAGGAACCAGAGCTGGGGATTTTAAGGGCAAGATTTATGAAGGTGTATACTTAGTGGCATTCTTATACCTTTGTAAGAAATTTGGGGGACAAAGGATAACATTCACAAGGATATAAGTGAAAACTTTTAGTATTTTGAAGGATATAAGAGGACTTTTAAAATCTTGGGGTATCAAAACCTAATTTCTACAATGATATATGTGAAACATTTACAATTTTCTGGTGGATATAGAAGACTTTCTAAAATCTTGGAGGCAGGCAGGTGCCCATCCCACCGCCCCTTGCATCCTCCAATGAATGCAGGACAGATCCCAGTATGGTGAGATTCCAAACTTATCAAGGCAGCAGTCAAATAATAGGACAGTGGACAATAGTTGCAATGAGCAGAAATAAAATCAAGGCTTAAGCTTGGAGGCCATAATAAAGAAAATGGAGATCAAAGCCAAAGCTAATGAGCCCCAGGTGAGTTTTTCTTTACATCACCTTGAAAACTTTTGCGAGGGCAACTTCAAATCATTGAGATGGTCCTTTAGCTTCAACAATTTAGTTATGGTAAGCTATACTAAGCACATTCTGAATCAATGGAGCAGTAACACATTACCAGCATCAGTTAACAGATTACTCCAATTCCATGAACAATCAACACAAACTCATCAAATAAAAGATTAGTTACCATTAGAAGAGCCTGGCAGATGGCTATAACTATCACTCCTTGACTTCCAGCCAAATGAAGTCCGGGTATGCCCAGGTAGTCTAGTGTATCTCCCTTAAAATGATCAAGATTAGAAAAGAAATGAAAGTGAATAACCAATAATTTGCAGATGTAAACCACACACCTGTGTAAAAAATGATCAAGAAGGAGAGATCAGTAGCTCCTCCAAGATTTCTTATATTACTTTACGCTGTATTAGTTGAGCATTACTAGAACTATAACTAATGAGCTTCTAATAATAAACATACTCGATAAACATATAAAAACAATTCATCCAAGTGATTGAAAAGAGCCTATTTGCAAATGACATGCAACAACCATCTATAAAGAAAATCAAAAATTCAGAAGCAATTAGTAACAGTAATGTATGTCAGTATCTAAAAAACCAGACCAAGTGCACAAGGCTTTTCCGTAAGGTGAAATGCAGCAGCACTTTGATGTGTACAGATAATTCCAAGACATGTAATAGAATCCATCAAGTTCTGGTAACACGCGCATTATGAAGGCATATACATGACTGAACAATCAATATTTCAAACCCTAGGCAAGAAAGCTTGTTTTCTTGAGTGATTAATCATGGTTCATTGGCATATCCATGGATTGCTAATAGCGGAATGAACTAAATTAATTTTTCTTGGTGCCTTCTCCTGTCAACACGCATGAGAGCCATCAGCCCATCTTCAAGTGTGGCCACATGGGATAGTGGGAGGAACCCCAATATTAACATAACTAGACACTACCTTCGAATATGTGCAACATTTTGCACATAGACAAAAGGAAACAGGGAACAACAGAGAAAAGAAATACATCCAAAGGTTTGTCTGGAATTTTCAAGAAATCATAAAAGAATCAGATATTATTTAGCATCCTAGTAGATTGCGCCACTAAGAAAAATTATCACGTCACGTGGTGAGGACACAATTGGGGAACTTTAACTGATCAAGAAACCACTGACGATATCGGACAGCAATAGAGAAGCTATTCAGCTTATAATTCTGATACATCTCACAGGGACGGAAGATACTAACCTTAAGTTTTGAATAGCCAACAAGCCACCAGACAGATTCAGTAAAGTGAAAGGTTCCCAACATATCCAACGATTCTGGAACCAAAGCACCAAGGAAAACAAGCATAGCCCAGCGGGCATGCAGTACTTCATAACTGGAAAAAAGCCAGATTCAAGTGTTCAAACACTTAAGGAAAGAAAATAACAAAAGAAGGAAGGCCTTCATGTGCTAGGTATTAGGGAATGCCCAATCTCAAGATTCCTAGACAAAGTGGCTTGAATGAACAACACAAAGTACTTAGGATTTAGATATTGTGACTATTATAGAGACCGTGCCGTGTCCTTGTTGACTATTCAGTTGAAGAATGGTTTTGAAATTGTCACTGAGACAACAATCAAAATCCATGTGAAACATTTTCAACCAATGCGATTTCCTGCCTTGAAACGCTTTAAATACAAACAAATAGAGGCCAAGTCCCATTTATATCTGAAACTAGCATATTCATAATCCAAACCATCAAAAAATGGCCAAATGGAAATGGGATGTTTAAGGGTGAAAAAGTTGCAAGGTAACTTGAGCTTGCAGAAATAACTTTAACTATCTACCTCAGCATGAAAGTTTCAAATGGTTATACCAGTAATAAATATGTGAAAACATGCGGATTTAAGGAATGATTTATATACTTAAAGTATTTCTGGAAGGCAACAGGATCCTTGCTGAGACCAGCAATGTCAAAGCCATAATCCCCGGGAAGGTCTCCAGTCAGATAGGCAGGATACTGATATGGGATTGGACCAAGCCAACGAGGTCGATCTTCTCCATACCACATGCTGTTCATGTCATTAAGCGAATGTTATATAATGAATTGGTGAAGCGTTTTCTCATGAAAACTTGTAAGAGTGGCAAAACGTCAGAAATGAAAAATGATGCAACCACTTTCTGGTGGAAGTGCAATTAAGGTCCAAACATTGTTGATCACTCAATTGAGATAAGAGGAGTAAGAACGTGAGAGAGAGAGAGAGAATCTTCCAGCATTAGGCTTTTTCACTACTAAGTCATCTTAATTGAAGCAAAAATGGAGGTCCATTCATCACCTGTCCTTTCTAGCGAGTTGGGCGAGGGCTTTAAGCTTGGAAGAATTCTGGAGCTCAGCCTGCTTCCTTTCCTCCATTTGCCTGCGAAGGGAGTCGCCAAGAGAACTATTGGCGATGGCTTTGACGGCGGTGAAAGGGATGGCGGAGAGGACCAAAACGCCAGCAAGCTTCAGAAGTCATGCATACAAACGCAAATATACAATACCAGTCTAATTTATCAAAAAAATAAAATAAAACAGAGCATAAAAACTAGTACCAGTGAGTGACTGGTGCCTAGTAATAGTAAAAGGAGAGGGGAGGGGAGGGAGTACCTCTTGCCATGAAGCTTTGAAGCGGGAAAAGGGAAGCCTCGGTCTCACGAAATTTCCCCGTGTCGAGAAACCACAGGGCAGTAGCGACCGTGCGGATGAAGATGACGAGGACCAAGGGTGGAACTGGAGGAGGAGAAGGGACATTTCGTTCGTAAGTTTCTCCTTTCCCTGTATCAGTCGAGTTTCTCAAATGCGCTCTTTCCTTCCTTTTCGGGTTTCTACTTTCTCCCACCAGTGGCAAGTAAAGTGGCAAAAAGGCTTTTTTTTTTTTCTTCTCTTCCGAAGCGATATGGTTTGTATCGATGTACAAAAAATGTACACTTAATAAGCAAAGGCTAGGCTCAAGTGATTTTTTCTGTAGAAAAGTGCGCGCTAATCATACTGAGGATGAAGAATGCCCCTAAGGTATAATTAATTACTAATCAATCTATTATCATCAGTACCCCTAACCGAAGGTATTCTTTTTTTAGTTTTGTAGTATTAAAGAACAATTTAGGATGTGAGAGAAAATCAGAAAATCTAACTCGGCGGATGGATGGACCATAAATAGTTTTTAAAACTCGAGGGTGCTTGCTGCCATTATAAAAAATTACTTACATATTTTAAGCATTGTAGTACACAGTACTGTAGTAGTTTGTGTTGAGATCTTGAAGGAGGAGGAGGAGGAGGAGGAGGAGGAGGAAACGTCACAGAGAGGAGAGGGAAGCCAAACAAAAAGATCCGAGAGTAGTATTAGCATTTAGCAAGCAAAATACTCTACTCGTACTTGGCTGAACCATTCATTTTATTAATTATACTCTACCAGTACAGTACATAATAGGGTAGCTGAACCATTTGTAATGGTAGTAGGAAATTTAACGAAAGACCAAACGGAAAAAAAAAAATAATAATAAAATCAGTAGCTGTAATCTTCAATCCATACACGCCTTTCTCTCTCTCAATCTTCATACATACGGCATTCGTCAGTTTCGGGATTGTCCTGGCAGAAGGATTCAAGTGGATCCTGGTGCATGATCTCCAGCTTGAGACGCAGATCTGCCTTGGCCTGACTCACTTCTTCAACTTCGTCCCATGCCACCTTGCACTCGTCGCTCTTCCCGTCCTCCCCGCACACCTCCTTCGCTTCCCTCACCTTCTTCTCTATCATCTCCGTCAGCTGCTTCTCCCTCATCTGGGTGCCTTTGTACTTCCCCATCATCATTATCGTCGCTCTTGCCCCCGATCTCCTCATCCTCCTCGCCTTGGGCCCAACCTCAGTAACCATCCCGGAAGGAGAAGATCCCCTCATCTGTTTCCTGTTTTCCCGACCAGCTGTGACTGCTCCTGATGCACACCAACTGAATCTGAAACTGAAACTGAAAGGAGGGGCACCTGCTGCTGCAAGTACTGGGTGGTTTTTCAGGGTTGTCAAATTCGCCATGACCAATGTATCTATACTCATTTTGTTACCTGTAGTTTTAATACTAGCAGTGTACTTTTCGAAATAGAAAGAAAAAACAAAAAAAAAAAAAGTAGTTGACCAGTTTGTTCAATGAATCTATCTATTTAAAGAACGATCCGATCCGATCCGATCGGGGGGTGTGTCTGATTGATCTCTTTCTGTTTTTCATTCACGGGACAGGAAGGAGAAGTTTTGAGAAGAAGACTACTGTTTAGTTTGGACTTTAGATTAGTGGCAATTTTAGTTTAGACTTTAGAGAGAAGAAGACGGTGACGGTGTGGTGCATCCATGTTGTTCAGTTGGGTAGGGTATGATTTAACTCGTTAAAGCTGTTTGGTTGGGGCCATGGGACAGCTGTGATGCGGCACTCCTCACGTAATAGCCTAAGTGGAAGAGTTGGTTGGTTTCCTCTTTCTTCCGCCACTAGTGACGGGACTTATCCAGCTATGAGCTCATTGCTAATGCCAACGGAGGTCACACACAAGTTTCATTAATGGGTCAAATCTTCATCTTAAGCCATTATGGTGGAGGCCGACGATGTTGTGATTCAAAGCCATTATAATTTTTAATCTAGTTCATTATGCTTTTTTTTAGTTACACATCCCATCGAACTTCTAAAATGCTGCTTTAATCAAGCCATTCTGCCTATTCTTCCCGTTAATAGTGAAGCAGGATTATTTGTCTCCAAAGTTTTCAATTTTTTTTTCAAAAAAAAAAAAGTTTTAGAAAATTTCGGAGAGATTTACGGTGTATTTCCCAAAGTTTCTTCAATGGAAGAGACTCTAGAAATTTTGGGGGCAAATAATCCCGCTTCACCGTTACGGTGACTAATCTATATCTATCTATATCTATATAAATTTGAGAAGGAATTTTTAGCAACAAGCATTCACAAACCTTCCCACTCTCAACTCTATTTTCTAGCATTTTGCATTTAATTTATTTCATAAAAAAAATCATGGGTACGTTACACCCCCACCTTTCCCTCAAACACGAAATTAACTCCAACTAACACTCCCACGTTTTCCTCAGCCAAGAAGTTAACTCCCACTAACACTCCTTACATACCTTACTCCAACTAACACTCCTCACCCACCTTCCTACTACAATAAATATTTTCGCAGATCATCTCCATGAAGGTAAGGTATACTAGTTTCAAAATATATATGTAATTCCGGCAGATCTTAAATATCGGCTTGCACCACATTAGTACCAATTATCATTTGGAAACTATACGAATATAGTGAATATTTTAGATGATTGTGGAACCATACCCCGTTCCAAGTTTAATCTGGTCAAACTAAGAGATACAGAACAATACACGGACAATGATTTGCAATTGATAGGTATTTCATTCTTAATTAACCATACTTCTATTTAGGTTGTATATTTGAACTGGTATTACTTATACTATTTGATCTTTTGCAGATGTAATTGGTTTAGTTGAATCTGTTGGTTCACACTATCAAACATCTATCAATGATAAAACTAAGTGTGATATACTTTTACTTGACAAAAGGTTAGTTAATAGATTCAATATCTTTAAAATATTTTATATTCTGCAAATTTTGATTTATACTTACCAAAATTCTCTAAATGAAATTTGACAGTAGTTCGGTTGATTTTATGTGATAAATTTGCAACTGATGATGGTGAACACTTGCCTCAAACTGTTACAAAACACAATGTTTTGCTAGCCTATGGTATTTGTGTGATAAATTATAAAGGTAATTCAATTTTTTTTTCACTTTATTTTATTTAATTTTTATAGTTTATCAATAATATAGCACATTGTGCAGGAACGTCACTTAATACTATTCGAGCAAGCAAATTGTATGTCAATTACTACTTGGATTTTGCTCAATACCTACACAGTTGGTAAGTTTTACAAATATCAAAATATTAAATTATTAATAATATTTCATACCCTTACGAATATGTATTTGAAAAATTTGCAGGTTTGAGAATGATAAATGTGCTCAGAAATTAGTGACGTGGTTGCGGTCATGCAATTTTACAATGTCCCAAGCATTGTTGATATTAAATGCTAAGAGAATATCGATATCCGAATATGCAGTTCTACCTACGGTACAATCCCTCTCAATTAATTAAGTAATGAATAAGTATCTACATGTAGTTTAGAATTAATAATTGTAATCTATACATTCGTTGGATCGTTTTAGGTTAAATATTTTCGGATACTTGCTTACATTCAAAGTATCAACATAGATAATATGTAGGAAACCCATCTAAAGTTTCCTCACCATGGAATATGCTCGCCTACAAGTATTTCAACAACAACTAGATTTCAAACTCGCAAGATTACAAAGGAAGAAACATTTGCTTAGAAAACGAAACATACACCGCAACGATTCCACACACCAGTTGGAAAAGCTTCAACAAGTTTGCGCTGACGAAAGAGAAATCTCAAATCAAGTCCAAAGGACAAAATCCAGGCTACACCGATTAAAACGTCGTTCGCACCAAATTCCGGTACCGTGTTTTCTTTAAATATTGGCATTTCCATTGTAATTTCAAATATTATTCCCAATACTGTAAATTTTTTTTTTATTTTCGATTATTTCCAATAATATAATATGTCTATAATTTTTTTCCAACCATTTTACTAATCGACTTAATTAACTTATCGAATTAATTCCCTCACCCTCTCTCTCAGTTTCTTATTTGTTTTTGGTTTTCTATTGATTTTATAAATGTATTGATTTTGTTTCTTTTGTGAGCAGTAATGGAAGATATTATGTGCAAAGATTTCAACAGAAATCAACCTTCTTGCGAAGAACTGGAAGTATATTCTTGCCGGCTTAATTTTCCAGCGGCTTAATTTTCCAGGTTGGTCCCCTCTGCCTTTTAAGCATGTTTTGCTTTTGCTTTGCTTTTTGTTATGAATGATATTGCATTATTTTCTGATCATCCATTATTTCTGAAATTTTTTTACAAAATCCTATGAACGGTTGTTTGCTTATTGTTACACCGTAAAGCAAAGATACTCAATAGTGGTATTAGATTTAAAGTTAAATATTGGACAAAAAAAGTTAATGGTATTTGATCATTTAATAAAATGATAGATGCTCTGCTCTTCAGTATTATTTTAGTTCTAAGATTTCATTAGCTATAAATTATTTATGAATATTAATTACTACATGGATTTTCAATGTTTTACTTGCTTTTTATTTGGACAACAACCCTCACCACCGAATGACTAGGAAAATGGGAACATGATATGTCTGTTGCTGCTAAAAAGTAATAAGACTTTAGATTCAGGGTCTTATTGTTGAGGGAAGGAAGGCTTACACGAAGGCAAATGGTATGGTTTGGTTTGGTTCAAGGGACGATGACAACTTGGGTATTGCGCTGAGCCACTTCAGTTGGTGGTCGATTAATTAAGGAGCTAGAAAACAATGTGTGGTTGGAACAAATCAGTTTCTTTTTAAAGAACAGAGTAAATTATAGTAACTACGTCTGCATGCATGCTTCTCACTCAGTCGAATGAATACATCGTCTCAAAATGGGATGCCTAAAATTTCAGTTCAAAAGGCAAATACCAGTTTCTAACTTAAAAAGTGACGGACAAAAATGGGTTAGCTCTCCATGCATTACTCAATTCAATTGTCTACTGCTTCTTGAACTAGACATCCGCAGCCCAACCAGAAAAGAGGCTGTCATCATCTTATGAGGTGACTTAAAAACATGGGAATTCCTTGGCAGAGGTTCCAGACTACGTCTATGGCATAAGGAAATCATTTTACTTCACAAGCTGTTGGCACTCTATATAACACCAGCTGTGACTTATGATGCTAATTGGCTGTTGGGCAATAATCACAAAGGACCTACGAAAAAGTTAATCATTTAATTTAATTTAATAGACATTAAGTTATATGGTATTTGATCCCATTAATCCAATATGTCCATATTTGACTTCTTTAGTATATCAAGCAGCATGCCAATTGTAACGTAATAGTAAGAAAAAAAATAGCAGATGCTGAAAATGAAGTTTTGAAATTACTTTGGAATTTTTCAGAACTTTTAACAAGGTCAAATATATTAAAATTAAAACGCAAAGATACTCAAATACTATGAACGGTGTAACAATAAGCAAACAACCGTTCATAAGAACTGGGCTATGAGTATCTTCCTATGAACGGTTGTTTGCTTAGTGGAGGATCGATGTTCTTTTAAAAAAAAAAAAAAATAGTACAAGAGGTAAGATGTTTAGTCATTATCTTTGTAGCATCTCTATTAAATAGGAAAATTCCGAATACTAATTGATGAGAGGAATGTTGAAGTTGATTTTCTTCCTTTTGCTAAATAAAATACGTCAGTGTCTAACTAATAACTACCATGTTGAAAAAGGACTGTTTAATTTTCTCAAAGCATAGAATTCTGCTATTGGGTGGCAAAATACTACTTATGTTAAAAAGGGAACGTGTTGCAAGAAATATTTGAAAGTTTTGTAAGAAAATACCAATTTATTCAAAGTTATTAACTTTGCACGTGAAAACTATGCGAGTTTTAAGTATCTCCATGACATAAAGCCTTGCCATTACAAAAAAAAAAAAAAAAGGACAAAAAAAAATCTAAAACATATGACTCCCTATTGCTTTAAATACAAGGAATGAAATTTATATGACCAATAATAAAAAAAAGAATTTGCTTTTTGTCATGAATGATATTGCATTGATTTTCTGATCATCCATTATTTCTGAAAATTTTTTACAAAATCCCTTTTTTAATATAAATTTTAATTTTTTTTTCAGGATTCATCTTCCGAAAAAAGACAGTTCTTAAATGATATACACATTTTATTATATTTCAAACTATTGTTAAACAGATGTTACATTTAAATTTTGTTGATTCAATTTTTTCACCTTTATTTGTTCACCATTTTATTTTTTTCAATAATATCAGCACCATGCGTAGCACGAGTATTCACACTAGTAGCTAACTAACTGGAGAGTGGGATTTCACGGAAAAAGACATATATCTCCCTATACATGAGGAATGCGCATCACATGAAAGTTTGTACGGTTCAACTTGACTGCCGACCAGAGGGAATGGCCTAGTTGAAGCATTTTTTAGAAGTTTACTGGGTTGGATGACACAAAAATAAAATATATATATATATATATATAGTGGCCCAATTAAAGCATTTGTAGATGTTGAGTGAGTAAAAAGAAAAGTATAGTAGGATAATGAAACTTTTTAGGGAAAATCGCCAATTTAGTCCTCAAACTATTTTACTAAAGCCGATTTGGTCCCTAAAAGTTTTATCGCACCAATTAAATTCCTTAACTAAAATGCTTGTGCCAATTGAGGACTTATACGGCGTCGCCACCCAAAACTCATATATTTGTACAGAAAACAACGGCCAGGCAGGGGTCTTTTTGAAAGTTCGCATCCTAATTTCTACGGAAAGCAAGACAGAGCCCATTTTGCATCCGAATTGGGGGAAACCGTGAAATTAGGGGTTTTCCAAGACAGAAACCCATTTTGCATGCAAATAGCGGAAGAAATTGGGGGTTTGCCCCTACTTGCTTGTAGAAATCTTGAAATTATTTGAAAATCGCGAAGTCTCATTTGCATTTTTCAAGTTGGTCTTCTGTGATGCTTCGGAATTCATAGTCCAGTCGTGTTGTATTGTCGCACATGTCTTGGCTGCTGAGGGGTTGAGGTTGATGGCACATGATGTTCTCTCTTGTGTAATTAGTAGAATTGGTGAATGTAGGAGTAATGAGTTGGTAGAGTTTATGTGGAGAGAGCATAGCAAGTATGAGTCAGATTTCTCGGTTCTTGATTCTTTGATGAGGGCGTTTGTGAATGCAGATATGGGTTCCCAAGCATTGAAAATCTGGGATAGAATGAGGGAGGTCAGAATTAGACCAAGTTTATCAGCTGTTAGCATTTTCTTTGCGCTGCTAATTAGAGTTGGTGATTATGGTAGTGTATGGAAGTTATTTAGAGATATGATCCAAAGGGGACCTTGCCCGAATATTTTTGTGTATAATGTGATGATTCTTGGCTTTTGTAGAAAAGGGTGTGTTAGAACAGGAGAAAACTTGTTGTTTTTGATGAGGAAGTATGGTTGTGAACCTGATGTTATTGCACATAATTTGCTAATAAGTGCATATTGTGTGAGAGGCTGGACATCTCATGCTCTGAATTGGGCGCATTTTATGGCGGAAAGCGGTTGTGAACCAAGCACTGCCACATTTGTTACAATTATTAATGCACTCTGCAAGGAGGGCAACATTGTAGAAGCAAGGAAAATATTTGAAGAAATGCAAGAAATGGGTGTTTCACCAGGCACTGTGACATACAATGCTTTGATGGATGGCCATGTAAAGGCAAGAGAAATTGGTGAGGCTAATATGCTCTATGAGGAAATGCGGAATATGAGAGTTGCTCCTGATGGTATAACTTTTAACATTTTGGTTGCAGGAAACTACAAATATGGGAGGGAAGATGATGGCAACAGGTTCTTAAGGGAATTATCTATGATGGCTTTGATTCCTGATTGTTCAATATCTGACATGTCCATTTCAGGATTGTGTTGGGCAGGAAGGTTAGATGAGGCTTTGCACTTACTGAAGACTATGCTTGAGAAGGGCATACCTGTTAGCATAATTGCCATCAATTTGCTCATTTGTGCTTACAGCAGAGCAGGACTGCATGAGAAAGCTTTTGAAGTGTATAACATAATGACAAAATTTGGTCTTACTCCTCCTGCTTCCACATCTACTTCTCTGCTGATAGGTCTAACTAAAGTAGGGAAGCTTCAAATTGGATTGGATATTTTCACTGGAAAAATGCATCAAAATGGTAGAACGTAGATGAACTATTTATTACCACTGATGCTAGCAGCTATATTCTGTCTTGGAAAACCCCTAATTTCATAGGTTTCCCCCAATTCGGATGCAAAATGGGCTCTGTCTTGCTTCCTGTAGAAATTAGGATGCGAACTTCTAAAAAGGCCCCTGCCTGGCCGTTGTTTTCTGTACAGATATATGAGTTTTGGGTGGTGACGCCGTATAAGTCCTCAATTGGCACAAGTATTTTAGTTAAGGAACTTAATTGGTGCGATAAAACTCTTAGGGACCAAATCGGCTTTAGTAAAATAGCTTGAGGACTAAATTGGCGATTTTCCCAACTTTTTAAATATTTTGGTTACTTGTACTTTGCTTATTTATTTATTTATTTATATATGTTAAAAGAAATAATTGCAAAATAGGTAGGGGTGGGTCCCAATCAATATAATTATTAAATTCAGCCCAACCCGATAATTGAATCAATTGGCCTGGTGATATGTGTTTGACCGGACAAGAAATTGATCCACTCAAATCTGAACAAACTTGTTTGACCTAGCGGTTCAACAAAAAATTTGGCCGATTTTTTAATTGACACAATTTACTTCTTTTTTTTTAACAATCGTGAATCTTTTATTTTCGAAACAACACGTGTATAGTATATGTTTTTGATAAGATTTGTATATTTGATCTTCATTTAAATGTGCATAAGATTTTACCACTTGCTTAGTTTTTATTTGATAACTACATATATTTTTATAAATTTGTTTACTTTTTTATTGTATAATTAATTCTTTTAACTTTTAAAGTTTAAACTGACAATATTTAAATAGTGAAAAAATTAAATTGTTCTTAAAAAAATAATGAAGAAATGATGCTATATTTTTTTAAACAAGTGATATGATTTTTTTATACTTAACTATATTATTTATTTATGTAAAAGTACGCTAAAATGAAATTAAATCTTCTATTAACATGTATATATTCATTATATATCATTCTAAGTACAATAATTAGTTTTTAAAAGCACTTTGTTATATATTTTAGGGATAATTGCAGAAACCTCCCCTGAGGTTTCTGACATTTGCACTAACCTCCCATGTGGTTTGAAAAATTACACTGACCTCCCCTGAGGTTACTAATCCTTTGCAAATTTAGTCCAAACGATTAAAATATTATTTTAGGGAGTGAAATTAGACTTTTATACCAGATTTGCCCTTTGTGCTACATATCCACTGAATGACAAAGTACTATAAATCAATTAATAATTAATAAATTTTAATGAGTATAATTTATGGGCAAACACGCATTACTCATTTAAAGTACCAGCTCTTTACGAGTATTTTACTTTCAAATATTTAATTTATGATAAATATATCAATATTTGTAAGTAAAATTCAAAAATTGTTATAGTAATATTCTTGCAAAAAGGAAATCAATAGGTTATTTATTTAATATAAATTAAATATTTTTTTAAAAAAAATAAATGGCCCATAAAGTATTAATTTTTTATGGCTTTCATCCATTACACGAGTAAAGTATTCGCTCTTTATGTGTATTTTATTCTGAATCATTTAATTTATGTTAAATACATAAATGTTTGTAACTAAAATTGAAAAAGTGTTATATTAATATTTTTACGGAAGAGAGATTGGTAGGTTTTGTCTTTAACAAAAATTAAATATTTGAAAGTAAATACAAATCTGTATTTGAGGGTAAATATTTTTATTAAATTAAATGTTTAAAAGTAAAATACCCTTAAAGAACCGGTACTTTAAATAATTACCGGCTCTTTATAGGCAAACATGCATTACTCATTTAAAGTGCCTGCTTTTTACGGATATTTTACTTTCAAACATTTAATTTACGATAAATATATCAATGTTTGTTAGTAAAATTCAAAAAGTGTTACAGTAATATTCTTGCAAAAAAGAAATCGGTAGGCTATTTATTTAATATAAATTAAATATTTTTTTAAAAAAATGACCCATAAAGTATTAATTCTTTATGGCTTTCATCCATTACATGAGTAAAGTATTGGCTCTTTATGGGTATTTTATCCTGAATCATTTAATTTATGTTAAATACATAAATGTTTGTAACTCAAAATTGAAAAAGTGTTATATTAATATTTTTACGGATGAGAGATTGGTAGTTTTTGTATTTAACAAAAATTAAATATTTGAAAGTAAATACAAATATGTATTTGAGCGTAAATATTTGTATTAAATTAAATGTTTGAAAGTAAAATACCCATAAAGAGTCAGTACTTTAAATAGATAATGCATATTTGCCTATAAACTATACTTCTTAAAGTTTATTAATTGTTAATTAATTTGTAATATTTTGTCATTCATTGAACATGTAGTACAAAGGACAAATTTGGTAAAAAATTATAATTTCACTCCCTAAAACAATATTTTAATCGTTTGGACTGAATTTGCAAATGATTAGTAACCTCAGGGGAGGTCAGTGTAAATGTCACAAACCTCAAGGGAGGTTTCTGCAATTATCCCTATATTTTATGTATGTTAAATTAGTAATTTATATTTATAAATATTAAATTTATACTCGCTGATTTAATTAGTGATTCACTAATTGAACCACACCACTGGTCCATTGATTCAGTCCCTTGTCGAGTTCTTTTTCCAGGCGGGTTTTAATAAGGGGAAATCGTCCAAAACGTCCCTCACATTTTGTAAAATAATTTTTTTCGTCCCTCACTTTTAAAAGTGTAATTTTATGTCCCTTACATATTCACATCTGTCAAATTTAGTCCCTAACTAGGTTTCTGATCATTTTTTTGCCGGAATCCATCACGTGCAAGGCACGTGATCATTTTTTAAGGGTAAATTTGTCAAATTATATTTTACATAATCTAATATATAGTCCTCCACATTTTATAAAACAAATTTTTCGTCTTTCACATTTTATAAAATGATTTTTTCATCCCTCACATTTCACAAAATGAATTTCTTCATCCCTCATATTTCAAAAAATGAATATTTCCATCCCTCACTAATTATGTGTGTGAGGGAAACCCTAAAAAAAAAAGTGTGTGAATACATTTTGTTTAAACACATGTATATGTCTATTAGATTTTGCTTAATAATACGAATAGCATAACTATATGCATGTGTCTATTTGATTTCACTTAACAATACGAATACCATATATTATACGTGATCATTTAATTTCATCTAGTATTAGATAGTAAAAAATCTTGCATTCATTGTCAAGTTGGCCAATAAAACTATTTTCGGTCAAAATACAATAAGAATATGCAAATTAAGGTTCTATTGGTAACTATTAGTCATAATCATACAAAAAGAGAAGATAGTCCACAAGTTGGGCCCAATTACATACATGTGTTTATTTTATTATTATTAAGCAAAATCAAATAGACATATACATGTGTTTAAAAAAAATGTATTCACACACATAATTAGTGAGAAATGAAAAATTCATTTTTTGAAATGTGAAGGATGGAGAAATTCATTTTGTGAAATGTAAGGGATGAAAAAAATTATTTTATAAAATATGAATGACTATAGATTAGATTATGTAAAATATAATATGACAAATTTACCCTTCAAAAATGATCACGTGCCTTGCACATGATGGATTTCGGCCAAAAAATGATTGAAAATCTAGTTAGGGACTAAATTTGACCGATGTGAATATGTAAGGAACATAAAATTACACTTTTAAAAGTGAGGGATGAAAAAAGTTATTTTATAAAATGCGAGGGACGTTTTAGACGATTTTCCCTTTTAATAACTATTATGCCAATCGGGGTTTCAACGGCTATGTTGATTGATGGATGAACGTTGAGAGAGCGGGATGGAGAGCACTTCACTGCTTAAGGGAGGGAGCAATTGCCAATTTGCCATATAAAGAGAGAGAAGAAAAGGTAAAGTGGGGCCTAGCCGCTAGTGCTCGTGGGCCGGTGCATTTCGAAATTCAAACAAAACAAAAAGGAACCCCTCACTCTCCTTCTTCTTCAATCTACAAGTTGAAAAGAAGAGGAAAGAAGAAGAAGAAAAAAAAAGCCCCTCTCCCTCCGTGACCGGCGATTCAAGATTAGCTTACATTTGTTATTGCTTCTTCATTTTTTTCCAATAAAATTAATTCCCAATCCAAGTAGTACTACTGTAGTTTTTGTTTTAACAATTGTATGGATACGGAGAAGAAGGCGATGGCGTCCGATTGCACCTTGAATAAGCAGGAGTCAGAGTCGGAGTGGTTGTCGTTGGACCCAGAAATGGAGTTTTTGGCATCGAAACAAGAAACTGGGAACGAGTGGGAGCTGTTCAAGGAAAATGTGAGGCCTTTGAAGCGGGGCCGCAACGTCGCTCTTCTCAACACTGCTCTCAAATCCCACTCATCCTCCTCCACCCTCAGGACTCAACTTCTTCACCATCGCAGGTTTTACGCCATTTTCTTTCCATCCTCTCCTCATCAGATTCTCTTCTACTAGTACATTTTTTCAAGACCTTTTTCCCCCTTCTCTTCCTCTATTTCTGTTATTCTTTTTATTTAGGTTCTTTTTTTTTTTTTTCTCTTTCAAAAAGATGGGAAAAAAAAATTACCAACTACTACTCCTTATATGCATAACCAGGAGGTTGATTGAAGCCATAGATGAATATGAAGGTGACGATCCTCTCCAACCTTGGCTTCGGTAAGTACTCTCACCTGCTACTTTCTACTTGTCTCATTCTTTCCTTATTTTTCTACTTATAGTTATTCCGGAGTTCCAGTCTAGTAGTGCGTGTGCGCTTTTTTCTTTTTCTTTTCTTGCAGAAATACTACGCACCATACCTCTGCTCGTTCCTGTTTGTTCCTTTCATGTCGCAGGAGCACCATGCATCATAGGGTCATGTTTTCTTCAATTGTTCATTAGCATTTAACTAGTCTGTCTCGCATGTATTGTATGTTCAACCAATCCCTATCCGCATCCCATATTCATCATCAACAGTAATACCTTCCAATCCAATTCCAACAGGTGCGTTAAGTGGGTTCAGGAGGCTTTTCCTGCTGGTGGAGACTCCTCCGGCTTAGTAGTCATCTATGAGCAGTGTGTCCGCTCTTTTTGGCACCAGGACCGCTACAAGGATGATCTTCGCTATCTCAATGTTTGGTTGGAATATGTGCGAGGGTTTTGCCTTCCCTTTTTATTACTGCTCTCTATCTTTTCCTTCTTCATGTTCCCTACATGTATGTCTTCTGATTTTGTTTTCCTATTTTTCGATTTCAAATGCATCCTTAGGCGGCAAATTGTATTGATGCTCAAGTCATCTATAGTTTTCTCGAGGCAAACAAAATTGGCCTCACACATGCTTCCTTCTATATATCCTTTGCTCTTCACATGGAATCCAAGAACAAAACTAGAACTGCTAATGAAATCTTCAATCGAGGCATATCTATGTAAGTTTTTGTCTCTTTAGAATTTGCCTCTCTCTTCCCCCAGCCCCCCAATGGCTGAATAGATTGGTCGTTAAACAAGATCAAGTATCTTGAGTATGTTCGGGTTAACCAAAAGGAGGAATTTCTGTACATTAATTGTCTGTTCATATTCTGTGCTTCAGGTTAACCTAGAGAAAGAGTTTCTTGTTCAGAAATGTATCTTCTTTGATCCCGTATTTGTTTTATCAAATATCTGCCTTTATGTTCTGAGTTATTTTCTAATGAACGAGCACTATTGAGTTGTTGTCAGGCTTTAAGCTTACTCATAACCGTTAATTACCTAGTAATGCCCAATGTATATGCAGAAAACACACTTCTTCGTCCCTACCTGTATAAATAGTGCTTACTGATCTTTTGTATTTGCACGACTACATTTGTCTGTGTTCCTGACTAGTGTTGCTTTGGCATCACGGTTGATATTACTGAGTAGCTGACTTGCAACATTATAGTCTGATTTCAATTGGTATTCCCCTAATCGTTAGCTTCTTATTTTTCTCTTTCTACCCTATAAAATGGTGCCAATCTCTCCCTCTTTGCAATTTGCTTCTTAATATAACGGGCAGCAAAAAGCATAAACAAAGCATAAAATGTGAGAGCCTCCTCCCTCCAGTTTAGTGAAGTATGTTTCCCCCCTATTATTTTAATTGCTTCCTTCTGACCAGAGTGACCTTCTCCTTCACTGTAAAAGCTTTTATGGTGGACTGGTTTCTGTATGGGTATGGTCTGCTTGTCATATAACTCCAGTTTAGCTGGCGGTTGCAGTGGATGAACTCTAGTTCTGGAATTTCGCAATCCCTTCCCTTTTATACAAGCATCCTGCATCTTATTTGGATTCACTCTGAATTTCTCATACCGACCATATCTTTCTCAGTAGATTGGTATATCATGCCAAGCTGAACAGGAATATTTTTGTGATTGTTGTTGTTGTCTGATCTCAAGTGTTGCTATAGATTCTTGAATGTTGATTGTTTACAATGGCAATTGATCGTGTTATTGTTGGGGCGTATATGATTTTTGCAAAATACATTTATTGATTTTCCTTTCCTCTCTTCTATTTTTTAAAATATTTTCCCCAAAATTTTCCAGTTGATTGGTTAGCTTCCATCTGGTTGTTTGAAATGTCAACTGCCAAGCTATATTCTTGTTTACTGTTCTAGGAATGCACGACCAATTGAAAAATTGAAGGCAGCCTATAAAAAGTTTCTGAATCGGTCAATGAGAAGGTCAATAGCTGTAGAGGTATGCAAATTCATATGTCACCTTGTTCTTCCATTTACACTTGTCTTAGTTTCTACTCTGAATTTTTTTAAATTGTCAGGAGGACAGAACAGAGAATCAGTTCCCACTTAGAAGTTTTGGGACTGTACTGGCTACGGGAGAACGCCGTAAGTCTGATAACTGTATTTTCTTTTTCCTTCGAAGTTACACTTGTGTATATAACTGTTTTTTCACCTGCAGGAAACCAGGCAGATGATTCTGATTTTGCTATGAAAAAGTTGAAAACAGATAGGTAAGATGATAGAATGTCTGAAGGTCTTCCTGCCCCTTATTTTACTCAACATTTATATCCAAGTATCCTTTGTAGTATTACTGTTGTGAATTTCACGTTTGCCAGCACTAGTGTGTATATCAGAGTTATGGGTTTTAAAGCTGCAAACTTTCAGCTCTTTGTGGAATAACATATTTTTCTAGGTCCCGTGGAAGTCTAGTTAACTGGTTTTTCCTTGTGGACTCTGGAGATCTCTAATGTGATTTACCTGAATCGGCTTTATTGTAATAAAGCGTATATCAAGCCATGCTGCTTAACAAGATTAGAAAGTAATTAATCAAAGATGACATGCAAAATTCTTGGGAAATTTAATTTATGATTCAATTTGATTTTTCAGGATTCAAGGGACTGCAATACCTATCTATGAAGATTCTGGTAGGAATATGATATCGGACCTACAATCACAAACTTCAAAGTTGGAGTCAAAACCATGGCAGAGTCTCGGTGTTCGCGCAGAGAGAAATAAGGAGAACAACTCAGTTCCTTCTAAATGGGCCTCAAATAAGGTTAGGCATGCACTTGACACTCTGAAGTGTGCTTCTTACTTAGAATGAGCCAGTGGCATATTTGACTGCCTAACCGTTGCTCCCAGATTCCCCAGAGATTTGGGCATAGATTTGGAGGAACAATTACAACTCCGTCTATTGAGATCTTTGTGGATGACGATTGTGCCGAGTAAGAACACATGCTCTTAGTGAATCCTGGTTCTTGAGAAAACATTTTTGTGGAAACAACTTTCTACTGGATCCTTCATTTTGTTCAGCTTCCAGTGTGCATGTGCTGCTTATATCTGCATAGACGTAAGCTGCAAAATTCATTCTCAATTTAAACCTGGACTTTGTTATTTAATCTGTTAGAGCACAGAAGATGGATAAGGAGACTGGAAAATCATCAACTCTACAACTCAGACACGGGGATGGTAGAGACCTTAAGAAGTAAGTGGCTGTTATACGTGCTATAATACTAGAATTCCCCTTCAAATTGTTCACTGAATGCGCTGCGCTGCATTGTTGTTCCAATTGACAGGGAAACGGAGCTATTGAGAGAGAATCCCTTGCGCAATTTTCCCCCAAGTTCTTTGCCTAGATAATCCGAGGAAGGACATTATTTCATCTCTGTTGTTGTATCCGAGTAAAGCAGACTTGATCCAGTCTGCCATTTCTCTTTTTGATGAACGAAATTGCAAATTTATTAACATCCAGAAAATTTTAGAACATATATCCAACTGTTTTCAAGAAAATGAGTGTAGGTGTACATTTAATGGAGCATATTTTTAGTCTTTTTAAAAGTCTGACAATCAATATTTGTTAGGACAGATCCTGCTGTGTCTGCTTCGAAATTCCACAGTCCAGAATGCGGTGCTTATTGGCATGTTCTCAACTAATTTTGATTTTTGTAAAATTTTTTTTGAAAAGCCAAAATAAGAATCCAAAACCCAGATATCTTGTAGCTCTTGATTTTGGCTTTTTTCTTTTGAGCTCTAAAAATAAATCCAAAGGCTCCATCATTTTGTGTAAAATTAGAAGCTATAAGCAGATCTACAAAAATCAATTGAGAAGAGATCTATATCACTTTCTTGCAGGACGCGCAGAGCTGTAAATGAGTCTAGTTGAGCATGTTTGATGTGTTCTTGTAATGCTCAAAATTCTTTCTAAAATCGGTGTTCAAACTTGACATTTTAAGTTCTTTGTTTTTTTTTTTTTTTAATATTGATCAAACTAAGAGCAACCACAATGCGGGTGTAATGGGGAGCCATTACACCGCTCCATGACACGGCTTCCCATTGGAGCAGTGTCATGGAGATTACACGCATCATGGATATGATGCGTGTAATTCATTGAAGGTGGGCCCTATGGCATTTGAAGTATCAAATATTTGTTTAATTTCCTACATAATTATTTTTAAAAAAATAACAATATATTATTTTTGAAACATAGAAAAAGATATATTATTCAAACTTAAAAATTAATAATATTATTTTTACAAAATAAAAAAATTCAAAATGTACAAAATTTAACGAAAGTTAGTACTTTATTTTTTAAAAATAACAAAATTAGTTTTAAAAATTACTTTATTTATTTATGGGATATGAGTTATGCATTATTAAAATAAATATTTGATTAATTGTGGACCCATGTTATTACACCTTGTGGAGTGTAATCCATTGTGAGTGAAAGTGTAATAAAAGAGGAGAAAGTGGAATGCTGACGTGGCATGTGGATTACACTCCACAAAGTGTAATAGCATTGTGAATGCTCTAAGCACAAATAAAAGGAATATAGATAACTACGTACCGAATTTAATCAATCAATTTAATGTCAGTCATTGTTCATGATTCAAACTCGATTAGTGTAGTACAATAGACAACACCAGTCGTGCTTTATTTACGAAGCTACCAATTTGTTAACATCTCTAGGCATGCATGGCGACTCTTCATACTTTTCGCATCAGCCTTCTCCCGTGATTTATGCAAATTATAAATGACCAAGTCTCCTCCGGCGGTAAAAACTAAAAACCATCTTGGATGACATTTTGTATTTTTTATAACCTAATCTATCCCTTCCCTATTCTAGGGGAAGGGGAGTCTAAAGTAAAGAAATGGTATTATTGCCGTATGGAAGAGTAGAGACGCATTACACTTGGACTAGTCTTGGCTCAGTGATGCCTTTTGCCAACAATGTTAAGCAAGAAGCAACTAAATTCACCTCACGGGGAAATACCAAAAGGCTAGCTGACTTTTGGCACCCCTATGGAATTTAACTACAACTCACACACACCACTCACAAATGATGTGGGACTCGGGATGGGGAACAAGGGGACTAACCCACTCACTCTGTTTTTACATCTCGCCACTGATCAATTTTCTTTTGCCAACAATGTTAAGTAAGAAGCAACTAAATTCACCCCACGACCGAATTCCCCTAAGTGATCTGCACATTTGTTACCCTCTCCCCGCTGATGTTGCCACTTACAATTTCATTACTTCCGGAGCTGATTCCTAATTTGTAAAGTGAGATTGAAGTGTGGGCTCTCTCTTGCGTACCTCTTCGTATCAATTCCATGCTTGTTTTAGCATCTGTTTCAACTATATAAGCTTGCGTATCCCTTTATTCCATGCTAACTTTAACCCTATTAAAATTGCCTGAAGTTCTGCTACCACATCAGTTGTAGAATCCAAATTAATCGAGAAACCCCTTTACTGGCAGCCTGTCGTATCTCTAATTAATCCTCCACATTCAGCTACTCCCGGACTCTCGCTCGCAGCCCCATCTACATTCATTTTGGACCAACCCTTTGGTTGGTGGTTTGTGCCAACTTACTAGATGTTCTTCTCTTCTTCTGTTATACTGGTCCTTGTGCAAGACTTGTTGGATATACAAGATTTGCGTTACAAGATGATCGACTCCCACCTCCAACCTTCATTTATGCCCTTTGCAACAAAATGCAACAAAAGACATATTATTATTGTATTTTAGTCAGGCATTTTAGGTTCTTCATATGGTGAAAGTAGTTTGGAACATAGTAGCTAAAGCCCACAAGCTCGCTAATGGATGATTTTTTTTTCAAAAGATGGACCTCAAAATGTCAAACTGCAAAATGTGTGTGATTTCTTGCAATTTTTTGGAGCGTAGTAGGAGTATCATCTAGACTACATATAAAGAGAGGGAAGGAGGTTTGAGTGGTTTGACGTAAATATTTTGCTATTACTTTTTGTACTTTCATATTTATCTTCATACAAGTTAATTTTAATAATTATATTAACCATCCAAACGCGCATTATCAATATAACTATCTATACGCCATTTTTTAATTTACTACTTAAACATATTTTTCAATATAACTAACTGCCAACATAACAAAAAAGCATTAATTAGTCAAACCAATTTAAAAGATCACAGATTGGATTAATAATAAAAAATTTATATAAAACTCAATCGCTATAAATATAAATATGGACATTATGCATTTCTTTGTCGCACGCCCAACCTGAGTGTGCATTTATAACTGGTTTGGATTGCGCGCGTACACGTAGATGTTTGACCCTTCAGTGGCGACCGGCGAGGAAGGGGAGGGGAGGGGAGCTTGAATCCATATCCGTCGAGACAGAGCGAGAGAGATCGATCTCTTTTCTCTCTCCTCTTTTTTTTCGCCCCCATTGGTATTCATATTGGTAACTGGTAAGAGACAGAGAGATCGATTACCGAGTGGCCCATTGATTTTGTAAAGCACAATTGGGGGTCTTTAAACCCTAAATTATTACTGAAGTGAGCGAGCACACAAGTTCCACCGCTGATTTAGAGTCCCTTCCCGGCGTAGAAGCGAAACTTATCCTGCTGTCCGGCACTGCATGGACTGATCCGATTCACCCCCAGAACACAACACAACACCCCCAAGTATCTTAAATTCTTAATCCACAGAAGAGTAAGTAAACAATTAGTTGAGGAGGGCTCTCCCTCCATTCTCCCCCCGCCCCCAATTTCGCATGCCTAGCAGAGCTAGTCGAGCTATTTCGTGTTCAGATTTTTATAACCCTAAAACCCTGCAAGTTAAAATCAGTTCTCTGCTTCCCACGTCCATCCATTCATCCCATGGCGGAGCACTTAGCTTCCATCTTCGGCACCGAGAAGGACCGTGTCAACTGCCCTTTCTACTTCAAGATCGGCGCTTGCCGCCACGGCGACCGCTGCTCCCGCCTCCATAACCGTCCTACCATCTCCCCCACCCTTTTGCTGTCCAACATGTACCAGCGCCCCGACATGATCACCCCCGGAGTCGACCCCCAGGGCGAGCCCATTGATCCCCGCAAGATTCAGGAGCATTTCGAGGACTTCTACGAGGACATTTTCGAGGAACTCGGCAAGTTCGGCGAGATCGAGAGCCTCAACGTCTGCGACAACCTTGCCGACCACATGATCGGCAACGTCTACGTCCAGTTCAAGGAGGAGGACCACGCTGCCGCCGCCCTCCAGGCTTTGCAGGGCCGCTTCTACTCCGGCCGCCCCATCATTGCCGACTTCTCCCCCGTCACCGACTTCCGCGAGGCCACCTGCCGCCAGTTCGAGGAGAACAGTTGCAACCGTGGCGGATATTGCAATTTTATGCACGTCAAGATGATTGGGAGGGACCTCAGGAGGAAGCTCTTTGGGAGGTATCGTAGGTACCGGAGGAGCAGGAGTCGCAGTAGAAGTGCCAGTCCCCATCCGCACCACCATCACCGGAGGGAAAGGGACTACGATAGGAGCCGTGGCGGTGAAAGGGATTTTCGTGCAAGTGGTAGGAGGAGCGGAGGAGACCGGCACGCCAGGCATGAGAGCGACAGCAGCGGAGGAAGGAGGAGACATCCAACGAGTCCCAGGCGGAGCAAAAGTCCTGTGAGGGAAGGGAGCGAGGAGCGAAGAGCTAGGATTGAGCAGTGGAACCGAGAGAGGGAGGAGAATTAGGAGGCACGCTCATCTGATTATTAGGTTGTTTTTCGCTGATTTGATGTTCCATCCTTCTATCCTTCTCTGGAGCTAGCTTTGCCTGTTTCTCTTGTTGTTTTGGTATTCATTATAGGCTTGGATGCTATCCTTCCCGGTTGATTAATCTACTCTGATCTTATTTGTCATTTTATTTATTTCCTTTTCCTTCGGAAGTGAGATGGCAATGAGTTTAGCCGATATAGGGTCTGACATGCTTTTCTGTTTTTAAACTAGTAGTTGTAGTTGATGCCTAGTCTTTTGCTTTGCATTTCGTTAACATGTGGATTCTTGTGATATCACGTTGCCATGTACCCATATCTCTTTCCATTGCCTTTGCTTTGAGTCCTCTCTTTAGAAACAAAGCGCACTGTTGCTGTCACATTCCTCATCTTGCGTGTGGCTTCATTTCAGTTCCTGTTTGGTTTTCAATTAGATCATCTTAACTTAATATTGTAGGATAGGTTAGAGTAAATTTAAATGCTTTAACTTTTGGCACTCTTGGGAAGGGTTTGATATTGGAAATTTGCATTCTGTGATAAGTTCGTGCTATATTTGCTTGACTTTTGAGATTGAGATGATTGCTTTAGGTCACTAAGCTTCACATTTGAGGGTCATTGTAGGGGAGGATAATAGATTATGATGTTGCAAAATGAATTACAGATGAAATATTGGGTGGCATAATATCTAAGTGTTTAGCACTATTTCATAGGTAAGGTGTCAGAGTTCTACCTGTTTGTTAGACAATTGATGTTGAAATCTTGGTTGCTTGTTGCTAAATATTGGCTTCTTGTGACTCATGATTGGTGGAATTGCAACCTCTCTTTTCCAGGTTTCTATGTCATTAGTTTTGATAACTGGATAATTAAGCTTGACAGTTGACAACAATTTGGAAGGATAATTGAGTGAAAATTAGATGCTGAAATTTGAATGACATCTTGTCTATCACCTGAACTTACATGAAGAATGTTGTGAAAGTATAGATTAGTACTGCTTTAATGTCGTATGGAGCCACTTAAAATGGGTTGTTTAGTCCTTCCGTTTCACCCATTTTAATTTTTCTTTATCTTGCTCTTTTGGCTTGTGGACTTTGGATCTATTGCTGCTTTCTGAAGGGGGGAGGGGGAGATTTAGACCTAGTATTACTATGAAAAGAGAGTCATTTTTGCTGTCCTGGTGATGAAGGTTTGATACTTATTTATTTTGTTCCATTTGATAGTGCTTCTAAGTCTTTGTTGCTCTCTATTCTTTCTAGTGCATTCCAAATTTGTAGATGTGATAATTCGGAGACACCCCTCCAAAAATACATTTTCCTCACTTTGCCCCTTAATGTTGAATTTCATCAATTCCCACCTTGTGGTATTTAATTTTTCTTTATCAAGTACAATCAGCATAGCTGGCCCAATATCTCTCTAAATGTTTAATTTGAGATGGACAAATGCTATTGTGAAAAGACTAATTATCCCCAAAAAAGTGGGATAAGCTGCAAGAAAGAATCCATATTATGTTCTTTTTTTTTTCCAGAAATAACATAAGAATAAAACCCTAGATATTGGGTTTGGCCTACGTAGTCCTGTTCTTTTTTGTCTTTTTATTTTTGGTTGTACATTCTTTAGACTCTGGGGCATTGTTAGGAATGGAGTTGAGTTGGCTTCTTTTGGGGGGTAAATTAGGCTTTTCAGGGTAACATGTGCATCTTACACTGGCAATTTAGTGGGAAATTGAGCATGTTATGCCGAATGTACTTGATCAGAAAAAACTCAATACCATAGGGGGTGGATTGATCCATTACAGCATTCAAGGGGGATAGTATGGAAAAGATATTTCTGGAGGGGATTAATTTGGAACCCTTTGATCACATTGTTGGCTTGTAATGGCGTCGTTTTATGTGTTCAGCGTGATTGCTGAGATGACGGATCCAAACAATGAAAAGCAGATATCTGAGAATTGGTTGCCAATTATGTGTGTCAAATTCTCAATATAGAAGCATGTATCACAGAAGGTATATTAATTTTGTATTTATCATTATTTGTTGGCCTCAATACTGGTTTCTATCCTGCCCTCTCTGTCTTGCCCCTGCCACCTTTTGTTTTTCTTCTCTTGCCAAGGAGGAAATGGAGAAAAAGAAATCTTTTAAAAACTACTTTATGATTTTTTGGTTGTTTTTATGGCCATGATCCTGCCTCACTAGCTGGGTTGAAGAAACAAGCCTCACAGAGACATATACCATGGGTTAGTTGTTGAAAAACAAACTTATGTGGTTATCTTTTGGACATTGACGTGGAGATTGTATGAGCATCATATCATTCTTCACTGTGAGTTATGTTTTCTTTATTAATTCCCCCCCCCCTCCCTTTCTTCTCTCTCGAATGCTTTCTCATAAGGTCTGCTCTATCCTTTTAGGGGCAGTTTTGAGGCCAAGCGGACCAGCTGATATCAGATAATGGTTTCGTGTATTGGATAAGTAGCAAAAAATTTAATTTTTGAACTTGTTTTAGGAAACAGTAAGGTGAATATTTTCACATTACAGCTGAATCCCCACTGTTTGTGAACTTACGGAATAATGAACAGTTAGGGGGAGTAAAATCCTGGATGCAAAGTGCCCATTTCGTCTTTAGTCTATTGGATAACATGTCTGGTCTATCATATATTGGTGGAGATTTTGAGTTAGGCTACGAGGTCTATGATGGAGTTACTTGAACATATAATAAAGCCAGACAATACATCTGTATGATATTGTTTGTCTGTTGGACAATCAATTCTGCATCTGTTATGAGCTCTTCGGCTTCAGCTGGGACGTGGATTAGTTTATCATTCTCCAGTAGCAGCAACGGTGACGTTTAGATCATCTAGTCTATGGATCCTGTTTTATTGTCTGGAGACAATCAATGTGTGCCTTTGATCGTTCTTATGATTCATTGAAACAAAATTAAAATCTTTTTTATGTATTTTTTCCGTTTACTTGGTTTTTTTTTAAAAAAACGAGGGCAAATACCTTTTGCCCTCATCATGGTGGATGTGGAAATGGGGACATGGTCATTCTGCAAACTTTGTCGCTTACTGTTCGATGTTGCTGTTTTGGATTGGATGAGTAAAGACAATTAAAACGATGGATGGGCATTAGGACCAAAAGGCATGCCGGGAATAAGAGAATATTATTGCTCCGTTTGGATTAGCTGTTTTTGCGGTTGTTTTTCAAAAACACCACTGTAGCATTTCGAATCTGAAAAACAAGTCCGTTTGGATTAGTTGTTTTTGGGGTTGATTTTCAAAAACTATATGAAAAACTTTTACTGTAGATTTTTTTGGATTATTTTTAGAGGTATTTTTGAAACATATTTTTGAGTATTTTTAAAATATTATAATTTTTATATAAATATACATTTATGCATTTTTAATACATTTATATTTACAAATGTATAAATGTATAAATTATAAATGAATATTATATAAATGTATAAATTATAAATTATAAATTTTATATTTTCATATAAATATATATTTATGCATTTATAATACATTTATAGATATTTATAAATAAATAAATTTATATATTCATATATAAATATATAAATGTATTATATTATATATAATACATAATATAAATATATTTATAAATGAATAAGTGTATATTATTATAAATGTATAAATTATAAATGAATATTATAAATATATTATAAATTATAAGTGTATATTATTATAAATGTAAAATTAATATTATGTATATTAATATAAATGTATAAATGTATTATATTATATATAATACATAATATAAATGTATAAGTGTATATTATTAAAAATGTATAAATTATAAATGAATATTATATAAATGTATAAATTAATATATTATAAATATGTATTAATATTATGTAGAAATGTATTAATATAATTAATATAAATGTATACATGTATTAATATTATGTATAAATGTAAAATTAATATTATGTATATAATATAAATGTATAAATGTATTTATATAAATATATAATATTTATTTCAATTGATATAATATATATAATATTATACATAATTGAAATAAATATATTTATATTAATATAATATATATATATAATATACATAATTGAAATATACATATTAAAATACATGATTGAAATATACATATTAAAATATATAATTAAAATATATTAAAATATAATTGAAATATACATATTAAAATACATAATTAAAATATACAAATTGAAATATGCTTATTAAAATATACAAATTAAATATACATAATTGAAATATATTTGGAGTTGTTTTTTATATATTGTTTGGATATGGTGTTTTTGAAATTGTTTTTGAAATACACATTTACTGTAGCATTTAGAATGTGAAAAACAGTTTTTCAAAAACAGGCGCAAAAACACTCAATCCAAACAGACCCTATGTCTTTGGCGTACGAAAACCTTTGCGGGGATCGGACGACTAAAATTTAATGTGACTGACAAAGGTAAAATCCCTTGCCAACGTTCTGTTACCAATGTGGTGTCATGGGGCACTTAGCAAAGTCCTGTGCTAAGTCTCTGAATGTTAACAGCACTTCCACTCACGATTCTCATTACGGGTTTTGGCTGATAACGGATACCATCATCGCCAAGTTGATTTAGCAGAAGATATTGAGTTTGTTTGGATTGAGAGAATTTGGAAAAAAAAATTTTGACTCACAAATCTCAATCACCTTTTTATCTTCCCAATCACCTTTTTATCTCACACACATCACATCATAAAAAGTGCTACAGTAAATATCTCAAATAAATCATCCAAATAAACTCTTATCCAAACAAACTCATTGTGTGAGGATGAAATGCCAGCAACCTCATCGATCTCCATGGTTCTGGAAGAAGGTGGAAGAGACGATCAAGGTGCTTCATCCCCACAAGTGCAGGGCGGGGCTCGAGACCACATGAGAAGGATGTCAATCAGCTCCCAACCACTTCTCGATGCATGCAGGATAGGGACTTCGGTGCAGAGCAGCCAAGTTGGAGTACAGCTGGCAAACAGATACAGTGTCACAACAAAAATTATCATACAACGGACCAACTGGATGAACCAGGAGTGGGCCAACTTGGAGGCCCAGTAGCAGAGGGAACGACCTTACCATCGAAGGCCCAGTGGATGTTAAAGAAGGAAGGCTAAGTGGGGCCGATCTTACACCTATTTCCCGACCCAGTGGATCTCTTATGAGTGGTCATGAGCATGGCCCAACAGCAGATACTTCAGAACTAGCTTTAACGGCTATGAAAGATGTCCGTAGATAGGAGAAAAGGCATTTATAGGAGGAATGTGCTTTCATGCACGAAGGGAGGGATGGAAAGAGAGCAAGGTTGCAGAACGGTTCGGACGCTAATGCATTTCAAACGACAGTGTTGCTCTGAGGCCAATGATCGCTATGGTTTGGAATTGCCGGGGGCTTGGGAACCCTTGTGCTATTCGTGCCCTCAATAAACTTTTGAGGGATCAAGCTCCCAGTTTGGTTTTTCTCTCGGAAACGAAACTTCTAACAGGGGAAATGGATGTCGTTAGAAGAAGAGTAGGCTTTGAGAATGGGTTCTCTATAGACTGCCGAAATAGAGGTGGGGGTCTTGCATTATTATGGAGAGTGGGAGTCGAGCTTTCAATAGTTAGCTACTCGGTTGGTCACATTGACGCTGTGATCAAAGACTCGGTGATGGGGCAGCATTGGCGATTCATTGGCTTTTATGGCCCTCCGAAATTAAGTCAACGGAAGCACTCACGGCAACTATTGAGAAGGCTGGCTAGTTTATATTCACTACCATGGTTATGTGTAGGCGATTTTAACGAGATCCTATCCTCTGAAGAAAAATGTGGGGGTACAATCAGAACCCAAACCCAGATGGATGCTTTTCGGGAGGCACTTGGGGGCGCCAGCTTTTATGATCTAGGTTTCAGAGGTTCTCGATACACGTGGGCTAGAGGCAGGAGTCCTACTCGTCGGATTTGTGAAAGATTGGGCAGGGCAGTAGCATCCCCTGAGTGGAGTTCGCTCTTCCCAGCGAGCATGGTACGACATCTATCCTCTTCTTGGTCGGACCATGTTCCAATCTGCATCTCTATTAAACATACCTTAAATGCCTTCAACAATAAGAAGAGAAGGGGTAAGACCCACAAATTTGAGCAGCTATGGTTAGGGGATGAGGAGTGTGAAAGAATATTGGCTGATAATTAGCATGGGGTTGGTGTAGGAGACCCGGTTGCATCACTGGTTTCCTGTGCACAGCAGGCTCTGACTGCTTTACAGTCATGGGGAAGACGAAAACTTGGACATTTAAAGGGGCGGATTAAAAAACTTTTTGACAAGCTGGAAACCATACAATTTAACTCCTCACATCATCTAACAGAAGAGCTCGCTATTAAAAAGGAGCTTGACTCACTGCTGGAGCAGGAAGAACTCTATTGGAAGCAACGCTTAAGAGTCTCTTGGCTACAAGAAGGCGACTGAAACACCTTTTTATTTCCATCACAAAGCTAGCCAGCGGAGATTGCGAAATACTATCGAGAGTCTTGGGCTAGAAAGAGGGGATTGGATAAGCACTGACGAACAAATTGAGCAACATATTTTGGAGTATTATCACAAACTTTTCTCCTCAGAAGGTGTGGAAGTGGAGTTATATGCAAATATCATTGATAAAAAATTAGACGAGGAGATGAAATTGGAGCTCATGAAGGAGTTTTCAGACTAAGAGATCATTGATGCGTTGGCACAAATGTACCCATGGAAAGCTCCAGGGCCTGATGGTCTTCATGCTGGTTTTTACCAGAGATATTGAGGAATTGTTGGGAAAGAGATGAAGGACATGGCTCTCTCAATTCTTAATGGTGGCGCAAAATTCGGTAAATTGAATTTAACTAATATAGTGCTAATACCCAAAATGAAAAGCCCTGCTATGATATCTAACTACCACCCCATTAGTTATGCAATGTGGCTTATAAGTTGATTACAAAAACCTTGACTAATCGCTTGAAGCATGTGATGCCATATATTATCAGTGACAATCAAAATGTCTTTGTTAAAGGATGATTGATTACGGATAATGTGATGTCAGCTATTGAGATGTTCCACTGGCTGGAGCATAGGAGCGAGAGACAAGATAGTTTTCTGGCACTAAAACTTGATATGAGTAAAGCGTATGATCGTGTTGAATGGAAGTTTCTTGAATATATGTTACATGCTACCGGTTTTCCTCAACATTGGTGCCATTTAATCATGGAGTGTGTATGCTCTGTTTCTTACTCAATTATCATCAATGGTGGTAATACGGATTTCTTTGAGTCGAGGAGAGGATTGCGGCAGGGCGATCCTCTCTCGCCTTACGTTTTTATTTTGTGTGCAGAAGGGCTCTCGTCACTTATCCGAAAGCAGGAGAGGCAGGGCTTATGGAGTGGGATTCAAATGGAAGAACAGGCCCTTCAATTACTTATCTTTTGTTCGCAGATAATAGTTTGTTCTTTGCTAAAGCAGATGAATGGAGTGTCCAAACTATCATGGAAGTATTGCAAATTTATAGGAAAGCATTAGGACAAAAGGTGAATTTTCAAAAGTCCCGGCTATATTGCAGTAGCAATATGCCCTAAGTAAATTTTTTCTTAGAACCTATTGATTTGACCCCATAAGCGGGACCAAGCATGTTGCCGCCAGAAGCAGAACCCCGTATTTCTTCTAGAGAATCTCGTAATTGTTCCAGAGCAGCTAGAAAGATATTCTTTAACCAGAAAGAATTTGGTTCAGATGTAGGATACCTATCCAGAAGTTTTCGCAACTCAATCATAGATGATGGAATTATCAAAGATTTGACCTTTTCGAATTCTGTCTGTAACTCACTAGAGACCCGGGAAACAAAGAGAAGATGTGTATGAACGAGATATCCAGCAACAAGAAGAAGGAAAATGGTTGAATAGAGGAACTCCCGAAGATATACAAAGACGAATTGGTGATCTGCTAGGTGTACAAGATGATGATGGAAAAGGGCTTTACTTGGGTTTACCATATATGGTTGGTAGGTCCAAATCTGAAATTTTTGGTTTTGTTAAAGAAAGAGTTTGGAAAAAACTTAAAGGGTGGAAGGAAAAAACTTTGACACAGGCCGGGAACGATGTGTTAATCAAGGCAGTAGCCCAGGCTATTCCTACTTATGTGATGTCTTGCTTCAAGCTTCCAAAAATGTTTGTTAGGGAAAAAAAAGACAAAGGTAAAATCTATATTTGTGTACCGACGATAGAGATTCCATTCCAATAGGGAGACCAACAGCTAGTTTGTGAGTCTAGAACAGAAAGGAAAGGAGCAGAAAACTTAAGTTATAAGAGAAAAGAAAAGAAGTGATTCTAATGTTGTTTTAAAGTTTTGAAAAGAAATGGAATGATTTTGAATATATAAGCCAATAGAAATTCATGCCATAGTTTTTTAAGGGCAAGATGAGCATTTAAACAGTATTAGTAGGCTTTGAAGAAGTTTCCTTCATATTCTGCTCGAATTTGGTCGGAAAGTTTTTAAACTGTAGCACAAGTTTTATCCTTTTAAATTTGTTCCCTTTCTTTCTTTTCTGTCTCTTGAAAATCTTCCAAAAATCTGACAAGTCAACTTTGCCTTTCTTTCTTGTCTTTTTAGTTCAAATCTTTCCATCCAAACTAGCTATTGGACAAGCATCGCTAAGGGAAATAATAAAAACATGCCAAGGAAAGTTTTTTATTTAAGCGAAGTAAAATAATTTTCAATTCCTGTACTCGTTCATAATACTAATCGTGTTAAAGAAAAGAAAAATTAGGGGGGGGGAGGGGAGGCACTCTATCCTTCCTCACAAAAAAGAAGAAAATGAATGGCATCTTTATGAATAGGTGTACAATCCAATTGAGGTGCTCATGTTGCTCACGAGCTACTCTTGTGAGTGATTTAGTCAAATTTTGGACTTGATTAGGTATTAATCGAGTTCTAGTCGAGTTCAAACTTACTTGATTACTTGAACGAGCCAAGTTCTAATAGTAGGATGCTATGTTCGAATATTTGACGAGCCTAATCAAATACTAGTTTATTTCTTAATGTATATATTATTATTAAATTACATATTTAGACTGTTAAAATAATCACTACAATGTCATGCTTTAAAATAATTATTTCTGTGGGCGAATTGGTAAACATTGCACTCAAACTAAAACAATCCCTTTTGTTACCTTTTTTCATTTGTGTTCTCTTTTTCTCTCTTAGGTACGAACACCTATGTCTTTCCCTCTTTTCTTTGCACGTCTCTTTTAGGCCTAAATGATAGAAATTGAAAAAAATAGCGTCTATTTCTCTACTCATCTCTTTTTCATTATCATATCTTTCCATACCAATTTTTTGTTAGGCAGGTTGGGAAATCGAGGGATAAAATAAATATTCTTTGCTCTTTGACAATTGTTGCTGAGTTTTTTTATCCTTGGAATTTTTCTTTTTCTTTTTGTAGTTTTAAGGTTAAAAGGCTGCCTTTTCATGTAATATTTTCTTGTTTCATCGGGCATTTATAAGATCAGAAAGCTACAAATTGTTGATTTCTATTTAGTTGGATTTGGATTTTCAGACTCATGTTAAATTTTGTTGGAAATTCTAAAAATTGGTTATGAATTTAATATTTGAGTTTACTTGAGAAAATTTGAAAACTGAGTTTTGGAAAATCAAGCTCAATCTCGAGTTCAAACTTGAATAAGCTCGAGTTTTCACAAGCCCAAACATGTTGAGTTCGACCTTTTACAAATATGAGCTAGTCAAGCTAACAAGCTCAAGTAGTGCTCGAGTGTAGTACCACTCAATCAACTCGATTTGAATTTACCTCTATTCATGAATCCAAGCACAAGGTAATAGTGTGAGGACCCGAAAAAATTATTTTATAATTTCTTTTATTTTAAAAAAATTAATTTATATTTTTTTATTTTATTTTGCTGGCCTTAATTTCACGGTGATTTTATTGGTTGAGTCGAGATTTTTATCATTTTTCTTTATATTTTAGTGCATGTTAAGTTTTGTAGAGTATTAAGGTAGTATGACCGACTAGTAAGAAGTGTGCATTAAATTTGGTAGACGAGAGCAAATGTGGTACTAGAGAAATTATGTGATTAGAAGTGTTAAAAGTGTATTAGAGAAACTCTAGTTATCTTGGAGATTAGAGACAAGCAAGAGACAAAGAGATAGGTATTACTCTTGTTTCGCCACTTGTGGATTATCCATCAAGTCTTGACTAAAACTTTGACTTAAAAAAACTTGTATTTATCTCCAAAATTAACACCAAAATTCCTTCATCTTCTTTCTTGCTTTGGCCAAAATATTGAGAGAGAAAGGGAGAGAAAAGAAACCAACTTCTATCCTTGATTTCTTGTTCAATTCATGAGCAATTCAAACACGAATTCTAATCCATACCGATTAATCTTGAGTTAAATTTGGAGGGAAGCTTTTGGTAGAGTCAATTGAGGAAGAAAACTCTTGTCTTGCAACTTATCTTGGGATCTTGACGTATTATACTAAGAACCTCTCTTTTCCTTCTTATTTTGCCATTTAAACAACATATGATTTGATTATGATGGATTTTATGAAAGATTCATGATTTTTCTTAGTGTTTTGCAATTTTCAGTTTTGGAATGTGTTAGTTAGCCTTGATATGAATGATTTGGTTTTGATATGAAGTTGGATGAACTTTTTAGCTTTGAGATGAGGTTTTCTAGCTTCTATGTACAATTTCCAACTTTAATGGTTAATTTTCAGCTTTTATTCGAAATTTCCAATCTTGAATTATTATTTTTCAACTTGTTATGAAATTTTGGGCTGCCATGAGGATTTTCTAATTTGTACATGTATTTTTTGTTTCACTTGAAGGATTTCTAACTTTTGGTGTTAAATTTCAGTTTAGGATTTAAATTTTCAAGTTAGACATATGTTAAAGACATGCTTGGTACATGCCTAATTTAGTTCATTTTGTGGCTTAAAATAAGAATCTCTTGTATCTTATCACTTGTGGATTTGTTTGGGCTGTTTGGCTATGAAAATTAGCTTTAAAATTGGAGGAAAAATGTAAGAAAAAATAGAAAAAATGCTATCCATTTATTTTCTTGTAGATAAGTGAGTGGAAGTGAAAGTGGGAATATGATTGTTGGATGATTTGGATTTAGATTGTTAAGGGATATTTGAATCCACTCTAGTGGTGGTATATGAGTTGAATTTTTGCCCACATTCATACATTGTGCATGGTAAACGTGATGACCATTTTACACATGATGTTTGGTTGCATATGCCAAGTTTTAAAATTAAAATATTCTACTCATTTTCTTTTCAAAAACAAAAGGAGCATGCATGTATTGTGCATAAGGTTATTAACCCATGAGGTTTATTTATATAAATTATATTTATATGATCTTCCTTTGATATTAGCAAGCGAGAGTTGAGGTGTGAATTTAGAGTATTTTTATTTTTCTCTTGTATATGATTTTACTCAAAACACTTGATATAATCTATTTCTTTGCATGTGTATTAGTTTTGGGCCAAGACAAGAGATTTAAGTAAAAAGAAATGAGTTTTTTCAAATCATTTTCTAGTTGGACAATTTTCAACTTTGCACTTTGAAAGTTTTATTCTAATTTCCTCAAACGTTTGACTATAATCAATGCTCGTGTACTCCAAATGACTCTTGAAACATTGATTTAGTATGCACATGAGGTTTTTCCTTGATTTGAATAAGAAAATGTTATATTTTTGATAAATTATATGGGTATAAAACTTATAAATTGATATATTTTCTAAATGAAGTTTTGAAATCTTATTTTCTTCATGTAATTTGATTTGGTTTTGCTAGTTTTTTAATATAATATATGATCACAAAATTCGAGAGAGTTCAGGAGGACGAATCAGGGTTGAAATGAAAAATTGCTATTGATTGGTAATTGTTCGTTACACGTTGTGCTTCCAATGACTATGTGGAACGTTGTGAATGTTTGATTGAATGTTAAATATTTTTTAATGATTGTTAAAAGGATTTTCAATGAACGAGTGTGTATTTTATCGCACTTGACTTAAGTGAATGTGAATTTTCAATGATCAAATGATTGAATATTATTTATGCATGAATGTAAGTCTTTGGTTGAATTGGGCCGTTGCCGTTCGTTTTCAGTCAACTTGAGACAGAAGCGATTCAGTCGGGCGGCTGGTGACCCGAAAACAGTATTTGGTATACTCGAGTATGACCACGAAATCGGATGGAGAACTGGACAGTGAATGCAATGCAATGATTGAAATAAATGAATGAAATAAACATTGAAAGAGTTTTCACTTTTAAATGTTTTAAATGTCGGAGGTATAAGGGAAATGAACGGCGACTGAATGACTGAATGAATGGCTCCAATTGAGCACGTATCCTTAATGATTGAATGTTTGTTTCTCGATTGACTGTTTAGTATTGTGCAAAGTGTGTAAATTGTTAAATGTAATACTTCCATGTTTTATCTACCTGACCGCTTGTTTGGGAAACTCGCTGGACTTTTAGCTTATTCATTTAGTTTTTGTTTTCCTTACAAGAGTGGAGGCCAGAGCAAGTAAGCGTGAAATAGTGTGTATAATTTTCATGTACTTGTATTTTTGTAGATGAAATGTATTTGGGATATTTGGTAATGAAATCCTATGTTTCATTTTTTGGTTGTAAATTAAGTTGAAATTCTTAGATGAATGGAACTTATATGTTAATCTAGAGGCGTGAAAGACTATTTCAAAAATGTAAGTGAGTGAGTCTTGATGAGAATTGGGCAGACGGTCCGCCAAATCATTGAGTTAACCTTACGGAGAGGTGGGATCATCACAAATAGCATGCTAAGAGTGCAATTTTTATTTCAGTTTTACAAATAACCATACTTATTAGTGTGTTTGGATAGCATTTTATTTACACACGTTAATTTGTTTGCATCATTAACATATTTTTAACTACTTTTTATTTTATATATATTACATCAAAAAAGTGCTGCGATATTTTTAAAAAAAATTATCCCAAATAATCTGCTATATTATTCTAGTCTAGTCTATTATGAAAAAAGAGAAAATAATAAAGATGAAAGGAAAAGTCTATCTAAGCAAAGGTGTGTACTAGTGCGTATTTTGTAGACTTTTGTAGATATGCAAGGTATTTTACAAACGTCTAACACTTATACTATTGTACCCTAATGAAGAGGGGAATCCAACTTCTAATGTTGGATATTTTCATAAATTGCTAACACTCGTACGATTCTACTCAAGTGGAGAGATTCTTGTGATCCGTGCTTTCTTATTCTAAAACATGAAGGGAGAACCCGACCCATAAGAATTGGCTGGAGGTATTTTGGTTATGCAGAATATAATTTCATTTCAACCTTGTCAACAAGTTAGGCATAATAGTTAATGTGTACATATTTGAAGTTCAGAGGATAAAATATCTATAAGGGCCAAATTTAGGGGGGCAAAGTATAATTAATCCCATTTTAAATAATACACTACTGTCCAAGTTACATTATTGAGTAGTGTTTTTTTTTTTTCTTTTTACTTTATGAGTAGGGTTGCAAATCACGCCTAGTGAGTCAGTTATTGTCAAATCCAAACTCAGTTCACAAAAACTTTACTGTAGTTTGGAACTTGAGTTTTTTGGGAGTTTGTCTAAAACTTTACTGTAGTGCACTGTAGAAGTTTTTGAAAAAATTTTGTAAAAGTTTTTATAAGGTGAAAATTTTTTTTGTAGAAGTT
This sequence comes from Coffea arabica, assembly GCF_036785885.1. Classification (NCBI taxonomy): domain Eukaryota; kingdom Viridiplantae; phylum Streptophyta; class Magnoliopsida; order Gentianales; family Rubiaceae; genus Coffea; species Coffea arabica. The sequence goes on from NC_092329.1 coordinate 1,689,675, forward strand.
TTTATAAGATAAAAAATTTTGTAAAAGTTTTTGTAAGGTGAATTTTTTTTCCTTTTCTTTTTTTTCTTTCTTTCTTTTTTTCTTTCTCTTTCTTTTTTTCTTTTTTTCCTTTTTCTTTTCTTTCCTCTCTTTCTTCTTCTTCTTCTTCCTTCCCCCTCCCGCCACCCCTGTCCTCTCTTTCCCCTTCTCCTCTCCTCTGCATTTCCCCCCCGCCTCCTTCCCTCGCCAGCCCCATTCCCCCGCCACCCCCTCTGCCCCTTCCCCCTCACCTCTGCACGCCAGCCCCTCTGCCCCTTCCCCCTCCCCTCTGCCCCGCCACCCCCCTTCCCTATTCCCCTGTTCCCCTGTTCGCCCGGTTCTTAATCATTTGGAGGTCAGCACCTGCGAAGTAGCGGACCTCGCTCCATCCTTTGGAGATGAACGAGAAAGCCTTCTCCGCTGTAACGATTGAGCGGGACGGCGATGATGATGAAGATGACGTCGTCCGGGCCTCCGGGGAGGCTTTCATATTAAGCATCATCTGGAATTTTGGAAATTTAATGCACAATTTGATTTTTTTTCCCGCCTGGGGGTTTGCAGAGAATTGCAGGATTGAGGTGCTTATGACTTGTGAGAGAGAGCAGAGTTAAAGGAGCAATGGAACGGCTAAGATTTTGGAAAAAAGTTTTTTGTGTATTATTTTAAAGTGTGTAGGTAAAAATTTTTGATAAGTTTTTTGGAGTTCCTGTAGTAAAAGTTGTTAAAAAACTAGTAGCTAAAAAACTTGGCCAAAAACTTCACTTCCAAACAAGCCCGTTTCGTGCTTCAAGCTTGGGTTCACTATTATAAGGCTTACATTCAGCTTACAAATTTATTAGAGATTCGGAGATTATTGGGTTAGGCCTAAGTTCATAATTTAATGCATATGTTTAATATTTGTATATTATTATACGATAATCTATAAACTATTAACTTTTTAAATTTAGAATATGCATAATTATATATATTACATATATTTATTATATATATATTATATACGGGTAATTCAAAATATATAGGCTTCGTTTGATTTTTTTCCCTTTTTTTTCTTAATTTTTATTAAGCAAAACTACATAAAAGAGTATATCACTCAGTCACTATGAGATCCTTCCATCCCATTGGTTGGATGATGCAGTCAGTTCCCCCTCCGTCCCCACAACCTCCCCCAAAAAAAAAAAAAAAGGGTAGAAGAAAAGGCTAAGAAACTACTCCGTTTGACCAAAAGACGGACATAAATACGAATAATACACTGCTAATGTACTACCATTGGACTTGGACCATACGGATTGTGTACTGCTAACGATGGTTTGAAACATACTACTACTTAAGAGTTAAGGCTTAAGCACGAAGGAACGAACAGATAGCCGAGTCCAGCTGGTTTTATACCACCAGTACGCTACTACTTTTCTGTATTAAACAAATAAATTTGGGCGAAACGGACGCGATGCTTCTTCACCTTCTGGGGAGAGGTGAATACTTATCTTCCTCCTTCCTCCGCAACTAGCACAAAACTGACCCTGGAAGAGGCCCCTTTTTATTTTTATTTTGATTTGATTCTGTTTAGCAGGGGAGTAGCGGTGATTAGTTTTATTATATTGTTTCTGTTTATTTGTTCGTAATCAGTTAATGATTGAATCATTTTTGAGAGATGATGAGTGATTTTGGTGGTGGCGGGGAGGATGATATACTAGTGCTAGTCGGTGATGATGATTTGGATCACAGCAACACCATGCTGGATGCTACTCCTCCTCATCATCATCATCATCCAAACCCTTCGTCCCCCGCCGCCGCCGCCCAGTACGATCATGATTTTTCCAACATCCGCCAGATCGAGCAGTTTCTCTTGAATGAAGACGACATCATAGACATGTATCCCCAGGAGGAGGGGGAGGAGGACCGCCTTACCGCCTCCCTCGGTTTTTTGTCCGACATAATCCTCGATTCGCCGCTTCCATCCGATCCCTCCTCCCCCGATAATCCATCTCCCGAAAGCGACTTCCCCTATTCTAACCACAACTCCAACTCCGACTCCGACGCCAAGGATGTCCAACAACCCCCCAAGCTCATAGGTCATCAGGAGCTCCTCCCCCCTGCTGCTATTCCCCACCCCCACCAAGAGGAGAAGGAAGGGAGCGAGGCGGGCCAGCTTAATAACAATGGTGACGATGCCGATCCTATTTCCAAGAAACGCAAAAGGTACCCTCACTCTTCCCTCTCTGCTGCCTACATCCTTGGAATTATACCCGACCAATTTAACGGAACACCCCCCCCCCCCGCCCGGCGGGGGGCGGGGTCCCCTGCACCCACCGCCGTTCACATGATTAAATCTACCTTGACTGCAATTTGGATTGTGGTTTTTGCTCCCAACAATTAAGCAGGCTTCGAATTTTGTTAAATATTTGAATTTGTTTGGGTTAGTTGGAGTACAGTTTGCTCTGTTGAAGGTGATGGCCCTAAATCTCATCTTTGCACACGCCCCTGCTTTATGGTGCTTTTAGTTGAACCTTTGAACAGTCTATCTTGTACTATTACGGTTGTAGTATTTGTGTTTTACTGAATCTGGTTCTTTCTTTTGTAGGCAATTGAGGAACAGGGATGCAGCTGTCCGTTCTCGAGAAAGGAAGAAGATGTATATAAAGGATCTCGAGATCAAGAGCAGGTACTATGAAGCAGAGTGCAGGAGGCTCGGGATGTTGCTTCAGTGCTATCTTGCTGAGAATCATGCTCTACGCCTTTCCTTGAACACCACCACCACCACCCAGGCCTTTGATGCTTCCACAACCAAGCAGGAGTCTGCTGTGCTCATCTTGGGTGAGTACACCATCTTTTTCAGTCATCTCTTAACAACCCCCCCCCCTCTCTTTTTTCCAAAATTCTTCGTTGTATTGCTACGTTTTTAAATTTTCAAAGTCCAAAAGGAACAACAATTCCCGTGATCTGCCAGACTTTGTTGAGTTGAGAACAGAAATGCGACCACACTGAAACAGCTCGCTTATTTAGTCTTTTTATTACATATGTAACTTATGTATTCCGGGTTTCTGATACTGCATTTCGTATCACCTGCCATTCACTCGGTTTTAGTTCTTTGAATTCAATTGCACCTTTCATTGATGTAGGCGTAGCCTCAATTATCACGTTCTTTTAGTCCTCGTGGAGACCTACTGATAATTTATAATGTGGTTTGAAAGTAAAACTTCTTAAAAATGCTTAGCTTTAGGCACTGTAATAGATTGAGATTTGTTGGTGTTGGGGTGGTCTATTCTCATGGTCGCTTTGGAATAGTTGCTGTAGCTCTCAACTCCAAATCCACGTGTGACAGTTTTGTTGTCCTTGATACATCATGGATGGAATTTTTTTTTAAGCCAAAGCGAAATAGAAAATTAGAATTTATGCATAAAATGAATTGACAGAATGTGTTAAATTTTGCAGAATCCCTGCTGTTGGGTTCCCTGCTTTGGTTCCTGGGCATCGTGGCACTCCTCACTCTGCCCAGACAGTTGTCAAATCTAGGAGCAAAAAAGGTGGGCTGCAAAATTCCGGGAAGCCTGGCTCCAAGAGAGGCAGGAATTAAAATACATGGAACGCTAGAGTTCCAATCTTTTATGATGAGCAAGAGATGCCGAGGTTCAAGAAGAAAGATGAGGTGCTCTTTCAAACTGGGGTTGGCAGCTTCTTTTCGCGGCATTTTGTCCGTGACACCCTGTCAGTTCTTGGCCTTCTGTTAAGTTCTCCGTTAAGTAGTTGCATGATTGGGAAGACGAGCTGTTTTTGCTAAGATTTAGCCAGCTATTTATGGGACATAATGTAGTAGAAGTGGTCTTAATTTTCAGTAGTGTCTGTGAAGAGGTTGCAGTAGGGGGTTCTTTTTTTTCCCCCCCTTTTTTTGGTGGTTTTCTTGATGTTAGAATTGAATTACAAATTCCGTTTCTGTATCTATTGTTATATTAACGTTTTCTTCATGCTTAATCGGCGGGGCTTTTATGAGCAGGGGACTAATAGAATACACTTTGCAGGGATTTGGAATGTGCTCTTTAGATAAGAGAGTTCCAGCCCTGGACTTGATGTTGAATGTGGGGTTGGTTTCATGGTTTTGGCTATTCAACCTTTGATGCCCTCTTTTGATAATAGTAGTGATAAGTGATGAGACGGCAGGTGTGGTTTTTTTTTCCGCTGCGCCGGGGGTGGTTGAAATGATTGGACCACCGGGGATGCATACAGGTAAAACTGGAAACTGGGAAGTTTGGTTCAATTGGGGATGGATTGGTTGGTACGTTGGTTGGAAGCACGCGGGCGGATTGGAGCACTCGGTAATTTTGTTGATTGTGGTTTGGATGCGAATGTGGATGGAAGCACGCGGGCGGATTGGAGCACTCGGTAATTTTGTTGATTGTGGTTTGAATGCGAATGTGGTTTGGACCCCCGCGGGGGGTTTTGGGGCTTCACAACTTTGGACGGACCTTGAAGTGCGGTAAATCTAATTAAGCCCTTAGTTTTCAAGGAGTGCAAGGGGAAACGATAGAAAGAAGGGTAAAATACACTAAACTCTTTTGTGGTTTGGGTTATTGTCATAAAATCTCTTCATTGTTTAAAAACTCTCAAAGAGCCCCCTCATGGTTTGGATTAATTTGGCCAACGGACGGAAATCATCCAATTTGATGAAATAATATAAAATTTTTATATTAACCTTGTTTTCAAACTATATCAAAAGTTAGTTCGGATTTTACGTAAGATTTTAAAAATTTTCTTGCTTTATTTAAGAAAAAAGTAAAATTCAGGGATTAATTCAACAAATTCTAAAAATTTGTTGTCTTCTTCAACCAGATGATGATCAGATTTCAGATGATGATCAGATTTCAGAACCCATTGCCTTTCTTTTTGTTCTTTTTTTTTCCTTTTTCTGTTTTTCTTTTCCTTCCATTTTCTTCTTCTTTTCTTCCTTTTTTCAGTCCAGCAATTGTTACCTTGTCATCACCGCCATCGTCGCCGTCACTATGATTCTAGTGGTCGTTACCTTTATTATCATCTTCAGCACCATTGGGTCTCAAATTTCATCTAAATTCATGAATCTTGAATTGTCTAAGGAAAAAATTAAGGGGCCAAACTAAAATTTTAAAACATTCTTCATTTTCTCCGGCGATAAAGCAGCTTTCATTATTTTGCTACCGCTGCTGCCACATCCATCATCGTCTTTGTGGGTTTACAAATAGACTTTATGAGTCAAGGTGAAAATTTTCAAAGTTTCTCTTCTTCCCTGCCTATTATTATCATTTACAGATCTTGCGGCAGCGATAGTAGAAGCAGCGCCGCTAGTAGCTACCACCAGTGATAGAATTTAACAAAAATTACACCCTCAAATCCAATTTCAGCGTAGATCATGATTATGAATCAGATTTGACCAAAAACAAGCAAAGGGTAACAAACATAGGCATGAACAGTGATAGGCAAAACTATAAATTTTAGTCCAAAAACAAAGCAAAACCAACAAATTACTATATAAAAACAATCCTTTGGACCAGTAAAATGGTTATATGACACCAATTACACACAAAAAGTCAGATATTTGCATGGATTAAAAGAAAAATTGTGAGGCTGCCTTGATTCATATCTCAAATCCATCTGAATTTCTGCCCGCCTTACGTATCAATTGGTGACCACGATGGCAATGGTGATGGCATAAAATCTGGTTACCAAAGAATGGGTTAAGGGTAATTACTTAAGAGATTAAAGGTGTTGCTGTAAGGAGATTTCTATTGGAGAAGAAGCCAAAGTTTGACATGAACTTTCTTAAGAATTCCCTGGTGCTGCAACAGAAGATAAATATAAGAAGGAGAAATAGTGGTCGCAGTGGTCGTGGTTGTGAGGGGGTTGGTGTTTTTGTGCATCTGCTGTCTCTGTTTTGATTGCGGGAGGAGGAAGGAGATGAAACGAAAGAAAAGGAAAAAGAATAAAAAGCAACCTTCTGATTTTGGGAGAAGGAAAGCAAAAGAAAGTGAAAAAAAAAGAAAGAAAAGAATGAGGGTATAATTGGAAGAAGAAATCAGTTTTTATGCAGAAAAATCAACGTGATCAATTTTACTCACGTATTAGGCGAGTGTGACTCACTCTCCGTTAATTTGGATGTTTTTCATCCAAATTCAAGATTAGTCCATAGTGTAAGGAGGTTCAATGTGTGTTTTTAAACAATGAGAAGATTTTGACAATAAGTGTATTTTACCCTAGAAAGAAATTGGTGGGAGGTATGGCGGGCTCCTCGGGCCGACGGAGGTGGTCAAACAACCCGGTAACATGGAAAGCAGGTAGAGATTTTATATTTCGTTTGGGGGGGGGGGGGGTTCAAAGGGAAAAATAGTGGAGTAGTTGGTTGATTTGTTTGGACTTTTGGAGGGTGAGATGTTTGGTGATGCTGTGGGCTCCATTGAATTTAGGGATAATTTTGGAAACCTTACCTAATGTCTCTGACAATTTCATTGACCTCCCAAGGTTTTCAGAATTACACTAGCTTCCCTTGAAGTTTAGGATTTGATAACAAAATCAGCCCATGTTAGGAAAAGTGCACATAAAAAAGTGTTTTTAAGAGAGAGAAGGGAATTTGTTCTCATAAATGCCCCTTTTGTAGGTGTACAAGTTATATTAGTGAAATAACAGAAACTAATAAAAGTCAAAAATAAATTAGAAAAAATGAGGTGATATTAGTGAAATAAGGAAAAATCGTTAGAAGTAGCATCCAACCATTTACGCTCAAAGCCGTAGCAACGGCTTCTGCTTTCTTTTGTAATGGCTATATTTGAATATCTTTGCGATAGTATACGAAGACATGAACCACCATGAAGAAGGAAGACATTTTCGCTTTAAACATCAACATTTAAGGCGAAAAAGAGTGATTTGTTGTAGAAACTAAGGTGGAAAAAGAGATATTTGAATAGGTCCACGAGCAATATAGAAACTAAATTATTTGTCATATGCTCAAGTTGCGGCATTATAGATCCATTAAATGATGTAAGTTAAGAATTGAAATATGAAACCTTGTAAGTTAACAAGGAGCAAACCAGAACTACAATCCAAGAGGAATAACATTATTATTAATTCATATTTCATAACCATATTAGTAGCCCTACACTAGATAAGTAGAAATGCAATCCAAGATTATCCGAAATACCATTTGCCTTGAAGTAGTTTAAGGCAGAGAGCGAAGATTCCAAAATCATTGTTTAATCATAGTTTCACATAACATCGTGTCAATTCATATATCCTAATGACTCATTATCAGATTTTAGTCTTCTAATGACATATAATGTGATGTAAGGACCGCATGATTTTAGTCTCATTTATCAGTAGTATTTTCGCACCATGTGATGCAAGCAATTGGGCCAAGTTTTGTCAGGCAATTCTAAAAAGCTCAGGAAAAGTTAGTAAAATTGTCAGAAACCTCAGGAAGGTTTATGAAATTATCCCTTGAATTTATGGAATTATCCGTGCACAGCAGCATATGCTCTACAAAATGCAAGAGATAACAGTGTAGTACTTCATAGTATTGTAGTTTTACGAGCAAGGAAACCAACAACCCCCGAGCCCAACCTTCCAGCTATGATCTATGTCGACATGTGTGATTCTGTGTGGGCATCTATGAGTTTTGGTTTATTTAATCTGTGTCGGCTTTTAGAGTTACTGTGGGGATTAGGTTTATTTACGTAAGTTCTTACTTCAGTAAGAAAATATCAAAAAAAAATCTATGAGTTTTGGTTTTTCGTGTCCTTCCCGGTAAATGCATTATTTATGTCTTCTTCTTTTTTATTTTATTTTTTAAATTTTTTTGGGGTGTTTTGCGGGGAGGGGAGGGCAATGCAGCTATGTCTTGCGGGTTTGCAGTGCCGTCATGGTTTGTTTAAGTAGAGGAGGTTGTTGGATTAGAACATTCTAACTAATAATAATCTTGGCATCACGAACGAACGGTGCATTTGATAAAATTAAAATTCAAAAAATAAAAAGTTTGAAGCCTGAATCTATGAATTGATCGAATTATTAAGTATTAAATCTAATACATTTAAATGTATATCATATTAAGTGATAAGTTAATAATTTATTACTTATTTTTAAAAATAAATTTATTTAAAATTTTCAGTGATCCCTAGTAATGTATGTACTTGAAAAAGAAAAATTTTAAAAAGGTTAGAGATATATACTAACATGTGTAAAATAGTAGAGTTATAAAACCAAAATGGAGTGTTTATATGGTAAATTAATTACAGAACTAAAACACAAAATAGAGTCGTAGTACTACAAATCAGCGGCGTAAAACCACAGCAAGCACAAGGTTAGCGAGAGAGAGGGAAAGGACTTTTGGGGTGCGGCGGAGTAAAGCAGCTGCAGCGTCCTCCTGTTTAAGAGAGAGAGAGAGATTTTGGAGTCTGTTTGTGTCGTGCGAGAGTTTAAGAAGAGGAGGTGGGCGTCCAAATCCAACAATTCAACAAAGCCAAAGGAAAAAAAAGAAAAGAAGAAAAGAAAAGAAGATCGAATCGAATGAAAATGGATTCGGACTTCGGAATAGCAAGAGAACTTTCTGATCTGCAAAAGCTTCGCGCTCAGTACCAGCCACAGCTCCCTCCCTGCCTTGAGGTCGTCCCCTCTTTCCATTTCTTTCTTCTTTTTTCTCTTCCTTTCTACTCTACGCATCTTAATTATCCTGCCTTGTTTCCGAAACCATTATGACAATTCTATCATTGGATCGGTAAGTTTCCTTGCAACAAACAATAATAATATTACTACTGATAATGCCTCCCGTCCCACTTCTTTTCTTTCTCTTCTTCGTTTTGGTTGAATTTTTGAGTCTCAGCGCTTGTTTTTTTTATTTTTGGGTTAATATATCTATCTATCTGTCTGTGAATTAGTACATTTCTGGTTGTTTGGGCTTCCCTATATGCTTTTTTTGCTCTCTTCTCCGGAAAATCGGATCTGACTCTCATTACTTCGTTATCACCGCCGCTGCTTCATTCTCTGTATGTTGTAACTCAGTATAATTGTTACCCCTATTTCTGGTTCGAACCTTTTTTTTTTTTGCATTTTTTTTTTTTTACATTTCTTCTTCGTTAGTGAATATTTCTCTTCAGAAGAGTTTCTAGAAAATTTTCCCGTTTCTTGTTGTTTATCGCTGTATTTACCAACAACTGTGGGCTCCAGAAATGAATGCTCAACTTTACTCACGATTAGTACATTATGTTGTTGCTATTACATACCCACTCCGTCTTTTACCTGTCTCTTTCCCCGGAGTTGGGAGATTTTTATTTATTTATTTGGTCGTATCAAAAGGAGGAGGACGTGCTCGCTTATTAGGAGGGGGACTCCTCCACTTTCTTCTGCTCTCTACAGGGAACTACTGTTCGAGTGGAGTTTGGCGATGGCACTACTACTGCTGACCCGCACGGGGCTCACACTATCAGTCGCTCCTTTCCTCACAGCTATGGTCAGCCTCTGGCTCACTTTCTCAGGGCTACTGCCAAGGTCCCTGATGCTCAGATCATCACTGACCACCCGCCTATTCGGTAATAGGCATTTCTTATCATTCACCATTGCCTCGCCTCTTTCAGCTTCTCTGCACAACTTACTGTTTTCACTCAAAAGTTATCACTGTATGAAGAAGATGGTGGTGCGCTGCTCATGCCTTCATTCTGTCTCCCCTCATTTACAGCTTTCACTCGCTATTAGATGGGAGGATATGATTGAATATGAATTGAATTAATCAGATGACTACATCTACTCACCCCCCTCCTGTGCTTGCATCTATGCACATTCAGACATTCATACAAAATTTAGCAAATTTTCTGTCTTGATCTGTAATGCGTTTATGGGAGAAGCATGGATGAGTGCATGTTGATGTTATATGTTTATGCAGGCTTTTTATGTTAATTTGAATCTGGATGGTCAGCTTTTATGCACTTTCTGGTTCGATGTTTTACTCCTCAGGGTGGGATTAGTTTTCTGCGGTAGACAGTCTCCTGGTGGACATAATGTCATTTGGGGACTACACGATGCTCTCAAAGTTCATAATCCTAACAGCACTTTGCTTGGATTTTTGGGTAAGTGATTATTGGGTTTCACCAATTTTTTCATGCTCGAGTTGCTATGATTCGAATGGATTGCCTAATGGAATCTTCCTTATATTTTTGGCTACATGATAAGAGCGTTCTTGCCCTTTTATTTTAGTTTTCACAAATTATTCATTTTCTGTCTTCTCTATTGTGATAACTTCACATGATATGATGGTTCAAACAGTTTCTGCTTTTGCTTTAGTCAGGTTTTTAAAGATCGAATGCATATTTTTTTCTCTCATTAAGCAGTAAGTGTTACTGCTGTCATATTTCATTACCAGGTGGTTCTGAAGGTCTATTTGCACAGAAGACTCTTGAAATTACCGATGACATCCTTGCTACATATAAAAATCAAGGTAAAAATTAGAGCATCAGGCTTTGATGTGATGCATAGACTCAAACTTTATCTCGACCTTATATTTGCTTGGATTTAGATCTTTGGACATTTATTGAATGCTACTCTCTCAAGGCGGTTATGATCTACTTGGACGGACAAAAGATCAAATAAGGACTACTGAGCAGGTGAATGCAGCAATGGCTGCATGCAAAGCTTTAAAGTTGGACGGCCTTGTTGTTATTGGAGGTATTTGGTTTTCTCTCAATAAAGGCTTACAAGCCCAGGATATTATGTTGAAATCCTCTAACTGGTATATATTTTCTGTTTCTTCAAGGGGTAACTTCAAACACAGATGCTGCTCAGCTTGCAGAAACTTTTGCAGAAGCAAAATGCCAAACAAAGGTGTAGTGCCCTAGCAGCATTTCCTTTTCTAAATATTTCTTCTGGATTACCAATTCATTTGTGATTGGCAGAGCTAACCTATTGTTGATACCACCTATTGTTGATACCATTTTCTGATCGTTATGGGTGTAAAATGATCGCTTCAGAATGCTGAACTTAATGTATATTGCTTCTGGCAGGCGTTTTTTCTGAACATAATTAGATAATATATATTGTCCTGAAATTTCTGCAGGTTGTGGGTGTCCCAGTCACGCTAAATGGAGATCTCAAGAACCAATTTGTAGAAACTAATGTTGGTTTTGACACTATATGCAAGGTATGTGTACTCTTTAGAAGGATGAAGTTAGATGCTCTCAGAATTTATTGACAGCTCTTATTATTTCTGGTACCCAATCCCCCATCTTCCCTCCCAATCTTCTGTGAAATTGGTTTTGAGTTCAGGAAGTGCGACATTGTAGATAAGCTTATGGTATAATATTTTTTCTCCTGGTCTATCTCGTCTTGCAAGAAATTTTGTCGATGTTTGTAACTTTGTTCCCTAGAATGTGGATCATTATATTTCCCAGAACAAGATTTCAATCATGGATTATCACCTGGCATAAATTGTACTACACTAGGTGTCATTTCCTTAAGACCACATGAATCGAAAATTGATGATTGTAAATGTCAAAGATTGTCTGGATATAGAATTGTTTGTTTTGGGGTATAAAAGCTGCTTAATTTTTATAATCTTGAATGGTAGATACAAAATAAGACCGTTGAAAAAAAAAAGTAGATATTTTGTTTGTATAACTTATTTTGTAAGATAGTAGAGGACGTTGGGGCTTTGGATTGAAAACAGGTATTTGCGCAATTGAGAGTGTTAATAATCACTGTACACTTGTAGTTGATTCAGTTGAAGATACATCTTTGGTTCATGTGTTTTTTCTGAACTCATTCTCAATTGACTACACTTGATTACTGTTCTTCTGGTCATTTATCATTCTTTTATTAGAGATGAAGAGAGCATTAAGTACAGAAGTTGTGAAGATACATTTGTGGCAATAATGGGCCAGAAACTGACTACATATTTATGGGACTCCTTTCAGGTTAATTCCCAGCTTATTAGCAATGTTTGTACTGATGCACTCTCTGCTGAGAAGGTAATTATCTCTGTCCTCCTTTTTTGGGCATTCATTCTGGTTTCACCTTGAGCAGTTGGATTAACTGTTTTAGGGCCTGTTTGATGTTGCGGTGGCTTGTTAAAAAGCACTTAATTAGTAGAGCTTTTGATCAAAGTACTTATTAAGTGCTTAATCATACCGTTTGGGTGTATATTTGCATGATTACGTTTTCTATTTGATTATGTGCATTTTTAAATTTCTAAGACATTTATCTCTTCATTTAGTTCAAATTTATAATAAAATTGTTAAAGTTATTTATTTATTTTGGAATACAAAAGTTGCTCTAAAATCACCAACTTTGATCCTATGCCAAAATCGCTTTATTGGCCAAAAGCTGTACTCCTAAATTCAATGGATGATACTCACCAAACATGTTTTTAGCAAAAGCACCACAACCGCAAACAGGCTTTTAGTAATGACTATACTTTTAGCGCTATTCAGAATTTTGGTGCACATATTAGTGTGTCAGCTGTTCATATTTTTTAAATAAAAAGCTTCTATATTTGTTGCCATTCCCTCAGGCTTGGCGCCAATGAGGTTTTTATTGGAGAGAAATAAATAAGACTATGCCTTTGTCCTATCAAATATGAATATTAAGTAATAATAGCATGGCACTTTGAATTCAGTACGATAAATTTTTGCATTGTCAAAAAATTCTCTTATTTATCGGGAGTCCACTCCAGCATCGCAAACCTTTTTGTTTTTATTTTGGAAGCATGCATTTGTGAATAAAGGACTTTAACATTTTCCTTCTGCATTTTTTTACAGTATTATTATTTCATCCGACTTATGGGCCGAAAGGCATCACAAGTTGCTTTGGAATGCACTCTTCAGTCACACCCAAATATGGTTAGTTTTTATGCACCATGTTCTATTACTCTACTTGTATTAAATGTTGAACGCTGTTTTTTCAATACAATTATTTGCTTTGTGATCAGTAGCCTTAGATTGCTCTTAATAGGTGATTCTCGGTGAGGAAGTGGCTGCATCGAAACTTACACTTTTTGACATCACAAAACAAATTTGTGATGCTGTTCAAGCTAGGGCTGAACAAGGTTTGGAATCTTGGTTTGCACTAATCAGCATTACTGCTGATGTCTTGACATTGTCAAATAATGTGTTTTTGTTTCAGATAAATATCATGGTGTCATTCTGCTGCCAGAGGGGCTTATAGAAAGTATTCCTGAAGTGTATGCTTTATTACAGGTATAGATTCAGGCTCTTGGTCTAAAATTTCATCCTACATAACCTTCTCCCCGTTAATATGGAATATATCACTCTTTATCCCTGTCAAAAACAGGTATAGATTCAGGCTCTTGGTCTAAAATTTCATCCTACATAACCTTCTCCCCGTTAATATGGAATATATCACTCTTTATCCCTGTCAAAAGCAAAGTGGTCAAGAAGATTTATTTGGATGCTTGTGATTGTCTTGTAGCTATAATTCATCTGTTGACTAAATGCTTCTGTACAATTATCTTTTATCTCCTAGGAAATCCATGGGTTGCTTAGACAAGGTGTTTCTGCTGATAGCATTTCCTCTCAACTGACCCCCTGGGCATCTGCATTATTTGAGTTCTTACCACCTTTCATAAGGAAACAGGTATCCTTTTTGCCCTATCTCTCTAATATAATTTACTATTTTAAATTTCTTGCATAATGGTGCTCAGTGCCTTAAAATTATGATCCTGCAGCTCCTACTCTTTCCAGAATCTGATGATTCCGCACAGCTATCCCAGGTAATTGAATCTGCCAATTAATGGTACTGCTTGATGTATATGTACTTTTTTTATTTTTTGGTAATGATTGTTTGCATTCTCTTTCACTTGCAGATTGAGACAGAGAAACTTCTTGCGCATCTCGTGGAAGCTGAAATCAATAGGCGATTGGTAAACTTTAATCTTGAGAAAGACAACCATTAACCTTTCTCTCCTCTTTTCTTTTTTCAGTTCAAGACACTTTTTGAATATTCAAAATCTGGTGATAGTAATCTCTGGATATAGTAGTTGTACTTTCTCTTTTAGAAACAGTTTCTTTAGAAACCATATTCTGTTTTGGAATTAGTTTGTCTTATACAGTTGACTTGTTTTGGTCACTGCTTCCGAGTTCATGGTTATTTAAGTGGTAAGAAGAAAAAGTTATGTAAAAGTACTTAAATGACTAGAAACTTGTAAAAAGCAGCTTAAGACAGATGCCACATATTATTTAGGTTTGCAGTACTACATGTCAGATAGTGTAATTTTCTTTTTCTTTTTGTCTCAGAATTATCTGTTCTTTTTTTATTTTTTTAAATTTTTGTATTTAAGGCTATTACTTGTTTAAAGTTATGCACATAATGTTCGAGTGGTAGTTGAATAAATATTAATAAAGCTTTAGGAGAAAGCACACTAACATGCATTAACATGTTGCAGGACCGTAGTTAGAATTGCATATGCTTCTGAAATAAACAAATGTTTGTTTGCTTGTGAACTTTCTGGTTTTTAGTAAGTAAACCCAGGCCACTAACTTATTTCATGATCTTTGCAGAAAGATGGAACTTATAAAGGAAAAAAATTTAATGCCATTTGCCACTTCTTTGGTTATCAAGCTCGAGGGTCACTGCCATCAAAGTTTGATTGCGATTATGCCTATGTAAGTTTTAGTCCTTAAGCGTTGGGTGTAGCTTGGGGTTATGGGTCCTTGTCTTGGACAAGTGTTTAATCCTCATAAACCCCATCTTTTTACTGTCCGCTTGAGAAAAAGAAAAAGTTCAGTATTTGAGTCTTGCCCTTGGTGAAAAAAAAGGTATTGTGTTAAAAAATCGTTACCCTTTTGCAGGTTCTTGGTCACATCTGCTACCATATTCTGGCTGCTGGGTTGAATGGTTACATGGCAACTGTAACTAATCTTAAAAATCCTGTAAACAAGTGGAAATGTGGCGCCGCTCCAATTACTGTGAGTTTCTGGTAGCATTAAATCTTTGTATTCATCCAAAAGTCAAGAATGTCCACTGTGGATATGGTGTATCTGTAATTTTTGTTGTTTGTTCCTGTTTTTCTACTGTCCTTCAAGTTTTGAATTGTCAAATTCCTTTTGGTGAATCCAGGCTATGATGACCGTTAAGCGCTATGGTCGTGGTCCTGGAACACAGTCCCTTGGAAAACCTGCTCTGCATCCTGCTACTGTTGATCTGAAAGGCAAAGCATACGAGTACGTTTTTTTTTTTTTGGGGGGGGGGGGGGGAGTTGGGAGTGGAATTGAGGACTTGTTTACTGAGTAATCAACCCATATCTTTTGGTGCAGGTTGTTGAGACAAAATGCGACAAAGTTTTTGATGGATGATGTCTACAGAAATCCAGGACCCCTTCAATTTGATGGTCCTGGTGCAGATGCAAAGTCTGTAACCTTATGTGTTGAAGACCAGGACTATATGGGCCGCATCAAACGGTTGCAAGAATATCTTGATAAGGTGGTTCACTTTCCTCTTCATCCAAATTTGACAGTTCACGGCATTTGATCCTTTGCTGGATTTTTACATTTTATAATTCCTCTAGTTCCCCACACATCTTATTCTCCTTGTCATTCCTTTTCCAGGTGCGCACTATTGTGAAACCTGGGTGCTCACAAGATGTTCTGAAAGCTGCTCTGAGTGCCATGTCTTCTGTGACGGACATTCTATCCGTGATGTCAACACCATCAAACAGTGGAAACACGCCCTTTTGAACGTTAACATGTTGATGATGAATGGAAATTTTGTGGTGAAACCATTAATGCAGGATTCCTGATGTTTCTTTTTTTTTTTTTTTTTTTTGACTTTATGCATGAGGTCAATAGTTTAATTAGGTGCTCGAAAACCGAATTATGAAGATAAATATGATGGTTTTGGTTTTTTCTTGTTGCGGTTTTCATTCTTGCAACTCTGAGGAACAGAATAACACACTGTAGTTGACTGGAGTATGTGGTTGGCTGAACATGTGGCGAAACGAGACTTGGTTTCTGCAATAATGAAGATTTTTTTTTTTTTTTTTTAATGACGGCTGCCTGTTTTACATGATGGCTCTTATTATAGGATGAATTGGAAGAGATCAATGACTAGTTAAATCGGCTGCTTTTGACCTTGGTTAACTGCATATGTGGCGGGGGAATTGGTAACGAGAGGAATGGAGCAATGCAACCAGTGTCCTTGTTTCCCCTTTTATGTAAGCAAATGTTAGATGGAAACAATTCCTCTCTCATCCAAAACAAAGAATTTGGAATTCCAAATGAATTCTGTATTAATTCTATGCATTTTCCAAACGAAAGAATTCCAGTGCTGTAGAATCAAATGCACCCTGAGTTTGTTTCTTTCCCCATCTTGAATACGTCAAAAAATTAAAAAAAAAAAAGGAGATGAGAAACAAAAGCAAGATGAATGATGATAAAACATCAGGGGAGTTGTTTGAAGTACAATTTAAGTTTTGAGGTGAAGCGTATGGAGCGTTATTGACAGATCTGGAGGAGCAAAAGCGGAAATTGCTGGTGAAGTACGAAAGGCGAGGTAGTGAAGTTAGAAGTTAGAACGTTATGCCGTGGGCTTGTATGGTGATTTAGAAAGATTTGCAAAACCGGGGCTGGGACGGGCCCTTTTGCTCTTCCCGTTTCCTCTCTTTAGGGCAATATATTTGTTGCAATGAGTTGAAGTTACTGGATTCATCCACCGCAGTAGGTGACTGACTAAATCTGAGAGCCCAAAATGCAAAATGCAAACGTGATGGCTGTAGCTGCAGTTTCAGCTCATTTCTCAGTCAAGAGAGTTCTCCTATGAATTTTACTGCAGATTTTGTATTCCCTTCGCATTTTTATTAGTCTTATAAGTATTGGGTGTGAAGTATTCCTGTTTTATTTTGGTCTATGAAACAAAAGTTTCTGCTTTATCTTATCTTCACCATAGATATCATGCAACTGCGGGGTACTTTCTTTTCACGGATGTAAGATTTTGCTTGGTCATTGCTAAAGATTTGAATGCTAGTAGTCTATGATAAGTCATAGATTTACATAATTTAACGCAATTAACAAATTACAAGCATCCCAAGTATGATTACTTATTTTTTGCTTATTCACGAGCGTCGGGACCATAGAAACTCTTGCTCTAAGAAACAGGAAGGATACACTACTATAAAAAAAAAAAAAAAAAAAAAAAACCTTTTTCGCTGTTCTCATCCCAAATGCTACACTACAATTCTTGAAGCAGCAGGGGAGCTCTTGCCGAAACTACGCCCCTCCCAACTCTTTTCCCGAGCCTCATTTTGTAGCAGGAATCGAGGCCAAATGAAACGAAATGGTTTTAGCTACACCACTATTTTGGTCCTTGAAAGATCAATCGAGTGTGTGTCTATGCATGCTAGGCAGTGCGGTACACGTGATTCATATGTCATTCCATCGAACTTTGCAGTCACTAAATAGCCTGAAACATCCTCCTCCCTTCCTCGGCGAAGACACGAGAGAAGTCACATGAAATCAAGCCACCAGCCACAAGAAGAAAGTTGACCAGAACGTAAGCGCTACTGAAGCCAAAGCATAAGTCCATAGCATAATAACAGAGCATTCACTTTCACCAGCACCAAACAGCTGAGTTATTGTACCTGCCAAAGAAAATCCTGTTAATACATGGATCAATGGTGCCACTTGAAAGCATCCGGCAGCTCTCAAGAACGCCCTCAAGTTTCGTTATGTATCCTATTCACAGTCTACAACTTACACGCCCAACGCAACCCGTCATAAGAAATGTAAAACTTAAATTCGGTGTCTTTGCTACATTCGATTTCTTTCTTGGATATTTAAGGTCATATTTGAACTTCTTTGATCTCCTAATTTATTTTTTTTGCAAGGACTGGCGATACTATGCAGCTGAAACTGTAAGACGAGCGAAAGAAAACATAGTATGGAATAATTCTCTACTACCATGCTACATTCACCACGGTTCTTTGGCCAGAACCGACAGGAACCAGTCAAGATTACGATTAGAGTGAGAATTCAGGATAACATACCAATGTTCATTGCAGGTGGAACCGCATACTGAAGCAAAAGAACAAACTGATACAGTGGATTATTGTCCACCAATCCAAATTGAAGTGCAACTTTCACAGCAGCAACGCCTATCATAGGCAAGACAATGTATCGTGCAATTACAATTCCAGCAATAAGAGACTTGGGAACTGCTGCAATTTGTAAACCTGAGCAAGAAAAACAACATGCACTCAGAAATTCTAGTAATAGTTGCGAGGAAATGTGAAAAAGAGCTGAATCAATCAGAAGTCAAAGTAGGAGTCTAGTCCAAAACACTTGTGCCTTTTAAGAGGTTCCCTCCCATAATTAATGTAAGAGCTGGGATGGCTCCATCCCTGCAGTCATAACAGGTTTATGAGGAATACGTAGTTTTAGAAGGAAAGGGAGGAAGTTTAAAATGACAGCTATATGGAACAAAAATGGACTTGAACAACTGAAACCGTGCCTAAATTTCCCTCGAACAACTTAGAGGAGGGAAGAAGAAGTTTGAATAAAAAGCAAGCTGATAAATCAGAAAGCCAAAATTTTTGCAATTGAAGTTTTCCAAACTCAGAACTCCGAAGACATGGTCAAAAGTTTGCCTATATGTGTTTGGGAAGGGGATTATTTGGGATAATTTTTTGAAAAAAATACTGACGCACTTTTTTGATATGATATATGTGAGATAAAAACGTGATTGAAAAATGTGTTTGTGATGCGAGTAGATAAATTAGTGTAAATAATTTGCACTCCAAACACAAAAATTGTTCTCCTAACTCAAAATTCCGAAAACATGGTCAAGAGTTTTCCTGCTTTGTTAACATTCTTGTTCTCAAGCCAAATGAATTTTTGTGTCTCTTGTTGTAAATATGCAGATAGTGTTGACATTCTTGTTCTTGAGGCCGAGAAGTGCATCTGTCTGAATCATCACTTCTCTGACTTCTTATTGGGAGAATAATCGTGTGGGACCATTATATGAATGGAATCCTAAAGCCAGTTTATTAAAAACTTTAGAAAATAGCAGACTCACACTGAAATCCCTTTATTAGTACGAAAGACAGTTGCTTCAGTGGTCTACCAGAAAATTTTCTTTAATTAACTTCAATGATAGCACAAATAAGTTCTCATATGATGCTTGATTTTGATGAGGTAATGCAGATGCTTATTAATTGGTGGGGAAAAACTGTGAATAATTAAATGGTGACTGAAAAAAGAACAATCAAGAACCATCTGAGGAGATAGGCAATGTACCCCAGCAAAAGTGCAGTGTCATGGATCACACGAAGAGGCGCTGCGTCACCAATAATAAACCTTCGAAACTGAGGTACAAGTCCAACTACAAAACCAACAATCTGAAAGTTTAGTCAGTATTGAATTGTGTGCCTCGGGATCCATAAACTGATCATAGCTTGATTTGTGTGAAAAATGACAAGTAGGCTTACATGATTCACTAGCCTGGTGTTACCTGTTCTCTTAGTATTTACAGGAATACAATTGGCGAGTGATTCATTTTCTAAGATTTTATGTTTGTCATCCAACAAACATATATGACTTTTGCCCACATGGCTTCATCTAATTAGAGAGAGTGGTATAGGGTCCATTCCACAAAATTGCAGCTCAATACTTGAGCAGAGGTGTGCAAGGACTTGCTTCGTGAATGTTCCCTCAAAAGACAAAATATCCATTACAAAGACAATGCACCATATGATCTTTGAACGATAAAATACCCTTTATAAAGACAATGCTCCGTACCATTGCACATTGACTAAAGATTATGAGACAGCATGTTTTTCCACCCTCTTGGGCATATTGATAACTGATGCAACGCTATCAGTTAGGTATTACCCCTAGGTCAGGAAGATCTTTTACACATTTTCAACCAGATTATTTGTATACTCTATGTAACTTATAAAGACTTCTATCCTAAATGAAAAGAATCATGCTTGTGCATGTATTCAACTGAACATTCCAAAGCCAACCTCCACCCTATTCCCTAAAGAAAAGGAAACGATTTTAAAAGGACGAGTGAGTCATACTGCTCCAGTAGTTGAAGGTGCAAATAACCTCTTGAGGTTGACCTTTCTTACAACCATTTCCACGTGTTGCTTGATCTTATCCCAAAGTGATTCCTGCAGAAAATATCAGCTGTCAGAGTTTTATCTGAGTAATCAATATATAAAGGTAATGATGCACTTTCTTGCTTTTGGAGAAGCTGAGGCGGCCCATTTATACATTTACCCTACCAAGGCCTGGCTAAAGATACCACAGGCAGGTTTGTAGAACAATTTATTTGGTGTATCAAGATGAAGCATCACTCAAAGAACAATCAATTTGGTGTATCAAGGTGAAGCATCACAAGAGGAGTACGTGAAAACTAATGTCATGTCTCACAATGCAATCAATTGAAGGTCTCTTAGAAAACTGATGGTAGGATGCCTCAATTTGTGGATGTGCCTTTCATCATTCCTGTCAAGAACTCATTCATCAAAGTATCCATTCTTGATTCATTTACTCCAAACTTCCTAGTACCACAAATTACATTAAACATGCGAAAAAGTCCACAGTTTTATGGCTCTGACAGCTCTTTTCTCCTTTAGGCTGTCTCTGCTTCTGTTAAGATTGAGGAAGGTCTTTGCTTTCATTCCATTGTAAACAATGCTATTTGGCCAAAGATGCTGAGAGCAGAAAGTGGAATCTGTGATAAAAGATTTTAATTTTATTAAGGAAGAAGACATCGAATCCCAAAGAAACTATTGAGATTGGTTTAATCTTCTGGGGCAGAAAGATTTTGACACACAGTTCAATGCATATAATCTGCGTGGTTAAGGCACTTGTTTTTGTACACGAGTATCTTCTTGATCCATCTAAATCCTTTCTTAAAGGATATCCTTCCTTTGAATTTCATTGTGTTTCGCGGCGGGGAGTCAGGGGAGATGTTTGATAAGATAATTTTTTTCTTCTTCTTGCAGGTTAAACACTCAACAGAAAAAGCATAAAGTGCAAAATTAACCTGAGCTATGTCCTCAAGTCTAGAGGAAGGTAAAGCAAGTTGATCTGGATAGTCCTCAAATCCTTCTAATTTATCAGAATGAAGCAATGGGTCTGTGCAACTCCCAGGAGGTGATACGTAGCTTTCCCTTGGTGACTTAATGACAGAGGAGTCACTTATTTCTACCTCCTTTGAGCTCTTGCTCGAGGATATCCGCATGATATTATAGACGTAAGACCACAGGAAGATGGCTCCTACCTGAATCATGATGACAAATCAATGGATACATTCACCAGACTTCCCTAAAGCAGGAAAAAAAAGAAGGCGCAATGTACAACTTGAGCACTTTTTCAGCAATTCAGATCCTCCACCCTTTCTGGTTACTTCGTCGTCAGTTCAAAGAAATCCTTTCACCACGAGACATTATTCAGGTGTAATAAAAGCAGTCAACTTATGCAATAATATCCCTCTTAAGTATATGAATCTATGCTTGACAATTTAATTTTAAATCCCATGTACTCTTAGAAAGGTTCAAATGTAGTCAATACAATGTTTTTTACCAGTTAGTTTTCCAACTGAAATTAGCTCTAAGGCATAGTGTTTGGTTTGCAAAACACATTCTTGTTTTTAGACAACCCTACTAGGAATGATGTAGACTGACCACACCACTTTATCATATTCACTCCTTTAATAGGTCACAATATGCTATGATAATGGCTACCAGTCATGTTCCCATCTGCTTCCCTTAAACTGGAATAACTGATAGAGACATACCGCCATTGAAAGAGAAGCATATGCCATTCCATATGAATGACAAACATCAGGAGCTCCAAAAGGGCTTCCTTTCTCTTTACAAACTGCTGGAATTATAATGAGAAGCATGTTTCCTAAATTTCCTGTTCACACACATGAGAAAGGAAAACATTCTCACGGCAATATTAGCCATGAAATGAGGAGGGAAAAACTTAATAAGCAATAACAGAAACGTTTTCCCCAGCAAATGAAGGGATCAGAAAAATGATGCAGGACTTGAATGTACTCTTTCCTCATATATTATGGAAAAATTTTAGCCATACAAATGTTTCCAAAACACCCATTTCTACAGAACAAGAAAATACATGTACAGCAAAATTTACCTGCAGCACAACATCCAATAACAAGCCCATGCAGATGTCGAGGAGCTCTTGTCATTTGAATGACCAGCCACCCAAGAACTGAACCAACAAGGAATGTAATAAGGACATTGAAAGGCATGAACCACCTGCACATTTAACTGGGGTCACACTTAAAACTCTGAATAAATGAAGAGAAGAAAAAGAACTTTACAGGGAAAAAAAATGATGTTGAATGAAGTCAGCATCATGGTAAGAACTCACAACTTGACCATGCTATCATATGTTATTGTCTTTGCTAAGTTGCTTGACACGATCGCTGGATTGAAGACATAAAATACAATCTGCACAAAGAGAACAGCAACCCAGTAAATTTGGTGTCACATAATTTACGCCCTCAAAACAAAACCTTCAAATGTAAACTGATTTCAACTCTGTACAATCGTCACCAAACCAAAGAAGCTGCAAACAACGGAAAAATGAAATGTTATACCTTATAGGAGGCTCTAAGACTAGATATGGAGCAAAGTTCCAAGTCCAGAAAATCGGGACTTGTTCGCATGTACAGGACACTACACATCTAGGAATTTGGAGACCAAAAATATAATTCATCATAATAATAATAATAATTATTACTGATACAAGAAAGGATATATGTATGTGAGCGTATAAATTATCATTATTCAAAAGAAAGGACTCCAAAACAAGGAACAGAATATTTTGAAGTTGTTCTTGGTATATTTTTTATAGTTCTCTTCTTATGGTTTTTGTATATCGGATCCGTACTTGTATTAAGTTTGGTTGTGGCGGTGTGGTAGAAACACAAACTATCAATCTCCTTAAGGAATAGTGTCAGTGACTACTTTTTTCTAAGTGCGGGGTCTTGTCAAGTTAAGAATTTACACCTTTCTTATAACTGTATAAAAAACAACGAGCATAATTGTACGCAAAAATGCAGTTCAATCAATTCTTTGATATGGGAGGGAAAAAAAAAGAATATACGAAGCCTGAGTGTACTCCAAAGCCTGCAAAAGCAATGTGACACCAAATTCCTTCCCTTCTTGACCCTTTAATTAACTCTCAGTTATACAACACCACTATCTTGCATGCTCCGGATACTAGCAGCTAAGGGAACTAAATAACAGTAAACTTTCCATTGAATCGATGTTGGAACATCAGAATCCAACAAGAGCTTACCAGTAGGTGTCCAACAATTTCACCAGTTATACAGCTCAAAAGGATGTATCTTAAATAACGTCCATCACCAACCTTAGCATACATGTCCATGTGCACGCATGTGAGTGAGAGAAAATCGACGAAATATACAGTAAGGGTGTTAATGCGTTTGACATCTCGCAGCATGAAAAGCCAACTGTTAGCCGAAGCAATGTTTAACGCTCAGGGATAGCATATAAAGAGCGTCAAAACAAACAATAACAATGTTTGTCTTCTGGCTTCACATAATAAGTAGCAGTAAAGGGCATGAGTTAGAGCATGATCGGAATGAGTGGAGAGGAGACACGATTCTTGCAGCAACCAAGGTAAAGGAGCGAGATGTATGTGGGGGAATGTAGGCGGCTTACACCATTCAAGTGCTTCCTTGCGTCCTCCCCTAATATGTTGACTCGATCCAGCGCAAGATACGAACCAAGTGCGGTCACCAAAAGGACTTTGAGGACTGGAATGGATGCAGCGCTGAAAAGATCCAAAAGCCCCATCTGGCTGGCTGCTTTTATAACTGGTAAATGTAACCAAAAGTTGTCAAATCGAGAAAATGCTCCCTGTTTGGAAGATGAAAGATTGTGAAGCTGAGTGATATATCATATATGGACATGTTCCGAAACCATCAACCTGGCTCCGGTTAATCACCGAATTAGCAAGTAACATCCTAGGGAGAAGAGAAGCTATACGTAAAAGTATGAAGGTCATGACGCGTAGAGGAGTTGAACAGATGATAAATTGGCCCGACCAAGCTTGATCTTGATGCAATAAAGAACATGGATATCGTATTGCATCCACCATCCAGTCCACAAAGCATACGAGCATGGTTTATACAAGGACAGGGCTAAACCAATGAAAAAATGGAAGAAGTTTTTTTTTTTTTCGGCTGTTAAGTAATTAAATAAGGCTGCCCTGCCATATGGTTGATATTGATAATCAGAGTAGTAGTAAAGAAGAAATTGAGATTGGGAGAGTGGGTTGGCATGGCAGTCATGCATTGCACGATGAATCTCGAAACCGTAGAGATGAAATTGAATGATGAATGGGCAAGAATAAATAATAAGCACCCCGCACACAGACACAGACACAGGCGTAGATCATACAAAAGACAGGAGAGGCATACCGTCGAATCGAATGTACTCGGAAATTAGTACGATAAAGAGAAGAAAGGTATACACAGTGCTTCAGATATTGAGATAGATTGAATAAAAACAGGAGAATACAAAACCATGCAAAAGAGAAAGAAACCGGAATTATCAATTGGTGTGAAATGAGATGGATCAACGAGGCGGAGAAACAGAGATGTGTATGGCGGTGTGTGTTATGTGTGTGTTGTTATGAGTTATCATCATATGTGCAGAGAAACAAGACTTTGAGGTGAAATTTGAGGGATACCTGGTAGCAGTAGAGAGTAGGATTGTAGAAGGCAGAACAATTTCTCTGATTCTTTTAGTCAGTCCGCTCTTTTAATCCTGCGAGTGCTTCTTGTACAGTTGTACTTCTAGTACGGAAGAAAAAGTACCCACCAACAAAAGCCGCACAGGCACCGCGCACACGTAACGTAATAATTACTGTATTGATGGTACGCTCAGGTAGCAGAGAACATCCATCCATCCATCCATCGCCTGCGCCTGTGGAAGTGGCACAGTCACACGCACACGACAAGCCAACACTTGTCAGTATTGCACAAAGACACATTGCAGCTCTCTGCTCACCCACCGTTCCTCTTGATTTTGAGTAGTACTGTGGTAGTAGCAGATAAAGTGCTCATTCATTGAGACGAGGCGAGGGGTAAAGTGAAAGAGTGAATATGGATAATGTTGTCATACAGCAAGCTGCTAGCACTAGGGACACGCAACGTACCACCCCATTTCCGGCATACTATCGTTTATTATGATTAGAGCATATTAGTACTCTAACGTAAGTTGAAAGTTGCAGGGGAATGGAATGTTTTGTTTCGGGACAGACAATAAGGTGTGTGTATTTATTAGTCTCTAACACAGAGTTTTTTTTAAGAGGAATTTTTTTGATTTTTGAATGAATGAATTGGTTGGAGTAGTGTGTATTTGTTGTTGTCTTAGAGAGAGAGAGAGAGAGGGAGAGAGGTAAACCCGGTCTAAGTATTTGAACTAGGAATCCGCACCGCACCTTTCTCTGTCTCCCTCTCTCTCTCTCTCTCTCTCACACACAGACACACAGCGACGTACCCCGGAGCGAAATTTGGTGGGCTTCTTTTTCTTTCTTTCATTCTTTCTCCCTTTGCACGTACGCACACACCCAAATTAAATACTTACCATATATATACAGTACTAATATCCAATCATTACGATGGTAATTTGACAGTGTGGGTATCTATCTTTTAGGATTCTTCTTCTTTATCTAATCTCAAATCTATCTCTCCTCCGACAGAGCTACCCAAGTCCCCCCCCCCCCCTTGGTATGGTACTACTACTAATTATTAGTGGCAGATCAGATCATAATAGTACCCTCTCTCTCGCTCTAATCTCATCGGACCCCCTTCCCCTCTTCTTTTCTTCAGAAAAAAGGTCTACTTACTAGCATTAACATATTTTTTTGGATTGGCAGCACAACACACACAAGGCCAAGGCAATGGGGTTTGGATCGTTAGGTAGTAGTTAGTGTATTAGGGATTTGGATATGTCGTTGGTGATGTAGCAAGCAAGTAAGCAAGCAGAGCAGAGTAGTGTAGTATAGTATAGTACAGAGTATCTCCAAATATTTGTTGCCTGTCCTCTCCTCTCCTCCGTGTCCCTTCCTCACCGGCCTCCTCTGCTTCTGCACTGTCTCCGCCTTCTTTTCTTCAATTTCAATTTACCACCATACCCTCTCCCTTCTCTTCTCTACACAACAACATTTCCCACTCCCCTCTACTGTTAATTGTTATCTCCTTCCCTCCCTCATCACCAAACCCTAATTAACCCTCCCCTCCCCAAAACAAAAACAAAAGCTCCTTGCTTTCCTATTTCCCACCTCCTAATTAATTCTTCCCCGCCCAACCCTGGCCGCCCCCGCCACCGTCCCCCGCTCCCAATCAAGGTACGTTTCTCTATCTCCTCCCTCGCTTCTTCTTCTTCTTCTTCTTCTTCTTTTTCCATTTCCATTTTACTGCTATTCCTTCTCTCTCGCTTACGTCCTTATATACCATTTTAATGATTTCTTGCTTCCCTTGCCTTATCCTGCTTTTCCATATATAATTTTCTTTCTTTTATTAATTCCCTTCCCCCCAACCCCCCCCCCCCCCCTTCCTTCTGTAACGTGATACGACGGAGTCATCAACAAACGAACCGATCCCTAATTTCGTCCTCCTACGCTTAATTACTCTAGGCAGGCAGGGGTGCGCCTTCTCTGTCTGCTTTTTACTCCTTTCCTTTTGACGTTTCATCTTTTCATAGCTTTTCCGTCTTCTTCTTCTTCTTTTTTTTTTATTATTCCTCCTTTCTAAAGATTTCAATGGCTTATTCGTTCTCCCCCAAACCGTAACATATTTTTTTTCCAAAAAAAAAAAAAAATTCTTTGTGGGTAGCTATATATAAAAGGCTTATCTTTCTTCTACCACACCCGAAAAAAAAAAAAGAAAAAAAAATCTGATATTCGTTTCGTTGTATGCCTCCCGGATAGTTGTTACTAACGTGTAATTCTGGGAATTGGTGGTAAATGTTTGTTCTGTTCCCTTGCAGTAGACTTCCCAAATGGATAAAAGTGATGTGGAGATGGAAGATGCAGGAACAATGCCCCAGGAGGGGTTAAGTCACGAAACCAAATCTGATGATGCACTTGGTACTCCAGATGCACATGTCAACAAGCCTCAGGGTCAACAACTTCCCTCCCACCAAACCTCTGCTGAATTACAGGGAAACGCTGAAGCTGCAGCTGATCCTCTTGCCCACGAGGAACACGGTGAGCCCAATGTTGTTGGTGAAAACAACGATGCCCAACCAACCAACATCAAGGCCGAAGGAAGCGACCTAAACATTTCCAAAGTTGAAGCTGAGGATGGAAGTTTTGCCGGCGGTTCTGAGGTTGACGGCTCAAATGGTGCTAAAGCTCAGTCAGAGGAACCAAACAAGGATAATAAGGAGGTTGATACGACAGAGGAACCTAACGAAGATAACCCCAGTGGTGCATTGGAGGAACCAAACAAGGAGGCCACTAACAAGGCAGAAGCGGCAGAGGAAGAGGAGCAATTGGTTGCTGAAACCGGAATGAAGGTCGTTTCGAGTGCAGCAAAAGAAGAAACCTCCCCTGAAAATAGCAATGAGGTTGAAGATGCTGTTGACAGTCTCTTCGAGGACCAAAAGGTTTTTGAAAAGGCCGACGAGCCAAAGAACCATACCCAGAATGGACAACTGCCCTTTCAATTACCAGTGAGTGAGGTTCCTCCCAAAAAGAAAGAAGCTGCGGATGAGGCTCCGCAGGGTGAGGGTGAAGAAATGGTGAAAGGTTCGGCAGAAGATTTTCTTGAGAATGAGACTGAAGATACCCTAAATGGACGCAAAGAACCCGGCGTAAAATCAGTCCTTCCGGCTACAGTATCTGATGACAATGTCAAGTTGGGTGACAAGACAGCGACCAGAATAACTAAACCAGAAGCAGGTGACGCTCCAGCTGTAAATAAGCGTCAGCCAGCTACGCCTGATTTACCTATGAAATATTCAAGCAAGAGGTCTGGAAGTCATAGTGGGGAAGCATCGAAACATGTAGCTAAGGATGCCCAGGTTTTTTTTTTTGATAATATCAAATAGAAGAGATATTAAATGGAAATCTATCAAGTCTTACACTGGATCAAATTTGAAAGTGAAGTTATTGTCAACTTTGGTGTCAATTTATGTTTTCTTTTTCTGATTTCTAGATGCTTGAGGGTGACGATGGAACGCCAGAGGAACAAGCGGCATTTGTAAAGGAACTTGAAACTTTTTACAGGGAGAGGGGAATGGATTTTAAACCACCCAAGTTTTATGGGCAGCCTCTTAACCTTTGCAAGTATGTTCCCCTTTGTTGTGATTGTGCGATTTTATCTTCCTAGTATGATTGTTGGTATATCATGAACAATTTATGTTTTTGGCTGCTAGGTTATGGAGATCTGTCATTAGATTGGGCGGCTATGATCTGGTACATGTGCTTTTGCCTGATTTAATTTGCTTTGTTATGTTTCTATGCTGGAAGAGATAAATAATTGGCATTTGTTTAAGAGCCCTTGAATTCTATTGTCTGGGCAATTAGGTATTTCTTTACTTGCCTGCTTTTAAGGTATGGATGATGGATGATGTATGTAGTAGCTTCTTATGCGTGGAAATTTTAATGATGAAACAGCTTTAGTGGTAATTGAGGAAAGCGGAAGCTAGTAATTAGGCCATCATCAGTTATATGTTTACATGTGGGTTTGGTTTGATTTGTAATTGGCCCGCCAAATCAAAAAATTGTCTATTCACCCTTTGTAAATATATAATGTCGCCTTCCAAACAAGATATTGGTCAGTTTACATTAAAAAAAAAAAAGAACAACTGTCACCTCCCCGAATTTAAGGTTGAATTCAAACATCTAGAATTAGAATGCTGACAGAGAAAATGCCGAGGGAACTTCAGAGACCTCTCTCTCTCTCTCACAAACGCACGCATGCATCTCTCCTTTATGACCATCAGCAAGAGAGTAGTGGAAGGTGAAAAAGAGGATACCCACAGAAGAGACAAACAGTTAGGTAAGAAACTGGAGGATGATTTGACCTCAGAATTTGGAGAATAAGTGGTATTTTACTGAGACCGCGTTGTCACGGCTGATATAGTAGGATCAGCAACCAAATCTTGCACATGTTTATGAGGATTCTGTACCAGAATATTCTGATGTCAAATCATCAGAAATAGGTGAAGAAATAAACATTCTACAGAAATTAGAGTTCTAAGGTAAATAGGGGGAGAGGGTGAGGATCGACGATGCTGGGACATGGGGTATAGAGCTGATAGAACTTTTTTTTTTTAATTTATATGAAAATTTTCTGGCAATCATATCAAAACGAACTTCTCCTGTAGGTCACTGGATCCAAGTTGTGGCGGCAAGTTGGTGAATCCTTTCATCCTCCCAAGTGAGTTGAATATGTTATGTTGAAATTATACATGTATGAATAGAATAGCCTTTTGTTCTTTTGTGCTTCTTTGACTGTGTAGTTGGTTGATAGATGTCACAAAATGTGTATCATCTCAGGATGTAGTTATGTATTCCATTATATTTAGTTCTGATTTTTGAAATGTAAAGGAACTGGTTGTTGAATTTATCTATTCATTTTATAGAGCTGGATTTATCTGAGACTGGAGTTTTCCATTCCTTTCAGGACTTGCACTACAGTTTCCTGGACATTCCGCATTTTCTATGAGAAGGTATTATGCCCCATGTTCCAGTCCTTTTTTAGCTTACATACATCATGATTTTCATGTAGCTTTCATCCATTTTGCAACAATTATTTGGCCACAAATCAAGTCTGAGGAAGCAGGTAGTCATACATCACTATATGATAGTTGTACTACAATTTAAGCTCTTGTCCAAGATTGAAATGTCATGGCAAGCATTTTTGGTATGGTACTGATAGTCCCTCCAATGTTTACTTGGTAGTGGGTCATTGATAAAATCCTGGTTCAGCTATCTGTTGTCCGGGGAAAAGTAATTGAATATTGATAGTTATTTGAGCTATTTTGGATAAAGGACATTTGCATGTACAAATTGGAGTGGAGAATGGTGCATGCTATTTCTCAACTTAGATTTTTGGGAGAACATGATCGATATAATGTTGGACTTTTCTTAGCTTGTTGATTCTTCTTTTTTCTGCATTTAGTCTCTTTTAGAATATGAAAGGTATAAGATACAAAGTGGTGAGCTCCAGTTCCCTGTTGCTGCTGTCCCTGAATCAGCTGGTGCTGACAATGAGGTGAGCTTACTTTCACAAGATAATTGGTTTTTACATATATGTTTATTATTTCCTTTAGCTCTTTATTAGACTGACAAAGATTGCTATTCATTTCTAACACTCACACATGCATTGGCATTATAAAACATACGCAAATTGATTTGACTTTAAAAGGTAATATTTATACAACCTTCATTTTTTGCTCTTGGATAAATATTTTAAAATTTCTAGGTTTCAAATTTATGAACTACATAAAGTAATTTAGGGTTGAAGCCCTGACAAGTAGGTTTATCCAAATTTTCAAAACATCTACCTCTCTTTTTTGCAGAGACTTAAGGTATCTAGGTGGTTTTGAAGATGAATAATACTTTTCTGCTGATTGTGACTTTTTAAGCCCACATATCTGACAGTCAAGCAGACAACATGGACTATGGATATTGCTATAGGAAATGAGCAATGCTGAAAATCCTAACATTACTGATAACAGTTGGTAAATTGAAAGCTGATTAACATGGAGTCAAGGAAATGCAATATCAATTAGCTTTTCAAACATTATGTTTAACTTGCTAATATTTGGCCAGATGGTCTTCACATAATTATTTTGAATAAACTCTATCTCCAACAATTTGGCAAACTGACTTGGATAGAAACATGAATTTGGTGTGATTCACTTTGGGGACCTCTCTCCCTCCCTCTCTCTCCTCCTTATCCTGTCCCTCTCTCTCTCTCTCTCCCTTCCTCCCCCCTTCATCTCTCTCTTTCTCTCCCTCCCCATGCCCTCCTCCTCACCTTCGCCCTCTCCCTCCCTCTGAAGATATTACTAAATTCATCTGAGTCCTTGTGCAGGGCAATGGTTACCAAGCTTCAGGATCCGGTAGGGCAAGAAGAGATGCTGCTGCTCGTGCTATGCAAGGTTGGCATGTTCAACGACTTTTTGGATATGGTGAGGTTGGCGAGCCTATTGTAAAGGTCTGGAAATTCTAACCTTTGATATGCTTTTCATGATTTTGTACTTGTTATGAATGCCATATTTATTGGTTAACTCTTGGTGTTGACTTGCTTTTCTTTGGACCATGCTTTGTTAGGATAAAAGTCCCAACAATATGCAGAAGCGTGAAAACAAAGTGAAAAGCATTGGTAAGAGAATAAGGGGAAATATCTTTTTTGGTTTCAGCTTTGTCCAGGTTTAGCATGATTTATAACAACAAAAGTGACTAGTCCTCACATGTGAAATGTGGTTTTTCTAGGTTTTTTGATAACAGAATCCTATAGGCTGTGGAATTTGTATGGATTTTCATTGTTATTTTATGATTCATGCACTATCTGGCAGTAAGATGTCTTTACAAATAAAACATCTTATTATATTTGTTATTGGTATATAACATAAGCAATCACTTATGTTCACATTTGTGTGTAAAAGTAATCTGTTAATCCTAGTTTGTTGCATGATTTTAGGCTCACTTAAACAGAAGAGAACAAGTGAGATGGAGCTTCCTGTGAAGGCCCAAAGAACTGAAACATACAGGCAGTTAAGTCTCAAGTTTTTTATTCTTTTTTTCTGTTATCGTCTTTAGTTATAATCTCGTTGGAGTGATTGATTACATAAGCTTGGATAGAGAGGTGATAATGAAAGCCACTTTGTACTCTGAGTTACTTTGACGGTGTTGCCTGCACTTTTAAATTTTTCAGCTTGGCGTGATTGTTGGCTAAAAGGTTGCTTGGCTTAAACAGTTTAACCTCCTAAACACGTTCTAATCATTTGCATACATAGTAAATTAATGTGAATTTTGTCTTAGAGGCTAGTCAAAATGACCACAAAAGTAGCTCATCTGCTGACCCTAGTTCTATTTTTGTAGTCGGCATTCCATTGGTTCCAGAATCTTTACTTGGCAGGTTTTTTAGCTCTTATATTAGGCAAACAACAATAATTTGAGCATCATACTCTGGAAGCTTTTTAAGAAAAGCTTGCTTGACCTTATCTAATGCAACTTCAGTGTTGTTGTTTTCTTGACCACAATTGATTTTTGCCTTCGGGAGGATGGGAAAATTAAAGTTTTCAATTCACTTTATACATTAGTTCATTGGAAAATTAAAAGGGAAAACACTATATAGGTCAAAACTTCTTTTGAAGTAGTAATGAAAACCTCAAGGCAGAAGTACATGCTGTGGCAATGGGCCTTCTTTGCCTGAATGAGCTTGCTTCTTATTCATTGTGATGCCTGAATGAGTTTGTTGTCAACTGCAGCTATAATCATGTGTGGCCTGAATGAGTTTTGGTCTATGAAAATTTCAATATAAAAGAGCCCTTTTTATTTGTTTAAATAGTTGTGATAATTAATTAGGTTACTCTCTAGCTTTTCATGCAATGCTAAAGTACTTCAACTTGCCAGATTGGTCACAACAGTAGTTGATGTTGGCCCTCCTGCTGATTGGGTGAAGATAAATGTTCGTGAAACTGTAAGTTTATACCAGACTCATCTGAACTGTGAATTACCCCCATGTTAAGGTTCTCCTCCACTCTTTTCTACCAAATATTTGATGTTTGCTATTTGCAGAAAGATTGCTTTGAAGTTTATGCTCTTGTCCCAGGGCTTTTGCGTGAAGAGGTGTGTATCTACAGTGCCTAGTTTATTACCTGTGAACTTAGTTTGTTCTTTTGTGCTTGCTTTCAATAGTTCTACCCAGTTTTGGATGGAATTCAATATGCGTTGGGTGTCTACTTATTCTCGTAATCTTGTTGCTTTTGGATCTTCACATGCCTGGTTCTTTTTTTAAGTGAATATGAAGTATCATATGAAATGAAATTGGATCTCTGGTTGGCGTATTTCATGTATGAAAGTGATGTTGTGCTTATTGGTCTTGTTCTTTCTGCCCTATTTGAAACTGATTGATGCGATTATATTTGCTTCTACTCTTATATTTTGGTAAAATTAGGTGCGAGTCCAATCTGATCCAGCTGGACGGCTGGTCATTACTGGTCAGCCTGAGCAACCTGATAATCCATGGGGTATTACGGCCTTCAAGAAGGTATGCCTTTTCTAAGTATTAAAGTTGGAAACCTCTGATGCTTCCTTGTACAGGGATTTGAACATACCCATTTTTTTGTGCTTATGTCAGTAGATTTGTTCATTATTCATTGTGATTATGTGTCATTTGGTAGATAGAACTTGCCTGCTACTTCCAAATCCAGTTAGGTCATGAATATGTGGTTTCCTTGACTACTAATATTTGATTTGAGAAAAGATAAATTTGGTTTTCTGTGGCGACCATAATCAATATCTTATTATGTTATTTGAACTCCCAAATGAGAACTGAATTGATGTTATTGAGAATGAAACCAAATCTTATTAAACCTAACTATTTAAGAGCAGGATAGTGTGGATGTCTCTGACATGCAATATATGTGGCTAATGTCTAACTAATTACGGTTCTTTGGGAAAAAGTTACTATTTTAGCACTGG
Source organism: Coffea arabica (assembly GCF_036785885.1). Lineage (NCBI taxonomy): Eukaryota > Viridiplantae > Streptophyta > Magnoliopsida > Gentianales > Rubiaceae > Coffea > Coffea arabica. Next base: position 1,723,376 of record NC_092329.1, read on the forward strand.
AGTTGTGGGGGGAGCTTAGTTGTTTGCACAAACGACATGTTGAATATATTCTGTCTACAACTGATACTATTATGGTCCACAATCTCCAATTCCATTTTTTGTATTTTCTTTGTGATGTTCCATAAATTTTTCTATAAGGTGATAGTATTTGTTTGTTGTAGCAAAAAATCAACTCTATTTTGATCTATGTTGCTTTTAAGAAACTCTTTTATAGATTAAGAAGAATCTTGTGGTAATTTGTGCATTATCAACATTTTGTGCTATTTCTTTTAGGGACATGTACATTTCGTGCATTTGATAGTCAGTTAAGGTATTCTTGGTCCAACATATTTTAGACATCATGGGCTTATAAAGAGTGAGATCGACCAGAGAGACTGTCACTGGATGTTAATATTTTGAGCATAAATTGTTGCTTTATGTTTCACTAGGAGGTGTCTGTGCTTTTCAGGTGGTGAGCTTGCCGGCTAGAATTGATCCACTCCAGACTTCTGCTGTTGTTAGCCTGCACGGACGGCTCTATGTTCGAGTCCCTTTTGAGCAGGCTAATACCTAAGTCGAGGTTTTCTTGGAACAACCGAATTGTTAGAGTTAGTCAAGAGGAATTGCTTGGGCTCATATAGTTCAAAAGCTTGTGAATTGAGATTGTGATGGCCGATGGGCTGATGGCTTAGGTGGTCTCTTTCTTTTCATTTTTTCCCCCTAAAAGTGAAGACAGTTAGATGCCCTTTTTTTTTCACTTAACTCCAATACTTTAGGTGGCTTTGTTGTAGGACCCAGAAATTTATGCTCAGTGGTTAGGATCAATCTTTGTTTATCCTGCTTTTCTGTAAGATGTGCGTTGTTAAACATGTCGACCAAATTAACTACACAGGAAAGCGTGATGGTAGGTTCGCTAGCATCAGTAACTTGGCTCTCTTTGTTTTAGGCAGAGGCAGAATGAAAATACTTGTTCTCTTCTGCTCTATTCTTTTGTTGTCTCGTCTGGTTCGTTAATAAGCAGAAGGTAAGAGAAAATATTATTGTTGTGCAATCTTCATTATTATCATCCATCTTTTGCTCCCTGACATATTGGTAGTCTCGATAATTCCAAAAAAAAACAACTAAAATGGCCAATTAGGCTAAAGCCAATATAGGTTGGCGCAATGATTCTCAGAGCGTTTTATAATTTAATGTGGAAACGGATGTTATAGATATGAAATTACTGCTTAGTGAATGTACACAACTTTGTTATTAGTGTTTATAGGCTGATCAGAGTACGCATATGACTAATCAATTCAGCTGTAGATTGATTGAGCAGACCCTGCTTCTATTGAACGTGCACCTTTGCAGGTGTATTGTCGTGAAATAGAGAGGATTTACAACTGGCTAAAGTTGGGATAGAAACTCATAAAGTAGTTCAGATTTCTCGCTCCCTTCGAAGCAAATATTTGCAGAGCGCCGCGCCGTTCAATCATTTGTCTTGGTGAGCTTTAGAACATCACATATTATAGACTCAAACTCGAACCCGTCAAACAGCTCAGGCTACTCGATCAATGCAACGCGTGTTCGACCTTGAACTTTGATTGAGCAAGCTTGCGAACTAATCATTCAATTGTGCTAAGACTCATTTGCATCCCTGCCCCCAGCATCATCATGCTTTGTCAATTGATCCTTATTTCAATACAACACAAGCAGCAGGCAACAGTTTATGGGTAACGTAATGCATGTAATCGAGGAATTTGAAGACTTAATTCTCGAATGGATTTGAAGTTCACCAAACTTTACCCATTGAAATTCCTTCCACGGGATGATGGAATTCAAATTCAAATCTCCCGTAAACCATCCAAGCAAGTAGGGGGATTTGGATTGAGAATTTGAAATCCAAAGCCACCCAAATCCCTCAATCAAAAAATAGCCGCATAGTTTTCACTGCCAGCACATAATTTTTCCCAGATTAGGAGCAATATACAATATGAACTCTTACCTCGCATTTTCAATTAACCTTTTTATCTTTTTGATCACTTTTTTATCTCACATACATCACACAGCATAAAAAGTGTTACTATAATTATTTCAAATAATCTCCTGTCCACACGGGTTTATGTTTAAACTCTGTATATACTCTTAATTTGTAGCTTTTATGTCTAAGGGATAAAAATGTGTTTAAACTCTAAAACTCACCCTTCTTCTAGAGGAATGTTGGGACTAAAGTTAATGCCCCACCATTTCAAACCATGCAGTTAGAAACCCGCAAGGCTATGTCTCTATTAATTTGGCTAACTACTGCCGGCTTAAAAGAAAAACACAAATGAATGAAATGAAAGAAAAGAGTCTTAGACGTCTTTGCCCTACTAAACACTGCAGAAGTAATCATCCAGCCGATAGAAAGAATCTAATGACGAAGTTTTCCATTGAAAATAAGAATTAGTTGCAGGGCAGCTTTCAAGGCGAGTGTCAATGACATATGTACTACGTGAACAAAAGAGGCCAAAAAATTTGAAAAGTACAACGGACACGAGTCCCAATGTTCTTATGACCGAGGGTGCATCAAAGTCATCCCATTGTAAAATTGCTTTGTCGCTCAAAAGGCAAATGTAAGCATGTCAATATACCCATGTCAATAAACCCTAAACCTGCAAACTGTGAGGAAATGATTGGGGAAGAATGAGTTGCTATTTTATCAGGCAATTAGCAAGACAGGAAGAAACATGATCCTTAAAAGAAATTATAAGAGGCAACTATATCATTTATCTGTTCATGCTGCAGCGAGACAAATTTCAGCATGCAAATTTTCTGGGAATGTTGGCTGGCCTGAAGTATTAGGTTATAGATTCACTGGACAAATAAGATGTTAAACTAACTGTGAAGCAAAAGAAGCTCAACACCCTTTGTCTGCTGGGTATTTGTAAAACAACATGAGGTGGTAAATGACATTTTGGATGCTCACCAAGAGGGGGAAAAAATAAATGACATCGTGCACACTTACCAAACGTGTGGAAAGAAAAATGACACTGTGCATGGACAATGCAGCATTACCCATGCTGAGAAAAAGAAGAAGCTTAATGCTATACACAGAAAGCAATAGGTTCAGATAAATTTAAAAACTCCATCTAGATCAAGGGAAAATCACATAAAAAATTAATGAAGCTATATCTTCCATTTCATTCAATTTTAAAGACAATATCTTCCCAGATAACAAATCCAAGTTCAGTAGTAGCCTGCTGGATACAAAGTAAATAAATGATGCCAGCAAATTAATTTTGTCGAAATATTAAACAATCTCAAACCACAAGAGTGTCAAGGGAAGGCACAAACTATAATCAGCCAAAAGCTTGATAAGTCTTCAAATCTCCAAGTAAGGGGTCACATTATTCATACAAATAGGTCTGCTAAACAAAACAGTGAAATTATCACACATTATAATCACAGTAACCCCATAGTTTATTACCTTATCAAGTAAGCATAACAAATTGAATGGAAAACCAACATCAAAAAAAAAACTTCAAGACCCTGACAAAATAGAGGATGTCTACCAATAAATATTACAAAATGGGCTTTTGACAGGAAAAATAGAGTTTCCAGAAATTGCGTAACTTGAAGACCATTAATTTTGAAATTTGAACTCGTGTTTATATAATGAGATCCAATTACTGGCATCCAATACCTTGATTTACCCAACCACATCAGACTCGCAACACCAATGCATAATGACCACATGTGTCATACTCATTAAAGATACCAAATGGAGGCTTGACTAATTATCTCGTTAAGACATTTAACAGTTCTTTGAATGAGCATAAGGCCACGCTGCACAAGGTATAACAAGATGGACCAGGGAAGCGTGTGGCGCAAATTTACTTTTTTGCAATTACTACTGAGAACTAAGTTGCAGAACCGGGGGGTGCCAAGTCAAAATCCACCATATTTGATATTACATCTATGATGACTTACATATCTAATCTCCACCTCCTAGTAAAGCAGGAAAAAGGCAGCATGACATCGCCAACATATTAAAATTTTCTCCCAATCCACTAAATCGAAGTAGTTAACAATGGGAATGCTGTGACCATCATCTTCAATAACATCATGTCTTGAACATAATCAATTTCCCTATCCCGAGTTATCGTATCTACAGAAATTACTCGAACTGGCTGTATCCCAAGTACTCTGTCCATCGCTTTCACCAATATAGATTCGCTCAGCCACCATTTTGACGCAACAAAGCCTGAAGCATAACATTGATAATTTCGCTTCATTTATTCACCGTCCTATTCCCCCTACTATGTTCAATCAGATGCTTGGAGAACATTCGACCGTCCCCAACCGTTTTGGCTCATGAACCATATAAAACAGTAAGATTACCATTGACTGTTTACAATTCATTTATCTTCTCCTCATGGTAAGTTAGTATACACCTGAAAAACATAGGAAAAGTGTCTGGCGCGGGTGCGAGTGCATGTGTGCATGCATCTTGTACGTGTACGAGGGAGAGCAACAGAGGAAGAGAGGGAGATAAAAGACATTTCCTGCATATATTCTATTTATTGCATTTCCTGATTTCAGAGTGGAGAACACCAATGTTGAACAGATGATCCCCACAAAAACATTCAGTTAGATAGTTGATAGAGGATAGATGCTGGTTGAGAAACAGTGAGAAGATGACTAGCAAAACAGAGTATCAAGCATGACAGTGTCAGAATTGGTGATATTATTGCATATTCAGTGAAATAAACAAGGTATCGGGCAGCAAATAAGTTTGGGAGGCATGGACATACTAGTAGTACATATGAAAGTTTGTAAAAAGTAGCAGCAGCAAATATATAACCGAAAATGAGGCACCGGTCGAAACCTAAGAAAAATAACTAACTTACGGTGAGGGGGAGAGGGGGCGGGCTGTTGCAAATTATTCTGGAGATTTATTGCTTCTATTCTTGTTACCGTATACCAATCCAGTATCCTGCGAAAATAGATAGGACGCGACTATTCCATCAATGAGGTGGATCAAATACTACATTTCGAAAGGACCCGCAAATGAAAAAAAAAAAAAAACAAAGTTGAGGCAGGAGGGGGAGGTACCTGAGGATCAGGGATGGGTTTTCGTTTCTCGACGTAACGGTAAGGATCCGAAGCTGCAGCCAGCGCTGCCCTTTCCTTTTAGTGTGTATATATACAAAATATAAATTAAAAAAAAATCAAAATCCACAAAGAATGACAGAAAACTCCACAATTTAATTTTGAAAAATTGCAAGAAAAATAAAGAAATTTAGGGAAAGGGAAAAGTGAAAAGAGAGGGGAACCTCTTGGTCTTTCTTGAGTTGTTGGGAGGGCTTAATCCAGAGGAAGTAAGCTAGGGTTCCAGCCACCGCCCAGGAGGCCAAGTTGACGCGTCCGCTTAGACCTCCCATGGAGTTTCCCACCAATGACCTCACCCTTCTTCCCCACCCTCCTCCTCTGCTGCTTCCCATTTTCGATCGAACTTCAGAGTTTCATAGGATTCCACCAGTAGTAGTAGTAGGAAGGTCGAGTTTCGATATTTGTAGGTCTTACCGCTCTGTAGGAGTAGTTAGTAGTATCCGTAGTTAGTACGACGTAGTAAGTAGTTATTTACTCCTACATTAATATTTAGAGGAGTAAAATATTTTCAGTAGTTATTAGTACTCTCTCTCTCTGTCTCTCTCTCCTATTATTATTATTTACTCTTAATAATAATAGGAGAGAGAGAGAGAGAGAGAGCATGATTTTGAGCTTCTTTTTCTGCCAAAAAAGACCTCTCTGTAAATTACTACTACTACTATATATACATGTATCTGTCTGCAAATTGGGCCTCTCCGATGGCCGGCCGGGGGATCATAAATTACATGCGTGACCCACGGCAGAGCAGTCAGCAGGTGGTGACTTTTGTTTTGTCATCCATTATACAGACCAATTACTAACGCCGATGAGATATGTAAATGGTCGGTCCCTCTTCAAAATCGTGAAGCGGACGTAGTCCTGCTCCCACCCACCCTAATAAAAAAAACCATCCAACAAAACACCACCTCATCTTCCTCTGCCTATAATTGCAATTCAAACTTTCAATATATTACTCTCTTCAAATTAAATCATCTTCTTGTTATGATCACCACCGTATCTATTCCTATTCCAACTAACTAAAATGCTGCCTCCACCAACATTACCCCAAACTAACTGTTAAGGAGCAACAATTACACCAACCCCCAAAATGTTTGCTGATCTTCTTACTTCACACGTGCGACCCAAACCCGACTCGGCCCCGAGAGCAATAGCCGTGCATTCATTCTCTTACTAGTAAGTACTGGTATTGCCCATGTTAGCGTAGTAGTGTTCCTAGGAAGGAAGACGTCTTTGCCCTCTTTAGCTGTGCAAAAATCTTGTGATCAAAGTAAAAAGTCTCTTTTTAAGACTACACCCCCAAAAAAAAAAAAACTTTCAAACCATTTCCAAGACAATAATTAATTACAGAGACGAGACGAGACGAGAGGAGAGGAGAGAGCACTAGCGGCATGCAACTACTAGCTAGCACTTGGATGGATGGAGGTGTTTCAACCGTCCCCGGTGAATTGATGAATGTGATCTCTTTTTTCTTTTTCTTTTTTTTTATATATTTTGTTCGGGAGGAAGAGGGTGGGGAGGGGAAGGGGGAATGTTTCCTCTTCTTTCTGGCCCTCTCCTGACAGAGACAAAAGGGTGAGAGGGTCTACGTGCAGGCATATGGGCATCGCATCTTCCACACGCACATGCTTCCCTATACTTTACAGCTGCGACGAGCTCTTCTCCCCCACACCAACCATCCCGCTCCCCCCGCCCCAACCATAAAAAAAAAAAAAAAAAAAGGAAAAAAATAACACACACACACACACACGGGCCACTACTAAGCACCATCTCATTGTCTCCCCCCCTCATCTGGGCTCCATTTTTCCCTCCTGTCTTCTACTTCTCACAAACTTGCTCCGTTTTTTCATGTCTACGAGGCAATTTTGGTGACATCCCTGCTTGATCTGTTGTATTTCATGTGACTTTTGACCAGCTGCCCAGCTGCAATGGCTGACATCAGTGATAGCTCCCCGGCAAGTACTGCACCGGCTACAATCGTGGCTAGCAACCTGGCATTTGATCCTGGCGACTCTTTACTTGCCCCCTTCACCCCAAGCAAGTTGAGGCATGCCGACTGAGAAGCAAGTTGAGTTCCACCACCTACAGTACCAACCTGGGAAGAAAACAAAAAATGACGAAGCTTTCACAACATGACCAGAGATCCAGAAAGAAAATGGATTAAAATTATTGCTCAATTTAGTAAGTTATTTGGTTCATTCACCAGCGAGAACAAACAACAAAGCAGCTACACATTCTTTGCCAATGACATACGCCTGTTTTTTTTTTTCTTTCTTTCTTTTAGTCTACGCAGCTACACTGCATTGAGCTGCCCGACCAACAAAAATAAGGATTTGATACTATATGCCAGAATATTGAGAGGTATCAGCTACCTACATTGGCCAATAACTGAGTGGGCATCATTATTACTATCAAAACTTAGGAAGAAAGCGACCAAATACTGTTGTTCATGATACCTCAATGGAAGGCATTGTGACGGAGATGTGAAGATCCTTCCCATTGTTGACAGCCTCCATCATAGTGATGCAGTGAGAACTTTCAATGTTTTGTGCTGGATCCTGGCCAGTAGCTATAAAAACTGCAGAGACGATATTGGCAGCATGCGCATTGAAGCCACCAAGAGCACCAGCTACAGCAGAACCAGTAAGGTTCTTGAGCATGTTAAGCTCTACAAGTGCTGGTACGGTGGTTTTCAGTACCTTGTTGACTACCTCTTCACTAATGGTTGCCTCACAAACAACCGACTTTCCGCGTCCTTCAATCCAATTTACAGCAGCAGGTTTTTTATCAGAACAAAAATTCCCTGCATATGTGAGACAAGCTGCTGTAAGGAGAGCTTTCAACCTCATCAAGTCAGGAAACAAAGAGATCATAGTCGCCTAAAAACATGAATGTAACTTTTGCCCTCATCTGCATGCACCAGCCTTTGCCCCACTCCCCGCCCAGAACTGGTGTACATGGTCAGCTATTTTCTCTTATCAGCAAGCACAGAATAGAACAACAAGTCAAATTTCGACAATGCTGATTTCATAGAAAAGAAAGTAAGACGAACCAAAGTTCAACGAGTCAGAACAATCGAAAGTACCAGAGCCAACACGTCAGGCACAAAGCGACATATAGGTAAATGAAGGATCTTACAGAAACAAGATGGACTATGCAAATAAATATAAATAATTTGAGACTAGATAGAGTAAAAGAAAAAGCACGGATTTGCAACTCCAGCAGATTATAAGTCAACAAGAGCTTTACAAGTGATAATGCAATCAAAGCACTACTTCCTAATCTGAAAAAAGTGACTATACGTACTGAGCACTTGCCTGAGATACCAATAACATCCATATCGCTAAAATCACTACGAAGGAAGTCCAGAACATTCTGAACACATTTAGACACCATGTTCATTCCCATAGCATCTCCAGTGCTGCAGCTAAATCTGATATATAGATTTTTTCCTGCAATAGAGCATTGAGTACCCTGAAGCCTAGCAAATCTGCTTGACCTGTGACCCCGCCAAATAAAAATTGAACAATTAACACAAAAGGCAAGCAAACTAAGAGAAGCTTAATATGTACAGAATAAAAATTTGATCAAAAGGATCAAAGCATCTGGTCCTCCAGATGACGAGAAAGAGAGAAGAAGTAATAGCCATCAGGAGCGCAACTAAATACTTGACCCAAATTAATTAATTCCAGATACACCAAGCTTAAAGCTTGCAAATCACAAACAGCCTACTTTATCTTCTGGTACATGTCATGTTCATATAAAAGTGAAATACTTCAAAAGGCTGCAAGCAACCGAAAGATGGATGTGCCGTCAAATATTATGCTTTTGATGGTGTGCTGAACAGCAATGTCCTTGGAATCATGACGCACAAAGCAGAACTCAGCCTCGCTAAACCATCCCAAAAAAAGGGAATGGAATGAAAAGTAACAAAGGCCAAAAAAAAATCCCTGAAAAGTCCTCCAACAGTACTTACTGTGATCTCACACGCCTAATTCCCATCAAGGTCAGCATGGTTAATTTGGAACAGGAAAAGACAAGAAAATGAAGGCCAGGATGCCGACATAGCAGATCTACCTCTGCTACAGTTCTTAGGCTTCAATCCAACCTAAACTTTGACAGAATACGAATTTGAAATGAAATCTAGAGCCCCCAAGAAAAACAATACAGCGGAGAGGGTAACAGGAAAAGAAAACGAAGCTGAATTTTAAAAAGAGGGGTAAATATTACTTGATTAAAAGTAAAAAGGGAAAGAGAAGCTTACTTGTTAAAAACGAGCGCCAATGTATCGAAATTAAGAGGGTCCTCCAAGAAGAACTTCAAGTCAGTGGCCCTTTTGGCAGTGGGGAACCTGACAACAGGGGCTCTGGTCATCCCATCTCTCAACAGGATACCGGTGGCTCCTCCGGATGCATAGATGGCCTTGCAACCTCTGTTGGTACTGGCTACCAAACAGCCCTCCGTAGTGGCCATTGGCACCGAGTACTCGCAGCCGTTGAGCAACAGGGGCCCAGCAATGCCCACCGGAATCTGCACGTATCCAACAGGCATCTCGCAACACTGCCCCAGAATAGAGTCATAATCAAACCCGTCCAACGGCATACCGGAAAGCGACCTCCCAGTAATCCTCTGCACCGCCTCTCGGCGAATGGAGGCCGCTCGGAGACAATCTCCTAAAGTTGATTCCAAGGAGTAGGAAGGGAAATCGCCGGAAACCACAGAGTTGACGAGCTCCTCGTCTGCTTCTTCTTCTTTGGGGCAAGGGGGGTGGCTGATGCCGAGGGGGGTGGTGGTGGTGGGTGGAGGACCCTCCATTAACTTAGGCGCGGGGGAAGGGGAAATGGGGGTGGCGGAGACGACGGAGGGAAGGCGGCGGGGGCGACGATCTTCGTCGAGGATGAATCTTTCGTCCTCAACGTCGACGTCCCAGTGGTCGTTAGATGGGCGGGCAATGAAGGATTGAACAAAATCAATACCGAAAAAACCTAACAAATAAATGAAGGAGGCGATGAGAGAGAGAATGGCGGCGAGGTCGGAGAGGGTAAGGACGTGGAGAGGGGTGGAGTTGCGGATCTTGTCACGCCAGCGGTGGAGGAGGTAGTAGGCGACGGAGAAGAAGAGGGTAAAGAAAATGCCGTTGGTTAGGTAGAGAGGGAGGGGGAGGGCATCGGAGGCCTTGGGGGTTGGTGAAGGGGACCGATCCAGGACTCTGGCGGATGCGGAGGAGGAACCCTTGTTCTGCTGGTGGTGGTGGTGGTGGTCAAGTGAGTTGGTTGGAGGACCAGAAGGCTTTGGCGGTCTGCGGCGGACATCCATTGGTGGATGGGAATATTCCGGCGGAGAGAGAGAGATGGAATACTGAGTCTATTGAACCGAAAAGACGAACAAAAGAGAAGAGGGACGGTAAAGTTGTGGCTTTGTGGGAGGGAGGCTGAAAGGAAAGATTTAAATTTTTTGGGAAGAAAGGTAATAAAGTGAAATTAAACGGTTTTTTTTTTTTTTTTGCTGGGGATTTTTTGAGACTGGGCAAATGAGTTTTGGCCTTCGGGCGGAGGGGCGAAGTTTTCGGGAACATTGGAGGGTACTTATAGAGAGTACGGGGAGCATTTTGGAAGGAAGGAGGGAGGGAGAAAAATAAATGAATGCGTTAATTTATTAATTGCAGCGACAGCGAGTGAGTTCGCTTTTTCGCATTTCTGCTGCCAACTCCTCATTTCGATTAGAAATTTCTTCCAAAAACATGATCTACTGTACGTAGCACAGGTGTTCAGACTAGTTAAGAGTCCGCGCAAAAAGGTCACTAGGCATTGCCTCTCTTCTTCTTCTTCTTTTTTTAATTTAATATAAAACGAGTGCGAAATTGTCATTATGTCTTGTTTGGATTGCTTCCTTTTTACAAAAATTTTTGTTCCATCAACACATTTCTTAGCCACTTTTATTTTATCCCATATGCATTATATTCTGAAAAAATGGTGGTGGTATAGAATTTTTTTTTGTGCAAACTTCCCAAAAAAAAAAAAAGGAAGAAGAATGTATTCCAAAGGGACTTCCTAAAGTGATTGAAATTTCCAGTTTTGGTTGCAGCACTTTCTGTTAAATAGAGATGGTCACTCAACTTGTCATCAACCTATAAAAGGTACACTTTCCATTAGGTACTAATTCTCCCTACAGATGTCCGATCCATAGCCATTTACAATAATATCTAAACCTCATTTCACTACTAGTAGTTGTTGGATGAAGTGATAAGAAACTTGATACCTGTTGTTGTTTAAGTATTGTGTTGTGTATAGAGAAATCAAGCTATACCCATGAAGTATTGGTCTAGCGGCAAAAACAACAAATATTAAAAGTTCCTGCTGGATTCAAATTCCTGTATCCTCTTCTTCCTGCTTCTTAGTCAGGCCCAGTGCTGGCACTAGGGGTTTACACCCGAAAATAAACAAAATGAGTGGAGGAAAAAAAAAAAAAAAAAAAAGCAGTTTGGCATAAAATCGGTTGGATCGAGTTCTAGTACCTGTAACGATTTCAACAATAAAAATCATTTGGCTATTGAGCAATTGTATGTACTTACTGCTTTTAAGTGCCAAGTGATTTGGTTGCAGGTTGAATACTGGAAAGCTGTGTGCAGAACTTCTTGCAGGCTGCAGCTCCTTTCCCTGAAGCTGCTGTTGCCACAATCAAATCCTAATTGACCCGAGAAGTATGAAATCAAAGACGAGAATTGTTGGTCGGTCGGACCATAAAGACAAGCATCAAAATAATCATTCTTCATAAAACTTTTGAGAGTGCCGAGGAATCAGATTTGTGCAATTAGGAATAATTTCAAAACCTCGCTTACATCATCGGAGTGAAATTATTGTTCTGTCCTAACACTTCAGGGTTATTACAAACTTTTTTTGGTACTCTTTTTTTTTTAAAAATAAAAAAAATGTGATTAATAAAAGTGAAAGTGCAGATAATCATCTCACTCCTCAAATTACTTGTTTACTGGTACTCTTTTTTTTTTTTTTTTTTTTAAATACTCTGTTTGGAAAGGCGGTTGCCAAATAAAAACATTTTAAAAAATCATTTAAATAAATATTATATACACTTACAGAGACAATGTATATATTATTTATGTCGGACCGTGTACATGCTATCACTACATTTGATCAATGATACATTGTAAAAAGTTGAATTTCAAATTCGAATGTTATATAAATTACATTCATAAATAGCTAACAGTGTAGAAAATACATTATAATCCAAATCATTTTGATTTTTTTTGTTACTTACATGTTATCGTATTTTTTACAATAAATACGTATGTGATATAAAATTTTTTGTAAAAAAAAAAAAGGATTTATTCATGTTTGAAATGCGTATACATTTCCTAAATCACGACGTTTAAAGGAATAAGTCATTACGACACCGATTTGATTCTTGGAAAACCATTAATCACAAAAATTGATCCAGAAAAGGAAAATGGAGAACAATTATGCAGGGGAAGGGACCACATCAAACCCCTTCCAAGCTGTGCTGCAGCTTGTAGAATCTCTAACTGAGATTGGACAGACAGTACTGGATCAGATTGGAGACGCAGATGTGAGTTTGTGTGTGTGTGTGTGAGAGAGAGAGAGAGAGAGCATGCGAGCCCACCGATCCCCCCCTCGAAACAGCCCCAGCCCCAGGACCGAGAGCAGCTGTGGTTGTGTTGTTGCAGATTGCTAGTGCTAAAGCCTTTTTTTTTTTTTCTCCTCCTCCTTCAATCTTAAATACAGTAGTAGCAGTAGTTGGGAAGGAGTTAGAATAAAACTGCTAGCTATTAGAGTATCTTCCTCTAAAAAACTACTAAAGTAGTACTACTACTTATAGTTGTTGTAATCCTGTCTGTGAAAAGAAAAAAAAAGGAAAAAGAAAGGACCATGAGCCCCCACCCCCCCCTCCTCCTCCTCCTCCTGCTCCTCCAGCAAATAATCCTCCTCCTCCTCCTCCCCGCGCCTGCCCATGCCGTTGCCTTCTTCTTCTGCTTCTTCTCTCTGTCCATGACTATGATCGCAATCATCATCCTCAATATTCCTATTCCTCGACCAAATCAAAAATCAAAAACAAATCCCCCCCTTTTCCATCCCTCTACTTTAATCAACTCCGCAACCGCTACTTCTCGCTTCCTGCTACTACAACTGTTACACCACTGTTAACTCCTATTACTACTACTACTACCGGTACTATAGTTATTGTAATAAGTAGTAGTAATAAATACCTAATAAAATTTCACCTTTTTCGCCAACTCTTCCTATTCTGTTCTCTTGTACAGCTGATCCCCCCTCCGCACAAACCCCACTTCCCCTTCTTTTGACCTACTCCTCCTCCTCCTCCTCCTCCGGCCTTTTTCCACCTCAGTTTTAGTTTTTCTTTTTTCTTTTTTCCCCCACCCCTGATTTGGCACCCCCCTTTTCTTTTCCCCTTTTCCCCACGCACAGCTCTCTCTGCGTTCTATAGACACTACTGTTTCTTCAACTGATCGAATATTCAACGGCTTTGTTGGGTTTAATTTGGAGGGGTTTATGTAGGGGTTTTTTTTTTTTGCCCTTTTTCCTGTTTTGATTGATGTCAAAAATGTTTATCTCAGGACCTATCTGGTCGAGACTTTTTAAGTCTAATAGTCATGGTTAGTACATAGAAGTAGTAGTAGTAGTAGTATCACTCGTAATCATTTCCAACGCTGCTTTTCCTAAATTAAGATTATATTTTCATACTCTTCGTTCTCCGAATCTTCTCCTCCCTGTTCTCTCTCTCTCTTGCTCTCTCCCTGGTGGAATCCAATCAAACCCTCTCTCTCTCTCACCCCTTCAAAATAAAAGGAAACACAAATTCCCCCTTTTGGGTTTCTTTTCTTGATTGTCATATTCAATGGCGTATCAGCAGCAGCAGCCCCCACCCCCGGTTCCGGGTCCGGGCTCGGGTTCCAGCTCGGGTTCTGGGCTTCAATTTCTCAATTCTCCGTTTGGGGACACCACTTTCACAAAGGTCTTTGTTGGAGGCCTGGCCTGGGAGACTCAGAGCGATACCATGCGTCGCTACTTTGAGCAGTTTGGTGAGATTCTTGAAGCTGTTGTTATCACCGATAAGAATACTGGCCGATCCAAAGGCTACGGCTTCGTGAGTGCTTCTTTGTTTTTCTTCCACTCTTTCTCTTTCGTCCTATTTTCGTCAAAACATATTCAAGAAAAATGCCCTTCTTTTTGTAAACTTTGTTTGCATTTGTTGGCGGATCCAAACATTACCTCCCCCCGCCTCCCGCAGGAAAGAATTTACGAATGTTTTCCTGATTCATTACAAAGGAATGATTTTTTTTTTGGGAGGAATCTATTCTTTTGAGCTAATGAAATGTTACTGGCAGAATAACTGCTGCTTGATTTTTACCTTCCAATGTCTGTCTATTTTCTTTATCCTGGTTATAGATTCATAATTCAGTTTCTATCTTTGCTTTGGGACTTTGGAATGAATAATTATTCAATTGACATTATTTCCCAAATGGTATTTATATGGAGTGTTTAGGTGACTTTCCGGGACCCTGAATCAGCTAGGAGGGCATGTGCCGATCCAACACCAATTATTGATGGTAGGCGTGCTAATTGTAATTTGGCTTCATTGGGGCGACCTCGGCCTGCTTTGCCCTTTGGTAATTCTATATCATCTTAAAAGCTACGTGTTGTTTACAAGCCTAGATGTATATTTTTCTGTTATTTCTCCATTTCTGAATGTCTAAGTCTCTCCATTAACATTTTAAGGTTTTTTTCCCTATGCTGGAACGTTGTTTTCCATACTACCTGTTTCTTAGTTGTGGAAACATCTAATTGGATATAACTAATTTGACCAGCAAAACTGTGCAAAAGTCATTTCAGAATTATAACTTATATTTACTAAATTTTTTGCCTCTCCTGTTTCGGATACATTGTAAACATATGCTGCAACATTGTAAACATATCGATGTTGCCAATTGTTGTAGCCTTTTAAATTTAAAAGAATAAATAGTTGTGATCCTTTTTTTGGGGGGTGGGGAGAATTAGAACCAGCTGGGCTGTATTATTCAGTTAGTCTTTGCTTGGAAGCTAGTTCTTTTCTGGAATTTTCTACGTGAATAAAGAGGCAAATAATTATGGCTGCGCTGACAATAGTCACGTTTGCTGGTACTTGAAAAGAGTGCTAAGATTGAAGAAAGCAGATAGAAATATCTGTAGGAGTACCCAATGTTCAATCCACAAACAAGAACAATTTTATATGCAGTCATGCATATCAAATAAAAACAGTTGCAGTTTGTAGAATGATTGGGGAAAATTCAACTCCTGCATCCATTGATTCCCATTTCAACATGTGGATTGACAACTGTCTATCTAATTTCAGACAGTTACGATCAATTTATTCTTGAAAAATAATGACAAATCATTTAGCGCCATGAGGTACAACTGTTTGTCTTGCTAATTCCTTCATTCTCCAACTTGTAGTGTGTTATTTTATGCTTCTACTGGTCACAGGACGGCTTAGATCACCAACACCTTACCTTGGAGGTCTTCCAGCTAATAGAGGCGCCTATGTTGGAAGTTTTGGGTATCAGCAACCAGTTTCTTATGGCTATCAACAAGGCTTGATGTATTCTCCATTTGGGTAAATTACTTTGACTTGGCACTTCTTGTGCTATTCTGTAGCTAGATCATTGGCTTGTGGATTAACATCCTGATTTTCAGGAGTTACATGGTCAGCATGAGTGGACGAATAATAGGTGTGAATGCTCCTTGTTTTCCAGTACAAGTGTTATATCTTGGACTTGAACAGCATCTTTGGTGAAACTACAATTTTTCTTGTCAAATTCTGCTTCCAGAAGAGATAAATAAATAAGGAAATCAAACACCCCTACCCGAGGAAAAAAGAAAAAAGCAGTAGAGGAGAAAGAAAGCTAGGACATTTTATGTTTGAATCAGTGATTTCTCTGATTTTTTTCTTGTTTGATGTGAATTATCTTGTTTGCTTGACAGGTGGCTTTAATTTTGTACATTGGTTACTACATGCATGACCTTTCTTGGTGTTTGACTATCTCTTGCAGCATATCATGCACCTGCATGGTATGCTACTGGTTTTTCTGGTTGCTGCTTAGCTAGGTCCCGTCTGATAACTGGACAATGCTGCATTAAGGCTATGTTTGGATTGTAGTTTTCTAACAGAAAATCCTTACATTTGTTATGTTTTCCATGAATACATTTTCCAATCACCTTTTTATCTCATATACATGTGATGAATTTATTGAAGTCTATTAATGTTCTGTTCTCAGCTCTGTCTGTTTAAAGTTATGCAACTTGTTATTCATACTTGTATGTGTAGCAGCAGACCTTGATAGGGGCCAATCTGGTTGATTGGATCATCATCGTTGTCATTCTCCCTCCTGATCTATGTACCGTTTGCATATAGAAGAAAAGGGGCTAAATGCAGTGTGACTGTATCAAATAATTTGCATATAGAAGCAACATTGAGTTTCATGCTCCAATTAGAAGTGACTTTATTGGATAATTTAATATAAGGGCTAAATGCAGTGTGAATTTTTTTTTTGTTTTACCTTTTCTAGGTTTCTTCCTGTTAATAATTCAATGTAATCTGAGCTAAAAATCCATGCTGCTTTATAGTTAATTGAATGTACTTCAGGTAATGCAAATTTCCTACTTTTTTTTTTTTTTAATCAATTTCAGGTATGCAACATACAGTCCAGATTATGTCTATCCTCAGGTGAGTAGCATGGTAAAATGTCTAATAAGAGTATTCTGTATTTCAATGATAGAAAGATACAAAGCACCCTTTTGTATTTGATTATACAAGATTTATCAAACCGTTGCTTTTGGTGCTAACATTTTTCATTTTGCCTTCATAGGGTGTTTACAATCCTTATGGGGGGCAGCAGTACGTTCACGTATATGGTCTGCCTGGGACTGTTAATACAACTATGTATCCTTACAGCCAGATGGGTCAGACAGTTCCTGGGAGTCATAGTTATGCAGCATTGCAGGGGTATACAGTGCCCAATCATCAGCTTGTGCAGTTTGGGGGGCCTAGCGTCAATGCTATGACTACATCATCTATACCAACAATTCAGGCCCCCTATCCAACAGGTATCATGACTCCTTTGTAAAGAACTTTTATCTGTTTTTCTCATTCTTCTCTCAAGTAGGCCTCCACTCTCCCCATTCCCTTCTTCCCCACCCCCCCCCCTTCCGGTGTGGGCCAACTTTGTAAATTTCCTTCTCATGTTTCTAATCTATCTTATCTTTACAGATCTTGCTTTGTGTTTCATGCATAGATAATTCTATGATATCTAGAATGCAGTGCATTTTAATTCGTTCCAGTCTCTAGATTCTCCTTTCCCTTGCATTAGTCTTAGGAAGAGATTCTCTTTTTCCTCTTTTTTTTTTTTTTTTGGATGGTGGTGGTTGTTTTCCCCCTTTGTGAGTTAGTAAGCATGTGGTTTGTTTCAATATTCTGACTTTGAAATATCAAGTAGGCAGATGTAATGAGGCAATGTTTTTTCATTTTAGGTATTGCATCACCTGTTCCACCACAGCCTCAGTTTCTACTTCCTGCTCATACTCCTCAGTTCATGCAAGGTAGCGGATCTGACCAAAATGCAGGGTGAGGGGTTTATAAAGGTAGGTGGCACAAATTTTTGTTCGGGCATAACACGAATTTTATTTTCCCTTTTTTTTTTTTTTAATGATGTATATATTTTTTTCAGTTACCCTTAGATTGCAGCAGGACTAAGAGCAGCAGTACTGCTACTTGAGTGGCGGGCTTCGTATCTAGCCTTGCAAATTAATCATTTTGCATTCTAGAGGTATGTTGTTAAGACTCGGTTCTCTTGATAATTATTATTAATATAGAAATGAGGTGGAAGAAGTCAGGAGCATTATGTTGTGGTGTAAATTGACATGGAGTAAAACGAGAAAGGTTGATATTTTGAAGTTGTCAGAGTTTCCGAGGCATCATGTTTTCATATAGTACTCTAGAATTGTGTGAAGAGCGGTGGTGCTGGCTTTTGCCTTTGGGTACACACCGAATCCACTCTCTCACAGGAAGACAAAAGCACACCAAGAATCAGCAGTTGATTTTGAGTTGCAATTTTCTTTTTCTGGATTGGTGTTGATGATGATGTCTTGTCCAGGAGGGGAGGGTTTCCCTTTGTCCTGGGCAGCTAAAATTAAATCTTTGCATCATTTACCTAGCCGTTGAATTTATATGGGTGACATCCCAGGTAGAAATGGCCTGAATGCCTAGAGCGAGAGAGTAGCCTGGGGTTGGTAGGATTTGAGAACTAAGTTGAAGATGTAATGGTTTGTGAATGTTCCTTCCTCAAATGCATGGTTTTTTTTTTGTTTTATTTTAATGATGCAGGTCATATGTAATCATGCTCACCAGAGAAGTTAAATGTTGGGAGTCGCTCACCAATGGTGGAGAGAGGACCTGGAAGATGCACATAGCAGCTCTTTCAGCATCAGCATATCAGCATCAGCGTCATGTATGTAAACTGTTGCATCCTGTCAGTGGAAGGGATGACTGGCAGAGAGGCATCACCAACCAAAATCAAGGGATATGCTGCTGGAATTGGTTTCCAGCGCGCCCGAGTAGTAGGGAATAATAAACCCATGTAAAAAAGAAAAAAAAGAAGAAGCAGTGTAGTAGCATTGTGGTAGAATCAACATATGATTCTTTGCTAGTCAGAAAAAAGAGTCCCAGCATTTTGGGTCTGTAGATAAAAGTCTGTGGTGTCTCCAAAGTCCCATACAATATGGGGGTGGGGGTGGGGGTGGGTGCGGGTGCATCGTGCATTGGATGCAAAAAAAGAGTCGGTGTCCCGAGTCTTTCTTGTGCATAATAACTATATATATATAGTTCCGAGTCGTGCTGGACATTAAATTCTCTGTAATTTGGATTTATTTTTAGATGCCAGACTTCCAAGCCTGCAATGCATATTGCATGTAGACACTATGTATGTGGAAGCCGAGCGAGAGCGGTTGGTATGAACTAAAAGCGCGCCTAGAGTCTCACGCTATTGTTGGTCGGTCATCATGTAGGAGTGATTATTGGTTTTAACTTGGTATGTGTTCATTTTCTTTGTATTTTTCTTTTTCTTTTTCTTTTTCTTTTTCTTCTCTGTCTGTCTCTCTCTCTCTCTCTAAAATGGATGGCAGCAAAAAAGAAGGCCATCTTGGGTCTATATCCTCAGTTATAGAAATTACGAATGAGACTCGTTCAAAGTCAAATTAAATTCGTCCATTAAGATGGATCCGACCATGATGATGAATGTTACTAAAATGTCAATTCTCGCGTGACCCGATCGATCGATCGATGGGCTAAATCTTTCACTTTGCCCAGTTTGAAACACAATGCGTTGAAATGGCGCAAATTCTAATTCCTTTCACTCTTTGTTTGTGTGTGTCAGTGTGTGTGTGAGTGCGCGCGCGACCGTGTGCTCTTGAGTCGATTATTATTATTATAATAATAATTTGACGGATGGGCGGACGGTGTGGACATGTGATTGGATTGGGCCAAATAGCCCATTTGGCGGAATTCAATCCGGCTCCAAGGGGTCCAGTCCAACAAGCCGAGAGGGAATTACTACAACCTCAGACGCAGGGGTTGGAGGCGGAGGTTTGGTCGGGTACAGTCCGGGGCCGTTTCTCCTGATCGTCTTGCTGTCGACAAGTGGACGCCTCCTCCCCCACTCACCGGAAACACCTAGCTACTAATAGCTAGTTTGGGAGATGAGATTTGAACAGAAAAGAAAGGAATAGAAGAGAAAGACTGGATCTCCCACGTTTGAGAGTTTTAAGTGAAAGGAAAGGAAAAGAAACCGACGGAATTGAAAGGAGGAAAAAGTAGCTACAATTTAAAAAAAATTTCCGGCCCAAATCGGGCAGAAAGCAAAGGAAAGCACGGAAAGGCAGCAAAAAGTTTTTTAAATTGCCCATTCTACCCCTAAAAAGCTGTTGAATGAAATATTTATTTACTTATGTGTCCAAAATCACTTCTTTTCTTTCATAAACTCCCAAACAACATTAAAACCTCTTCCTTTCTTTTCTTATCTTTTCTTTTCTCTCGTAACTTAACCTTTCTCTTCCTTTCTTTTCTATCCTCAACTCACAAACTAGCTATAAGAGTAAAGGGTTATTATCTTCTACAAAACAACACAGCTGGACATGGGCACCGACAACAACCACCACCATAATAACGATACCACCATCACCACCACCCCCGCAACGCTCGGTCCTAACATCAGCAACAACAACAACAACAGCAGCAGCACCGCCAACAACAAGTCACCTCCCAAACCCCCTATTAAGCCTGCTGAACCCCCCACTCCTACTACCACCACCACTCTGCAACCATTCGGCTCCTCCCCCAACACTGCCGACTCCGACTTCATCTCCATCCCCAGCTATTCCCGTAAGTTTAACTAATCTTCCTGCTCTTTTTTTCTCTTTACCTTTCTTTTTTCTCAACCCTTGGTTCGTGTAATAACTTTTTCCTTCCCCCTTGGATTTTGTTTTGTTTGGGACTGGACTCTGGCGGGTTGGACTGGGAGGTGATTGGATTGTTTATCTCGTTTTGTTTTGTTTTGTTTTTAACGAAAAAGATTTTTTTTTTTTTTTTTTTTTTAAAAAAATGCGTATTCCATCTGTGTAGGATGGTTTAGTTGGGACAACATCCACCAGTGCGAGCTTCGATTCCTGCCGGAATTCTTCGACGGAAGATCAGCCTCCAAGAACCCCAAGACTTACAAATACTACAGGAATGCCATCATTCAGAGATTCAGGGACAACCCCTCCTCCACCCCCACCAAAAAAATCACCTTTACCGAAGTCCGCAAGACCATCGTTGGAGACGTCGGCTCCATTCGCCGGGTTTTTGATTTCTTGGAGGCCTGGGGTTTGATTAATTACTCTCCCTCTTCTTCTTCCTCCTCTTCTAATAAGGCTGCCGCTGCCCCCCAACAACTCTCCCACAATGACAACAAGGACTCCTCCTCCTCCGCCACCAAATCTGCTGCTGCTCCTCCTCCTCCTCCTCCTCCTGATGCTCCCCCCTCTGCCTCTGCTGATAATTCTACTACTGCTGCTGCAGCTGGCGGCCCGAAGAAGAGATTGTGCAGTGCCTGCAAATCTCCCTGCACCATTTCTTGCTTTACTTCAGATAAGGTTGTTCCATTCTGCTGCACTACCACTTGGGACTAGCTTTTATCTTTCTTAATACCCTGGACTGCACATTCCTGCATTCTTCTTGCTTGCTTCTCTCAACTCGTCCTTTCACAATGCTAGATTCTTTTTATTGCTTGCCGGTGGTTGATTTCTTGCATAGAGTTTGATCCAATAATCAGAACAACATTGCTATGTCTAGTAATTACCTACAGCAGTTCTGCACCTACTCATGCTATAGAGCACCATTTTTCTCTGACTTGTCTTTCTTTCATTTTTGAATGCAGCACAATTTGACTCTTTGTGCAAGGTGCTACGTCAGCAACAATTTTAGGGTTGGAATCAGTTCTACAGATTTCAGAAGGGTCGAGATTAGTGATGTCGTAAAGACCGATTGGACAGACAAAGAAACTCTCCACCTACTGGAAGCTATCATGCATTACGGTGATGACTGGAAGAAGGTAGCTGAGCATGTTGGTGGTGGTAGAAGTGACAAAGACTGTGTGGCTCGCTTTCTTAAGCTCCCCTTTGGTGAACAGTTTGTTGGGGCTCCAGAATCTTCCGAGATGGTGGATAATCAACTTACCTCAAGAGGTTCATCCTTCCAAAACAAACGGATGCGACTTTCACCGCTTGCAGACGCAAGCAACCCAATTCTGGCTCAGGTAAAAGCTACAGTCTTCCATTCTTTAAAAAGTGCAAGGTTATTGAACCCCATGAAATTTTTCTGGTGAGTTCGCTGAAGACGAGCCTTTATCCATAGATTTGCTGCCTAGCTATGTCAAGTCGTGCTGGTTTAGAAGATTGACAAAGGCTGCATTTGTCAAGTGTAACTACTGTATTGGGAACATTACGAGAATGACCTTAAGTAAACTAAAAAACATGCTTCTTTTTTATTACAAACCTAGTAGTTGTTAAAAGTGGAAGGCTTGCTTTTGGTTTTGGTCAATTTCATCAGAAGTGGCTTCATGGTCCTTGACTTCTCACTGCACTTATCTTATTACTTAAATTCTGCTCATGTATCTTCAGTTGTTTCTGCTAATTTCCTCAGGCTGCTTTTCTTTCTGCTCTGGCTGGGGTAGAGGTAGCAGAAGTTGCAGCACACGCTGCTGTGACAGCCTTGTCTGATTTTGCTGGTGTAAAAATCAAAGCTAATCTGAAATCTGTTCCTGCTGATGCAAAACAGCAAGGTATGTTCGACTTTTTGGGAAAGAGTGAGTTTATGGTTCTTTTGTTGTTCCAACTCTCCAGTCAATTCTAGGGAGAAAGGTGAAATGTGTTTTACACAACTTGTTGTAAATAGTTTAAAATGCCTCCTCCTAGATGATTGTCTCTGTTAGGCCTCTATATTGTGGCATGTAAAAGTTCCTGGCACCTAGCTATTCGGTGGTAGTTGAACTTTGTTGGTGTGAGAGAATCTGTCGAGTGAGGTTGCACATCATGGAGTGTGATTCTAGAATTGTTCATAAGCATTTAGATTGAGATCCCTGCAGCCAGTGTTGCTTCAAGGAGCTTGTATGCAGGACAATTGTAGCACTAGCTGCTTTGTGCAAAAACTGTAAGAAAAATTGCTAGTAAAGGATAAGGCTGAATGCTAGTATTGCCCACTGCTTGAATCTGTATGCTCTTGGCAAATTTGCCTGCTCTTCTACGAGATATGATATGGCACATGACATAATATGGCACAAACAAATGAAGAAGGAATGTAAGATGAGTTCTCACATACTTCTAATCCATTGTCCTGAGTAGAAACAAATAGGGCCACTTGATATAACTGGAGCATCTAATTTGCAGATATACTACTGATTCTTTGTTTGTGCTGGCAAGAATACAGTTAGCAATCTAACAGTCTCCATAAAACTTATTTGTTACAGGTCTGGATTTGATTAATGCTGACCTAACAGATAAAATTGGTCCCACGTATTTATATTTCTGAGTTTTGATGACTAATATCATTTATGTTTTGCTTTTCCTCCATTTGGTGTGCTATGCTCATACTGTCATAACCTTCTTGTGCTAGTTATATAATTCAGGAACTGGCAATTATGTCGCCATGTACCTCAGTGCTAATCAGTTTTTTCCAAAGATGATAAATTTTCTTTTCTCGACAGATTTTGACGTTGCATCTCATGGTGACACTGCATATAGAATGGATGGTGCTCTTGCTGAAGCACAATCTGAGCTTGAAAAGGAAGAAGAGGATGTGGAGAGAGCCCTTTCTGAGATAGCCGTTCAGGTTATGTTTGTTGGGCATTATTATTATTTAAGATCATGGAAATTTCTGCAAGTAGGGTTCATTAACTGACTTTTATGAGGACAGAAATTTGCTTTTGCTGACACGCATAAGGTGGATTTGTTGTCACATGCTTTGCAGACGAAGGAACTTCAAGACAAGATTGTTCACTTTGAGGAATTAGACTTACAAGTGGAGAGGGAGAGCCAACAATTGCAGCAGCTCAAGGATCTGCTCTATGTTGACCAGTTAACTTTGCTATTTTATAAGGCCGCAGCACATAAATCAGGAGAAAGCATGGTGGAAAGTATCAAAGCAGAATGATATGCGCACAAGATTAAGCCCTTTTCCACCAAATGTGCTTCCGTGAGCAACATACGTTTTTTGTTCTCCATGGAGCGGTTAGTTCTGTCTGCCCGAAAGCAGCAACTTTGTATTGTTGCCGAGAGTTGTACTTGCCTAGTTAGTTCCGAGACTTTTTCTGTGCTCTCCTTGTTAGTCCTTGAGTTGGTGGGGTCTCTCTCCCTTTACTAATTTGGGGATTTGATCCGTGGAAGAGGGACAGGAATGGTTGCAATGTACAAATTTCTAGACGAGTTTTAACATGTGACAAAAGGCTCTCTTTTGTTTATTATTTATAAGAAAAAGTGTAAATGGATTCACAATTACGGTTCAAGGCATGCCTTCGAAATCTTAGGTCGTTTATTTGGATTTTTTTTAGTTGTCTATTAACACACTAATACAGCTCTCGTGTCGATAGCCAATGTTTTGTGAGAAGGTGATTTGTTCTTATCAACAAAATTAACTTGTACGGTTAATGTGTTACGGGTGTAAAAACTCAGTACTTTTATTTTGAAAAGTGTGTGTCAATAGCATTAAGGTTGCGTCGTGCTATCCGAACTGCAAACACTGATCTGGCAAAATGTGGTCCCTGAAAAGGCCATGGATAAGGAAAAAATAGGTTACTTTTACATTTCGGGTTAGAGAAGTTGATTGCGAGAGGCCAATGATGTCTAGGTTAGATTGGTCCATGAATGTCGAACCTGAAAAATGCCGGCAATGACAATAATAATACTACCATCTCATTCTCATCTTTCAAGGTTACTTAACCCAATCGGCGCCTCACCGGTATGAGATGAGAATAATGGAAACAGGAAAGTTTCTTACCGGGGAAATGGCGTTGTGTTTGGATTGCATTTTTCATGATTTTTCATGGAAAAATTAGTATAGTTATTTGATGTATGTGAGGGAAAAAGATAATAGGGAAATGTGATCACGGAAAATAATGTAATTTTTTGACGAAAAACTGCAATCCAAACAAGGCACAGCTAGTGGTTGTAAAGGAAAACAACACTCCCTTTTTTTTTTTTTGGTCGAAACGATAAGTTGTAAAGGGAAGGGTGCAACACGAGGAAAGCAACACTCGTTTAGGAGTAAAAACTTCTAATGCTCGCATAAATAAACAAGAGTACGTGCAACTACGCAACAGAATGGATGTTACACCGCCATTAATGTGGTAAGGGCATCCTCATCCACCGCCATTAATGTGGTAAGGGCATCCTCCTCCTGAACAGGAACACAAATAGAACCAAACCATATGCTTGGTTTCAAACTCAAAAACTCATTTCGAAAGCTCGAGAGTCTCGAAAGTTCCTGCTTTATGGATACAAGCAAAGCACATAAACGCACAGGTACTTGGTTAACAGAGCAAAAAACGTCCCGGGAAAGTTCATGTCATGCTTATTTCTTACAAGGAAATTGCACACTAGTAGTATAGCATAGTAGTCACAACACTTCCACAACATATCTTGAAATTTTCCGGGATCTATCCAGTTTAAAGCCTAAAAAACTGTGTGCTGAGTTTGTATAACACGAGTATCTGAGTTGCTTTTCGAGTTCTGCAGATCAAGTAAGCCAGTCCAATTTGAAGTAAACAACAAAATCTACATGCACAAGACATTTGATATAAAATTGGTATTTCAAAATAGGAGAAAACGGCTCATTTTGAGCATCAGTAAGAATCTACTCACCTATTTATTTAGCACTTGGACTAAACAAAGGTCCATCTAATTCAAAATGGCCGACAAGTCCCCAGAAAATAGAACTTCACCTCCTTACATTGAAATGCAATGCTGGATTTAAAGTTTCCATGCAACGTGTTCTTCCACCAAAGACTTTAAAAATCGGATTTCCAGCCTAATTATAATGAACCTCATTTGCAGCAACTAGATTAATCTGAAAGAAGCAACAGCCTGCAAAGAATCAGAGCATATCATCATAAGGAAAATCAATCATTTGATGCTTACATCGGCTTATGTCTCTATTGCTTGTCCAGGTTCATGCATGCAGTTTGAATGTTTAACCACTAACAAAAATAGCAACCTGAGATTTAATATCATTTACTAACTTTTAATAACTGATACTTGCGTACCAAAATTAAGCTGGCAGGACACTAGATATAGATATCTAAGCATAACAAGATTACATGGCCATGAACTGAGTTTAGAGCACAAAGACTTTGGGTTCAGAAAACTGAAACAATCAAAAGGCTAGTAACTTGACCTTCTCGATTGTGGAACCATATTTCTCTGCCTCCTCTTCAACAAACTGTAGTGTGTGGTAATCATCAGTCCGGATATTAGGAATCATGAGTTACCAAGTACAGTCAAAAATTACAAAACTGACTTCGAAAATACAATATAGACAGAAGAGTTGCAGGTGATTGAACTACAATACCTGCCCAGTGAGAGTATACAATCTATTGTACCAACCATTATTTGCTATTCCAAGCACCGAAAATAAGTGTCTACGACTTTCACCAGGATTTTGGAGTGTGTACTCGATGTAGTATAATCCTATAAAAAGAAATTAATCATTAACAGAAAAAACCAGAAATTCTAAAACACCTTTGTACTTGGAATAAACCCCTCATAAAACAAGCAAATGTAGACTGCGAGAAAAAGGACAAGAGCAACAACTCCGGTTACCGAGTCATTAAATTACAATATGTGAGTTATGACCATGCATGGACTGTTTAATCAACAACAGACAAGAGGTCTCCATCCAATGACTGAATATTTCTTCCACGCTGTCACGACATCATACACAGGAGAAAGTTGTGTTACCATTAGCAGCTTTGGAATCTATAAGTTTTGCTGCAACACCCGGTGGCCTTTGCCAGCTTCTATCCAACCCACTAACCTGCTTAGATCAGTTAAAGTGTACGGGTTAAGCATGTCAATATCACAACCATATCTGATGTAGGGATTGGTGGAAGCAAAGGAACAAACACCAGGAAAATAAGATCCTGGGGAGGCTGGCAAAAGCATAGGGGAAGGCAGTATTTGGACGAGAGGAAGAGCAGAGAAAACTCAAGATGGATAAATTTCCCACCAGAGTTTCTGCAAAAGCATCAACTTTGCCGAAGGATTCCAATCTGGTGAAATCAGCACCAAGGCCCGTGATCACTACGCTGACTGAGGGAATAAAGTGGGCGTTTTGTAAAATTCAAGAAGTCATACCGAAGATATGGATGGATGGAGCAGAATGTAGATTGCAACCAACAAAAATTTACCATTTGAATTAGAAGGCTCTTGAGGGTAGAAGGCAGTGAGCGACCTTATCCCATCACCCTCCCCACTGCCCACTTGCCAATCTGGAGATTAATCATACCTCACGAATAAAGAATCATGTTATGGGGATAGGAGCTGATTATAAAAGAAGCTAACTAAAAGCAGAAGCTGATTATAAAAATTTAAAGCAGAAGCTGGTTATAAAGAAGCTAACTAAGAAGCAAAGTGGAAAGCCTTGAGCCAAGATGCAAACTTGGACAGCGAAAGCATGCTGCTCCCGACCTTGAAAAATTAATGCATTTGCTTGAAATTTAGAAACGTAGATAAAGCACCAGTACTTAATACTACTAGCAAATTAAGAAAAATCTGGCATAATTGAAGTTGACGATTTTGGAAAAAGAGAATACTTGGTATTGATAAATTTGATAATGCGCAGGGATTTCAGAATTCACTCCCATTTAACCCAAGATTATGGTTATGGAAGCGATAAAGGGTAAAACTTTTTCAAGAAATGGAACACTAAGGATCGCATATGTAAGAGTTAATACAACAGCAAATTGTGTCGCACCAAATTCTGTCCAATGTGAGGCGGAATCAAAAAGATAGAAGAGGGAGGGAGGTAGTGAATGTACCTCGAGGTATCAGAATCTGGAACTTATTAACATCATCTGAATATACACGAAAGTAATCTTGTGCGGGGGCATCTAAAAGGCATTCCAGACGAGAGGTGAAGGTGTGAAACAAATGTTGCAGCGGTAGGAAAACAGTAAATACAGTGAAAAGAAAGATGGAAGCCGGGGAGAGGAGGAAAAGAGGGATGAAGGGTGTTGTTTATCTCTAAGTGTAATGTTACCGGTGTCTCTTGAAAAAGCAACAGAATTAGCATTAGCAATGGGAGTGGTAATTAATGCAAGAGGGAGGGAACATGAGCCAGCAGCAACGACACCCTGAAGCAACAGCACTCTCCTTTTGGTCGGCCGGGCAGCAGCAGATTGGTTTTGCTGCTGACTCCAGCCACTGTTCATGGAAAGGGAAAAAAAAAGGGAAATTAAAAAGCTAATCAATCAGCAAATGGTTTGAGATTGAATTATAGAAAAAAAAAATTCTGGTTTTAAGTGACAAAGACAATTATCCTTTTAGTGAATGGGGTGGGATTGAGGACTGAAATCCAGAACTAGGAAAACCACATGGTTAAGGAGAGAGAGAAGCGAATAATGGGGCGGAAAGAATACCCGTCATCGGTATCAACATCAACGTTGGAGCAGGAGAGATTTAAGGTGGTGAGGTAGGTGTTTCTTTTGCGGAGGCCTCCTGCAGAGAATTGAAGATAAATAAATTCTACTAGAAGTAGAGAGACCTCATTCGACTAGACTCAGTGACTCGCTACTACCACTACCGCTACTACGAGTACGTGGTGACGAGCAAAAGGAAGAAAAAAGAGACCATTGAGTTTGAAGGGAGAAGATGAAGATGGTTCAGTGGTGGTGCACAAGTGGGAGAGCTGAGTCAGGCTGAGGCGGCGGCGGTACTGAGACTGCAGGCGCAAGAAGAAGATGCTACAGCAGCAGCTGCGGAGGCCTTCAGCCACCAATGCCATTGTTGCCCAATTTGATTGTTTGTTTGGTTGGTTGGTTGGTTTGATTTGGTTATCGGTTAATCCCCACCGCGCATTTCATTTCATCCCTGTCTACGTTTCTAGCAGTATCAGTACTGGTATACTACTGCTACCACCGGAGTGGTGTGGTGGGTTGGTGTCTGGTCGGAGTCACCAGTCATGTACTCGTACTGCTCTCTTATCTTCTATCTAATCTAAGCTCTAAGGTGGTTAGTGGCAGTAGAGGAAACAGCTTTCTTTTCTCCTTTTTTTCTTTTTATTAAGGAGTATCTTTTAATTTTGTCTTTTGGGGGAGTGGAGTCCTGTACTCTCGTACGGACATCAGGAAAATAATTCGGCCCATTTTGTGCAAAATATATAAAATGTAATTTTATATGCATACGATATAACTCACTTTCAACAACGTGTAATTATAGAATAAATTTTTATAGATCCCACGCATGATTTGAAAAACGATGTACAAGATGAAATCTGAACCTTATATATACATATATATATATATATATATATATATTTTTTGGCCAAATATTGACCGTAAACTTTCAGGAACGGTTGTTTCATGCACGGTAACCCTGATAATCGGAGGAGGAGGCCAATAAAATTTTGTTCTATAGTTACACGTTATTAAAAGTGAATTACATCGTATGCATACATAGTTACATCTTATGCATTTTATACAAAATCGACCCAAACGGTTTTCTTGACAATCGTTCGAGTCTCGTGTCGTGTCTCCAACAATCAGTTCAATTTCCGCGTCTCTAAATTGGGGAGATGCATTTGTATTGATATTAGAGGGAGGTTATTTGGAAATTTTTTTTTTCGAATTACGAGCTATTATAGAGGAAATTTGTGTGATGTGATGTATGTGAGTATAAAGAATTTAAAAGAAAAAAACTTAGGGAGAAGGGAGAAAAAAGTTTTCCAAATCACTAACGACTTTGCTTTTTTTTTATACGACGGACATTATCTCAAAGGAAATTTCAGTTGAAAGAAACTAAATAATGGTAGACAGGCAAAGTATTAGTAGAAAGGACCATTTATTGATTGATTGGTAGGCACACTGCTAATCTTTCAGCAAATGGAAAGTGCGACGCACCCGCATTAGCATTAGCCTTGGACAAGGGTCAGTCGGGTAGAACTTATTTAGAAGCGCAGCGCTCTTAAACTACTCTCCCTACTAATTTAATTTAAAACTACTTACTACACTCTACAGAGATATATAATATACTATATGCTACTACCAGTAGTAGTAGTAGTGTATTACCTGATGTATATTTGAGAATATACGCATTTGAATTCCCTGTAACCTATCATTCCTTGCTGCCTCTATCCATATGATTAATCAATCTCTCAATTCGTTGGTTTCGGCGCTGTGTATACAATGTGCTATTGCCTAAATAGGAGCAGTATTTAATTTATTAGTGCTAATTTAGTGTGTTTGGATTGTAAGTTATTTGCCCAAATATATTTGCTTACATCACCATTACAATTTCCAATACACCTTTTTATCTTCCCAATTACCTTTTTATCTCACATACATCACGTCACAAAAAGTGCTACAGTAAAAATATCTCAAATAACTTACAATCCAAACACACGCGCATTTACAATTTCATTTTGATGAAAAGAATGATTTTTTTTTTAATTTTCAGCAACGACGCAGTATATCTGATTAGATTAAAGGGATTTTCTTCTGATACTTTTTTTCATTATAGATAGCGTTCGAACTCCCGACCTCTAAATCAAAGAGGGATTTAATCCTTTTTTGAGTGGTCACTGAACAACAAAACAACAGTGAAGCAAATTTTAGAGAGAAACTTTCACACACAGTACGTGTACGGTGGATGGATAACGTAATGCAATGAATATTAGTACTATTAATATATTACTCTGACCAGAGCCTATAAAAAGAGAAAAAAAAAAAAAAAAAAAGGAAAGAGGCGGAGGTGACTGCAATAATGCATCCAAAATGATCCAAATCAAAAGACAAGTATTAATTGGTCGTAATAATAATAGTAATAGCACAGCAATTTAAGCGCGAGAGTGAGCGAGTAGTACATTTTTTTTTTCTTTTTTCTTTTTAAGTAAGCAAGCAATTGAATGCCGAATCTCTCTCTCCCCAAAATGCAACAATAAAATATTTTAGGCCGCCCGCTACTCAAACTGAAGAAACGAATCCTTGCTAAAATGGGAAGAAGTAGTGGAAGATTCAGTGAGAGGTGGTGATTTGGGACAAAAGTTTACTTACCCCCGGAGATAGATAGATATCCGGTCCGGGCCTCTAATCCCTCCTCCCAGAAACAGAAAAAATCACAAATATATATATAAGTTAAAAAAAAAAAAAATTACACCGCACCCCTAATTTTTAATTTCACCCTCCCCACACCAAATCCCAAAACCCCCTTCTCCTTCTCACTCCCTCTCTTTCATACTGGACTGCTACTGTATTATTTACCAACCAAATTCTCTTTCTTCCCCATTCTCATCCCTGGATTCTATCCTCCGCCATTTCCGCTTACTTTTTTCCCCTATCTTTGTTGGTAAGCAATTTTCCTCCTTTTTTTTTTGTTTTTTAATTTTCTCTGAATTTTTTCTGTTGTTGTTAATTTTTTTTTTTTACTATTTTCTTTTCAATTTTGTTGTGAGTTTTTCCATTTCAAAAAAAAAAAAGAGAAAGAAGAAAAAGAAAAAGAAAAAGAAGAGAAGAGAAAGGCCCCTGAGTAAAAGACCCAAAAATCAGCTACTACAATTCTGCAAAAATGAAAATATCATCATCCTGGTCGTTTTGGCTGGATTTTCTTCCAGCTCTGGGGCTTCTGGTTTCCTGCCCCATTTTCGTTTTATTTGATCTGTTCAAAACTTCGGACATTCCTCCCCTGCACATCTCTTTTTTTCTGTTTCTTAAAAGCCATTTTGCTTTCCACTCCCACACCGACCATTTTACGCTTCTTCCTCTACGTTCCACTTTTGTTTTATATGTATTATGTTTTTTTGTTTGCTAGTTTTTTCACTTCTGCTAAACCTTGAAATTCCCAATTCCTTTCCTTCCCAAAATTCTACTTACTAGTATAAGCTTTCAAATTTATAAAGCTTTCAAATTTATATTTTTGTATTTATTTTTGTTATAACTAGCAGCAGCATAACTTGCATAGTTTTGTTTTTGTTTTTTTTTTTTTTGTTGGGGGGGGGGGGGGGGTGAGCTTCGAAGTAAGTTTAGGGTTTTTTTTTTTTTTTTGGTTGTGTGTGTGTGTGGGTGGTGAGGAAGCCTAATGTTCTTCCTCCTGAACTGAAGATCAAAATGTTAATGCAGCAGTAAAAAAGTTGACATTTTTTCCCCGTTGTTCCTCTCTCTTTTCAGGTGACCTTTTACTGGGAAAACATTTGTGCGAATTTTTAGAGCAAAAATGTCAGCGTCTGAGGCTGGAGGTGGAGGAGGAGGGGAAGTGATCACTGCTACCACCACCAGGGACAACACCTCATTCTCCCTCCCGTCCATCCAGAAATCTACGCCACCTCCTCCCGCTCCCCCCCAGCCCCAGTCCCTCCTCCACAACCTGTCTTTCGCCTACCCCAACGACCCACCTAATCTCTACAAACCTCCTCTCTCAGCCTCTTCCCCGCCATACCAGCCCGCCACCGCCGACTCCTCCGCCCCTGCCTCCTCTGGTCTGCTGCTTTCTAACAATGTCAACCTCAATTCTGGTGCCGACACCGTCAAGCGCAAGAGAGGAAGGCCCAGAAAGTACGGCCCAGATGGTTCCATAGCCATGGCTCTCGTGCCCTCTCCTCCTCCAACTGCTGCTGCTCCGCCTCCACCTGGCGTACATTTCTCTCCATCACTGCACCAGCCTCCCTCTCTTGCTGTTCCTCCACCTTCTGGAATGCCGTCATCACCGTCACCTTCCACCAAGAAGGCTAGAGGCAGGCCACCTGGTTCTGGCAAAAAGCAACCAGTTGAAGCTTTGGGTATGAATATCAGTTTTTTAATATTTCTGCCTCCATCTTAGATACTTATTTTGATTTTTGTCATGGCCATGGCCACCATATGTATATTTAATTTGTTTGTCCACGTGGTTTGGGGGCTGGTAAACATGGAATGTTTTTCTGCTCCAAGTTTGTCCCTTTTATTTCCTTCGCCACCTTCTATTCTGTGAAAAGCCTAATTGCTGTGGTTTATTTTAATGCTAGTACGTGGCCGACTGCAGAGACTGTAAGTGAGGGACGGAATATTGGTCATCCCTGGAAGTTTGGATCGGCTTTGATCTGGCTCCCAGAATCTTAGCATTATTCTAAAATTACCATTATGCCCTCCTTTCTGCTGGAGCATTTCCTCTTTTACCTTTTAGAATCCCATTACGTGTGCACTTCTCTTGGTCGTATAAATTTCCTCCTCACGTTTATTAATCTAAGCTTTTTTCTAATGCATTTTGAGATCCCTCTATTTGATGTTTCCATGATGATGTATGCTGAGTCTCTATGTTTATGTTTTTCTGGCTGTTAGTAAAACACAGGAAACATATCCTGAACAGGTTGTTTTTAGCCTTTCTCCTCCAATATTGAGTGGAAAATTTCTGCTTTTTAATATTATTATTTCTGCTCTTTTCTGTCCTGTTGCTCATTCTTGCGTGTAGAAGACTTGGACCGTAGAAGAAGTTCCTCAAAGCTTTATGGTCTTTACTTGGTTTAGATGCCTGTGGAGAAAATTGTTGCTTCTGGGAATTTGTATATACTAAAACCTATCCTTTAAATTTTGAGTCTCACTTTATGTGTGTAGATAGATTACTGAATGCCATTCTTTTGTTTCCCTGAAATCGTGGCTTCAATCGTCGGAAATTTTATGGCTAATGTACTTTGGGCTTATTAAAAAGTGAAAAAGTCTACTTATTCTGTTGGTTTTTGACGTCATTGCGAGCCTGATACTGTGTTCTTTTTTCCCTTCATATCTTCTCTCTCTAAAATTGATCTTTTCTGTTGTCAGAGTTGTGTGGCTTCGCTGGCTTGTATAGTTTGGGTATTGCAACATGAAAACATGTAGTTATTTTGCCAATTTTCTGAAATGGTTTCAACTTCTGTGTTGCACTAGCCTCTATTATTTCCTTGTATGTGTTCTTATACTTATTTCTGTTGTTGT
This sequence comes from Coffea arabica, assembly GCF_036785885.1. Taxonomy (NCBI): domain Eukaryota; kingdom Viridiplantae; phylum Streptophyta; class Magnoliopsida; order Gentianales; family Rubiaceae; genus Coffea; species Coffea arabica. Next base: position 1,757,250 of record NC_092329.1, read on the forward strand.
TTTGGTTCATCCCCTGGAAATTGGTTACTGACAAAAGATTTTGCCTACAGGATCAGTTGGAATAGGATTTACACCGCATGTCATAACTGTCAAAGCTGGGGAGGTTAGCTCTTTAACTCTCTTCTTGCTAACTAGAAAAGCAATAGCGGTGGAAAAGCCAAAATTTGCTTATGTAACTGTATATTGTTAAGGAACTGATGTGAGTGAGCACAAAATCCACACACACACACACAGAGTTCATGTGCAACCAAAATCAATTAGTGGCTTGCAACAGTTGCGCTGTTTTTCTACAAGTCCATGGTATTCTACATTTTCTTTCATGTAGCTGTGGATGCTTTTGTCTTCCGTTGGCTCAATAGATGTGATCTTTGTTTTAAGGGACTGTTGCATGCAGAAAATCTGTGCGGTGAATAATTGAAAACTAAATAATTGTCAGTCTTGTTTGGTTAACTGAAAGCAAGGTACTTCTACTGTCATAAATGTCAACCCTACAAGAGCCATTTGCTGTAATTTCATTTCTGGCATTTTTTGCTTGAGGAAGGTTCTTGCTTGGGAGAATCTCTTCCATATGGGAGTTCTGGAGTGATTAGATTTAGCTTATGCTCAGCAGTGTACCAATTTAGTATCCTTTTTCTAAAAGTTCTTCAATTTTCTGCTTTTGCCTTCTGCAATCATATTTTTTGAGCAATGAATGATGCAGTAGTTGACATGTTGGGTTTTATAGGGGAATGTCTTTATTTTAATTATGTTTATATGGACATGATAGTTGTACTTGGCCTACGGCTCATTAAATCATGCCTTGATGGAAGAAGCTTGATACTTGGACATCAAAGATTCTAAAAGGGCCTCCCTTTCTTTACCATTTTCAAACATTTATCCTGTGGAGAGTGTTTAGTTGAAACAAAAAGCCTAATGGGTTTATCAACCTTATTATTTGCCTTTTGCAGGACGTGTCTGCCAAAATAATGTCCTTTTCTCAGCATGGCCCTAGAGCCGTCTGTATTTTGTCTGCAAATGGGGCCATATCAAATGTGACTCTTCGTCAAACTGCAACATCCGGCGGAACTGCAACTTACGAGGTTTTCAGTGCTTACCTGTTTTATTCATAGTGCTAATTGTGATGGTATGACTGGTGGATAATATTTGATTCTTAGGATGTTAATGCTGGTCAATTTAAAGAGTCTCTCTCGTCCTTTCTCTCTCACACATATTTGCACTGATTATGAGTTACTATTGGATTGATGGACTTTTGATGTATATCTTACACTAACATACATATCCCCTGCCATGATCACAGAGAAGACCTATGACACTCTCCTGGACCACAAGATGCGTTAAGAAATCTAACATGTTAAATTTAGAAAGATTCATTCTTAGCGTGCTATTGTCGTCTGAACTTCTTGCTGCTTGTGTTTGGGAATTAAGAGTTATCTTGGTGTTTATGTTGTTTGCAGATATCCTTCATCTTGAAATGTTATAATCTGAATTATGTCCATGCTTAGTATATGTTTAAATGTTAGCATTTTATCCTTTACTTTGTTGAACTTGCACTTCGTTGGTGGAAATATCTATCTATTCAAACTTAAGTTACATTCTAATTTCTTATTTTTTGTTAACGCTTTCCATGTAGGGTCGGTTTGATATTCTGTCTCTTTCTGGTTCATTTTTGCTATCTGAAGTTGGTGGCCAGCGGAGCAGAACTGGTGGGCTAAGCATCTCATTGGCTGGACCAGATGGACGGGTTCTTGGTGGTTGTGTGGCAGGTCTTCTGACTGCTGCATCCCCTGTTCAGGTTTGTTTTGCACTTGATACGCTCTTTGATTATGACTTGCAGTGGTCTCTGTTGTATCCTCTTTCAGTATGACTTGCAGTGGTTTCTTTTTTTTGTGCTTTCTGTTGTTGGTTTACACATAATACTATTTATTATTTAGCACCTTTACTTCTTATCTAGTTTCCTTAAATTATTGTTGTGATTTAAACTTTGTGTAGTCACATTATGGAATGTACGTAAGCACTCCCGTAGCAAGTCAATTATCGCAAGCTTGAACCTATTTAATTTAAGAGAGAGAGGAAGTCATTGACGTTGAAACTTCATGTGGTCTCAATCATCCTCAAACTTGTGCCATTCGCACATTAATGATGAAAAATTGAACGGAGTAACTGGCTAATGATATATTATTTGCTGCTGTGGTTTTGTAATTTATTTATTTTGCTTCTCATGGGTAAATTGCTATTACCATGTTTGGGACTTGCAGTAATTTGGTGAGGGTAAGTCTTTCAAACAGGCAAATTACCCTTTTTGGCTTTGTATGTACATGTCAAGAGCGCATGATGAATGTTTAACTTGTTATACACTGATTACTCTTGGGGTTTAAGATGATGGAGATGCACTTTCTTTCGATGTAGTTTTATCTTTTGGACTGGGCATACATTAATAATAAGCAGAGTAACACATCGCATTTTTTTGCCCCAACTAAAATCTGTTTATGATTGGACTATGGGAGTGATAATTTCTTCCTTGCAGGTCATTGTTGGCAGTTTTGTGGCTGATGGTCGCAAGGAGTCAAAAACAGTTAACCATGTGGTGGAGCCTTCACATGCTCCATTGAAGGTTAATCCCAGTGGGGCCAGCAGCCCTCCATCTCGTGGGACTCTCAGTCTCAGTGAATCTTCTGGCAGCCCATTAAATCACAGCACTGGGGCCTGCAATAATGTTAGTGCACAAGCCATGTCTAGCATGCCGTGGAAATAAATATAATACGAGTGAATGAACAGAAGAGGCTAGTTGGCGAGTAGCACATCCTGCTCCTGGGGAGATTGTAGTAATTCAAAACCTAGGTTGTAATTCTAGTTGTGCAGAGTATGGAACCGTAGTGTCATTGTATTGGTGGGGTAGTCAGCCTGCGTTTTATTTCGTGCTTTATTAATTATTAGCTTAAATTTAGGGTTTTAAAGATACTACTGATGTTGTGGTTTAGTTTACTACTGTTGTAGATTTTTTTTTTTTTTTTTGTGCCAATGATAGTGGGCAGGCAGTTTTAGGTTCTGCATTTTCTGTTCTTTCTTGATGCGGAGTAATTTTTCTGCCGCTCTCCTCGGTGATTTTTTCAGTTATAGCCCTTGAGGAGGATGAAGAAGCGGTAATTTGGTCATAGAACTAGACTCGAGCCTGCAGTGCTTGTTTGTAGGTAATTGAAACGTACAAAAACATTCTGGACTGATTTTTTCGGATCACCACCGTGTAGATTTGATAAAATGAACCACAGACTGCTGCAAGATCCATGTGCTTTCATTTCCCCTTTGCAGACGACCATGTATCCGCCTGGTTGGATTCTGGTACGAGGAAAGTAAATTATGTAGTCTTGTCCGTGATAATCCACCTGATCAGCTGCATCACTAACAAATCTGCAGCTTATCTCTACTCACCAGCAACACCTCAAGGACTCGATTGTACTAGCATTTTACAGAATTAGCTTAAATTCAATAAAATGTTGGAAATGAAGAATAAAATCCAAGCTCATGTAGCATTTAAGAGAGCTAAACTACCCAAAAACATGGAAAACCACCATTTCCATAGCATAAGAATTTGGCATAAATGAGTCGTATCTGTTAGCGGCTTTGGTACGAGCTTTGGAACAGCAGCTCTTTCACCTCAATCTATGCCTATCTTTTGGCTCTCTTCAACAAGAAACGCAAAGAAAAAAACCCCAAAGCAAAAGTTTGCCAAAACCATCCCTTGGAGTTTGCAGGATCCACCTTTTTCGCAAGATTCCAAGCATATATAGCTTCACCAACATGTAATGCAGCCGATATAAGGAAAAGCAACCTCAATGCTGTCACAGAACGCAGGAACAGAAGACTAAAAGATCTAACTAGGGGAATAGGTCCAAAATCTGGAAGGTAAGCAGCGGCAAATAGTGAAAGCATTCCAATCACACAGAACAGCCATGCATATATTGTAGGCCCATCCAAATTTCTCCTCTTCTTGTCTTGCCAATACGAGATGGTTGCTGCCATACCCTCGCGAGGACTCACCATAGGGATGTACCCAAGCTCCTCTTTTGCTTTCACAAAGGAGAAGTAATGGGTTACACCAACCTGCCAATGCGTAGAATTTCAAGAGATGTTGCCATCAAGTACCTTGACTCACATCTAACTGGAAGAATTAATGTAGAGGAACTGTTTTTTAATTTCCAAAAACAAACAACTGAAGAAAATCTATTTTCAACTTACAAATATGCACATAAAAGGCATTTCTCAAACTAGTAAATTCTGTTGTGTGTCATAGGAAGTCAAAAACATAAACAAATTAATGCCCCAGAATGAACCTAATCGCTTGTATCCCCTCATGGTATGAGGCATTCACCTCACTCTAGCACCGTATACTGGCTGTAGTGAAGGGGTAACTTAATCAACCGGCAGACAGGATAAGAAGAAAATGTTAAAAGAGTAGAGTTCTCTTGAAGTCTCAGAAACAGACTTCTCCTACTCATATGAAATGATTCATTTTGATCTCACTAAAATTAGTAAAATGTCAAGGAGAGACTATTACGGATTACAGTGATTGCAATGAGAAAACAAAGAGTAACAAGATTGACAATTACGTGGTTGGGTTCCAGTTATTTATTTATGGTATAGCTAGAAAACATATTTTAAGTATAGAGAGAATTAAAGAGATAAAAATTAATTGGCATCTCATAGGTGCACCTTGTACACTTCAGCGGGAAGCATCAGTGGTTGAGGAAGCCATGATCGATTCAACCACGGGTACATAAAACTGTAGAAAGCCCAAAAGAAATTCCCCAAAAGCAGAGCATGGCGAACAGCTAATGACGCCTTTGGGAGTTCATAATCTAAACTATTGAGCAGTGGATGGAGGAACTCGAAACTATTGACTGGAGAACCTGCGCATAAAAGAGCAATCATGAAGCTAGATGACAAGTTAGGTATTATTACTCAAGCAAGTTCAGAATTGTAGTCTTTCAAATGAAGTTCACATGAATAACAGAGATTAGCGTCAGATATCAACCTGATCCAAGAGCCCCATGATAGTAATACAATTTGAGCTAACAAAATCAACTCCGAGCTAAAAATGAAAAATACCGTCAGATATGAAGTAAGGCTGGCCAGCAGCAATGGGAGATCCTTCTTTTCCAGGGATGTCATCCAAAAGTCCCATGCTGGCTAACAGTAGGGCTAGTACAAGGTTGTCCACATAAACCCAGTCAGTTTTCACACTTGGATTTCCAACTCTAAACGGCAGCAGACCTAACTTGGCAAAATTTACAATCCTCGGCAGGTGCCTTTCTTCGCCAGGCCCATAAATTGCAGCAGGACGCACAGCACACGCGTACAGGCATTTTCCATTTTTGTTTGTGTTCCTGTGGACGTAAAAATGTGATACTACTCACTACATAAATGAAGATTCCATAAGGTGAGAATGTTGCAAGCTTTAAAAAAAGTTGCGGTTTTTGAGATACCTAAACTGCACTAAATACAATAGACCAATATCAGAGACACGACGATCATAAATTGTTGGGCAGAAGTATATATTTGTGTAGACTTATGAACTGATAATGCTCAAAACTCAAAGTAGAGTTTTCATCAAGCAATAAATTCACAATAGGATGAGCTGATGCGATTAATTGAGACATGCATTGAAACATGATGATATGCTACTGCAGGCAGTTGGGAGATGGAAAAACATGTTGATTTTGATATTAAAAATTGAAGGCAGGTATGTGCATGTATGATGGTATTGCATAGTAGTAGTAGTATTTATTTAGATACCTGAGGGGGCGGCCATTAGTCTTCAAAACCAGTTGCTCGGCAATAGCTTTACTACGACCATAAGGATCAACGTGGTGATCCATGGGGAAGTAAGGTAGAGTTTCATTGCCATTCACAATTTCTTGTCCGCCAAACACAACATTGTAGGTGCTGACATATACAAGCCTGGCGATCCCGTGGTGGAGGCAAGCATCCAAGACATGGCAAGTCCCATTGATGTTCACCTCGTCCACCCGACCGTACTGGAGCATTTCCTTCCCGGACATGCCATAAGAGGCCAGGTGGAATACACAGTCCACCCCGCGCAACGCCTTTTCCACATCTTCTTTGCAAGTAACATCCCCTGATGCATATACATTTATTTTATATATATATATATATATATATATATATATATATATATATATCTCGGATAACCCAGCAATTTTAAACTCTGAGGCTAACCAATCAATGGAAAGCTTTCCAATTCAATTTAATAAAAAAATATGCTAGGATGGATACTAACAATTATGATCCCAAGATACAGCATTCTCTAATTTCATCCGGGAAGAATTCATACTTGTCACAAAGGACTAAATTAACTACTCCACGGAAAGAAACAAGTACTTTATACAATAGGAAGGCAAAACTCAGGGAGAATTTTTTTTTTCCTCTTAAAAAGAAAAAATTTTATTTTGGAGTCTCGAGGAGTGAAGAGAAATGTTATAATCATAGGAAGGACATGAGGGGTGACCTTGGATCAAGTGGACTCCCTGTTGGCGGAGGCGGTCGGAGAAGGAAGAGTGGATATTAAGATCAAAGGCCTTGACTGAGAGCGCCCCTCTCCTGACCAGCTCAAGGCAGAGGGCGGAACCCACGAATCCCGCCCCACCCGTAACCACAAACCTCTTTTTCTCTATCCCTTCGTTCTCGCTCAAATGCATCTTTTTCCTCCTCCTCCAATTCTTTCTTTTTTTCTTTTTGCGTGTCCTTTCTTTTGGGGTTTGAGTGTGAAATCTGAGAAATTTTACCCGGCCGCCGGCCGACCAGAACTCTCAAATGGATGATGCCTGAAGCTACTTATAGTTTAGGTTGTGGAAGAGAGAAGAATGCGGCGCTGGTGGGGGCGTTGACTGACAACTTCTTCTGTCCCGTCCCTCTCTCTCTCTCTCTCTAGACTCTTTAGTAGTAATAATTTAAAAAGCCCTCTGGAGTTCCGCTGGAGTACCCCTCTTTTTTCCTGTCGTCTTCATTATTTGGCGTTTTTTTTGTTTGGGTTTTCAGTTTCCCTCAATGGTAGACCGATTTAGAGATTTCATCGACGGTAAAAAATTGCAATAATTTAGAGATTTAGAGTTTTCCCCTTTTTATTTTTTCTTTATGGGGTTTTTTTTTATTTTTATTTTTTTTTTACAGTGTTAACTTTCTTGAATGGATGACATCACAACAGGCAGGTCAAGTAATCATCATATTTTATGGTAAGTTGCAACATCACCACAATTAATAAGAGATTCATTGACCGTAGAAGCCCAAAAGCAACATCGACAAAAATAAATAAATAAATAAAGTTGGTATTTTTTTTTTCCTCATATTTTCGTGGAATGAAAGGAAGGAAAAAGTATGTGCCAAAGCCCTGCATTGATGCAGCCACCGGAATTGCCAGCTGCATACCTCAAAAGTCACTCCGGCGATGATAAAAAACTACTACTACTACTATATTAAACGACGAATCATAATTAATTTTCTCCCTAGCTAGCTATTTCTTTAAGGAAACCGAAAGAAAAGCATGTATGTATAGATATATTAGATATGGAGCGAGGAGTCTAGAAGAAGGAGGTGAAATTGTTGAAGGGGAAGGGGGCCGCTGCGGCGGAGGAGGCATATGCATTGAGGAGCAGGAGCTCATTTTGAGGAGACCAGAAATCAGCTCTGAGGCCACCTCTCCTCACTGCTTTCAGGATCTTGTTGCGATGGGGGTATCCGGTCACCGTTACCTTCTCACTCTTTCCATCCACTTCCACTTTCTCTATCCCTGTCCCAATAAATGAATCATATACATGCATTTTCAATACAGTAATACTACTGACTACTATCATCATGTACTATGATCTCAAATGAATAATTTACGTACCCTTCAACTTTGACAGACATTTCCGAAGTCTTTTCTCATGTATCCCAGCCATCTCCACCTTCATTTCTACGGTCTGCCATCCACAAACCCAACAAAAGTTAATACTAATTACTAAGTAATAAAAGGAAAAAAAACTTCCATGAGATCAACGGGTGTATGTTAACTGAAGAATGATCAACGGGGGAAGAATATGTACATATATATATGTATAGTGTTTTATTAATTACCTCCATGAGATTTAAGAATATATGAACCGGAAAACAAGAACGAAACCAAGTGCAGAGAAAGCCTTTGATTTGGAATGATGCTCCAGATCAACCCACGGAGAAGGAACTAATAATGCTGAATCAAGAATATAGCATGTATAAAAACTTCTGGCGGAGGATTCAGGATTGTATCATTGTATTGTGTGTGTGTATATATATATAGCAGAGATTGGGGGCTCAAGAATATAGGTGTCGTCAGTTGTGGGGCTGAATAAAGCAATCTGTCCCTCTCTCTCTTTCAAGTAAGTCTCAAGTCTCAAGATCCAATCTCAAATCATTAGCGTTGACGGGTCCAACCAACCAGCCTTTCCTTCTCCAGAGATGGATCTCCTTTGGCCCCAGACAGACAGACAGGATATTAGCATTTAGCACTACTACTAGTCTACTACTACAAGTAATCCAAGACTTCAACGCTAAATCCTTTCTCACAACTCTAAATCCCATGCACTGAACTCACGTATGTATTTAATCTGACAGATAAACTAGTTACTGTACTTTGTTTCATTCTGAAAGCGCATGCCCATTCATTGTTATTGCTAGTCATTATACATATATAAGAAGAAGAAAAAAAAAATTGGAAAAGGCATGGAAAGTGATAGTGCTAGAGGAATATAACATTAGCATATTTGCGGGCATATCTAGGTGAGCAATAAACCAAGGAGCACGTTTGGAATCTCTTCTTCTTCTTTTTTCTTTTCTTTCTTCTTTTGCCTCCTCCCCCGCCCCCTTAACCCAAAAAACAAAGGGTCTTATTGTTGCTCAATTTGCTTCTAATATTCTTGCGTACTCGGATGGGAATTAATGTAAAGAAACACTCAAAAAGAGTTGGGAGGGGACCATTAATGTCGACTATATATGCATGGTCATTTGTGCACTAATATTTTCAGCAATTAAGCTGCCACGAAAAGCCATTGGATGGAGCCCCCTCCCTCCCTCCTACTCCCCCCAGAAAACCACCCCCAACCCGACTGTAAAAGTGGGTAAAGTTGTTACTATACTAATATATTGGAAGATGCAGATGCAATGGGATTCCTCATATATATATATATATATATGTATATCAAAGGAAGCAAAAGGAATGTTGAGGAATATTCATTATCCCGCTGCTGCTGCTGCTGCATCGTCTCCGTTCACTTTCCGAAGCCAAATTAAAGCAGCACGCAGCACATCTTTCTAGAGTTCTTTTTTTTTTTTTCCGGGTTGAGACAGACAACATCTTTCTAGAGTTCTGTGTAGCCCTTATAATTAGCAGTAATATATATGCTTGTGCGTTTTGGTCAAATGATTTTAAACACACTCGCAAATAAGTCAAAACTCTCATCAACTCTTGCAACCCCGTCATGCCCGATCCGGTTACTAATCATTCAGGTAACCAATGAACTTAATGATGAGTAGTTGCTACTAATTCATTTGAGGAAATTTCCAGTACCTTGGATTTTCTAGTAACCCAATTTGAGTTTACCATTAACTTGTTAGCATCCCTGCCATTAATTACATTTTTTTTTTTTTGTTGCCTCTTTTACCCCAATATCTGGCAAGATAGGAAAATAGACTGTTTAATTACTAACCAAACAATGTGTTACGTTCTCGATCTTCCGACCCCATAAGAAAATTAACAAAAAAAAGAACCATGGGCACAGCAAGTCAAGATTTGGTACAAAACCCACAAAAGTCTGTTTAAAGTTTGAAACTTTCATATATAACCATGCATTAAATACCTCAATCATGACCAACTCCCCAAAAAAAATCCAACAATGAACAAACACAATCGGTACCCTTGAAGCACGGGCAAAAAGAAAGGTATTAAGAAAGAAAAAAAAACATAAAAGAAAATGAGTTTGAGGAGAAATAGAAGAAGTCTGTGGGAGCAAGTGGATAAATGTATAGAAATATGGGGAGCGATATTAATTAAAGAATCTCGCATTGAACATGAAATCAAATGCCAAATGGCAGGTAATTAAGGAAGAGAGCCTAGTTAGTGCATGGTAAATTGGTAATGTGGCAGCTGCTGCTTGCAAGTTTTGAAACGTAAGATGCTCTTGCAGGACTCAAATTAAGATGCTTGCAAGTTTTGAAACGTAAGATGCTATGTATGCAGCATTAATAATGTAGTACTAGTGATTAATTACCAAAGTCTGTAGAGCATAGAAGATATATAGCTTGGGGCTATATATGAGGAAAAGAAATGTATCGGATGTTATGTTGATGGGAGTTGCCAGAAAAGGAATTTCAGGGCCTCCTGATCGAGAAGCCGGTTCAGGGTTACCAAAAAAAAAAAAAAAGAAGAAGAAGGAGTCTATTACTCTGTTCGTGCATGTAACCTTGCCTGGTCGTCGGATCGATCTGTGCAAGTAATCCTCATTCATTAAACTCCCGATCTACCCTAGCTTAATTAGCTCCTTACGCTACCCTAGCTCTGGATGATTAGGTACAAAGTGACCTCGATCGCCTTCTTTAAAGAATTTAGTGAAGTAACACAATTCAAGGGCATGCCTTTCACGTCTACAAAACCAAACATATCCCATACATACAACTCTGGATTTGGCTCTCAACTCATTGACGAGGGAGATAAATAATGGAACTGGGAGGGGGATTAATGGAAATGATAAATGAACATGGCAGTGCGCACTTGCTTGGTAATAATTGACATATATAGGCCGAAGAATATCAGTGGATGTGTGTTGTTGAGGTGAGTAAAGAAGAAGTAAATATCACTTTATCATCAACTTTCGGTCAAGGAGGCCGGTTGCGGGTGGTTGTTGGTTGGAGGCCTGAATCTGACGTGTCGTCCCATAGGCGCCATAGCCGAAGGCTTTGAGCTTGCAGCGTTCGAAATCGGTGTATCTCAGGTGGGGACAACTCTCCATTGGCAACCCAGCGTTAATCCTTCAGGCTGATTCTGATGCTGCTGCAGGTGGGACTCGGAGGAACAGCAGTAATATTGCTGGTCGCTGTTGGCCTGCAGCTCCCTCATCCTGATCATCATCTTGACGTTGGATCTGCTGCTGTTGCAGTTGAGGGTTGGACGACATTTTCTATCTCATCAACACCACACGATATCCCATCTTTATCATAAAAATCATCTCCTACTCACTCAATCACCCACTCACTCGGTAGAGAGCTCTTCTTGTAGGAACAACTTCCGTACGTCCAGAAATGGTACGCTTGATGATCCGCGTTAACCGAATTCCAATACATTCATTCTTTCAGCCTTTAACTTGCTAAGCTCCCGCAATTTGTCATCTCTATCTCCTCTCCATATAGGATATAGCCAGGCCAGCCAACAAAATATATATTATGACCACTACGTCTTTTTTCTTCTTCAAATTGCCATTTTAAGTCAACACTTGAACATGCAAAAGTCAATTGCCATTTTAAGTCAACTAGTTAATTCCTTAAAAATGTAGATTCATCCCATTTGTACACGTGTCACGGTTACTACAGTGAATTGAACAGTAATAATGCAGCGGAAGAAGAAGAAGGAGGAGGAGTAGTACGTAACACTTTTATTACCACTAAAAATTTCGCCACCTCATGATTAGCAATTCGGGTAGGGACCGTAGCAATTCCACGATGATGCATCAAATCATCCACCGGGTTGGTTGGTTGGTTGGTTGGTTATCTCGACACGCAACTCATTGTAGCTGCAACTGTCTTATTCATTCATAAGCATTATATTTACTACTGTAAGTAATACTAATACTAATAGGTACAGGGCTCAAATAAAAAAATCACTCCACCATCCCGCCCGGCAATCATATACCTATATCTATATATATCTACCAACTAGATAAGAGAACAACTCAAGTTCTCCATTGATGCCAAGTGTCAAGGTCTCATTTGAGGAAACAAATTTCATTTCTTTATTTTGGACATTAAAGAGAGAGAAATGTCTATTTGAGCCTTGGTATCCAAATTCAAAGGCTTAATAGTTCCTTACTATTTAGGGGCTAATTGGTAACAATGGTTTAATTATTTTCATTTGTTCCTTTTGTTTGGTTTTTAATTGGTCAGAAAGGTCAATTGAATCCTTTTATGAAAACTAGCTCTTTAAATAGTTACTAACTATTTAGGGCTATTTTTGTACATTTCAAATTATTTCTTTTATAATTTTCTGGTCAAATGCAAATAGTTGTGGACTATTTATGGACTCCTTTTATCACATGGGTTGTTTTTGAATTATTGATTGGAATTAAAATATTGTTGTGTCATGTCCGTTAGAACTGGTTGCTCTGTCATGTAAGTTAGTCAACACCACCTAATGGTCTTATTAGTCAATGAAGTGAAGTTTTTTTCCCTTTCTTTCCGTCGGATAGGTAGCTAGAACTTGCTTCCCCTTTCTAATTGTCCTTCCTGCAAAATCTTCACTTTTCTACCAATTCCTCCAACAACTAATTGTCTTTCTTTTTTATTGCAGCCCAGAAAATCCTCGACATGCACGTGAAGTTTTCTTTTGCCCGAAAATTCAGCTCAGTTAAATTTCTCTTTCCCCAAAATCTATCATCCTGCAAAATCTTCAGTTTTCTACCAATCCTCCAACAACTAATTGTACTTTCTTTCGATTGCCACCGAAAAAATCCTCCACATGCATCTGAAGTTTTCTTTTGTCCCAGAAATCGGCTCACTGAAATTTCTTTTCCTCCAAAATCTGCTCACTTTAGGGATTTAGGGATGACTGCTGTACCGAGTTATCATCTATGGTACAGCTTCCAAAACCTACTATTGCCAGCCTTATATATACTTCTGTTTCCGAGTTTTGCCAGCATTCAGCTGAGCAAAGAAAACATAGGCACGCTTCTAAATTCTCTCCTCCTATTTTGAACTGCAATTTTTTTTTAATGTTCCTACCTTCTGTTTATATTCTCTTCCATTAATTAAAGACTATTATGTGTTTGATGTTATGCATAAAAGAATATAATTATGATGATAATTCTTCGGATTAACTTATCTTTGCTTTTTCTTCTGTTTTTTAATTTCAAGGGTTGCCCGACTTTTAAGAGGTGCCCTACTGTGAAGGCTGAAGTTGGGTGAAAGAGTCCAAATATCTGCGGATCCCCAAGAATGTAGTGGATGGAATACAATCAGCATAACGCAACAGATGCATTAGCAAGGTTAGCTGTGTATTTCCTAGCAAAATGGGAGTTGATGAACATTGACATGTTGGCTCTAGAAGTGAAGTGTGATTATTTAAAATTTGAAACATATGTGTGGATGATCAATATTTGACCAACCATGTCGATATGTAGCGTCGTGTACTCGGTTATCAAAGAAGAAAGTTTTGAACTATAGTAGCCATTTGTGTTCCACCACTGTTTTATTGCTCTAGGAGTGTTTGAAATTTTGCCGTCTACCTGAGTTAAACGCAATAAAAGAAGTGCTGGGAGCATTTGCAGTTTTTGTATTTGCCGAGAACTTGCCGTCTTTTCATCTCATTTGCGGAAGAAAACTTAAGCCAAAGATGACATCTTACCGTCGCAAGTGTATTCATTTTACCACCGTTGTATTCATTTTTGAGTTCGGTTGGTGCTATTTTCTGCTGATTAAAAATAAATGTTGCTCCACCTTGATGAGAGGTTGTATTGGTGACAATTGAGAGCCGCAAGAGAGAGCTCACTACTGTGTGTATGGTTTTGCATGGTAAAATGTGGCCGCGAGTGGGTGGGGCGCAACAACGTCCCAGTGGTAAAGTAGTGCCACTTGAGGGTCCGTCTGTTTGCTTGTAAAATAATTTCCCCAAGAAAATCTTTTCGCTAAAAATCATTTTCTTGAAAAATTCGCATTCTAATATAATTATCGGTTAGTATCTCTCTACTACTACTATAGACAATCCATGTTAAACACCACAATCAATTTGAGAGTCAAAAAAACGGTTAAAAAAAATCTTTTTAAAGCATTCATAGAAAATTCTATGAACAATTGAATAAGATAATGTAACCAACAATACCGTTGATTTAGATTCACTGAAACCTTTGCAGAAGTTTGGTTTCCATTGGATAGAGTAAAACCTTTTTTCTAGAAAAAAAATTTTTGAACGCTTTTTCAACCAAACATCAGAAAAAAGGGAAAACATTTTTTTGAAAAAATTTTCCATTGATACAAATAGACCCTAAGCAAGCATGTTTTGATAGAAAATTATTTAAAATAATTTTTTTAAAAATCATTATTTTTTTAATATGATGTACGTTAAATAAAAAAATAATTTTGAACTTGTATCCTAGGATGGAGAAAAATAATTTTTAATATCATTATCCCTAATATTATTTACCTCTTGAACCTTAGCAAATTATTCTCATTGTTACAGATTTAGTTGATCATATCAGTTGGGCCGCTGCGTAGCACGGCCAGAACCATACTAGTATAATTATAACACCACTCTCTCAAGTCTCAACTCAACTTTTCCAAGAGACCGACCGACTGTTGACGATCATCTCATCTGCATGTGGATTTGTTCCTTATGTCAGGCAAAACGGTTTTATTTCTTCAAACATTTCATTCATTTTCCCACTATTAACCTAAGTAGTACCTAGAAATAAATTCAATCAAGGAATCGCCCTTGCAACTAGTGCCTTCGCAGCAATGTAATATTTAATATAGTGATCAATTTTGCAGCAAAATGTACTTGCTAATCAGCACTACTTAATTAGAACCGATCAGTAACTTATTATTAGTATAAGAAAGAATTTTGGGAAACGATAAAGATTGAAAGAAAAATCCAGCCAGCCTGTCGCGCCCCATTTTTTTTTTTTTTTTTGTCAGCATTAGCCCGACTGTATTTTATTTTTTTTTTGCTCTCTTTTGGTTTTTAATACTAATAAAAAGCACAATTTGATTGCAATATGTACACTACTATTAGCAGCAGAAAGCACATGAAACATAATACAAATACGTAGAAATACAAGTACAAAAAGATCTAAAAATCAATCGACCACATAAATATCATTTGAAAATCAACCAATACAGATCTAAAAATCAATAAACATGAAAATAAAGTTGAATCTTCAAAAACTATTTTCTATCAGATGAATCACAGTAGCGTGTATGTAATTCATCCTTTTTTTTTTTTTTTGCCCTTTTGAAGTGATCCAATTGTATTTTCTCAGTTAGAATTCTAAGTGCTGTTTTACAAACTAAACAGGGGAAAAATGCTGTGGCACTTTAATTTGTGGCAAGGGTCGCTATCTTGCCACTAAGTAGGAAAAGGATGGCGTGTTTATGCTATCATTGAAGGTTTCCCGCTACCGTCGTCTTGCCCAACTTCTCGTGGGTCTTTTACCCTTTCAAAATACACAGAAGGGAGTTGTCGTCGCAGGGAAAATATTGGCTAGGCGGCGGATGAAACGACATGATTGATGATGAATGGACTCGGGACACGGACGGTTGCACCTGCCAATTTTGGTCATTATCAACATCATGTAACTTTCTTTGTACATCGTGTAATTTTTTTTTCACAGGATGTATTTTCACAACAGATAGTGATGAGATTCACACTTGACACGAAAATCGAATTACATGGTATAATCTCAGCCGCACAAAATTTTGAGGGTCAATCTTGACCCTCAACCGTGCAGGGTCCCTGCCCCAAATCCGATGATGAATGGAATACTGACCGGTGTAAATTTTCTGGTACTTTAAAGGTGGGGAAAGGACTTTTTGGTTGGACCGCTGGCTTTAGTGGGAAAAAAAGAAAGGCTAAGTTACGAGTCAGCATCTCTTGTTGTCTTCTTCTCGACTATCTCACCTTCTTCTGGCTTCTTCTTCTTCTTCTTCTTCCTTCGCTTGTTCCACCCCTCCCCTCCTACTTCGTTCTCCTGTGTAACTACACTACTGTTTTCTACTCATCCTTGTCACCTACTTTCATTATATGTTCCTTTCTCCACCAATCTTGGAAAATCAAGGTTCTCTTTTCACTTGGCCCTCTGTCAAAAAGACTATTGGCTTACTGTTTCTGCAGCTCTGCTTTCATGCTTAGTCATAGACATTTCTCGACCAATATCGTTCCGAAAGACCTGCCTTTTACGATTAAGATGCAGCGGACTGAGTGAACTATGGAGTGCTTGACAAATGACAAGATGCTGGGTTGGGGTCTCTTCATCCTGGTTTAGACGTTGCCATTTTCCCTCTTCCATAAGAACCCTTTTCATATTGCAGTTAATTCGTCAGTAAGCCCCTGGAATAACCCGACAAAACACCACCCAACTGTGCTATTCCCCGGCGCACCGAACGATTGTGGGCATTTGTGCCTCTGTGAATGTATGCCAAGTTGACTGCTTCAGGAGCTGTCTGTGTCACCTTTAGATTATTCTATTCTTTTCCACCTCTCTCTTGTATAAGTAGACACAGAAAGATTGGTCCTTGAATTCTCAGAATTTTTTTTCCGCATTCTTTGCCGTTAATTTCTGCCCTTTCTTGCCCTCACAAAAAGGGTAAGCAATATGTTTGCTCGCTTGAGGATTCATAGCTGTGGATCGTTTTCACTTTTATCTTTGTTCAGTTTATGCTCTTTCTACTACCCGTCCCTAGTCTTTTCCAGCTCGTAATAATATTTTTATCCCGCTGTAGGAGGCATTAATCTCAAACTTTCTGTTGCGATTAAGCCCTGAAGTTTGGGAGCATTTCAAAACATTGCGCATTAAAGAAAAAAAAAAGAAGAAACATAAAATGAAAGGGGCTGTTTTTGTTGCTCTGTCTGCCACAGTTGGCAACTTTTTGCAGGGTTGGGACAATGCTACTATCGCAGGTAACTTGTTCTTGTGCTCTAGTTTAAAATTATAAACTTTTAAATTCTGAAATATTTTCAATCAGTGTCTGTTGGAAGATAAGTTCCAGGTGCCGTTCTTATTTTCCAAAATGAATTTATTAGTGTGTTTCTACTGTCTTTTCTGTCTTCAAACGTGGTGGATATTATCTAGGTAGCTCTATTGAGGTTTTATATCATGCTGTTCATATGTATGAACCAGTTAAGTTTTTATAGTTTTTATTTTGATTTTGCTACTTTTTCATGCATATTGGTAGGTGCTGTTGTTTACATGAAAAAAGAGCTTGATTTGGAGGCTACTGTGGAAGGGCTAGTTGTGGCCATGTCACTCATTGGTGCTACCCTCATCACAACTTGCTCCGGCTCCATATCAGATTGGATTGGACGACGCCCGATGCTCATTCTCTCATCTTCCTTTTACTTTTTCAGTGGCTTGGTCATGCTATGGTCGCCAAATGTTTATGTCCTACTTCTGGCAAGGCTACTTGATGGATTTGGAATTGGGTTGGCAGTCACTTTAACGCCACTCTACATATCTGAGACTGCTCCATCAGAGATAAGGGGATCACTTAATACTTTACCGCAATTCGCTGGTTCTGCTGGAATGTTTTTGGCCTACTGTATGATATTTGGGATGTCCCTGATGACCTCACCAAACTGGCGGTTAATGCTAGGAGTCCTTTCTATTCCTTCACTAATTTATTTTGCATTAACAGTATTCTATTTACCTGAATCTCCTCGATGGCTTGTGAGCAAAGGAAGGATGCTTGAGGCCAAACGAGTTTTGCAGAGACTTCGTGGCAAGGAAGATGTTTCAGGTGCATCTTTATTTTATTTTATTTTTGTTTTCCCCATTCTACAACATAAGTTTATGCATAGGTATTTATGCTAATCTGATTTCAAAATTCAGCCTTGCTGTAGATGAATGGAGTTTACCATGTTCCTACATGAACTAGCTTGTGCAACTAAGTCGATGATTTGTTGTTCATTACAAGTTTGACCTTTCTCCCTCTCTTTGTAACCCCCCCCCCCCTCCCCCAGGGGATGGGGTGTGATGTACTTGATGGGTTGCAGATTGAGCACAGAACTTTTTCTCTTATTCCAATCTCATACATATATTCAGAAAACAAAAGGAGAAACTTTTGCATGTAATACTTGTATTAATGCTTCTTTTGTTTGCAGGGGAGATGGCTTTGCTTGTTGAAGGTTTGGCAGTTGATGGTGAAACATCTTTAGAAGAGTACATGATTGGTCCAGCTGATGAAGTTACTGATGATCAGGTTCCAGCTGCTGGAAAAGAACAGATCAAATTGTATGGATCTGAAGCAGGCATGTCTTGGGTTGCCAAACCAGTCACCGGTCAGAGTACTCTTGGCCTTGTTTCCCGCCAAGGAAGCATGGTTAACCAAAGCATTCCTTTTATGGATCCTCTTGTGACCCTTTTTGGCAGTGTCCATGAGAAGGTCCCTGAGATGGGTAGTATGCGTAGCATGCTGTTTCCAAACTTTGGAAGTATGATCAGTACAACAGAGCCACAGGCCAAAAATGAAGAATGGGATGAGGAGAGCCTTCTGAGGGATGGGGAAGGTTATGCATCAGATGCTGCTAGTGCAGACTCTGATGGTAATTTGCAGAGTCCATTAATCTCACGCCAAACCACGAGCCTAGAGAAGGACATGGTTGCTCCTCCTTCTCATGGAAGCATCCTGAGTATGAGACGTCATAGTAGCCTCATGAAAGACAATGCTGGAGAACCTGTTGGTAGCATGGGCATTGGTGGTGGTTGGCAAATAGCGTGGAGATGGTCGGAGAGAGAGGGTGGAGATGGAAGAAAAGAAGGTGGCTTCAAAAGGATCTTTATGCATGAAGAGGCAGGCCCAGGGTCCTTGCGTGGGTCCGTTGTTTCATTTCCTGGTGGTGATGTTCCTGAAGATGCTGAGTTTGTCCAGGCTGCGGCTCTGGTAAGCCAACCTGCTCTTTATTCCATGGAGCTTATAAATCAGCATCCAGTTGGACCAGCAATGCTTCATCCATCAGAAACCGCTACAAAAGGTCCAGGTTGGGCTGCAGTTCTTGAACCAGGAGTTAAACGTGCGTTACTTGTTGGTATGGGAATTCAAATTTTGCAGCAGGTAAGCAATATGTTGGCCTAAGTTGTTCTCTTCAACTTTTGTGCTTGTTTTCCAAAATGAGAAATTGACAAAAGCCTATATCCAAGTCCATCTGTTATTGTTTTTATCTCATCATTGTAAAATGGATTTGACAGTTCTCAATTTGTGAGCTATATACTAGTTATCGCCTGTCTGAAGTATCATCATGTCGCCTGAGATTTTTTTTTCCTGTATTTAGAATTTTCAAAAATTTTGTTCTTTTTTGGTCTCCAAGGAGATTCTGTTGTATTTTTTTTAATCTTGTTTGGTATGGGTTTCTGCTGGACTTTGAATTCTCTTGGAAGAGGTGTGTTGATTGTTTGTTGCCATAAAAGCAGCAAGAGATCTAGCTTTGTACTTAGCCCTCAGGATTGGCAATCTGCTTGGCTTGGGTAACAACTGAAAATTGGTATGCGATAATTGGGCTTCTGGAGTCGTGACAAAGTCACTTTAACAAAATTTAGCACCCAATACGTGTCTTGTATTTTCCTCCGTTCTGTTTTAGCATCAACTCTAATGCTGCAACTATTGAAAATCATGGTAGTTTTGGCATCAACTTCTTTTTTATGCACTCCCTGGAGTTCCTTCAACAGATAATTGTTTCACTAACATTTAGTGCGTATTGCATATCATGAATGGCAAGCCTCCTTCACCTTTTGGTGCTTCACTGATTTGTATCTGATCTGTGAAACTTACTAACCAGGAGTGCATCTTGTCCGATGTCTTGACTTTTTTCAGTCTCGGTCTTATTGTGAGTCATTGTTTGTGCAGTTTGCTGGAATAAATGGGGTAATGTACTATACTCCACAAATCCTAGAACAGGCAGGAGTTGAGGTTCTTCTTTCCAATCTTGGAATTGGATCAGACTCTGCTTCTTTCATTATAAGTGCGTTAACAAACTTTTTGATGCTTCCATCGATTGGTGTTGCAATGTGGTTCATGGATCTGTCTGGTAGAAGGTAACTTGTTTATCATTTTCCCCCTCTTATACAAGGTTTATCTTTTTATTGTGCGTATTATTCTCAATTTTGCTTCGCTAGTTTGTTTGTGTTGCATTTAACACTAGAACCGACTTATTCGTCAGCACATCTAAAAAGCATCTCCTACTTCAAGCATGGAAGTAAGATAGCGTTTCCATCATTTTCCAGAAACCATTTAGAACTGTTTTGAGTTATGCAGGACAAAAAATTTGAATATGAACTGCACCATGACTTGTGTTTTTATCCCACACTCTTTGAGCTGCTCTTGTTTATGAGCTGCGGCTGAATCTTTGGCAAAATATGCACCTCTGAAACAAGTGCATTAGGAGAGCTACCATTCTTTGTAGGTAGATTGTGAACCACGGACTTAGATGACTTGGCAGGGCATCTTAATCATCATTCTGTGTCATCTAAAAGTAACTGAAATTGCATCTCTCTCAATAACCAACTGAAAATCCTTGAAGAAACCAATCCTTCGCACCGTTAATGCAGTGAAAATGAAGGGGCCCAATTGAAGATACTTGTGTCGTAACATGTAGTAATTAGTGTTGCAATTGATGATGATGCAGCTGGCATTTAATGCATGTGGCTACTCGCATTTCTGTTGAAGAATTACTTGTCCTAACTGATATTTATTTCGATGTTGGAGTTATGGTAGTCTAGATGTCAAGTTTGTTATCTGACACAGGACTGTCCAGGTTGTTGTGTGCAGCTCCTCTTGCTTAGGTTTAACACAAAGTAAATTGTCAAATCACTTGTTTCAGGGCACTGCTGCTCTCGACCATACCGGTTCTTACGGTGTCACTGGTTATTCTGGTTGTTGCCAATGTGGTGGATCTCGGCACCATAGCACATGCTGTGATGTCTACCCTGTGCGTCGTGCTATACTTCTGCTGTTTTGTCATGGGATATGGACCGGTTCCCAATATTCTTTGTGCTGAAATATTTCCTACACGCGTCCGTGGACTCTGCATCGCCATTTGTTCCTTGGTTTACTGGATATGTGATGTCATTGTCACCTATACGCTACCTGTGTTGCTTAGTTCCATTGGTTTGGCCGGTGTGTTTGGCATCTATGCTGTTGTCTGTGTGATCTCCTGGGTATTTGTTTTCTTGAGGGTTCCAGAGACCAAGGGCATGCCCCTTGAAGTCATTACTGAGTTCTTTGCTGTTGGTGCGAAAAAGCCTGCTGCCACTTAAAAAGTAGCTCTACTTGATTGAGATGAGATTTGATTTTTCTTTTTCTTTTTTCTTATTACTGAGGATTCCATCGCCAATTATCATATGTGTTAATTTTATTATCAAGAATAGTAGAAAAATTTTCTCCAGTCCTGTTTGTGTACTGTGTGATATTTTGGTGCTAGCAAGCTGCAGATGGTACATGCTGAAGCACTCATGATGGATGGATGTTGCAGCGTGCTTCATGAGAAGGAAAAGAAAAAAAGAATGGAGAGGAGGAATGCGCAAGGCAAGAGTCATTCTTATATTTCGCTTTCCTTTGTTGTTTGTTCTTTTAAGTTTCTAGTATGATATTTCACATGTCAGTTGGGCTCTACATTTTTTCTTTTAAATTGCTCTACATTTTTTTTTTTTTTTCTTTTTCTAGCAGGGAGGAACAGTAGTATTTAAGAAGCAGGGAGACGGAAAGAGAATTTGTTCTAAGTTTTGAAGTCTCAATCTTAATCACTAAATTAAGGCCTCCTTGGCAGGCTTTGTGTGCTAATTTCATCGTTTTAAATCTCAGCTAAGCCGAAGAAAGGATCACAGACATCATTTAGTTGATTAGTTTAAATTGAAAAAAAAAAAAATTTGTTGGGGCTATCATTCATTGTAACAGTGAGTTTTATCATGTACTTGAAATATGTATTTATTAAATAATATACAAGAAATTATCTAAATAATCACAACCCAAGGCCAAGGGGGGTATCCCTTCCATTATTTTCTCCCACAATCTAACAGGAGAGCTACTTGGTGCCCTCAGTATAAAATACTAAGAATAGTTTCTCCTTGCTCCCAATATTACTCGACAATGCTAAACTTTAGCATGAAACAAAAAAGTGAGGAAAAATATTCAATCTTTTTCAAATATACAATAAAGCATCTAATGCAAAGTCAAGGAAATGGCGACAGATTTAGCACACAAAACCAAATACGAAAAGGCATGTCCTAAACTGCAGCTACGTACAGAAATACCAAATATGTTACGCAGAACCCATCTACAAGTGTAAACTGGAAATTCATTTACAGTTCGATCTCCTCCACGTCGCTTCTAGTGGCCGGGCTGGCCTAACAACTCTTGAAACTTGTAAAACCTGAAAGACGCTACTGATTTGATTGTCGGCGAGCTTAAAACTTTCGAAGCCAGACTTAATACTGCCAAAACGTGATCATAATTCAAGGTTTCTCCTCCTCATCAGAAGCTGGTCCGTCCAAAAATGGATTTTGGGCAGAATCTGGATTTGTGTGCTTAGAGGAACTCCGTTCTACCGGTTCTTCAGGCTTCAAATGAGATTTAAATGGCCTCTCCAAATCTTGCGCAGCTCTAGGATCGATCACTAGTTTACCGAGTTTTTGCTCCTACACACAAGAACGTGACACCAAAAGCTTGTTATTAAAGTTGCCGGGTCATGAAATACAGCATAAGTTACATATGCATAGACCCGAAAAACAACACCTGCGGTGAACAGCAAGAACCATCATCCTTAGACGCAACTAGCATCCATCCACCGATATACAGATGCAAACATACACAGAAAGTAGAAATGCTCACCATTCTCAATCGTAGGACATATACCTATGTGGCATAAACAGCAAAGCAATATGCAAGTGCTTGGTTGATAGTTGATACCATTATGGTCTTTGCCCCCCACCGACAGGAAATGACCTAGTTTAGGACCTCAGGATACCACTGTAGTTCATCAAGAAGTACAAGATAGACTACAACATAGCAAGCTAATAGCATCAACAAAATTGACATTCTAGCTTGAGGGCTGTATTAGGTAATTACCATAAAGATCAAGGCTCATAAAGCTTTGTATCAGGTATACGGATACAAAAGACCCCTACCAAAGGCCACTTTGCTTGATTGAGTATCTTAAATCAGCTAAACTAGCCATGAAGTCAATGTATATGGAATTGTTTTCTCTTTTGTCCAATTATATTGAGGAGAAAGCTTTATTAGGCAGGCTTACGTTTTGCAGTGCTTCAAGCTTCCTCTGAAGAGCTTCATGCTCTGCCTGTATACGGAATGGTACACCATGCTTTTGATACACATTGTGTTGTGCCAAATCTTCATTAATTTCACTTGCAGTGGTTGCAAAAGGATGATTTGCAGGAATCCACCTGACTGTATCAGGGTCCACATCCGGGGGTATGGAGTCACCTTCTTTAAGGAAAACCTTTGGTCTCTTCCATTGATACGCACGTGACCTCCTCTTCTGATGGATAGTTTGTTGGTCCTTTGTAAGGGTCACCGGTGCTAAACGGAATACTTTTCCACACATCTCAATTGTTGAGTTGCTTTTACCAATCTTCACCATTGGATTATTGAATGGATCTTCATACTTGAGGGGCGTTGAGCTACACAGAAAAATTGGACAAAATTCGCATTATAAGCACACAGTTCAGTTTAAGAAACCACCAGGCAATGCTTATGTCTTACGTTTTTGAGTTTTCTTTTGTAGAACTTAACAATCCGCCAACAATGTTAGAAGCATTTGAACTTTAAAAACAGGAATTGTTTCCGAAGCGTACATGCCTCTTCTTCTATCAGATAAAAGAAGCACAGACTATGAACTATTCAAGGACTGAAGTGGGAAGGGTGTTGGGCGTTGCCCCTAAGTCCAATAGTTGAAATATGCTTCTAAAAAGCAGAGAAAGCTGACAGATTCAGATAATCTTTCAGCATATAAGCCCCCCCACACACAGTTCACAGTATCAGGTTTAGAAACCATACATGCCTCTTCTATCAGATCTCAGCTGACCACGCCGGACAAGATCAGCTACAGAGCCAGGACGGCTGTATCTTGACTTACTTGCTGTATAGCTCCTTAACACAAAAAGTACAAAGGCTGCTGCAGCGCACAACCCAGTTGCAAAACTGGGAGTGAAGTGTTTCTTCTTCTGCAACATAAACAGAAGCCAAAACTCAAAGACTAGCAGAACTTAAACACTGAGGCACATATTGTTTCTCACTTGAAAACTCTTCTTGGATAAATGAAGAAATCATTTGATGCAAGGCAGATAGAAAAATACAGGCTATCATAAAAGCAGCAACAACGTAAAACATTTCTGAGTATAACAGTTATGATATGCTGAATATATAATTAAAAGAGGGCTAATGTAAAACTTTAGCAATACAGTGAGAGTCCCAGTAGCTGCAAAGACAATAACCCCGTCCCTATAGTATTGAATGAAACCATCGACTCATCTGAAAAGACTGAAATTAGATTCAGACTGACAATTCACTCCTTTGACAGAAGCAACGAGCAACCCAGAAAAAAAAAAAAAAATCTACCATAGATTCTCAATTTTTACAGTCCCATTAAAAGCTTGCAATTTGATCATGCATCTATCATCAACCTTTTAAAAAAAAAATAAATTTTGGCACAACTCTGAAGCAGTGCAAGACAAATTTTTTGGGTTAGCTAGTAGTTGAAGAATTGAAGTTAGTATAAGAAACACAGTCCTATTAAAATGTTAGCAACAGACAAAGCAGGATGAATTTGCAGCATTGGAGCTTTAAAAAAGAAAAAAAAGACATTTCACGAAAAGCAGACATGACATGAGATAAGAAATCCTAGCAAACAGATATAGCAACTAGTAATGAAAGCAATTACCGGGAGGATAAAAGTGGGGAGAGAAGCGACGGCATGGCGTAAGTTAAGAGTAGGATTGGGAGAGTTGAGTGCGGATTGAATTGGTGGTTTGTGAGGAATGAGGGTGAAGAGCTGATGTTGAAGGCGGTTGTTGTGTTGATCGCCCTTTACCGGAGGAGGAGGATCGCTTAAGGCTCTCACCGCAAACTTCCGCTTCAAAGTTTTAGTTGAAGAATCATTCCATCTTGCACAACAACCAGTAGCGGTAATACTACTGCTGCTACTACTAATCATGCCCAATTCGGTTCTGAATTCCAAAAGACTACGGAAATCCCGCCGCTTTTTTTTTTTTTTTTTTTGGAAGAACAACAAATAAATAATAATGAAACGCATCGAAATCAGCAAATCGAATAACAGAAAGTGAAAGCAAAAATACTAATATACAAGTTCAAAATTAACATTATGATTATATGATGATGGTAGTTTTACCTGGAATGAGGGTAGGGTATGAAGTCGGAGTTGTATCGTGGACATTGAAGCCATTATTATGCTAACAAAAGAGCAAATCTCATTCGCCCTAAAATTTGAAAACAAACAAATCAAAATCGAGACATTACTTAAATTGGGGGAGGAGAGAGGTGGATTTTGGGATGATAATATTAGGCACTATTACTCAGTCCTTACGACTACCACCACTAGTTAAAGCTAAGCAGGTGGGGAGAAGGTGGGAGCTAAGTAGATAGGAGGGCGAACAAGTCGTCGACGTCGTCGTCGTCGTTTCGTTTAAGGATGTTGCTTTTACAGTATTCTTCTTCTTCTAAAACATTATTACTGGAGTATTAATATTCTTCCTTCACTTTCACAGCACTTTTCATTTCCACCCAGCAGTTTGCGTTGAGACTGAGAGGGAACGGAACTTTTGTAAATTTATCGCCGGCCGGACGACGGACCAGTAGATAAAAAGCCTCCGACCCAACTGCCAAAAGCGTGGGGAAAACGAGAGCAGTGTGTTTTTTCCTCTGTTGGAGTCACTACCACGTCGTCAACCACCTGAACGGAAGGAGGAATGGTGATAGATTGATTTTAACGGTGTTGATTGAATCTTCACGATAACAGATGATGGATTAGGAAGGACGCTGTGCTTCTTCTGCAGGGCCAACCAGCCCAGTAACATCCAATCTCTAACTCTCATCTCATCTGGGCTACTCCGCTTCTGTCTTTTAGCATATTACTTAGTACTTTTATTCACTATATAAGTAGTAGTATTTGTTATAGAAGAAGATGAAATGATCAAGGTTTTGGCCTCCTCCTCTCGATCTGCATTTCGTCCCTTGTGTTACAAACATCCCCAGCCCACCCCCATATTTCCCGAAACCCACAATCTTTTTTCCCCTTTTTCTTTCTTGATGATGGTGGCAAAATCGAAGCAACATGGTGGTAAACAAAATATGAAACAAAATAATAATAAAGTTTTCACCTCACTCTAATCGTCTGATTGATTGAATCCCAAAATCGCCTACTAACCAATTCAGCAAAATGTAAAAATGCCTTGTCTCTTCCCCTCCTAGTATCTTTTCGAAGATAGTACTAATAGTAGTGTTGTTAGATCCAAACCGAATTGGCTAGTTTGACCGATCCGACCATGAACCAATCTTCTTTTCGAATTGATTTGTAGTATAAAACTGTTTTGATTAAAAATCAATTAAAACTGTAAAAAAATCGGTTAAATCAGTGAACCGGTTCGACTAGTTGATTCGATTCTTGAACTTTTTTTTCTTCTTTTTCCTAAACATAATTTGAGTTTACCCAAATTATAACACATTCATTTATTAATTGGAATATAAAAAGCCACCCACTTAGTGTAAGTACCAAAATCATTCGTTTTTCTGAATGATCTCTAAACTAAAATATTTTCATCCCTACGATCGTATCAATTTAGCATCAGTAATTCCAACTTACATTATTTTGTTTTAATTTAGTTTTTGAAGTAGTTTTGATGAATGGACATATTTTATCCATGAACTTACACTTTTATATATAATTATTAAGTGTATATTTGATTGCAAGTCTAATATTTTTGGAACATTTTATATGATTGGTCGAATATAACCAATAACTTAATTTCAACATTTTTAAAACTTATAAAAATATAAAATAATTATGACATCATACTGACGCCAACGAATTTTTTGAAAATAGTCTGATCGATCCGATTAGTTGATTCCTGACCTAATAGTTTAGTCGAATTGCTATCCGGTTCGAGTTCAATAACATTGCTAATAGTGAATGAATGTATTGCAAAAAGAATTTCTTGTTTTGGAATGATGTAAAAAAAAATTTTATAATCTAATTTATTCTATTTTATATAAAGAAAGGAGTCTAAAGAAATTATACAAGAAACTATAAAATAGAGAGTTAGAATTCTCGATCTACAATTGAAAAGGGGTTAATCTTTTTTGAGAAGCCAGCCACTGGCACTGCTCTATTATATGTCTCATCTCAGTAGTAGTAGTACAATTTACAAAATCCTTTTGGGAGGGGTTTGCCTGGCGGGGGAGGTAGTGGTTGGTATATATATAGTAATGATTATTATAGCCAATTGGGTGTGGGAGCAACAACGCAATTGCCTTATCCATCACAAAATGAAGACCATAAGAATTCCTGGTTCAGAAAAAACCCCGTAATTGGTCCTCAAACGATAATCCTACATGGACGTTTCTTGGCCGCAAAAGGCCTCTTCGTCAACTCAACTCAACTCAAATCAACGCTTAACCAAATCAAATACTCCCACATTCGGCCTTTTTGTATTGCTTGCTACTGCTGGCTACACGAATGAACTGAAACTGACTAATCGCACTAGCATATTAATGCTGCTGCTAGTCCTACTATATTGATCTTGATCTTCTTCCTGAAACTGGGCTCTCTTACTTAACACGGCTTCAAATTGAATCATGGCAGCAGAATATACAGGCAAAAGGAATTACAATACCCAACTACTGAATGAACTCGAAGCACTCAGCCACTCCCTGTACCATTCCCACACTTCTACTTCCACAACCCGGAGGACCGCCTCTCTTGCTCTTCCCAGAACCTCCGTTCCTCCAATCTCCTCTGCTGCTGCTGACAACAGCTCAAATAATGACGACAACAAACAACAACTCAATCCAAAGCCTCGATCCAGGCGCATGTCCCTGTCTCCCTGGCGCTCTCGCCCCAAGCTTAATGATTCCGCCGAGGAAGACCAGCACAAAGGCAGGAGCATCCCTAACAAGGACCGTTTCAGCAGGTTGGAGGACCAAGAAAAGGCAGCTGATACTTCTGACAAGAAAAGCCTCTGGAGTTGGAAGCCGATTCGAGCCCTCTCCCATATCGGCATGCAGAAGCTGAGCTGTTTGTTCTCTGTCGAAGTTGTCGCAGTTCAAGGCCTTCCGGCCTCCATGAACGGCCTTCGCCTGTCTGTTTCTGTTAGGAAGAAAGAAACCAAGGACGGAGCGGTGCAGACCATGCCGTCGAGAGTTCAGCAGGGCGCCGCTGATTTCGAAGAGACCTTGTTCATCCGGTGTCATGTTTATTTCACCCCTGGAAGTGGAACCCACGTGAAATTCGAGCCTCGTCCTTTCGTCATATACGTCTTTGCAGTTGACGCCGGAGAGCTTGATTTTGGGAGAAGTTCTGTGGACTTGAGTCACCTCATTCAGGACTCCATCGAGAAGAGCTTCCAAGGTACGCGGGTTAAGCAATGGGACACGAGTTTTAATCTTTCAGGAAAGGCCAAGGGTGGAGAACTTGTTCTGAAATTGGGTTTTCAGATTATGGAGAAAGATGGTGGTATTGGGATCTATAGTCAAGCTGAGGGACAAAAATCAGGAAAAAACAAGAACTCCTCATCTTCGATTGCCCGCAAACAGTCCAAGTCGTCCTTCAGCGTCCCTAGTCCCAAGTTGTCCAGCAGAGCTGAAGCTTGGAGCCCTTCACAGACTGGAGCAAGAGCAGATCTTCAGGATATCGATGACCTGAATCTTGACGACCCAGCTCCCGCACCCCAGGCTTGTCCACCTTCCCGCAAGTCTGGAGTTCCGGATGCCAAGATAGAGGACGATCTCCCGGATTTTGAAGTTGTGGACAAAGGAGTTGAGTTCCAAGAAGACAATAACGGGAACGAAGAAGAAGCACTATCCGAAGAGAACTCTGAGAAGAGGTCAGTCTCGAGGGAGGTTGTAAAAGAAATCGTCCACGAACAATTCCATCTCACAAGACTGTCTGAGCTTGATTCGATTGCTCAGCGGATAAAAGCTCTTGAATCGATGATGAAAGAGGAAAAGGCAGAGAAAACGGACGAAGACACCGAGCCACAGAAGTTAGATGCAGAAGAGGAAACCGTGACGAGGGAGTTTCTTCAAATGCTGGAGGATTCAGAAGGCAATGAGATAAAAAAGCTTGGCGATCATGATGAAATCCCCCAATCGAAGTCGGAAGGGGATGAAGACTCGGAAGAAGCTGAGTCGAAGGTCTATATACCAGATCTCGGAAAGGGATTGGGTTGCATAGCTCAGACAAGGAACGGGGGCTACCTGGCAGCCATGAATCCTCTGGACACTGCAGTTGCGAGAAAAGACGCACCAAAACTGGCAATGCAGATGTCAAGGCCCGTGATTGTTCCATCTAAAGCGACGACCGGATTTGAGTTGTTCCAGAGAATGGCTGCTGTTGGCTTTGAGGAACTTGGCTCCGGAATTTTGTCTCTGATGCCTATGGATGAACTCAAGGGTAAAACAGCAGAACAGATTGCTTTTGAAGGCATTGCCTCCGCAATTATCCAGGGGAGAAAGAAAGAAGGAGCCAGCTCAAGTGCAGCTCGCACATTGGCTTCCGTTAAATCCATGGCAACTGCATTGAGCACGGGAAGGCAGGACAGGATTTCAACAGGAATATGGAATTTGAGCGAAGATCCGGTCGTGGTGGATGAGATTGTGGCATTCTCAATGCAGAAGCTGGAGGTCATGGCAGTCGAAGCTCTGAAGGTTCAGGCAGATATAGGTGAAGAAGAAGCCCCGTTTGAGGTTTCCCCACTGAGTGCAAAGCTAAGCGCTGAGGGGGGCAGCCATCCGCTGGCTTCTGCAATTCCGATTGAGGACTGGATAAGAAGAAAGGCGGTCGGAAATGAAAATGGTGAGTCAGGGAGCATAACAATCGCTGTGGTCGTCCAGCTGCGGGATCCCCTCAGGCTATACGAAGCGGTTGGAGGTCCAATGATAGCACTAATCCATTCGAGTGCTTTCAATGACGCAAAAGTAAAGCCCGCAGGCAGCTACGATGATGAGGAAAAGATGTTCAAAGTTGGAAGCTTGCAGGTTGGGGGTTTAAAAGGCAGGAGCGGAGGGAGAAAGACTGAATGGGACTCTGAGAAGCAGAGGCTGACGGCGATGCAGTGGCTAGTGGCGTACGGGTTGGGAAAGGCAGCTGGGAAAAAGGGGAAGCGTCAGGCGTCCAAGGCCAAGGGACAGGAGGACATTCTCTGGAGCATTTCCTCGCGAGTAATGGCTGACATGTGGCTCAAGGCAATCAGGAATCCAGATGTCAAGTTCACCAAGTGAGAGAGAGAGAGAGAGAGAGAAGTCATCATGGTTCTTTCTTACTTACTATGGACGTATGAACTATGAATGAGTCGTAGTACTATACATTATACAATACAGTACTGTATGTATGTATGTATCTATCTGTCCCCCCCCCCCCCCCCCGGTTTTTTTTGTTCATATAAATACACCAAACTCTAGTTTAGTTAGTCGGTCCTCGTGTTTGTCGTACCCAATTTAGTAGCCAAAGAAAAGGGGTAAATCAAATGCAAGGACAAGGCGGCATCGAAAAATGTCTTCCACTGTCGTCTCTCGTCTCTGTTAGCAGCCACGGCATGGCCTCCATCCATCCCTAAAGGCCTAAAATTGTAGTCAGAGGAAGTTTATAAATTAAAAAATGATTTAATACTACACTACATGAAGAGCAGCATGAATCTGAAAATAGAGAGGCGTGAATTTAGCATCACCGACCAAATGCTACCGTCCGCACGTGATTGTGTATCAAGAATACCAGAGCTGAAAAGTATAAACTGACAGTCCATCCAGAAGAGGAGTAAAGGCCGGAAAGATTGATTATTTGATTTGAGGGCACCGTATTTTCTTTTTTTTCTTTTTTTTTTTTTGTGAGGGCCACCGTACCGTACCGTATATTATAACTCAGTCAAGAAAGGCATTAATAAAGCACTCCAACCGTATCATATCTCGATGAATCTTCCAGAGGTTCCTCATCCAACATCCGCCCCTTACATTCGTAAACATGCATCTCGCCGCTATTATTATTATTATTTCTACGTTTCTTGGCACGAGACGAGACTATGGCCTTCTTTCGGATCTTGTTCTGGTTCAATGAAAAACTCCAAACATTACAAGGGATAGTAGAAGTGGTAACACATTCTCGACTAATATCCCTACCAACTAAGTTCAATCATAACAAATAAATTGGATTCTCCGCTCTGTTCCGTGTTCACAAGGCCCATACGGGCTGCCGCACTGCTTTTCTGCAACAATAGATTCCGGTCACCAGACGCTACCTCTCCGGGCCTCAAACTTAACCAAACAATAAAATATCAAAACAAAAAGACGGACCACCATGGCCATGGGTCAAAAGGGAAAGAGGCATCCGGAGAGATATTACCGCTGAGCTACAAAACAGCGGTCCTCTTCACTTTAGCGAGGACAATTCCGCAACATGAACACATTTTCCTCGAAATGGTAATATTGGGGGCATAGATGACATAAACTGAACGTATTTTCCACGGAATGGTAATATCGGGCATATAGATGACATAAAATTAACGTATTTCACGAAATCGTGACATCAAAGCATTTCTGGTGCCACGCATCAATGCGAGAAATGATATCTCAGTTTTTACTAATCATAATCCAACAAAAAATGGAAAATTCCTTTTCTTTCGTGAATGCCAACCTACTCTCACAAATCATATCTTAGATTCCACCTTCCATTCATATCAGCATTGATTGTCCAGTTGTTTTCTCTAATCTGCATATATGGAACCTAAAACAACAGTGGAAGAAAGAAGGGAAAACAAAAAAAAAAACAAAAACAAGTCCATTAAAGACACCATACACATACAAAACTAAGTAAGTGACAAGTTTACAACATACAAAACTACAATGAAGAGAGAATAAAAGCAAAACAAAGCAGATGAGTGATAGCAATTTTTCCAAAAGTCCCACCTTTCCTTGTTCTTCTTGTATAAACTTGCAATAGATAATTGGGCCTCAGCAAGGCATTCTATATTGATTTTCAGTGTTAATAAAAAGGGTAATAAGTGGTTCTCTAGGCCTTGCTCAGGCATCGTCTCTTGCTTTTCCAAGTAAACAAAACAAAATGAAAAAATATTCAAAAAGAAAACGTCTAAGACATGAAGGACAAGCTAGGTACGTAGGAAAAGAGCAACCAAGATCCCTCCTTAGGAAGAAAAAAAAAAATCAATGTCTCTCAACTTATATGCTTCTTAAAAAGAAGATATGTATTTTCTATATACCACACAACATCACGCCATAAACCATAAGCATTTTCTAAATGCATCTAATGTCAGATCTTGGTTTTGCTGTACTTGGAACTGTGATCTCCGCAATCCAAAGCTAGTTCTTTTGTCATGTCAAACTATGTTATTTTGTTTCATATTTCCTACCTAAGGTAAGACCACTAGATCTTGTAATGCTTCTTCATCAAAAGGATCTATTGCTCCAACCCCATACAAACTCTCTCCAGGAAAGGTTTGAATTAACCACATTCTGCAATATGGTTTTACTCAGTCCATTTTGACAAACATGGTCAACCTCCAGTAGTCTTTGTCTTAATGTTTATTAATTAATTTATTTATTTTGATGTATCATCGTCCAGCCAAACCCAAGAATGTTTCTTTTGCTTACTCTATTTTATTCGCTCTGCGGCGGATTGATCCTGAATACCAAGACTACCACTTCCAGGCAGCCATTGACTTTCAAAATTTATGAAATTAGGCGTTGATTCAATTTTGTTAAGAAAAAAAATGAATTGGTGACTATTCCTGCTATCACCACAAAGAGAAGGAAGCAGAGCTGATGGAGTTGACAGCTAACATAGTTTAGAGTTGCTCAGGTTTCTTCCTTGAATCTGGGAGGAGAAAGTGTTTTAACACATTGATTTTGTAGGAAGCAGTTAAGAAAAGATGAATACCTTATCAAAGACTTCATAACCAACTTTTAGCTTGACATCCTGGTCTGTTTTCAAGTTGAAAATTATCCAAGAAAACTCGGCTGCTCCTCTTGACCTTTTCTGTTAAAAGTAATAGAATGTGCAAGAAAGAGAGGGAAAGAAAAAGAATCCTCAAAACTCTAAGCATCATCAAATGACACCGTGAAGCAGAAATGAAATAATTTCCATCAGCTGTATGAAAGCCAACTATTTGAACATACTATCCAAAAAAGCAAAAAGCCAAAAACAATAATGAAAATTTTTTTTTTTTTTTTTTTTTTTTGAAAAAGGAGAGGAAAAAAGGTACCATTTTCCAACTGAATAAACACAATTGTAATCATAAAAAAGAAAGAGGAAGGGAGCAAAAAGGAGGAGGAGCAGGAACCTGTCTAAATTCCTGGTCAACATCACAGTGGCCCTTAACATGGAAGTTAAAAAAGCCATTAGTAGTGACTGGAAATGCCTTCTTAGCGCGGACGGTATAATGAAGCTTATCCTGCCTATTATATTTCAATCCAACTCCAAGATCTGCTGAAAGCTACTAGCACCACCCCACAAGCAGTAAATTCATTTGTCACAATTCAAATAGACACAAATTTATAATTTTTGTCCAATAAAAAAAATCTAATTAATAAATAGGGAAGGGATTACTAGTAGGATTAAGGATAATAATAATAATCCTAGAAAAGAGAAAAGAGCAAGGAAATTGGTTGAGAGATTTACACTGGGATAAAAGTGTCTAATCAGAGCAGTCAAGCAAGTTGGGGCTCCGAGTCGAGTGTCCAGTTCTCCGTGAAGCTAAACCCACCATAATAAACATGAATTTCACAACAACCAATAATAATAATAATCACAATAATCATAATAAGGGAGAGAGAGTGAGGGAGGGAGAGGGCAGGCACCTGCAAGTGAGTATTGGAGTCGATGGGCAACTTCTCCTTGGCATGGATTCTCAGAGCTTTCGAATCTCCCCCATACCTAATTGAGGTCTCCATTGCTGATTACCCCACCCTCCAATCCCCTCCTCCTCAACTGCTACGGCCAGCAGGCGGCACTCCGGCCTACCCGCTTTATATGTTATGTGTTAGGACTTCTACTTGCAATCAAATACTCCTCCTCCACACCCGACACTCGTCTTCTTCCCTCTTTCTCCACACTCAACAATTACAGATAGGGAACGCTGCCAGCAAGCGGGCCTTTATTATTTACATTTTCCCTTTTTTTTTTTTTTAACCCCTCCCTTCTTTTTCTTATTTGGATCACAATGGGCTTCCTTCAACCACCAAACGAGGCCCAACTCTCACTCACGATTAACCTGCTCACCACTCTATTAAAGAAAATAGTCAATCTCAACTCTCCAGTTCAATTTTTATTTTATATTTTTTAATAAGAAACGAGTGACACTTAAAAAGCAAAAGGCATTATATATATATATATATATATATATATATATATATATATATATTACAAAATAGGGATGACATTTAAAAAGCATAAAAGAGAGAACATACAATTTAAACTCGGGACTTAAATCTTTCTCAATTTAAGTTCAAGTTCAAACTTAATTGAGCTCATAAAAATTTTAAAAAATTATTATTTTTAAGAGTGGATGAAATGGACATTTCATTCTAATATATATATATATATATATATATATATTTAAAAACAACATATATCTTTAGCCTGACGAGCCTTATGGTCCATTATTTATGGACTCCAACTCGAGCTGGGAATTGATCGATCACACCAAAATCAAACCCTTTTTTTCACCTCCAAACACCCCACCATACTCCAATCCCTTCTCAACTCCATACGCCCCACCACCATTGCCTTCGGCAATGAGATTACTGCTCTGCACCTTTTTAAAGTATCATCGACTGCCTCAGAGGGTTAAAGTAGCTGTGATGTGAAGCCTGTTACTGGGACAGGGTGAATCAAGGGAGAAAATTCCTGAACGCGGGAGGAATCCCATACCAAAAAGACATATCTGCACCTCAGCAAATCTTGGCAACATCCTGTCAAGTAGATTGCGGACATGGCTTTTCCATTATCAAAATGGCAGCACCAATAAGCATTTGCTAATAGGACATTATCACCTCTCACTAAACCGTGGGATCTCTGCCAAAGTCCTTCAGAAGTTTTCACAACCAGAAATAATGCCCAACTCCAAAGCCAAACACCCCAAAAAATGAACAATACTAATACTAGTTAAGACATCATGGCAGCCATAGCTTCAATTATAAAGTCAAGCATCACCTTACTGAAAACAATATCCACTATGGAAAAATGACACCAGTAAACTGAATGTTAGCCCGTCAAATACATAATGTCCCTAGTTAATGCAAAACTTTTTTTGATCCAACCCATTGTAAGCGGAGGCAAAGATCTTCAAGTTGAGGAAACCACTTCAGGCTTATGTCTGTTCTCCAAAGGACTATATCTCATCAATCACCTCAAGAAGATCATCAACTTCCAGTCTCAATGCTGTAATTTTCTGCTGGATTGAAGCCACACGGCTCTCGGTATCCCGTCCGCCAGACCTTTTCTCAAAAGCATCAACCACTATGGAGTGTTTTAACATGAGCTTTTCCTGGAGTTCTTTCTCTTTGACAACCAGTTCATCCACCTACAGAAACAGCAAGCAAGCTTAAATATATACCACTGGAACAGCATGGACACTAAACAACTAAAACGTACCAGGTCCTCCTATACTATGCGATCAATAAGGTCTTGAAAAAGTACTTGATTCAGAGAAACTAAGGTGTGATCCATGCAAAAGTTAAAAAGTCGCAAAAGCACATAGGTGATAATAACCTTGGGCAGAATCTGAGCAGCCTGTGGAGAAGACTGCAAGAATGCTAGCAAAGACTTCAACTCCTTGGAAAGCTCCTTCAGTGAACTGTCAGCCGCTTTTCGTGCAGCTTTGCAAGCTTGAGCATCACCAGTCCTAGAAAGATCACGGAGTGATGCTTCCAGCTTATCATGGATTGCCAAACATCTGCTCATAACACCCTGGAACTGCTGAATAGCAGTTTGTACCTAAAATCATGGAGAGCAGAGTTAAAAGTCTACCTTGTGTTAATATGTTGCAGTCACCAATCTAATCAGCCTACCTCATCCCATTGCAATTTTGCTACATAGGAAGCTGAAGACTTCGATATTGTGAAGTCAGCATGCGTGTAGATTATGCAAGCAACAAAAAGGAAGAAAAACCCAGAGATTAACATCAATGGCTCCCGAAACAAAGAAAGATTGTTGAATCTGTATTTGACCTGTAAAAGAGGAAAAACTAATATTTAATGATTAAAATTTGACAAACTCAAATTGGTTAAATGACATAATGCTTCCGGGAACACCTGGCAATTTTGTAGACATTACAAGCTAATAAAAGGTCTACCTGCACATGATGCTATTTTCCTTTCTAAAATACACTAAAGTTAAACACAGCAACTACAGCAAATAGAAAGGCACCCTAACATCAAGATTAACAATAACAAAGTGAATATATTTTTATCCAGCCATTCTTTTCTAACCTTTCCCATTGAATCAAACAGCATTAGCCAACCTTTTCTCCCTTTTCTAAAATAAAATTACAGTCACAAAGCCCTGTATGGTCTAGAAGTTAGAACCCTTTCTTTGTACCTCAAATTAACTTCCCTTGGCAAGCCAAAACAAACTTAAGTTGCTAACTTGGACCGATTTGAGAACTCCAGATAAATGGCATGGTTCAAGCACCATTTTTACCAAGAAAGTATTGTGTATGTGAAACCCAGCCAACAGATAAACCAATTTCTACGTATTTCTTCGTGTGTGTGTGTGTGTACATGTATGTATATATATATTCCACGTTCAGCATTCCTAGAACCCTGCTGCACTTGTACTTAGCAAACAACATGATTTACTAAGGTGGCTTATATGTCATTTGTACGTCTCACTTTTTGGAGTAATCTAAAGCAGCTTAATCTTGTCACTTTGGCTTTCAGAATTGAGTTCAAGAGTGTTCCAGCAATAAATTGATGAAGAATTACCTGAAAATATTGGTTGTGCTCTGGGACGACATTTGTCTTTTCCAAAACAACTACTGGTCTACCAACCATATCCAAATGGGAAAACTTCATCTGGAAAGAGCCATAATGACAATGAGCAGCAGATCGAGGCACAACTAATAAAAACCATCAAAAGCATATATGTATAATAGACCTGCAAACCAACAATACCTCTTGCCACT
Source organism: Coffea arabica (assembly GCF_036785885.1). Lineage (NCBI taxonomy): Eukaryota > Viridiplantae > Streptophyta > Magnoliopsida > Gentianales > Rubiaceae > Coffea > Coffea arabica. Next base: position 1,794,623 of record NC_092329.1, read on the forward strand.
CTTTGATAGGAAATGGCACAGAAACAGTTATGTCTTTTGAACCCTCTGGTAAGATAACCTACACCAGAGAAAGTGGCCACCAGAAATTACCAATTTTGCAAATGAAACCTTAATGCCGTATATAAATGCAAATACTTCAGAAAACCCAACCATAAATACAATTCTTGAAACATAAAAATATCACAATATGCCAATAAACTTGGATACAAACTACAGAACCTATCCAGATAAAGCATGTAATTTCTAGGCGCTTTAATCATATACATTTCTGGAAAAGGGCTTAGGAGTTGATTGACTTAGGCTCAATCTGAAGTTCTGAGCAGAAATGAAAATCCAGTCGGCCCAGATTCTCAAGACAAATTTCACTGTGGCTTCTCAATCAAGTAGAGAAATGCTACACCTACTTTGGACGTAGGAGCAACTCTTAGGCAAGCCACAGCTTGTCATAATCTGTAGCATTTTTTTTATAGACCCGTGTTGCAAACAAAATACTAGAAACAGATACTCAGCAGAAATGGGAGGCAGAAGCTCCTGCTTTGGCAGTTGATCCTCATGACAAAAAAGCAACTAAGAAAAATATAGAAGCTAAATCCAGAACAGAAGTGTTACAACAGCAATACCTTCACAATGAGATTGTCAATCACCAACTCATTCATTGGAGAGCCAAAAGAGATATTTAGAAAACGTTGTCCCTCTGACTGAAACAAGAAGTCATGAAGAGGAAGGCCATAGCCAATGGTAAAAGAAGTTTTCCAGCCACCAAACAATGGATACCTGGGTTCGATTTCCAGCAGGGTCTGCAATTAGAGGGGAAAGAAGATTTAGTGAAATCATCCAATGCACCCAAAAGAAACTTTGCTTTCAAATAGGCCTATATGACTACCTTAGTCGAATCACCCCATAAGTTAGATGTTGAGATATTGCCGATCTCATCCCTATAATAAACAGAGTGAGCCCTCGGGGGTAATTTGGCAATAAGATGCCTGAATGCTGATGCACCTCTTAGATAAGGTCGAGCCTGATAGTCTAGCCTGTAATGTCAAAACATGACAAAACGTAAAGCTTCAACATTGGATGGAACAGAACATGCCAAAACTGAAAATAGAATATGGGAAAATAAAAAACCTTGAAAACTCGCCAATGCTCTCTGCACCAGCATGGATTAGATTGTAGTGCTCTGTGATTTGCACATTACCCCAGTGGGAAATCTCTATCTCACGCACCAAGTCTTTAGCAACAGCAAAAGGTCCATTGCTAGCAAAATGAACCACTATCGGGGTGTACGAGAAAGGTGGAATATTCTCATAAGGTCCATATTTGATTTCTGAACCAGAAAGCTTTGCATTCTCAAGCTTTGTATATGATTCAACCCTTGGCTCAGGCAACTTAACAGTAAAGGACTGTGCCTTGACCACATAAGGAGAGAGATAATAAGCACTATCCTGGAACACCACAAGCTGGGCATCAGCTTGAGTGATCTTCTCAGGGAATGGTCGCAGTGCATGCGTGAAAACTGCCCTAATCTCAAGTGTCAACTGCCCCCCTTTACCCAATTCCTTGGGTAGAGACGCAGAATACCAAGCCAATGAGATGGGCATTCCTTCCGGGTTAACAACCTTAATAGGAAGGGCCTGGGAAGAACTTTTTGATTTCCCTTTCTCTTCAGTAGTAGTTGCCGTCAAGAAGGCCAAATTTTTGGACTGATGATCGGGGAAGGGCAGCAAAACCTCTGACACACTATCAGTTCCATTGTTTTCCACCTGAACAAAAATAAAAAATAAAAATAAAAATAAAAAAGATTCGGCAGACAAGCACTCTCAAAATGTAAGCTTAAGATGAAAGAAATCCAAGAAAAAAAACACATAAATCAAGTCATGGTGGCCGTTAAGTAGTAGAAGCGAATAGTGCACCTTGAGGGTAGTAAATAAGCGGACGTGCTGTGATGTCAAATCAACCTGCAAAGGAAAGGCACGGGGAAGTTTAACTTTAAGAGCTCCGCAAAAATTATGGTTGAGTATAACTACAAAACTCAAATATCAGTGCAGCTACGGAGCCGGTTAAAGATGAGTAAGTCTGCAGTTTTAATCCAACAATGAATCGTTCGAGAAACTCCGCGATGCAGAAATACACTTTAAACTTTGTTCAAGATTATATCTTCTCCAATTATTTAGTACCAGCAGTAAATTAAACGATCTCCACCATACTAGCTCTGACTTGAGCAATTGTGCCATCAAAGGTTACTTTACACGAATCCGCACTCGGAAACGAGAACATTAAGTCCGATAGTAAGCCAGTCCTTAATAAACCCTCCATATAATTTCCACACCCCAGAAGAAAAATAAAAAGACTAAACACGCACGCACGCACTAACATAGATATACATACATATATATATATATATATATATATATAGCAGGAGGGAGGGAGAGAGAAGAAGAAGTTAGAAGAGGTACATACACGTCGATCGACCTTGGAGATGACAAGATCGGACAGCACAGGTGCGAATAGTACGGAAAAGCTGATTGCTAATAAGACCAATGATAGATCACACCCACCAATTTTCCTCATCTTTCTGCGTCTTTTTCTTCTATTCTTTTTTATTTTATAAATTTTGCACCTCTGGAGATGATTTTGACAAAACGCAGCAAAGTTAAAAAAAAAAAAACTTCAATGATGGTTGATGGATGAAGTAATCAATCGATTCTGAAGGAGAGGGGGGCGGGGGGAAGAAGAATGGAAGAGGTGGGGACGACGGCGTTTAACGTCTTTGCTCCGTCCTCGGCCACCAGCAGTATCTCCCTCAGTGATGCGGCTGCTATTTGAGTGAAACCGGTTACTCTCTCTTGAAACTGGTTTAACCCACCTTTAACTGGAATTTTGCGACCCAACCAAATTCAGATGCATTTACCGAAATGCACTACATGTGTTGTCAGAGTGTGGTACTGTGGATTTGTATTTGTATTTGTATTTTAAAAATTCTTCCATCCAAAGTCAAAGAATTGGCCTTGTTTAGCAAACAAGTTTTTTGTCAAGTTCTGTCTGCCACAAGTTTTGAACTACAGTAACCTCAAAAAAATTTTCAAAATTTTTAAACCATACACTTTAAAATATTAAAAAAAAAACACTTCAAAATTTTTTGAAAAAACTTCCATAGTAAGTTACAGTAAAGTTTTAGATAAACACCCAAAAAATTCACTTGCCAAATAAGGCCAAAATGTGGGAGAAATTATGCAAAAAGAGAGAGCTATTTATCAGGAAATAAATCATTCAAGAAGTCCCTCTTATTTTGTTAAAAAAATGATCATGTGTAATTCACATGATGGATTCAAAGTGAAAAATGATAAAAAATTTAAGTTGAGATCAAATTTTACCGGCTTAATTGTATAAAAGACATAAAGTTATTATTTAAAAAATGAGGGACGAAAAATTTTTTTTTAACAAAATATAAGAAACGTTATTAATGATTTCACTTCATTTTACACCAAATTCAATGAAACGTGTTGTAAAAGATTATCCTACCTACTGATCAGGACTTGCATACGCCTTCAAACTCATCACAGATTTTGTGCACATTGCAAAGAATGTCCTAATCATACAGCAATATGCGCATTAGTAGTAAGGTCGCTGAAATAACTTGATTCAGATGGCATGGATTAATCCAGTATTGTGCTTTTTAAACTTCAGATGTGACTACAGAAGATCTCCGGATTAGATGAGAAATCGTAAATTTTTTAGAGTCCAAATTGCTGCTCTAATTAATGATTCCTGTTGGCTTCAAAATTGGAACCAAAACCATGAAAATGGATGAGAACTTAGAAAAGAAGATTGTATAACGGTAGCATTTCTAAGGCACAAATCCAATGGTGGTAAAACTGGAAATATTAAGCCTTGCTTGGATAGCCATTTTTCACCGAAAAATGGTCTTGTTTTCCGTGAACACATTTCCCAATCACCTTTTTACCTCACATACATCAAATTGCTACAGTAATTTTTCAACGAAAAATCCATGGAAAATGCAATCCAAACGCAACCTTAGAGTGCCAAACCTAATTACAGAATCCATCGCACCGCACCACCGCAGGAACGGATGCGATTTTGCACCACCTACTAGGATCATTACAATTACTAATCAGAAGCAGTTAAACCACACCAGTTCCCAGATGAGAAGCTCCAACTGTTAAACTCGTTACAAAATGGGAAAAAGACATATGCAGATATATGTTTAGCACAAAAGAAATTTCTTCTCCATTAACCTGAATACAAAGTACTCCTAAGGAGAAACAGACTAATATAACTCGATCACCAGACTTCCATCTCATAAGCCCGGCAGCTGCTGGTCCTCCATTCAAATGTAACCAACTCTGCATCTAGCATCATATTTTCAGCTGAGAGCAAAACAAAAGGCAACTTAGTAGATGGAGTAGGAAATCAAAGGGACGTAACCCCTCTCTCATAATCACCGTCATTGTCCTTCCGGTGGTTTTACTTCTAGGAGCTCAATGTTCAGATCAAACGTTGCCCCTGGCTGTAAAGTTATATCCACAAACTCAGTCATATCAGCACAAAGATCAGAATCACATTTACACCCATGTTATAACATATCAAGACCTCCTAAATTAAAAGATAAATAGCGACTTTTTTTTTTTTTGTGGCCATGGTGGTGGGGAGAAAAGAAACCTAATAGAGAGAGTACTAGATGAGATAGCTTCATATTACTCCCCCCACTTTCTTAAATTGACAAAGTCTCTTTTCTTTTCCTGAATATATAGGAGCTAGGATCTTAATAGCCCCCCGATGTTTTTATGCATTGGGAAGTTTTCCATGTTGAAACCAAAAGAACAGTTAACCTCGTTTTCACAGGGTAGGCCAATTGCCACTTAGGTAACCAGTAACAACTAACAACTGCTCATTGGCTAGATTTTGGTTACTGAAGTTCAAAATCTACCACTTTCTTACATCTTATATCTCCCCTTGCAAAAATCAATAGTTGGAGACAATAGAACATGGAACCTAAATTGTCGAAACACAGTGGCTCCTCCTCTCTCAAGTCAAAAATTCAGGGAAAGGCCACCAGTCCAGAACTTTTTTCTTCTTCGCTTTTGGACAAAAACTAACTCTAGCATCTACTTGGCATGAAGTTTAGGTTTACTTATAGCTCAGACTGGGAATACTACAAGTAATAAGACTGTTCTTGGGGCAAACATATTGTTTGGTAAAAATAAAAAGAAAAACCAGACATGGGATAAATTACCGGTATCTCATTCATTCCCTTTGGGCCATATCCAGCTTCTGGAGGAACAACCACAGTCCTCTTCACAGCAAGAATGAAAAATCAAAAGCAAACAGGACATTAGTAAGAAGACTGAACATCGAACACAAGAAACAGAGGCATCTAACAAGAAGTGAAACTACAATTGCTTTTGGTGTCAAACTGTCACTAAAAATAGAGTGCATCATCACCTTTCCCCCAACTTTCATTCCTTCAGTTATTGTGTACATGGCCTTCGGAGGCTTTGGTGCAGCCTGTGCAGAAAATAAACCATTCGGATTGTCTACAAACTCACGCTTCCGTTCTTTTCCTGGGAGAGCCCCAACCTGGAACTCGTAAGGCTATTTGAAAAACAAAACAAGTTTCAGTCAGTAGTTATTCCATTCACCCCTGAGTTTCACAATATGCTCCTGCATTAACTGACCATTATGGAATTATAATGCTACTGTCGACAGACAAAAGATAGAGAAAACCTGAGCAATGATGCGATTTCCAGCCAAAAGCTTAGATTCTCGACTCGACACTGCTGTAATACCGCGGTACAGGCAGTCAAAATGAACCTATAAGGGTAGATTACAGAAGGTCAAAGTTGATTTCATTGGCCAGAAGCAGATGATAGACAGCAACCAACACACCTGCACTATTGATCCTTTTTCAGCAACAGGACCCCTTCCTTCAACGATATCATAGTATTTTAGTCCGTCATCTGTGTCAAAAGAAGTTATACAGACCAAACAAAAACAGAGATGGAGTGCTCATGCCTGATCATATGAAAACTACCAAATTTGCTGGAAAGCTAAATTATAATACGACAGACTTTATTGCAATTAATAGTGAATGGATACTTCACCGCCTTGTTTCATTTGACTCGGACATTATTGAATAAATAGCTCTCACAGCTTCAGTGCAAAGTACTTTTTCAAGGCACCTAGACAGTTTGAGCTGAGATTATCAGCCTTATCCATCTCAAAGCAAAAGCAAGAAACCTTTAGATACCAGTAGTTGAAATCAAAACTGAAAGCAAGGAAAACAGCAATGGGTAGGGAGGCACAGCTCTAAGTAAAATTTCTTGTGTGGTGACACTGTAAGTGATATTTGGGGAAGAAATTTCATTCATTTATTTTATCCTAATATCCAGAGATGTAGCCGGAACATGACATTAGGCAGTCAGTAATTAGTCAATCCTCGGGCACTAACAGAATGCAAAATAAACAGAACCACCCTCAATTTTACTACTTCACATTGTTCTCAAAATCAACAGAGTATTGTGATATCTGTCCTCAGTGCCCACCCATAAGAGAACCTTAAACAGTTTTCCAACCATCACTAGGCAGAAATTGGTCTAGAGAAGGAATAAGATTCGTTCATCAGAGCCACGGCCATGTGGGAAAGTATGGTTCAAATTGCCTGCCATGGTGAATCGTAAAGCAGCAAAACTGGAAGCTTAGGGCTAAAAAGAAGATTTCTTTTCCCACCCCAAGCCTCACACTCATGTGGAGCTCCTAAAATTTCGTCAAGCCTCACAGAATGAAATTGCAGTCTGACTGGTACTCTACAATCAATCATCGAAGTATATCTCTTCTCAATAACACCCAAATATGGTACACCAAAAGCAAAACTGGCAAATCATTGAGTTCTGGCAAATCCAATTTAATCAACTTGATCTGAAAAATTTGTGGTTTTAGGAGGAAAATTCTGAAGAGAAATAATCAGATGAGCAAATTTTAAATGACGATGGGGCTAGGAAGTTTTAGGCTATGGAAACAAAGAGAAGTGCATCTTGCGGAACAGTAGGAAAAAATGAAAATGAAAATTCGAAGAGATAAGGTGCGAGCATTAAAGAAAGGAGTCAAGAACACAACTTTTGAGGCTTTTCGCAGCTCAAAACAACGTAAAGAACGATTACCACTTGGGCCTTAAGATTGCTGCTTACTGGTCTTTATTGGCTACATGATTCGAAGATTACATAGAAAGATTCCAACATAACAAACAGAGAGATGAACCAAAAGGTGAACGACTACAAAATTAGCAAAAGAACAAACCAAAATTAGCAATGAAATGCTACAAAACAAAGTCACTCTCTTGGGAAATACCATAAAACAAAACAAACACAGTGAAATACTACGAAATCAAAGTCACTCTGTTGTGTATACGGAAATTAGCAAGAATAAGTGAAATAAAACAACAGAAAGATGAACCAGGAAAGACTGACAGCTGGTGAGGTAATCTTCGAGAGGAATGGCCTTTTTGGTGCGCCTCTCTCTGGCTAGCAATGGATGGATGGGCAGAGTAAGGTTGAGAGGAGGCAGCAGGGATATCAAAATTGCGGACCTTCTGGAGATGATCATGGGCACTGGCAGCACAACAAGTTGCTTTGTTCGGCCGGTGGCTTCAACCGAACCATGCCAAGCACTGCTAATTCTACTAGTAATAAAGCATTTCTCCAAGCTGTGGAATGAAGCCATGGAACAACTCCAAATTAACCACCACCAAGGTCCAAGTTTTTCTTGGGTCCTTTTCCCTCTTTCGCGATTTCTGTTCTGTTAGCATAAAATGTGTTTATCCATCTGCATTATCCGCAACCCCGTTTGCACTGAATTTGTGGCGACTACAAGCACTCAACCATCATCCGCTTCGTCTTCGGTAAATATTCGCTTGCAGGCTATAAAGGGTCCACGGATTTCATTTTTGGGTAATTTTCATAGACAGCCCCTGAGGTTTTAGAAGTGGCAAGTAGCGACCAAAAGTTTTATACAAAATTGGGACGTGTCCATTCATGATTCATCCATCATTGCGTGAACAATTTTATACGGAAAAAAAAAAAATACTGGTTCACCTTGTATTTGCCTTTCTTCTTATTTTTTCCAATAAAATCACTTAGAAGAAATCATTTATACATCGATCGGTAGTGTATATACTAACGAATTTCTTTAAATATATGATATATATATATAATTTTTAATGTTTAAATTCAAATTTAAATGATGTGATATTTATTCAATTCCATCGACACATATATTGATAGTATAGAAAAAATTAATTCAATTAACCTTTTATATGCTGACAGGACGGGGTATATATATATCATAAATGATATATATAATATATATTGTTACCCCGTTCTTTAGAAAAAATGACGGTGGAATTCTTTAGGAATGCAGTTTTGACTCAGTGGCGTTGGTGCCATGGATTTTGGGGGTTCATTTAGACAGCACAGCAGTACAAAATCATCCATCCTGAAATGTAAAAATGTGAAGAAGACGCTGAAAAAGAAGGAAGAAAACTCTAACGAGCTGAGCTGGCCAGCTGGGGTTGGTATACATTATGCTATGAACAGGTGCAATTGTTCTCTCTTCCACCCAAACAAAAGAAAGAAAGAAAGAAAAAAAAAAAGCATCAGCAGCGGCAAGTAAGAACTAAGAAGGGCTTTTTGACCTTTTCTTAGGCTAGGCCTGGCCCCCTCATCCACTCTCACAATAAATAGTGATACACAAATATATGGAGTAATATACAAGAAGGGTGAGGTCAGGAAGTATGGCTATCAAAATGGGGTTCCTGAGTGTCTGATCAGGGGGCGCTGAGCAGATCACCGACATCGTTGGGAGGAGGAGTATGAGGAGGGTCGGGAATGTCCACACTGGCAGTGATGTTAGCCGCGCTGCTATGCTGCCCGTGGGGCTTCCGCAACTCCAAACCACTCATCTCCAAGCCCGACGTCGACGATGGACCTGCAGCAAGCTTTGGGGAATTCTCGGGCGATTCGACGGGGCTCCCTCCCAGCCTCTGCTTTTGAGGCGTGCCGGGCTTGACGTTGTTTTTCTTTTTGGCGTTCAAAGTCCATTTCGTGAGCGCCTTTTTAGTTTGTTCGTCGAATATGGATTTCTTAATATGCGAACCCATCTGAGAAGAAGAATCAGAAAAAAAAAAAATTAAGCACCTCTCATTCACTCACTTAACACACCTGATCGTTCGAAAGTGGATCAGAAGAAGACTACAAGAGCGTAGCTGACCTGTGTAACGAGAGCGTAGAGGGGAAGTGTGATGTAGCTGCACAATACTTGGACGGCTACCCTGCTCCAACATATTACTTATGAATCATGAAACTTATGATTAATGATAAAAAAAATAATAATAATTTTTGTCAACCACGCAAACATCAGAGACTCCAGTCCCTTGTTGGCTGCTAAGTAGTAGTAGTAGTAGTGTTACTTACCCCATGACAACTCTCAGAATGGAAAGTTCGAGGCCCTCGTAAAAGCACGAATGGATGCCAAATTCATACTGCAACACAAAAACAAAAAAAACTACCATTATTATTGTTATCTGCCTGATTCCTCCAACTGCAGTAAACGTAAAAAGTAGAAGCCACTTTCATTACCGTCGTCCAAATGAGGAATGTTATCTCGAAGGCATTCTGCAACATAAAAGACAGAACCCAACCGAACCATAATTAGATGCTACCGTACCGGCAGAAAAAAGCCAACTTATGTTGAAAAGAAAGGGCCAATTTATCATTACATTATTATGTTTTGTACCTGGAAGAGGGTAAAATGGATAAGATGTAGGATGAGATGAGGTCTGCTGAACCAAAAGTGTCTGTCTGAGACTTGAACAAGGGGTATGCCCTGGACTACAGCATGTCTTTCTTGGATTTCAACCGCCATCTGTGTTATAATTGCCTGCAGCTTCGTGCCAACTGCTAGTATGGTCTTTAACCAAATTATGTTAGTTATTCCCACCTCTGTTCCTTTTCTGTATTCCTTTACCTTTTTTTTTTTTTTTGTTTGTAAGCACCGGAACAAAGCACCGGAACAAAGCACCAGAACAAAGCATAAAACTCTTACCACTAGGGGCATTAGAGACAGCCACATCATAATCTGTGATCCTGAAACAAGTAATATACATGGAGTTGGCCTTCACCTTACGATGCATCCACACACATAGTTTTAAGACCTCATCTCAAATATATATATATAGGATCGACAAAGAGTATACAATGGGGAAGGAAGGAAAACCCACCGCCTACATTGAGTAGCAGATAGATCACTGCTGAAGCCCATAATGTTGGACTAGAAGGAAAATTTAAAAAAAAAAAAAAAAAAAATCAGATGGGGCTTATTTGTGGCTCATATCAAAAGCAACATGTTTATTTCAACCTTATACTGTAGCTCTAACAATACATAAAAAAAGCGGTACCTGATTCCCACAACGATCTTGAAGTCATCTTCTAACGACCTTCTGATGTATTTTTGAAAGTCAAACTTACTTCCTGGAGCCAAATGGACCTAAAGCAGCATAAAGAGTATTATTATGCATATTTCTGAAAATCCAAGAATTCAGAAATTCTGGATTTTAAGAAACTTTACCGAAATGAATCCATGGCGCATGGTCATGTAGTCAGCTTTACGAACGGACCTAAAAAATTGTCGGTAAAAGCATACCTGAAAGGCTTGAGCTTGTTAACAGTCAGGTCAAAGTAAGGACATTTGAAGATGGTAAATCAGAAACTGCATCAAATATACTACGTCAAGTCTGCCAACAGCCTCTTGGGCTGCTGGTACCACCAAGACATGCCTCCCACCTTGCCACTTAATCGTGGCGTCCTCCGACAGGAAAATCCCGTCGGCTCCCCCTCCCCTTGGACTACACAAGATCATACTCAGATAAACAGACCTTCATACTGAACAACACAACTGCCTCGATACTTTCCGTTGACAAATAGAAAGGATACAAGCTGTTCCTACATGGTGTTTCCAAAATGGAGACATATAACGGTGGACAATTTTGCATGGAGTAAAATTGAGTTTTCTACTTGAACTCTATTCTGATTCACAGAAATCTAATTCTCAGCCAAAAAGAAGAAATTTAAAGACTGTCTGATGTCAGTAAAGCAAGATGATATTATTGTCATTTCGTACTAGTATAGTATAATACATTTGTTGGATTATGAGAGAGAGAGAGAGGGAGATCTGGAGAGAGTAGCAGCAGCAGAAGCATGGAATCAGGACCTCATCTAAGTAATCCTTGGGTTATCATACCAACTTTTAGAACAACTTCTATGTAAATAACAGTTCCAGGACAAGTCACACTTGCATCCATTCTTTGTCAGACATACAGACATAAGTTTAAACCACATAGAGTAGGCAATGTATTATCCCATTTCTTTTAGTTTGTGAATGTGCTTCTTTCTTCTATAAGGGCATAAACGGAATATGAAGAGAATTTATTGACTGCGAATAGGCATTTTGCAGGCGAAGTTACACCATTTTTAAGGGTATAAAAAGTTTGGCCATTTCCAGAAACCAATTTATTAGGAAAATCAATGGTCTTTCTTTCTGCTAATAATGATTTTACCATTTTCTAGTAGTTGTAGTTCGCATGTGATCGGATGCTCAAAGTAACCTCCGCTTAAAGTTCATAGAATACAAGGCAAAAGAATAAGGATCACTGGAGTTATGAAACTCAAAGGATCAATCAAGAAGAACGCTACTACGATGAGCATGAAATTTTATCTAAACAGTGCAACATCATTTTAGGGTCATTTATTTCTACCCTGGAAAAATGGAAACACTGAAGCGACCCATAAAATGACATTAATTGTTCTTACAGGGTAAAATAGTATGGGGTTTCTGGCCATGGAACCAGTATTGTCTCTAACAAATGATGTCTCGTGTGTAAGCCTGAATCTTGAATTATCTGCAAGACAGGGACACAAAAGAAGCAGACAGTTTTAGAACAAAAGTACTAACCTTACCATCCTTAGGGTCTCAGATTATCCAGGGACAATTGACGCACTGTAACTTGGGGGAAAAAAAGACGTCGAAAAATAAAAATGTAACCATCAGACACTACCGTTGGATGCTTCAGTTTCACGAACTGCCTCCCGTTCCCATTCCTTCCATCCACGAGTCTATGCATAATACGAACCACTTAGTAGAGATCAAATTCAATGAAGACACAGGGCAATAAAAGATGGTCTACATTGGAAACTCAAGCGTATGATAAGGGAGAACTTCTGCTGACCAAAGCAGGTCAAATTAATCTCAGGACATCTCCTAATTCTTCTCCTACTCGTGTGCTACTGTTTGTGCCAATGTTAAGAAGACCATACCACATGACAAAAAGACTTTAAAGAAATCCCACCTGCAATCTTCCAAGGGTCATCGTCATGGCACCAAAAATTACATGGAATACGGCCAAGAAAAATATGAAGATATGTAGCTGGTGCAACCCATTGACAGATATAACAGGTACATATTCCTGTCATGAAAAATCTCTTCTGTTTTAGCGCCAAAGAGAGAAAATCCATAGTCGGTACACAATGGATGCTCTTATGAAATGTTCAACATCTACGGATGTGTAAGTCTGAGAATTGGTAATTTAAATGCAGATGAAAATCTTACCATTACTTACACTTGTACCTGGAGACTGATAGAAGATGCTTCTTTGGTAAATACAGATGTTATGCTCAGCTAAGTAAAAGGGGACTCTCAAATACATATGTTATGCTCAACTAAGTATATTCTCACCAGAAAAACCGTGAGTTGTGTATTTTGCTCTTCCATGAGCTTCCTACTATAGCAAGTTAACTGAAAACATCTGGATGGTACCGAACTCATGACAATTCAATCTGGGCAATGTGCACTGTGCAATTTTGATAATAGAATCCAGTACCACTGTGACACTTCGGTTTTTTGGTACTGGAAATGTATCATACAACTCCTACGTCGTCTTCAAATGGATCCTTTTAATAGATTCTTCTTTCCTTGTGTCTCTGTCTTTCAAATGGCATGCATCTTAATGGAAGCCATGCTAAGCAGTGTTCCCCAACTTGAGGATAGCATCCTTGAAATATTGTGGTCTCAGTGAAGCTTTCTAAGAGATTAGCTCTAAAAGTCTTTGCCAAGCCATATACTATTAGGAATTCTAATCCTATGTGACATTGCATTTCTGTTCAGATAATCCTTTTCAGAAACACATCTGTAATGCCTTAAGAGACAGAGAGACAGTGGAGTAGCAGTTAACTTAAAAACTGCAAACCGTAACACTATGCGGCGAAACAAGATTCCCATCTTACCCCTAGGATGATTCTACCTGAATATATGTAAACATTCTCAAGTAACTATAATTCCATGATCCAATCCCGTTGTTACTTCCTCAAATTTGGAAAGCAGGAAGTTGGATCCACACCAAGTTGAATTTCTGTGTAGCACGTGAATAAAAGGAATGATATTATTCAAATTACAGTCCATCGTAGAGATATATTGGGTGATCTTAATATGTCAAACATATGAAGGTGGACTCCTTGTCAAAGTGCATCAACATTAATACTTTTTTCCCCGATTGCACCAAAATTTACCCTGAGCCCTCCAATTCAGAGTTTCAGATTTTCTGCTGATAAAGTAATTTAAGCACCCTACATTGTCAGTTATTATTATTATCTGCAGCAAACCGTGTACTGTATTGTTCTAAATTTGATCATCAGTAGACAGAGGATTCTTACACTTTTGCATGCGGTTGCTGGAGAGTCTGCTGCCAAAAACCTATGGTCATTCCATAGGAGCCTTCTATGATGTTCTCCCTCAACCTCTGGATCTTTATGGGAACATGGTAACATAGTTTCTGCAACCTTTAGAGGAATACAGATTTTGGATATGTAGTTCTGACCAAAAGTCAGAATTAAGGAAATAAATCCCAGAACCATAAGCTCTGAAAGGATAAAAAAAACAGAAAGAGAGAGATGAGATACGAATAGACCATTGGAAAAGTAAGTTGAGAAACCTTCCTCTTGTTACCCCAAAAGTACTGTTAAAAAGCCCTTACCGGCTTTAATTTTCTCTAGAGCTTCATTCAGAGCTTCCTTGCGCTTCCTTTGGAAAGTCTGAAAAGATCAGAAAGTAGGAGGTTCAAAAGCATTGCCATGCATCTAAGTTGACATGAAATATACGTTAAAGTAGCACAGTAGAAACCAGGAAGAAGATGAAGTGTTTTCTGGTTTCAAATATAGAAAGGACTCGATGGCTGTGTATATTTCTCAACCAACCATTTCCCGTATGACAGCTCAATATTCAAACAAATGCTTTTCCAATGGCTATCTAATCATGACAGGACTAAGAGAGCATTAATGTAGCACAATCCAGTCCTTCCAATGTTTGCGGAGGACTCTGTTTTCGGTACAAAGAAATAGTAGTATCAATTAAGGCGAAAGACATTATTTGTTACTCAGTCATGGATGCATCCAAAGATTGGAAACTAAAATGGATCACGCTCCTCTAATCGCTATAAAAGTGATTAAAACTGGAAAGGGCCTGCAATTGTTCATGTACCCGAACCTCTAATTAACGACCCTTCGTACATTAACTAAATTGCACCTAAGAGATCCGCACCACCAAAAAAAAAATTATGCATGAAAAGCACGAGGATTGTTTATTAAATCCATCTACAAAATAAGAACCCCATAGTCCTCGTTCCGATGTATTTCTGCCAAGGGAACAACATTTTTTGTGCGAAAGATCATAACGCTCGGTTTAAACGAGGAACGGAAAGCCGAAAAGAACACGAAGAAGGCGTAAAAAAAAAAAAAAAAGATACATATATATATATATTTAACAAGAAGAAATCGTAGAAGCACCTTCCCGATTCCATGAAGCGCTTTCTCCAACAATATGGAGACAACAACGATGACAGCAGAGACCAATGCAACTGCCCAGGTGGGTGTCTTCTCCAGAGTCCTTCCTGCACGATCTCCCGCCATTTTCTGTTAAGGGGGCCACACCTTGAGTATATATGATAATGATATGGTACTAGTACGATGTTTTTATGGAAGACAGATCAAAGCTGATTTGTTGGTAGAGTAATGGTAAACCCACAACACATGCAAACTAATTCAAGGAAACTCAGGAGTTATGGAAATTCTTTGATGAAAGGAACCATTGATTTCCTTTCTTTCTCTGTTTTTTCTTTTTCTTTTTGTCGGGGATTTTTAGAATAATGGTATTGACAAAATTGGAAATGGCTCCAGAACAGGAGATGCCGGTCCGGTGGCGTTTGTGGAATGGTAACGGTACTGAACCGGATTGTACGGACGGAAACGAAGGAGCATATTTTATATACTCCCTCTGTCCCACTTTGATAGTTCTAATTTTTTTTTCACACAGTTTAAGAAAAAGTAATTAACTTTATTGGAAAAATAAATTTAAATTGCTATTTTTCTGAAATACCCTTCATTAAATAAAATTAGCTTTTCATATATCAATATGTTTTGGAAAATTTAAATGCATTAAATGGGGTAGATTATATTCAATACTAACAATCTATATTAAATAAGGTAATTCATAGTAATAACAACTTACATTGAATAAGGGTATTTTAGAGAAATTAAAAGGCAATTACATTTTTCAATTGGAAAGTGGACTATAATTTAGAACAGACGAAAAAGGATAATAGAACTATTAAAGTGGGACGAGGGGAGTATGTTGCTGCAAATACTATATAGCTGTGAAGTAGTGCAAGTTATGTCGGGACTCTTTTTTTTTTTTTTTTTTTAATGTTCGTCCTAAAAAGGAAGTATGGGTTCCTTAGACAGGATTTTTGGTCTTTTTTTTTCTTTTCCCCTCGTAAAAAAAGAAGTATTGCTCTGTCTCTCTCTCTCTCTCCCTCCTTCCAGATGATGATGATGATGGGAGGGGTCCTAAGTGAAATCTTACTAACGCAGAGTGTTAGTAGGGATTATATTCATTTATACTTGCAACAATAATAAAGAAAAGAAGAAAGGAAGAAGATAGATCACAACCATTCAACCACAATTCCCTCCCTTTGCCTATTTTTGTGCGATTTTCAGGATCTTACCAAACTCTCTCTCTGTCTCACGCTCAAGGTTTCCCAGACTAGAAAAATTGATTAGTCCAATCCAATAAAATTAACCCCAAAAAGTTGACGACTCAGCCACCGCACCACCACCATCAATGTAGATCGACTCCTTGTAGTTGTACTACCAATAACATTTCGTCAATCGCGGACTCCGCCATCAATCTTTTTATCTCTCTGATTTTGACAACAACATATAATGGAAGAAAAAAACAACAATGATAACTGAACTGGAGATCTATTTCTATATATATTTTACGAATCGAAATAAATCAGTATCTTGTTTCCTAAACCTCATTGAAACCTAGAAGAAAATTGGTTTTGCTGCGAATCGCTCGGAACGAACACAGGAAGCTGACCTCCCCGCTGTGTTCTACCCTGCTGATACAAACTTGATCCCGAGCTTCGTTGCGGTCCAGCTGCCAATCCGCCGCCGCTTCTCGTCCCTCCTCTACCTAGCTGCTCGCTCACCAATGGGCCACCAAAGAAAATGGATTGGCCCGTGTACGTGAGCTCAGCTCCAGAAACCTGGGAGGAACAAGAACCAGTGTTTCTTGTCGCTGCAGACACAAACCGCCCAGCTTCCTGATCCCAATACACTGACGACTTGGGGTTTTCCGTAACTCCAGGATTGTTTTTCCTCGCAAGGTTCTGGTTCAGATCATCTCCTACACCAGCCTCATTCCCATTCCCATCACCGGCTTTCACCGACCAAGGTGATTGTTCTGCAGAGGACTGATATATTGGGTTGAAGTGGCCTCTGTTCGAAGATTCCAGCCCCTGTGGGGAAGCAGTGAGATTTGCCGCAAGAGGACTGCTTAAATTACTAATGCTGTGACCACATGTTTCAATATCTTCTCTGCTTGCAAGACTTGGTGGATATGAGCTCTTCGTGGAAGATAACCTTGATGTTCCTGCCCGAGCATTCCTTTCATAAAATCCCTGGTTCGTACTGGTTGGACTGCTTTTACCGCTCATATTTGTACTCGACAAATGATCACCATCATGCTGATGATGTCTAGAACTCACTGGACGAAGAACAGATGAAGAAGCTCTAGCCTTGGCACCAGCTTTAATTGCCTCGTTAGAATCTAGTTTTGCAAGTTTCCATGCACTAATTCGGACTGGACGCTGCGCTACCTTTTTCCCCTTATCAGCTTGTAATGCATCTGGATCAACTGTGGATGGTAAGCGTCCTGGCTCTAGATGAGGGATAATCTCATCCTGTATATGAGACACCAGGAATGGAAGCATCTCAATGCACTTTCATAGCCTTGCTAGACTTTGACATTCCGAAAGAAGACAAATGAAATGCATTTAGCAGATAATGTTTTCTTTTTCTAGTAGATTAGAAAGGAAGTTGCAACTCTGATCTAGTAATAGGTAAGACCATGAACACTAACGCCAAAAATGAGGATTTCATCGAATCCACAAGTCGATTTGATGACCACCACTGAATGCCAACTTCATCAAGTCCAGAAGAATTCAAGATGCCATTAGTTTGGGAAAAAGAAAAGGACGTAGCAATGTGGTGTACGACATTCACAATGGTAGCAATCACTTGACCAAATAGCTTTGCCAAATCTTTAAGGATAATAAACTTATTAAAGAATATGCTTCACTGCATATGGTGTAAGACATTCACAATGGTAGCAATCACTTGACCAAATAGCTTTACCAAATCGTTAAGGATAATAAACTTATTAAAGCATATGCTTCGCTGCATCCCACAGTCATGCACATAAATGTCTGTTAAGAATGTAGAATAAGAGAAGCATCAGCACCTGATGGTCCATAAAGATTCTAGGAGGAGTGCACCAAGCACCTTTATACTGCAAGCCCTTTCCAAGAGAACTTCTACCACTAATTGCAGTCACAGCAGAACTTGTTGGCGATGATGGCAGGCTCTGCTGTTCTTCTCCGTCGATAGAGGGTCCAGGAGGTTCACTCTGGGTCCTCATAGCAACAACATACTCGTATGTTGTAATACCCTATAGAAAAGGTTATGGTTTCACTAAATAATGTTATCAGAGAGAAAGAGAGAGAGAGAGTAAGAGGGAGAGAGACTAACCTTTCTAATCAAAATTATGTGGAAAAAGAACAGTTCACCCAGAGGCACAGTTGCAAGAAAAGAAACAGCTGTGCAGAGTGCCTGTAAAACAAGAAAAGCAAAAAGAAAAGGCACTTAGAGAACCAAAATCTCTCATAAAATTGTATGGAGGTGGCTTATAACACGGCAAAACCTATTTGCTGAATCCTAGATGCAAACTAGACAATCACAAACTTAGTTCACAAGAATAATGCACACACTATTCCCGACAGTTTGGTACTGCTGAAGAAATTAGTACATGAAGTATTTAATGGAAAGTCTCCCTCTTTCATTAGCATTGAACTGTTTGCAAATACAGTAGCAAGGTAGATCATGCAAATCCAACACATACACAACAATCAGCTTAACATTTGACAATTAATATAGGTACTGTATTTGAAGTACAAAGAGATATACCACCACAGTGGCAAATGGGGGTCGAGAGAATCCATCTCCAAGTCTTTCTGTTATCTGATGTTCTGTAGCCTTTCTATCAGCAAAGCAACGAACAAGGACCATAATGCCCACCGCACACTCAAAAGCAAGCTGACCCCAAAAAACTCTCTCAAGAAGGAAGGGTTAGGAACAAGAGATAGTCATAACAAGCCAGAGCTGTGAGGAAAATAACAGAAAACTTGAAAAGCAAAGAAACAATATAAGAGCTTACCCAGACAAGGCTTGCTGCCATTAGGCACACAAAAGTGATATAATTTTTCCTTCCCACACAATTATTTAACCACTGCATAAATCACAGCATTGAATCAAAGTTAAATTTATCATACAGACAGAAAGAAAATGCATTTAAGTGTAGCAGAGAATTCTGCATACACAAAAAAGGTGCACAACGAAAAAAACAATTAAAGTTAGTAGGTAATGAGGAAGAATCCTGGGTTTGAAGCGGTAAAATATCAGATATCAACCCGACAGGTCATATATTTCTTTAATGACTGATCCTTGGATCGCTCCAAACACATCATCTTTTACAATCAGCCTCTTCTCAGCAATAGATGGGAAATTGTAATTCCTCAATATGTCAGTCAACAAAATGAGAATATGTATTCTAATAATATGATAAACTCCAACTTTAAACCAACCCGGCAATGATGATCAAATCCATCAACACATTTGTCACAACTCCGGCAATGTTTACTGAATTTTTGAACCTGCAAAAAGAAAAACTCTCCTGAATGATCTGGTTCCAGTACATATGAGTTCCCACTTTAGAAGGCAAAAGATAAGATGAGGATGCAAAGAGTAAAAACTGTAGAAATTCCTCGATTATGATGTAATTCTCTTAAAAAGTAGCAGCTGAGATAAAATTCCTCTAACTGCTTTCTATGTTCCCAATTTTCATATGTATGTAAATACATCTACAATGATCTTTAAGAGCCTTGCACATGATATGCACTTTTATACCTCAGCATTGCACAATGTGCAGAACAAAGCCTCTTCCTCTCCATTTTGCTCCTGTAAATGGTCTTCATCTTTCCGGCAATCGGCCTTCACGAGAAAACCACAAAAGAGCCCTCCAACTGTCGAACAGCAACCTGAGCTATGTTGTTCGGATTTTCCTTCATTGTTCAATCCTACCTTGCTTGGCTCCTCTATATATGATAATTACATCATCAGACACCAGTAAACTATCAAAAGCTACAGTTACCATCCATGCTTCTTTGAGGATACGAGGACATGAAAGGTAGACTTAACACAACTGCTGACAATGCATTTAAAACTTGACTTTTCCTACACTTAATGCTGCTTAAGTGAGATTTCTGATAATTTACACATCTTATGACTCAATAAGAGACTGCTGGATGAAATTCTATCAGCTCATATCCCAGCATTTTTCATGCGTCCGACTGACCACTAAATCAGACACCATACTAGTTTTTTGGTTTAATGATCGGATGATTAAATGGCAATAAAAAACTTACCGGGGAACTCTGAGTTGTTCTGTGACCTATGAGTCAATGTCTTGTCAGGTTCGATGAGAATGCCAGGATCAGCAGGATCAATGGCTGTGCATCTAACATAAAGTATAAACACACAGAGAGCCTGAAAGGATAATAACAAAAATAAGAAAGCAACAACTGGAGAGAGAGAGAGAGAGAGAGATCTCATTATCTCAAAGATAGAAGAAGAAGAGGCCCCTGTTGCACTCACCAGAAAGGAATAAATACCAATGGCTATGTATTCATAGATGTCCTTCCCAAGAAAGGGAGCAAAAAAGGCATAGAAAGCAACAGATAGCAGGAAGAAAACAGTTATTGCCACCACCTAAAAAGAGGAATATTGCTGGTGAGAATGCTCGATTTGAGCCTAATTATGGTGCTTTGGGGAAGCAATAATATGGAACCATGTAGCAGCTTAACAACAAAATTAAAATTATGAACTCATATAGTTATAAGGACTATAAGAGGATTGAAAGCTATTACTAAACTCACTGTCAAAATTGAAGTGCAGAACTATTCTTTACAAAATCTGAAATGAGAGAAAGTGGTGCTTGTGAAACTTCAAAGAATGTATGCAGAACCACGCACCAAAGAGTAGCCTTAGGTTCATATTATGTCTTTAAGGTAACAGTGGCAGGATATGTAATGGACAAAAAGCTATTTAATTTTCTGAATAAGCTCAAGAAAAAAGATAAACAAGGACATATTACTGGGACAAAAGGTATGAAGGAATATTAAGAGCCAATTACCTAAGACTAAGATGAGCCAATGCTAAAACCTTACGGAAGTACACAATTCTTCACGACCACAACCCCAGTAAAGCACGAGAGGGCTAAGGACTAGGAAATGATCATCTAAAATTGAATATGTGCAGCTCCATAAACTCGCTTTCTACCATCTAGATGAGATTTTTTATTATTAAAGTTTCCTGACTTCATCGTTTTCAAGACTGTCCTTATACTAGTTATCTAGCAGGTTTTGTTCCTATGCTCTAACCAAGTCCAGAAAATATCAGGATTCTACTCAGAGAAGTATTCATGGAAGTAATGTTAACTTATGACAGCTTAATATTAAATCTTGCCTGGGATAAATTGCAAAAAAAAAAAAAAAAAAAGACACTAAATTGCATTTCACCCCTAAAACTCTTCGAAAAAAGCAAGATAAAATTAGTGAAGTTGTTAAGGAAAATTGATAAAAGTGTAAAAGAGAGAACACAGGAATATTATGCTACACAATTTTGTAGAAGAAGGAGAGAATTCGTGAATACAAGCTTCCCTCCCCACCCAAAAAAACAAAAAGAAAAGAAAAAGAAAAAGAAAAAAACCACCGAAGATTTTACAGAAAAGAATAAACAAAGCAATGGCATCATGATTTCACATTTGTTGAGCAATAAACTGAAACAAAAACAGTAGGAAGAAGCAGAACGATAATGTTGTGACAAAAAAGCCTACATTGCACGATCTCAAAGAGTCAAACAGGTTTAAAATAGAGAGAAATGAGTCAAAAGCTCCCTCTATTTCCCACAGCTTACCCCAAGACTACATTTTTTTTTTTCCAAATTTCTCACTTCAATCAAAAGCCAGAAGAGTTGTTAGAGAGCCTACCTGAAACGTGTGAGCAGGAAGTTGCCAGCCATGACGCCTAGCCATGATCAGGACCCAAGTCAAAGGGTGTCAATCACCAGCATTCACCCTTCAACATTAAAAAAAATTTAAAAATAATTAAAAAAAACTTGTGACAAACTTAAATCTCCGAATCAGATTTTGTTTCAAAAGTACTTAAAACGCTTTGCATCTCTCACTCCATCTCTTCTTTCATCATCAACTGAACCAGAGAGTCTGACGGGCTTTCTGAGATTTAAGTCCTAACCCAGATGCTAAAAACTTATGTAAATGTGACGCATTTTCTTGATTTGCAGTTCTAGGGTTCGGGGAGATCAGCAAAGTAGCATGGATCAATAGGCCCTTGAAGTGACAGAGAAGGCTACTGAAGAGGTTACAAACAATACGAAAAGGGTTCGGTTTCCGTTGTACAAATGGTAGTAAGTGGCACAGAATACCCAGTTTTGGTCCTATTGGAGTGGGGGATGCGCCCACTGCCGGCTAACGGTTCGATTGAGCCCCCGAAATGGCATATTGGAACCAACATATTTTGGGCAAGTTGGCTTAGGCTCAAGGTTAGGGTTCAAATCTCACACCTTGCAATTAAAAAAATTCAATCTTGATAGAATAAAATTGTATAGATATTGTCCGAATTGTATGAATATTGCCGATTTGCAAATGAATCAAGCCGCTCACGAGTTAATTTGGTCAAAATTTAACTCAAGTCCGATCAATATCAAGCACGAGTCGAGTTTGAATCGACCAAATCAGGTTATCGAATTCAAACGGAATATAGGGAAACTCAACTCATTAACTCGCGAGTTAACTCAAATGTGAGTGTGTATGATTATAATATTTTAGTATTAATGAAAAATGATTATTTTATTCATTTTTAAAAAAAAATAGAATAATTATTTTTTAATTTGTAATCAACTCATTAACTCGCGAGTTAACTCAAATGTGAGTGTGTGTGATTATAATATTTTAGTATTAATGAAAAATGATTATTTTATTCATTTTTAAAAAAAATAGAATAATTATTTTTTGTTTTGTAACCTTTCAGTAGGCTTGAACTTAAGTTCGATTATGTTCAAATTTGAGGTCGAACTCAAGTTTTATATTAAAAACTTGTTGAGCACTTGATAAAATTGAGTCGATTTGACTCAATTAAGCTAAAACTCAACTCAAATTGGCTCATTTGCAGCCCTATTTTGGGATTCTAACTTTTTATAAATAGTGGTTTAATGGTGATGTTAGTGGATTTGTTTCTAAAGTTGCCATCTAAAATTCAATTTTCAAATTTGAATTTAATATAAAATACAGATAAATATGGAGATAACATTAAAAGTAAAGAGAGAGATCAAAATTAACTTTGATTTTGGTAAAATAACAAATATTTTGGGACATTTTAAAATAAAAAGCATGATACTTTCAATGAGATAGAGGAAATAATTTAATTGGAAACAAAGCTAGATTTGGTGTGTGTGCATATACGTGATAAGTCAAGTGTAATTTAAATGTGTTTACCAGCATTTATTAAGCACCTATTAGAAAAAATTCAATACGTATATACATTGATATTATATACACTATCATAATTAAATGCATTATACATATACAAAATTTAAATCTCAAATTTTAATTTAAATTATTTATTATGCATCCAACAATTAATGATAGAGTGTATATAAGATTAATTCTTATTTAAATAGTGTTTGGTAAGTTGAGTTTTAAACCAGTCACCAAGTGGCATAAATGAGCTCTCAATTCGGAGCATTCAGATATCAAGCATAAATTCTGCCCTTAGTTTTAAAGCTCATTCTCAACAACACTTGACTGTCATTCGTTAACGGCTGTGAAAAGTACTCTAATGAATTGATGACTCTTTATGCTTGATACAATGCGTTATCGGACGAAGCTAAACACCCCATTGAAAATGTTCTAATGTAAAACTTTAATCAAACTTGAATTAATGTTCCAAAAGTCTTTTTGCTTGATAAATCCCAAGGGACACAATAAACTAATTTTATAATCAGTATCCATTGTCACCAGTATGAGAAAAATGTCATACTTTATTGATCATTTCTTTTCTCCCATCCTACTCTTTGGATGCTTAAAACTAATCTTTCCTCTGGAACATAATATGCCAGTTTTTTTGGCACGAACGTAATATAGGCTGTCAATGGGGCCCGAGCTCTGTCTATTTCACCCAAAAGAAAAAGGGTCGAGCGCACTATTACTATAATTCTCGGTGGGATAGTGTTTGGATCTAAATTTAAAATCTGATTAAAATATGAGTTGAATTTGAGTCGCTGCTATAAGCTCAATCCAATTAAGATTTGATCCATTG
The DNA here is from genome assembly GCF_036785885.1 of Coffea arabica. NCBI lineage: Eukaryota > Viridiplantae > Streptophyta > Magnoliopsida > Gentianales > Rubiaceae > Coffea > Coffea arabica. The sequence continues at coordinate 1,818,750 of NC_092329.1, forward strand.
TATATAAAAAATTTATACTTTGATATGTAATTTTCTATATATATATATACATGCCCATAATTATATAACTATAAATGTATTATTTTTAAATATGTAATGTATAATTAGACTATTAGTAATTAGTATTGGCTTTGAAGAAACTTTAGATTCATTAAATAAATATATTTAAAGAGAAAAACTTATTAGTAGTCTAGTGACTAATGACTATTACTATTAGTCTATTACACGATCTGAAACTAAAAGCCCTATTGGTGTTGATTGATGTACTTTTAACGAACACTTTACTAATTTATTTCTAGTTTTAATATTGTAGATTGCAAATTAACTTTACTACTTAATGGTTATAGTAATTATACTAACAAAATTAAAAAGTAATAAATGAATTTGGACTCAACACAAATATATAGATTGGACCTTCGCACTACTGACTACTGTGGCTTATAGATTTTCTAAAACGCAAGGAAGCTTATGTGCTAGTACGCCACGGAGAAGCAAGATCAATATAAACTTTCTGGGACAAAGCATACGCATGGCTGATGCAAGAGTCCCCCTGCACAAGAGCTCAACCATAGACGCCCCACTCTAGTTTGTTATCATGACAATATTGAGTTCTTTCCTGGCAATGAATAAACCTTTTGTTGGATGGTCTACATCATGCTGTAATCGGGAAGAAATGATTTGACTTCATAACAGATCAATCCCGTCTGCATTTTTTGGTGAATCATAACGAAACCCATCGTGAGAGCATTTGACAAGTGATACTGATAGGAAAAATGGAGGCTGGTCACTAAAACCTGAGAAGAAATAATCATGGATGATCAAACTCATACTATTTATTACCCTTTCTAATCTTTTGAGACGTGAATAGTCCAAAACAATATCTTGGCACACTTTGGACCATTAATCTATCTTCTGACGTCGTGAAGTTTGCTTTGAATTGTGAACAACGATGATAGCAATGATGGAATGATTAGAGGCTCCATATTCCGACGACTCTTTGAGAACTTTCTGATTAAAGCTAGGAGCTCTCACTGAGAGGCATTTTTTACCCCCGCCCCACTTTTCTTTTTTCTTTTTTTTTTTTATGACTCACAAACAAGGTCCTCATTTTAATGATTAAGCAGGTGAAGTATGACCCATGCCAGAACGTAGATTTATTGGATTTTCTTTCTTCTTTCGTCGGTGCCAAAACAAATTTGTTCGCGTACTAATCAATGCACAAATCCAACAAAAATAATGAGTTGTAACCATGTGGACACTTAAATGAATTAGGTAATCGTCTTACTAACTAAAATTCCACAAAGCTTTGACTTGTGGATACCTTAGCTTGAGTGAGCTGCTCCTAGACATTAAATATTTGATGTTAGTTCCTTTAGGTCGAACATGATGTACTTGAATGTTTGTCCAATTCTGTCTTGTGTGCTGCCAAATGCTTTGATTAGAAGCAAATCCCTTTCTCCTTATCAATCAACTGGAATTTGGAAATGGATCCATCGTGTTGTTTATACTAAAAGATGGCATTGTCTAACCAAAACATGGGTTGGAATCCGGTAATTAACTTATTTCTTGAACCCCATCGTCTGTCTCCTCACATGCACGATGTATCAAAATAAATGATATAACTATCATAGACCCTTCTTTCCTTTTCTGCGGACAGGGCATGATGTATATTTGCTGATATAACTATCGTAGACCCCCATCCATAGGGTTGGATCAAGATGCATGTTAGTAACAGATTTCCTCAAAAGAGAGACAAGTTCATCAACTGCTTGGTGCAATTCTTGAATGCGAAGGACAAATTAAATTTGTATAGTTGTCGTGGAAGCAAACGTGTATACTTGAAGGACGTGGCATCTGAATTGTCAATCCGATATGAGTATGATATGTTATATATGATGTCAGATAAGTTGGGTAAACTAATTCTTTAAATATTGTAATTTCGAAAATTGAGATTACAATGCCCATTAATAGCTCAAATCTATACTGTTGCAACTTAAAACAAGTCAAATTTGTGGGGAACTTTTCTAAGTTGGGTGTCGGAGTGATAACGAGTCAAGTCGAGATCGAGTAATATTATATTTAAGATCGAACTCGATTCGATAAGGCTTGCTACTGTTCTCAAATCTTTTTGAGTTTGAGTACTCAAAATACAAAATTTTGTGTAAATTATATAAAACTTCAACCCTTATTGGTTATTCTATAATCAATATTAAATATATTATATAAATAATAAAATTAATCGAACTATTCAACGAGCACTCGAGCAACACGAAGAGAGGCTCGAATTCGATTTGATTCCTTTATTGAGTTACTAAAGCTCGAACTCGAACTCGATCAAACTGAGTTTGAATCGAATGTAAATGAGAGATTTCAGACTGGTTTGTGACCTTTCACTTACACTAAAAAGAAAAAAAAAAACATTAAAACATATACATATATGCATGTGTGTGTCTATGTGTATATGTACATATTTATATATTAGAATCCCTTATCAACAACAGAGCTTATTCAGTGCTTTTTCCTCTTAGCATCATTGCTATTAAATATTAATGCTTGAATTTTTTTTTTTTTTGGTGAATGCTTGAATTGACTCTAGTTTAAAGGGGGGAGTGACGTGATGAGGTTGGCGTTCAGCGTAGACTATTCCTGGCTAAATCTACTTGTGTATATCTAAGAGGGGGAAAAATTCAATCTTGAATATGCACTAGACTGGTAGTGTTGGTGCGGATTTGTGGCGCATTATAATAAATAACTAGAGCTTAACAAATGAAAAATCTTGAGGATGGGGGTCTACATTTCTATGATCTGTGGCAGTACCTAATGCGGCGTCATGTGTAGGTCCGCGGGCGGAAGCTTCAAGATCTGAAAGCTCATTATCAGTTTGATAAGACGTTGGAGAAGGAGGATAACTTTCTGTTTCTGGAGCATTAGAGCGGCATTTGAAGTTGTGAAGCAGATGGAGAGGTGAAGAACCTTGATCTGGGGTGGTGAAATTGGCATTACTAGTAGAAGTATCTGTTGCTGCCCCTGCTTTGCGCAGCTTCTTCCTGTTCTTAGCCGCCTGATGCCATTTCTTCAGAGCCTTGGCAGTTTGCTCCTCAAAAATTGCTTTCTTCATGTGAGATCCCATCTGCAAATGTTTACAAAACGAGATAGGCGGCCGGCTTGTAATTATTTAGTTAAGTTGGCTCCTTAATAATATTGGCGACCTTGCTATTTGACTAATTTGAATCAAAAGAGAAGAGGAGCAGCAGTATTCTGGAGGTGTGTGTGTGTGTGTGTGTGTACCTGCGTTACCAGGGCATACAGAGGGAATGTAATGTAGCTGCAGAGGGCTTGAAGGGCAAGCCCGAGGAATACTCGAAGCAATATCATCACCAAATTCTCATGCATGCATGAACCGATCCCGAACTCGTACTGCATCCCAAGATACGTACATATAATGAGAAAAGTCAGCTTCCAGTGTAAGAAGAACAATTGATGATTTGTATATCTCACATAATTAACCACATTGTAGAGTATAAACATTTACTGGTCTTAGTTTTTGTTGTGCCTATCCAAACAAAGCAATTTCTTACTCGAAATAGTTAGTGTTGATCAATTGCATTATCCAAAATTTTAAGATTGTAAAAAAAAAAAATGCTCTTAGAACAAAAGGGAAATATATATATATATATAAAGAATCCATATTCATTTGGAGAATCTTGATATGAATATCACAAGACAAATCATAATTACGTGATTTTTCTTTATCAATATTAAGCAAAAATAATAATAATAATAAAAGAATCCAACTATTTGTATTAGTTGAATTTCAATTGACAACTAAATAGCTAATTTAAGATAATTGAACTGTGTGAATCATTTGCATTAATTCTTTATTAACCTCTTAATTAGAGAAAATGTAAATAATATATCCAAATTCAATAATGCACCTCACATTATTCAATTCAAATTCACGAAAAAAATTAAAAAGTTCAAATGGAAGGATATATTTTATTCTCAAATAATGAATTCATTCATTCTAATTATACTTACCCATGACCACAAGAAGTATGCCATTTGGTATGCATTCTGCAAAGCCAAGAAAGATACTATATCAGAGTTGTTACTTGAATCAAAACAAGGCAAGTCGTGAATTATTTATTGATCATCAAATAAGTATCAAATAAGTATGATGTTCTATCACAGATGATCTATCTTTATTCATTCAGTATCACGTGCATACGTATTTATCAGACGTATTTTCTAAACTCATCCTTTCCTTTGGGCGGGGAATTCACCTCGAACAAGGTAAAGTGTATTAAGAAGAGGATCCAGTGGGGGCGACTGAACCAGAAAAAGTCATTGGTTGGCTCCACCACAGGAGCTCCTCTAACAACTGTAGTCTTGTCCTGGATTTGCTGTGCCATCTCCATTATAACCAGTTCAAGTTTAGTCCCCACCAAAACGAGGATCTGCATTAATTAATTCCATACATGAACATACATATGTAATATGATGAGCGAGCGAGGAAGAAGGCTAGGCATTCCTGCTGCTGTTTAAACAACAAAACAAAACTAGTTATTTACGAGAAGCGGGATCAAGGATATCCAGGATATTGTATGCCAACCTGAAATACATATGCAATATCAGAGGAACAATATTATTATTAATATCGGCAAAAATTAAAATCATATATATATATATATATATATATATATATATATATATATATATATCTATATGTGTCAGAGACTTACGGGAAAAGTTTAAAAGCAGAAAGAAGAGGACAAAGGACCACAATGGGATACTGCACATTGAAGTCAAAAGCATGTATAATAGTTTAGTTTAGTCTAAATTCTTTTTTTGTTTTGGTTTTTTTTTTTTTTTTTTTAAACAATAATGAAATGAAACAACAAACCTTATTCCCAAGACCCTCTTATAGTCATCTTCCATGGATCTTTTGATGTACCTGTGGAAATCAAATTTGGCATTTGGAGCAAAATGCGCCTGAAATTTGGACCATTATTGTCAAAATGAGTTCATCATGCCATGTTAAAACTGCGAAATCTGGTCGATCAGCTTAGCGGGGGGATTCACCACACTTACGTTGATGAATCCGTTGCGGATCGTCAGATAATCCACCTTGGATATCGAACCAAAAAATTGCCTCAAGAATGCCACCTGTTTTTATTTTATTTTATTTTATTTATTCAAAAACAAAAATCATCAACTAAAGGAGAAGTTTCTGTCTATAATCTTTGTTAGTCCACTTTTGCTTTGCCTTCAGCAAAACAGATTCTCAGATTATTGGAGCCGGTTATATTTTACTTCTAGTTCTAGTAGATGATGAACTCTACAACTTCAAACCACCCCCCAAGACGCATAGAAACACTCACACGACATATTATATTAGCGTCAAGTGATGCCTGACCGTTTCCCCCACCCCCACAGAGACTCAGACTCAGATTCCGTGGCGTTGGCAGGTAATAAAGTGGAGCGGTGGGGAAACTACAAAAATATTTATTTATTTCCCTATATAATAAAGAAAAGACAAAAAAATCTCTTACGATCCATCTCACTCCCGCTGCTCTGGCCTTTCCACCGTGACGCCTCACAAAAGTTGTTTGATGGGCCAGCCTGAATCTAGCCGGATCTGCAGTTTCAAATGACCAGCCTCTTTGGAACGTAATTCGACATGGGTTTGTGCCCCAAAAAGCTCAAACTTATTGGGCTTTAACAACACTTTGAGAAGATGCCCGCCCGATTAAAGAATTAAAGAACTCAAAAGGGACAGAAAAACAGGAGGGCATTAGAAAAGTGATAGGGCAGGAGGATTACCACTTGAGAACTGATATTCCAAGGAAGCGGTTTCCAATTCCCACGCCTTCCATTTTTTCATCTGTTTTTTCCAGCAATTTAAGAAAGAAGTGCTTAGATAATTTTTCTCAGCCCATTAATAATTTTTATTTTTTCAGTTAAGCTGATCCGGGCAATTAATCCAGTAAATAAGTGATGAATGACAGAAGAAGACAGTAGTGAAGTTGAGGAGACAGCTGAGTTACCTTGGCGTGACCGAGGGCCATGAGGATGACACTGTAAAGGACATGAAGAACTGCAAGAACGAATATGAAGATGTGCAGCTGATGCACTCCCTTGTATGATATCAACGATACCTTCTCCTGCAGCAGCAGCAATTTTGCAATCAGATCACACTAGCACTAATGAATGAGAGTATTTAATCGTTATGTAATGTATGTGTATGTATGCAGCAAATTAAGATTAAAACTCGTTGAACAATCAACATCAGAGTGGATATGCTCACTTTAGCAGCGCAGTAATCTTTGTCATCCCCATCAGCAGCCAGAGCTCGACGCCATACCATTTCTCCCGCGTAGGAAAGTAGCAGTAGTTTCCTACGGCTGTCATCTTCAATATTTCTGCTTCCTTTTTCCTCCTCCTTCTCGTACGAATCTTCAGGGCAGGGCAGCCACTTATCTCCGAGTTTGGCTGGAACACATATCTTTGCAATATAGGTGGCGCTCACGGTAAGCAGCAGGGAAATGAACCCCAGTATCATCAGCTCTGCCAGCCAATTCACATTCATCAGCATACTAAGGTAAAATCCTACAACTCTGCCAACTCCTATAAGTAACAATAATATTGGGCTGGAGTGCTAGCCAGTCAATATGATGTATAATTTAAAGATCACAAATGATACATGTTCATGTTCAACCTGATTTAATTTTTTCCAGAGCTTCGATCATGGCTTTGTTTTGGCGTTTCTGAAACCACTGGGTGCCATCCACAAGAATTAATTAATACGAAAAGAAAAGATCAAGAAAATCCAGCTTGCTACACATGAGTCTGAATTAGGTTGGTTCTTGAAAGAACTGGATCAGCAGACTGAGTAGACCCAGCCTGCCTGCCAGTATCAGAAACACAGCGGACTCACCTTTCCAAGGGAATGAATCCCAAGTTCCATGAGGAAAGAAATGATCACGAACACAGCGCACACAATAGCAACAGCCCACGTAGGAGTCTCCTCTAACGATCTTTCTCCAGCCCCACCGCCGCCGGCAGCCATGACGACTACTACTAATTTTCTACTTTCCGCTGCTATACCTATACGGGCTAGAAAACCAATTAACAGACAGGTACTACTACTTTTTATCTGTAAATCGAAGGAGACCAAGACCAAGAGTTGTCACTTCATCTATTAAACTTGGGACTACCAATGCTTGGTCATATGCAGAATTGTTTCCCGTCGTAGAATTTGATTGGGTTGTTCGCATGAATAACGTACGAAGCAGCAATGTCGATCCATGCAAAAATTACCAGCGAGATGGGATCATCCCGCACAAATATACTCCCATTGCGCAATGCAGCCGGCAGGGCAACAACAATTGTGTACATATATATATATATATATATATATATATATATATATATATATATATCATGTGTGCCAAATTTTAGAATTAATGGTCGGATAGACCGATGTCGTGAGACGAGATGCACATTTCCGACACATCAATTATATCACACAAGTATGTAGAAAAATGGCAGGAAACAAAAGACAGTAGTCTAGTCTAAGTAAAATTTAATTTCATACCAGAACACATTCCCTGATACTAATATCAGCAGGAACAAATTATCTAACCTTTGTAGCTACTTATTATTAGGAGTAAAAAAGGGATAGGCCACTCGAGGGCTCTTTTTAAGGATAAAATATATAGTTTTAATCTATAATGTTTAGTACATGCGCTGTTTTGATTTTTAAAGTTTTGGTAAGACCAGATTTGGTCCTCAATGTTTAGTACATATATAGTTGTAGTTTTTAAAGTTTTGACAAAAGTAAATCTGGTCCTAAATGTACCCCAATTGAAAATATATTTGGGTCATTTGAACAACTTTTATCGATTATTGACAAAATTTAGCTACGTGTAATCATGTGTTCATTAAATTGAATTTTAAAATAAAAAAGCAAAATAGTGGCTAATTTTAAACAACAAGATGAAGGACTTATAAGTCACATGCTAACGAATTAAACTAGCTAAGAAAAGAAATTTATTAAATTGTAAAATTAAAACATGTCAGAGCATCAAATTTTCATCGATCCGAAACTTATTTTCACTGTCATTCTCCACACCCCTAAGCAAAAAACCCTCTAGTCTCTACCACTCAATTTTAACTTATATTTAACAAATTCATTTTTTTCTTGGTTAATTAGTTACTTATGTGCGATCGTTATTCTTATTATTCAAAGTTAGCTATTGTGTTGCTGCTTTTTTTAAAAAAAAAAAATTAATTTAACGAACATGTGATTGCATGTGAATGATTTGGTCAATAATCGAGAAAATCTGTCAATTGTCTTAAATCTACTTCGGATTGAAAACATTGGGGACCATAATTGTTTTTACTAAAACCATAGGGACTAAAATCACATAAGGTGCCAAATATTTTTGTCAAAACATTAGGGACAAAGACATTATTGGGGTCCTTTAAAAATTTTGTAAATTTTAAAAAAGCATCGATGTTCCGCATTTCCACTTGGGTACCAAAGACACGGTACATTTGTTTTTCAGTTTTTTTTTTTTTTTTTTTTTTTTTTGCTTTTTGTTTTTGTGTTTTGCTTATGGGGGTGGGATGGGTTGGTTGGAGGATGAACTGTGTCCTTTTAATTAGTCCGTTCGTTGTTAGCTATGTTTGCCGTCATCGATCTCATCGAAGCCAAAAAAACGTAAAGTGATCCTCTTTCTCCGCTCTCCAGTCTCCGGCATCGCCGCCCCTTCGGTTTCACAAGTGCGCGCACACACACTCTGTTGTAAGCTATCTGCAGCCGCCATGGCAACTCTTTCAAGTTCCTTGGTATTATCTAAGAACCCATCATTCCATTCCTCACCCTCATCATCAGGTATTTCTCCCAATTCTCATTTCCGTTGATAAGGATGTAAGCTCGATGATCTAAAATGTACTTTCTCTGGGTCAAGGTTTATGGAGCTTTGTTGTGAACAGAAATCTAAAGAAATGAAAAAATAATAATAATAAAAAGCGAGCATTTTTTTTTCCTCTCATGAGTTTGGTAGGTCCCAACAAACTTGTCTTTGAACCGCCGTTATGGACATGATTTGAGGTATTCTATCTTTGTTATGTCAATGCAAGTGACTCTATGATTGATGCGGCTTCAGTCAAGAGATTGTGATTCTCAACTCGGGTGAAAAAAAATGAGGAGTAGAAATTGGAGGGAAAATTAAAGCAGTCAGAACAGAAAAAACACATACTGACTATTCACAAATGTAGGTACTTATTATGCTCAACAACAGTTCAAGTTTTATGCTCACAAATTTGTTTCCTCGATTCAAAGCAGGAAAATCTTGTGCATTGCTATCTTACCTGCTCTGTTTTGTTAGTAATCAAGTGTTCTCTCAGAACTATGTCCTTCAAAATGGGTTTCTCAAAAGGTCTGTGAAGATCATATTGGAGATGATTAGCCTCTTGAATGCTGAGAGCAGTTCAATCCTTCGATCCGTATGGACTTCAATCAGTATCAGTTTAGCATATCAAAGCCTAGATCCCTTTACGGACACTTAGGGTATGCAAAGCGAAAGGCTTGTTTGACAATTCAAGTGCGCTTGACCTATTATTTGGCGTTGTTGACTGTGTGATTTAATTCATTGGGGCTTGTATCCATGCATTAATCACGATCGGCTTGCCTAACTCTGTAGGTCAGTTTTGTGTACTAACTTGTGGCTTGAATCCCCTTGGTTTTACTCCTTGGGATTAGTGTAGCTATCCACTGGGTTGCAGTACCAGTGTAAGTTGCACCAAGATGTGAGCTAAGGCACCCCACTTCTGAGATGTTAGATGGAGTGACTTGAGGCTTATCATGGTATCCTCTGATCATTTTGAACAAGAACACATTTTGCGCTACTCAAGACATATTGACCATGCAAATCAGATGGATCCTACTTGCATATGAACAAAGATAAAGCAAGCTATTTGTGTTTTTGTGTGTTGAAACATTTATCTAGCATAAATCCACAAGAATATTGGAGACCTGACATCAGTGGATGTTATATTTCCTGTTTTGTTGAGCCTTGGGATCAATATGTACCCAAAAAGGTTTTATAAACAGAGAGAAACCTTCAGATAAAGTTGAAGCATATTTTAGATACTTGATTAGTCGTGATTTCTGAGGCTTACAAAATTTAATGATAAATATAAAAGTGCATAACAATTAGCTAGTATTTTGCTCACTCCCTATTCTTTTCTTTCTAGTTTACTTCTTGTTTTGAGGGTGCGATTGCAATTTTCTGAATGCTTTCTAATTTTTTTAGGTTCTTCTCTGAAGACATTAGAGCAATGTATGGGAAGCACTGTTCCCACCAACTTGTCCTTTGGCCTGAGGCATTCAAGGAAATCATCCATATCTAAAGGAGTGCTAACTGTTCGTGCAACCTATAGGTATAGTATCCATCAAACTTGTATGACTTATTCTTAGGTACATCAGATTACTTTGATAGAATATTTGTTGCATGTAGGCCTTTCATCACTGACAGTTATGGATACTTCCAGCTTGACATTTGCATGCAAGTTGTACTGAACCTTATTCGAGAAAAAGTGAATCTTTTCTATTGGTGTCTCTATGGCTCTTACCAAAATGACATAATATTTAAGGCTCATATCTTGTCTTACAGTCATCAGATTCTTGCATTTGTTTTTTGTACAAAATGGGTGTGAGAAAGTACCAAGCTTGTGCAACTTTGAGTAAGTTTAAATAGAAAGCATAGGACGAAAGTGAAGTTGACAAGTATCATTGCAGATGTAAACTTGAAATGAAAATGGGATTGAATTATGATAAAAAAAAATGAACATTGTTCTCATATTTTCCCTGCTTTTTATCATGTAGACAGTACTCCAAACTATACGGAATTATATTGGACTTGTTTCTTATCTAATGGCAGTGATGGAAGGTCAAGCACTGGGAATCTCTTCCTTGGAGGCTTTATTTTGGGAGGATTAGTTATTGGGACACTTGGTTGTGTATATGCACCTCAGGTGGTAAACTTTAGCAATCCTAATTGACATTTATGAAACTCTGCTTCTATACTTTTTCTCTTTCAAATTATTAATCTGGAAAGCTGGCCATAGATCAGTCAGCCTTATGCAAAGATTTGATGTACTTGAAGACTGTTAGTGCTTAATGAGAGAGTAGGAAACTGATAGTATAAACAAAACTGTTTGCTGTCCGCAGATCAGCAGTGCACTAGCTGGAACTGACAAAAAGGACCTGATGAGAAAATTGCCAAAATTCATATATGATGAAGACAAAGCTTTGGAGGTAAGCAGTTTCTTTACAGTTATTATCCACGATGATCTTTCCTCCATGGAGACAAAAAAGGATCTTTACTTTTTCTTTCTCTTTGCGAGTGCCCTGTCGAGATAGGGGACACCTGGAGTACGAGGGATAGGGGTAGGTATGTCTGTAGATAGCTATAGGATGACCAAATTTTAGCATTTTTTGCCTTGCACTGTTATTGTGCCTACTTCAGCTGATCCTACATCAGTGGCTTACCTTGATTTAATCACATTCTAGTATGTAATTTTCTTTTCATTTTTTTTTTCCTTTTCCCATAAAATGAATTAGTTCATCTTCAAAGCATCTCTAATATTCATGCATGGCTTTTGGACTATCAAGATTGATAAGATCTGCCATGGTTAAAAGGACTTGATATGACTTTATTTCTGCATGTTGCTAAGTGGGGAAGCTGAATCGGCACCTTAACTTGTAATCGAGCTTGAAATATTTCTGCATAGTTATTGAAATAGGTGCTCATGGTACCTTTTTATGACTGAGTTGTGCTATGATCTGTCTCCAGAAACAGCGGAAGAAACTATCAGAGAAGATTGCACAGCTGAACTCTGCTATAGATGATGTTTCAAATCAGCTGCGATCAGAAAATACCCCAAATGGAGCAGATGTTAACTCGGATGAAGTTGAGGCACTTATATAAGATTCTATTGTCGTTCTGTTTTCTCATGAATTTTCGCTGTATGTGAAAACACAATAACTCGTATGTAGAGTCTCAAGGCCGTCGTATGAGAAAATTGCTCACTGCAATTTTGGTAAATTTGCTCTTCTTTTGAGAGCTGGATTTTGGAACAATACTTGGATTTTTTTGATGTTCATGGAAGACAGCTGGATAATAATGGTTGTGAATTGTGATCACTGAAGAATGATGGATTCTCTAAGCTTTTGCTTGCGTCGGTATCACAAGAATGCATATTCTACCCTACCCGGATTTATTCTGTGTAGTGATAAATTATGTAACCGACCCTGTTTGGTTGTGCAGGTGCTATATCTTAGCTCCGGAATTCTTGTGTTGCTTGTGGATATCACAGAGTTCCTTGCTTTGCAAATTACTTTGGCTTTTTGCATCTTTTCTCCTTTGGGCTAAGCAATCAAATTGAATTCTCGTAAAGAAGTACTAAAGCAAATACGAATGCTAATCATTGCCCGCAACATGACAATTAAAAATCTGTCGACTGAGACTCCTGTGGGCAAATGCATCCTCCAGCAACTTCTGTGGAACTGAGCTACAGCTGTTGTTTGTTTTGTCCCGACTCTGGCTAACATCGGAGCTTGTTTAGAGCCTACAAATTACCTCACATTCCGACGTTTAAAATTGCGATGTAGTGCCTATTTTTTCATATCAGACTTGGTCCAGTATACTGGGGAACTTGGAAGTTGCCCTGAGATTTTATTCGACTATCGCGGTGAAAGGAGGAGTTTTATTCGAATTACAAAGACCTGGACTGAGATTTTCAGAATTAAGTAGAACTCAACTTTTCTATTAGCTTTTAATAGATTTCCATGAGCTAAGCATCCTGTCTAGGACTAAGAATTCTCTAAGGAGCAAGTCAATGAAATCCTTCCAAAAAAAAAAGAAGGAAAGAAAGGAAAAACGAGTAGGACATTTAGCTGGGACTAACGAAGGTGGGGCCTTTTCGCTTTGCATGCAAACCACTTATCAGTCAATTTTACCTCATCCTCATGCAGCAGGAGACAGGAGTAGGCTTACTCTGAAATAAAAATTTGTGGTAGCAGATAACAAGACAAGAAGGCGTCAATTCACAAAAGATGCAGGGGCAATCAAGGAATAAGAGGGATGGGTGAACCATCTTTAGCACTGAATTTTGATGGTTCAGACCAATACAATCCACACGATCTTATCTTGTGTCAAATCTTTGTGTACCATCCTCGCCACTCAATCCCTTAATTCAATTGCAACCATAATTTCTTGTTGAGATTTTGGCAACGGGAACGTACCCCACACATTTGTGCTGTATGTAACTATAAATATGGGAAGGGAGGAGTTGTAGTTTTAGTTACTTAGTTGCAGCAGCCATGGCCAGTACTCATGCAGCTCTTGCTTCTTCAAGAATCCCTACTAACACAAGGCTTGTTTCCAAAACCTCCCACTACAACTCCTTCCCTGCTCAATACTCCTTCTCCAAGGTCAACTCCTGATCTCCACTTCTTCATATCCTTTTCTTGTGTCAGTCTTTTTTCTCAATTTATTTTGTCCTAGTGTCCATTTTCCTTTTCCAGGATACGTAATGAATCAACTTATGTGGCTTTGCAGAGACTTGAAGTAGATGAATACTCTGGTCTTAGATCCAGCGGATGTGTGACCTTTGCTACCAATTCAAGGGAAACTTCTTTCTTTGATGCAGTGGCCGTCCAACTTACCCCAAAGAGACAAGTATGTATTAAAATTACTCCAGTAGAGAATTGATAATTGATTCATGTTTTGCTGCATCATCAGTTAGTTAATCCTGACATTTTCCTCGCACTCTCAACTCTTTAGCAGAGGAACTTGATCAGTCAAATTTCAATGTAATAGTTGGTACCCTTTCCATCAATGAGACAAGCAGATTGACTTTTGCTTGCTCTTGATAATGCAAAAAATTGGCCCCAGTTTGCTTGGCAATCATGATAAACAAACCAATTATAAGCTATTTTCACTTTGAGGAACTATCTAGCAAGTTAAGGGAACTGCCTCTTCTTCTTCTTTTATTCCTTGGAGAATCTGATCATAATCTCTTATTCAGAAATTTGAAAAATTTTAGGTTCTAATTACTTGTAAACCTTGTAGGAGATCACTGATTATTATATCATCGACAAGGTCATTGGAATATGACTGAAAAACAAGATTCGCGTAATAGTACTTACTGATTTTTTAGACTCAGCACATGCCAGACTTCATTTTTTAAATGGACAATCAGCAAGACACGTAGATATACATGAAATGAATGTCTGGTGAATCTAACGTTTTCTTTTAGGATTACCATTTTACTTTCTTCAAGAATTGATAATGCACGTACTTGAAAGATTCACCCATATACACTCAAAATCAAACTACAGGTTTTGGAGAATACTTATGATGGTGGCAGAGGATCATTTGATACTATCACTGCATACCTTTTCAACCATGAACTCTTAACATTGTCTCTGTCATTAATTTGGGATTTTATGCATAAAAGAATGCAGGATCAACCCCAGTTAAGGGAGAAACTGTTGCCAAATTGAAGGTAGCAATAAATGGTTTTGGACGCATTGGCAGAAACTTCCTTCGGTGCTGGCATGGGCGAAAGAACTCACCACTTGATGTCATTGTTGTCAATGACAGTGCAGGTGTTAAGAATGTAAGTCTTGGTGCTAAACATTCCTAGAGAGATTCACAGGGCCATTTGTCGGGGTCGCAGATTGATACTGTACTAAGTACACATTAAACACTAACTTGTATTCCGAATATACAGGCATCTCACTTGCTAAAGTATGATTCGATGCTTGGAACCTTCAAGGCAGATGTTAAAGTTGTGGACACTGAGACCATTAGTGTTGATGGAAAGCCCATTCAGGTCGTCTCGAGTAGGGATCCTCTCAAGCTTCCTTGGGCTGACCTTGGCATTGATATCGTTATTGAGGTATGCACTGCACTATGCCATTTCCTAAGCTTTAATTTCTTCTTAATTTCTGCTAGATCTCTCATCAAGTTAAGGTCTGTGATATTGGGCTACCAATAGCAATAAAAGTTTTCTGCCATGAGAATTGTGAGGCAGTTAGAGACTTAGAGTTGGAAGGAGTCCAACAGATTGAACGGTGCTTACTGAAGTTTTAAAGTTTGGGAGTAAGTTCAAATCCTACTTTAGGCTTAGCTCTCCTTCCGAGAAGAAAAGGAATATGTTAATTGGGGTAGGTTATGACCGTAATACATTGACATATAGATTGATGCTGATTAAAGTAACATTACCCTATTGGTTTTCTTGTTTCGCTTCTTGCTTATAGGAACCCAGGCACCTAAGGCATATGGAGTATGCTGAATCTAGAAATTTAAGAAATGCCTTTGATCGTTAATGAGCTATAATGGAGTACTCAAGGCTGAAGAATCAACTGTTTTCCTAATGGTTAAAAAGATTTTCCTAATGGTTGTGGAGTTGGTTTTCTAGTAATGGAAATCGCGTTAAAGGTTGCCTGGCACAAGTATACGAAAGCGTTCTACTAATTTAAGCTTGTTGAAATCAGGGAACAGGCGTATTTGTGGATGGCCCAGGAGCTGGGAAGCATATCCAAGCTGGTGCAAAGAAAGTCATTATCACTGCTCCAGCAAAAGGTGCTGACATCCCAACCTACGTTGTGGGAGTGAATGAGCAGGATTACTACCACGAGGTCTCTAATATCGTAAGGTAGATTACACAGAACTCTTTACATTCGTCGATTAACCATCTCCACAACATGTCGGAAAAGTATTAAAATCATGGTCTCGTATCTTTCATGTATCAATTGCCAATCCATACGTTGATAAAAAAAAAAAAGAAGGAACTTTACCATTTGTCAAATTGCAGCAATGCTTCTTGTACCACAAACTGTTTGGCTCCTTTCGTGAAGGTCTTGGATGAAGAATTTGGTAAGCATCTGACGTCCTTCAAATAAATTATACTACTGCACATTTGCTTCCCTTTAGAAGTTGTCCTTATTTTCTGATCACTGACTGAGACAAAAGAAAACAAAAGTTCAACCTCTTATCACTGACTGACACTAATGAACAATTGCAGGCATTGTGAAGGGAACAATGACAACCACCCACTCCTATACTGGTGATCAGGTACTCGTATGCTAAAAAAAGACACATAATTTGCCTTCTGGACAACATGACAAGCGTACTTGCTTGCATTACTTTGTCCTATATAACTAGAGTTTGCGTGCTTCTATTGCAGAGGCTTTTAGATGCATCACACCGGGACCTGAGGCGAGCCAGAGCTGCAGCATTAAACATTGTCCCAACAAGCACGGGTGCAGCTAAGGCAGTGTCATTGGTGCTGCCGCAGCTGAAGGGTAAACTCAATGGCATTGCGCTCCGGGTTCCGACACCTAACGTGTCTGTGGTTGACCTTGTTGTAAACGTCGAGAAGAGAGGACTGACGGCTGAAGACGTGAATGCTGCATTCAGAAAGGTTGCTGATGGGCCGTTGAAAGGCATATTGGACGTGTGTGATGCTCCTCTTGTATCTGTCGACTTCAAATGTACCGATGTTTCTTCTACCATTGACTCCTCCTTGACGATGGTAATGGGAGATGACATGGTGAAGGTGGTTGCCTGGTACGACAATGAGTGGGGATACAGGTACAAAGATTTCCTCTTTTTTTTTTTAAAAAAAATGTTGATTGATATCCTTAACAAAAAAAAAGATGTCAGTTTGCATGCATGGAAACAAGCACAATTAGCAATTTTTCTGAAGAAACTATTGCTCAGCATCTCCCCTGTTTGTCCAAATGCTAGTGTACTTTTTTTTGTCTGAAGAGAGAATATTTCATACTTGACACTTTGCAGCCAACGCGTTGTGGATTTGGCTCATCTGGTAGCAAGCAAGTGGCCAGGCTTGGTTATTGACGGGAGTGGAGACCCATTGGAAGACTACTGCAAGACAAACGCTGCTGATGAGGAGTGCAAAGTTTATGAAGCCTAAATTCCCCACATTCTTTTCCCTCCTTTCTTTTCTCCTTTTGGCTTACCAAATTGATGATAGAAGCCAAGGCAGGCTTTTCATTTCTAGTATGTATGATCCAGTGCTTTTCTTTTTTAACCTATGATGACTGAGAAAGGGGAATAATAGATTTGTAAACAATAAAAAAGTAAATAACTGCAATTATTTTTTTTTTTCGTAACCGAGATATGTCTCTAGTTTCACATGTCACTAGTACTATTTTCACTAAAATATCTGTAGTGTAGTAGTATTTAAGAGATCTTTTTTTTTTTTTTTGTAACGATAATATCTGTAGAGCCTAATCTATCTTATTCTATACATAAAAGAATAA
Organism: Coffea arabica; assembly: GCF_036785885.1. Lineage (NCBI taxonomy): Eukaryota > Viridiplantae > Streptophyta > Magnoliopsida > Gentianales > Rubiaceae > Coffea > Coffea arabica. The sequence goes on from NC_092329.1 coordinate 1,836,115, forward strand.
AAGAAGAGTATAAAGAGATTTGGGGGTGGTACAGACTTTACATTACCACAAATCTAAACTGTACTTCTTAAGACAAAAATCCTACATATGATGGTCAGTCTAAGCCTGAAGAAAGCTGAACAAACTGACTGAAGAGTTAAGCAAAATATATTAGTAATTGACGTCTCATTTGAAGGCTATTAAGCAAATTCCCAAAAGGGATTTAGAACCCTTTTTTGGTCGCCTTTATGCCTACCAAACCATTCAAATATCTTCTCTTAAGATAGCTTAGGATTTAGAAAGATCAGGTCGTCTTTTGAGTGTCACTCTCTTTGCCAGATTCCCACATGATTAACGCCTCAAATTCCTTTTTAAAAAAAAAAAGTTGTCTTCTTTTGCTGCACACGACTTTAAAACCCTAGAATTTTTGGATTTTCTCCCATCCGATTATTATTCTCCGACCAATCCAATCAAATTATTTCGTATATCTTCAATCGAATGAGCCAGCCATTATATGGCTTCCTAATTTGGCTCCCGAGGATCTTGAGAAATGAGGGGTATTTCAGTTCCTCTTGTATTTTTAGTAATACTGCTGGTACTAGTAGTAGTAGTATCATCTTTAGTTGTTGTCGTTGCATCCGGACCTCCATCAAACTCACGGAGTTCCGACCTGGATGATGATTCGGATATTCCTGCTTCCCACCTTCCATTGCCGCTGACGTCGTAAGTTTTTCCTTTTTTCCCTACCGATTTCACCTGAATTTCTTCTTTAAGAATGAGGACTTGATTCTTTGATCGCAGAGGAAAATATTCTTCGATTCTTTGGTGTGTGCATATTCTTTAATCACAGTTTTGGCATTCCAGTAGTCTTGTGGATTCCTCCTGATTAAGTGCTTCGTTATTTTGAAGAAGAAAAAAAATAAATAAACCAATACATTTTGATGAAACTGAAATGCCCAAACTTACCATCATTCCTTGTTTGTAACAGGACATTTATGCCGATACCCTCTGAAAACCTTGATAATAAAACTCGTGATCTGATTCTAAAAACACACACAAAAAACCTTAGATATAGTAATTCACTAGTGGAATATACTTTGATATATATATAATTTTTTATTTTTTTTGGGAAATAGAACTCATTACTGGTTCTTGTCGAGCGAAAAAGAAAGCTTGTTCTCGTGTTCAACGTTAAATCTCACAGAGTTTTAAGATATATTTTTCCTTTTAGTTGTTCGTGTTATGTTCAAGAACCTATGCACTCTTTCTGTACCGTGCAACCTGCTGAATATTATTCTATTAAGTGCTATTATCTTCTTGGTCTCAAATTCAGTAAACATGATACAGCAGTGGTGGCCGCCCCGGATGGCACCATATACTTAGTGGAGATCAACTCAGGAAAAGTGCTATGGTCGTTTGCATCAGGCTCCGCGATTTTTTCATCTTATCAGGCTGTCCACCATAATGAAGGTCAACGGAACAATGCCACCACATGGGCCGATGATTTTTTCATAGACATTGGAGAAGATTGGCAGCTGTATGTCAATGGAAATGGCTTGAAGAATGTGGTAAGCGAGCCTTCCGTGTAATTTTCACAAATAGGTGTTCTTATCACATGATTAGCTCTTCTTAATGGTGCAGTCTTTCTTTACATTATTGGATTTGATTCCTTCTGCTAATTTTTGTATAAATCAAAAGTCTATTGTTCGAGTGTTCATAAAAACTCAGGATTGCATGTGTTCTGGTTCTGTATTATTCATTCAATTATGAGGATTTAGTTGCCGAGGGGCTAGACTTCTGGTGTGCTAATTTAGATACTATTGTCGCCTTTTGAACAAATCTTGTCTCTTTTCCTAACGTTCGTACATTGGTTGTTATTCTCAGAAACTCCCAGTGAGTGTCGAAGAATTCCTAAATGGCACTCCTTTCATATCAGCTAGCGGTGGAATTATGTTAGGCTCGAAGAAATCAACAATTTTCATTGTTGATGCCAAAACTGGAAAAGTAATTCATACCCTGTGTTCAGACACTGTTAGAGCAGTTGAGCATGAGCACAGTGATGAAAGTACCCTTGTCGCAGGGACAGATTTTGGAGGATGGGTTCCTCATAGTGCCACGAATTTGGATGGAATTGAAGAGCCACTTTATGTTACTAGGAAGGATTATGTTCTAAAGTTTACTAATATGAAGACAGGAAAGATTTTATGGTATCTAATGTTTGCTGAGATTGAAGCTTCCTATCAATGCAATGCAATTGAAAGTTTTCTGGGTAGTGTCTTTTATACAGAAGATCAAGTTAGCCTTAGAAAGAATCTTGATGCCAAGTTGCAGCTTCATTGTCCTCCAAAGCCTGTTGTCTACCGCATACGTGATCACAGTTCGTTCAAGTCTCTTTTCAAGACTAATAGTTTGCCAGATGCTTTTGCTGGGGACAAAGTGCTCTTGCTACCTGCACCTGACCTTGATCCTATGTTACAGCTGGTCGAAAAGATATTAGGTTTGCATCAAAGTAATGGAGGTGATATAGGGCTTGCTCTACCCACTCCTGAGAGTGAAGATTTTGGAGTCGTGGCTTTGCCTGAAGGAGATATTGGTCAAATTCATGAGATTGGAGGTTTTGCTAATTTAATAGGATCTCATTTCTGGTTTGTTGCCCTTTTTGGTGGTCTTATGCTCCTAATTGTTACTTTCTTTGTTAGTCACTTGGTAGTTAAAGAACAAGGTAAGTTAAACAAGGGAGTTGAGATGCCCAATATCCAAGCTTTAACAACCAGAAAGAAGAAACTTCGAAAACCAAGAACAAATAGCAAAACTGCTGAGAGAAAGAAAAAGAATGTTTCTCATGATCAAATGGTCAAAGACATCAATGTGCTCCCAGATTATGAAAGAGCAAAAAAATTCTTACAACTTGGGTTGCCTAATAATTCAGATGGTTTCATGGACGGACGCAACATTGGCAGATTGTTTGTCTCAACCACAGAAATTGCAAAGGGAAGCAACGGTACCGTCGTGCTTGAGGGAATTTATGATGGTCGTCCAGTTGCTGTTAAGCGCCTTGTACAGACCCATCACAACGTGGCATTTAAAGAGATTCAGAATCTCATTGCCTCTGATCACCATCCAAATATTGTGAGATGGTTTGGTGTGGAGTATGATCAAGATTTTGTCTATCTTGCTCTGGAACGTTGTGCCTGTAGCTTTTATGACCTGATATTATTGTCCTGCTCTAGCTCACAAAATCAAGAAACTTACCAGGATGGAGATTTTAACTGTGCTGGCAATGAATTTGTTCGACTAGGGTTGCTAGGAGATAACCATGCTCTCCAGTTATCGAAGTCGAATGGGTATCCTTCGCATCATTTGTTAAAATTAATGAGGTAAGTTCATAAACCTGTAGTAAACAATGGATAGATTTGCATCTTTGGAGCTTCCATATTGGGATTACCCTATCACTTCAGGGTTTCTGAATTTTTCAAAGTTATATGCAAGCCTGTTACGTGGTATTATCAAAACATCATGATTGCAGATTTTGGAGTGTTATACCACCATTCGATAGTTAGAATCTTGTTAGCGCCGGCATTTTTGAACATCGCTTCCTGGCTTCACACACCAACCCCCCCCCCCCCTCCCTTTTTTTCTCCTCCCCACCTAAAAGAGAAAAAGAAAAAGACGTGATGAACTTTTCAGATGAAATTTTGGTTTAACAGTAATATTCATGAATACACTTTAAGGACGAATTCTAACATTTTTGTTCTTCATTCTCTTTTTCAGCATAGTTATAGTTTGGGTAGGATCGTATGCATACAACTGCAGCTAGCATTGGTGATTTTTCTCAACCAATGTCTTAGTTAACTTTCTTATAGTTCTTACCGTTATCAACTGATATGATTGCAATGAGTAGTTATTAAAATCCTTAACATATGCAAAATGTAAGATTCACCTTTTCATTATTCTATTCTATAACGCCAGGGATGTTGTTCGGGGGCTTGCTCATTTGCATGAACTTGGTATTATTCATCGGGATTTAAAGCCTCAAAATGTTCTTGTAACAAAGGAAAGAGTTTTATGTGCCAAACTTTCAGATATGGGCATCAGCAAGCGCCTTTCTGGGGATATGTCTTCTTTAACAAAGCATGCAACTGGTTAGGGAAATCCTTTAAGCTCTATCATTAAGTTTTTTGGTTCCTGAAGTTTGTTTGTAAAATTTGGGTCGGTCTCAAAGTGTCTTGTGGAGTTCTATTTCTTATAAACAATGCATAAACTATTTGTGTAGGTTATGGGAGTTCAGGGTGGCAAGCACCTGAGCAACTTCTTCATGAACGTCAGACGCGAGCTGTAGATTTGTTCAGTCTAGGCTGTCTTCTCTTCTTTTGTATTACCGGTGGCAAACACCCATTCGGTGAAATCCTTGAACGTGATGTGAATATAGTTAATAACCAAAAAGACTTGTTCTTGATAGAAAACCTTCCTGAAGCAACAGATTTGATCGCTTCTCTCTTGCATTGCAACCCTGAGTTGAGGTATGCCATCATTTTATTTTTCGATGTCTTTTGTTTGAGACGTATAGTTGCACACAGAGACCAGCATGCATACGGTTGGATATTGATAGATTTTTGCTGCATAAAGTATAAGCTCTCTGTATAAGCTTCTCTATTCAAACAAGAGGAAGGCCCATTTCTCAAAGTTTCTCTCTTGTTTTTAGGCCAAAAGCAACTCAAGTAGCATGTCATCCTTTGTTTTGGGATTCAGAGATGCGACTTTCATTTCTTCGAGATGCCAGCGATAGGGTGGAATTGGAGGATAGGGAGAAGGAATCTGAACTGCTGAAAGCATTGGAAAGTATTGGAAATGTGGCTTTAGGTGGTAAATGGGATGAAAGGATGGATACTGCTTTTATCAGTGATATTGGACGTTACAGGCGGTACAAGTTTGATAGTGTTCGGGACTTGTTGCGTGTAATACGAAACAAGTTAAACCACTATAGAGAACTTCCAAAGGATATCCAGGGAATTCTTGGGCAAGTCCCTGAAGGATTTGATAATTACTTTTCTACACGATTCCCGAAACTTGTAATAGAGGTTTTTAAGGTGTTTCACTTGTATTGTGCAGAAGAGGAAGAAGCCTTTATCAACAAGTACTTTAAATGCGATTACATGTAAATGTAGCCTGTCTTTGTTGTAAACTGCTCAAGAGTCAATTGTATATGAAATCGTTTTGAAAAGTGGAATACGTTTTGAAAAGTGTTTCCTTGCGTAAAACTTTTTGTAATGTTTTGGTTGTTGAAAAATATGTCTGTGGTGAAAGCAAAATAAAACCCTTTTTTTTTAAAAAAAAAAAATCACATGTCCAGACATTCTTGTTGCTAAGTTTGGGTTGTAAACGAGTAACGTTCGGTAAAAAAGGGAACTCAATTTTGTATGGTTTAAACAACTCAATACGAGTACAAGAAGCTCAACAGTCACTTAATTGCCTTGTTTAGTCTGTAATTTTTTATTAAATTTTTTTTATATTTAATATTTTTAAATTATTTTTTTATTTGATATACGTGAAATCACTGCAATTCATTTTTCTGCACTACCTCCTAAAAACAGAAGAGGCATGGCCCTGTCTAATTTTTTTTTTTTTTTTTTTAAAGTACTAGTCATCATAGATTTACAATTTTTCATACCCATCACGCATCTTAGTCAAAAAAGCCAGTCATTATGCCACCACATTGGGCACATTGTGCCCCACTACTAGCATGGCAAAAGCTCCTTTCCAGTTTCCTGTACCCATCAGTGCCAAAACAGGAATCTTTTTCTCGGTTTGAATTTTCGTAGCTGCTATTAAATCAGAAATCAGAGACTGATGATACGTACAAATTATGTATTTCCTGCAGAAATTGCTTTTATACAAGGGATCACCACTCCAGTCTCAGAACCGAACCTGAATTGAGTTTACAGCTCAACAGTCTCTTCTCATCAGACGCACCATAAATGGCTCTTTCATACTTGATCAAGAATGGTATTGCACTCCCAGCCCTGATCTTTCTCCTCCTACTGAACCCCTTCTCTAGCGTCTCCGGTGTCGGTATTAACTACGGCACTCTAGGAAATAATCTGCCATCGCCAAAAAGAGTAGCTCAGCTGCTTCAGTCCACCCTCATTGATAAGGTCAAGATTTATGACACCAACCCTGATATTCTTGAAGCCTTCTCCAACACCGGCATTGATCTCATTGTTGCAGTGGAAAACTACCTCGTGTCAAACGTAAGTTCCAGTGCTTCTGCCGCCGATGAGTGGTTTTCCACTCGTATCGTGCCTTTCATTCCGGCCACATCCGTCATTGCCATTGCCGTGGGAAATGAGTATTTAACCACCGATGATGATAAGTTAGATCACAATGCTTTAGTCAAAGCCATGCAAAACTTGCACCAAGTTTTGCTCTCGCGAGGTTTGGACCGCAAAATTAAGGTCACGACACCTCATAGCATGGCGGTTCTTGCATCTTCATTTCCTCCCTCGGCTTCCACCTTCGCCACCACCCTCCTCCCCACAATGACGGCCATAGTGGGATTCTTAGCTGATACCGGTTCACCATTTATGGTGAATGCATATCCATATTTTGCATACAGGGATAATCCCGCTATGGTCAACCTGGAATATGCATTGCTAGGCAATTCCACTGGGGTACGTGACCCCAAGGGGTACAAGTACACCAACATGCTGGATGCACAGATTGATGCCGTTCGATCTGCCGTCGCCGCATTAGGCTTTGGCAATCGTTCGGTCGAAATTACTGTGTCTGAATCAGGATGGCCATCCAAGGGTGATGCAGGAGAGACTGCAGCTGCTCCTGATAACGCCAAAACTTACATCACTAGGCTGATCGAACGCGCTCAGTCAAATAAAGGAACTCCAATGAAGCCCAGGGATAGTATAGAGATCTTTGTTTTCGCTTTGTTCAACGAGAACAAGAAACAAGGGGGCGTCAGTGAGAGAAACTTTGGGATATTCAATTCGGATGGATCAAAAGTTTATGATGTAGACTTGAGCTGTAAATTTTGCAGCAGTAATGGTAACAAAATGGGGTTTGGGGAGAGAGTTTCAGGCATGGCAAGAGGACCATCGGTTTGGTGTGTGGCCAAACCACATGCGGATGAGAAGGTGGTTCAGGCCGTCTTAGATTTTTGCTGTGGCCCAGGAGGGGTGGACTGCAGAGAGATCTATGAGAAGGGAGATTGTTTCGAGCCTGATAAGGTCCATGCCCATGCATCCTATGCTATGAATGCATACTACCAGATGCACGGAAGAAACTATTGGAATTGCGATTTCAAGGGTACTGGACTTGTGACCTTCAGCGATCCAAGTAAGTTCTTTCATGAGATAAGATTTACTAAGTTGATCACCTACTATAATAAGCAATTCTACCATCAATCAAGGCCTACTACATCCGTTGTTCTGCTTGCTCTTTTAACTTGATGATAATAAGCTTGTTTTAATATCTAGGTATATATATGTAGATTTAAGAAGATCCTCATATCTTCCCTGGTTTTGTTGCATTGAATTTCATGTAACCTTCGAAGTTAATTAACTTAGCTTGTTTGCCATCTGTTGCGGTGATCAGGCTATGGCAAGTGCAGCTATTCCCAACAGTGAAAGAGCTACTTTCGAGAAGAAAAGGATGATGGTTTACAGCTCTCCTCGTCTGGTCTCCTAGTGATAATTTACACTCTTGAGTAGATGCGTGGTCCGCGGTTACAAAATCCATTTGTATTTTTCGCAAACATATTATTATCAAATGGGTTATGTGAAAAGTTGTGGAAATTTTTGGTTGATTACTTGGCTTTCTTTAAAGGATCGAGACAAAGACGATCATCTGCACGGGGCTGCGCGTTGCTCCAGACAAAAGTTGCGCGTCTCCATAATCATAGGCTTTTTTCGTGGAAAAATTTCCACAGCCAGCCCCAGCAGCATTGACTATTTTCGCCGAGCAAATGCAAGCAGCCCAGTGCCTTATAATCCGCGCAATTAAAATTGAAAAAGGCAACGGTGTATTAAATTTCTGTATATGCAAATGCACTTGGATAGAGTGAGCGAGTTCGTTCTTTCTTAACATCTACCTGTCAAAAACTCAGCTCAAAAAGAACTGATGAACAAATACTCTCGCATGTTTAATCTACTTCAAGTTACAAATCTCGTGGCATCAAAGGTTCAGGCTAGAAAGAACATAAGATACAGCAGTGCTACTTAAAATTTTATATATTAGCGATGTTTCCATTCTTTAAACATGTAAAAATGCATTCAGGAACCGTCAGTCAGCTAAGAATGCTGATTTTGTACACTTATCAAAAGTAACATTACTGCTGACTTGCAACTGGAAAGTAGTAGTATTGTATTAGTAGTAATAACCAATAATCTATCCAAAGTTTACGTGAGCGCGGGATTGTGCATGCGTAGACTGTAGACAAGAATCAAATACGCTTCTAACCAAACAGATAATTTTGGTTGCTTGAGATTATTGCCTTCCATCAGGATCCTTTCCAAAGTCTATTCCATCTGATAATGATGATATCTCTATTTTCCTCCTCTTGCTGTCTCTCCTGGATGGATCTACCTTCGCATCCATTAAAGAAAATAACGTCTGAAGTCGCGAGCTTCCTGGGCCTTCATTTGCAATGCTACCTGCAGGGGCAGCTTCCCGAAATTTGTGCATAATCTGCCAGAAATATATTAACAGAGCGATGAAGCAAGTTATCCCGCATAGCAGAAAGAGACCCGAAAAGCTTTTTAGGTGTAGGCGGTCTGAATCAATCTCTGCATTATCCGAACTGCATGTGCTTTTTGTCAACCATTTGTCGTGTATCCGCTGGAGGTCTCCATTCTCAGATAGAGCTAATATAGCAGTTGATAGGTCAACAGCCAAAGCAGAATCCCGTGGAAATGCCTAGTTAGTTAAACAAGCAATTATTTATTACTATTAGGGATGGAATCGAACACAGAGAAGCTGTCTTCGATTATTCACCACACCTTCAGAGTCAATTGCATAACTAATCTTGCAACACGCATACAGTTGAAACAAAAACGTTTCACTTTTAGTACATTTGACTTGTAGCAAATGCATTTGGCACAAAAGTTGTTCCTGAAATCCAGATTTTGTATTTAACGTACTTCATTATCATTCAAAAGTTATCAAGTTGGCAACTACAAGAACTTTCTGGAATCAACTGTAGCTACAAGCAAGACCATCCACATCAAAATGCTCCTCAAAACATTTCAATTGCTCCTAAAAAGTTAAACTAGATCACTATCTTGAAGCGGATCAATTGAAGAAGTTTAAGTACGTAAAAATCCTCGTACAACCAGATCATGCATGCATCATTTGCAGGCCCAACATAGACATGGTGCAAGTATTGCAAAGTAATACGAGTTTAACCATCATATAAAGCGAAAGCAAATCTATCAGAATATATCACACATGGAAAAACAAAACTCACAAAGCCCCAGCCGCTTTTGGTGAACTCCTGGCCTACAATTCTGAATTTGCATTGGCTTGATAAGAAAAGTTCTACATAAGGAAGTTCATCCACCACGGCAGCAACACCACCTTTTTTTGGACCACTTAGAAGTTTTGTTGCATACTCTTCTGGTGTCCCGAGTGAGACAAGCCTGGATTTAGGTATACCGATTTCCTCAATCAGATAATTTTCAGCAAAAGAACCCACTTGGTAGCCAATAGGTTCATCACTTTCTTTCAAGCTTTCAACTCCTTTAATAGGAGAATAGAGCTGCTGTACTGTAAGAATAGAGGTTAAACTCGCAGTATAACTTGAGTTAATTATGAGAACCACAAATAGCCATATTATCAGCACCACACGTCCAAGTGCGCTCGCGGTACTCTCTCCTGAAACAAAGAAAGAATAAGAAGTTAAAAAGGTGCCAACAGGACATCTTGCCCATAAACATTAAGATAGCTGAAAATGTAAAATTTTTCTTACTGTGGGCGAAAAATAAGGTTGACAGGCTGAACCTGCAAAAAGAACGAAGAATAGCTATCAAACAAGTCATGCCCACAATCAGGTTGTTTCAAGAAACATCAACATGAACACTGCACAATCCACTTATAACTGCATCAACCATTTAAACCAATTCAAACTACATTTCCCCAACAAAGACGATTGGATTCCATTAACCTACTCAATCCATTACAATCATGTGTCGTTTGACCAACTAAGAGTTTTAAGTTCTTAATGTCATTTCCTTAGATGTCAACTAGGATTTTTAACATACTGACGTCTGGCCTTCAAAATTTTCAATTCTGAAACTCACCATAGGATGGTTATTAGTTGCTGCCTTGGTGGTCCACGGAACTCATCATTAGTTCGGTGTTCCAATATCCAAACAACTATGCCAACCAAAAGAAAGAAAGCAGCAGTAACTCCCCACATCAATCCTGAAAAGGGTCTGAGGAAAGCCCATGCACCAGTATTTAACTTCCTAAATGGGGCCACTACAACAAGTCCCGATGAAACATAAGGCTGGGTGAAATCTACAGTCTTTGTCCTATTGGTGACAATTGTAATGTCACCAACAGCACCATCAAACACCTGTAAAAGCAAAACAAAGTTCAGCTATAACAAATTAACTTCTCGAACTTCGCTAGTACCCTTGTCTAATTGATACCACAATTATCATTTTCTTCAACTTTGCACATACCCCTGCACTTATCAGCTCCACAAGCTCACTATAGCTAGGGTTTTCATGGCCATCTCCAAAGGCGATGAACTGATATGGAATAGCATATGGCAACAAGTTAACAGCAGCTGTAAAGACATCTATGCAGAATCCTTTAAAAGTGCTAGTCCCTGGCACTTGTGACACAAATTCTCGATAACCTACCCGTCTGGGTACTGCAATCTTTAATTGCTTTCCATTGTTTGGGAAAACCCATCCACGAGGCTTTATTACCGTCTCTCCTGGCCAAACTACACCAAATAACTGTTGATTTGCACTTGAACGATTTGGTGGCCTTGAATAAAGAGTCTCAGGAGGCACAGTGGATAATCCAGAATAGTTAGACCAATGACCAATCACTCTAAAACCAGTTCCAATGACATTTATAATGTCATACGCTGGAAAAACAAGAGATCTATCAGAATTAAACTTGACAGGCCCCGTCAAACCAACAAAATTACTCTCCAAAATCTTTTTCAACAAAAGAGGCCCTCCATCAAAAATTTTCAGCTCTTCAAGGTGCAGAGTACTCCCCTGAACAAACCGTAGATTAGGATCACTGGAAAATGAGATTCTTCCGCCCTCCTCAAAGAATGAATTTATGGCATGAGCAACCAACCAAACGGTATCATAAGCATAAAGACCATAGGAATGCAGACCTAATGAACCACCGTTGAGTTTATTCCACCTTGACAAAAATGATCTTTTCCTATCAGAATCAGGAGTATGCTGACGTAAAACAAGAACTCCTTGCATGGAGTCCATATTCTCCAGAGGAAGTGGGGAAGAGGAATCCAACACAGAAGAAAGCCAATCTGTAGCTATCCAAACATAGCCATCACCCATCATTCCAAGATACTGTGCCACAGAAAATACCATGAACCCAACATCAGGATAAGCATGTAGAACTATAACCCGAGACTCCATAACCGCAACCTTTATCAAAATGTCTATTATGTCAGTCCTATTAACACCAGGTGCTGGTGGAATCCCTGCTTTGTATGAGATTCTACCGCGCCTAGCTGCGATTGCATCATCTAATGCAGACACACCATTCCTTCCATAATCATCATCTAGGAAAACCACAATTACATCTTTCCAACCGTAATAGTCTACCATTTCAGCTATTGCAGTCATCTGGTAAGAATCACTCCGCGTAGTCCTAACAAAATAAGGAAACTGAAGCGAAGAAAGAGTGGGGTCTGTAGCAGCAAACGACAAGAGAGGTACTTGAAGTTCATTTGCAACATGCGATATGGTGTGTGCCACTACAGAAGATTGTGGCCCAATAACAGCAACAGTTTCCGTCTCCATGAGCTGCAAAGCTGTAATGAAACCAACAGTCTTCAAATTTACCGCACAGAAGAATTGACCAACAAAAGGAATTTCTACCATTTTTCCAGGAAATTAAGAAACTGGGACTATATGTTCATATCAACTTGATGAAAAAGCCGCAATTAGACGAAGTTAAGCTTAGCCTTCCAGAAATTCATCAATAGCACAAGAATTGAAAAGGGGTTTTTTTTTTTTCCAAACATTTTTTTAAAAAAAATTGAAAAGGGTTAAAATACCAACAAAAAGCTCTGTTCTTTTTGCCCAAAGTTTCCTAAGCAAATACAAATAACGAATATCCGACAAGAAACACTTGAGAAAGATGATTTTTTTTTTTTTTGGGAAAAAAAAAATTTACCTCCAACCATGCCAACAAATCCACTGCAATTGGAAGTTTGCATTTTGACAACAAGTTTGGTCCCTGGGAGGAGAGTGGAGTTGGAGTTGACGTCTTTAACAGCCTCCTGAATTGCAATCTTAGCAACTCTGCCAATGGTGGAGTCAAATGAGAAAATAGCTCCAACATTCACTACAGCTGGTCTTGTTGAAGAAACATTCCCGGTTAACCCGTGTGAGGAGAAAACTCCAGATGAGAGAAACCATAACACTAGTGGAAAATGCCGAATCGCATTCATTTTGGATGAACGATGCACGGCTAAGTTGGCAGGCCCAGAAAAGATTCTTTGCAAAATTGATTCATAGGCGGCTGCAAGATTATTGCCTGAAACAATATATAAGCAATTTAACACAGCGACGGTATGTGTGTCAAAAATTATAGGAACCTATACAGATATACAAGTGGTGTACAACAGAGAAGAAGGACCTCAAGGAAAGCACACAACTAAGAGAAAAGAAGAAACTCCGGTGACCTGCATGAGCCAGGAAGCAACAGAAAAGCAAAGGGAAAAGGGAAAAATTAGTTGCATAGATAAGAGAAACTAGAATCAGGTGCCATGCTTTAAGTCATGACCTTTGAATCAAGAAATGAGAGTCTGTCAAAGTATCAGGAATAAGTACGCTTTTCCACTTGTAATGTGCACTGTTGGTATGGAGGAATCGCATGATCTGCTGGGATGACCAGCCAGAATTTACATATGCGCAAGTAATTAAGGAATGAGAAAAGGCCATAGTGGGCTCTAAGCAGGTGGAGTAAAAAACTAGAAGAATAATACCTGCTGCTACAATTACACTGCACGCTACCAGTTGCAGTCGTATCTGAATGAAGGGAAGGGAAGACGATAAGGCACTCTCTAAGGCTAAGGGGAACCCAATACATACTGCACTATTTCCACGCTGTTGCACTGCACAATGTGGGTCAGGTCACGCGGGTATCTTAGGGACTGACTTTGGTCTTTGGGAGGAGGCAGCTTCAAAACCCACTCCCCTTTGACAGTAGGTAATAGGTATTATTACGTTTTTTGGAAAAAAAAAATTTTCATTTAAAATATTAGTGAGAGCTCTCATAATCCCCTAATTAGTCGAATTATTATTAGTAATCAAATGTAAAATGAAAGAAATTATTGATCAAACTAAAAAATGAGGAGAGCTGCTTCAAAGTCATTATTATTTGTTATTGGTGTGTCTTTATATTTTTATTAAAGAAAATTACGAGAAAGGGAAGCAAAAGGTGGATGGTTTTGGTTCTTCTGGTTCTTTTTTTTTTTTTTTTGTCTGTAACAATAATGATGAAGATATTTGTGAAAGGCATGCAAGGAACTGTGGGTTTTGATAAGAAGAAATTGAAGCTGAGTTGGAGGGAATCAAACTGTGGGAATTTCTGATGGAACATTTTTTTGTAATGGCGCCGCCCGCAGTGGCAGTAGCCAGTAGGTGGTTTGCATAATTAGTTGGTGGAACACTACACTATTTATTTTGTTGAATGAATCTGACTTGAGAGGTACACGGAACTATGGGCAAAGCTCACGTCACGTGCTGCAATGCAACCACTCTTTTCTATTTCTCCTCTTCTTTTTTTTTTTTTTTTGGGTTGGGATTCGACAAGGGAAAAGAATAAAGGGAGTTATTTCTGCCGACCATTGTACAGAGTCAATTAATTATTTTATTCAGTCTGGATTCGAGACTTTCCATTCACTCACATGACGTTTATGTTTTTCTGGTACATTCAAAGGATTGAACCAAACTTAGAGTATTCTATTTGGGACCATATGGCGTGGAAAATTGAAGTGTGGAAAAGTGAAAAAGAAAAATTAAAAATTATTTTTAGTTACATTTGGTTACCAGTAAAGATTGTGAGGAATAATGAGAAGTTAGTGGTAATTGTTGAGTTTTTCTTAATCATACAAATTCTACTGGACACAAGATGCAAGAAAAGTTTCAGCTCTCTTACTAATAAAACGAGCATACGTTACAGAATTCGCTTTTTTTTTTTTTACAATAATAACATTTGTATAACATACTCTAATCTAGTATGTATAAGGGGAGGGGAAGCCGATGGGATTTTCCCGTCGGAGGAAACCACAATTAAGTGGCAAGGCGAGAGGTCAAGACTTAAATATCTTGGTGGTACTTGGGCTGTTGGCGTACAGAATCTGCCGTTTACAGCCCCCAAACTACGCCGTTTACAGCCCCCCCCTAGTCTGCTGCTATAAGACTCAGAGAAGAAACGACTGCTAAAGAGTAATCTGCAAACTTCCTCTGTATCATCATGTGTCCAGTTTCTTTCTGAAAACAAACTCAATAAGTACCATTTGATCCCCCGGGTAAAAAAAAAAGAACACCATAAATACTGATTTGCTTGCATGATCAACACATTTTTCAATTATCTTTTTATCTCACATATATCATATCAAAAAAGTGCTACAGTAATTTTTTTACAAATTTATCTCAAATAATTTACTATCCAAACACACTCACTAGTAGTTCCTTAAAAGATGCTAGTAGGAAAAAAAAATATATTTTTTGGGTATCTTTTGTAGTAGACGCAGGAACCAAAGTTAAGATTTTGGATCTGTAATGGGTAGAGTTCTTCTGGTCGCTTTGTGTAACAAGTTGTGTTTTGATTTAAGAAGGAGGGCCCAAGAACATCATGTCGGCCCATTGTATAAGTTCTGGCCTGCAATTCTGATAACGGCCCGTCCTGAATGATAGGATGCGAGACAATGGATACAAATGGAAGTAAGGCCCAGCACAACCAGGGATACAATTAATTTCGGCGGACAATTTTAGTTTACCACAAATATTTAGTTACCACATTTGTATCTTCAACTTTTATTTTTTTCACCTAGGGTATGCTTTTTTTTTTTTATCTCAAAAGATTTTAAATCAGACTACTTTTGTTGGTTTTGGAAGAGATAGAAGAAGATGAAAAAAATTTTACACCACCCACCTCCTCCCCCACTCCCTTCTCTCTCCCCTCCCTTCCCCTAACCCCAAACTCCTCTCCCACTCGTGGGTGATGGCTGCGACTTTAACCACCACTCTAGCCACGACCTTATTGGTCGACACCATAAAGGTTGCAAGTAGAAGCCATGAGTCATGGCTTTTGGGTGCGACCACAAACCAAAAAGGTTGCGATTAGTGGAGAGGAGGGAGGGTCATGGGTGTGGGGGTGGTGGCAGTAGTGGTGGAGAGTGATAGGTGATGGTATATATATATATATATATACATATTTTGTATAGTTGGAGTTGTTTTTGATATATTGCATGGATGTAGTGTTTTTGAAATTATTTTTGTTTATGTATTATTATAACATTGTATATAAAAATTTTGTTTATAAAAAATTAAAGAATCCAAACAAAGCCGATATTAGCTTTATTTTGAAAGCATAAATAGTAGTATTTCAGTAAATTATTCTTTACTAGATAACTTCCCTATCCATTTTACTTTAAGATGATACTAATAATAGGGCTACTTTATAAGGCTGTGAAGAAAAGTTGCAAACCCCCAAAAAAAAAAAAAAAAGAAGAAAGGAGTATTGCCTATATATAGTACTAATACCACAAAAAAAAAGGAGGTCATTTTTTCCAAAAAGCAGCAAGTGGACTGACTGGAGCAGCATCTTCCTTGCTAGTTGCTACCGATGGGAATTTGAAAGGGATGAAAAGGTGCTAAGGAAGGAGCGAAGCAGCCAAGGAAGCATTACCCTTTCATCTTAGCCGAAACCCAACTCTTTCCAATAAGAAACAGCCACCTGTAATGTGTTCTTCGAGAATCCCATGTACATGTCTCTTAACGGCCGTCAACGACCTACACAAATCGTAGTCCAATTACCGCCACCCCCACCCCACCCCCCCCCCCCCCCAAAAAAAATCCCAAAACAAAAAAAAGCACCCCCATTCTGGCTTTTTACTCCCACCGTTAATTCGGCCAATAGGACCATACACTACAACGCCAATGGCCGCGATCCGCCGCCCAGCCCTGTCATAGTTTCATTCCAAAGGCACCACTCCCCCATCTCTCCCATCAACACCAACACCCCCGCAACGCCACAGCTCTTTGCCCCAAAAAAAAAAAAAAAAAAAAGAGGGGGGAGTGAAAAACCAGGTCATCCGGTCAACTATATTGGCCACCACTCAGTCTCCACCACGTGTCAGTAAATCATGCGTCATCGTCTACGCTTAGGTACCTTCCATTTCCGGTTACCCACCGCATTGAAAAACTTTTAGCCATTCTTCTTCTTCTTCTTCTTTATAATTTATATACTCTCTCTCTCTCAATCGAAATGCCTTTTTTGGGGTCTCTGATTTATGGGTTTTGTTTCCTTTTTTCTCCTTTAGTTTTGATCAATGCCTGAATTTGAGCCCAAAAATTAAAATTAAAAAAACGGCGAACAAAAACTTTCCCAATTTTTTTTTTTATCATCTTTCGGAATTACTGTTCCCTGTATTCCTTTTGGAATCTTGATTTATTTATCCTGTCCAGATTTGGAGGGGTCAAGACGGTGAATTGTTTGATTTTATTGCAATTTTTTTGGTGGGAATTTAGTTAACTGTTGGTTTCTTAGGTGGCTTTCTGCGGTTGCTAAAAATATCATTCGGTTGCATTCA
This sequence comes from Coffea arabica, assembly GCF_036785885.1. Classification (NCBI taxonomy): domain Eukaryota; kingdom Viridiplantae; phylum Streptophyta; class Magnoliopsida; order Gentianales; family Rubiaceae; genus Coffea; species Coffea arabica. Next base: position 1,853,144 of record NC_092329.1, read on the forward strand.
TTTTTCATCATTTTTCTGCTGAGAAAAAAAGAAGTTGCTTTCGATTTCAGTCCTGGGGAAGGGGAGGAGAAGGTTATGAGATCTTATTTTGATCTTATGTTTGGATCAGTTTGGGCATTTATTGCTAATTTCCTATTTGGGAGTCAGCCAAAAGGATTAGAGTAAGGTTCTTGATTGAGTTTGCTGGGATATGGTTGAGGAGTTGACGAATGCTGGGTTGCTGCCGAATTGATGTAGGTGTTTCATTTTGATTATATCTTCCGCATTTTTTCAGACAATCAACCTCAGTCTTCCGAAGATTAAGGCTTTTTGTATGGCGCAGCCGCTATAACTGATCGAAGTTGGTGTTATTTTCATAAATAACAAAAGATTTGGTTGATTTGCTTCTCCGCCATTCTGAATCTAAGGAGTTGTAGTTTAGAGTGCTGATTTTCTGTGGAGAAGGATATTCCGAGATATCGGTATCTTCTGAGGAAGGAACTTAGTTGATGATCTGGAATATGGCAGCTGGTACTGATTGTCCGCCGCCATTCACTGTATTAGACAGTGGCTATATTAAAGAGAGTGTGCCTCAAGTAGAGGATGAACTATTGGAGAGTTCTGATGACTTGAAAGAGACACCAAATGAACTGTTGGAGGGTTCTGATGACTTGAAACAGACACCAAATGGTAAACCTCCGCGACATTCTGTAAGCTCTGCTACGTTGCTACAGCCAAGTGATGTTGTAAGTAAACTTCCTCTTATCTAAGTTTCACTCTGTACTGTTGTTGCTGGGGTCGTTTACTTTCTTACAATGCTAGTTTCAGGGATTCAGGCTCCTACTGCTATTCATAATTTTTGTTGAAGTGATTGTATCTGAGTTGAATAGATTTCTTTGACACTCACGTTACGTGCACACCATTGTTTTAAAATGCAGTCCTGAAGTTGTGCTTCTTATTTATGTCGTTATCGCGACATGCGCAAAAGGTCCAATGTCATAGGGAGAGGTAATATATTTTGTGGACAAATTTTGACAGCACACAAGAAACTGAGCGATGTGGCTATTAGATTCAATCTCAAGGCTTGTTCATGAGATTGTTGTCATGAAATCATTTGTCATTGATCTCCTCTTACCGAGAAGTTATGATAATGTGATGAAATAAATGCTATATTCTCTGATAGAGTAGTAGTTTGATATAGTAAATGTCATCTTAACTTAGAAGTCAACATGTTTTGAGCTAATTCTATCTTGTTCAGTGTAATCTTCTCTGGTAGAGGGAGTTCTAGAAGTGAAAGCTTGTAATGCAAAATAACTCATGAATGTTCTCCATAATTTTTCTTTTCTTTCTAGTTGAGTATTATCTATCCTTTCATGAACAAAGTGTGCAAGCGTTGGTTATAAGAAGGGGGAAAAAATCAGACTTTAAACATCATGAGATCACTCATTGTAGTAGTTGCTAGCATAGGAAAGAGTGAAACTTTGGTAATTCAAAGCACATACACCTTAAATTTACTGCATCTGACTTCATTCCTTTCTTATTGAAAATGCATCTGAGAAAGTAACAGAGTCAAATTCCAAGTAATGGCTTGGTTTCTCCTACCCTTGCCTTCGCTATATCCATGAATATTTAGTATCTGAAGTGCTATGCTTGACTATTCATTTTTACCATGTCAGGATTTTGATCTGACAGTGTGTGGACAGAAGTCACCATCTGATGGAAAATCAAGCTTCCTACCAATTTTTCGGTCAGGGTGCTGTGCTGAAAAAGGGCCCAAGCAATATATGGAGGACGAACATATATGTATAGATAATCTATTTGAACATTTAGGTGAAACTGCAGGTTTCCCTTCTCCTGGAGCTTTCTATGGGGTGTGTAACCAATTCAAAAATAATCCGTTGCTTGACTACAGTTATTTTTTAATGCGGTAGTTGTTAAATGGTGTTGATTGAAAGTCAGTAGTTCTTGATTCACCACCAGCTGACATGATTTGACACTCGTCTGTGTTTCTTGTTATTTTTGAAAGTCTGTTAATGACATTCTGATTATCAGCTTTTGGAGATTAGACAAAAAGAAATTGGATGTTGCATCCTCTGGGAGGGGATACAAGCTAGGATGCTCACAAAGAAATGAGTAAACACTGAGAAGAATGGCCGTGTTTGCAATGTTTAAGAAAGTAATTCTGGCATATCTTAGGAACATCTTTTGACATTTTGAAAGATCAGCTTGTGTATTAGTTCCCAAAGTTTTTAGAGGAATTTTCTTCTTTCTTGGTTTTTTATCCAGCTTCCACAGAGTCCTCTTCTCCCCCTTCTTTTTTTAAACTACTAATATAGTTAATAACAGATTGTTTGTAATTTTATGTTCTTGCAAACTTATTCCTTTCCTTGTGTTAATTTTTGAGGTTGTGCCGCAGGTTTTTGATGGTCATGGTGGTACAGATGCTGCAATATTTATTAGAAAGAATATTCTCAAGTTCATAGTCGATGATTCTTCTTTTCCATTGTTCTTGGAGAAGGCAATTAAGAACGCTTTTCTAAAAGCTGATTATGCCTTTGCTGATGATAGTACTCTGGACATCTCCTCTGGCACCACAGCCCTGACTGCATTGATATCTGGAAGGTAGGTTAGCACCTTTAGTTCAAGTCTTTCCTTTGCCCACTTTAAATTAGTTTACTGAACAGTTTAGAGTTTCTGCCACCTGCGGTTGAAGTGCATTCATTCATCAAGAATGAGAAAATTACGCTTTGACTTAAATGAACTAAATATAGCAGGATTGGACACAAGGAGAATTCAGGAACTTAGACTGATATGCAGAAAATTTTTCACGTTGAGTAGTTGTTTCAGACTATCTTGCCCTTTGCTATTCTGAAGGCACCATTAATATGTAGATAAAAGAGGTAGAGAGAAACATAGGAGAGGGCTTCTTATGCAGCATGTGCATGACTGTATAATATTGGGGTAAATGTGTGGCAATCCCTGCTAGTTAAAGGTAGGTATACCTATAACAAGTCGTCTTGTTGGTTGGTTGATTTTAGGCCGTATGTAGAATGTTGAAATACAGTTGGACAGTTTGCTCAGTACATCTATAAAGAAGTTGGTCATTGTAATCATTTTTGGGAATGGTTTGTTGTTCATGGCTTGCAAAATGGACCAATTCAAAATAAATTAATTGTACTTATCTACTCAAGATACAAATGGAGCTGCTTGAGTGAAATGTGCTTAGATTAGATCACCCTCAGCACCTCTAAAACTGGAACTGTTACTGATGGGAGGTTATAGGATGCCCAAACCGGATTCAACTTAATACACTATGACTTATTGTTGCTGAAAGTCTTGTCTTTTTCTTTGGAGTACATAAGCTAACCAGCCCAAACCTCTTTGCCTTGCTAGACTTCAACCACTTTCAGACCCTTGTGTGCAGTTCGTTAGGTCTGTAGTGGTTCATATTACCATGTGGTGCATTGACTTCCAGCCAACAATTTTGAAGTATAGAAACTAGTCAGTACAAGCTCTTGGGGTTAAAGGCTTCTCGCTTTTCCGGGAATGCCATTTTCCTTTGAATTACTGAGTAGAGACTTTTATTTGCATGGTTTGCCTAAGCTTGTGGTTTGAATAATCTGGAAGATAGGCTAGAGTTCCATGTCTTCAGTTTGACGTTGAATTTGCTGAATTGTTTCTTCTACTTGTTATGAGTTCCCACATCTGTTATGAGTTAATAATGAAAAATTTAGTATAGTTCCTTTATATGTCACTCATCATGTTAGGCAGTTTTTATGGCTTTGCAACATTAAAGAAAGCATAGCTGTTCATTCATGCGTTCCTATTTCTTTAGGAATTTTTTTCCTAGTTTTCCTTTTTCGTATACTTATTTGCATTTTATATGCCGGAGAAAATGAGAGTTTTAGCGTTTATTTTTATTTTTATTTTTTGTGAGTGTGAGAAAATAGGGGGTTTTCGTTGATAAACAAAGGCGTAATTTTTTCCCCCTCTTCTTTTGTTATTTTTCCTCGATAATCTTTTTTAAGCTTTTTGTTAAGTGGCATTGGCTTAAGCAGCCACAATCTTTCGCAGTATTACAGTCCAATGCTCCTGCGGGAGCTTTTGTGCCTGATATACTCAAAGGTAGGATGAGGCATTACCCTAGCCTTATCAAGGATTTGGCTCACTGATAATATAATACTTGATGATTTTGGATTGGAAGAAATTTACACTCTTTTTAAAATTTTTTTGGGGGTCCTGCTGTTTCCACCTTCACTGTCAATTATTTTCTCACACAGCTGTTAGATCCCCAAAAAGAATCACTTTTTAGCATTATAGCCTTGTGTGTGAGAGACAGTTTAGATTGCATAGTTATATTGAGTGGTAATTTATTAGAGGTCGGTTCACAATCAGTAGTAACTGTTGTGCTTAAGTTTCTCCAGAGTTGAATCCCTCTGAAAATACTTAATGTTATATAGATAATTTTAATTCCTTGTTTATCTAGCTTTTGGATTATTCCTGACGGGTTTTCCTTTCAGAACAATGGTAGTCGCAAATGCAGGTGATTGTCGTGCTGTGCTGGGGAAACGAGGTAGAGCTATTGAGCTGTCAAAAGACCACAAACCGAACTGTACATCTGAAAGAATTCGAATAGAGAAACTTGGAGGTGCCGTGTATGATGGGTACCTAAATGGCCAATTATCTGTGGCACGTGCAATTGGAGACTGGCACATGAAGGTTCCTAAAGGTTCATCTTGCCCTCTAAGTGCAGAGCCAGAGTTGCAGGAGATTCTTTTAAGTGAGGATGATGAGTTCCTCATTATGGGATGCGATGGTCTTTGGGATGTCATGAGCAGTCAGTGTGCCGTTACAATAGTAAGGAAGGAACTAATGATTCACAATGATCCTGAAAGATGTTCAAGAGAATTGGTTAGAGAAGCACTGAAGAGGAATACCTGTGATAATCTGACGGTCATTGTGGTTTGCTTTTCACCAGATCCTCCGCCTAGAATAGAACTGGCCCCAACTCGGGTCCGAAGGAGCATATCAGCAGAAGGACTGAATCTTCTTAAAGGTGTATTGGAATTGTAATTTGTAAGAATTGTAATGTACAAGGATAACCGAAGGGAACATTGGACTGGTGAAAAGAGTTGGGTGAGGTAAAGGAGGACATCTTAATCGTGGGATATTTTACATCCATCGCCGGACTGGTGAAAAGAGTTGGGTGAGGTAAAGGAGGGCATCTTGATGGATGGGGATATTTTACATCCCTAGCTGCTGCTGCTGCTGTTTCATTTGCCTTGATGTAATTTTGGATCCTTTGTACTGCAGATGTATGTGTTGTACCATTAGGATGATTTGTCATTTGAATTCCGGTGGCACCCAAAACTTCCCCTGATGTACATAAGTAAGAAGATTAGTCACTGTTGGCAATGAAGTCTGGATCAGTTATTCACTTTAGGAGTAAATGATCAATTTTCATCTGCGTGTTGAAGCATCTCGAGTGATACATAGGAGTAAATGAAAAGTGTGTTGCAGATCTAAATCTAATTAGTAGTAGTGTCTCTCCAATTGGAGTTGTTGAGACTATTCAGCCAGCCAGCCATGACTTCCTCAGTCAGTCCTCTCGGCCTGTTCCAAAAGTAAGAAGAGTAAAAGAGAGGCCAAGATTGCAGTCTTGTTCTTTTGTTTACCTCTCCTGTCCTGCCCTGTCATCTTAATTCATTCCCAAGGGAAAGGTGAAACTGCAAGTAAAGTGAGTGGGGGGTGGTATTGGTAGGAAGGAACTCTTTGCTCCTTTTTATCTTTTGGTCTGAATTCTGAGACGAACGAGAGAGCAAGCAAGGTAAGTAGGCTTAATCGACACGAAGTAAGCAGACTGCGCATGCTACCGTTAGTCTGATGACCCAAAGTGAATGTGAATTTCACTGCCCAAATACTAACCACTAGTACGTTAAGCTGGATTTTTTTTTGTTTTTTGGGTCAAAACACAGAGAGTATCTCGACTTTTGCTAGACTAATCTCCCTGCGCCTGTGCACTCCGCTCCTCAAAGATGCACAGGCGGTAAGAGAGGTGGCTCAAACACACTACCTCAGGACTCAACTGAGCTACCTCGAAACCATCCGAGCCAACTCCAAGGGGCACGTTAAGCTGGATTAGTTACAACTATTATCGCGGCAAACATTTTATTAATTGATATGATTCTTGAAGCCACTCCTGAGCAGTAACACAGAAAAGCCAATTTCCTTGCGACTCACAAAGATTTAACGCTAGTTCTTCTGGGGTGGCATGTCATGTAAATTGTAATGTAGTGTAATCCAATCAGAAAAACCTCCCCTTTGACCATAAGGAGAACAACCACAGCGAGTGGCTGAATGCTGATGGGTCCTTCTCCATCCATCATATAGTATGTTAATTCACTCAAAAACTCCTCCCGTCCGTCTGAATTCTGATTCTCCAACCCAAAGTAAACCAACCAACCAACCAAACCTACCTCCTTCACTGCCGCGCCTTCCGCCTTATCATGCAACCTACACGTGGATCCCTGCATGTCTGCTCATCATAAAATTATTAGTAATAAATCTCTTCCACCATTATCAAATCTACATTCGACAGAGCATAGTACTGACACCACACCCTAACTCTGCGTAAGTTAAATCTTCCGTTTCTCATACATACATATACATATATATATATATATTTATATTTATATTTATATTTTTTGTACATGGGTACAAATGGATATACAAAAAAAAAAAAAAAAATTAAGAATACCCATACGTATGTATGTATAAACCATTCAATGAAAATGAAAGCGTTAGATTTTAAACCTCACCATTCCTTATTTATTACACAACTTGCCTTTCCCATTGATTAGCTCTCAAAGTTCATTTTACTTTCATTATTACCATCCCATCCCATGGAGGTTTGGTAAATGGTAAAATACCTACACTGACCCTCTAATAACACATTTTATAACTTTAGCAGCATTCAAGACAAGTGCATAACGTATTAACTTTGGAAGAAGATCAAACTGGTTTCATTTTCATTGTAGAAACTCGTTATAACTTTAATAACACAGTCTCAAAGGTCCAATTCCTATAGCTCTTAGAACCGTAGTAGCAGAATATGATATGATGGCTTTTGCAGAATTAACCTGGGCCATTAACATAACACTACTATTACTGTTGGTACTGCTTGACAAAAGTTGAGGTGCGATTCCCATATCCCATAGTGGATATAATATAACAGGGTGATGGGGATGATGATGGTGGGCGATGGAGCGGAGCCCATCTCATTAATGGCAAAAAGGAAACGCAAAAAAATGAAATGAAAGAATCCAAAAAACAAAAAGGCAAAGATAGAGAAATAGAATGCTGCTGCTACTTCTAAGTAATGAACCGCTTTTACTAAATTCAGTCACTAACCCATTCATTCTTTTGCTCCCCACCTCAGCTCCTCGCTTTCCACTTTCCCTCTTTCCATTCCCCACCCAAACAAATAAACAAATATTTTGTCTTCCCATTAATCAAATACTTCTCCTAAAGACTCTCGAGTATTTTTGCTGCTCCTACTTGTTTACTCGAGTTTTTTTTTTTTTCTCTTTCCTTTCTTTCTTTTGTGTTCCCTGGGAATCCCATTTCTTCCTCATAAATAACTACTGCCCTCGCCTGATCTCTTACGAGTTCTTGGCTTTGTTAAGGAGCTCGAACATGGCATTTTTATGCAGATTCAAATGGGATCTCAATCTTGGTTGATTTCTTGGCTCCTGAGCTTTTTGATAATAAGGTGTCTTCCGTTTTCCTCTTTCTGTTGCTTCTATATACCCTTTTTTTTTCCCTTTACATGTCTAATACGTGCTTGTGAATATTGCTTAGGTTGTAATAACATTCATTTTTCCCCTTCGACTTTGGGATCTTTGGGAATGACTTTCTCTGTGTTATAGCTTTTGGGCTCTGTGGATCTCAAATCTCGGTCTCCTCAGCTGGTTTTCAGGTGTCGTGTGTTTTTAATGTCAATTCCCTTTCCCAAAATACAATTTCGATGGAATTACTTTCTTCGCATGCTGATGACCTTTTTTTGTTTTGTTTTATTTTACTTGAATTTTTTATGGCCTAAGAGAATTATTATATCACCTAAAGTTGCAGTCTTGCACTTCTTCTTTTTCCTTTACTTTTTTGGGTCTTGGAACTTTTCTTTTCTTTTTTTTTTTATAATTTTTTGGGTACAATGGAACTGAAAAAATCTCAATTCAGTTGAAAACATTGTTCTTTCAGACATCTGATACATCTTTTTAGATTGGGGTGCGATGGAGTGTGTGTGTGTCCTAGATGGCTATTACGTTTTAGATGAAGAAAAGGGCGGGGGGACATACTTTCTCGGAGTATTCTGATTTGTTCATCTTGTGTTCTGTAGGTGAGTTACTAGACCGGGTTTGAGAAGAGCAATTACGGCATTATGCTAAAAATTGAGCGCTTCGATGACTTTGTTGTTCTGATATGAGAAAATAAGACCATGTCTGAAAAATTATCTGGAGAAGAATCTCTTTGTCAAGACGTTGAATCCTTGAGCGTGTCAAAACGCCTGGTTAGAAGCGTCAGCCAGAAATTGAAAAGGAAGAACCATAGAGGAGAAGGGGAAGAGGACGATGACACCAGGGCTGTATCCTTGAGCTGTCTTACCCTGTATGGCAGAGGTGGAGGATGCAAGGTAGGTGCTGAAACTGGAGAAGAGTTTGTGGATTACGGAGGTAGAAGGCGGTCAACCAGTGAGGAAACTAAAGTATATGCAGCAATTTGTGGAAAGGAGGAAACAGCTGTTGATTGCTTCGCCTATGGGATGAAGGAGAAATTCTGGAGGAGGAATAATAGGAGAATTTTACAGCTTAAAGCAGCTCCACATGACAGCATGAATGTGTTTCTTCCGGATGACATTCTGGAAATGTGCTTGCTGAGACTTCCCCTTACGAGTCTCATGAATGCTCGTCTTGTGTGCAAGAAGTGGAGGAGCTTGACATCAACGATTCGTTTCATGCATATGAGACGAGAAGGGTTGTATCAGAGTCCATGGTTGTTTCTATTTGGAGTTGTTAAAGACGGTTACTGTTCTGGGGTGATACATGCCCTGGATGTATCGCTGAACCAGTGGCATAAGATAGATGCAGCAATTCTCAAGGGAAGGTTCTTGTTTTCTGTTACCAGCGTCCAGGATGATGTTTTTGTCATTGGAGGTTGTTCTAGCCTGACAAACTTTGGAAAAGTGGATAGAAGCTCATTTAAGACGCATAAAGGAGTTCTGGTGTTTAGCCCCTTGACGAAGTCTTGGCGCAAAGCTGCATCTATGAAATATGCTAGATCATCACCCATTCTAGGAGTTTTTGAAGTCGGTCCAGACTGTTTGATCAGAACTCAGCAAAATAGATATGAAAGAAGATTTTACCGGTCAAGGGTTGGTGGTGTGTCTGATGTCTATGAGGATCCTCACAGACTCTCAGTTCGACGTCAATTTAGGCACTCTGTGGATGGAAATGATGTTTTGACAACCCATTCAAAGCAGCATAAATTATCAGGACAAAAAGGTGAAAATACATGTAAAGATCACAAAAGGTATGTAGTCATTGCTGTGGGAGGTCTTGGATCTTGGGATGAGCCTTTAGATTTAGGGGAGCTTTATGATTTTGTTTCAAATAAATGGACAGAAATCCCAAGGCTGCCTGTAGATTTTGGGGTTGCCTGTTCTGGTGTCGTTTGCAGCGGAATATTTTATGTCTATTCAGAAACTGACAAGCTTGTCGGATATGACGTAGAAAGGGGCTATTGGGTGAGAATCCAAACCACGCCACCTCCTCCCCGTGTTCACGAGTACTATCCAAAACTCATATCATGTGGTGGTCGTTTATTCATGCTCTCTGTCTCATGGTGTGAAGGGGAAGGTCAAATAGGGAGGAGAAACAAAGCAGTTAGGAAGCTGTGGGAGCTTGATCTCATGTATTTCAGCTGGAGAGAGGTTTCAGTACATCCGGATGCACCAATGGATTGGAATGCTGCATTTGTTGCTGATAAAAGTTTGATATTCGGGCTTGAAATGTTCAAAATATTCGGACAAGTGTTGGACTTCGTGACCATGTTCGACATGTCGGACACAAGGACAAGCTGGAGTCATATTTCAAGAAATCACGTAGCTCACGAACTGGACGCAGCTTCTTGCATGACCAAGTCGATGGCAGTGCTTCATCTGTAATTTCTTTTCTTTTCTTTTTTTGGCATCGATTCCCAATATCAAAAGCGACGCGGCCATTCTTTTGTATCAATCAGTTTGTATTGTCACGAGTACATTGTTATTAGTTTATCACTCATATGATTCTTCCATTGAACTATGGCTGTCTTCTCCTCGTTTAATTTTGTGACAACAATGGAGACGTTTCATCACCGATTTATTGCTGCAGATTTTTCTGCTATTAGCGCAAAGTCCTCAGCAATGAGATGGTTTTAGATTGTGCTCAGAGGGTCGCGTCTGTCGGGATTATTCCAGCTCTCTTTCAGCTGATCAATTTCTCCTCTTTTTTTTTTTTTTTTTTGTTTTCCCTCTTTCTTTGTGGTCAAAAACAGAGACGACTCACAAGAATTGGTATTGTCTGGATTAGATGTTGCAACGGCTAATGGTGGAAGATGCTGAACATTGATCTCTTAATGAGAACTTGTGCTACTATTGTAGATATCGTAGTCAATAAAGCTTGATGATACATACCCCAAAAAAAAACACACACACACACACACACAATCTGTAACTCCCCGACTCAGAACAAGAGTCCGTACATTTACAAGTTGTAGCCATCCGGGAAGACAATGGATGGCCAAGAAAACGGGTGAATAAGGTGCAAAAACAACTTTTCTTATTGAAATGAGAAGCATAACGTATCAATTTAATGTTCTAATAAGCAAAAGATATTGCAACGGCTCAGCAAGTCCCCAACACAAGATTTTGATATCTAGCCCTGTTTCAATTGGCAGCATCCTAGACCTACGCGAGATGAGGTGTGTCCTTCCGGTCAAGGCAGATCATAGGCCTCAGTCCGATTTTGCAAATCTTTAACTGCTATGTATGGTATCAGATATGGGGTAACCCCCCTGAACATTGAAGAACACTTGTTTCAGAGGCATGTACATATCCTGTTCTTAAATTGCAAGCAAGATCTAATTCAGTAAATAATCTATTCTGGCATAATCTAATCCGTCTAGATATCTTAAATGATCATTTCCTTCAGAGCCCTAGCAGCTTTTTCCTAAACCCGAGAGGCAGTCATAGTCTCACAAAAACTTTAAAAGAAAATTTTAAGTCAACAATCTAAAGTTGGAGCTGCTGCCAAAATACGTGCAAAACCAACCTTAGCATGAACTAAATGATGCAGGATCCAAAAGAAAGCCATTTGTCCACAAGAGGTCCCTGAGATCAGCAGATTAACACAAAAAAGGAACGGAGGTCTTCCCCTCAACAATAATTCTTTATTGAACGACAATCATACAAAAAATAATCTTACATTCCAACTTCTATATAAGTACAAATATATTGTCCATTTGAAGACTGAAATCTGCAAAATGACATCAATAGGGTGTCTGATAATCACAAGAAGAAGAAAAAAAGGGAAAAATTGAACACCCTCTACATATAAGAAAGAGAAAAAGATATTATGTACCTGCATTCTATGATGCTTAAAGAAAAACTCTACGACGACATGCATGCCAAATCCCTGACAATCATTAGCCAACCTACATGTGTCTTTATCCTACATTTGGAAAGACACCAGAGAAGTTCGGAATCTTATCCACGTGCTTCAGGGCTCGCTCGGCAATCTGGCGTGTCCGATAATCACCATGCTGGAAAGCATCCACAAGTGCAGTACTTACATTAGGGTCACCAGAAATTTCATAGGCTATATCATCAGAGCGCAAAATTCGCTCAACTGCCCAAACAGCCCTCCTCCTCAGGTTCTCTGTCCGTTTCTCCAGTAACACATCAAGTATAGGCCTGATCCCTTCTGCCTCGCACAATACATGAACCCCTTGTTCAATGTCAACCCCATCATCCAACAAGGTGCACAATGCTGCAAGAGAAGCCTCAACCACCTTTTCATTGGTGTGGTCTAGGAGGGCAACTAGCTTCCCCACAGCTTGTCCTTCCAGGAGACAAAAGGTTTCTTTGAGCGAACATGTTCCCCTGTGTACTGTACACAATCCAGTTATGATAGTCGGCTTGCCTAAACAGGGGAAAATCGAGACACAAAACCCAGGACTTGGCAATTCGGGCAATTTGGTCAAGTTTTTTGATTCTTGAGATAAGTTTTCCAAAGCCAATGCAGAAACCATCTGAACATTGTCAAGCCCATTGGTCTGTAAAAGTTCTATGAAGACAGCTGCAAGATTGTGGTTCCGACAAAGGGCAATGGCATCCAGCTCATCAGCCAAGGCAAACGTGACCCTTGACAAAACCTTAACCAGACCTTCTAGGTAAGGAGTCATAAAGCGACTACCTCTAGTCTCCCTCTGCCGGATCCTAAGAATTCTTGAGTTAACCAGCTGGAATGCACCTTCATCTAGCATCTGCCGTGTAAGACCCATATCCCTTTCAGGAAGATCAGCTAAAAGCCCAACAGCAGCAGCTTGTTCCTCAGTTATACCAATATTTTCTGATATGATTTTGATTAGGCTACCAAGCTGGCCAGATGTTCCACGTAAGCAACTAGCTAGTTCTGGACCCATATATGGAGAAAGGTTCTGGAGAAGTTTTATGGAAGCCAGTCTTAAATCTTTTTGTGGAGCTTCAATAAACTGTACCAAACTTATTGTGGCACCAGAGCTTTTAATTGCAGAAACAACACTAGAAATAGTAATCGGAGAGTTAGTCAGCCCAACAAGCACCTGAAGAAGCTTACACTCTATGGCAGGGCCAGTGTTGCTTATAAGATGGAGGAGATTATGAATGATGTCCTCTGAAACCAGAGTTTGTTGTTCAGGTCCAACGGGAACAGAGTCAAAGTCATATCCTGAACTCACAACATTAGCAAGGATTGTTGCAGATACTTCCTTCAGTCGCATGGGCAGTTGGTGGGCACCAACAGTGAAGAGATCCTTGACCAGGGGGGGAAGTATACCAGCCTCTATTAAGATTCTGGCACTTGCATCGTGTGATGACATTTGATTTAGAGCTTTCAAGGCAGCCTCTCTTGATTGGATATTACCACTCTTCAAGATGTTGATCAGTGATAACCCAACTGTTCTAGCCACCAAGACTTTCACATCATTGTTAAGAACCAAGTCACCAAGAAATTCAGCCATAGATAGTTTGGTTTCTGAAGATCCTACAACAAACAAAACAAAATAAAAAATATGCAACTTGACTCATAGGCAATAAACACTACTGGGGGATACTGGTCAAAACACACAAAGGTTTACAAGCAGCAAAACAATCCACTAATTTCCCACCCTTTAGCCCAAGAAGTTTCCTTCTCTTTTTTTTTTTTTTTCGTGTTTGATTCTTACATTTGCATGAGCACATAGCTGAACACAGCTAAAACATATAGAACGTGCTGACAGCATCACAAGGGAAAAAGTTACAACATAAATGAATGATGGATGGTTCTTCAAGCAGGGCAGTCTATTTGTTATATCAACAGCATAGGATAGCAGGTTTAGCTTTATTCGAAATAAAAATGTAACAACCAAGCAGCAGTTGTTGGATGCTATCAGAGTTCAACTAAAGGACCTTCCTCCTTCAAAGTGTGTAGCAAATGTCCTGCCTAGAAAACTGCAACTGCAAACTTAGTTCACCAGGCTCATGGTAATTACATGCAAACCCTACTCTCCAAGTAGCGATTTTCATATGTCAAACTGATGCCCAATCCATAACATAGAACAACTTCATCCCTTTGTTGAGGTTCATTCTTAACAGTAAAAGAAACATCAGCCTAAAGAAAATGGTGCCACAGCCCCTATAATTGTACCTCTCAAAAGAAGGTAAACAGCCCAAATATTTTCAAGCAATATCAGATAAATGAGTGATGATTCCTTGAAGATGCTTACCTTCAAGCAGTAGTCTCAGTAAAGGCTGCAATCTACCATTTTCAGCCATTTGTCTGACATTATTCTCAGATTTTCCCAGATTCTCCAGAGTTTTATCCGCCATCTCAACAGCCACAATGTTCTCCGACGTGCTGCTTGCCATTCCTACTAAAATGAGAATTGCTCCATTAACTGAACCAATCTTTTCACATAAAGCTTCAGATTTGGAGAGCTCATATAGCAGAAGAACCGCTTCTTCTCTTTCTTTTGATTGTTCATTAGACAATAACTTCACAACTGTGCGTACAGTGTCCCCTTGAGCCATTATTTCCTGAAAAATTAGGGAAAATGTAAATAAACTAGATAAATAGCTTCTTGTGCAAGTCAAAAAAATATCCAAAATTGGTAACAAAACCTCTAAGAACCTTATTGTCAGAATCTTCTTCAACCACAATTCGAAGAGTTTCCAAAGCTTTCAACCGAGTTCTTCGAAAGCTACTCTTTAACATATCAATAATCATAGGTATCATCTCTTCATTACGGATTACATGCTTATTTGATCGGCTTTGTTGACATATATATTGGATAAACTTCAAAGCCTGCAAAATATCTTGCTCTGAGCTGCCCGAAGTCAATGATCTCCGAGCCATATCAAGTTGAACAGCTTCATTCCTAGCATTCCATTCTTCAATTGTGTTCCGCAAGGCTATACTTGGATTCAGTTCTGTGCTCCGTAACTCTCTTTGAGTTAATGGGCAAACTAGCCTTCTTCCAGACTCTTTACATTGTTTGAACCATTTTTCAATGGCTTCTCTCTCAAAAGTTTGCCCATTCTCCAGTGTTACAGGATCCCGCATTACCTGTTTTGTCAAAGGGCATAGGAATGCATCATAGATGGGCTCTATATGTAGTCTGTCAAAATGGTAGCTATCATCTGACTGGCTTGCCAGGTCATTACCTCCATCCCAGCTTCCGGCCATCAAAAAATCACAAGAACCTGCCAAGGAATCAAACTTAAATCCCTTTTTCACGAAAAAAGAATAAATTACAGTCACAAAAAATCTCATTAAAATTAACATAGTCCTCTACAGAAAATGTTCCGATGCAGACAATGTAGAACAGAACTTAAAAGGAGAATGAACCATAAACACGTGTCTGAAGGAGGCTGCCAAGAATGTGAGGCAGTCACATTAACTAGTGTCATAAACGCAGCACGACGTTACTTGTACTACAACCCATATGACTCGCTGAAAAACATAATCCAAGTAGCTTTTTTCCCTGCTCAATCCAAGCTAGCCATCATCCTATCTATGACTTTCCATCAATCAAGTTCAATTGAAAGAAAAAGCAGGACAAGAAGACGAAAAAGAACAGATTTCATTAACCTCCGGTCATTCAAAAACTTAACATGAGTGAGTATCGCAGAGAGCTTCCAATAGGAATATCACATCTTATCCAACTTAGTTCCATTTAGTAGTCGCCCGAAAACAAGGCAACTCATTGACCTTAGTAACAAATCACCAACTGAAGTACTCAATTGCTAATAGCAATTTCCTTCGCCACTTACATTTATGCATCCCTCCCACGCCATAGACACATCATCTCTTAGTCATTTGTAAAACACAAAAATAAAAAAGTTCAGTTCACCACATCACCCACGAACGTTTGCCAAACATTTAATTCAATAGAATGTTTAGTTCAATATGCTATGAGAATAAAACCATGGCCACCTGCTAACGTAACCGCCATTTTTAGAAATGTACCTAAATAAATCTAAAGTTTTGCATCCACTAAAAATGCGGCCCGAGTTTTTCCTTTTCTGTTCTTTTTTTTTTTTTTTTGCCCCCTAACACTAAGAATAGTAGTAAAAACTAACGAATTGCAGCCCATCAATCAAATAAAAAAGCAACATAATTATCCACTTGAGACATCTCCTAAAATGCAGTGAAAACCATAAGTACTAGTCCATGAGTCCCAATTATCATACCACTGATATACATGCCAAAAAAAAGAAAAAGAAAATACTACCCAGATAAACATCCAAATACTTACAGTGTCAAAATTGTTGAAGCAGTTGAGGGAGTGGTTGCTTGGGGATTTCCAAAATCAACCCGGCATCAAAAAAAATGTGATTTTTTTCAGATCGAGTAAAGTACAAAGTAGAAAGCCAGCAATTCGGATTCTTCCATGAACGGTTATTTCAGTTGGGATTAGGGTTTGTCTAAGTCCATCGAGGACGGAAACTGGGCAGAAGAAACAGGGGAGGGGTAAGATGGGAACACAAACACAAATTGGAGACAAAAAAAAAGTTGGCAGCTGTTGATCAAGGAAACCACCAACAACTAAACTACAAATCACCCAAATTTCTTTTCTTTTTTTTTTTTTTTTTGGTAGTGATGATCAATTATTGTTATCTCTATATATATTATCCCACACCATCGAGTTTTTCTTCTGCCTTTTATTATATTTTCGGTGTAGGATTTATGAAAGATTTAAAGGGAAGGTTGACTTGGTGCCAAGGCAAGGCAGCTCGTTTTAGTCATCGCTGGGTCACCGTAGGCAGCAGCTGTACTACAACAAGGCATAGCTTTCGTTGTCCCTATAATTATTACTGTTTGAAAAATGTCGCTTTCTGCAAAATTACCGCCAATATTACCCAACTTTTCCAATATTTACTTAATGATGATTCCTTTTAAAGTTTCGACTTGAATGAGTGAACCACAAGAAAATAGTTACTAAACTATTTAATTTGGCATGATTCTGTTAATTTCTATTTTTTTTCCTTTTTGGTTAAAAAAAATCATTCAATCCTTTAAAACAAACTTTTCAAAACATGGCCATTCAGTCAATGCAAGATAATAAAAAGTTACTCGTGACATATACCGGTAACTTTTTAATGGTAAAAATATATTGAAAATCTTTGAGTTCGAGAGGCAATTTGAAAAGAAAAAAGTTATCTTGGAGCCAATATACTAATATCAAAGAATTAATTACTTTATTTAAATTACACAAAAGTCCCTAATCTATGCCTAATTTTCATTTTCCTACTCCATCATCCAATCTTTGCCGCCTCCCTAACTCGGTACTTTCGCCTCTCCATCACCCCTACCCTTTTCCATTCCCCACATGATCCTTTTTTCTCGATCATTTCCCTTTGCTCGACACTCTTTTCTTGTTTTCATTTACTCTAATCTCATTTTTCCTCCTATCAAATCTTTGGTGAGAGGGAGAGCAGTTGAAAGGGCGAAGAGGAGGGTGAGAAGTAGTAGTTTGATGGAAAAAGTGAGGGCCGCGAGAGGCAAGGCAGGCCAAAGTAGGCTTGGAAGTAGGGGTGGCAAGGACCTTTTTTTTTTAAATTTATTCCAATTCTATTTTGTAGGTTATCTTGCAATTCTATCATCTAATCCCTACTTGTACAGGTCATTATATCCTCTTTTGGTAAATGCAAATTAGGAGTTCAAAAATTGACAAAAAAAAAAAAAAAAAAAAGTCCAATGCCAAACCCCCCACCACTCTCTGCCTTTTATATATGGCAAGTACTGATATTTGTGTAAACCTATTTATTTGGCAATAATTTTATTACTTGGGAGATAAAATGGCACACTTGACGATGTTTCTTTTTCCTTTCTGTTAATATATGTGATGATTCCACAAGCTACCTATAAATTTTGAGGGCCAACCGAACATAATTAAACCAAGTCAAGCTAATTGTCTATTTTTGTCACCTATATTACATTGAGTAATCGTTTAGAATCTCCTAAGTGCGTTACATAACCCATTTCCTGTCTAGTGACTCCATTGGTGTCCAATTTCATGTTTGAGCATCGGAAGCACAACAATGTACGGTTAAAATAATTGATCACAAATTGTTCAGTCGCACCTTATACATTATGCACACTGCAACAATCAAAGTAGCATTCCTATGCCAAATACATTTGGTCTCCCTTTACACGAAACTCTATGGCATGATGGCAAAATTGAAAAAACACAATTACTGAGGAATACACGAAAAATGTAAACAAGTAAATACAGACAACATCAAACAAAGAGAAAATACCCCCTAGCAAAACATCAAACAAGAGAAAATACAGACATCATCAGAAAAAAACAAGACACCAGTACCCCCCTAGTAAACAAAGATAACCAAAAACTTTCCAAGGAGTACTGTGCTCTCATCTACTGCCTGTGGGCAACTCAATAAAGACAACTCTGCGCAAGACAAGAACAGCAACCATTCTTCCGGGCCAAATAGCATAAAAAGTTGTCTTTACGTCTTAGAAAGAACTCCAGCTTTCAGATCCTTTCTTAGGAGTTTGACTATCCAATGAGACCTTGAATGGACCATTTGAACCAAAGGGATCAGAGTCATCAAATGAGAATCCTCGACCATGGTCATAACTTCTAGTGCTGTTTATCGAGTCAAACCTAGTGAGGGTTTCCCTTCGTGGAGAACCGCGATCTTGCATACTGAAGGAATCGTACCTTGAGAAACTGTCAAAGAAGGGATCCCCTGCCCCAGCATTGATTCCTTGTGGTGAATTTCCAGCCCTCGAAAGTGGAGTCCCTGGAACTGAATCCTCAAAGCCAAATGGGCTATTCTTCTGGAATGAACTATCCGCCTGGGGTGATTCGGTCCTTGAAGGGCTTCCACCAAAATCACTAGAACCAAAAAAATACTTCTCAGAAGGCTTCTCATGATTTGAGTCCTGCAATAAGATTCAGTTACAGAGGCAGATATCAGTGCAGAAGTGACATCGATGTCAAGGCATTCAATAGGATGCTGTCGCCCAATTCATCAAGTAACATAAATGGATAAAACGTCATAGAAATGGTTGTACATGGTATAAAAGTTTGCATCAAGGCATTCTTGAGCCGACAAATTGTATCTCTAAGTTTAAAAATGGCTGAACTGGATTGATAACTAATGTTAAAAAATGCCTGAACTGGATTGATAACTAATGTTAAAAAATGCCTGAACCACAACATGTACTGCTTATTGAGTCCAGAAGCCCCCAAATTGACCTAAATACCAAGTATACAGTGTCCATTTTAGTTGGACCATTTACTCTGAACACCGCTAAAATTTTCTCTTCAAAGACACTTTGATCCAAGTTCCTCTCAACCATGTTGAGGAGGACTTATCTAAGCATGGGACAAAATGAATTTTCACACACCATAAATGAGAATATAAATGTTTATGGATGATACAACTGGCTACTTCTCCAGTATATTGAACTTGATTAGGAAGGAAAAAGAAAAGGCATTTCTAATTTTCTACACACCTTAGCACTGAAGCCCCATACGGAATCTACATCATCATTATTGTCAAAGGTGCCCCATGCAGATTCGTCATAGCCTCTGTCCACCCAAATGGAGAGAGAGAGAGAGAGAGATCAGAAGCCCATAAAGAAAAATAGGAAGCCAGAAATTACAAAACATGGAATCTTCATGGCAAACCTATACCTATGAGATTCGGTATCAGCCTCAAAGATCTTCCCAAAATGGTTATCAGAATAATCATGCGATGGACTTTCAGATGCAGTTTGTCTTGCTGGACTACTACGTGGGCTTTTTGATTCGTCTTCACTATGAGTATACAACGAATCAGTCTCAAAAGCACTAATGCCTTTAGTAAATGTTCTTTCTGACTTATCAGCGTTTGACATTGAATCAGGGGAAAAGCTATCTGTTGGAGAAGAATTTTCATGCTGAGGAGATGTTGGCTTAGTGTTTGCAGAAACAGCAACATCAAATGAAAAGCCTGCCAATAAAGAAAAGGTGAGTGAATATCTACAAGATATTATGAGCACTCAGTGGAAAAGAAACATGAAAAATCCCTTAACAAGATATAAAGATACCAACCTTCATCTTCAAACTTATCCCATTCTTCATCCCACACAGCTGCTATCTCTGGAATGCCAGGTTGCCACCCTAAATTTAAGCACAAAAGGCAGCAAGTTAAAAAGTCACTAAGGACAAAAAGGCCTATAAGAAGAACGAAAAGATCAACTCAGAAAGACCTGAGAGAAAAAAAAATCTAATTTTTCCCAAAATTAAGCCAATTTGTGAAGAAAACGCAATAAGAATATCTTTGAGCCCAAATGAAAAGTAAAGTAAACAAAAAAAACTACTCCCAAACCCTTTTGATCTACAATTTCATCAACAGACTTCTTAAGGTGCCATAAGGCAGGAATCTGAATCTCAAAATAGCACCATGAAAAAATTCTGGGACAGGGGACGAGCACATGTGACTGCTTAAAAGTTTCCATCCCGAACCACAATAAAGTAGATGGAATTATTGCTCCCAGTGTACTCTCAAAAGTTATCCTGCCAAGCAGATGGGCTTTAATTTAGAGCTTTGGTGGGACCAGTCAATCCAATTGAAAGAGGCATGAAGCAGCTTCCAATTGATGCTTGAAAGTCAAAATTGTGAGACTTTTTACCACTTTAATCTACAGATATAGAAAACCACTAACACAAATTGCTTTAATATCTTCCTTTGATGAGAAGCAAGGTTTCTTGATCATCAAATAATGACTTAAAAGCTCGTTGTACTTTGGGTTTGCTAGCACCATTTTTCCCATGACTCCAATACGAATGATAAAAGGCCTTTATCAGTTGTTATCTTTTCTGTCTTTATGTCCAATATTTGATGTTGCACAAATGTTCACTTCATAGTTGCTGGAACTGATAGAAATGAAGCCCATTCAATTTGAGTACTTCCCAATTAAAAGATATGCAAATAGCAACTAACAGAAAAAAGAGACATCACAAGTAGAGGATGGAAATACCAGGAGGAAGTTCAACTAAGGTGGTTGACTTCACTTTTAGACCATGTTTCTTGCAACGTTCTGTTATAGCCTTCAATAGCTCCTCAAGATCTGATTGTATGCGGTCGGCCCTAACCTATAGAAGCAGAAAATGCACTAAGTTGCATAAAAATTATGTTGCATCTAAATTTTTCTTACTAGAAATTTGCTGTAAAAATCACCTGAAGAATACCATCTGCACTGCCACCTTGTTCCATCTTGATAATTGCTTGATGTAATTCTGTCTTCCTCTCCTGAAGATACATTAATTGAAATTTTCGATCACTTGATGAAATTTCAAAGAGAACCAAACGTTGAGTGACTTTAAATGGAGTTATGCCTTAATCTCTTCAAGAAACACTCAGAAAATTAAAGAAATAGCCACATGCAAGTAAAGGAAATAATAACAAAAAGTCAATTATTGGATGAAAAAAAGTTGAGATGCAGAATCGATGTGTATCAGTAGCAACTACAATGGCGTAGAATAAATGAGGCCCAGGAGGAAGCAAGTAAATGAGTGACATGATAAACATTCTGGGAAATTCCCCACACTAGGAGATTTTGGTATAACAAGCCAAATGTGTGGGAGTTGAAACCAAGCTCATAGGGCAATAAAACTAGAAATAGAACCAAAACAAGACCAGTTGTATCCTCAACCTGGATATCACGAAATGAAGCCTCTTCAATTGTTAATTTGGAAGCAATTTCTGCAACTTGCTTGTATTTTTCTTCATATTTCTTGCCAAGTAACTCAGCCTGAAATTGAGCAAGACAAAAATTCTTTAAGATAGCAGAACACAGAAACCATCAGTAGACCTTTGGAGAGAAAATTCTTTGATTGGAAAAGATACCTCACGCTTATCTGCCAGTGCCCTTTCTGTGATTTCATTGAGTCGATTATCACATCTACTTTTGTAAAGAACCTAATTGGGATAAACAGGTAAACAACATGGGGCACACAACAACAAAGAAAATAATGCACAATTTTTTTTAAAAAAAAATCAGTCAATAGATTCTTTAAAGCTCCTAGGAAAAGAAAGAAACTCAGTTACTTACTAGATCCTGCATTTTCGTCCGGTAAAACTCAAGCTTCTCTTTTGAATCTAGAAGTAACTTCTCCTTATTTTCAACCTTTCAATTGAACAAAAGATAGTTCAGCATCCTCTATAAGTTATGCCAGCTTTTAAACAAAATTCAGCAGAGATAAAAGATATCGCGAACCTTGCACAGCACCTCACAGTGAATGATATCGTGAATAACAGACACTTATCCATTCAATTCAACACTTTAAATGACTAAATCATCAGCAAAGTTAATATATTTTCCTTGAGAGAGAAGCAAAACTGTGGTTAACCGATCACCCCTTGAAAAGGTAGTCAAATAACTAAAGCAGCAGGCCTGTAGCAAAACTGGAATAGCTGGATTATGCTTATATTTTGGGAAGAGGATATAAATTCCAAATGTTAATATATAGAATAAGTATTTCAAGATTTGTATTATCAAGTTACATCAGCACGCATGTTTTAGGCAGTCTTGTCATTGATTGTCCTTATCCTTTCTCTCACACATAAAACATAAATATCAGATAAGAAGAACCACAGCAGGTTGGGCTGACTACAGTACCACGAATAAGGTAAATAATAAAAGTCAAAAGATCAGAAAAGAAAAACTTAATACTTCAAAGAATATCACTGCTCAAGTTAATGCAATCATTTCATGCAATTCAACTGGTGACACTTAAATTTTCTCCTTGTTGGCTTAATCTGGAATGAAATTTTTATAGCTCCAAAAATTATAACCATCATTTGCCAAAAGCAATGTAGGTTAGCAAGGTAAACCATATCCAACATTTCCATCAGAAAGGGTGGTGGAAGAGACCCTACCTTATTTTCAGTTTCTGCTGCAATTTGACCCTTCATCTCCAAAGAATTCTGCTGCCCGTTACTCAGCTCATTCACATGGGAATTCCCGACCAAAGGTCCTCTAGCATTCTGTTGACTGAATTGCACTGACCTTCCATCAGCCCGAGATACTGCTTGCATACCAGGCCTTACACCAGCTTGCATAATTGGCAGAGCACCAGATGAACTATGTTGTGGTCTCAAGCCTAAACATACTCACAAAGTGATAATTACTCTAATGAGAAAGAAGGGCAAACAAAATTCTATTAGCACTGCCATCCAAATTTATACCATGATTTTGGCCCCAGCCAGCATTTCCATGAGATGCAGCTGGGGGCCCTGCTAGGGAGAGTAGAATCTCATCGAGCATAATAATAGAAGGAAGTTGCGGCGGCAAAGTGCGACCTTCCCTATACCGTTCCATCAGATAGAGAGCTATGCAGAATTCCCTCAAAGAAAGCATGCTATCGTTATCTTGATCTGATAAGTCCCAGACCTGCTTTAAGACCTCTGGCAAAAGGTGTACAATGGTATCACTGATTTTGACAAACTAGCATGCAACTTTGACATCACATCCCGACTTGAGAGAAGCAGAAGAGAATATGGCTATTTGAAACTTTAATAGTCTATAATCTAAAAAGATCATGATAGAACTTTGAAACTAAGACAAGGCATAACAGACAGAATGAAGCAAGACACTAAGCAAAAGTAAAAGCACACCTCTCGGGAGTCTCCAACTTAAGAACAGATTGCGTGCCTGTTCACCACTAATTTTACCATCTCTGTCTGTATCCACTTCCATAAACACTTTTGCATACTTCTGAATACCAGGACGCGTCATTTTTGGCCAAGGTTGTGATTGTTCTGAACTAGAATTTCCACCACCGACAGCCATTCCAGATGACGAGAATGACTGGGAAACTTGAGGTGAATTTTGTTGGTTACGTGCAACAGGCTGCGCCTGCTGAGGCAGACCCCCTGTAGAGGACACCGTATAAGTGCTTTGCAATGCTGCAAAAGGATCAGGCTTAGCTGAAGATTCAGGAGCACTAGTTATCGGAACAATGCCTGAGGATACAGAAGTGCTGCTTGCAGAATATGCTGGTGGCAGGGAAGGTTGCTTGGGAAGACCATGGGAGGCAGAGAATGTATCACCTCCAAACATAGAATCTGTTGTAAACCCATTGCCAGGACCATGTAGAGCTTTAGGATCACTAACTGCTGATGATGAAGATGTTGAAATTGGATGTTGAACTTTTGGTGACGCTGCAAGCATGGAGGGACTAGCTGCTCTGTTAGGCATGTGTGCTGCTGGTCCACTAGAAGCTCCAACAGTTCCACCAGCAAGCCAGCCATCTGATGAGTTTGGCAGAGTAGGACCCAGCGAGCTACCTCCACTGGGAAAAGTCAAAGGAGAGACACCCTGCGGTGGACGTGAAGCAGTAGCTGTAGGCGTAAGGAGGGGAGGCCTTGTAGACTGCGTACCTTGAGACTGGAGATACTGTGGATTCATACCTTCATTTGGAGGTAACTGCCCTCTGAAACCGCTACTTTGAGAAGCAGCAGGGGGAACTCCCCCAATATGTGGTGCAGATGCAGTACCTACTGAATTTAACTGAGGTGTAGGTGTAGCTGCAAGGTTAATCTGTGGAGCAGGTATTTTAGCAGAAGCAGGACCATATAATGCTGCTTTCACGATATCTGGTGTTAGTTCTCGCTTGCTCTGTGCAACGGTTACAAGTTTAAGGGCGTTATAAAACTCTGGGCGACTGAGGTAACCATTATGGCTCTGGTCAGCATGCATCCATATCTGCAGCCACATTATCTCAATACATTCAGCAAAGGGTCCCAACATATAAAGGACAAGATAGCATTTCTGTCTGGTAAGTAATTTCATATACATCAAAGAACTACTACGCAATGGAACAAACAGGATGTTGATAAATCAAGCAAAATATTCTCTGCGATAAGAGAAAACAACTAATATAACCCCCTGCAGGCAACTATCAATATGGTTATTATCTAGAGAAGACCAAAAAACAGTGCCATATGAGGATAAAGGGCACACCATAATCTTTCCAAAAGCCTTCCACAAAACCTAGATGAAATCAAAAAGACTCCAGGTACACCTCCTGGTGAGAGAAACACATCAAAAAACAACATGTCTTGGAAGAAATACACGACTACTGCTTTTCTAAACTGAAACAATAGATGGCTCCAATTTTAACTGTGAAGCCCGCTTCTAGATGGTCGCTACCTAATGCATGGACTCGAGAAACAAATAAGTATTGAAACTGGGATTCGTAAATGATGTCGAAACTGAGTGTAAAATTCAACCGTTTCACTTTCTGGATTGCATGTTGAAACTATCTACAATTCTTCCATCAGTGAAAATATTCCAATCCGTTCACACTTGGGGAAACAGATACGATACTTCAGAACTTCATCCACAATACCAACTAAAAATGACTAAATACGCAGACACCAGTTTCAATAAATCATTCATTAACCAATGCAATAATTTAAGTACGGAGAAGTAAAAAAACTGCAAGTTCAACTTCTATCTACACAAAAAAAAAAAAAAACTTTATCTCCAAAAATCAACTGAATGTATCCAAAAAAGAAATTTTGAAAAATACGAAGTATAGGAGGAAATGAAACAATTCAAAAACCTGGGCGAGAACTTGTTTAGGCAAATTGGATCCTTGAAAAAAGCCGACAGCTTCAGCTCCACTGATCTTTCCATCTTGATCCAAATCGGCTCTCCTAAAATACGCTTCGAATTGGTCCATACGTACCCCTTGATTCTGACCCGCCATCTCTTAAATAACCAAAAGCTCAATTGATTTGCTTTATCAATTAGAATCCGAAAAAGAAACTTTCAGTGAATCACCAAACCTTAACCAACAAAGTAGAAGAGCCGTGTAAACATTTTTCCCCTTTTTTTTTGGGATTTTCAATGGATTCGTGGGAATATAATAAAACCCAGAACAATTTGGGGGTATAGCGGGGAGTTGCGGTAGACTATTCGATCGAACAGAGCCTAGAAAGTTAAAATGTTGGGTCAAAACTACAGGACAAGTTTAAACTTTAAAGTTTAAAGTAGCAGAATCAATCGAGGAAATTGGGAGATTTTAAATAGGAACGGGGGCGTTGGCGAGGGGTACACAAATAGAAAGTTAAAATGTTTGTTGATTTTACTGCGTTAATTTCTTCAAATTTCTTTTTTCGTTCTTATGGTGAAATACCTGAGCACAGCCTGTACACCATCAATTGTGTAGTCTCAACAAAATTTGACTGTATCATCAAGGTAAAAAATGAAAAAACACAAATACTTTTATTAGTTGAAAATTTTCTCCTTTTTCCACAAATACTTTTCCAATAGATCACATCAAATTGTTACACAAATCTTTCTATAAAACTTCTAAAAATAGCAATTCAAATGAAAATTTTTCTACACAGGTTTTCTTCAAGTTAACGTGTAGAATTGGATCCTTTTTTTTTTTTTGTAAATAAATATTACCAATTGAGAATACCTGATCTACTTCCTAAGAAGTTTTAATTGAATTGTTTAAACCCTCGCTACCCGCTCCCATTGAATTAATAATGCAATGATGCATATATATATGATTTAACTTCACATAGAGCTTTGGAAGAAACGATAACTTCGATTTCCACTCTGTTATATAACATTTGTGGATCTAATAGCATGTTCAGATAATTCGTACATTTTTGTCATATTCAAATTATATCACCGATAAGCCCCCGCGTGAATGGTCCAGCGGCAGCGCCTCTCACCAGTGACCCTTGAGGTCACAAGTTCGAATCTCTGCTACGCTGGATTTCTCCGCGCACTTAACGTGTTCGGGTCGGGTTGGACGCCGGGTCCGGACCGCAGGGGATTAGTCGGGCCCCGTAAGGATTGACCCGGACACCTCTGTGTCGACCAAAAAAAAAAAAATTTTATATCACCGATAATGTGTTGTTAGCCACAATAATGTACATTAGTCATGGGTGAATTAGTACTAACTGATAAATTTAGTTTGCATCAATTTCTTGCTCATCCACTTTTTTCAATACTAATAATGGTTGATGATTTTTTATATGACATGTATCCCTAAATCTCTTGCATGTATCAATCTAAAAAATCTTAACAAAACTAGTGCTTTTAATAGAGTAGTTACCCTATATGCAAACTTATAAATACATTTGTCTTCTTGTCATACAATAATAGAAACAAAATTTGGTTTCGTTTATACCAAAATTATACACTATTTATTCACAGTTAAAACATTATTTCAAATTTATTGTGAATAACTCTATTGATTAATGATTAGTTAGTTTATTACCCGTGCATTATGTGGTCTTGTGATTTTTTGAAATGCTCAAGCACATAAATAAACCTTTTACATTTTTTCTATTTAGGGCTTTCTTTAGGTAAATGTTTAGGCTTAGCGCAATAAATTTTCGTATTACATTTTTTTTTATCCATAAATCTTGCCATTTGTTAATTTTTATTTAATAAAAAATATTTGGATACTGAAGACCAATAATCATTTAGAGGCCTCTTGATAGGTTCATATCTTCCATTTTTTTTGTTAATTATGTAATAAACATACTTAATCACTGCTATAGGCAACCAAAAAAAAAGGAATTACTGTAAAAACAACTTAATTCGTATATAGAAAAACATGAACTTTCAGTCTAGTCGTATGCACGGGACATTGTGAGCTATTAGTTTTTCCCATTGGTACTTTTTTTAAAAACTAATTGACGAGTTTTGATAAAAATATATATACAGGGAAAATCGTTCAAAACGTTCCTCACATTTCATAAAATGATTTTTTTCGCCCCTCACTTTTAAAAGTATAATTTTACGTCCCTTACAAATTCACATTGGTCAAATTTGGTCCCTACTTAGGTTTTACGACTGATTTTTTGCTGAAATTCATCGCGTGTCTTACATGTGATCATTTTTTAATGACAAAATTGTCGAATTAAAATTTACATAATTTATCTATAGTCTCTTATATTTCACAAAACGAATTATTTCATCCCTCACATTTTACAAAATAATTTTTTTCATCTTTCACATTTCATAAAATAAATTTTTTCATCCCTCATTGATCATGTGTACGAATATTTTTTTTAAAATCCATGTATATATTTATTTGATTTTATTTGAACAGTACGAATAACATGTAATATATCTATATTTAATTTCACCTAAACAGATTAATTGTAGTCATATATATGCTATTCAATAGAGAGATATATATATATATAGGTTTAAATCTAATAAATTTGTTTTAAACCCACATATATATATATCTATTTGAATTTACCATGAACATGAGTGAAAAACTAACAATTTTTTAAAAACCCCTGTATATATCTATTTTAATTTTACCTGAACAGTACGTTCAAACAAAAATCAAATAGAGATATATTACATGTTATTCGTATTATTCAAGCGAAATCAAATATATATATATATGAGTTAAAAAAATTATTTGTACACATGATTAATGAGAATGAAATAATTCATTTTGTGAAATGTGATAAACAGAAAAAATTCATTTTGTAAAGTGTGAGGAACTATGGATTGAATTATGTAACTTTTGATTTGATAATTTTGTTCTTGAAAAATGATCATGTGCATGGCACATGGTGAATTCCGGCAAAAAACTAGTTGAAAACCTATATAGAGACCAAATATGACCAATGTGAGTTTGTAAGGGACGTAAAAGTATACTTTTAAAAGTAAGAGATAAAAAAAGTCATTTTACAAAATATGAAAGACGTTGTGAATGATTTCAATAATTATAAAGCTTAGGTTGCGAGTATAGCGAAGATAACTTGTTCAAAAGCAAGAACCCAAAAACTCGTGTTAATCCTTCACATATGAATATTCTATTTGTGATGAATGAAAAGGAAAAATCATTCAAAATATCCATCACATTTCGTCAAATGAATTTTATTATCATTTACTTTTAAAATAATAATTTTATGTTTCTTACAAATTCAAAATAGCAAAACTTGATATCAACACGAGTTCCTGGCCATTTTTTAGCCAAAAGTCACCAAGTAATTCACATATAATTATTTTTTTTTATGTACAAAAAGTTCAGGTTCCACGTTTTTTGTGAGAAAAAATGAATATAGATTGAGTCAAATTTCACCTTTTTAGTGGAAAAAAAAAAGAATATGGTTTGAATTGAATCTTGCTTTTTTTCAGAAACAAAAATAATAAATGGAATCTAACCTTTTTTTTTTTTATGAAAATGACCATGTATAGATCATGTGATGGATTTAGGGTAAAATGTAGTTAAAAATCGAAGTTGGAACAAAAAATTACTAACTTGATTTTGTAAGAGACATAAAATTGTCATTTTAAAAGTGAATGATGAAAAATTTCATTTGGCATAATATGATGGATATTTTAAACAAATTTCCTTAATAAAATTCTTATGTCAATGAAATTATCTTTTATAGCTTTATATGATTCTTGGAAATTCTAAATAGCGTGGCATCGAGTTTTTTTCCCAACTCCAATCTTGAGAGTTTTTCTTCCTTAAGGCTATAGCTTTAACATTCTTGATTCATCCACCAAAATCTCTAAAATTGTTCCTTGTCTTTTCCCCTCTATTTCCTATTTAAAATTCCAAAGTTTGGAAAAACTGGCATTGTTTCCCATCTTTCTTCTATTCTTCCCAATTCCATAATTTTGAGACTAGCTATTAATTCAGGAGTTGAGAAAAGGTAAAGCAAAAAAAGACAAGGCAAAGAAAGTAGAGAAGAGCGAGTAATGCACAAAAAGGGGGAAAAATGATGAGAAGATAATTGAAGTGATGAATTGGTAGCAACAGAATTTTATTTTTTTAAAGACAAAATACAACCAATGAGAAGTGTTAAAATGTCAAATGTACATATATAAATTTAGATTGGATGGAGTGACTGGCAAAGAAAAAATAAAAAGATGGGGAGGACTTGTACTTCTTTTGTTTTGGAGTCTTAAGTGGAAAAAAAAGGGAAAGATAAGAGAAAGATAGGACTGAATAATTTTTAAAAATAAAGGTCTCTCGGAGGTATATGGAACGATAGTCGAAACAAATCTTCCAAACTTTTTCTTAAAGTGCACAATATCTCCTTGAAAGATTAATAAACACATTGCTGATACTCAAAATATTGAAAATCACTTTTTTTAATATTTCACGCTTCAAAACTACTTCAAAATTTAATTATTCTCTTACTTTCTCTCTCTCCGTTTTTCCCCCAATAAACTATCTATTCTTTTATGTTGGATAAAATACCAAAATTCATTTGGAAACCTACAATTTAAATTATTGCGCTTGTAATCAAAGTAAGATCATTATTTTTTTTCGTTAGATTGGTCAAACCTGAATAATCAAATCTTTCAAATAAAATTACTATAACTAGTGCTTGAGGACACATCCAATGTGTGTGCAACAAATAAAAAAAATTAAAATGGTTAGAATATTTTTTGTTAGAAAGTAGTGTTTTCAAAAGGGTTCAACTGTGCCAAAAATTTGTTTTGGTATGATAGGAAAATGATAGTTTGTTTTGGAAAAATGGCACACAATTTCAACAATTGTCAAAATATGGAGTAATTTTGGGAAAGTAGGTAGCTCAAATGATATAATTGTCTAGGAAAATAAGGGTATATTTTGTAGTATATTAAGTGATATGCTTTGTTCATATCAATCCCTCTATCTTGCTTTATATATAGTATAAGATATTACAAAATCACCTCCCAGTTTAAGGCTAACATAATATTCAAAAGGAAAAAAATTTGAGGGCAAACAGTACTTTTAAAAAATTATGAGTTAACAATGAAATTATAGGAAAAGCTTAGGTTGTGTTTGGATTGCATTTTCCGTCATTTTTCATGGAAAAAATACTGTAGCGATTTGATATATTTGAGGAAAAAATGTGATAGGGAAATGTGATCACGGAAAACGACAATATTTTCCGACGGAAACAAGCAATCCAAGTATGGCCTTATATTTGCCTCATTTCCAATGCTATTTGTTGGTCTGTAATCAATACAGTAAAAAAATATATATTTGTATTTTGATTTGTTCTTGCTTTTTTATTAAGTGGTAAAATAAGTATAAATTTTTTATTACAATGATAGTAGTTCAATAATATTTTTTTTTATCAAAAGTACAATAATACCTACTATATCTTATATTAATTTGTAATTTTTCTCTCGATCTCGAACTTGAACTCGATTTCAAAGGTTTCCAAGCTCCATGCAGCGCTCAAAGTGCTCCAATTAGTCAGTTACCCGCCTAAATTAGCCAATTAAAATAGTTTCCCGCCAAAGAAAGAAAATACTCCTCCTCTAATGAGCGACAGACTCAATAGCAAAGACCAGCGAAAAGGAGAAGAAGCCATTGTCGTACTCCAAAGCCCTAAATCAAACCAATCAATTCTCATTCCTTCACTCGGACTTGGCATGAATCCACAATACACTTTTAGTGCTTGATGAGGAGTGGACTGTGGAGTAAAATTCACAGCTAAAAAACAAAGGAAAAAACTATGAAGGAGACCAAGTGTTCACCTCCAACCCCACTCACAACCCAGCCAATAAACCCTAACCCTAATTCCTGTAAAAGCACCAAAAATGTGATCCACATTGGGGGGATTCAAGTGGAATTCCCTTACCAGCCATACGGTACCCAACTGGCCTTCATGAATCGCGTCATTTCCACGCTCGATCGCGCTCGACGGGACGGTCGCTGTCACGCTCTTCTCGAGTCACCCACCGGTACCGGAAAATCGCTCTCCCTTCTTTGCTCCTCTCTCGCTTGGCAGCAGAATTTCAAGTCCAGAAATCTTCAAGCCGCCAATCTTTCCTGCTCTGATTCCAAGCCCAACCCGGAAGCCATCAACGATCCTATTAACTTCGGTGGCGGATTTGTCCCCGAAACCCAGCCTTTATCTGGTGCGTTGCTGCAATCTTCTTGTGTTAACAATTACCCTTTGAGTTTTTCATTGCTCCATTTGGGAAAAAAGTGCACTTTTGAGCTTCTACCTTAGAAGGATGATCCTGTTGCTATTTATTTTTGATCGTTATCACAACTTTCGGGGAATGCAGAAACTGGAGGCTCAGCAGCTGTAAATGGCAAGAATAAGAAGAAACAATCGGTGCCCACCATATTTTACGCTTCGTAAGCTTCAACTCGCTAATCTTTTTCGGGCTCTGTTATTAAAGGAACCCCAACATATACCACTTTTACTTCTTCTGCCTGTACAGCTGCTTCTTGGACTTAAACTCTTGAGTTTTTCACTATATAGTTGCCTGTGGTTTTGGAAAAGGTGTTTTTAGCTAAGATGCTTTGAAAGGATTACTGTTCGAGTTGTCTTTAACCTTCCAGGCGGACGCATTCACAAATACGTCAAGTGATCCAGGAGTACAGGAAAACTACTTACCGTGTCCCCATGGCAGTTTTGGTGGGTGTCCCTGTTCTCAAAGAAAAGTATATTTTTTGAAGTTGCCTGAAATGCCTTGGACTGCAATTCTTAATTTTTTTTAATCTCGTGTAAAAGATGGTACTACATGTTATTGGCGTGTATGCCCTAGTAGATTTTGAAGATTCATCTTAAATGATTAAAATTGGTGGTTTGTGAACTGCAGTACCAGTTTCATCGTGGTTTTTTGTTTTAAAGTGGGAGGAGAGGTGATTGGAATACAGATTTTTGGTCACAGATTTTCAGTTGTTTATTTGTGTATTGAAATGTAGTAAGAAAATTTCAGACTATTGGCATTGTCAATAGCACTTCCTAACAGGTCTGCTTTGGTCCACATGCTATTTTGTATAAATGCTGGCTTAGTTCTTGGCCACTGATTGCCTTTGTCCATTTGCCAGGCATCAAGGAGACATTACTGCACAAACATGAATCTACGTGGAACTGCTAATATTGACGAGCAGTGGTGATTCACTAACCTTGAAAAAAGCAGTTCTGTCCTTTTTATTTATTTTGCTAATGTAAATCTGAAAAATTCCAGTAAGCTGCTGTTGAAGGATACAGAAATTGGCTGCTCAGAATTCAAGTAGGTTATTTCTTATTGCACCACTATTTCTCCATGCCAACAATGCATTTCTATAATTTGGAGGTTTGCCGGCTTTCTTCCTCCACAGGAATGTGCATAAGGTCAAAGGTCATCCGTCTCTCCAGAAAGGAGGTTGCCATGAGGTCCATGATATTGAAGACCTTGTTAAAGTTGGAGAAATTGTGAAAGGTTATTCCTTGTCCAATAATTTTTAGTATATAAAAGTTGCAGTTAATGCAGTTTACTAACTATTTTACAATGTCCAGGTTGTTCATATTTTGCAGCACGGTCAATTGCAGAAGATGCAGAATTAGTATTTTGCCCTTACAACTATATCATTTGTCCAATTATTAGGAAAGCGATGGAAGTCGACATTGAGGGGGCCATTATCATTCTCGATGAAGCTCAGTAAGTGTTAATCATTTATCTGGTCGACAATAATTGTTTTATACAAAGAGGTGGTTATTTGAAAGTTCACTGCCATGGCTGCGGGGTTGAGAAAATTCTTCTTGAACAAGTTCATTATTGAGGCCCAGTTACCTAGTTTTAGAGTCTTATGGGGGATGGCAAATATAAGTGTGTACCTTTTCAGTTGAGCATCAGAATGGATGGTTTTTTTTTAAAGCTTTAACAAATAGTGCAACGTGAAGTGCTTTGTATGTTAATTATTTTCATTGTTGACCATTTTATGCATCTGATTGTTGTTACGTATTCCAGTAATATAGAGGACATTGCTCGTGATGCTGGCAGCATTGATGTTGAAGAAGATGTTTTGCTCCGTAAGTGCAAGCTAATGCCTTTTGTTTCTTAAGCTTTGATCCTCACTTATTATTTTACATACTTTGGAAGAGTTACAGACGGAACTGCAACAACTCAGGCTCACTGATCCTATGACATATCAGCCTTTGCTGGAAATGATTCAGGTAATATATTTATCCTGTACTTTTCAATTTGAGGCTCAAATTCTGTTAACAGCTGTTCATAATTTTTCATTTTCATAGGACATCTTGAATTGGATTGATCGGAGGAAAAGTACTTTAGAGAAGCGTGAATTTCAGCATTATTTTTCTTGGTAGGTTATGTAATTAGTATGTTTTGACTTTTGTTGCAATTATGTATAATATTAAGCCTCTGCTTCTTTTTAGCTTAGTAGTGATACTCTTTTATCATAATTCCACTGAAACTGGTTAAGTAGGGGATTTGGTCAAAATATTGATGAGCTTAGACATATTGAAGCTTGAACTGCACATTGTTAACCGAGTGAACGAAAATAATGAAGTATTTATTATATGAAATCTGCTCTGTTTTCTTTCCCCCAAGAAGTTCTTGTATATTTATTTTAATCTATTACTTTAGTTGGACTGGTGATAAGGCTTTAATGGAGCTGGAGGATGCTAATGTAACACAAAAGTGCTTCCCGATACTAAAGGAATGTGCAACCAAGGTAATCTTTGTAAAAATCTGATGATTTTATGTTGTAGTCTCTACCTTTTGAGTCTCTTTGCAGTTGTTTTAAAATTCCTATCCCTTTCATTTTGATCATATCTGTGTATGGTACATCCTCAGTTATATGTTCCTGCAGGCAATTAAAGCTGCTTCTGATGCTGAGCCTGAATTAGCTTGTTTAAGTGGCATATCAGCAACAGTGTTGGAAGGTATATGCTATTCAACAATCTTTATTTGACTGATCTGATCATATTTCTAATCTTCTGTTGTCTTCGTTACAGGATTGTTCTCTTCATTTACTTTCTTCTTTTCTGGAAATGGGCTTCACGTAAATGATTATCTCCTTGCATTACAAAGATATGTCAAAAGAGATGGTGGTTAGTGGTTAATATCATTCTTTTATTTTATTGTCATGGCCTGTTGCCGTCTTCATTATATTGTCTTGGCTACTCAACTATTAGAATAGCAACAATGCAACTGATGTCTAAATTTGAGGAAGTGCTTGAAGAGTAGAGTGGTCAAACTAGTAACATTGGTTTTGTAAGGTGATAATTTAGGCCATTTGCTTGTGTAAAACTGTCATAATACTGCAAAAGGGACATCATCGAATTTCTTGGAGTTGGGTGGTTTAGTGTGGAATTCTTAACAAAGCCTCTGGTCTTCTGGACATAGTAGAGATTTAAGTATAAATGTAACACGTAGTAAGTCTACTGAGACTTTATACGGAAGTCAATCTCCTGAGATTTTAATGAGAAACTCATGTTTTGATGCATGTGGCTTTTTATGTCTATTACAACAAAGCTTCTTTGGAATGGCTATTTCTGATGGCACTTACCATTTGTAATGGACACAGTCAATTCTGCTGGTGGTTGGACACATTCTTTGAATTTGTGGTGCTTGAATCCATCTGTAGTCTTCAAAGGCATTGCTGATGTGTCTCTGTCAGTGATTTTAACATCAGGGTAAGCACAATTGGCGGTAAATTCAACTGCTTCTTGAGGCATTACTTCTAGTCTAGTTCTAATTTACCCAGTTAAAGGTCTTTGATCTTTCCTAGTTGTCCTAAAAGTCAACTGCTTGTTAATGTCGCACAATTTTCACAACCTTCTAGGCATTCTAACATTGTGACTGTACATAATCATTCTTTGTTCTTGTAACATCTTGACAATTTTCTCTAAATATGGTC
Source organism: Coffea arabica (assembly GCF_036785885.1). NCBI lineage: Eukaryota > Viridiplantae > Streptophyta > Magnoliopsida > Gentianales > Rubiaceae > Coffea > Coffea arabica. Next base: position 1,888,583 of record NC_092329.1, read on the forward strand.
TCAGTATACAGGACTAATTAAGGTAATTTCTTTTTTACTACTCAGAAAGAAGGATAATTTTGTAATTTTTTAAATCTTTCCACTGTTGGTTTAATGTGTCAATAAACATATGAGCTTGAATTTGTCATATGTTTCCACTGTTGGTTTAAATCTTTCCACTGTTGGTTTAAGTCCTTTTCTTTGTTTTTCCTTATTAATGATACTTTTTACAGGACTCTATCACCTATGAACTCCTTTTCATCTGAACTTGGTATTCAATTTGCAACTTGCTTGGAAGCTCCACATGTCATAGAGACTGAGACACAAGTAAGTACTTTATGCAATGTCTTTTGGCTTCTTGTTTAAAGTTGTTCCTTCAGATAAATAGTTGCCTTGTCATTTCTGTGCTGCAGATATGGGCAAGTGTAATTTCTAGGGGTCCACAAGATTATCCACTAAATGCAAGCTACAGGACAGCAGACACATATGCTTTCCAGGTAAAATCTGACATTGAAGCTTCTATGTGCCTATTTGGGAATCATCTTCTGTCTTGAATATTTGAATGAGATGCTACTATAATTTCTGTGAAGGATGCGGTTGGCATGTCCTTAGAAGAAATATGCAAGATTGCTCCGGGTGGTTGTCTTGTATTCTTCCCTAGCTATAAGCTGATGGAAAAATTATGCAGTCGCTGGCAAGAAACTGGTCAATGGTCTAAATTGAATGCACAGAAATCTCTCTTTGTTGGTAATATATACTGTGTTGTAGTACTTGATTTTTCCATCAATATATGGACAATTATACAGTCACCTTGGAGACATTCCTTTTTATCGTTCCCCTTTTACTGTTTGGTGCAAAATTAAATTGACTTAGACTCCTATTTGGGTAACAAAGGGAATATTAATATGTATGCTACCATGCTTTTTCCCTTGTAACTTTGGTATTCCTTTCAGAGCCAAGAGGGGGAAGTCAGGATGGCCTTGAACCAGTTTTGGAGGGCTATTATAATTCCATTCATCAGAAAAGTAAACCTTTGACTGGAAGAAAGAGAAGATGTAAGAAGTTGGATGTTACTAATGGCGAGAGAACAGAATCATCACAGACTGCTAATGGAGGAGCTGCTTTTCTTGCTGTTTGTCGGGGAAAGGTTTGTTGTGCTGACATTGTCTCTAATTTTATCTTCAACTCATACATACTACTTATCCCCAAAAAAAAAGTATAAAGATGATAAAGTTTAAATATATCTAAAATGTAGGTAATACTTCCCCTCTTTTCCATGAATCTGGAGCTGAAACTTGGACAGTTTTGTTACTCTCTATCTTTAGGGTAATAATTTTGATATGCTAAATTGTAGCAAATACTTGTTAGGACCCATTTTTACATTACCACTTCTAGGAAAATAGGATGTCCAAAACATTAATGGTTCACATTTTCCATGATTGGCTATACTCCTTCAAATTTGAATACTACCCTGAATGGCTATATTTCTCCAAATTTGGATACTAGTTAATCTAAACTCTAGCATAAGATGGTTTTCTTTGGTAAGTTAAGTTTTCTCCTGTGTCTTGGAATGTTACAAGGTGCCCCTTCTATGTCGATATTGCCAACGTTCTTTTGATTTAGTAGAATGAAACATAGGATCTAATTGATTTCACCATCCAACATTGAGTTTCTGTTTTCTTTTGTATGTTAGATGATAGCATGTTCTTTTTGTGCTGTTACTCAATCTTGTTTATAAGGGTGAAGGGACATTTATCTAATAATGCAGGGAATTCTATTACATTCCTTTTGATGATTGTTTTCAGTTTGTCTTAATGTTGGAATGGTTAAATAGTTGGAGAATTGTGTAGGTAGTTAATACGAGAATAAGTAGGACGATTTTTCCGCAACGGATAAAGTTTGAGCCTTTTTAATTATCCATGGATAGAGAAATTGAATATTCATGTTAATAGACTTTATCCTGATTGAACTGAAGAGCTCTGCAGGTATGTAACCTTCTAGGACTTGTCTTGCATGGTCTATGTCATTGGATTTTATTGACAATGTTCCATCAAAATCATATAATGGACCTCCTAGTTGATTTTGCTAATGAAATGGGTTTCACCATACACTTTATATTTTGGTTCTTAATTATAAAATGAATTGTGCAGATATCTGAAGGCATTGACTTCTCTGATGACTATGCTCGAGTGGTTGTATCCTTTCCTTTCTCCATATCTCTTAGCTGTTGCAGTCTAATAATCACAACTGTGAAAGACTTACATACTTTGTTTCACTGAAAAAGGGTTCCTAAATGCTATAGTCTGATCTTGCATTTGTTTTCTTGTTCACGAGTTATTTCTTAACTAGCTCAGGTAATTGTTGGCATTCCCTTCCCAAACATGTAAGGATCATCTTTTTTCAAATCAATTAGTGAAGTTATATGCATTTTTTCTGAATCACAAATATCTTGGTGATTGAATATCAGCCATGACATTCAAGTTGCCCAAAAGAAGAAATTCAACGATATGTATAGGTTGTCCAAAAACCTCCTGAGTGGGAATGAGTGGTACTGTAATCAAGCTTTCCGAGCCCTCAACCAGGCTACAGGTACTTTCATTACTACTATTGTACAATACTATGATGCATAATATTTCTTGTGGGCATAATCTGAAATTTTTAGAAAGACAAATTTGCTTAACATGCACTAGACATTTAATCACTGTTTTCAGCCATGTGGTTGATTTGCAGCACCGTTTACTATTGGAGAATACAAATGTTTACCTTCATGGCTTATTAGTGTATTTTTCAATATGCCTTTATTATGTTTAAGTCTTTTCATAGGCAATTACCCTCTCTGTCCCATTAAAAGTGTCATACTTTCCTTTTTGGTCTGTCCCAAAATTATTGTCACTTACCAAAATTGGCAAAGAAAACTTTTTCCCATTTCCGTCTCATGCCCCCAAATATAACTCACTCTTTTAATCTTTTGCTGGGCACAAGAATGCACTAATCAAGTACAAAGACTGCCTTTTCTGGCTTGTGAGCCTCACATTAAATGCACACACTCTGAAAAACAATGTGGGAACATTCCTAAAGCGTGGGTGCCACATATCTTTTCAACACTATCATTTTTCTTGCATACAACACGTGTTAATGTATAGAAGCTGAAGTAGGGTATTTCTGGAACTAATACCAAATTCATTTGAAATTGTTGCATTGTTGAAAAAAGCATGAATCCCGAAGTGCAAGGAACATTTTTGGGACGGAGGAAGTATATGTTTAAGCTTTAAGTTGAATTTGTTACTTGTACTTTTTTGGGCACTTCGGTTAACCTAAAATATCTATTTCATTGTGTAGGACGTTGCATAAGACACAGATATGACTATGGAGCTATCATCTTATTAGGTACTTGTATTTCTCTTTTCTTACATGTATAAAGTACGTGTGTTTCAATAGGGCTTATAATTGTATAACAAAATAACTACTTGATTCTTTTGGATTGCACCCTCTTGTTGCCTTGTAACAAGATTATCACTTTCTGAAAAAGGAAAGTTAGCTTGCTTTTGCATTACAGAAGTGTGTTTTATGTTAACTAGTAAATTAAAATAGTAAAGTGATTGATTAATTTTTTGGGGGGTTGAGACATTTTTCCCTTTTTCTTGTCCATGGAATAAGGTGTCTGTTGTTTTCAAGGTCGAGAAATCTACATTAGAAAAAAAAATCTGTTCAATTTGTATATCTGGCACAACCACACACACAACAAATGTGACTTCAACATTGTGTATTGAATATAGTGTCTGGTATGGGGATACATTTCTCAAGCAGGAAAAGATAATAAAATATGTGTGTTTCGATAGGCTCGTCATTGTATAAGAAAATAACTACTCGATTCTTTTGGGTTGCACCCTCTTGTTGCCTCGTAACAAGATTGTCACTTTCTGAAAAAGGAAAGTTAGCTTGCTTTTGCATTACAGAAGTGTGTTTTATGTTAACTAGTAAATTTAAATAGTAAAGTGACTGCTTAATTCTTTGGGGGGTTGAGACATTTTTCCCTTTTTCTTTTCCATGGAATAAGAGCATCTGTTGTTTTCATGGTCGAGGGATCTACATTAGAAAAAAAAAAATCTCCTCAATTTGTATATCAGGCACAACTGCACACAACAAATGTGACATCAACATTGTGTATTGAATATAGTGTCTGGTGTGGGGATACATTTCTCAAGCAGGAAAAGATTCAGTTAATATCTGATTAGTAATTAATGTATTGCCAGAGAGACCAGAGGAAGGTACAACTTGATAATGAATTGAAGTTAGTTTCTCGTTTCTTTGCGATACCATTGAATAGAGAGCTTTTATTTGCCTTCAGTTTAGTACTTGAAAGTTGTATTGGAGCTAAATCTTTTCATCCTGTCTTATGATTTCCATAAAGTTGTGTTAGATATAGTTGTTTGGTTATTTCCAGGATGAACATGACCTTTTTGCTTGCAGATGAGCGCCTGTGTGAAGAAAGGAACAGAGCACACATTTCAAAGTGGTTTAGGAAATCCATTAGACAGTATGATAACTTTGAAAGATCCATGGAGGAGTTAAAATCATTTTTCAGAGATGCAAAGGTGAAATATACTTTGAGAGTGAGGGTAACATAAGTTTGATTATGTGATTACTGAATCTGATATCATGCAGGATCGTGTTGGGAAGGTAGTTAAGTCTCCACAAAGTTCTGACCTTCGGGTTGAAGATACTCTCATGGTTAAGAACAAGGTGATTTCTACGAAAAAGTCTCAGAGTGAAAGGCCATTCAAGAGATCTGAGCTGAAAATATCTGGTCATTCCTTGGCATCTGAAAATTCTTCTTCCTTGTACCCATCTGTAAGCTATGGCATAAATCACAAATTTAGCCAAAAGATTCCTGATGTGGAAGGATTGCTATCAACGGATGGGAGAGATATTGCTGGCTGCAGAGAGTACATTGACCTGGAGTGTGACACTCAGAAACACTGCAGGTGAAATATGCAACACATTAACATGACACATTTTATACTCTTTGCAACTAGATGACAACTGGTTTTGATTGTTTTTTCTGGTTTTTTACTCTTGAAAAGATAACACGAATTGTGCTGTCCAATACTGCTAGATGTTTTGTCTGCTTATGTTGCATTGCAAACAGCATCTAGAATGATGGTCATGCCTTTTTTATTGGCTCTAATAACTGGATTTAATCAGGATGAAAAGTTGATTTTCCGTCAATACATTATAAGAATAAACCAAAAGATTTGAAAATCATTGTTCATATGTCAGGAAATTTGTAATTTCTCACTTCTTCATGGATGGGCTATATCTAGTTTTTAAAAATGGATAAATTTCTCTCTCTATATGCTTAATTGGAATCTTCACTATAAATACAACACCTGTACTAATGGAATTAAGGCTTTTGCAGGTTGTCCATGAGTGCATCAACAATGCTATCACCTGTTGATCCTGATATAACAATTGTTAGGGAAACTCCTGGTGTAATTGGCTTTGACGCTATAGCAACTTCTGAAGTCATTTCGATAAATGAAGACTCCAGCTTGACAGCTGTCCCACTGTCCAGTGAGATTCCAGATAATTTTTCCCGCAGTCCTGTATCTTTAGTGAATTCAAGTCTGGCTTTTAAATCCACTTGTTTGCTGGCAACTCCTGAAAGAACTAATAATGACAGACTGAATGTACGAGTACCAGAGATGGAGTCACCATACAATTTGAGTGCCAATTCATTTTCCCTTAAAAGGAGAAAATCGATGTGTTCATCATCTGACCGTATACAGAAAGTAGAATTTGGCTCTCCCGTTTCTAGAACTCCTGATTCTGTCAGCTTCATGGTGAGCTCAATAACAAAAGTAGATCCAGAAAAAAGAAATGGAATTGATTCTCAGATGCTCAATTTGAACAAGGAAAATGGCAGATTTTTTCAGCCATCATCATTTAATGATACTGGAACATCATGTGCTCCTGATCCCACAGCGGTCAAGAGACTGCAAATCTTTTGTTCAGTGTGCAAAAATCCTTTGGGACTTCCTGAAAATAATCTGTGTGTTGCGTCCACTCTAACATCCTGTTCCAAAATTTACTTGAGATCTCTTCTGAGGGAGAAGTTGGAGAGTTCAGATGTATGTTCCTCAAGTATACCAGTTCTGGTAACTGATAAGTCATCAGTTGATCAGCAGTTCTTTGAGAGAAACAATGAAGCTGCTCCAGCAGGACCAGTAGAGGGTATTTGGTGCAAAGCAGATGGTTGTGTATTTAGTACAATTTTCTGCCCATTCTGTTTGGATAGCACCACTTGTCTTGGCGTACAAGTCATGGCCACGGATGCATCCAATGTGTGTTTACAAAATAAGGTGATAAAGATTGTCATCTTATACTTTGTGCTGGTGGAAAAACATTTTTTCTAACTATTTTCTGTTGTACAGGTATTGTTGTTTTCTGACCTTCTAGAGATTAAAAGTCCTACCGCATCAATAACCAAGGTAAGGTTCTCACCCAGGAATTATACATTTTCTCTTCTTTCTAAAAATAGCATTTCTCTTTGGGTAACATTTCATGGTGCATGTGGATGTACGTGTATTTATAATTTTATTGTGAACATATGCAAATGCTTACGCAGAACAGCTAGGAATATGGGAAAGAACTGGTAGTTATTGAAAATCAGATCTAAATTATACACAAATTTTCAGATTTTTTTTGGGTGCAAGAATAGTGAAAAAGAAATTGAGGTTAAGATTGTAGGATAATGTGGAGCAGCCTTTTTTTTTTTTTAAGGAGGATAATCATCTAGAAATTTTTAGAAGTAACTAAGGTGAAAAAAATCCAATGCTTGATTTTGCTACACAAGTAAATGGAGTTGATTAAAATGCTTTATCTTTTGGTGTATAATCTGAAAATTTATGAGTATTCAGGACCTTTATTTTTATTTAGTATAGCTCCTTGCGTTGGAGTTGAGTTGTAGATCCTTCTATGTTCTTCTCTGCAAATGAAGGTATTGCAAAAGTGGAATTTTAGTACTACTTAAGATTGCAGATTGCATATAATGCTGGACCTCTTTATGTGGTAGTGGTGTTACACTTCTGCTGGTATTGATTACAATATCAATCAATTTTCTGAAATTATTTGTATAGAATTTCGTGTCTTAGATATCCTGATGATACACGTGTTCGCTTTACTAGCTTATCTTTTTGGCAAAATGAAATTAGAGGTCAGATAGCAGCTCTTGATTACCTGTGATCTCCTCCTATTTACATGCTGCACCTATTTTGTACTAGGAATTATCTTCATCTAATGGCTCATGCACCAGTAAGAGAGCTGGGTTGAATTCCATTGAGAAATACGCTTACATCCCAGAACAAAAGAATTCGGGAGGCTGGAGGACTACAAAATCAAAGGTGAGAACTTCATTTGTCTATATCCTATGATGTTGTTTGGCCAAGATATCATTTTTGACAACTCTAACGTTACAGATGCAACTGCCAAAGAGGGGTCTGCTGTCCACTCCAGAAAGCTAATGTAGATGCAAGATGTGATGTTCTGGTCAACATGTGCAGTGGAGGATTCTTGTCTGGACTAGTTTTGGAAAAATGTATTGGAAGTTGGGGCTGTTCTTGGATAGGCGTTTGAAATTAAGTAGGTGGCAAGTAATGTTTCTCTGAAGAAAAGTTGACCTGCTGCTTAGTTTTGCTGATAGTAAATAACCTTGATGTGTCGTGTTTGTAAAAAATTTATGGCTGATGGGTACTCACAACAGGGTCATGCTAGAACAACATGGTCTTGTGTGTTGTACGACTGTTGCAGATAGCTTAGATATTGGTGGATTCCATTCCATTTGGCAAATGAATTCGTAAAACAGACTTGTTTGAGTCCTAGTTAGGATCGGAAACCACTTTTCCTTTACTAGTTGACAACCGCTATTACTGACTGGTCTTGCTGAAAATGCAGGTAAGTGTTTATTTTTGGGCAACATTGAAATCAGGCATGGGTGTTTTCTTATTGTTTATCGTTTTGCTTTTCGGGTGGGAGCAATCCAATTGAACAAGACTACGTTAATAAAGCGGATGAAATTTTACGAAATTTTTTTTTTACAAAGTGACTGGTTCATGATAAGAATTACTTTTTGGGGTTGTCCTGGGATTTGCAGAAGTTCATTGGACAAGCTACCAATAAAAGGGTTGTTATTTCTTTAATGCAGCTTCTGTCAAATTACTGTAAGATATATTTTTTAAAAAATTAGTTTTTCAAATATAATACAATAGTAATACACAAATAAAAATAATTTAAAAAATATCTCATTCATATAATATATCCGAAACAATTTATAAATACACACAAAAAAACTAAAAAAATAAATTTTTTACCATTTTCTATTTATGGTCACCATCCATTACCCCTTCCTCTTCCTCCTTCCTCACCTCCCTCGAATAGCTAGATCACGACTAGAAGTCGGCAACTTTCTGGTTGCAATCTAGCCGTGACCAAATTGCGGCCTTTGGTCGTGACTAGAGGCCTTGATTTGGTCTCAACCAGATCGAGGGGGGAGGGGAGGGCTGAGGGGTGTGAGAATGGAAAGAGGAGAGGAGGAAGAGGGAAGGGGAAGACGGAGGGGGTGGTGGCGGGAGGAGGAAGGGAGTGGTGACGATGGTGGTTATAGGTGGTAGTATTAATTTTTTAAAAATATCTTAACAATTTTTTTAATTTTAAAAAGTACTCCAAAACATATTCCAAAAATATTACAAAAAACATATTTATAATAAAAATTTTTCATATACAATGCTACAGTAAAATATTTTAAAAACACCTCAAAAAATAACTAATTCAAATGGAGCATATCCAAATCACTCCTATCAAATAAAAAGCGTATCCAAATCAATTAGGAAAAAAAAAACCCACTATAATGTATCACTCTTATCCTAGTTTTCAAGATCCAGACGGCAGCCAATCCAACAAGTTTCGGACCTTTTCTTCAATACAAGCTTTTGCTGTGGTTGAGGTTTGAACTTAAATTTTGCACTCAAGACATGGGCTACACGAAGGGCTGCAGTAGTGTACTCAGAGGCTGCTACTTTGCAGCTAATCACTTCTTGCCCTTTTGCAGCCTTGATCCTCGTTGTCATGCTTAACTACTGCTTCTGACCGTCCTAGAATCTTATTATATTTTGTGAACCCGTGATCTGTGCTTGGTTATCATCGTCCATGTAAGCCGAGGTTGTCGGCACACAACCATATACTGAGCTTTCCCCTAGTTGGGGGAGGCTTGCTGTTTGCCATGGAGTTGCAGAGATTACTAGGCATAGATGGACTTCGACAAAAACATCGACTTGCTCATGTCAAAACTATGTCATGTTCAAATGCTGAACCACATCTAGTAGAGGTTCACAAATTCTAAAACACTTTTTTGTTTCCGGCCTATTCTGAAGTCCAATTAATTTTTAGTAACTGTATTTCTTACAATGAACTTTATCATTAAGGAGGCCTTGAAATTTTTGCCAAGAATAATTCATGATTGAGATTGATTCATTTTACCGCACTAATTAGACCGGCTTCTGTTCAAAACAAGTATTTGCAGATAAAAAGTGTTGCTGTTTGACAATCAGAGTGAAAGCATGACATATAAAATAAAAGAGTTTAGGCTCCACCATAAAATTGAGACATCATAGAAAACAAGAATGTGCTTTCTAACATTTGACGCGGACATCACTACATACGATCCAGCATTTCAACTAATAAATCACAATGAACGTGAGATTCCATGAACTATTGCATCAGCAAATACCACAAGAAAACAGCATTATATTGAATGCTGGTTTAACTAATCACCAGCAGTGTGCCCTAGCGAAAAGCAGCTTAAATGACAGACTCTGCAGCTGCGAAGAGCAAATCCGGGCTGGAGGACAAAACGAAAAAAGAAAAAACCTGTCCTGCTAACAATTGTGCCAGCAATGAGCTTCAATTTTAACTGCAATAACTTCTTATATTCCTAATTACTAAATTTTCAAATAAGGAACCCCTTAAAATTCAAGTACTATTAGTTGTTGCTAACAAACCCAGAAAATTAAGTATGAATCGTCCAGATCTACACTAAAGGCGAAATTCAGAAATGCTATTGACAACATGTCAACTAAAACAGAACAGAACGCAAAATGGCAAACATCCAAAATATTTAAGCCCTTTCATTCAAACTACAAGCGTAAAGGACTAATTACTCCTCAAATGTTGAAGCAGTTACAGTGTTGAATGTCCAGATCTATAAACTACTCCACTTGTCTATCGCTAAATGGGAAGAAAGGTAGGGGTGCAAGATATCCACCAACAATAGAGAATCATCCAAAATGTCCTAAGAAAGGTAAAAAAAAAAATTTACATCAGCATTTAAATACCAAGGGATCCTGATGCAAATGCCATCCACCGTGCCAAAGATCATTCATCATCTTCTTCCTCCTACAGTTGACAGAATATATATTAGTAACAGTCACCGCATTCAGAAGAGCATACCGATCAAATCTTAGGCAGACTGATAAGTAGAACAAACCTCCCCACTGCCTTCCTCATCGTCATCATTAACCTCAGACTTTGACTTATCAGACCCCTCTTCCCCGTGACCACCCTCCTGGTTTTCAATCAATGAGCACCATTCAAAATGTCATGAAGTCAGTTAAAAATTAAAACCAAAATCATCAATACCATCAATTAACAGGAACAGTTGCTCACCAATCTCCTGTTGTACGCCTGCATTTGTCGTTCATAATCCTGCTTTCGCTTCTCTGCCTTGGCAACATAGGGAGCTTTTTCCTGAATTTTCGAAATAAGATCACATTGAAAAGCAACTGTATCACGATCAAATCCATGAGTATGAACAAAGTACTATACATCATAACTTTAATCTTTGGCCCCAAAAAAAAGCATGTAATCTTACTATCAAGTAAATTACCTCATCGGTGAAGGACTTCCATTTATCTCCAGCAGCTTTACCAACCTATATTACTCCAAAAGATCCCAAACCTCATAAGGCATTAGATTTACTAAAAATGAATAAATAAATACACAGAACACAGAGAAATACATCATCTAAAATACTCACAACAGCAACTAATTTGTTGTTTGGATTTTCTTCTTTGAATTGCTTTCTGAACTCTTCCCTGCAACCCATGTTACAGGTACCAGCGATAAGCTCATTAAAATATAATTAAACCAAAAAAAAAGTTAATTCTACCCAAAAAAAAAATAGTAAAAGTTTAAATGAGTTGTCTTTTTTTTGTTTTTTGTGAGAGGGAGGGGGAAGCTGTCGGGTAACTTACATAAAAACGAAGAAGGCGCTAGGAGGCCTCTTAGGTTTGTTAGGATCCTTTGCCTTCTTTTCCCTCTTCTGCTTCCTCTTTTTCACAGAAAGCCTTTCACCCACACCACATAAATCGACCAGAAAAAAAATGGTGAATACAGCAATATATAGATTAAGCAGATAATCCCATACGAATGAGAAAACAACCCTCTATATCAAAACGAACAAAAGAAACGAGGCTTAACACCAATTGGAAAAGAAAAAAGACGAAAAAGGAACTAATTATTTGATTAAAGTAGAAGAAAAGGAAAGAAATATACATATATATATGGCACTTACTTGCTGTCTGGATTTCGGGAATCAGCTTTGGATTTACCACCTTTCATGGTGATCGCGGAAAACAAGAGAAAGTGAAAAAGGAAAATAAATTGAGGGAAAAACTCGAAAATCGAGTGAAATAAACGGAAAAATGGATGAAAACTAATAGTAGAAACCGGAAGCTTTTACGTGCAGCAGTAGCGATGAGAGATTAGGAATTAGGGTAAATGGTGAAGCTAGGGTTTGTGGTTTGCTGGTAAAATACAGAGCCAATTGGGAGGGGGAGGGAAAAGAGGGCCACTTGCTTTGCTGGTACCCCAATCTCACAAATGGTAACCAAATGGAGTATATGAATGAATAAGTTTCCCGGCTTTTGGGGTTTTAGCTTTTAGGCGGGACGTCCAAAATTTCGCACCCCCCCCCCCCGGTCCTCGATCCACATCTTCCTTCCCCTATTTCTATCGGCTTCTCCTATCCTACCACCAGACCAGTGCCACTCATCTTTTTTACATTAACATTCGGCCCATTTTAAGCTTTTTCGAGCCCAAAATGAAAATGGTCCATTTTCGAGTCCACAAGCTCCATCTATGGGACCTGTGACGTTCGAAAAAAGACTTGTGGACTTTAAATACTCGAACTAGTATTAAAGCCCAGCCAGTATCTCAAAAATAAACATCTACTACTGCAAATTATCACATGCAGCAGTGGAAGTGACGGCCTCATCTGACCATCTGAAAGTACGGAGAGGGAATTATTGGTGAGGGTCAGCGCATGCCGTTTTCGTTTTCGGCACCATTACCATTTGTGGGTCTTAGACAAATCCCTTCTTCATCATCAAATCATAAACGAGACAACTTACTGACACCATAGTGTTCTTCCGGTAGAACCTAAAAGGATATTTTGAGACATACACTACTACTACTATTTACATTACATCACATCGTGTGTTTCCTGGTGATCAGGTCGCCGGACCCAAAACTCTGGAGTTGGGTTAACCGTCCCAAAAAGTTAACAGTCATAATTTAGCAACAAAAAAAAAAAAAAAAATTTTTCAAATCACGTCTTATACATCATTTTTACTATCACACGTGAAGTCGATAAAATTTTATTTTATATTTACAAATTATTAAAAATAAATTATATTTTAAATAAAGCGAACTACATTATGTGAGAATAAAACAAAATCGGCTCAAACGATTTTTCTAACAAGATTGTGAGATTAAATTTGAACTAACCACAGGAAGCCCTAAAATTACACTAAACCGCAAGGATATCACTTTTTTCGCACTTAAATTCAACCAAAGTTTAATGGCAGCCAATTTCCCCGTGGGTCGTCAATGTATTAAGCATATGGCTTTGAACAAATCTTAATTGTCCTTTGCTAACCAACCAAAAAAATAAAAGAGCAAAAAAGAAAGAGCAGAATTTAAATCCCATGTCGAAGGAACTGCGGGCCGTAGTCTTTGAATTTGACCGGATTCGTCATAGACTCAAAAACCACGAGCTATAAAAAGCGCGTAGACGAGCAGATCGCCATCCACTCAACTACCAAACAAAAAGTTGCTCGCAAAACAACGCCAACGCAAGGAAGGGCTAATACCTCTTTGATTCTTTGACTTTGCAACCGTGTGAGAGTTGAGAAAGCAAAATAAACCCCATAAGAAAAGAATATTATACTCCTGACGAGAAAGAAGCTACACAAAAAAAAAAAAAAACCACATAATGAAATGAAATCCCCAGTTTTTTCCCCACAAATCATAGATGGAAGCATTGCAAAATCGTTCTCACATTTTTAAGTAAATAAATCATTTCTAGTCTCTCATATGCAAAATATAAAACTGTGATGGTACCTCACCAGTACAAAATGTGCTCTCATTGTAAGCATCCCTTTGCAAAATGTATATTTCACCTTTTAGTTTATTGGTTTGTTTGGATTGCATTTTTTGTAGAAAAAATTTCAAGTTTTAATGCGAATATTCTTTTTCGTAATTTTTAATCACTTTTTTACTCTACATGCATTTATATCTCACAAAAGAAGAAAAATACAACAATAATTTTCTCCAAAAGCCTTTCAAAGAAAACAATCCAAATAGGCTCTTTAATATTCAACTCCGTTGGAAAAGCCAACTCAACTTGAACTAATATACAATTTTTTCTCTAATTTGCATGAGTTCACTTGCAAATTAGAGTCCGTTTTGATTGTTTTTTTTTTTTGTAGAAAAATATATCATATTAATTTTCATTTGGATTGCTATTTTCTAAGATTTTTTTTTTTAAATGTACAATAGCAATTTGATGTATGCGCGGTAAAAAAGTAGTTGAGAAATGAGTTTACAAAAAACATAAATTTTTTTGGAGATAAATTGGTAATCCAAACAAGGCCTAAGTAGAGGACCAAATTACCATAATTGAAGATATGGGGGGATAGAAATAAAATTCTTGAAAAGGTGAGGGACTATTCCAGCAATTTTGATTACAAAACACGTACTGCGAGAAATAGAAAATACTGTATATGATATGGGGCAGTTTCAAAAAAAAAAAAAAAAAGAAAAGAAAAAAGAAGAAATACAACACCAATAAGAGTCCCAGTGAGACAGCAAAATGGATATTAAAAAAAAAAAAGAAAAAGAAAAGGGAAAGGGTGAGAAATAGTTAGAGTATGGGTAAGGCTGCGGTAACAACAACGAGAAGAGCAACAATAGCAAAAGCAGCAAAAACAGCCACGCCACCACCGGAACCGGGACCGGAACCGGAACCGCCGGCCCAATTAGTAGTAGAGATGAAGCGCAAGAAGAAGAAAGGCCGACCCTCTCTTTTAGATCTCCAAAAGCGTCAACAGCAGCAGCAACAACAACAACAAAAAACCCTAACCCCTCCCCCTGCCCCTCCTCCTCCCAATCACAATTCCACCCCTACCCGTCGATCCACTCGCCGGAACCCCACCAATTACAATTCCCCCTCCTCCGAGTTCTTTAACAACGACGACGACGACGATGACGACGAAAGGCAGCAGAAGAAAGTCAAGCTTGTTGTGCGTCTCCCCCAATCCACCCAACAGCATTTTCATAATTCTGCCTCCGCTGCTGATTCCGGTGCTGACGACCCAGACGATCACCAAGCCTCTCCCAGGAAACGTATGATCAATGCCGTTGATCGTAGATCTAACGACGTCGTTTTCGATCAGGTCCTCAATTTTGGGAATTTTTGTTTTTGGGCCTCGCCTTCTTCTACTTATACTTGCATATATGGATGCGTATGCATTTTTCTTTTTTCTTCCTAGTGTTTCTGGGGAGAGGATGATGGTTGGGATTACTTTTATTTGGAAGCTTTTTTTGAAAAATCAAATTCGGAGTCAAATGTTCGTCTATTTTTGGAAAATTAGAAAAAGAGCGGCGTGCTTGTTTCGGTTTTCTTTGTTCGAAGATTTTGAGTTTTCTGGGTCTAGACGTGATTAATATCTTTTGGGATTTCGCGCGTAATTCAACCTTTTTTCTTTCCCTTTTTAAAAAAATTGTTTTTTGGTAGATAAATGACTTTAAAGATCTGAACTCTGAAGTGGGGTTTTGACTCAGTCAAGCTTTACAAATGGGTAGTAGAAGCCCATATTTATTTATCTGGTTGCTTAAATTAATACTTAATTTATTTTCTACTTTCTATTATTACGAAAATTTTGCGTCCAGTTTTCTGGGTTCCCCCCCCCCCTCCAAACGCACCCACGCAGGCCCCCTCCTCTTTTTCTCCCTTAGCTGAGCTTGTAAAAATTCCTGCTCATAACTGTTAATATTTTATTCTATATCCTCTTGTATGTAACTGGCTTTAACATATATAGACCACCCACCTACTGATATTCACGCGCAGCGTAATATTTTTTGAAAAGTTGGGATTTGTCTTTTCTGATTATTGACATTTATATTTATAGCAGTAAAAGGAACATCCCATTTTTAGCAGTTGTACTCTGCTGTTGCTTTTCTAGCTGCTGCTTCATTGCCCTTATTATTGTTGCTTTGATGGTTAATGAACCCTTGTAAGCTTTACTTGATTGGAGCTAACAGCTGGTTGGGCTAATTTTGCAGGGGGAAAAGGCTTTGAAAGCGACGGACACTGTTCATGGTTCGTTTCGTTCCAGTCAAAGCCATGCATCTCTTTGGGGGATAATGTTGGGAATTTCCCAACACGTGTTCTCGTTTGGTTTTTGTTTTAGAAGGAAAAAAAATAATTCTGGTCATTTGATTTGTGGACAGGGTCATCTCTGGACATTGGGCCCACCACACCTTTGCCAGATAAAAAGATGTTGGTGTTCGTCCTTGACAGACTTCAAAAGTGTGTAGTATTTTTCCTTTCTCTTAGTAGCTTATTTCGGTTTCTCCTACTACTGTTGAGTTTTTGCTTGCGACAGTAAGCTTATCCATAGTCTCCTGGATTGTAGGAAGGACACTTACGGAGCATTCTCAGAGCCTGCGGATCCAAATGAGGTGCTTTTGCTATAATGATTTGGTATAAAATTTGGTCCTTCTTTTCACTCACTGTACTGATGTTAAAATGGTATCGTTGTAGCTTCCTGATTATCATGAAATCATTGAACATCCAATGGATTTTTGGACTCTACGGAAGAAACTTGATGCTGGATCTTATTCGAATTTGGAAGAACTGGAGGTTGGTTTTATTTGTCCATGTGCTTGGGCGTTGAACATCCAATTCGTGCAACTATAACATTAAGATGATTTTGACTGAAAATGCAAAATTATTTACCCACAAGAAAATAGATGTTCCAACTTTTTAGTGCAAATTAAACCACTGCGAAATTTTCCAATGTCATTTTTTCGGCTCTGCATTTTATTGCATTTCTTTTTGTTATGTGTACTTGGGGGATCACTATAAACTTCATTGTGGAACCTGGCTTTTGGTAAGATTTTCTGTACCTCGAAACTTTTCGGCTCTCAGTTTCAAATACAGCTTCAAAACATCAGTGCTGGTTGGTTCCTGGATATGCTTTCAGAGATTGTTTAACCATTGTTTGGGAAGTGAGAATTTTTGTGTTTGACTTTTGTCTTTGATGTCTGAGCAATTTTCTTTTCCGGTAGGCAATGACTCACTTTTTGTATTGAAGGGATCTTATGATGGAAGGAGGTATTTTGTCTGATTTGGGATCATTATGTGGTTTGTAAGTTGTGGAACGTTAAGAAACATCTGGTGATTTAATTGATGTCCTCCCCTAGTAGGGCCCTGTTTGCCCTGGGAGATTTCCCTTCATTTAGCCAGGGTTATGCTCTCCTGCTAATGCTAATAATAGTATGCTTGTTGATTTGGACCTGCTAATGTAATTCATAGCTACTCATTGTATGAAACAATTTCTTAAGTTGTTTAATTTGGAGCTTCTGGCATTTAAATAACTTATCTTGGTTATGATCAGTCTCCATAAGTTTAAAAACAGCATGAAAGAATCCTGGCAGGATTCTTATGCGATGCAAGGATATGTCTTTGTTACTTGAAATGGTTCCTTTTTGTTATTTTTCTTTCTTTGTTTCTTTCTTTTTGGGGCCTGGCTAGCAATTCTCATGCATAGGATTTGACTGCACTGGCTTTTGAAGGTGGCCACTTGGCCTACATCAATTTTTTTTATTGTTGGGGCCCTTCCTTTAAATGTGGTGAAGATAAGAATAAATAATTTAGCTACTATCATCATCTGCACTATATACGACATCACTTCTCCTCTATCATTCTATAGGTGTTCCTGACATCCTGGCAACATAGGTGTATCTCACTATAGCTATGATGTGGTGTTTACTGTGTCTATCCGTTTCTAATCTATGGTGATGGGATTGCTCATCTATTTCCCTTTTTTCCGGAGAATTATGTATAAGATTGGTGGATGACTTGAACCATTTTAAATCCTCTATTATGAGAAGAAGTCTGAAAATTTTGCAAGATGTTTTATGATGTATGGGGTTCAATTGGATTTTTGGGTGGATTTATTTGACTCTTTTAATGTTGTCTTCTTGTTGATGCAGGCTGATGTGTTGTTGTTATGTTCAAATGCAATGCAGTACAATGCACCTGATACAATTTACTTTCGGCAGGTGGGAACCAGTCTTTCAGTAATTCTTGTGTGTGTTATCTTTTTCTGCTTTATATTAAATGTTGGCCTGTATTAGGCTCGGTCCATACGAGAGCTGGCGAAACGGGACTTTGAGAATCTGAGGAATGAAGGTGATAATGGTGAACCACAGCCCAAAGTCATTCGAAGGGGACGACCCCCAAGCAAAAATTTGAAAAAGCCTCTTGAGAGTTCACCTGTTGATCGTGTTGGTCATGAGCTCTCCTCAGGTGCAACTCTTGCTAGTGCGGAAGATAAAGCAATTGGATCTAATGGTTACAATCTAAGAAAGGGACCTGCGTTTTATAGGTTTCGTTCTAATGATGCATTTGGCACTTCCTTTCGCTCACGCAATGGTGAAAATTATTCTGACTGGTTGGTTGATTGGAATAGTGAATTTCCAGGTATTGGATCTGGACTTGCTCACACACTGAATCCTTAGATGTCATCATCTTATTCTTCTTGTTGAATTTTCAACATTTTTTTTCTTTTTTTTCCATGTGGTTTGTAGCATCTATTCTAAGGGCAGACATGAAGTACGGAAAGAAACATTTCTCTGCAGTGGATGAGAACAGGCGTGATACCTACAAGCAATTCCACCCTTCAACTTCCAGTAGCAATGAATCTTATTTGTGGAATTCTTTTGGAGATATGAAGCGGTTACTGCCGGTTTGTTCTTCGGAGAACTTGTATATAATATTAAGAGTTTACTTTTGTGTCTTTGTGGAGGATTTAGAATCACCCATTTGATCATTTTTGGTCACTTCCCTCATGCTTTTATAATTCAATGATTTGTTGGAGTCAGTGCAGTTATCTTTCCCCAACCTTACTTTTGGCTGAAAGCTAGAGTGAATCTAAACTGCCTTTCCGTGGTGCTGATGCAGGTAGGTCTTCACTTGGAGCCACAAGCTTATGCACGAAGCCTGGCAAGATATGCTGCAAATCTTGGGCCTGTAGCATGGAATGTTGCCTCTAGAAAATTGAAGACTGCTCTGCCTGATGGACTGGCCTTTGGTCCTGGGTGGGTGGAAGAAAATGACGCACCACAGCAGCTGTTGTCAGCTGAGAAGCTGAAACAAGCAAATGGATTGGTACATGACCGTGATCCAAGCAGACCAGTAACACCGTCTTCTTCTCGTTTAAGTACTGCTGTAGCACACAGGCCATCTCCAGAAATGGCTGAAGCTGTTAGGAGATTGAATTGTCAGAATGAGCTAGCCGAACAGGCTGGTGGCTCTCCTTGGGCAACAGCGGGAGCCATCTTCCAGGCTCAGCATAAATCACTGTTTCACCCCAACCGAAATGGTTTCAGTAGCATGTTTGGGTGTGACCCATCCTCTCAAGTGGGATTAGCAAGACAAACCATACAAGCTGGACAGTCTGGGTTGGAAGGATGCTCAATATCTGATCAAATGCTTGGCGTGTTATCCACAGGGGATGTTTCGTCCCTTCGTCCAGTATACCAAGGGAATTCAGAAGAAATCAAATTGTCAGAAAACCGGGGTACATCTCAGCGTGGGAACCTATTAGGCCAGGCCTCTGATTCACATGTACCATCTGAAGTGGGAATGACTGCCAGATGTTTGCAGGCGCAACACAGACAACCCTTAGCAGTTCCCCCTGACCTTAACGTCCGAGTGCAGGCGTCAGCCTCGCCCAGTTCTAGTTTACAGATTGGTTCACCGCAGCAGCCAGACCTGGCCTTACAGCTTTGACAATAAGTTAAAATAATTTTTTTGAAGGTTGCATCACCATTTTGATTTGGCTGAATGCAGTGCTGGGCTTATTGACAGCCGGATAGGGCTTCAGGTCATTAAGGTGAAATATAGAAGGAAAAATTTGTACAGATTAATGTAATTCAGCATTCTAGGCCAAAGGTAGATGAATTCTATTGTAAGATTTGAAAATGTGACTTAGTGAACTGAAGAACATTTGTAGCTTATTCATGAAAGCACGATTAACAAAAGCTCATTTGACTTCCACTCAAACTGTCACATCTTAACAGCTTCTGAATGCCACTGTTAAGTCCTTTTGGAAGAAAATTGACCTGAAATGAATGTGCGGGCGGAAGTTATTTGTGTTGTTCAACTGGTTTCATGATGCACCCCATGTCAACAACAGCTCACAATCCTCTGAACACGGCATGGAATAAACTGGCCAACCTTTGTATTGGCCATTTGTCCCTAACTTAAAAACTTGCCTCAAATTAATATGTTAGGCAAAGTACAGGCGTGTGCTCGAGTGAGAGAGCCTTTGACTTGTCTTGTGGAAATCAAAAATCAAAGAGAAAAAAAAAAAACCCCACACCACTCGGGAAAAAAAAGTACTAAAAATCTATCCCAACAAAGGTTAGGGTACTATACTAGTATGTATGTGTGTGAAAGTAAAAAAAGAAAAGGAAATCATATCCATACACACACCATCCATATCACTAATTGGCTTAGGATGGATGAAAATAAAGGGGTGAAATATCAAATATCAATTCCTTGCAACTCAATACGCAGGATATCCTGAAATTTTGGTCATTAAAAATTGACACTCACAGTTCCAATTTTATTGAGGGACAAAATTTGGCACTCTAGTTAAATAAGTACTAATGGTTTTTTTTTTTTTTTTTTTTTTTTGAAAAAGAGTGCTAGTGGTTAAGACACTCCGATGCGCGTGCAACATATTAAAAGAAAAAAAATATGGTGACGAAAATTACTTTGATTTTGGGTTAATTACACTACTAGGTCTCGCACTTTATCTATAAGTATATATTTAGAGACATAATGAATAATGATACGATATGTTAATCTAAGATTACGGAGACAGGATGGATTATGATGTGATACGATACGTAATAATAATAATAGATATTTAGAACGTTGTTAAGCTTATCTAATCTAATCTAATATAGGGAAAGTAGTACACTTAAACTATAATTTCGTCGAGACTTGAAGTAGTTGAAATAGGTTATGTCAGTCCTGTTGGATATTTTGATAAAAAAAAAAAATAACAAAAACTATATATATATATTTGGAACAAGAGACGTC
Source organism: Coffea arabica (assembly GCF_036785885.1). Taxonomy (NCBI): domain Eukaryota; kingdom Viridiplantae; phylum Streptophyta; class Magnoliopsida; order Gentianales; family Rubiaceae; genus Coffea; species Coffea arabica. The sequence continues at coordinate 1,909,296 of NC_092329.1, forward strand.
ATGTTAGCCTTATGATCCGTTCCATTTCCATCTCTTTTTTTTTTCCCCTAAAAAAAGTTGTAAAAAATGGTCTTCAAATATTGAATTCCAAAACAGACTGAATAGTTGACAATTAAATTATGGGCTGTCTCGTCATTTTAACATTTAAAAAGATTGTGATTAAGTGAATGAGGCTAAAATCGGAGTGAAATCAATATATTATGCTTTCCCTAAGCAACTACTAATGCTGCTGATTTTCTGAAGGTTACTGGTTGAATGTATGTTCCTTTCTTAACAAGGCAACAGGCAATCAGCTAATCCAACAATTAAAAATCCTTCACCTTATCGGACTCAACCCACATTCATTCTCCTCCCTTTTTCTTGATTCTTGAATTATTAAATTAATAAAGAAACCCCAAATGATCTACTAATCCCAATTAACGAATTTCCCGTTCTTCTCCTTCCAAAGGAAAAAGAAGACTCTTCCTTCTTCGGAAGAACGAAAAGACAACATAAATAATGAAGTAAAAGTTTGTTATGGCGTCCCTTCCTTCCCCTGTACTACTGCTGACTTCCCTTTTTATTCAGCTCTTGGGGAAGTAATCAACTAATAATAATATATATTATTGATACTACGACGACTACGCACAGCGATTTTGGATTCTCTCCTCTTTGCGATTTTGGATACCGGACCACCTCCTCCTCCTGCTGTGCCATCATCTCAAGATTCAAGAGGGGCCTGGCCGGTGGCGGTGGGCATGGCCCGAAATCTACGCGCAACCTTCCTTTACGTAGTTTTCTCCATCTTCTTCTGTGCTTTCCTCTCTCACCATTACCTTCATCGCGACCCAGCTGTTGTTTCCCTCCCCAACATTACCACCGCTACCGCCCTCAACTTTGATGTTGATGATGATCAAAATGATGATCATCCCCGCCGTCCTCCACCAACCAATTCGCCCCCTGTCCCACCAATCACCACCGCTACAATTACCTCCACTGCCATCATCAATCACGCCATCCACGATAATCTCTCCGCCGCCCACCACCCCAAAATCCCTCCTCAACCATCCCCTCTCCTCCTCCTCCTCTCCACCGTTTCCCTTCTCCTCCCCGACTGGGAGGTTCTCGTCATCGTCTCCCCCGAGCACACCCCAACTCTCATGACCCATCCTCGCGGATACCGACACGACGACGGCCAATACCTGTGCTCGTTTCCCAACAGCGATATCTCGCCGGCCACTCCGGCCGGCGTCCTGCATTTCCCTGACAGGGCGACGTTCAAGTGCGTCCTCCCAGAAAGGAGTCGTCGGAGATTGCCGTTCCCGAGGCCGGTGCTGACGAAGAACCGCGCACCACCGCCGCAGAGGAGTTCTCCGGCCCCGGAAATGCTCCGGTGGACCTACGTGGCGTATGATTCCCTGACGACGGAGGACGATGTGGTGGTGTTCGCGAAGGGGCTGAATCACAGGCAAGGAATAAACCGTGAGCCGTCGGAATTTAAGTGCGTGTTCTATCGGGGCGATGACGTGGCAAACGGGGTGAGAACTGCCGTTACGAATTCCATGCAGGAAGTGTTCCGTTGTCAACGACCCTCCGAACTAAACGCATCGTTTCCTCTATTTTCTTCTTCTTCTTCCAGCAGTAGGAGTCCTCCTCCTGCCGGGGAGGATCCGGAGAGAATCAAAGTTACCCTGGAAACCGTCCTGGATAAGCGGGTTCTCCCCAGCGTCGCCTACTATAACCCCCCGCGCAAGCTAGCTGCGAAGAGCAGCGGGAGGGCGCTACTGTGCGCCTGCACCATGGTCTACAACGTGGCCAAGTTCTTGAAAGAATGGGTCGTCTATCATTCCAAAATTGGGGTGCAAAGGTTCCTGCTCTACGATAACGGCAGCGACGACAACTTGAAAGACGTGGTGGAAGAGCTGGTGAGACAAGGTTACGATGTAAACAGCTACTTTTGGTATTGGCCCAAGGCGCAGGAGGCCGGTTTTTCCCACAGCGCCGTTTATGCTAAGGATTCTTGTACCTGGACGGCTTACATTGATGTGGACGAGTTCATTTATTCTCCTTCCTGGTTCAATTCGTCAAGCCCATCAAGCTCCATGTTGCATTCCCTACTCACGTTACCACCGCCGGTCGGGGCCGCAACGGATGATCATGATCATAATCATAACAACAACAACAATAATAATAATAAAAGATCAATATTAACGTCCAACGCCGAAGAATTAGCATCATTGTCATTAGGGCAAGTTCACATCGGGTGTCACGAATTCGGGCCGTCGAACCGGACGGAACATCCTGCAGAGGGAGTGATGCAAGGGTACAATTGCAGAAAGCAGCTCGAAAACAGGCACAAGTCTATAGTGTTATTAGATGCAGTGGACAATTCTTTGTTGAACGTGATACACCATTTTAGTTTGAAGCCCGGGTACTGTCCTAGGAAGTTGAGCATTCGGGAAGCGTTGGTGAATCACTATAAATTCCAGGCGTGGCCGGAGTTCAAGACCAAGTTTAGAAGACGGGTTTCGGCTTACGTGGTGGACTGGACGCAACAGGTGAACCCTGGTTCCAATGATAGAACCCCAGGGCTAGGGTTTTCAGCCGTTGAACCTCAGGGTTGGCCTGGAAAGTTTTGTGAGGTGCTTGATAACGGCTTGAAAGACCTCACCCGGAAATGGTTCGCACTCGAAGTTGCATCCTCCTCCGAGGTTCACAACAACTACAAGATGGCTTGGCAAAGGTGACCGGCAGCTGGCGGGTGAGAACCCAATTATTACTAGTAATTAAAAAAAAATTTTTTTTTTTTTGGCCCCCGAGAGGTGCTTCATGCATATTGATTTCCTAGTATTTTGGTAGAAGAATAATTCTTTTCTTCCGTTAGTACGTACAGCACCCTCGTTTTCTTGTTCACAAAGGAAGGGAAGGTGAGGTGGCGGCTGAGCATACATGAGAATCTCATACGAATGAGAGAGGATGATTAATGGAGAGAGTGAAGGGACGGAGCACTTGGACATTTAGGAGGAAAGGAATATAATACCAGTGTAAGGTTGCTTCTGGCTGCTACAAGACGACGACTAGTAGCTTTATGGAGTAGTTTATAAATTTTTTTTTTTTTTTCATTTTCTTCAGGAGCTCTGTGTCTTGTATACTTTATTAGCTACATATATAGTTCAGTACAGTAGTAGTTCTGTAGGATACTATTACGTGAGACAAGAAGACTTCACCACCTAGCTACTCTAGGTTGGAAGGAAGTTAGTTATGGACACCCCTCCATACTTGGTATCTAGATTACTTCATTTAATTTCCTCTGCAGTTTTTGGGCCTTGGAGTTATTTAACACGCACTTCTGGGTCCTGAGAAGCTTGAAGAATCTTTTCCATTCTTCTTCGGTTATGGTTACGTATGAAAAGATAGAAATAAAATGACCATAATTTTAGATATTCACTTAATTTTGTTAGGTATAGGTGCTTTTCTTCTAGTATTCAAGGCTCTATATTTTGGGGACGTGTATGATACCTGGGCTCCGGGAGGGGGAGACCACAATTTTAGGTATTCACTTAATCTTTGTTAGGTACAGATGCAAGAAGAATGAAAGAAGAATGAATATTTTGTTTTGTTAGCGAGGCCTTGTGGCTTTACCACTTTGTTGTTCTGTTTTTCTACTAGAAAGAACTGGTCACATCACGTAGTAGAAGTGTAGAACGAACGGACCCATTAAGGGCAGAGAGAGAGAGAGAGAGACAGAATATGTTGGTTGTTTCCTTGTTTTGATGCTCATCACCTTTTCTTATCTTACTGCATTTGACAATTTTCAATAATAATAATGTTTTCGTGGGGAAGGGATTGGGATCTGTGAAATTGGAAAACGAAAGAAAAGTACTATTAGATGGATTCCAGTGGCTGAGACTTATTCACGATGTTCAAGCAGTATGAATGTGAAAAAACAGAGGAAGGACAGAGTCAGAAGGCAAAGAAAAGGCGAGAGAGGGGGCATCACCAATTCATGATCAGGCTTGACATGAATCCCAATTTTGCATCTCATCTCAAAGCGCAGTTAAGAGATGTGGAGCTTGATTTGAGTTGTACACAAATCAAGTTCGTTCTTTCCTTGTTTTGCCTGGTTTCGCTTTATTGCAGATTGCGCATATTGTTCGAGTGATCAGCACAATTTGCCTAAAAACTTGATCTTTTCCTTTAATTGCTCTAAAAGTTACCTCACGCGCTGCTCCATCTCTAATTGATCTGTTTTCTCTCCATTCCTTGCTCTGTTCGATACATAAAGTAAAAAAGGCAGCAGTACAAGAGCAGAATCATGAACCATGATATACAGAACAAGCTACAAAGTCTTATGGCCCGGGCTAGCTCTCTTTTACGTATTATTTACTAGAAGACTAGATGTCAAGATTTTCCAACCAGTGGTTGCAGAACTTGAAAAACATAACAGTGCCTTGATTTGGCAGACTGATACTCAAAGCCCATGTCCCATACTCAAAGCACTTCAACTGTAATTTATAGTACTTGTTATATTTTTTATGTATGTGTAAAATCATTACTATCTTTTGTGGTCTTATGATAATTGCATCAAAAACATCCGTTCACTAGCTAATAACATATTATATATTTGTATAAATGTATGTTCGTACGTATCATCCAAAAAACTCCCTTATTTCCTACATTTCAAAAATATTTTGAAAATATTCACACTTTTAATTAGCTGTGTAAAACATGTAAAGAAAAATTTAAACATATTATGCTTCAATTTGTTTAAAAAATTTTAAAATTTAAATAAGGATAATGACATACTTTTGAATTACATACAGAATAAGAACGGCATGTATTATAATAACTATAGCTTTATATATATTGAAGTAATAAGGCGATAAAATTTTAATATATTTAACGTCTCACATATAAAAATAAGTTTAAAGTTGGTATAGATGTAGTATAGTCCTTAAAAACTACAGTAAATTTATCCATTTTTACTATTACCAAATTAGTTTATTTTTCAATTCATACACGATTTATATTTATGTTTATTTATTTATTAATCTATAAATCCTAATAAAATTAAATAGCACTTTTAATCCAATTACACGTCCAAAATTTAAATTACTCAAAATTTTTAATTTGTACATATTGAAAAATGTTAATTTAATCCAAAGAATAAATTTACACAATCAATCATGAGGTTCTAAATTTTGGAAATTTGTATAAAACAAAAAAAAAAATCCAACTACATTAAAAAATTTATTTTTTCAATTAAAAAATCAAAGTGTAAAGCAAACTATGTCATATATGCAACATATATGACGTAAACCACATTTAAAAAAAAATTTCAAAGTGTAGCTGCACATCATAAATGCGGCTACGTTAATACTTTTCTTTAATTGACATTTTATAAAACAAGTAATCTGATCGCAGTGCCGCACATATTACTTTAAAAAAAAAATTGACATTTTGAATTCTTTTGTCACTAGCCATGTTGATTTAAAAAAAAAAAAATTCACCAGTCGGCCCACGTGGAATGCGTGGGGATCCTATTTGAAAGACCCTTTAATTATTTTGAGAAATTTGCCGTAATGGGTGGTTTGTGTAATGTGAATGCCATGTTATAGCGCCACATAAATTGTACCATTCGGAAATCGGATAGTGTATCATCACTCCACCAATTTTAGCCCACCATGCAAGTTAACTTCTGGAAAATATGTAACTCAAGTCTACTTCCTAATCTTACAAGTTTTATTATTTAGGAAATTATGTCTAATTAGAATCCCTTTGTGATTTGTTTATTGAGTAGCAGTAGTCAAGTTGGATTAGGAGTTGGATAGTTTAGTTGTATGTATATATGAGCTATTCGGGATTATGAAAGAACCATCAGAGAGAATTTGAGAAAATTAGTCAGTGGCCTCCTTGTTTCTGGCTTTGGGTTTCATATATCATAGTCAATTTTTATCTTCACTCAACAAACCTTTGTTCATCATCATCACCATCTTCTCTATTCTTCTGGGTTTTTTTTTTTTTTTTTTTTTTTGCGTATTTTGATCTCATTCTCAGTCTTTCCACGTCATTTTCTGTGTCCTTATCATCTTCATCTTCAGGATGGCTGATTTCTTTGAAGATGATTTTTTGGCCATTGCTAGAAATTTTTGGGGTGTTTTTAAAAAAATTTTCCGTAACAAAGTTTTTAGAGTATATTTTGGGATATTTTTAGAATATATTTTTGAATATTTAAGGGTAGTAAAATTTTTAGAATATATTTTGAAATTTTTTTTAACCATTAAAAAAAAATAGATGGCTTTTTAGAGTACAATTTAGAATACTTTTTAAAATTTTTTATAGTATCTATATCTATATCTATATAAATTTGAGAAAGGGTTTTAGTAACAAACCTTCACACACCTTCCCACTCTCAATTCTATTTTTCTAACATTTTACATTTAATTTATTTCATAAAATACATCATGTCCACGTTTGAAACACACTACCATGTTTCCATCAAATAAGAATTCCACTCCAATTAATACTTCTCCTTTCACACACCTTCCTACTCCAATTAACAATTATACTCCGATTAAAACTCGTCCAACCCAATAATAAGAGATAACAGTATAATTTTATCAAAAATCACAATTTACCATCTCTTACAGCTTACTTCTAGAGACAAGGAGGAACAAGAACTGAATTGTGGAGATACAAATAAGGAATGAGTCAAATGTGAGACTGTCATTTGGGTTCGTATTCCATTTCTTGGACTCTCATTTAAATAAGTGATTAAGATAACAACCTTACAAAGAAAACAAGGAATAGGGAATGCAATTTGCCTAACTTGGGAAATAGGGTAAAACACATAATACTATAAAAATTTATATCTATACATATTGCAACGAGGGTTTTTTGCATGGTTAAATCAGAATACTTATAATTTCTCATTCTTTTTTTTATATAGAATTTTAAAATTTTTAATTGTTATATATCATTTCATGTCTTTTGAATTTAAAATTAAGAAGTGGCCAACTTATGTAGAAATTTGATTTGAAATATATTAATGTAAGGGTAAATACAGAAGAAAACCACCAACCCTACTAAAAGCAAATAACCATATTTTACTCTTCAACTTAGTAATTATAATTACTAAGAGCAAATTATATAAAAAAATAAAAGAAAATAATATTCATTGGTCATGGATTTAAAATATCAATAATGGTATCATTTGTGAATCCTAAATTATGAAAATCACTAAATAGAAAACAAAAGTACTACTTGTCTAAAAAAAAGAATGAGATTATAGGAATATAACAGAAATGATGGTATTGTGGTAAGAGATCTAAAAGTCATAGAAGGCAGCGGATAGCTAATTAGCAGGTAAGAGAGAATGGAAAGGGTGATAGTTTTTAATATTTTTAAAAATCTTAAAAACACATATTACAAAGATTATTTTTAATCTATATTAAAATTTTTAAAAAATAATATTCTACAAGCACTCAACAATTTTAGGAGTGCTGTACCTCTCAGCCAAGGAGACGAAAAAGAATTCCTGTAAAATATAAAGAATGGATATAAGGTCCACTGGATAACCTAATTGTTCTGTATGTTGCTAAGACGTATAGGAATTCTATTCAAGATGTCAATAATTATGTAACAGACGTTTAACTTGAACTCTCATTCGATCATTGCTATTCAAAATCAATTTTATTTCAAATACATAGCTGGCAAGCCCAGAACATTCAAACCAGTATCGGAGCAAATTAGGGTAAATTAATAGATTTCTGATTGTGATATGATTACCATTCTCAAACCTGATCAGAATGAACCAGGGCTCGCCAACCAGAAATGGGAAGAACCCTTTGCCGCCCAAACATACATCAACCAAAATAACCGTCTATTTAGCTCTTGCCAACAGAAAATAATAACCGTCTCCAGCTTGTCTAACTAACAATTGGCTCCACAGCACCAGTATAAAAGAAGGGAAATTGAACTGAGTCATTCCCTCCCCTGTTCATATCCTGCTCAATTCTTACACATGTCGCCTTCATCATCTTATCTTATTTTTCTTTCTTTTTCATCTTCTTCCTTCTACATTGCTTCATCATCTTTGAACCTTATATGTTTCGTTGTCATCATTTTTAGCCCGTAGCTTGTTCTTCACACTCATTCTTCACTGCATATTCAGTTCACTCTACAGCTGATTCTCATGGATCATATTCTTGAAAAAATTGAGGCATTCTTGCTACCTCCTCTCAGGTTCTGTGCAAGAAACCCAGGAGTGAGAGAGGGTCTAATCTCCATGGCGCGGGCAATGGCGACTCTGGGCCTTTTTTGTCACGCGAAAGAGCAATTCCAGGCCGTTCGCAGTTTTCTCCAACAATCATTAGCATTGACGAAGTGAACGACCAGGAGACTTGCACATTCTTGATCCTGGGCTATTTTATTCTGTTAGCCTGCTTGTGGATAATTAATAGGATCAAAACCTGGGAAAAGAAGCGCTCCGCTTCCGCTAGAGTAGCGTTGAATTTTGTGCTCCGTTACTTGTTGAATCTAATAGAACAAATGGGCACTAGTGTTTTTCGAGAGTTCATTTGCTTTAGTCGCAGCGTTTGCGGCCAACTTATTTCAGTCCAAGACGATGATGATTGTCGCCCTTTTCTCTGCGGCATCAATCATCAGTTTCATGTTCGCTTGTGTCTTGCCAGAAGATTTCGGTTTCCTTGATTTGTGTAGCAACCTTGCTTTAGGATTCGCTGTACTAAACAAGCATCATTGGCTAGTTTATCTCCCAGTGTGTATGGCCCCGGTGATACATAGAAGAATTAAACCAGTGTTGTTTTGGGCAAGGAACATTGCTGCAAGATCCTCACGTCCAGATCCTCCTCCTCTTCCAGTCCCCACCCACAGCGCCAGCCCCCCACACCTAGCCACTGGAGTCAGTAATTTTGATGACCAAAACCTAATTCAGCGAAGCGTCAGCTTCCCTTATGTCACTTCCGCAGTGGGGTCAAAGTCCAGCAAGAATGTCTAAATTTTTTTTTTTTATAGGATTGAAGTTCTCCAAATTCGTATGAAAGGTAACCTGTACTCTTTCCAAATTCATATAAAAGCTTCTGCAATTAACCTGTACTCTTCTTGTAGTAGGATCGAGCGTCACAAATAATCGGTTCTCAACAAAGACTTTTTGCAAAGGCTCCAACCTTGTATTAGTTTCTGTGATTAATATGATGTTGCCGTCTTGAAAAAAAAAAAAAAAAAAAAAAGAGGACTTTTTGCACCTGTTAATTGATTTAGTTACCATTAATCTGAGATCAGATGTGCTCCTGGCTGCACAGAAGAGGTCGTGATTTTTGGTCTAAAAGAGGTCGTGATTTGATCACATCCGTCAAATTTCAACAATTTAAGATCAAGATGGAGATTGTATCATCTAAAATTGGGCCCCTGGAATTTTGCGCAAGAGTTAGAGGACCCTGAGTTTGGCAAATTGGCGTGAGAATGAACCTTATCCAGATCCTGACCATCTCGGTTGCAGAAGTCGAATACGTGGCAATCATCCGCACCTTTGCAGTGCGGCTGGTGTCACTAATTAATTACCTCCTTATGAGAGATACCTTTCAGATGATCTGGATTTGCATCACTTACACTAGCACAACATCACTAGAGTAGAGTTGATCCAACCACTGAGCTTACCTCAGCGACCACCGCCAAAGCCGCAAGGCTTGGTGGGATTAGAGGCTAGGGATTCAAACTCTGTCTCCCATCATTTGCCATTAATGTTGTAGGCCATTTCAAGTGGCTACCGGATGAGTGCGCTACGCATTCGTTTGGATCGGTAGGTGATTCAGTTCTCTTCGATTTTTCTCTGAATTTCTTTAGGTTCCCTCTCCTATAGTATAGACTAGAATAGAATAAATGTAGGGTCTATCGTTGCAGATAAAAAAAAAAAAAAAAAAAGGAGTTGATCCACCTCTATATATGTTTCAATTGAGGTTTCTTCTACGGCTGCCCCTTATGTGCGTGTGACTCTGTGACTGTTTGTGTGTGTGTGTGTGTTTTTTCCCCCCTTCCAACACGTCACGCGGCTGTCATCCAAAGAAAGAACACACAGGGACAAATTAGTAAATTCGGGTGGCCCCATCCAAAGGTTTAAATGCCAACGGAGAGAGAATGGTAGAGAGGAGTGAGGACTACGGAGTAAGTAAGTAGTACCATGCCAGTAAAAGAAAGAAAGAAATGAATGAATGAGTGAGAGCGACCTGCAAGAGCAAAAGTTCATGCTTTAATGCAAAATTTTCCACCGCCAAATACCAAATGCCAGTGATGCATCCCTCCTTCCCAATTTTGCCACCGCCACTACCACCGGTCCATTAGAATTTATTAGCCCCACACAAACTCACGCACCAGAAGGAAGGAAGGAAGGAAGTGCGTGTGACGGTGTGAGAGAGGGGGATAGGAATGATGATGATGACGATGATTTCATCGTCGTCATCCGACGATAGAAATAGAGGAGGGTCGTGAGATCACCGTTAAAGGTGGCGCTCGAACAGGAAAAGGCGGCGTTAGAAGAATTTTAAAGTTTGTTCTGCTCAATTTAGTAAACATTGCTGTCATCAAATCTCACACCAACCCATCTTTACATTTTCTTCCTCCAATCTCACTTAACGCTCGGTCCTAATTACCCCCTAAGTTTCAGGCAATTCTCACCACTTTTATAGCAACTATCTAATTACATTACAATTACCCTATTCTTTTGTTTGCACCATTTCTCTCTGCTTTTGTGTTTCTTAATTATTGATTTCTTCTTTTTCCTTTTTCTTTGTTTTTCCCCCCCTTTTTGGACCATACATTTGGTTGGTGTAGATCTGTGTGAATTTTTGGTTTCTAGCCGGCTAGGGTTTCTCTGATTCTTTTTTCCTTTCCCTTTTTTTTTGGGGGGAAAGGGGAGAGAAGAACATTCTCTCTCCTTGCACGGAAAATTTGTTGTTATTTCGCCTGTGTTGATGGTGTGATGTTCGTTGTCATGATAATGTAGCAGTTAATTTTGGTAAATTGAGGGGAATTTTGAACGGAGCTTCTTCTGGTGTCCGTAAGTTCTGCTATTCGTGGGTTGGACTTTGAAATTCGAGTATCGCAGTTAAAAAAAAAAATCAATATAGATGAGCTGCTTTCCTTGCATGAGCCCTCGCCGTAAGGATGTTAGGGACTATGATGAAGATATGGCCCCTCGATCTGCTGATTCAGGTCGTTGTTCTTCTCTTCCTTTCTTCCCTATTTTATTAAATATCCCCCCCCCCCCAAATTTTTATTTTCTTAGAGAATATTTTCCCCCTTTTTCCATTTCTGTTTTGGGTGTTTTTCTTTCTTTTTTCCCTTTGGGTGGGCTGGGGTGGGGATGGGTGTATAATGCGTCAATTCGTGAATGTGATGTAGCTGTTTCAAAACAAATTGCGCTACTCTGGAAATGTGAGGTTATTGAATTTTTATTCAGGTTGTTGATTTGCATTTTTTTTTATGTGTAGCGAATGGGAGACGAGGTGGTTCCGTGGGAAGTAAACTCAGAGAAAGTATGGCTCAGAAGACCAATGTGGCACGTAGCTTCACTTTTAAGGAGCTTGCAATGGCTACCCAAAATTTCAGAGAAGCTAATTTGATTGGGGAAGGAGGTTTTGGATGCGTTTACAAGGGCCGTCTGGAGTCTGGCATGGCATGTTCTCATCTCCCAGCGTATATAATAGATGCTTTTTTGACTATTAGATTAACATATTCCTAAAAATCATTGAGTGGGATGTTAAATCTTGATATAAACCCATCTAATCCCTCATCCCATTTCACAATTGAAAGAGAAAAAATGGAGTAAAGAAGGGGCAGTTAAGATCATTGTGACAGAGACGGACAATGCGGAAAATTATCTCCATATTGATGAGATGATTTTGGACTACAACCTTCAAAATTTTTTTTTTCCTTTTATAGTGTTGATGGTGCAGTAGTGTTAATCTATGAGATATATGTGCAGATTGTTGCTATCAAACAACTTAATCTTGAAGGCCTCCAGGGTAATCAGGAATTCATTGTAGAGGTTCTTATGTTAAGTCTATTGCATCATCCGAACCTTGTCAATTTGATCGGATATTGCACAGATGGAGACCAGAGACTCTTGGTTTATGAGTACATGCCAATGGGTAGCTTGGAATATCATCTTTTTGGTAATTTCTTGCAGCAAAGTTTGAACTTTTGTTAGTTTTTCATTTGGAAACTCATCTACTTATTTTTTTTTTCCCTGTGACTTTCTTCTCATCTTCAGACACTTGTCCTGAATTACTAATAAAAGAAGTTAAACAAGAAAACACAAAGGTTATTTCTGGTTGAATGTCGGTAGAAATTCATGTTTCAGATTGGTATCTTTGTATTCTTTTCCTTTTTAGGATGCCTTCTAGTCCTAGAACCCAAGAAAACTCAAATTTAAGGGAGAGGTGGTGAGACATGGATAAGTTGAAACTAGAGAGTGGCTTAAAGGTATTAGATGGTCTAGATTTTTCAAAATTGCTGGTTTTATTGCGTAGATTGTAGGTTTGCTAGGCATAAGAAGGCTTGCAAATTTAGTATGCATATTATCTTTATTTCTGCTACAATGAGCATGTGGATGATTGTTGTATTACCCAATTTCAACTTCTAGCTTCTTTTGAAGCTTATTCTTCTTATATTATCAGCTCGTATATGTGTATTTTTTTATGCAAAACTTCCATGATGCTTGTGCCTCTATAATACTTAATTTCTTTCCATCACTTTCACCTAAATAATTTGGAATTTTCCTTCTGAAGCACTATTACAAAAAATGTGCGATTTTTTTCAAGTTTAAGCTGATCATTCATTTAGTGGCTTAAATACAGCCATGTGGCACTTGAAGTAGCTTTAAGGTGTTTGAATTTGCGTTTTGATATACACATCTATCATTAAGTTTTCTATACACAATAGTGAGTGATCATGACCATTGTCATTGATAAAGGGGTGCCTTTCAGACTTTACATCATAGCATATTCCATTCATTGCTTATTGGCTTCTAAGAGGTAATATTTGGTTATCTCCCAAACTAAATGAGTGCATAAATCTTCCAAAAGTGGAAACCAACTTGCACGTGTTAATAGTAATCTTCAAATTGCTGCAAGGAAGTGCATATGGCCTTTTTGTCATTCTATTTGTCATCATTGAGAAAATCATAACAACATTAAATGGTTTTTGTTGCAATGTTACAATGAAACTACCAGTCACATTGGATGGATATCTTTGACCCCTTGATTAGCTAAAACAGGTTTTTCCCCCTTTCCTCTGAACTGTAAGTGAACTTATTCTGAAATAAGAATCCCTGTCAGAGAAATTAAGAAACTTAGGAAAGAAACAGGCAAATCCAAAAAGAAAATGCATGTTTTTTAATGTTAGATCTACTTCAGGAGAGGCGCCAGCCAAGACTTGGTCTATCCGTGGAGCTACATACCCCCTGGTTGGTACAATTACTGAACTTAGTTTGTTCCTTGAATGCTGAGGATGAGTGCAGAGAATAGGGCTGAAAGGTGAAAATTCACCTCGAAGGGTAGATGCCTGTGATTCACCCCATAGAAAGAATTTGCTTTGGATATCTGCTTAACAGTATTAATGACCCTACATGCAATTGTTTCCTGTTCTGTAGTTAAAAAAAGTTTGTTCCTTCACTGTTAACTGGAAGCCTAAGATTGTTTTTGGGCAGGGTTTATTAAATTGACTTTGTTGCATCCAGAGATGCATTAGGAGTTCCAACATATTTCCATTACCTTTTGTTTTCGGTTTTCTTTTTTCTTCTTTTTGCCTTTTATTTGAGGGGAGGTGGGGTCCCAAGAAAGCCCTCCATCTTGTCCGATTTTAGCTTTCTTCAAAGGTACTATTGATATTGAGCTATTGAAGAGTGCTTTGAATCTCTTTTTTCCCCTAATTGACCTATTGCTGCTGTTTGATATGTCTTTGAGTTCATTTGCTTGTTTGCACGTTTTGTTGTCACCTTTTGTTTTCAGACTTAGACCCTGGTAAGGAGCCACTCAGTTGGAGCACAAGATTAAAGATTGCTGTTGGTGCAGCGCGTGGTCTTAAATATCTCCATTGCTCAGCAAATCCACCTGTTATTTACCGTGATTTGAAGTCTTCAAATATATTGCTGGACAATGACTTCAATCCGAAGCTCTCAGACTTTGGACTTGCTAAACTTGGACCTGTTGGTGACAAAACCCATGTTTCGACACGAGTAATGGGAACCTATGGTTATTGTGCACCTGAATATGCCATGAGTGGGAAATTGACTTTGAAGTCCGACATCTATAGCTTTGGTGTGGTTCTGCTGGAGCTTATTACTGGCCGCAAAGCTATTGACTGCACTAGGAAGCCTGGGGAGCAAAACCTGGTTGTGTGGGTGAGCTGTCATCTTTAGCTTTTTTTACATGTTAAACCTTGTGATCTCTTGAAGAAAGTGCATGAGGACGACTTTTTTATTCTTAAGTTGGCTAAGTGGCAGAGGACATTTTTCCAACAGTGTTTTGGTTTTATGTGGATTACTACAAAGATGATCTTAAAAGATTGGGTGATTTTGTGTTTAAACTTGGGGTTTAGAATATTCGGCATCTGTCCTTTATTTCCATCATGTGTAAATAATTTCCTAAATAAAATAGGAAAACCCATATTATTATTTCTGTTGTTTTTATACTCATGTGGAGTTAGTACCTCATTCAAGTTCTCTTATTCCTGAGATAATTCTGACTGCTACTTTGGCTATTCTTCTTCACAAATATGATTGATTTCTAGACTGGAAGATCGTGAAACCTCAGTATCATTGGTTTGCATCTTTAACATGGATGGTTGACTTCTTCATTGCAGTCTCGACCTTTTCTCAAGGACCGGAGAAAGTTTGTTCTGATGATTGACCCCCAGTTGGATGGGCACATTCCTCTCCGCTGTTTGCATCACGCAGTTGCAATTGCTGCAATGTGCCTTCAGGAGCAACCAAGTTTCCGACCCATCATTGATGATATTGTTGTCGCACTTGAATACCTAGCCTCTCAAGTAGATAAATCAGATTCTCATAAAGGCACATCTTGCAATCAGCACCCGGCAGGCCTTGATGTTAATCTGGAAGAGAAAAAGAAAGATTTGGTTAACTATTCTGCTGCCTTTTAATTCTTAGTCGTTTTAAGATGCTTGAGGTTTGTGGTGCTGATGCACTTCTTTTTTGGGGCTTAACCAGAAGGTGGCTTTGGAGGACTTATAACAATAAGAAGTTGAGGGAAAGAATCCTTATTTCTGGTTTTGACAAAAGAGTAAGGTGCATGACTGCTTGCGGATATTTATACATGATTGGTATCCTGTAAAGTGTAAGAAGGATGTAAAGGGATTCTAACATCATTTAATAGCTTGATTTTCCAACCAAAACTGGCTGAGTTAAATTGCATTTGTTTTAGCAAAGTCCGTGTAAATATTACATTTTGAAACTCGGACGCAGAAGCCCTGCTGGTGGGCTGAAAGGAGTAGCGTTGATCATCTTCTTCTTTTCCATCAGAAAACGTTCACTAGTCTGTACAGTGGTGATACCAGAACTTGTCATCTCTTCTAACCTAGAATGTGTTGAGAACTTCAAACATTACGTAGAATTTTGTGTCATGCAATTCCTGTGTTACTTTCTATGTTATCTGGTATGCTACTTTTTGCTTAGATGCCTTGCAGATTACCATATGTAGATCCATCTGCCTAACATTTGATTCTGCATACATGGAAGTATCCTGATTTTCTAGTTGTATTTAACTACTTGACATTTTATTAGAAACTGGCTGTGAGAAATTTTCATAGAGCATGGGTTGAAATTGATGTTTCTTTTATCATGTTATCGTACAAAAAAAAATTATGGTATTACCAGGCGATGGATTGGGAACTAGAGTGGCACAGAATGCTTTGTGAATCATTTCGCGTCCAAAAAATTAGTGTATGTCTAGACCATGGGCTCTGTTTGGATTGTAAATTATTTGAGATATTTTTATTGTAACATTTTTTGTGATGTGATGTATGTGAGATAAAAAGGTAATTGAAAAGATAAAAAAAGTGTATTGAAAATTATAATGACGACGTAAGCAAATAAATTTTAACAAATAATCCTCTATCCAAACAAACCATAGTTCACATGTAGCTACTTTCAGAAGAAGCTAAAAGTTGGGGAATTATGTGTATTCTAGACAGGATTTCCGGAGCTTCTCTATCTCTGTCTCCTTGACTTTACCCCAGCCGCAACGTTATGTAGTTGTGAGCGTAGCGGAGCCTCTAATATTTTACAAGGGATTTATACTTTGCAATTGACTGCTGTATAGCAAAACCCTCTTCAACACAGCCCAGTTTAAGGAGGTTGTCTTTGGGTGATTAGGACGCTCCTGAACCTTGTCATCCAAATGTCTATGGTTAAATTATTTGTTTGTTTGTATTATAAATCTAATTTTTAATATATCTTTTTATCTTTTCAATCATTTTTTTTTTTACATATACATCACATCACAAAAAGTATTATAGTAATTATTTTAAATAATCTCCTACTGTCGACCAAGTCGATAATGATGACGACGACAAACCGTGTATTTCGTGTAAGATATGAATACAAGGATCAATCAGCATCAGAAAGTAAAGATTTGTGTCGTTGACAAAGTCTCGAGTGACATCTATGCCCCCCCCTTCACCTTAGTAAAAAATTTGTTGTACTATTTGCGGCAAAGCAAAGCTGCAAGAACGTGAATAATACACTCACTCGTACGGCCGTACTGTGAGAAATTTTACTAGCTGAGTAGCAAGCAAAGAACCAACTCCCTTTAGCGGAGTTGGCCACCACCTTTAGCGTGGGGTGAGAGATCAAGGATTCAACTCTTGCCCCCCATAAAAAAGTTGCCATTTAATGTAACCTCAAAACCTTTGCGATTTCGTATCTCGATCGGTTGATGCGGTTTTGTCCAAACTCAGAAGTCTGTGGTAAGAAATTCATGATCTTCTGTGCACCTCAAAGCTCAAGGGGTTGTTCATTACATATTACTCTTGTTCTTGTACTGCTGCAGCTGCCTCTACTCAATTCAGAAACAGACTAACAAACAAAATGTAACGCAGGCATGTTCAACACGTGCGGAACAAAAAGCTAAGGGCTCATCTCATATGCCGGCCCGGCCATTAAAAATAAAATAAAAGTAGTGTTTTAAACGATGAAGGGAAGAATCAGTCCTATATTATATTGATCGGTTGACAGATGAATAACATTTGCTTGCTTCTGTGGTTGCTTCTTCTTCTTCTTTTTTAAGTACTAGTAGTAGTGTTTTCAAGAGGCCCTACACCTACCTACACAGCCCAGTTAATAAGGTTCCTTCTACACCATTAGGAAGCCTTTGCTTGTTTATTAAGAAGCCTTTTGCTTTTGAAGTTAACTAGTAGTATTAAGTTATGGTGGCCGGAATGGCTGTTTTGCTGTGGTGGCTGGCTGGCTGCCTGTTTCATCAACTTTCAACTTTCAAATGGTCCCCTGAACTTGAACTTGAAGTCATGCAGTCCATCAACAGTAAATGCAAGTTGGTGGCATTCTTTGATGCCGCTATCGCTGGGTGAAGTTAATGATGAATGGAGGCAAAAAGAAACGAAAAGTAAATGGGATGATTCCATGCACCGATTAATAAATTCTCAAGCTGACAAAGTAAAACTACATGTTGCAATTTGACCCGACATTCGCAAACATTTCAGATGAAGAAGAAGTTGATGATTGACTTTCTTTCATCAAACAGCTGTTTCTCGTCTGCACATTTTTGCTCCTATTTTCCGCAACAACTATACGTACGTGGACCATCAGAAAGTGGCGGAGGAAGTCCTCGGGAATTTAAAAAACCAATATATATATATATATAGTAATAAATAAAACACTAAAAAGAGTGAGCATTTTCTAATTGTTTCCTTGCACTATTTCAACATGTTGAAAGTTGTTTTTCTTTTGCCCTTTTGACAGGATATTTGGCTTTGTTCTCTTTTGGACGGTTTTTATTTTCTGTGACAAGCAAATACTTTTTAACCGTTTTTATTTACTTGGAATAGTAGTTAAAGAATTTCTTATTTGTATACAATTAAAATTTAACATACTCCCTCCGTCCCGTTTTGTTAGTCTTGTTTTCCTTTTTCGTCTGTCCCAAATTGTAGTCCACTTTCTCATTAAGGAATGTAGTAATCTTTCAAATTGTCTAAAATACCCTTATTAAATATCTTGTTATTAAATACTAACCCACTACATTGAATACATTGAGATTTTCCAATACATAGATAAATGAAAAGTCTATCTTTGTTATTTATTGGCACTATTGGCGGTAACTGGCTGTAACTGATATTTATTGGCACCATTAGCTGTAACTGATATTAATTGGCACTCTTCGTGATTAGCATAAGGGTATTTTAGGAAATTATTAATCTAAATTTATGTTTCCAACCAAATTAATTACACTTTCTTAATCTGTGTGAAAAAAAAACCAAGACTAACAAAACGGGACGGAGGGAGTATGTATTATTATTTGAATATTGATCAAATAAATAAATACGTGGTGGTTCACATATTATCAGCTCCTTCAAGTTGTATTCTCATATGACAACAAGTTTTTTCAAATATAATACGTTAGTTAATACGTACTGGCTTTACCCCTAGAAAGTTTTTCTTTCATTTTCTTTTTCTTCCCCCCAAAAACAAAAAACACAATTTTCTAGTCAGAGATTGACAATACTAATCACTAATTCCGTCGTCTCGGACCTCTCGGTTTTCTCTTGCACCAGCAAATGAGAAATTACCAACTGATTTCCCCTTCTTTGACCCCAAAACAAAAAGAAAGAATAAAAATTTCCCCTTTCTTTCCAAAATTCCCAAACTAGGCATGAGAAAAAGTCCACTCAGCAGAAAGCCAGAAGCCAAGAAGACGACGACGAATGGCCAGTCATTGTACATTATCAAAGCCCCCAACCAACAATATTAAAAAATAATAATCATTCAGTAGATCAAATTCTTTAGCCCAATTGTTTTAGTTTCTCCCGTACTTTTTGGTTCTACGGATATATATTGCTACAAGCAGAGAGAAAGTAGTAGGAGCATCTCTTGATCGTCAGTTTCCTGCCTTGTTCATCTCTCCTTCCTGGAACCCGGCCGAGACTGCTGCAGCCTCTTACATAACTGACTCAAACACCTCCCCTTCCCTTCTCCTCCCACAAACCTCCCATTTTTTTTTTAAAAAAAAAGAACCCACTAATCCAAATTTAATTCTCAGTTATAAGCCTTTATCCTCAGCGCCAACTCACAAACTGCAGATAAGAATCGAAGGTCTAAGCCTGGTTTACATGGGAAACTGCTGGCCTAAGCCTGTGGAGAGCCTTCCCAGCGCCCCCAAACCTGCCAGTCCTGCAGGTTTTTTTCTTTTCTGTTTTTTTTTTTTTGGGATTTCATTTAAAGCTTAGTTACTACTTACTATAGACCATGATCATGATGATGATCACCAATGTCTCGTCAAAATTCTTCGTTTTTAATTTGCTTTTTTTTTCCTCTAATTTTTCACAGCAGAGACTCGTGATCATCAACACAAGGGAGGCAAGACGAGGGGCAGCATCAGCACTGTAAATTTTGTTAGCCTCGACGTTGAACATAATAATAACTTCCCCCCTGATGATCGTCATCGTCATGATCATGATCAGGATGTGGCAGCTGCCGAGGCGCCTTCTACTACTGCTGGTTCATGTAGTAGTAGTAGTAGTAATAGTAGTAGTACTGGTCCTGCAAGTGGCCATATTATGGCCGCCCCAAACTTGAAAATGTTCACATATTCAGAACTGCGGAGCGCCACCAGGAATTTCAGGCCGGATACGGTGCTGGGAGAAGGAGGTTTTGGGAGGGTTTTCAGGGGCTGGGTGGATGAGAAAACTTACGCGCCGTCCAAGGTCGGGGTCGGAATTCCAGTTGCGGTGAAGAAGTCTAATCCAGACAGCGAACAAGGCCTCAGCGAGTGGCAGGTACTACTTATCATCTAGTCTAGTCTATTTTTTGCTGGACCACCTTCATCATTTTAATCTTCATTCACTCGTCGTCGTCGTATCTACTCACTCATGCTTTAATTTACAGACCGACTGCATTTAATTAATATAATAATAATAATTGTTATCTAGCTAGGTCAAGGTGTGCAGTCCTCTCCTCCATGGATGATTTAATTTTATCGTTCCGCCATCATCCAGTTAAATTACAGAGGGTGCAATCAATGAGCATATATTGCCCATTACATGATATGATGTTTCATTGATCACCCCATATATATATATATATATATATATATATATATATATATATATATATATGTGTGTGTGTATGTATATATGTATATATATATAGAGAACTAGAGGACCATGAATTCTTGGTTTCTTTCTTCCCCTCCCCTTGTATTTTTCTCAAAAGGCGCTCAGGAAGAATAATCATCATAATACTGGTGAAGGTGTTCGATCTTCGATGGCGGAAGAAGCATCTCAGTCAAACTTGTATTTTAATTTTGGATTGGAGGGTAAGAAAGAAAATGTCTACTTTCATAATAGTAGTAGTAATCAAGACTTTCTCCTACCTATTGCCGAACCTTGACAAAAATAAAACAAAACACTACAGCCCACTAGCCCAGTGTGAAATGGGAGACCTCCACTCCAACCAAGCGCCTTAGTTGACTTTAAACTCATTGCGATGGGGTTGACTTTTGGCACAGCTCCTCCTCTTCTCCCGGCATCAATTGGAGACTATTTTTTAGTCCAAAAATATATATAAATATAAAATACTACATCCTACTCCTAAGCTAGTTTCGCTAACAAGAGAGAGAGAGAAGGTAAGAAAAAATTGCACACCTTCTAGATGATTTTTTTAATTAACTCTTTGACAATTGTTTTACTCGTTCGTCCCAATTAGTTTATTATGTTTCAGGAATTCAATCTTTTAAAAATAGTAATTTTTTTTTTTTCAAATTAGTTTGTTGTTTCTAAATAAACGTTGTTAGATAGCGACTTAATTAGAAAACGTTGGCCAATATTTTTATTTTTCTGGCTCTTCTGTGTGTGAAAAAGGTCAGCCGTAAAAGGTTGAGTTGATGTGGGAAGTGGGAACGTGTGGACCCTCACCAAATCGCCCACACCACACAGACGTTTCTAATCTTTCAGTTTCAGACCCAACCATTTTTTTTAAATTTTTTTTTTTACGTACGAATTTCGTTAACGCAAACGCAACACACTACAACTATCGAGGATCGACTACTGTTTGGTTTACTTTTTCTTCCTCCTTAGCTGCTGGCTGTTTCAAATTTTGGGTAAAAACTCGATTTGTTCCATTAGAGTTGTGTTAGCTCACTAATTAATTTTGAGCTAATACTAAACATTTTCACTTGCTACATAAGTGTTAAGTTTACTGGGATGTGGTGCAGGCAGAGGTAAAGTTCCTAGGGAAATTTTGTCACCCGAACCTGGTAAAATTATTGGGTTACTGCTGGGAGGACAGGGAATTCCTGCTTGTCTACGAGTACATGCAAAGGGGAAGCTTAGAAAGCCACCTTTTCAGGAGTAAGTGGCCTTGAAAACTTTTTTTTTTTTTTTTTCTTTACTGGCAAATCTTAAAGAGTAATTAATATTGTTTAGTTTTGAATGTGCAGAAGGTGCAGAAACACTTGCGTGGGAAACACGTCTGCAAATAGCCATAGGAGCAGCCAGAGGACTTGCTTTCTTGCACACAACCGAAAAGCAAGTCATCTACCGGGATTTCAAGGCCTCTAATATCTTGCTGGATTCGGTAATTATCCACCTTAATTAATTAATTAGCTACGGAGTAATTTTTAACATCTTCGTCTCCAGCAACTAGGAACAATTAATTGCAGGCAGCTAGCTATCTAGCTAGCCCGGCTGGTGTGGCTTAATTTACAGTCGAGAAATTAAAAAAAAAAAGCATTTTTCTTTTTTCTAAAAAAAATTTCTTTGTTACAGTATATATTACGTAATTATTAGTTAGATAATAATGAATGAATGAATGAATTAATAAGGTTTTGGGTTTTGGAATGGCGTATGTGTACAGGACTTCAACGCAAAGCTGTCTGATTTTGGACTGGCCAAATTAGGCCCTGTGAACGGCTATTCCCATGTCACCACTCGGGTGGTGGGTACCTACGGCTACGCAGCTCCTGAGTACATGGCCACTGGTAAGTAGTAGCAGTAGAGACTAGAGAGATTATAAATTTTTTTTTTCTTTTTTTTTTTTGTGATGGTGGTTTTTTTTGTTTTTGGGGGTTTGAGATCGTCCAATAAGATCTAAGTAGGAAACCGGAAATCACGTGGGGTGGCACAAACTTCCTGACAAAATGACAATTTGGGGTTGAATCCGAGTTATGTACGGCTTCTCTGTCGTCGATGAGAGTGACCCGTTTGACCTCCTCCTCCTCTTGAGGGCTAAGGCTCTAACTCTAAAATTTTTCTCTTTACGCAGAGACATATTCAAAGGTTTTCATTTCTAGCAAAGGACACCTAAGCTATGATTTTGACCTAATCATAACGTGGGTAGGAGTAATCTTCAGAATAACAGCTGGTGTATTGTACTATATTCATTCATTCCTGCATATGCCTACAAAATGGATAGGGTCTGGATTAGGGCACACGTTTAATATGACCTTCTCGTGCAACTGTTACTTCAAGTCTAGAACACTAATTGGTCTTCTTTGTTCTCATTGGTCAATCGATGGGTGATATTTCCTTTAGATAGGAAGAAGATAAGGCTACTTAATGAACTACTACTACTTAGCACTTACTCCTCCTAGGTAATGAATGGCATCCACTAATCAACAACAGCAGCTGCAGGAGTAACCCAAGGCCTAAATTGACCTCTTCTAACTTCTAGTAATAAGTTTTTTTTTATTATTTTTAAATATTCTTTGACCTTTTCCCCCAACAAAAGTCTTCTCTCTGTCTCTCTCTCTCTTTCTTGTCTGCAATAAACATCATTATTGCTTGCTGGGGACGTAGGAGGACGGTCGGGTCGCCCCCTTGACAATAACACCAACAATTAATTGTACGTAGTATACTTGGAATCCTAAACTCTCTCTTAATTACCAACACCGTCCCACCCCCGTTATGATACGGCAACTGCTGTTTCTCTGCTTGAATGTGAATTGGAGGCCCAAACAGAAGAAGAACAAAAAAAAAAAAACCACTTTAATTATTTAAACTAATCAGTCATTGGGCCAACATTTTGATTTCAATCAGGTCATTTGTACGTGAAAAGCGACGTGTATGGATTTGGGGTGGTTCTACTAGAGATCATCTCGGGCCTACGAGTGCTTGATCTCAACCGGCCCAGCGGGGAGCATAACCTTGTAGATTGGTCCAAGCCGCTTTTGCCCGAAAAGAGAAAGTTGAGGAAAGTAATGGACCCTCAACTCGAGGGACGCTACCCGTCCAGGGGCGCATTCCAGATCGCGCAGCTCATTCTAAAATGTCTGGAACCAGATCCTAAGAAAAGGCCGTCCATGGAACAAGTCCTCGAGACTTTACAACAGATTAGCACCGTCAAGATGAAGCCCAAAGATGCCAAAGCAGCAGCCCAACAACACCAGGCAGAGCAGCGGCTGCGGCGGCCTGCAAATCGCACCCACCACCGCTCGCCTCTTCACACAAAGCACTCCAGCTGCAGCAGCGTAATTGGTGCCGGAGCCCAGCACAAAGACAAGCATTCTTACTGATGAGAAGAGGAGAGATTTTTCGCAG
This sequence comes from Coffea arabica, assembly GCF_036785885.1. Classification (NCBI taxonomy): domain Eukaryota; kingdom Viridiplantae; phylum Streptophyta; class Magnoliopsida; order Gentianales; family Rubiaceae; genus Coffea; species Coffea arabica. The sequence continues at coordinate 1,933,080 of NC_092329.1, forward strand.
TCTTCAGCGATGATGATGATGGCCCATGGGGCTCACGCCGGCAGACAAAATTATGAACTAAGCTCGCTGCTGTGACTGTGACAACCCCACTGGGGAATTGAACAATGGACATTGCTGTTTGATGCTGAGGCGCAAACTTTTTGAGACCCAAAAAATACCTGAAAATTAAATTGGGTGGTTGGTCCAGATTCTAGATGTGTATATTTAATTGCGTCCCCGATCCCTCGTCGGGGATTTAGGTCATGTACGTATGAAACGATTGAGATTAGCTAGCAAATTAAACATACTAGTCCTAATACAAATTGATTGTTTTTAAGTTGTACGTTCAAACAACAAGAAGTTGCTGACGAGTCCTGCCCTCCCTGGCCGGAAATAAAAACGTTAACAACAGGTCTAAAATTTGGGTTCATGGACGATGTATACTAGTAATTTGTAAAGCTTGCGAGTGTGTTTCTTAAAAAAAATATTTCACTTGCATTATAAATATATTTTTCAATTCATATATTTATATTTTTTGCCACTTTTTCGTGTTACATATATTATATTATAAAAAATACTAAACTTATATTTCAACTTTCGGACGATTTTCGCTTTCTTCGTTTCCAGACAGATAATGGGCAGTGGCAGGCTATCATATAGAGTGGTAGGAGTATTTGTTCGGCGGAAGGTGTTTGGGGGGGAGGCATGCGAAATTTCGAATTTTTCGTAAGACTTGCGCTTTGGTGCACGGTGATGATTGGTGTTTTATTTATGGGAATAGTTTCGGGCAGGCTGCACTGCTTTAGTACTAGTACACTCTCCTCATCAGTGAAGCCATCGATACCAGTGAAGTGATAAAGGTCATACTATTAATTGAAACCAACAGATGTTGGTGCAATTTGAAGTATCTTGCCTCCCTTAATCATGACGTTAATCATGACGTTTCAGGTTCGAAACTCATAGAAACGAATAGGATTAGTCGTAAGTCGTAAAACAGATGCGGATACCTATTGGTTATATCTAAAAAAAAAATACTACTAATAGAATATGTTGCTTACGTGATTGTGAGGCCCATTCATTATTCATTAACAATTTAATACGGCATAAAACCTGATGGGGCTGGGGCTTTGAATTTGTCATAAAGAACCGTTACTGTGGAAGGAGGAGGGTCTACTGATTAATTAGCATGCGCGCCGCTGATCTACGTACCTCGCAAAACAAAAAGAGAATAGATATTTGGTAATTCTAATACTAATAATCACTACTGCCATGCATGCATGCTGGCTTTTCAGTTTTGAAACCAAATGCCCTATCTTTTTCTTCTCTTCTTCTTCTGTTCCATTTTTCAGTAATTTCAGGTACCAAATTAATTTTGACATGCATGACAAAAATAATTGAATTTTTATATATATATAAAATGTTTCATTGTCTTGCTTCGATTCCCCGATTATTTTACCATTAACTTTTTTTTGTTTAAGAATCATTAAGAATTGCATGCAAATCTGCAAAGCTGTACCACTTGTAAATAATTAGATTAAGAGCATCATGATGGTTCAAATCCCCATGTTAGGTCCATCATCCATGATTGCCCTCACAGGCGGCCTAGCTGGCCTGCCATCTTCAAGGAATCACAATTAATTACTACTGGATTAGATTAGGAGAAAATTCAAATCTGGATTTGCATCATTGATCTGCTTAATTAATTTTACTTAAGCAACTTTTCTCTCCTCTCTGACCAAAAGCTTCTAACAACTTGTTCTTCTTGCATATACTAATAATAATATGGCATGTTTCGTTTTTCTTTTGTATATCTCCTTAAGGTAGTTGGAAAAAAAAAAAAAGGTTTGTTAGCGTAGATTAGCAATAAAGCCCCTGATCATCAGTACTATCAAAACAAGATCAAAGCCGTACTTAAGTAATATACTATCGCTGCCGTTAGCTTTTATATGATTACTGCAAAGCAGCGGTCCAGCTCCATGATTAGGGTTGTAAATGAATGACGAGCTCGAGAGCTCGGACTCGAATTTGGTTAACATCGAATTCAATCTATTAAGTCAAACTCAAATTCGAACTCCAATTCAAAAATACTAAACTCGTTAGTTCGTGAGTTAATTCGAACTTGTTTATATATATTATTTTTTATTTTAATGATAAAATTATATATATATTTCTAATATTTTATTATTTATTAAGAAAATAATTATTATTATATATTTATTTTTTTAAATTCGAGTCGGGTTCGAACTTTATATTTTGAACTCGTCGAACTCAAATTCAAGTTCGAATTTCATGAACCTATGTTGAGAATCAATCCGATTAAATCAAAACTTGACTCGACTCGATTCGACTCATTTGCACTGCTGTCCATAAAGTCGATCAACAGAAACTTGCTTACAATTTAGAGGTGAAGCGCAACTTGTGGTATTCCCCCTCCTCCTTCTACATTAAATTCAGACTTATAGGAGTGTCAATGTGGAGTACTAGTACAAGTTATTAGTATTCAATGCATCACAGGTGGGAACGGTGGGGATTTTACGATTGATGAAGAGAGGTGAATTTGGTAAAAATATTATTAAAAGTTCAAACTAAGTGTACAATAATACTTTAAAATGTTGTTGTTTTCCAATGATGAACATGTGCAGTCCAAATCAATGGACATCATCGATCCTTGTCCAAAATGTAAAACGTAGACACACACGTCCCATTTCACATTTAGAGAAAGGATCCTGAAAAATGGAGGAGTCACGACTCGCTACTCTTTTTTGTTTTTTTGTTTTTTTTTTATAAAGGTTAGATGAGTCACCACGACTAATTTGAAAGAAATGCGTACTTAGTAGGAGTATTGAAATTGGGGTGGTAGTAATAGTAGGATATTGGAAGATGGGACATTGTTAAAAAAGGTCAAATTGTTCTCATTTCAGCATCGCGGGTGGGGTGGCTCCGGGCTAACGTGGTCCTACTCCTAAAATTAAAAGGAGTCCTTATTAAAATTAAGGGATAATTTCATAAATCTTTCTTGAGGTTTCTAATAATTACACTTACCTCCTCTAAGATTTTAAAAATAGCAATAACCTCCCTTAAACTTCAGATTTTGATAGCAAATTCAACCCATATCAGAAAAAAAATACCATTAAAAAAAATGATCAATCTTTTCTACACTAACAATGTATACACTATCAGCATTTGATGATTAATGAAGAGGTGATTTCTGGCTTGAAGAGCTACACTGGATAATTGGAATACCTTCTCAGGGGAGATGCAGCCGCGTGGATATCACCTGCTTAGTTTATCAGAGGTAGGGCTAGGTCTTCCCGTATTTCTCCGACGATCTAATTAGTTTAGATAATAGGAGGTAAAGTAATATTACTAGAAAATAATAGATTTTCTCTTACCAGCCCCCTCCTTCTTAGTGGGACATGTTGATATTTATAGGGGACAATATGGGAGGAAGGACAGTGGGTCCGAATCCCTACAAATCTGATTCAGACAGCGTATCAGTTTGACTAGACAACTCTGGATAAGGGGCAAAGTATGTCGAGGTCTTGTCTACTCCGCAAGTGTCAGACCATTGGACAGGACCTCAATTGTCATGTCAGACACAGCACCACTTCGAGATTATAACTGTGGTAATCACCCCAGTCATCCGTAGGCGGGGTCAATCCGAGGTGATCAGGACAGGTAAACGACCCTAAGTAGTGAGGGCCTCGCCTCGGTTCGACGGAGCTGAGGTAACGGTTATCCCAGAGACGGCAAATGGAGGCTCGGCCTGATCAAGCCAAGCCGAAATGACCATCATCAATTGACAACTATATAAAATTTGAATTTAAAATTTAATTTTTGCACACATATCATGAATCGAACGATGATAGTGTATACACAGTCAGTGTAGGAAAATTTACTCTTAAAAAAATCTTTTGAGAAGTGAGATAATAATTTTGTTCCATTTTTTCTCTTGTAAGATTGTATTAGTAAAAGAATGAAAAAGATTAAAAGTTAGAACTAGCTAGTGAAATTGAATAGGATATAAAAGCAAAGAGAACAAGTACAGTAACAACAACTAGAATAAACAACGAACATACATTTAGAAATATGATGTTCTAAAACATATAAAGTGCACAACCAAATCCAAAAAATCTCATTTACTAAAGAAACTTTTTGTATTAAGTTGAAATGACAAATGATTGCTTACCTGTTATCTTTTGATTGTCGCAAATTTTTAACAAAAAAAAAAATCCTTAGATTTTGCCTTAATTTCTGCATTCTTTCTCCTTCCGTTTCATAAATGTTTAAGACAAAATGAGCTAAACCAAAACTACCAAAACTTATTCTCTTATGAAGTTTTGTCCGGAGGTTTCATTCCCCTACAGTTTTCATGCTTTTACTTCTCTTTTATGCAGATAATATGCAACTTGAATTGTCCTCTTAAATATTGTCAATAACAAAATAATGTCATATTGGTGCATCAATTGGCGTCATTTTGTAAATGCGCTTCAGTGTCTTATCAGGCAAGAAACAATAGTTAATCTTGTTTAATTAGTTACCTTGAAATTGTTTATTGCCCAAAATTTGTTTACCGACAACCTTAAACTCTAAGGGTATATAAGTAAATTCATCCTCTCTTAAGGGAGGTTTCTGCAATTATCCCTAAAATTAAAAAGGAGGCTAGATAGCTAGATATTACTCACTCCTGCTACTTAAGGTAGGAGTAGTAGCCTAGTAGGGAGCACGTTGGAAGGGAAAGGGGCCCATCAAAGATCAAACCGCAGCTTGTGCTTGGTCCGCGTTCCGTTTTGATCATTCATTAGTGGGTTGGTTGGTTAATCATCAACTCATCATTACCGTCATATGCGTTGCATAGATGTCACAAAGTCCCCTCCCAACACATTTCCATTCCAGATTCCTCTCCTAATTAAACTCACGGTCCTCTCCTTACTGCTAGCTACTGATTTTGAATTTACCCCTGGTCAACAAACATGATTTTTGCTAATTAGGACGACCACTTTGGTTTTGTTTTTAACAATTGGATTTGGGGAGAGAGTTGTGGTTAATCATGTTTTAGTTAGGTGCCATCAGCAATCTCAATCTGGACGCACGCAAGTAGGACTTGATGATTAGTAGCAATATATTTGTATGAATGCTTCATGTATGTATGATGTACCTTTCCATATATATATATATATATATATATATATATATATATATATATATATTGTTGGTTATCACTTATCCATAACGACAGTCGTTCACAAAAATACATTCGCAATGTGATCCCAACTAGTAATTGTGTAGGTCCTTGATGACTATGAGTCAAATGTGATCCTGAACTAGATCTAATTCGGGTCATTAATATCATTACTCTCACTACTATGTTTTTTGCTATTCTATTTACCCTTTATTTTTTTGGCTTTCTTTTGGTTGCTTGTTGGTATCCAGTTTGAAGCTCGTTATGACCATTTCTTGGCTTTATTATGCACGGGCTCGGCTGGGCCGGGCCGCCCGTGATAGGGGGAGCAAAAGACGAAGAAAGTATTACTCCGTAGCAAATTTTAGTAGAACACAGTCCAGCTGAACAAATATATTTATCGGTCGGTCTCCGGTGGATGTACCAAATTCACCACCGCAGTGACTCAACGTATGCCAATTCAGGAAATGGTTGGATTGGATGGTAAGTGAGAGGGATCTTAGTAAGTAACAAGTTTTTAATTTAAAATCTAGAACTAGAAAGAAAGAAAAAAGTGCCAATTTTGCTCTAAAAATTTTGCTCTTTTTTCGTGTATTTTTCCCTTCTTTTCTGGGTTTTGATTCAATATATGCCAGACCTGACAATCACTACTAGAATCGTCCTAGCCGCTTTGCGCTAATTTTTTTCTGCTTCATGTGCAAGCATCATGAATTACTAGAGACAAAATTGGCTGAACCTCAAAATTAATTAATTCATACAATATAAATTTTGTATACATTTGTAGTATAGTATATACTGGTATCAATGCGGAAGATTAATTCATACGTCAATGTTATAGCTTGGCGTTAAAATGGTGGCGCGGTGCATGGAGACATTATATAGAAGCAGAGAAAGTAAGGAATGAAAGGGGTGGAGGTGGCAGCAGCACAGGATCCGATTCCTTCTTATTTGGGGTGGTGGGAACCCCAGCATCGGGGACAGACATAATACTGCTGGTAACATTGGACTCTTAAAACAACATAGGGATGGGCGAAGCCGCCTGCTCCTCAGGATTCCCAAGAGTCACTCTTCTGCTTGGTTCCTACTGCCTTATTCTGGAGATAATGTCGAGTGTAGTTTTTTTTTTTTTTGTCGCAACGATAGATGTCCTATAACCTAATCTAGCCTAGTCTAAGGGAAAGGGGAGGGGGTTCGATGTGAGTACAGACTCCATCGATGAAGGTCAATTAAGACCGCCACAAATTGTGGCAAATTTGTGGGAGGCAGGGATTGAACCCCTGACCTCCAGCATCACCTTTAATGGTGATGACCACTGGACCAAATGGCCAGTGGCTTAATGTCGAGTGTAGTACTAGTAAGTAAATTGGATTCACTTTTGTAGGCACAAAATAGAAATCCAAGTAGTCGATGCCTTTTTGGGGGAGGACTATATTATTATTGTAATGCTACTATTTGACTGTGTACATACGGAGATGTCGATGCTCATTTAATTATGATTTTTTTGAAAAAAATGCCATTTTCGTGTGAACCCCAACCCCCGGGAGAGGGAGAGGGAGATGGAGGGGGAGAGGGTGGGTGGGGCAAAACGTACAAAATCCATCTGGCTTTGCACTTTTGACTTTGCATAGTGAGAAAAAAGCAAATGTTGCTTACTAATAAGTTGTAACTAGTATTACTCCAGCATATATTATAGACAGCAGTAGACTGTGACTGGGTGTCTAATTCTTTCTAGGGATAATTTCAGAAACCTCCCCTGAGGTTTCTGACAGTCTCAAGGACCTCCCCTGAAGTTCCGAAAATCCCTTATACCTCCCCTGTCAGATTGTTGGGTCCCAAAATGACTTGAAAAACGTTGAATTGACACAAATATCCCTGCTGTTGAAGTAATATATTCTGATAATAACATGAATTAATTAGTGAAATGAGTAATAGAAAGGATTAAGTAACTTAACTGGAATTTGATAATAAAATGAATTGCTAATTTGGGCTAAGAGAAAAGGCGCCAAAAATTGCATCAAACTAAAAGGGATATTTAATATTCAATAAAAAAAGAATCCAAAAAATTTCTTTTATTTTATAGAGGAATAAAAAGGATAGTTAATAGAGGAAAAAATAATTATTCCTTTTTATTCCGTTCCTATTCTACTTTTTCATAAAAGGGAATTTTAACCAAAATCAAACTAAAAGATTATTTCGTTCTTGATAGTTATTTAATTAATTATTGGATGGGAACATACTCTGGATCGGAATCTTGGGGAATACTTCTTGATCATTTCTACCAACTTAAAGCCCCAGTTTGAATTCCCTTTATATACGGAAATATCCCTTTGGAAATATCCCTTTATTTATCGGATAAAATAAATTTAAACCCATTGTTGAATAAAAGACCAGCTCTTTATGGCTTTCGTCCATTATACTTACAGAGTACCCATTTTCCTTCAATGCGAGGTCATGTACCTTGCATTTAACAAATGCAAGGTCATGTACCTCAGTTTCCCATCATTGTTTCGTATGATGCTTCCATATTTTGGCATGATTTTTCCTTTTGCTTCAGCTGTAATGCCATGTACTCAATATAAATGATTTAACTGCAAATTATAAAATGATTTACAATTTGCAATGAAAGCGTCTACAAATTTTAGCAGTTAAGGCTCTAAATTCATTAGAACTGGAAAAAATTTTTATTTTAATTCAATAAATTTATTTTATTTTATTTTAATTTCGGCATTCAATGGGTTTAAATTTATTTTATCCGATAAATAAATTTCTATTTAAGGCACCTTGGGTATTCTGTGAGTATAATGGACGAAAGGCATAAAGAGCTGGTCTTTTATTCAACAACGAATTTTAGCAGTGAAGAAACCTCAGTCACAACCCAACAACATTCACTGGTTTCTCTTGCAACTTCAGTAGGCAATTATATAGAGCTCCAAAGCAACACTACTGTTTCTTATTACCGTTACAAAGAACTACTTTGAGAGCCGTTGGCATGAACTAGAAGACAATTTCTTGCAATACAGCCTTACCTTTTTCCATCAGTTTCACATACACCCCCCGCAATTTCAAAGGAACTAGATTCCATTGAAATTTTCAACATAAACATCCTCACTAATGACAATCTTGAGGGCAGAGATGGAATTTGATTATTTTCTCTCTCCTGAAACACATTTTATATTCATTGTCCACCTCAATTGGGTTGGACCTGAAACTATCTACTTAGTTTTAGGGGAGGTATAAGGGATTTTCGGAACTTCAGGGGAGGTCCTTGAGACTGTCAAAAACCTCAGGGGAGGTTTCTGAAATTATCCCTTCTTTCTAACTTCGTTTCCAGGACAGATAAGTCGTCATAAGATGCCATATAGTTTTTTCTTTTTTTTTTTTTTTAACGCAGGGAGTATCTCAATTTTTATCGGTTTAATTTTTTTAGACCTGTACATTCCGTCCCCAAGAATACACAAACAATAAAGGAGTTATTCAAACACACAATATCGAGACCTAATTAGAGTACTTCGAAATCATCATCGGACCAATCCAAGTTGTCTCATTATATCGATCTTATTATATATTGGGTGGGGTGGGTATACGTTTCTCGTTTCATCGATCTTACTTGTGCAGGGTATAGAGGCGTGGCACCAAGTTATGATACGGTCAGATGATGATGAGAGTACCAAAAGTACTTACTCCTACTTATGAACTAACGATGATGATACTAAAGAGTCTTTTTTTTTTTCCACTACCACTACCATGAACTATCTATCAGTTGGTATCATCTCCAACTCAAGTCTGTAAGAATGGAGCATCTTCTTCTTTGCCTTTCCAGTTCTCTACTACTTACTACGCTTTGCCAGCCTGCTTACTACTACTCTTCTTCTTCTTCTATTTTTTTTTTTTCTGACAAAAGTGGGTATCCGAGATTCACGGGTTATATTCCCGGACCCGACTATTCCCGCTCTGCTTGTGCCTCCACCCCCAGAAGACACAAGACGTTAGAAGGGGTCGAACCGTGATCACCCGATGCTAGGACCTGAAGAGGCTCTCCCAGCACCAACCGAGCCAACCCCGAGGGTTTCTTCTTCTTCTTCTATTCATGGCCCTTACTTATGGCGTCAATAGCTTAAAATTAGATCAAAGAAATCGCTTGCAAAAGGAGTAATTTTTTTAATTAATTAAGGGTGTGTGAGAGAGACAGAGAGGTGAACTATAATGATAATGTGGATGGATGGGACCGCGTGATGAATCTATTGCTATTCTCCAAAAGACATACTCTAGTGTAGTGTTGATATATATAATTATATATATATATATAGGTCCCACCGCTTGGATTAGTACATACAATCCATCATTAATCCCACCAACCACTTCCCCAGTTACTAGTCCACAATCTTCCCAACTGTCATCTTGCCTTTTGCCCCCACCACCCCCCTTCCTCTCCTCTCTCTCCTTTTCAATCCATCCTACCGACATTAATTTACTCACTGCTTAAAAACAAAATAAACATTAAACGCTCACACGCTGCACTGCACTTTGTGATTGTGTATGCTCGACTCGGTTAGTAGCAAATATTAAGAATGTTTAGTTTGGCCTTGCTATGTACAAGTCGTCGTGTTTTCATTACTGTCTCTCTCTCTTTTTCCCCCTTTTTTTTTTTTGTCAAAATCTGTTTTTCCTTTTTCTCGTCGAGTGTTATGTTGAAAAAAAACAAAAAGATGGTGTGAACATGAGACCTGCATTGAAGAACTCTTGGCAGCGCCAAAAAAGAACGTACCATGATTTTGTGCCCTTCTGCTTGAGAAACTCGAACATTTTTTTGTGCAATTATTAATTAATTTAATTGTATGAATCGACAAAAATTCAAATTTACACGAATTTACGTCAAAATTTACACTTATCGATTTGATTAGACATAACACCGTCTTTTGATTAGCAGGAGAAGAGGAGATAATTTCCTAACTCACTTTAATCGCTCTTTTTTTCCCTTGCGAACGTGGCTTATGAGATCTCTTCTTTTCGCATTCGTTTCGAGTTATCGGCGATGGCAACAAGATTTAGTTGAAGTGACAAAACCAACTTTATTCTTCTTTTATTTCAAAATCATGCTAGAACAAGCGAACAGTAGTGATGATTGAGAATACCATCCAATCAGGCAAATAGGAGACGGGTGAATAAAAGTTCAAAGTGGGCAGCTCCTCTTTCTCTTCTCTTCTAGAAGATTTACAAGATAAACGGGAGCCACAGATGTCATTAATCATGCTGATGCATACAGTAATTAATCATCATGCTGATGCATACAGTAAGCAGCGAGATATGATGATCATTTTCTTTTTCTTTTGTTGAGATGGTGAGCCGATTTATTATTTATTTAAAGTTATTAAAACCAGGCTAGCCTATGTTTCAGACGGATAGCGATAGCATGATTGTGAACGGCTACAAAATGAAGGTTGGTTGTTGAAGCGGTTGATGAGAAGCCACTTATGATCGATCAGTGGGCATGACGGAATCAAATGCCACTCGAGTTGGTGAACTTTGTGAGTGAGTGAGTGAGCGGCTTGGGAGCACTAATCAAGGTGAGGACGTTCCCATTTGGTTAACTATACCCTTTAAAGAAGTCTTCTTTCCCATCACGCATGACTATCCATCTGTCCATAAATGGTACGAGGAGTAGACAAAGTACTGTGTGTTTGAAACAGGTCACAACTTGGCTGCATCTGAGTTTTGGTACTTCCAACTTCAATGGAGATAGTTGATATTGACTCTTGACATACTTGTACAAATAATCATCCTTAATATCAACTCATAAGGACGCACAAAATAGTTATACGCATATTAGTGCTAAAATAAAACACTACTATTTGTCATAGGTGCTTGTTAAATTTTGCTTCAATTAAAAAGCAAGAGTAAAATTATACTGAAAGACTAACTAAATAGTAAAATCATAAATGTGATTTTGTGTAGGGAGAGAGAGAGAGAGAGAAAATAATAGAAAGGGAACAAAAAAGGAAGGAATACCGGGAAGGAGGATGGAGGGAAAGAATGAAAAAAGAGATGATGGAATAAGGAGAGAGGCGGTGCAGTGACAGAGAAGAAGGAAGAGAGATAGAAAGGGAGCGAAGAAGGAATAGAAAGAGGAAAATGGTGGAAGATGGAAATAGGTTGGTGATATGGATTTGATTTCAAAAATTAGAGTTTATATGGAGAATAATGGGAAAAAGTGGTGGATTAAATGAGAAATAGGGTCAATATGATGTGAGTTGTCAAATTTGGCCTTCAAATATTGACCATCTGATGAATCCGTGACATATTCCGACCAAAAATTGACCTAAAAGATGATAACGGACAAAAAATGAACACTTTTTTTAGCTGTTGGTGTTAGGGACTAAAATCAACCATTTTGATTATAACGGATTAAAATTTAACATATGCAATATGTGAAGGACGATAGGTGTGATTTTTCTTTTTCATTTCTCGAAGGGTGGTTATTTTGATAGTTTATTAATATGTCCAAATTTAATGTATATTATTAACAGTAATTTTAATTTTATTATTTATTTTAGTCAAATTTATAACTTTGATTAGGTTAAGGGTTGCATTGAAAAAGTAAAGAGCAATAATTAACAAGAATGAGTTAGCAAGTATGAGTTATCTAATATTGAAGGAGGGTATGAGGAAAGTGTAATTAAAAATAATTATTTTAATTATATTAATCAACTGTTTATGATTTTAAGGTTAATGGTAGGAGCATTAAACATGTACAGTAGTATATAATTTAGCCATTGAATTTAAGTAATGTGACTCAATAATGCGTGAGTTTGGTGGTCATAGAAAAAGAAGAATTGCAATGTTTGTAACGACTCATGTGTTAATGAACGTAATTTCGCGAAGCTACTAGCCATTGAAAATTCAATCATATGAGCTAATATTGCGCGTCTTTGGTGTCAAGTATTGGCTTGTGGTCATGTCTTTTCATAGAAAGAGAAAAATAATAATATGTTTGTAATGAGTCACGCGTTGATGAATAATAATTTCGTGAAGCCACCGTTGTGTTGAGTCATGTTTTTTTCCCACCTTCTTTAGTCTCGTATAAAAGAAAAGTTTAACACCCAAATGCAAATCAAATATGATGGTTAAAGAGTTCTATTGGAGAGAGGTCTGATCACTAACTTGGTAGAAGGTTCTAAGGAAAATATTTTAGTGGGGGCACAAATAAATGGTGTAGATTAATAATAACATTTTGATAATCTTGATTTTTCTTTTTCACATAGTTTAAGAAAAAAACAGTTCATTTTATTGGAATAATAAATCTAACTTACTATCTTTCTAAAATACACTTGCATTAAATGGAGCATGACTACATAATTTTACATTAATACAACAAAAATATTGATGGAAAGTTGCACCATTTAACGACAACCTACTTTAAATAAGTTAGGTTATATTTAATAACATTCTATATTGAATAAGAACAATTTAGAAAAGTTCAAAGTTAACTATATTCTTCAATTGAAAAGTGGGTTTAGGGATGATAATGGATAGGGTAAAATCTAATACCCATGGATATTCGACCCCAATAGTTAATTCAATTAAACGACTGATGGTTAATTCGTTATGGTTTAGTATTGATGAGGGGTAATCGATGTGTAATCTGATGAGATTTGGTAAAAGAACCCTAAAAGGTCCAAACCTGATACCCGACATAATATGCTGAATTCCTCTCATGTAGATTCTATGGTTCTATCAAAGTTCAGAATTTAATGTAATGTGTTGATTTAACATGTTGTGTGTATTAATTTTAGTTTCATATTAGTTAATTACTCCCTCCGTTTGCCCTAAATTGTAGTCCACTTTTCAATTAAAAAATGTAGTTGTCTTTTAATTTTTCTAAAATACCCTTATTCAATGTAGGTTGTTATTAATATAAACTACCTTATTTAATATAGATTATTTTGAATATAATCTGCCCATTTAATACATTTTAATTTTCCAAAATATATTGATGTATGAAAAGCTAGCTTTATTATTCTTTTAAGCTTATTTATATCAGTAGGGAAACAAACGATGTCATCATTTTCTGGAAGATAATTTAAATCAACGAATTTTTTTTTTTTGCAAAGTTGAGAAGATGTTTTCTAGCAAAATATTCAAATCGATGGCACTAACTTTGGATGAATTATCCATTTTTCATTGCCTTTGCTTAAGCTTAATTAGTTGCTATATTTATAGAATTCGATGTAAAAATTGAAGACAATTTTGGTGGGAAGAACATGAATCCACTGTTGGCGGATAATTGAAAATGAAATGGAGTGTTAGGTGGTTGAAACTTTTTGATTATGAAATGGAGTATTAGGCCGCTGAAACTTTTTGATAATTTCAATTGAAACAATCATGGTGGTAAGAACTTGAATGCACTATTCGTGGAATTCAAATTAGCAGGTAGAGGGTAATCGATGAATAATCCAAACTTGAGAGCGAGAGGGTTACGTAATAGAAGTTAAAATCGTAGGATTACCTGATAGAATTTGATAAAAGATTTAGATACGTAGGTTAGGATTTGGTAATAGATATTTTTAAGAGGTACCCGACCTACTGTCATTCCTAAGTGGATTACAATTTGAAATGGATGAAAAAATGAAAACAAGCTTGTCAAGTTGTGACGAATGGAGTAGCAATTAGCAATAAATTTAATTAATAAACGAGTTTTTTTAATGGATGCCCATTGGACATTGGATAATATACTTAAAATTTGTCTAATCTACCATGAATATTTCATGTACATACTAACAATTATTACCCTCCATTGCTTTTATATACTTTCTTTATTTTAATCTTACTTACCATGTTTTACATTTTTTTCTAATTAATTTTATATTTCTAAAAATATAACATCCGAAATATAACGGGGCATGAGCATTAATGATAAAACGTTAGACAGACCCTTAATAAATAAAACAGGTGGATGTGAAGAATCCTTTAATGATCTGCAATTTATTGAAGAACATTTTTTGTTTGTACTTATTAAAAGACTCAAAAGTAAACAGTAGTACTTCCCAAAGTATTGAATTTGTGGTTGGAGTATAAATTATCATTATCATCAAATTACTCATGGATTGGTAATCGTATTGAATTCTACTGATTACTAAGGTGAAGCTAAAATTATTCTACGATTGAATACCTAATAAAATGTAGTATATATTTAATTTAGTCAGTGGGAGCACTTGGTATATCAAATTCTACACCTAAAATTGAGAAGATTTTCTTTGATCATCGGTTGGCTGTGCGAGGCTCCAAAACTCTCTGCCCCCAGTCCACTAACCAGCAAAGGTAGATCCGTCCCTGCCGCCTTCTCGTTTTATACGGCTCCAGAATGTACTACTGCACTGTCAGTCGGAACAGAAGCATCGGTGTCAGCAAAACTCTCCTAGATGTGAGCGGTTTTTTCTATTCTTCCAAACCCAATGCATACATGCCAAACACCCAAAAAAAGAAAAAAAGAAAAAAAGGGAAAATTTCCTGCCATTCTCATCCCAGCAATGTAACCAAACCACTGCTATTAAAGGGGACAGATTTAACTGGAACAAGAAGAACTGGAAGGCGTCTAAGCTGGCACCGGGAATCCTCCCCCCAGCTTCACAAAACCACCATCTCCGTAATCCGCATCCAATTTCCCTTCGTAAACCCCCTGAAATCCCTCACTTCCCTCTTCCCCCGACCCCACCTTGTATACCTGAATTACCTAAAACGTCCTTCCCACCGTACGACAAAATTGATTTGACTTTTGTAATTCTAAATAAATAAAGAAGAAAAAGAAAAAAGGGCCTCATCAAGTGGCAGTTAAATTAGTACTGGAGTAATTTACTACGGCCGCGCCAGGCCAGGCCAGGCCAGGCCAGCGCCGCGGCGTGAAAGAGAGGAGGAAAAGACAAAGGAGGGGGTATGTATCATGTATGAGAAGCAATAATGAGGGAGGCAGCGGGCAGTGGATGGAGTGGGGTAAAAACTAAAAAAGGCCATGATTGAAGGTTCCCGACAAAATAAAAAAGAGCCGAAAGAAGAAGGTCGATCACGGCACAAGTTACTGTAGCGGTAAGTTACTGAGACACATCCATCCACAACAACTGAAGAAAGTCTTGAAAAGAATGAAATGAAGAGTTTGATCGAAAAAAATTATAGTCAAACAATCTACATACGCAAGTACGTACATACATACATACATCATCACCATCAACGTCGCCATCAACATAATGGATGCAGACTTTAAAATGACAGCAGCGCTTTCCCCATAATCCAATCCGTAATTTCATTTCCATTTCTACTCCCCACTCTTTTCTTGGTCCAATTTCTTGTACGATTTAGTATGATCAGCGATACGAGTTGACAAACGATTTGATCAATATATATATATAGAGTGTATTTTACACTAAAAAATATTACTCCTATCCTAGTATAAAAAATTACTCAACTGGACGGAGCAAATTGGATAAAATCTCAAGCCCGGATGCTCTCCTTCCTTCCGTATATAATATATATATATATATATATTTATACAGGCGAAACGCTCAAATCTCAGTTTTCATTTTCTTTATTATAAATAATAAATAGTACTAACTGTTTTCAGCTCCCAACCGCCCATTCCTCACCCCACACACACACACACTGAGACAGAGAGAGAGAGAGACACACACACTCTCTCTCTCTCTCTCTCTCTCTCTCTCCGCATTCCAGCCTCTTTATGAATCGAATTGAATGACCGCGTCTCTACTCCTAGAGTCCTATGTTTCTCCACAGATATATTAATGTATAGTAGTATAACAGAGTAGACATCCTTCTTCTACTCTATATTAGTAGAGTATTATTCTATCCCGAGATCTTCTGCCACCGCTTGGCTTTTTTGCCACAATCCCCTGAATACTCCCCCACAAACCGAATTTCTTATTTTATATTCTCTTCTCTAGTCATCATAAAATAAGTAGGACTCCTTGCTCATATTTCCAGCTCAGGTCAACAAATGCCCTGCCAGGCCTGAAATTCTTCTGGGCATTCACCGCTTCCCACTTTTGCTTTGGACACAGGAGGTCCGCTGCCTGGGATTCCCCTCCGGACAAGTCTTCGATATTCATTCTTCAACCCAAGGATACAAAACAGAAAAAAGAGAAAGAATGAGGCTCCTGCCCCTGGGTTTTAGCAGGGCTCCTGTTCCTCCTCCTCCTCTAATGCTTATGGTTACGATTTCTTCTTCCTCTTCTTTCTTGCATTTCTCTCTGCTTTCTTCTTCATCAATGTTCTATCAACTCCCCAATCAACTCGCCACATTGCAAAGGCTATAATTCCTTTGCTTTTGCTTGCATTCGTTGTATCCATCCTTCGGGGTGGCCTGCCTTGTCCTCCTACTACTTATTCTTCTTCTCTCCTTTCCAGCTTTTTACCCACTTATCGCAAGTTGCAATCTTTTTATTTTCTCTTCTCTGAATACAAAGTAAGGTTTTATTATTATTATTTTTTGGGCGAAGAATACAAACTAAGGTTCGGTGCTTGATGTTGTAATAATAGGAGTCTATTAAGCAATTGTTTCCCCTGGCTCCTTTGTTTTTTTTTTTTTTTGTGAGGGCGAGGGGGTGATGGGGTTGGCAAATTTTCGTCGTAATAGAAATTTGACTACTAGCGTAGAATTTTAGTAGAAAACGTAGCCTTGGTGGTCTCTGTATCTTTGGAGTTGGTATCCATTTTGTTGGTTGTTGGTAGTTGTGCCGTAATATTTGTAAAAGAGTTACTTTTTTTCCAGGTACTGTGGTTTATGGTACTGCTACTATTTATTGCGGATGCACAGAGGTCTGACCAAACCTTTCATTTGACTCCCAATGGCACATTGGGGTAAGTTATTTATGGCTTTGCCTTAATTACTAGTAGTAAACCTGATGGTGCTCTGTACTAGATTAAAAATATGGTCATTTTCATTTCTGTCTAAAACGCGAAATCGAGTGTAATTGTGTAATAAGTCTTTAGTGTATACGTCAAGAAGAGGCTCTTTATTGAAGGTTGTTCTTTATTCTTGAACTTCGTCCATGCAAGCTCTAGGCCCTATAAAGCACAATTTATAGATATTATCTCCACCATTGAGAAGGCTATGCATTCATGGGTGTCAATGGCACTATTTGCTGGAATCTACTTGAAATTCTTTTTCACTGGAGCTGAAATAAAGTGTAACAGAATTCGCTTGTCTTGTCTTGTCTTACTTCGTGGCTAAGAAGGCTATACGAATGCAGCACTTCTACTACAACCTTTATCTGGACCTAAAATAATTTACCAGTATTTTTGTGGTGACTAGGCAAACACATTCTGAAGGATACTGTGCTATGTATGACATCTGTGGAGCACGTAGTGATGGCAAAGTACTTAACTGTCCTTTTGGTTCCCCATCTGTCAAGGTACATACCTTAGCAATATCATGGATAATTCAGTTACCCGCTATTATGAAACTGCACTTTGTTATAGTTTTGACTCTCATGCCTTAAACTTTCGTTCGCTGTTCTATTTGTCATAAATCCTCTTATCACCGCTTTCCATCTGCATTGTCGTCTGATTTTTCTATTTTATCAGCTCTGCAACTGCGTTGTTCTTGTTTCTGCTTAAGTACTCAGTTCTTGTGCAATGTTTCTGAAGTTGTATGTGTCTTTTGAAGTTGACAAATGTGTTCCTCTTTATTCTTTACAGCCAGATGATCTACTTTCATCAAAGATTCAGAGTTTGTGTCCAACCATTACTGGAAATGTCTGTTGTACGGAGGCTCAATTTGGGACTTTAAGAACGCAAGTCCAGCAAGTAAGATGATTCTTACCTGTTTTTGCTAGGTTTTACATTTTTGGCAGATCATGTTGCAGGAGAGTTAGGTAATTTCATTTAGACTGATACATTGCTCTGATTGCCTAAGTTGTTAGGGAATGAGCAGGAGTGGTTATCTTCTGCTCCTAGTTTTGATCCTTATTTCTAGGGCAAGCAAATTCACTAAGATTGTTAAATGCAGATCAGATTCTGGGGCAATGTGATTTTGTGCTTGACAGCTTAGCTTAGGCTCCCTTCGCTCTGTGGAGATTCAGCAGCATGCTTTTTAAATTTGAACGTCTTAAAATTTCTTTGGCCATAGCTGCTGTCAGTATTGGAAATGCCATGTTAGTTGGAAGCGTTATTGTTGCATTTTTGCTGAAAATGAAGTGATATTCACCATTAGTATATCTGAGATGGTCGTAGTATTTGAACTCCAATCAAACTTGGACCGAGTAAATTCCTTCTCTCCAAATTTGATGAAGCATGGGCTAATTCTAGAGTGCTTGCATTTGATCAAAGCAGCTTCTTCCTAAAGCCCATCAGAAAATAGCTAAATTTCTTTTTAATAAGAAAAGGACTAAAAGAGAGAATTAGTTTTGGATTTGTGATCTGCAACAGCTCTAAGTTAGTGCTTCCAAACAATACCGTCTGCTGTGGTATTTGTCCCCTTCCTCAGCTTTTGGTCTTTTCAGAACTTTTCTTCTGTCTCCACATACCTCAGTGCTACTGTTCGGTACATAGTGTAGACTTTTTCCTCCCCTTGTATTTTCACCATGCATTGCCTTTTGGTCATGGGATAATTTGGTATTTTATGGCTTTTGCCAACTATTGTAACAGTTTTTGACTCAAGTTATATCTAATACCAACTCAAAGTCATTGCTCTCTTCATTAGTCTATCTTTCTGAAGAAAGAAAATGGATGAATTGTTTCTAATCAACAACTTTGTTGCAGGCAATCCCTTTTCTTGTAGGCTGCCCAGCATGCTTGAGAAATTTTTTGAATTTATTCTGTGAACTTTCATGCTCTCCAAGTCAAAGTCAGTTTATCAATGTGACTTCTGTGGACAAGGTTAGTCTGGATATTTCTCCAAAAGTTGCCTTATTAACTTGTTTCTGACGTAGTTTATTTATTCTTTGCATAATCTTGAGGCTATTAGTTTGGCAAGATATATTTGTGGATCCTCAACATCCACCAGTATGCCACCGTTTGAGCAGCTAAGACTTGATGAGCTTCTTAATAAAAATAAATGAATCTACAAGTCAATATATCCAATGTTTATCCTCGCTTTAATTTCCCATTGGGTGAATTGGCTGCCAGATGCGACTTGTTGGTAGGTTTTAGTATTATGGCACAAACTCATTTGTAAAACTAATAACGCCATCTTTTGGTTGGCAAATACTGATTGTTTTTATCAGTTCAAGCTGCTAACTTTGCCTTAGCACCTCTCGTGAGAATTATGCAAATCTCATCTTTTTCATTGTGTTTCAGATAGGAAAAAATTCGACAGTCGGTGGGATTGACTTCTTTATTACTGACAGTTTTGGGGAGGGAATGTTTGAATCCTGCAAGGATGTAAAGTTTGGTACCATGAATAGTCGAGCCATAGAGTTCATTGGTGCTGGTGCTAAAAATTTTAGAGGTGAACCTCCTTTTCTTTGCTTTAGAGGACATTTAGATCAGTTGCATGCATGGATGCATCTGTGTGTTTATGTTTCTTTTCATAGTTGAGCACTTTCTCTGGAATCTACAGTTTTCTATCAGATCTTTTCTGGCAGTTCAAATTTTGAAGACAATTCTCGGTTGCTGGTAGCTTTAGAGTTGGATAGCGTTCTTATTTTATTCGTTACTTTTTGAATATTTACTGATTACTGATTCTTAGCAGATTGGTATGCATTTATTGGCCGGCGAGCACCACTTGGGGTTCCAGGATCACCATATGCAATCAACTTTCGCTCTGCTGCTCCTGATTCATCTGGAATGAAACCCATGAATGTCTCCACATATTCATGCAGTGACACTTCACTAGGCTGTTCTTGCGGTGATTGTCCTGCATCTCCTGTCTGCTCTGCCTCTGCTTCTCCTGCTTCTCATGCAAAACGTTCCTGTTCAGTGAGAATTGGGTCCATCAAGGTGATATATTTATGTGACTGTTTGTGCAAATTCTCATAGAATAGTCAGATTGAGAACTGTTATGTTTCTTGCTGTGGAAAGTTGATGCTGAGAGATCATGTGCGATGCAGGCAAAGTGCATTGAAGTTGCTGTAGCAATACTGTACATAGTACTCATTTCAGTGTTTCTTGGATGGGGGTTTTGGCACAGGAAAAAAGAAAGAGCTCCTGTGTCCAGAACTAAACCATTGGTTAGTGTTACCAATATTGGTGTTGTTCGTCATGTCAACAATCAGAAAGATGAGAATATTCCCATGCAGGTGTTTACCTACTTTGAGCTATATATACTTTGTTCACTTATTTTGTTCAAGGATACTATACCTTCTTAACATTCTGATATTTAGATTTTAAGCACGAAATTGATGATGAAAAAAATTGTATATGCCATGTCAATTGATGATAATTGTTGCTAGATAGATCTGAACAGTTTTCAAATCCCAATAATTTCTCTGCAGTTTCACTTTATAACAAGAACTTTCAGAAAATCTTTGTTTGCTATTTGTTTCCAATTGCATTTATCCACATGAATATTTTAGAAAGAAAAAATTCATGGTGGAGAACATGTTTGCTGCAACTTCACTCCCTACAGTGGATAATTTATGGTCATTTTAGATACTTTGATGTTTATTTCTTCATGATTTCATGTTCCTATTTCCTAATACTTTTCTAGATTTATGCTAGGTGATTTTATCTCCTCCATTGGCTTTGCACCCTTTGGCTTTCTAAAATATTACTCTAACAAGTATGATTGACCACATACACCTTTGGTTCTCCAGATGCTTGAGGATGTCCCTCAAATTACGAACGGTGTGCAACTGTCAATTGTGCAAGGATACTTAGCAAAATTTTACAGGTGATTTCTAGTCATAGTATTAGTTTTGATCAAGACTTTGCTAGTATGGTGTTCCAGAGATTGACGCATTAATGTGGTTGGTTGCAATTTTGTATTTCAGGAAATATGGAACATGGGTTGCTAGAAATCCAATTCTTGTCTTGTGTTCTTCGTTAGCTATTGTTTTTGTACTTTGCTTAGGCTTGATTCGTTTTCAAGTAGAGACAAGGCCAGAGAAGGTACAGTGCTAAAGCTTTTTATACTTACTGGGTTCCTTTCTACTTTTTGGTCAAAATTCTTCTGAATTCTCAGTTTCTAAGATCCTTGTGGTTGTAGCAAATTTTATTGGAGACACTTTTTGGGATGAAAAAAGATTTCTGTGATTTTGGTGCCCGTTGGGCTCCTGTAAACATTTTGTTCTGACTTTTGTCTTGGGACGAAATGAAGATTTTCCAATGTTTCTGGTGTTGGGTTCACTAGTTGTGTGGAGCATTACATATAACTGTGTGCGAGATTGTCAGAAATGGCTTATTATTTGATTTAACGGATTAGGAGTTATT
Organism: Coffea arabica; assembly: GCF_036785885.1. Lineage (NCBI taxonomy): Eukaryota > Viridiplantae > Streptophyta > Magnoliopsida > Gentianales > Rubiaceae > Coffea > Coffea arabica. Next base: position 1,954,615 of record NC_092329.1, read on the forward strand.
GAATATTGGAGTATTTGGTTTACCAATGCTTACACAACAAGTGAACTTTCTTCCACTGCTTCAAAGCAAATCATTGTTCAATGTCAATAAAGTGTTTTTTTTTTCTTTTAAAATAAAAAGGTGCATCTTGTGGAAATTTAATGACCTGCTCTTTCAGCTGTGGGTAGGACCCGGGAGTAGAGCTGCTCAGGAGAAAGAGTTCTTTGACAACCACCTAGCCCCCTTTTATAGAATTGAGCAGGTTCTATATCGTTTGCTCTTTTTTTTTTTTTTTTTTTTAATTATCAATCTGTAGTTTTGTGAACTTAGTACTTTTTGTAGTTATTTCTCCTTTTTTAATGAATTCTGGATGTGAAAGTTACTTAAAACTTTCTGTAACAAGTCCACATTTCCTCAAAATTATAGCCTGACTCAAAACAATAAATGCCTTGTTCATTTTGCAGCTCATAATTGCAACCATTCCTGACACAGCACATGGAAAGCGACCAAGTATAGTTACAGAAGACAATATAAAGTTGCTTTTTGATATCCAAAAGAAGGTAGATGATTGTAGTTGTTGCCGTTTGTACATTATATCTTCAGTTAATTTAAATAAGACCTCTAGAGCATTTTTTGAAGCTTGGGCTTTTAATACTTTGACCATGATGCAACTTGGTCAGGTTTATATGCCCCAAGAAACTAAATTTGCTTCATTTGATAGGTAGATGCAATTCAAGCTAATTATTCTGGTTCCATGGTTTCTTTGACGGACATTTGCATGAAGCCACTTGGCCAAGATTGTGCAACACAAAGCGTTCTCCAGGTACCATAATCTCACAAACAGTAACAGTCTTTGCCGGTGGACCTTTGTATGGGTGTTAACAAGGGGCATAAACGACTATGTTTTTCAATTGTCTATAAGATGTGATCAGGGGGAATTATGGTTTTTATCTACAGAATGATAGCATAATTGTCTTAACAGAAAAGCAATCATCATCTTAAGATATAAATGATATGTGGTGGAAAATGAAGCAATACCTTATGGAAGATCAGCATATTACTAGAAACATATCACAATTGATCTAAGATCTGTCTTAAAGCATTATTTGTGTGAATTCTATCATGTAAACTGCATAGATAAGTTTGACTGCTTTAGGTAACACGCTTAGCTTGGGTTTAAATATTCTAGATGATGAAGTGAAGAACAAATAGTGGTTTTCTCATTTTAATTTTGGGTAAAAATGGTTGGTCCTACTGGTGGATATCCGTTTTTGTTCTGAATAGGGAAAAGCTTCAAGAAAGAGTTTGTGAAATGCTGGACTTCCATAATCAAATACTTTTTTCTTTTTTGGTGGAGTGATGACGCTCAATTAAATACTGGATGTGTAAGGGTGATATGATTCACATCGTTGCATATAATTTTGAATTTTGTAGTTAGGACATATAAGCAAACTGAATGAATTTATTTTGTAGATTTTCACGAACAGTCACCTTTGTTTGGGCAAAATGTCATCTATTGCAATTGTTAAAAATTTAGTTTTGTACTTTGCACTAGGTGACTTTTAGTTTCTTGTCTAATCTGAAGACCACATATGAATATCATGATTTTAACTCAGCAGTTTCATTTGTCTTTCTGCTGATGTTTGGCATGATATCAAATCTATGTTGATATATTCAGTTTCCGTATGTCGTTAAGGCTACTATGTTCCCAGGTCTTCCAACTTACACGGCTCTTGTTTTGTAGTATTTCAAGATGAAGCCTGAAAATTATGATAACTTTGGGGGCATTGGACATGTTGAGTACTGTTTTCAGGTACATTCTTGCTTATCCACCTTAATAATGTAACAACCACAAAAAACCTTTCATAAGTTGTCTTCCTTTTTCTTCTGGGGGACGGGGATGGTCATTTAAAAAACTTGCTTGGTATTTAATTGTATCAAATGTTCCATTACACATAATTTTGACAGGTTTTGTGTACATGAAACATTGTTTCTTGATGGTAGACCATTTGAAGATAGCTTAAATGGGTTAACTATTAAGTCCTTGGAGCTGACATTTTTATCTGGGGTTTCAAGGATGAAAAATGAGTTTGATCCTACCAAGAAATTTTTATCCTGTACTTATTTCAGAGTACCCGGATTCCACTATTTTGAACAGAAAGCTGAAATATACGACATTCCTGCAGGAGCAAAATTCCTTCCCCCCCCCAAACCCAAAAAAAAAAATTGATGTACTTTTCGTTATTTGGCAAATAACTACAACTAACACCCACTTTGGGTTATTTCGTTTAGCAATATACCTCAGCTGACGCATGTATGAGTGCATTTAAAGCTCCACTTGATCCAAGTACTGCGCTTGGCGGTTTCTCTGGAAACAATTATTCTGAGGTAGTTTTTCTCCTCTGATCAAATTGCAAAAATGGTCAAGCACATAGCAACAGCATAGCTTGTTTCTGACACAGGCTTCTGCTTTCGTTGTGACGTATCCTGTAAACAACGTGGTTGACAAAGAGGGCAATGAGACAAAGAAGGCTGTGGCCTGGGAAAAAGCCTTTGTTCAATTAGCGAAGGTTTCATCTCTTATCTTTGTTGCTTTGTAAATTTGCTGAAAGCACTAATTTTGTTGAAACATTGGGGATACTTTAACTTCTGTGCTTTTCACTTTATTTTCTTACTTAAGTAACTATTTTTGGATTTGGTGGTTGACAAATTTATCAACTGAACAATGTTGAAATCTTTGAATTTGGAGTTTAGCATATTAAAAGCTTAACCATCTGCTTCAATAGGTGAAAAAGTGATGTCAATCTAAGGATATTTATCACGAATATGTTGATTTGTGGCTAAGGAAAAAGGAAGAGCAAGAGTTGCATCATGTGAACATTAGTTGATAGATATCATGATTAAGGAATTAGTGAAATGTTTAGCTCCAGAAATTGGAAATATTCTTGCAACCCAAATGGTCTGGATAATCTTGATTCAGACTTTAAGAAGATATAAGATGGAGAGTTGGATAACCCAATAACTGACAAATTGCTGAATAGGCTGAGAATTTGCAAGGATTTGACTTGTTAGGCATCATTTGAAAATAGATCACCCATAGATAGTAGTCATAGTTGTTTGGTAATCCAGAACTATTTCAAGTACTTATTTTTAACTCATTTAGTTTGCTTGCTCTCTCTCTCTCTCTCTCACACACACACACACACTGCATATATGTATAGTGGTGTGAGACTGTGAGGTGAACCTGAACTTCGAACTGCTTACAATTGTGCAGGAAGAACTCTTGCCTATGGTGCAATCCAAGAATTTGACCCTTGCCTTTTCATCAGAGAGCTCTATTGAGGAAGAACTGAAAAGAGAAAGCACTGCAGATGTCATAACTATCTTGGTAACCTGGTCAATTGACCCTAGTCCCTTCTTGCTTCACTAGTAAATTGTTTGAGATAACGTTTGCATGTACTTTCATAAAATGCCATGGATTTTTCATTTTGTCATCTCTTCCCTCTCTGCTTATGGTTTGAATTATCATTTTTTTTTTCAGATAAGCTATCTTGTGATGTTTGCCTACATATCATTAACACTAGGGGATACACCTCGATTCACTTCGTACTATATTTCATCCAAGGTATAGAAGTACAGATAGAGTTCAATTGTTTTTCTTTGTTTGGCTAAGTTTGCTACTTTACCTTCCATTTTTTAAACTGCGTTCAGACTAGTCTTTCTTTCCTAGTGTTTTTTCTGATGCCTGATTGTGACATTTCATATTTTCCTTGAAAACTGTTGGTATCACATTTGTGCTCTATAAGCTTGCAGGGATTATAGTAAATTGGAAATATTTAAAGCTTTCTGTCACGACAAGTGTGTTTTCAGTCAGGCCTATGGAATAATTGAAGTCTTTTAGAAATTTAGTCAGTATGTTTACCTCCCTTCGGAGAAGTGTGAACTTTCTTCTAATCTCCTTTCTGCAAGTAAAAACAAGATCTTGTTGAGCATTCTTTTGCATAATTTAGACTAGGTGGACTGTATTTCATAGATGCATACCTTGGTCATTCAGACAGTACTGAATATACTCCATCAACGTACTTTTTCCCCCCAATTGGATTTTGGTGCAAAGGCATTTCTCACTACATCTTCCTTGTTTCTTGGTCACTTCACGTTTTCTTATTTACAACTCTTTTCCTCTCCAAAGAGCTTGCTTGGATATGGAGATGGTGGAAAGTCATTGTGATTTTTACAATTGATTCATCTCTATTGGTTGGGTGGTTGGTTGTTCTTTTAGGTGTTGCTTGGTCTTTCAGGAGTTATCCTCGTTTTCCTATCGGTTCTTGGATCTGTTGGCTTTTTCAGTGCTGTTGGAGTAAAGTCAACACTCATTATCATGGAAGTCATTCCCTTCCTTGTTCTAGCAGTAAGTCAGATTCATGTTTCTCCTCACTGTTCTTATTAATCTCATATCATGGAGAGTTGTGGTTTTGTACTTGCAAAAGTTACTAAATGAGAAAGCTTTCAAATAAGTATGCATCAATTGAGGCCTTTATGTTGAACCTGCTGTTTCAATCTTGCAAAAGTATACTTTGTACATGCTTTTGAAGTAGAGCAAAGGCATTTTCTCTGCAGACCGTAAATTAACATCTATTACTCCAATGCGATTGTTTTACAAACGGCACATATTAACTGATTTCATGTGGTAATTCTTGAAAATGGATTGACTTTGATAGACTGGATATGTAGGCCTAAACATAGTTTTAATACTTCATCTTTACCTCATTCTATTGTAGTAAATTTCTGTAGCTTTGAGACTCACCAATGGGATCCCTCTTCTATCAGGTTGGGGTTGACAACATGTGCATACTTGTGCATGCAGTGAAAAGGCAACCACTGGAATTGCCATTGGAAGGACGCATTAGCAATGCACTTGTAGAAGTTGGACCATCTATTACACTAGCTAGTATATCTGAAGTCTTGGCTTTTGCAGTTGGAAGTTTTATTCCCATGCCAGCTTGTCGTGTTTTTTCAATGTTTGCGGGTTAGATTTCTTTCTTGCTCTAAATATTTTTTTTCCCTGACAGCTCCATTGAGGAAAGGATACATTTGCAGTGATCAACACTATCATCTATTAGTTATTATTTTTGTAGGCTATTTTTTTCAACTCATCCATGCACTTTTCTTGCAGCATTGGCTGTTCTTTTGGACTTCCTTCTACAAGTTACTGCATTTGTTGCCTTGATTGTCTTTGATTTTCTGAGAGCTGAGGATTACAGAATTGATTGTTTCCCTTGTATTAAAATCTCCAATTCAAATGCTGAGCCTGATAGTGGTATGCATGAGGATTTCTGCTTAGCTTTGAAATTTTTTTTCCAGTTTGGCTAAATATTATTTCTATTTTGTTTTTGAAGTTGGATGATGACGTTTGGTTAGTTTTCAGGTGTACATGAGAGAAAACCAGGATTACTGGCACGATATATGAAGGTAGGGCATGTTCCCCCAAACTAGGGATTTTAATCCTTCACCAGTATGATTAAATAATATCCTCTGACTTAATGGAAAACTGTGTCCTTTCAATAATCAAATTCTACTCTTGCCTGCTTGAAGCAATTGGGAAGATACATGTTGTATTAGCTTCTTGTTTTATGATCTCTTGTAAGCTACTTTCTGGTGTATTTTACAATGGCTAACTATTTGTCCCTGATCCCTCATGTAACATATACTTTATTTACGTCTTCTCTTTTCAAGGATATTCATGCTCCCATCCTCAACCTCTGGGGAGTAAAAGTGGTTGTAATTGCTGCCTTTTTTGCTTTTATGTTGGCAAGCATTGTAAGTTGTGCTTCCTTTAGTTTCTGCAATTTATTTTGGTTTCTCAAGTTTAACGTCTACGAACTTTTCCTTACCATAGAGTGATGATTTTACTTTTCCATTTCATCCTCAAAAGGCCCTGTGTACAAGGATAGAGCCTGGTTTGGAACAACAAATCGTCCTTCCTCGAGACTCTTATCTTCAGGTGTGATGATGTTCTTGTCTTGATGAACATGGTTCACTCGTGACACTGTTTGACATGCATCTCTTATTGCAGGGTTATTTTAACAATGTCTCAGAGTATCTAAGAATTGGACCACCATTATATTTTGTTGTCAAAAACTATAATTACAGGTAATCTAATTTTGTGCATCAACCTATATCTGATTTGAACAGAGACTATGAATTTGATTGTTTTCAATTGAACCCTTTTCTCTTCTTTTTGTGATCAAGAGGGAATGTGGAGAAAGAGGTCAGATTTAGCTTATAGGCAATTGAACGAGTTTAGTCTAACATGGTAACTTAAGGTTTAAAGAGTCCTAAATGGCAAAGCATTTGGAAACCTTATATTAATTCTAGTTGCAGGTAGGTTTCCTTTTGGAATACCTCGGAATTTTCAGGGCATTTTATGTTGATTATCCCATGCCATCTCCCCAGAAAGAATAGGAATGCCTTTATAGTAACAAACACATTGAAAGAATACAATACGCTATTAAGTACTAAATTTTATGAACAAGCAAGCGATTGGCTATTACTTATTGAATACTGCTGTATATTCATGTTGAAAGGATCAAGTGCCATTCATAATCCATAACTTGGTCCTGACTCAAGTATCAAATATCGTAACATGTTGATGTTTTGTAAATCCTCAGTTCAGAATCAAGACAAACTAATCAGTTGTGCTCTATCAGTCAATGTGATTCAGAATCACTTTTAAATGAGGTATATTTCTGCCTTAGCTTGGATTGTATAATTTCAAATAGATTTGGTTTTGAGCTTCAAAGGTTAGGTACGAGGCATATGTTTCCATTTCAGCCTGCATTACCTTGTGGTTTGAGGTTGTAAAAGATATATTAGAAACTTTTGGGCAGCCACCATCTTCCTGTATTAATCAAATCATTTTTTTTTTTGCCAACCAATATTTGATTTGAACTGAGACTTTGAATTTATTGATTCAATTGAATCCTTTCATCCACTTTTCTTGATCAAGAGTTGACTGTGGAAAACAAAAGTTGATTTTAGCTTGTAGGCAACTTGCACTATTAAGCTGAAAAGTGACCTGAGACTCTACAATGCCAGCAAAACTCTGTAAATTTGCAGAGTTTCTTTTTCATTTCCTTGTACATGATAGGATATGTACTCCATACCTTCAACTACCGACTTTTGTATAAAACTAATTGCACAATATTTTCCACATTAGTGATATTTTTACATCACGTTTAGCTTTTTGTACAATCCTATATGTATGTTCTACTATACATGCTGATTATTTTACCTAAGAAAATGTTCAAAGGGTGTTTGAATATCATTACCCCTTTCCACCCCTAATTTGCTTCACTATTTTTCTTAGTTCTAATGTGCCATGATGACCTGAAACTAATCTTTTTCCAGCTTGAACCCTATATTTTTCCCCTGTTATGTGATTTAACATTCAAAAGTCTTCAAATTGCCGTCTTCTGCAGATTGCCAGAGCATCTTTAGTACCAGAGACAAGTTACATTGCAAAACCTGCTGCTTCCTGGCTTGATGACTTTCTTGTATGGTTATCTCCAGAAGCTTTTGGCTGCTGCAGGAAATTCACGAATGAAAGTTATTGCCCTCCGGATGACCAGGTCTAACTATTTTGTGCTAGTGTACATTATGAAATGGGTTTCTTGCCATTTCATCCAATGCATCATTTACCTGTAAATGATATTCTTCCTTTCTGAATTTATAGTCCGACTTTCACGTTAAGATGCCTCGAAAATCCCCCAACTAATATTCTGAACACATATTTCTTTTCTAAAGATGAGAGGATGGTGGTGCATGTTGGTCCTTTTTTTTTTTCCGCTTTTCCTTGTTCCCTTTTTAATTTGAGTTTCAGATTTTGCAAGTGGAGAACTGGTTTATGAAGTGATGGGTTGGAGCTAATACCACCTTAGACCCTACTGCTAATTTAGGTGTGGCGGCAAGCTGGTGTCAAAGTAAATCATTATACAACATTGTATAGAATTAGCCTCTGCCTGAAACTAATTGATGTTTATATAGGAAATTGAAAGAGCCTTTCTATTATTATTGAAAGGGCGTCTCTTGACCATAGTGGAGTAAATGTTATCCCCCAACTTTATTTACTCAAATTGATTAGCTTGGTCTCTCGGGCTTGTAGGTAATTGAGTTGCTCTGGTAAGTTTTGCATAAATTATAGTGAGCTTCTCAAAATGGCAGATTTGTGGTCTTTGGCACTAGCACTTCGTGAAGAATCCAGCTGAACGCATTGAATACCTCATGGGGGGGCACATGCCCCAAACCCCCATTCCAACAGATATGAAGGATTTTCAAATTAATTCTGTGCAGCTAGATATTATAAATCTCTATGCACAAATGAAGATGCTTAAAATTTGTACTAAGGTTTTTCCTTTTTTTCTCCTTTTCTTTTCTGCAAATAAAATGGTGCATTCAGTTTGTCTTCCACACAGCCCCATTTGCAATAACCATTGAAAATTCACCAGCGGTGGATAGAAATTTCATATTTATTTCAGTTTTGGGGTTCATTTGGAGGAAGGTTACAATATGTGGCAAAAAACCTGTGATGCAATATATGTTCATTCATTGGATACCTTTCACTGCAATTTTTAATAATCGTTCATTAGTTATGTCTGGTGCGTTTTCCAATTACTTGGTGAATGAATATGGATGTTTCCTTGCAGCCTCCTTGTACCTCGAATGGAGTATGCAAGGATTGTACAACGGTAAGATGCTTTCCTAATACAGCTGCATGGATCTAGATTTAATTGGACAATTGTATGAATTAGTAGATTTGGAATTTATTTCTCTTTAGACTACTCCACATTTTTTAGCTAAGCATGTATGATACTCCAGTAAATCATTTTATAGCTAACTGCTGTTGGCTGAGGTTTGCAAGATCTGTTGACTAATATTTGAAGTTTTTCAGTGTTTTCGCCACTCAGATTTACAGAATTCTCGTCCATCCACAACACAATTCAGGGAGAAACTCCCTTGGTTCCTTAATGCACTACCTTCTGCTGATTGTGCAAAGGGAGGGCATGGGGCTTACACAAGCAGCATAGAGCTTAAAGGTTGATAATTGTAATCCTATTTAACTGGAAAAACATGAATCTTTTGTCCAGAAGTAATTATAAGACCTCTGCCTGTGTAGAATTCTATCTTAGTGATGTCATAAATTGTTGCTTTTAGAAGCATGGTTTTGAGTGAGCCAGTTTGTCATCAGGATATGAGGATGGAGTCATTCGAGCATCTGCATTTCGTACATATCACACTCCCCTGAACAAACAAGTATGCCATATTTACAATTATGTTTGCCTTCTGGTTATTTGGTCTGTTACAAGTTTCCCACCACTGATAATACTTGTCCTTTCAGACTGACTATGTCAATTCAATGAGAGCTGCACGTGATTTTAGCTCAAGGGTTTCCGATTCCTTAAAGGTATCTTCCCTGAAGAAACATACCCTTAACTACGAATTACTGATGATATCGGTTCAGCTGGATTGAAGCATTAAACTTTAAATTTCCTTTTCTGTTTGGCATTAGGGGTTTTGCTTTTGCAGCATTCTAAAGCATATGATATACTATCTTCTAAGCTCAGATTTTAATTGATTACCTCTCGTTATCTTCACTATTCTGTTCTAGATATTGTACTATTATCTTCTGTGCACAGATAGGTATGGTGCTTTTTTTTTTTTTTTCAGTAGGTACAGTGCATTTAACCCAGACTAAGTCAGATGACATGCAAAATACTAGGTATAATTTGACATACCAAGAAGCTTATTCTGTTTGTCCTTTACTTATTTACTCTTCGCATCCATTAGCAATATGAAAATTAACTAGACCTTCTATATAGTGGATATTGCAGCAACAACAATATATGGTGTCTTTGCTTCTCAAAGACTATAAAATCTAGTGTGGTACATACATAAAGCAGGTCCTTTTCATTTTCTTCACCAAAAGGAAATATGCACATGCACACCCTTATGCCCAAACATGCTCGCAGAATCTTCTGGGAGGCTGCAACTTTCTGGACTTCTAATGCGTTATCAACATTGTGCACATTTTGCTCTTGCAGATTGAGATCTTCCCTTATGCTGTATTTTACATGTTCTTTGAACAATATCTTAATATTTGGAGGACAGCAATAATCAACCTCGTGATAGCGATTGGTATGTGATGTAACTATTTTCTTCTGTTAAAGTGAAGTATATATGCCTGCATTGACTTGACTTTAAGTTTGATTGAGTGCGTCTGATAGTCAAGAATGGGGAAAAAATTGAAAATGAAAATCTAATATCTTTCAAGTTCTCAATCTTTGCTATTTGCTGTATTTTTCTGCTATGACTCTAATGCCTTTTTAACCCGACATGGCCCCTCTCAGTTAATACATATATTTTCTCATTATACTTTCTCTTCATTGAAAGAGTTCGCTGTTTATTTCCTGATATGAAACGTTAATTGCAATACTGCCCAAAAGGGTGCACATATATTGTCCTCATGAAAAATGCATGTGATGAGATGGGCCTTCAGTTAAAGGGACAAGTTGGATCAATCATCATTTTGAATTGTGATGTCTAAGCAATGAACACGACTTGGGATCAATAATATGAAACTTTCTTAGTAAATTTTTTAAAATAGAACTTTTGGTGATGTATATGGCTTTTGTTCTTCCCTCCCCTCCCAATTTGTTGAGGCTTTAATCATCAGATGTGATTTTTCTAACAGGTGCAGTTTTCATTGTCTGCCTGGTAATCACTTGTAGGTAAGCGGCTTTAGCCCTTTCTTTTTGTATTACTCTTCAGTCTTCACCCTCCTTGATACAATTGAATGTGTTCATACCAAGAAGTTTTATCATTTTATCTCTTGTTTATTCCATGTATAGTTTGTGGACTTCAGCAATCATTTTACTTGTGCTGGCAATGATCGTGGTGGACCTTATGGTACATTTGAATCTTGAACACACAAATTGTGGAACTTTTTTCTTGAAGCCATTTAACTTCAGTTCTATACACCAATATTCTGCAGGGTGTAATGGCAATCTTGAATATCCAACTGAATGCAGTCTCTGTTGTCAACCTTGTGATGTCAGTTGGTATTGCTGTTGAGTTCTGTGTGCATATAACACATGCTTTCTTGGTCAGTTTTCCGATTCCACTTTTTTACTCTGCGCTAACTTACTTTCCATTATTAACTTCTTATCCTTTTTATACTTTTCTTTCTTTGTCCTTAAGGGATGGGATTCATTCTTGTTTTTGTTTTATTTGCTGAGGAGGCCTTGGTCTAGTGGCTAAGGTTGAGACCCCCGGAATTAGAGGTTTTGGGTTCAACTCTCCCTTCTCTTCCCTGCTTCTTAAGCCCCGCCCATCCCCTGCCAAAAAAAAAAGGAAAATTTAAAAAAGTGAGTTATTGAAGTCAGGCATGATTGGTAAAACGAGGAGAAACAAACGCATGTCATTTTTGGCCATCACAATGCAAGTATGTGATAGAGTGTTTAACTAAAATTTAAAGATACCCAAAGGAAGATTATCTTGTTTGCTTTTTCATTTTACCTATTGCTATACTCTCCCACAAATTTTTGTCAGCATATAGATATGCCTGCCATTAAATACAGTAGTTACCTAGGCAGTCTTGAACCTTTGAAGTTAATAAAAGTTGCAAGTATTGGATATTTTACTTGTTCTGAAACTACTTAATACATGACTAAAGTAATAGGGTATAGAATTTTTAATTTGTCTAAAATTGGGTTTAGCTGTTCAATGATTTAGTTTGCCCTTGCTCATTTGCATGAGGCCTTTGTCTCTTATATTGTCATTTCTGCTTGCATTCATTTAATTAATGCAATGACCAACCTTGGTTACCTTTTTTGTTGGATTTATTTGCAGGTAAGTAGTGGAGACAGAAACCAACGGATGAAGGATGCTTTGACAACAATGGGAGCTTCTGTTTTCAGGTTTATTTTTGCCTGCTTTCTGATTTTTGAGATTTGCTTTTCCTTTTATGCTGCATGTTAGACCTAGTAAGTAATTTATGATCTGTTGTCGCAAGAATATTATTATATACATTGTAAATTTCATATTATCGTCTTTTTTGTGCACAAATAATCAGAAAAAGATTCTTGTTTTGTTATTGGGCAAAAGCAGGGTGATTGCATTGGAATTGAGGTAGAGGCATATGATATTCACAATATCACTTGGTCAGGATGTAAAACTGCCAATTATCTTCTTTGGAAGCATCTTTTACTATTGACTGGTGAAAGTCCAAATTCATCGGTCATGTAATCAATGGTTGCTTCTTTCCCTTGTCATCTGTAAAATATTTTTGGCAGTTGGAAGGCAGGATAATATTTTGTCATACTCAAATCAACCAGTTCTGTGTATCATTGTGTTTCATTTTGTGTTGGCAAGATAAGGTGGATTTGTCCTTAGGTTATTTCAGCTTATTATGAGGCTCCTCTGGCTATATAGGTTGAGAAATTATGTGACTTACTGTACTAGTTTTTAATGCTCTTACATAATTTGGCTGAGTTGTTCAAAGTGGCTGTTCTACTTTCCAACAATATTTAGCTTGGACTCTAAAGGTTGTTACTAGAAGTAAACATAATTGTTTTAACTTGTGTGGTAATATATTCTAAAGCAAAATTTCTAAAAATTTCTTATGGGGTTATTGTGCTGTACATGATACTTTTGACTCGGAGAACTGATATTCTTGAACTTAGGCTATAAAACAATCAATTGTGTACTTTATTATTTTATAATGCTTGAATAACTGACTTGGTGCGAGACTATTATAGATTGATGCACTTTTTCCTCTCCAATTAGAGCCTCACCGGTATCATCTTGTTCCCAGCCTGGCCCAATTGATAAAATGCGACTTTTGTTGTTCTTTGTTTTCAGTGGAATCACTCTTACAAAACTTGTCGGTGTGCTGGTCCTTTGCTTCTCAAGGACGGAAGTTTTTGTGGTTAGTAAATTTGCACAATAACATTTGTGCGTATAATGGACCATTCTATCTTTACTATTTTTAACATTGTCCTGAACTTTTCAGGTTTACTACTTCAAAATGTATCTGGCCTTGGTACTTCTAGGTTTTTTGCATGGACTAGTATTTTTACCTGTAAGATCCTTGCTCTCTCCTGTATATATTGGTTTTTATGAGAATTTGGGATTGGCCTGCATGCCTGATCCAGTGATTTTGTTTCCTCGGGGTAGAATTATACTTTATACTGTTCATTGACTAGAATAACAAAAGTAATTTGGTCTTTTACTACCACATAAGGCATAGAATATGGTGGCCCCTTAAAATATGTGATCTGATGGATCTCGTGGTACAAGAAGTTGCATCTTTTACTGGAGCTGCACTTTGGCATGGTAACTACTGTCACAAACTGTCGTCTGTCTTGCAGGTACTCTTGAGCTTGTTTGGTCCACCATCAAGATGTGTGCTAATAGAGAAGCAAGAGGATCGGCCATCTACTTCATCACAAATCTAACATAATCTGCTGCCCCCCCTCTCTTTAACCATTGTTTTTGGTGGTCTCTCTTGGGGGGAGAGAAGTTTTGTTTAATTGCCATAGTTGTACTTAATCAGCTGTAAAACATTGCAACACAAAAGGTAGATTTAGAGGCTAGAAATACAGCGTTCTTCTGACAAAAGGAGGATGAGAAAAGATATAAATATGCGAAGGAGCTTACCAGAACAAACATGTACTGCACAAGAAACTTACTCAGCAAGAGAATGGATTGATATTTCTAGAAAAATTTTGTATCCAGTGGGCATGGCCACTCATCGAAGTTGTCTTTCCAAGCTAAAATGTTCGAGTTGAGTTAATACCACTCCCTCTTTTGAGATCTCCATGCCGACTTCCTTCTGTCTTGGTTGCTCTATATGCAACTGTTTAGTTTGGAAGCTTTAAACGAGTATAGCAGGACTGAGCTTAGGAAGCATTTTGTAACTTCAAAAATGAAGTGCACGTGTTCTATTCTCTTCTTCTTGGATGTAGAGCAATTAATATAAACCAGCATCATGAAATTGATAGCATAAGATGGACGTACGCTAGTGTTTCTCATCACGTCTAGTTGAATTTCCACGGGCGTCGTTGCGGTATGAGGAAAGTAAACACTGGAAGAAAAAGCAGATAACTCATATTTAGTAGTGTGGAGCAAGAACTATGAAATAAGCTTCTAAATAAGAGGATCCAAGGCGCGAGTCAATATGACGGGCACTGAATGAAGATCTCTCTCGCTGCTAAGCCGGTGGCAGAGATGACTTTGTAATCTTTGATGCAACCCGGGACAAGATTATATACCTAACAGCTATTATACTTTCAACGACGGTTCACCGTAAAATCACAAGCAGCTTGTGGCCGTGTCTGATTTTGTATGTATAGAAGCCGTGAGTCTGTTAGTTCGGCTGGCTTTTATGCATAATACCGCACTCCTGGACAAATAACGACTCAGAACACAAATCTCTTTTGAATGTTATTTTTTTGTGTTGATTGGGCTTTGCGGTGCAGCCAGAGAACCCCTTCGTCTGTTTTTCCAACTGAACAAAAACAACTTAGACTTGCCCTGCTTGGTTTAACACATGATTGCTGTAAAGCAGAATTAATCAGCAGTAATTGGGAGGAAATGCAGAATCACGTATTCCAGGAAGCGTTGATAGCTTCAACGAAACTGTATATTATTTTGGCAGGTCAAAAACCACTACCAAGTTCGTTCGTGCGTAATTAATCTATCAAACATAAAGGGACTAAAGATGATGGTCAAGATTTGGACTCAAATCCTTAATTCCACCAGCGGATGGAAATATGCACCTCTAAACAGGAGGCTATTTGTACATTGATTCCTGCTAAATACTTTTCAACTTATATCACAACTTCTACTGCCTGAAGGACTACCATGCAGCGGGTGAGAAGCACAAAGAAAAGACAGCTTTACTGTCTGGCTCTGAGATGATCGACAAATATCTAAACACTCCTCAAGATCAGCATCGCATGTCAATAGTATCCATTCAGAGTCATCATCCATGTACTTGAGCTGAAATCCAGTGGTGTCATCTACACCAAATCTCCCAGAAACTTCCCTTAAGAGATCCCTGTATCCCCAGTTATTCAGCATACGAAACCTAATTTTCTCTTCCCCATACGTGACCTTTATTCTCAGTGTAGTTCCTTCGCGAGACATCCAACTGGTTTCTTTTGGCGCAGGAGGAAGATTTTCTGGGTCAGGATGCTCTGTAAATGATACATGACTATGGGATCTTGGCAGGAACTTTGGTCCGTCACTTGGCAAATCCAGCTGTGCATCACTTCTAACCCTCTTCAGCATAAAACCGGTTGAGTTGTTTTTAACTAAGTCTTCCTGCCCAGAAATTTTAAGGGTGTGTGGATGTGGTTGCGTTCCGGTTGAACAACACTGACTAGAACTGGAACTATGACTGCAGGAAGATGAAGGTGACTTGGATAAAGAAGCACGAGGACTCAACGTGCTTGCCTCAGGCTGCGTGTTTAAGGAGATTGGATGATCACTTGAGTTGAAGCATGAAAAGGGAGCTGCTGTCGTTAAGTTTGGAGATGCAAGCTCTGGAAAGTTTGTGTAGAAGGACTCGATTTGTAAAGAACCTGATGCACCTTGCACTGAATCAATCACACGTTGAATTTTCTGCAAGGAATGACCAACCTTCTTGATCTTCCGAGAAGGCCAACGCTTAATCCCATGTTGTCTGCATATCCTCTTCAAAGTGGTGGGACAAACTGAAAAGGCAAGAAAAACTGAAGGATGAATAATAAGAATATTAGGAGAACCAAGTGAAACATCGCAGCTTCCTTATCCCACATTATGTGAAGTTTCTAAAACATCTTGGCGAGTTGCTTGGGAGGCTATAAAAGTTGTTAAGCTACAACAGTTAACTAAAAGTATCGCCATCTTTAGTGATACAGATACATTCCCAGTTAGATGCCAAACTACTAGCAATCTCAGCTCGAAGGGAAGGGGAATACTTGTGATCCACTCCTAAGCTAAACCTGAGGGGCTGTAGACCATAATTTTTGTGTGTAAATGTGTAATTATACAGTGCAACATAAGCAAGATCGTCATTCCAGGACAATATATCCATGCAAAATATTATCTCGTAGACCATAAAATGGACAATAAATCCACACATAACATACAATTATAAATATATGAAATGAAATATCTACCCGACACTACAACAAATAAGGTGTTTCTCACGTAAGACCCCTGAACAACAATGCTTACCACCAATATTCCTTGCAGCATCTTTTAGACTACCGGCAAAATACTGCCGAAGCATCTGTAAAGTAATAGTTTTCTCAGCCTTGGCACCCCTTTTTTCAGCTGTTTTAGAGACATCCAGCAAGCTACATTGTCCTCTAGTAAGGCTGTCACCACACATACGTTCTTTTCTTGAACTAATATCAGGCAGGGATTGCCTAGCCGCTGAGAATTTTCCAGATAGCATTTCTGCGGGTTTTGCATTCTGAATTATTGATGCAACAACAGCAGTTTCCTCAACCTCTGCACGCCGGGAAGTCCAAAATGACCTTTGAGAAGCCATCGCTGAATGTCTGTGTTCTGTTTTTGACATTTCTTCACCAAACTTGATATATGACGGGATTGATACTCCACCTGAAGGCACAGAATTTTCTTCCAGCAACTCTTTGTCAGTAATAACTCGTAATCCCCGGCAAAATTTCTGAATGATAAGGGACAATGAACTAAGCATTTTCTGATGCTCTTCAGTGTCTTTACAATCCACGGGTAGAAAGAACTCCAGAACAAAGTCAGTTGAACCACTGTAGATGCTTCTCAAACGTATTGCTACAGCAGCACAGAGGCCAAATATCCTTGCATGGTGAGAAAGGGGGTAATCTGTCTTAGTAAAAGTTGTTATATCAGGTGAAAAGCATGGTTGGTTAGTTGTGAATGCTCTACCAACAATGCCTTGACCTTTTAATAAGTGGTGCTCTGAGCATGCATCACTAAAACCTTGAACATGGGAATCAGCAATGTAACAAGCAGAATCCACCGTGGAAACACAGCGAACAAGGTTTTCATCAGAGTGCCTGCACCCCCCCTTGCCTTGTTTGATGCAAGGAACCCAAGTCTGAGCTAAGGGCAAACTATACGTCCCACATGCTGCTCTTAGAATCTCTTGGATCTCCGGCAATGCAGATTGGTAGGAAAAATCACATGCCTGCTAAAGTATAACGGTTCATATAACAACTGAAAAGTACCAGAAATCCTCAGATCAAAGGAATATAAGCAATTCTATGTACTCTGCCAATTACCTTGCTATTCTGGGCGCCTGAAACATCAGAGCTCCTGAGATTGACAGCCTTTGAACAAGAAGTTAGCGGTAGATCAGAAATTAAGAAAGCTGCCTCAGTGCTTAATTTACTTCACTTTCATAAAAACTGGCAAGGGTATTTTATTATATTCCAAGATTAAAGCTTCAAAGAGAAAACCTCAACACATAGCTAATGAATGTTTCTCCATTATTTTCACTATTTTATCAAGTCAAAAAAGTAGATGACAATCTAGAAGTGAACAAATATGACTTGAACACACAAAAGTCACTTCCTAAAGTCTCATTTGGATGCTTAAGAAATTATGTACAATTGCTGCAACAAACAAGCTGCATTCCTGCAGCAGTTAAGTTTTGGAAATCCTTATAGAAAGCAACTAATTAGAAAAATTGGAGAAAGTGAGAGGAAAAACTATTCCTTGTTTCCCTTGATAAAAAAGAATGAGCAAATCTAAACAGCTGAATCATAAACCATGTTAAGAAGGAAGTTTAACAAGGGGAAATAGAAATTTATCTTAAATAGACAAAAAAATAGCTTTAGTGATGTATTCCAGCACTAGGCTTCAGTCCGTTGAGTGATGCATGACCAATAGCAAGATCAGATGTCTACATTCTTAATCCAGGTGGTGCATGTCTAAGCTTACATCAAAGTTCAAATTTAGTTTAAACTCTTATCAGCATAAGAACTAAGGCTTCAGAACAACGTGAAAGTAAGTGTTCAAAGTACAGTTGTAAATGTAAGCAAAAAATCAGACCTGAAGAGCTCTGCAGACACTTTCAAGCTCTGGACGATAGTTGATCTTTTGGGTGGTCAAGACAACTTCAATCACTCCCAAGCAATTGCGACTACCTTGTTCAAAGATTGGAACTGCGAGCGTCCCACGAACATCATACTGCTGCGCATGACCAACGCGCGGGTATTCATCCGTCCTAAAGAACTGAACATCAGGAGTCCATTCAGGAACTCTACCCATAAAAACACGGCCAGGCAATCCAACATTCTCCTTTAAGTCCTCCTCAGTGGAGAATTGATAGTTCACCGATACGTTCCTGTAAGAGGCAAGCCTCGGGCAATTAAGGTCTAGTGAGAAAGGTTGATCATTGGTAGTCAGCACGCGTCTGCCACCCTTGTTTACAGGTACCCAAATTTGAATAAGAGCATTCTTATCTCCAGCCCAATCCTTCATATAACCAAGTGCCTTAATCAGTCTGTCCATCACAGAAGTTGAAGCCCTAGGTCCAATCCACAACCTCCTACTCAGCGCAGAACTTTCAGCTGAAAAGTTCCCAGATAGACTCGGAGAACATACAGCATTGCCGTCTTGAGACTCTGATTTAGCAGAATTTCTCCCTTGGGATGGACTAGCTGACAGATTCTCAGAAAAAGATAACCTTTGCCTCTCTTCTTCAGTGCTGTTTAACGGGTTGGATTCGCCATTAATGGCTTCCAAAATTGGCCAAGTAAACGAAGCATCAAAGAGAGCATTGAAGTCAGAGGGGCTATCGCTCAAGAGTTCAGGTCCCTCAGTGGTCTCCAACCAACATCCTTCTAATAACAACTCATCCATGCAATCCAAATCTATAAGGGAATCAGACCCTTGAGCTCCCGAGATGGTATTCTGAGTGGATACATTTCCATATTCATTCATAGCTAGAATCTTTCTTCAAAAATTCAATATTTGCATCCCCCAGGATCCAATTTCAGGAACTAAGCAAGGGCACAGTAGCCCAAAGAGTGCCTGATTTAGAAGCTATGCGTTTGCAGAACCCCAAAAGCAACCTGTCAGAAGCAAAATGCTGTTGAACAAGTAGCGGTGCAGATCCAATTTGAATCTTTAAAGAAGAATCTGAAAGGGAAGTCTGCTCCTGTGGTTGATTTCAATTTGTTTAGGAAGATTTGAAATAAGAAATTGGTGTATATATCAAGTTGGATTAATTCCCGCTGCCATGCATATGAAGAATGAGTCAGAGAAGAAGACGAGAATTAAAATGTAGCCGAATCTCTGAAAAACAGATGTAGATAGTACTAGAAAACAAGGGAAGAAACACGCGGTTCTATTGCTATAAAGAGATCTTCCAACAAAGTTAGAGAAATCAGAACTTCTTTTTTTTTTCAGCAGTTCAGGATTCTTACGTTGGCATCATGTGAGACTAGAGAGAGACGCAGAGAGCGAGGAAAGGAGATGTACTGAGAAGAAAGAAGTAAAAGTAAAATCCCATCCCATCCCCATCCCCATCCCATGAGTGACAGTACAAAAGTTTATTGACCCATAGATATCGCAGACCACAAGTAGAGAAAATAAAATAAAACCAAAATAAGACAAAAAAGCACCAAAAGAGGCAGAGCAAGTCACTACTGACTGACTAGGGGGAAAGAAAGGAAAAAAAAAAAAAAAGAGATTCCTGGATATTCCAAGTCGGGTGTTGGAGCCCAGCCCCTGGCTGGAGGGTCTGTCTCTTCCTTATCTACTACTATTATGCAAAAGGATTTGAGATGCACGAAAGAGAAAACCTTCACTTCTTGTTCTTGTGTGTGGCTGTCCTCCCAGGCGCAGCAAACTACAACATCAGCAACACGGGCGGCCTCGGTCTAAGTAAGTAAGTAAATAGGGAGCTAATAATTCTAACTGCACCCCCAGATTCCCTCCACAATTCATTTTAATCTCTTCCGCTCTCCCCATCCAACATCTATTCTATTGTATGCAGTTGAAACGGGAGTTCTCTCTGCGTATCGAGGACCTGATCATGTTAAATTTCGGTATCGAGGAAAGATTCTCCCCCAGACAGACCCACTCACCACCACAGCATAATAAAATGAAAGCCCCACCAAAACTTCCCGAGGGGTAAAGTCAACCGCCGTTGCAGGATGCGGGAACTGACGCATACTGCACAAACTCCAGCTTGGGTAAACACCCAAAAAGGTCAAACAAAGGGGGTTTGCAATTTGACCAAAGACAAAAAAAAAGGAGGCTACCTGATTCGGTGAGCCTATTATTTTGAGATGCTTGTCATCCTACTAAAATTACTTTTTAATCTCATCTCTATCTATATATTTTTATAATAGTTTCTAATTTAGAATTTCCAAATAGATACATTAACATCATCATCAATTCACACTAACTATTTTTGGGAGGTCAAAATCCCGAAATACACAAAATTTGAAACGGACCGGGAAAGCACTGAATTGAGGTGGTAACTGGTAAGGGGTTCATTCAAAGTAGTATATATATATAGGAGTACTGGGTAAAAATGATTGAAAGCAGACACCGGGCCCCCCATTTAGGATTCTCCTCGTCCTTCTCTCCTGCTTATTCTGGCGTGGTACCTAGTACTGAAACACTACTACTATTTCTGGCGTCTTAAATTTGTCAAACCAAAACCAACCAGCCTAGCATGTATGTATGTACTGTGGAAATCACATACTACACCAAAGTCACCGGGTTTTGTGGGGTCAATCAAGGAAAAAGGACGGCGAGGTTACAAAAATCAAATTGAAATTGTATAAACTGTGGTTATTGTATCAAAAAAGAATATTCATGTAATGACTGATTGTATGAGCAAGCGGGGTAGGTGTTCCACTTACACACGACACGGGAAAGCATAGTACTACCTACGACTGTGGTGTGGGAGGGAGCATTATATTAGCCATATCTGAGAGATTTACGATAAATAATATCAAACGACAGTTTTGACCAGATTTTCTTCTTCATCATCTTTATAAAGGAAAGAAAAAAAAAAATTTTTAAAATGCAGGGATGACAGCTCAATCGTCAAGGACCCGACTTAAAGAGGACCCACTAACTCTCTTCATGTTTCCACACTCTACACTCTACATAGAAAATTTATTATTTAAAAAAAAAAGAAGAAGAGAGAGAGGCGGAGGAGGACCACGAAAAAAAAGTATCGTCCAGAGTGGAGTTTCTTGTCTTTGCATTGTTAGGAAAATAGAAGTAATATTAACTACAACAACAAAAATGACTTTGACATGAAAATTCACTTTCTTGAGGAAATTTGCTCCCACTATTTCATTACCGGGTTTGCAGCAATTCCCTCTAAGAATAATAAAGTCAACCAGAATTTCCACACAGTAGTATGCAGAAATTCTTCCAAAAACGGTTTAGAGAATATTGTTTTGAACGAAATATAAGAATAGTAAAAAAGAAGTAAAGGTGAGGCCTCTGTTATCTGGACACTATTATTTATAACGTTCAAATATCCCAAAAGAAATGTCATGTCTTTTGGAAACGTATTTTTTCATGAAACGTATTTCCTACAATCCAAATTGAATTGAATAGGTGTGTACTTGACTATAAACCTCTTCCATTTTTCACATCCTTTCAATGTGAGATTCATCACAAACTATAACTATTTCCAACATACGTTACTAATCGTTTTTGCTGAATAGCCAGCCATTGAAACTGGGTAGGCCTCCGGCTTTCTTGCTCTATTTCCTTGGTGGCCACAGAGTTTAGCAGCGTACTCGATCGACTCTTTTCCTTATATTCTTGAACATCTAACTTATGTTCCAAACTCAGCTCCATGAATGGACTTAGAACTTGGCCCTTGTTTATTTATATCTAATAAAATTATGCCAGAATTACTTTTGGTCAATACGAGGCATAGGATCATTGTCGCCGCCGCCAACGAGGGCGAATTTCGCAATGGTAGTCGGCATTAGACATACGTAAGATACATATATATATATATAACTGGAAAGTCACTTTGAAAAAACTACTAGTAGTATAATAATATATGTAATGGGACGACCACAAGTGACAGGCATGCATCGAAGCTTTGTAAAATACGAGTTTAAGACGCTAGGGTCATCTCCTGCAGGCAATGCCCGCTCACAGGCTAGCCTTCCCACTTCTAACGAATACTTTTTCACTTTGATGCGTTATTGCGTTCTCCCCCCCTGCATGGATCACTTTTGGCTTTGATGCTTTTTCATTGCGGTCTCCACTTGCATGGATCAAAACCCGAAAGTGTGTGTGTGTGTATATATATATACATAAAACAACTACAGTTCCACAGCAGCCCCGGGAATTAATCAAAAGCTGCGTCACTGCACACTAGCGTCATTTCCTCCCTCCACTAAGCCAAGAAAAAGAGAGGGAGAAGACGGTTCCGCCTTACATGGCAGCACCAAAACTGTCGAGGGCATCCCTACCCAAATACCAACCATTCAGAGCGCCCTCCCAACCTCATTGGCAGAACGGCTGGATGTGGGGTTGAGAGTTGCATACATGAAGGTCGCAATTGGGGACAAGCTGCGGGTATGCCAACCATAAATTACCTTCACAACTACTTGATCCCCAAAATATATACTCCTTGAAAAATGCCACAAGAGCATCTTCCAGGTATATTGGCAGTCGCCCAAAGGACACGAGCGGGCAATGTCAAATCTATTCACATAAGTTATCCTCCACAATTCAATGGAGGAGGACAATTGTTCTTTTGGTTTGGGGGCTGGGGGGGGTGGTGGTGGGGGGGCTGGAGGAAGATGCATGATCAAGTAAATCCTCGCACAGAGAACTGTTATTTATTTAACACCGGTACATAATTTCAGTTTAAACCAGACATGGAAGCCTGTTCGGTACATAATACAACACACTGACTGAAGCACACTGAAGGACACCATCAACCTCTCCGAGAACAAACATTCCCTATCAACACACTCCCCAGCTGGTAAACCACCAGGAACATTTATGGCCTTCACATTGTTGGTCTTACATTGAGACGAGTAGCTATTTTCTGACCAAGAGATTTGTCAGCCTGCAAGACAATCAAGTACTGAATCAGCAAAACCTACATTTTTTTCCCAAGGTTAGACTACTACAGATGCAAGTTAGATAAAAACAGGGAGGTATGTAGACATGAAAATCAGACCTGAGACCAGTATGAAATCCAAATACTGCGGATCTCATGGGTGACTCGTGCATCAGATAAAGCATCAACCCATCGGCAGATAAATCTCTCTTGCCTGAGGAACACAGATCAATCAGAACTCCAGAAACATGAAACACATACCATCAGTCAAAGAGCCATTAAGCAGTAAGCACCAAGAAATACCTGTCAGGTGCCCAGGATCTGTATCTCTCTCCTGGTTGCTTGAAGTTGTTCTCCTTCTGAATCACACACTGCAATAAACAAAAAAATTAAAAAAAAAATAAATAAGCCACATATTTTAGGGTCACATCATATCATAGTTCACCAATCCAAAGGTCCAGCAGGACCAAAGACAGTTCCAAAATTCAAAGAGAAATTCCAATCCATCAGCTAAGAACAAAGGCACTTGAGGAGAAGGCATGTAGACCTCCAAAGATCCCATGCAAGAAAAGAAACTATAGCAAGCAACATTAGCAGAAAAAGCAATAGCTCAATGGCTGGCATCCATAGTTTGCTCACAGGAAAACAGATAATGTCACGTTCAAGAAAGGGAGTAACTTCTACTCGTTAATGTTCAGTATATCGCTTCAAAGGAGGACAGTTTGCAGCAGAGCAACTAAGGGCCTGTTCTCAAATAATTCCAAATACCTGATTTTAGCTTTTGATTCTTAAGAAGTTAGTTCTCTCTGTTGTCAATTGCCTTTTAAAACCTGCTTTTGGGCTTTTTGGGGCAAAATAGATGAAAATCAGAAGCGGCAAAACAGCTGCTTTTGGTACCAATTCTGCTTCTGAAAACTAGAAGCGATTGAGAACAAACCATAAAATTCAAGACCTTTTTATCACTTTCTTCCTCCTACTCATCTACATGCCCACTCTCCTATTTTAGGAGAGAGGAGGGGAAGGGAGGGGAGAAGCAAAGATTATGTATCGTCTATTCGTCAAATCCCAAGATGAAGTTATTAAGACAACCGATTTCTGCAGATTTGATTAACTGCGTAAAGTTATCAATTTTTTTCCATAGTTCCTTCATCTAGATTCAAAAAAGTTCAATTTTTTCCTACTCATAGAAACTCACCTTGTCACGCTTTCCACTCAGGACAGGAGGGGGGATGGGATGCCTCTCAGCATGACGAACAGGATCGTACCTTGAAGGGAAATAATTGACCTGAAAAAATATTGAACAAAAAAGTTTAGTACAACTAAGCATAAGATTAGCATATTTTAACTCCCATTCACAAAGTCCCTAAGCCAAAAAAAAAAAAAAAAAAAAGCCTGAAGTGATTTTATTGTAAAGCAACCACACAACAAAGTTTGAAAAAAGGAATGGGTACTACTTCTGGCATTTTTTCATTTTTCAAACTGACCTCTATGCCTTGAGTCATGACAATATGTTATAAGATAGCTTTCCACTCAACTCTTATTTACCCACTAATTCTTCATAACCTATTTATTTCACACATAGAATTCCCTTTTTCACAGTACATAAAAATGAAGAACATCGATCTATCTGTCGGTGACTTCTTATCTCCAATCTTGAACATCTACAAGTTTTCATATCAACCACCAAGTTTATATTCACAACCACCTCATGTCACAAAAATGGTATCTAATGAAAAGTTACTTTATACCAGCAACCGGTCATAGATAATTATATTTACTAAATCACATAAAATGTAACCTTAAATGCTGAGTTGAACCAGGAAGCTAACTGGTATAAAGAACAAGCAGGATGTCCTCAAAATGAAGACCAAATTAGAGAACGACGCATAATTTGTGGTTCATTATTACCAAAAGAGGGATCAGTACCTCTTCATCCCGGTGCATGAAGTTCATGAAACCATCATGGTGATTGTTGTGATGAGCACACTTGGGAGCATTTGCTGGAAGCTGCAGATAGTTCGGGCCAAGACGGTGTCGCTGGGTATCAGCATATGAGAATATGCGAGTCTGGAGCAGCTTGTCATCTGAATAATATATTCCAGGTACAATAATAGCAGGGCAAAATGCAAGCTGCTCGTTCTCAGCAAAGAAGTTGTCAATATTCTTGTTCAATACCAACCGGCCCACAGGTTGCAAAGGCAAAATATCTTCAGGCCAGGTCTTGCTTACATCAAGCGGATCAAAATCAAACCGATCTTCATGATCAGGATCCATAATCTGGATAAAAAGTTTCCACTCCGGATAGTTTCCAGCAGCAATTGAGTCATAGAGATCCTGGGTAGCATGGCTATGATTTGATCCTCCAACCTTAATAGCTTCTTCCTCCAACAGGCTCTTCACTCCACAGGTTGGCTTCCAGTGGAACTTCACATAACTAGCTTTTCCAGCCTTGTCGATCAGAGTGTAAGTATTGACGCCAAAGCCTTCCATATGCCTGTAATCTTGTGGAATGCCGACATCATCAAAGAGGAAAGTAAACATATGCAAGCTCTCAGGATGATGGGAGAAAAAATCAAGGATTCTCCAATTCTCCTGGATGTGGGACTTTGGATTCGGTTTCAGAGCATGGACCATATCTGGGAATTTCATTCCATCACGAACAAAAAAGACAGGGAAATTGTTTCCCACCAAATCGAAATTACCCTATCCAGATGCACAAAGCAACCATCAGCAGCTTATCAAGAGTTACCAAGAAATGCAGACCAAGAACTAAATAAAACACCAACCACATAATCCAAGTCCCCTAAGATCATCTATTGTGCCCGGAAAGCTTATGTTCCTAGTTGTGGTGCTTACAAGTTAATTGAATGGATAAGCTGCATCTTGCTGCTAAATCAACATACGCTTTCAGAAGGGGAAGCTCCCAATTTTCAGAATGCCAAAGTGTGCTAAGTGTGGGGTGGAGGGCAACAAAGTTAGGACAACTATTATTTGTGTTTTATTCACATCCATATGTGTTGAATTTGAGAACTTCAATGCCATGGAATACCAAAGGAAGGCTTCACAATGGTTGGCTAAGTGGCAAAAAGTATAAATTGCTAGAATGACACGTTCAATTCAGGAGCTGTACATCATGCAAATTCAGCTCTTCAAAATCCTGTGATTGTCTCTAAGCATAGCTCGTTTCCATTACTTTCCAGATATGCGACAAAGAGGCTTGACATGTTAACTAAACAACACATGTCAGTGGCTTTCTGCTGATTTAATTCTTAATATGTGCGCAGCATATGAATCCATCTAGTTGACTGACGGATTAGCAGAACTATTTTCTGAAGGAAAACAACAGAACTTACCTCCCTAGTGTAAAATTTCACAGCAAAACCTCGGGGGTCCCTGAGGGTTTCAGGACTTCCACGCTCATGAATAACAGTTGAGAAACGGACAATGACAGGTGTCTGAACTCCTGGAGCACGAAGAAAATCAGCACAAGTGAGATTAGAAATGTCATGAGTGACCTCAAAGAAGCCCTTGGCACTGGCTCCCCTTGCATGAACTACACGCTCCGGAATCCGTTCACGGTCGAAATTTGCAAGTTTCTCCACCAAATGATAATCCTCGAGAAGAACCGGACCTGGCACATGAAGAAGACGAAAAGCTAAATACTTGTAATCACAAAATGCCATATTAAAATAAAGGGATAATTTCAGAAACCTCCCTGAGGTTTCTGACAATTTTACTGAACTCCCTTGAGGTTTAAAAAATTACATATACCTTCCTTATCATTTAAAATGACAATTTTACTCTTAAATATTTTAATGAAATCCCCTTATTTGGTATGCTTAATGCTTAAAATTATTTTTTCATTCTTTTCCTTCTTATTCCTTTTTTTAAGTTTTCGCTAATAAAACTATAGAACTACCACTATTGCCTCTAGTTTCTATTATAACCAAATGTCGAACTAGTGATATTTTTTGACGAGTTAATTTTATATGCTATCCAATGTTTTTGTTAATCTTTGTTTTCTATTTTTTGGTATTAAAATTAACAATAAATCAAAAAGAAATGGCCCAAAAGCACTATTAAATTATGATAATTTCACTACTCCAAAAATTCATAAATTATAAATTAATTATTTCAACATTTTCTTTTCTATCTTATAAATCTTAATCTACAATAAAATACCATCAAAAGTATCATATCATAGTAATAAAATTATTATTATAGTTGTTTATAGTAAATATGGACATGAAAAATTTGGCACCTTTTCCTTATAATTATACTAAATAATCTTATAATTATATAGGGAAATAAATTAAAAATCATTAAACAAGGGCATTTTTGGGTATTCATTTAAAAAACTGACCAAGTCAATATTATTTTAAGGTTTTGTTACTAAAACTATCAAATCAAGGGAGGTAAGTGTAATTTTCCAAACCATAGGGGAGTTCAGTGAAATTGTCAAAAACCTCGGGGGAGGTTTCTGAAATTATCCCTAAAATAAACCAGGTGGTTGTCACAATAAGGTTTCAATATCAGAATATTAAAATTAAAAACTAATTGTATGTCTACATTCAGGACTTCTTAACGTATGTATTTCATTAAATAACAGGAACTTTCTGATAAAGACCTCATGGCATTTAGGATATAGAGGAAACAAATAGATATAGGTAAAACCAAAATGAGTTTTGTGAATTTTGTATTCTTCAAGCTACTGCATCTAATGAGTAAGAAATAACAGCAAGTCATAACACATGATTCAATCCCAAAATAAACCAAATAATGACATTTCTAACAATAAGAGATTCAATGCGAAACGGGGGATAAAATTGCATAAACAATAAGAATCTTTAGATCGTAGAAAAGAAAGGAAAGAATACAGTAAAAGCACCTCTGGTTCCAACGGTGAGAGAGGAGTTATTGTTCCAGACGGGGGCACCAGAATTGGTTGTCCAGAAGGGAGAATTGAAAGCACTCGATGGCCGATACTACACAAATCACAAAGGACCAAATACAAACTCTCCAATCATTAGAAATAACTAAAACACGCTAAACCTCAGCGTTACTATAAAAGATAGGAAGTTTGGAATTTTCACCGAAAAAAAAAATTGAGATTTTCATTTTATCTAATCGAGTGAGAGCTAAGCATAAAAAAGTTAAAATGGAAGCTAAGAATTACGAAATTTTTTCTCAGAATCGATTGCTGGCGAAAGAAAAAAAAATGAGTTGCTCAGAAATCCGTGATGGCCATGGAAAGCGGCAAAATTAGACCTCGAGTTCGACTTCAAAAATGAACGAATTCAACATCAGCTCGTCCAAATTGCATGAGCGGAAGGTGCAGATATATTACCTTGCATGGATCCATTGCTACAGCCAGCAAGGGGGGGGGGGGGGGGAAGGGGACGGGGCGGTGGGTGGCGATAGATTTTTGGCTGGGGATAAAGCAAGTCGGGAAGGGGGATGGCAATCACCGTCTTTCAACAAAAACAAAAGACCCACCTATTTATTTATAAAATTAGGAGTGGGTCCCGTCCCGAGGCTCGCATTTCTAGCTTATCCACTACCTAGTACCCAGTGCCCAATTCAAGAGCCAATCCTTTTTTTTTTTTTTCCTAATTGCTTCAACAAAGTGAGAAAAAAAAAAAAATCATTCGTAAGTGAATTTTTCGGGTCAGGATATAATCGCCAATTTAAACTTTCCCCATCCTGATCCTATTGTCCAAATTCCTAGTTTTTATTTGGATTATTTTATCGGATTCCTTCAAGCTATCCTTCGTATATTTAAATTTCATCCAATCTATCATCTAATCCGTCGCGTGTGTCTGTATATGTATATATATTGATACGCTAGGGTCCATTACGAGTTTAAGACGGTAGGGTCATCCACTGCAGACAATGCCCGCTCACAAGCTAGCCTTCCCAGTTCAAACGAATACTTTTTCACTTTGATGCGTTATTGCATGACATGGATCACAACCAAGTCTGCCCTTTCCCACCCGAAAGTATATATATATATATGTGGATACATAAAACAACCACGGCAGCCCCGCGAATTAATCAAAAGCTGCGTCACTGCACACTAGCGTCATTTCCTCCCTCCACTAAGCCAAGAAAAAGAGAGGGAGAAGACGGTTCCGCCGTACATGGCGGCACCAAAACTGTCGAGGGCATCCCTACCCAAACACCAACCATTCAGAGCGGCGCCCTCCCAACCTCATTGGCAGAACGGCTGGATGTGGGGTTGAGAGTTGCATACATGAAGGTCGCAATTGGGGAAAAGCTGCGGGTGTGCCAACCATAAATTACCTTCACACATACTTGATCCCCAAAATATATACACCCTGAAAAATGCCACAAGAGCACCTTCCAGGTATATTGGCAGTCGCCCAAAGGACACGAGTGGGCAATGTCAAATCTATTCACAGAAGTTATCCTCCACAATTCAATGGAGAAGGAAAATTGTTTTTTTGGGTTGGCGGTTTTTTGGAGAGGTGAGGGGGGGCGGGTTGGAGGAAGATGCATGATCAAGTAAATCCTCGCACAGAGAACTGTTATTTATTTAACACCGGGACATAATTTCAGTTTAAACCAGGCATGGAAGCCTGTTCGGTACATAATACAACACACTGACTGAAGCATACTGAAGGACACCATCAACTTCTCCGAGAACAAACACTCCCTAGCCCGTAAGCCACCAGGAACATTTATGGCCTTCACATTGTTGGCCTTACATTGAGACGAGTAGCTATTTTCTGACCAAGAGATTTGTCAGCCTGCAAGACAATCAAGTACTGAATCAGCAAAACCTACATTTTTTTCCCAAGGTTAGACTACTACAGATGCAAGTTAGAAAAAAACAGGGAGGTATGTAGACATGAAAATTAGACCTGAGACCAGTATGAAATCCAGATACTGCGGATCTCATGGGTGACTCGTGCATCAGATAAAATATCAACCCATCGGCAGATAAATCTCTCTTGCCTGAGGAACACGGATCAATCAGAACTCCAGAAAAATGAAACGCATACCATCAGTCAAAGAGCCATTAAGCAGTAAGCACCAAGAAATACCTGTCAGGTGCCCAGGATCGGTATCTCTCTCCCGGTTGCTTGAAGTTGTTCTCCTTCGGAATAACACACTGCCAAAAAAAAAAAACCACAAATTTTAGGGTCACATCATTATCATATTTCACCAATCCAAAGGTCCAGCAGGACCAAAGACAATTCCAAAATTCAAAGAGAAATTCCAATCCATCAGCTAAGAACAAAGGCACTTGAGGAGAAGGCATGTAGACCTCCAAAGATCCCATGCAAGAAAAGAAACTATAGCAAGTACCATTAGCAGAAAAAGCAATAGCTCAATGGCTGGCATCCATAGTTTGCTCACAGGAAAACAGATAATGTCATGTTCAAGAAAGGGAGTAAGTTCTACTCGTTAATGTTCAGTATATCGCTTCAAAGGAGGACAGTTTGCAGCAGAGCAACTAAGGGCCTATTCTCAAATAATTCCAAATACCTGATTTTAGCTTTTGATTCTTAAGAATTTAGTTTCTCTCTGTTGTCAATTGCCTTTTAAAACCTGCTTTTGGCTTTTTTGGAGCAAAATAGATGAAAATCAGAAGCGGCAAAACAGCTGCTTTTGGTACCAATTCTGCCAATTCTGAAAACTAGAAGCGATTGAGAACAAACCACAAAATTCAAGACCTATTTATCACTTTCTTCCTCCTACTCATCTACATGCACTCTCTCCTATTTTAGGAGAGAGGAGGGGGAGGGAGGGGAGAAGCAAAGATTATGTATCATATATTCTTCAAATCCCAAGATGAAGTTATTAAGAGAACCGATTTTCCCAGATTTGATTAACTGCATAAAGGTATCAATTTTTTTTCCATAGTTCCTTTATCTAGATTCAAACAACAGCAAGAGCCTGAAAGTAAGCAAATCTACTCATAGAAACTCACCCTGTCACGCTTTCCTCTCAGGACAGTAGAGGGGATGGGATGCCTCGCAGCATGACGAACAGGATCGAACCTTGAAGGGAAATAATCGACCTGAAAAAACATTGAACAAAAAAGTTTAGTACAACTAAGCATAAGATAAGCCCATTTTAACTCCCATTCACAAAGTCCCTAAGCCAAAAAAAAAAAAACTGAAGTGATTTTATTGTAAAGCAACTACACAACAAAGTTGGAAAAACAGAATGGGTACTACTTCTGGCATTTTTTCATTTTTCAAACTGTCCTCTATGCCTTGAGTCATGACCAATATGTTATAAGATAGCTTTCCACTCAACTCTTATTTACCCACTAATTCTTCATAACCTATTTATTTCACACATAGAATTTCCATTTTCACAGTACATAAAAATGAAGAACATCGATCTATCTGTCGGTGACTTCTTATCTCCAATCTTGAACATCTACAAGTTTTCATATCAACCACCAAGTTTATATTCACAACCACCTCATGTCACAAAAATGGTATCTAATGAAAAGTTACTTTATACCAGCAACCAGTCATAGATAATTATATTTACTAAATCACATAAAATGTAACCTTAAATGCTGAGTTTAACCAGGAAACTAACTGGTATAAAGAACAAGCAGGATGTCCTCAAAATGAAGACCAAATTAGAGAACGAGGCATAATTTGCGGTTCATTATTACCAAAAGAGGGATCAGTACCTCTTCATCCCGGTGCATGAAGTTCATGAAACCATCATAGTGATTGTTGTGATGAGCACACTTGGGAGCATTTACTGGAAGCTGCATATAGTTTGGGCCAAGACGGTGTCGCTGGGTATCACCATATGCGAATATACGAGTCTGGAGCAGCTTGTCCTCTGTATAATATATCCCAGGTACAACAAAGGCAGGGTTAAATGCAAGCTGCTCGGTCTCAGCAAAGTAGTTGTCAATATTCTTGTTCAATACCAACCGGCCCACAGGTTGCAAAGGCAAAATATCTTCAGGCCAGATCTTGCTTACATCAAGCGGATCAAAATCAAACCGATCTTCATGATCAGGATCCATAATCTGGATAAAAAGTCTCCACTCCGGATAGTTTCCAGCAGCAATTGAGTCATAGAGATCCTGGGTAGCATGGCTATGATTTGATCCTCCAACCTTAATAGCTTCTTCCTCCAACAGGTTCTTCACTCCACAGGTTGGCTTCCAGTGGAACTTCACATAATGAGCTTTTCCAGCCTTGTCGATCAGAGTGTAAGCATGGACGCCAAAGCCTTCCATATGCCTGTAATCTTGTGGAATGCCGACATCATCTAAGAAGAAAGCAAACGTAAGCAAGCTCTCAGGATGATAGGAGAAGAAATCAAGGATTCTCCAATACTCCTGGATGTGGGTCTTTGGATTTGGTTTCAGAGCATGGATCGAATCTGGGAATTTCATTGCATCACGAACAAAAAAGACGGGGGTATTGTTTCCCACCAAATCGAAATTACCCTATCCAGATGCACAAAGCAACCATCAGCAGCTTATCAAGAGTGTCCAAGAAAATGCAGACCAAGAACTACATAAAACACCAACCACATAATCCAAGTCCCCTGAGATCATCTATTGTGCCCGGAAAGCTTATGTCCCTAGTTGTGGTGCTTACAAGTTAATTGAATGGATAAGCTGCATCTTGCTACTAAATCAACATACGCTTTCAGAAGGGGAAGCTCCCAATTTTTACAACGCCAAAGTGTGCTATGTGTGTGGTGGAGGGCAACAAAGTTAGGACAACTATTAGTCGTGTTTTATTCACATCCATATGTGTTGAATTTGAGAACTTCAATGCCATGGAATACCAAAGGAAGGCTTCACAATGGTTGGCTAATTGGCAAAAATTATAAATTGCTAGAATGACACGTCCAATTGAGCAGCTGTACATCATGCAAATTCAGCTCTTCAAAATTCTGTGATTGTCTCTAAGAACAACTCGTATCCATTACTTTCCAGATATGAGACAAAGAGGCTTGACATGTTAACTAAACAACACATGTCAGTGGCTTTCTGCTGATTTAATTCTTAATATGTGCGCAGCATATGAATCCATCTAGTTGACTGACGGATTAGCAGAACTATTTTCTGAAGGAAAACAACAGAACTTACCTCCCTAGTGTAAAATTTCACAGCAAAACCTCGGATGTCCCTGAGGGTTTCAGGACTTCCACGCTCATGAACAACAGTTGAGAAACGGACAATGACAGGTGTCTGAACTCCTGGAGCACGAAGAAAATCAGCACAAGTGAGATTAGAAATGTCATGAGTGACCTCAAAGAAGCCCTTGGCACTGGCTCCCCTGGCATGAACGACACGCTCCGGAATCCGTTCACGGTCGAAATTTGCAAGTTTCTCCACCAAATGATAATCCTCGAGAAGAACCGGACCTGGCACATGAAGAAGACGAAAAGCTAAATACTTGTAATCACAAAATGTCATATTAAAATAAACCAGGTGGTCGTCACAATAAAGTTTCAATATCAGAATATTAAAAGTAAAAACTAATTGTATGTCTACATTCAGGACTTCTTAACGTATTTATTTTATTAAAAAACCGGAACTTTCTGATAAAGATCTCATGGCATTTAGAATATAGAGGAAACAAATAGATATAGGTAAAACCAAAATGAGTTTTGTGAATTTTGTATTTTTCAAGCTGCTGCATCTAATGAGTAAGAAATAACAGCAAGTCATAACACATGATTCAATCCCAAAATAAACCAAATAATGACATTTCTAACAAACGGGGGATAAAGTTGCATAAACAATAAGAATCTTAGATCATAGAAAAGAAAGGAAAGAAAACAGTAAAAGCACCTCTGGTTCCAACGGTGAGAGAGGAGTTATTGTCCCAGACAGGGGCACCTGAACTGGTTGTCCAGAAGGGAGAATTGAAAGCACTCGATGGCCGATGCTACACAAATCACATACATTAGAATTAACTAAAACACGTTAAACCTCAGCGTTACTATAAAAGATATGAACTTTGGACTTTTCACAGGAAAAAAAAATTGATATTTTCATTTTATCTAATCGAGTGAGAGCTAAGCATAAAAAAGTAAAAATGGAAGCTAAGAATTACGAATTTTTTTCTCAGAATCGATTACTGGCGAAAGAAAAAAAAATGAGCTGCTCAGAAATCCGTGATGGCCATGGAAAGCAGCAAAAATAGACCTCGACTTCGACTTCAAAAATGAACGACTTCACTATCAGCTCGTCCAAATTACATGAGCAGAAGGTGCAGAAATATTACCTTGTATGGATCCATTGCTATAGCCAGAGAAGGCGGGGGGCAGTGGGTGGAGATAGATTTTTGGCTGGGGAAAAAGAAAGGCGGGAAGGGGGATAGATGGGTGAAGATGATCGTGTGGCAATCACGGTCTTTCAACAAAACCAAAAGACCCGCCTATTTATTTACAAAAGTCCCGAGGCTCGCATTTCTGTCAGATCCACTACCCGGTACCCCACTGCCCATTCCAAGAGCCAATCCTTTTTTTTCTTTTTTATTGCTTCTACAAAGTGAAAAAAAAAAAAAATTTCATTCGTAAGTGAATTTCTCGGGTCAAGATACAATCGCCAATTTAAACTTTCCCCATCATGACCCTATTGTCCAAATTCCTAGTTTTTATTTGGATATTTTTATAGGGTTCCCTCGAGCACTCATTCATATATTTAAATTTCATCTAATCTATCATATATATATATATATATATATATATATTGATAATTATTATCTTGTCTTTCATATATGCACTTCCCCTAAAGTATATCTCAAGCCCTGTTTATTTTAGGTAGTTCAATTTCGTATCTATATCAATTCTATTTTGAAACAAGAAATTTACAAGAATCTATATCAATGTGTTTCCCGAATTATTCTTGCGATATGAGAGAGACAAAAGGTAATATTAATAGTCTTATCTTTCATTTGATATACTACTTAAGTTCTGTTCCTTTTTCTACAAATTCACAAACGAACATAAGTATTTTATGATCGTGGCAATGTATTATATCTAATATTCCACTATGATTTTAAATTGAAAACCAAAAGTAGTTCAATGTCTTTAAAGGCAATCTGATAATTGGGGAAGGAAATTACATATTTATTATTAAATGATTTTGCTTTTATTCATAATATGATACATAAATCTCATTGAAAACCTACTTGATATTGATAATAAGTTCCTCACATAACCCACTTGTCCTCATCTAACTTGCTAAAACTTAATTAAATGCCTTGACAATCTCAAAGAAAGCTCTTTGCATGCATTTGCATATTTGCTTGATGTCTCGAATTAGATAGGGTACTTATCGATGAATTTGTCCAAAATACGCTCATCAACATTGGTAATAAAAACTGTTACGCGAATACACAGTTTTAAGACACTTTCTCTAATATAATTTTGAAAAAATCGTTCAAAATATTCTTCATATTCAATCAAATAAAATTTTCCGTCGTTTTATATTTAAAATATTAACTTTATGTCCTATTATAAATTTAACTGAGTAGAATGTGATCTCAAAAACTGGCTAAATAAACTCATCATTCAACCTTTTTATCGTTTCTTTTGATACATAATCAAAATACCACGATATCTCGGCTGCATTATATTATCACGACATCTCGGCTGCATTATTTCATTCAATTTATAAAAGGGGTCTTTGGGTAAACCTGATCTACGGACCCACCAGTAAACCGAGTGATCCAAAGTATGTCATCAATTGCATTAGGTTCTTGTTCCTTGAAGCCATCTTATCCTCTCCCCAGCCTCTTACCATTTCTTCCACCACCATCCGAATCTCCTCCTCCCCTTTTATCTCATCAAAACCAAGATCAAGTGGAGCGATATTTAATCACGTTACCCTAAGAATTCCACAACCCTTTTGTGTTTCAACTCCAAAAATTTACAAAAAAAAAAAGAGAAAATGTCTCCGGATTTTTTTTTTATGAACCCACTAGTTAAATTCATAATCACGTAATCATAAATAAGCATCATCATATGGTGGGCTATGGACTTGTGGGTGAGAATGGATTAGTGCCAAGGAGGCTTGATGGTAAGCTCAAAATAAACAAATTGTTGGCCGTTGCTCAGGATCCATGGATGTGATGGGGGAAGGGCAGCAAAACAATCAAAATAGTCACGGAGATAGCGCATCAAACGAATCGGGTTTGTTTGGATAGTGTATTATTTGAAATATTATTTGGAATAATTACTGTAATATTTTTTGTGATGTAATGTATGTGAGATAAAAAGGTGATTGATAATATAAAAAGGTGAATTGAAAAATGTGTCTATAATGCAAGCGAAATATTATTTGAGATAATTGAGATATCCAAACAAACCTTTGCTTTTGCTGGTCAGAACCTTCTTTTCTCTTGCGAATATTATGGCATCATCTGCCTGGATCTTTTCATGGGAGCATAGTAGTAGATACCTACCGGTGATGGAAAAGGACAAGGGAAAGGCGCGACCTGCTACAAATGAGAGAGAACTCTGAACTGAAAATTTTCACTCCACTTCAATGACGTGGCTTATTTTCTACCTCTCGGTCTATGGATGGGTCCGTAGACCGAGTCTACCCAAGTTTTTGCCCTCTACGCGAAATCCATTACACAGTTCAACTTGGTATGAATTTGTCTGCTGATTGAAAAGACATGTAGCTTATCCACAGATCCATCATAATATCGTGGTTCCTTATCCAGAGATCCATTACAACCAATCCCTGCAACGATGGCCCGGACCGTTGCTATTGCGGTCAAGACACGCCTTGAATTATGTGCTCCCAACAAAAGAGCGTGGCCCGGCTCTGAAATTGTCCCGTGAGAGGTGATTGAAACGCAATGGTGGCAGAATAATGTCGTAGGTTAAGTTGTCATATCAGTCCGGAGCTTAGCCAGAGATGCATTACAACGACTCCCTGAACCTTCGCGATCACGACACGTCATACCAAGTACCTTGAATTGTCTGCTCCCCTGCTAAACGGCTACGATCTGGAGAACTGTTTTTGGGACGTAGTGCGGATTCAATTCGATCCAGTGTGAACGCAGTGGTCTTCCGGAATATGCCGTTGATGACTAAAGCATAATAAAGATTTGCATGGGGCCGGCGGCTGCGTTATTATGGAATGCGTTTAAATTATAAATTATTTTAAATAATATTTTACTGAATTTTTTTATTTCAAATCTTCCTAATCCAAACACGTGTTTGAATTATGTGTTATTTCACTTTATTTACACACACTGATTTGCTTGCATCATTAACATATTTTCCAATAACCTTTTTATCTCACATACATCATATTAAAAAAGTACTATAATATTTTTTCACAAAATTATCTTAAATAATTTATAATCCAAACACACTCATTATTATTTTTATCAATCGATGATTTCTTTCTACATTACTCCTACTTTTCCTCCCATGCTAATTTAATTTATTTAAGGAAGGGCTTAACTAGATTAGAAAGAACCAACAGAGATTGAATCACCAGTGAATGTGTTTAAATAGAGTATTATTTAAAATAATTATTATAGCATTTTTTATGATATGATATATATGAGATAAAAAAATAATTGAAAATATAAAAAGATGGATTAAAAAATGTATTTATGATACAAACAATATATTACGTGTAATAATTCTATAATCCAAACAAACTCAGCTGTTGGACCAAACGAGACGGATGCACCACCACACACACACACGTTTAGATTTGAAAAAATCACATAATCATACAGCTCCTAAAACTAGCAATAGCATAATTATATAGCTCCTAAAACTTTTAACATGACAACCGCCGGAAAGGAGGACACATAGACGTTATAGTTACCACCAAACAAGAGAAATTGAAGAAAAAGCTGGACTTGAAGACCTAGGCAAACAGTCGAACACCATTAGCTTCTAATATTTTGGTGACCATGCGTTTCAAACATGATAAATTAGTCAGGCAAACAACACAAAGGAATAGAAGAAAAGGGAAGAAGCATAATTGATCTGAGAAGGTAAATCAGCTAATTGCTAAATCAAACTTATTTCCCAACATAATTAGGCGTTGCTGAAATGCACTATGCCACCAACCAATCCAGACATTTTCTCTGGATGGACTTCTCATAGTCAGTTGAATAGGCTGAACCCGGAGGTCTTGGAGTAATATGCATGTTTGAAGTATCCAGGACTACGGAGCCACTGCTAGATCCTTGATCCTTGATGAAGTACCCCTAAAAAAAAAAGGCCTGAAGACCCTCGTTACCTTGCGAAAAATTGTATATAAGCGCTGCAAGTTTCATTTTCTGGGATATAGCTGAGTATTTTGCAATGAATTACTGGTGAGGGTAGACGTAGCTTGCAAAGAACTATCAGTGAGGGTTGATTTACCCAGGACGTTCAGGGCCTTCATCCGATGCATTTCTTTTCCTGCAAATGCAATGAGACACAAGGAAAATCAAATGGAGAAGCAACACCCACAAAGTCTAGAGAGAGAGAAAAAAATTACTCTTGCTTAAAAAGTTTCTAAATCTACAGTATGCCAGATTGCCAGCAGAATTTCTCTTTGAGCCTAAGCAGATAGTTGAATGGTATATGATCCAAGAAAGATCATCCACGACATTGTCATCCGATGTACGAAATAAAGCCTACTATATTTTTAACACCAACAACATTGATAAGAGCAAAACTATTCAGGGGTATCAAGGATCCCATTAAGCACGCTAGGAAAAACATCTGCCCTCTCATATGTAAAGTCACGACCAACAACATTGATAAGAGCAAACCTATTCAGGGATATCAAGGACCCCATTAAGAATGCTAGGAAAAACATCTGCCCTCTCATATGTAAGGTCAAGAGTCAAGACAGTGGAATATTAAATCAAATAAATTAAAGCCCTGCAGTTGTCAATCAATAGATTTACTAGTATCTTACAGCTGAATAAGTGAGAGAGTATAAAAGAGACCTCAAAATAATCAACCTCCACCCCGCTGGAATGATTACAAGTGCTAGCATTGCACAAACTCAAAAGAAAATATTCTACCCCTATTCTTCACGCTACTTCTAGAAGAAGCAACTAAAAACTGAGAGCAAGAGAAACTGTTGCAGAGCAACTAACAAAAGATTCGCAGAAGATACAATTACACAAGTAAATTAGCTTCCTAGTAGCAACATCTTCAGATAGCTTAGTTTAAACAAGTCCATAATCTGAAGAATTAAAATAAGATTCAATGAAACATGCTGGGCTTAGCACTGTCAAAACAACGCTGTTGCAAAATTCTTGGTTGTTAAGAAGGAAAATCTGCAAGAAATTTTACTTGGCCAGGGTACTTGTATTGCATAACTATACTATCTATATCCTTTGAAAAAAAATTACCTAAAGCCCATACCACAGTTACAAAAGATATATAGACAAGTCAGTATTTTAGAATACAAATGCACTAATATCCTTTACCCTAATAGACGGCAGAAGCTGTAACTCTCCAATCGTCATCAAATTCTCTCTATCTCTCTCTCTGCCCCCAACTCACATGCGAGCAAGCACGCACGCACACACACACACAAAAGGCATTCAAGGGATGCGCTTTATCTGATATATATGTACCAGAGCTATCTGTGTCTTGTTGAAATCGTTCTAAATTTTTTATCCTAGAAGAACCAACATTCGGAAGTTAGTAATCATTTATTACTGGTGAAAAAGAACATCTATACCTTCCTCCATTGCTAATTGAATTGCTCTTGCCTCCAACTCAAAGGCATGTCTACTAAGCTCAGCTGGGGATAGATATCGGAGCACTGATAGAATCAAATCAAGCAGCCATTGGAGTTGACTATTTAAAGAATAGGAAAAATATGCATGAGGAAATAGGATTCCTGAAACCCATGGACTTACCCTGGATGTAATCCCGACAGTTTGACTCATCACATTCTTTCAAAAAATTTTGCAGGCGGACATACCGTTCTGTTGTTTGCTGATCACGACTACCCTTATAGTCAACAGAATTAGGACATTCCAATGTGACCCTAAGAGAATCAGACTGTGTAGATTGCATACCAGTGGCATACTTCCCCAGAAAATTTGGAGCTGACAATCCCCCAAACGAACTATTCGTGGGTGGAATATTATTCTGTGGAACTGCAGGAACAGAATAATTGTTGCTTGCCCTCAAATGAGTTTGTTTTTGAGGAGTTTCTTGCTGCAATTGGTGCACTTGCCTGGACTGCGGAGAATCAGCAACCTTAGTTGTGTTGCTTTGAACTCTTCCCCTGCCTAGTTCTAACTCAAATCTTCGACGTGCATTCATGATATGCTCATTTGCACAAGAATTGGTTAAGGCAGGATAGAAAGCAGAACCCGAAGGGCGCTCTGGTGTAAGCCTCTTATTTCCACAAACTCTAACTGCATCTGTATTGGCTCCTGAAGCAAGAAAGCTTGAATTCTCTCGATGGTTCTGTGACAAGCCACTGGCTTGATTTTGCACATCCCTCAGTGCTGTCTTTTTTGTTTCACAAGGTGGCTGTTTATTGTGAGAAGAAAAGCCAAGACCACCACCATCCTGCTTAAGAGCAGGAATTGCAACTCCACCGTTAACCACTCCATTGCTACTAGTCTCAGTATTAATCATTTGTAGAATCATCAACACATACAGTTTGACTTTCACAAGAGGCCTGAGCAGAAAATGAAAGGTTAAATGATATACTAAGCTTTTCTAATTTAACCTCATTAGTATCTCTAAGTCTGCTCCAGCACAAATAAGGATTGTATAACATAAAAGACCATAGAATTAGGACATCTAGAGCATAACAATTTTAAACAAGTAAATCATTCTTTTTGCCAAACAGCAACTGACTGATGAAAAAGAGTCAAATAACTAACTGCATTTCTATCCTATTGACTTCCGATATAAAGAGACTTTGCAATCTCCTTACTGAAGTTATAGTAGGGAAAAACCATCAGTCAGTCTAGACCCCATTCGAGTCGATATCAATTCTAGCGGTATCACACTGAACAAAGCCTAATTTCCATGGTATTACGACAAATTTACTTTGAAATCACACAAAGGATTAATTTAATCACAAACAAAATAATTAAACCCAATTTGACTGACAATACAAGAAAGATGCAGCAGACTAAGGAACCACGCAATGAAACTAACATTTGACACTAGGAAAAAAAAATTAAAGCAAATTAACTGCGTAAAACCCTCTCAAGTCCATAAATGCAGTGTGTGAAAAGAAGAATCTAAAAATCCAAAAATTTCAGTCAAAGCCCAGATGGGCCAGCAATTACACTCCTGAATTCTAACCAAGAAAACACTTTTCAACATTTAACAACATAAATTCATAATCAAAGAGCATTTCAAACAAAATTTACAGGTAATGAGTAAGAGAGACACGCAAGACTGTACAAACACACACACTTGTACAGCTTTACATCAGTAAGAGAAGTGTCAAAAAAGGTAAAGAGAAAGAGAGCGGGGGCTTACGGCTTTATCAATTGGGGGAGGGGCTCTAAGGATAGATCCGAAAAGAGATGGAAGAAAGTGAGGACAGAGACGGCGCCACTGAGATGAAAGAGGAGGTTTCAAAAGAGAGAGCTTTGCCTCCAAAGAGCACCCAATTCCAGGTCTTTATTATAACTGCTGCTGCTCCACTTCTTAAATCAAGTATTAGCATATTAGCATTATATAGTAACTAGTGTTGGAGGCACAACCATTAATAAAAGAAATTTGTGCCAAAAATTTTTTTAGTATATTTGAAATCATTTTCAAGATAATTAGTTTTATGGTCTAATAGTAAATATTTAGAAAGTTCACTAAAGTAAAATATATGAATAATAATTATTTAGTCGTAATTCATAATCAATCATAATTGATAGTTGCTAATAAAATTAAGGTTAACTGAATGTGTTGAAAAAACAAAATGATAAGAAATACATATTAGTTGAAAGAAGGACATATGGGAAATTGGAAAAAGAAAGTTATCAAGGGTAGTTTAGAAAAACATAACGTAATACAAAAATGTTTACAATAATCCCTCCCTCTCCTAGTATAAATATTAATAGGTGCTGCACACACTATGTGTGTACATATCTTAGAAAAAAAATTAAATAATAAAAAAGAGATAGAATAAAAAATTCGTTAGAGAGATATACTACTATAATGTTTATACCCTGTTTGATAACCTAATTCAACATTTAAATTTAATGGATTCGGATCTTAACATGTTTAGACGTGTTTAATAATAAAAAATTAAACATCTGAATTAATTAAATGGCACTAAATTTTTTAGCCAAAACTTACTCCAAAAAATAAGTGATAAGCTATTAACTTATCACTAAATGTGATATATACTCAAATTTATTATATTTAGGGTAAAATACAAAAAAGCCCTCCGTGGTAAACCTAATACACAGAAAAGTCCCCCTTGTAGTTTCAAAATATACAACACGATACCCCGTACTTTGAACTAAATTGTAAATGTGATAGAATCCGTTAAACTTAACGAAAATGACTTATTGGAATCTAAAAAAAAAATTTTATATATAGTTTTTAACAAATATACCTGTTCTACCTCTTAACTCTCAATTCTCTCTATTTAGAAAATAAAACAAATGATTTTTTAGAACTGTCTTTTGCTTAATTATATCAGGGCATTTTTGTCATTTCGTCCATTTCCGTTAAGTTTAACGAATTCTGCCACATTTACAATTTAGTTCAAAGTACGGGGTGTCATGTTGTATATTTTGAAATCACGATGGGCTTTTTTGTATATTAAGTTTACCACATGGGGATTTTTTGTTTTTTACTCTTAGATTTAATACTTAACAATTCAATAATTTAATGAATCCAAATTTCAAATTTCAACTTTCAAACTCCAGTTTTATCAAACGCATCCTTACTTTACTTTCTTTAATCAGGGTAGTTGTTTAGAACATGTAAATCACACCTAGCTTTGGCGTTTTACCTTTTGATCTTATATAAATTACACTGCCTTATTTTATCAAATTCAAGGTTCAAATTTTGGATATAACAATTTATGGTGGAAAAGTTACGAGGATGAGAGGGAGAGTTAAAAAAAAAAGATATTACATTGCAAAAAATGCTAACCTTTTTATCATTTATAAATTATATATCGCATTACAAAAAAAATGTTGCGGCAAATATTATAACAAAAATTTCAAATAATCTTTTATTCAATCACACTCATGTCAATTCATATTCACATTTATTACACCTTATGCATTTACATATCTTTACGAATCAACTTCATTTTTACAAAAATGTAGCAATTGAGGACACTCCTAATAAGGTCTTATTGGGCGTGTGTTAGCCAACCCCATTTATTATACGAAACAAATGTCATGAGTTGTCT
Source organism: Coffea arabica (assembly GCF_036785885.1). NCBI lineage: Eukaryota > Viridiplantae > Streptophyta > Magnoliopsida > Gentianales > Rubiaceae > Coffea > Coffea arabica. Next base: position 1,998,066 of record NC_092329.1, read on the forward strand.
CTCACTTTCTCCAAAGAAGATAATCAACAAAGAATTATTAGATGTCTAAATCTTCAAATCCCTGTTTTATAAAGATTTATCTAATTATCCATATTTACTAAGCGTAGTCATTATTCAATCATCAATTGTCTCAAAATCCCATATTAGTTTTACCAATGTCATAAATTTTGAATTTAGCTGGTATAGAAATGAAGTGAGGCGGCCCGGATGGCTTTGAATTTATCGATAACATATACACAAACGAAGTCAGTCACTAATAAGATGTTTTTCCCCCTTCCAAAAAAAAGAAAAGAAAAGAAAAGAAGTACTTCCTTTATTTATTTTAAGTTGATAAATCACAAAATTGTCGTATTAAACTCTTTCCTCCAGTGGTACACTACAATACAATATAGCATCCTTAATCCTTAATAGGATCCATTCCTTTTTTTTTATCAATTAATAATTTCGACATTACTTCTATTCCTACTTTAAACTAGTTGAAGGACTGCCCAACTGAATCAAGGGCACCAACGAGAATTAAACTACAATTCGACTAAACGAGTAAACTACAGACTCGTTTGGATTTGAAGAAATCACATGCCAGTAGCAAGTGATGGGAGGTCAGGGCGGCAAAGGTCAAATCCTTTGATCTCCCACCTTACAAAGAATTGTTTGGATTGCAATTTTTCTTTGAATTGTTTGAATTGTTACGTTTTCCGTGAACACAATTTTCAATTACATTTTTACCTTATATATATGAAATCACTACAGTAATTTTTCTACCAAAAATCTAGAAAAATGCAATCTAAACAAGCCTAGGCTGTTGGTTCTTAATTTAATCCATATGTCCAAAAATCATGCTAACAAATTCGGTTTGACAATGTGAGTTTTTGCTAAGTTTGTCTTCTACCAATTTTTTAAAATAAATTTAACTACAATAATCTCAAAAAAAAATTTAAAAATTTTAAATTACACACTTCAAAATACTCAAAATACATAAAAAAAAGTTTTCCTTTCTCCTTTCTTCTTCCACCTCAACCTATCACCACCTCCACCGCCGACCAAGACTAGCAAGCACGGACAACATCTTCCACCTCCGGTCACCTCTTTTTCCTTTTTTTTTCCCTTTCTCTCCTCCTTCTCTCCTACCCTGTCCCCCCTACTCTTCCTCTCCCTCTCTGCCCGATCTGGTCATGCAACTAGATCGCGCTAGGAGGAGAGGGAGAGGAAAAAAAAAGAATTTTTTTTTTGTTGCTGTAACTTCCAGCGGGGGGAGGGAGAGAGGGAGAGGGAAGGGGAGGAGAGCGGGAAGAGGGGGAGAGAGAAAATGCAAAAAAAAAAAAATTGTTTCTGCGGTTGCAACTTTCGGCGAGAGGGAGGGAGTGGTGGCAGGGAAGGGGGAAGGGGAGAAGGGAGGAAAGGGGGAGAGGGAGATGGAAAAATGCCAAAAAAAAATAAATTTGTTTCTACTGCTGCAACTTCCTTCCAGGCGCCGCCGGGGGGAGGGAGAAGAAGAAGAGAGGAAAAAAAAGAAAAAAGAAAGAAAGGAGAAAAAAGAGAAAAGGAAAGAGAGAAAAAAAAAAGGAAAAAAATTTTATCTTAAAAATTTTCCTACAACTTTTATAGTAAACTACAGTAAAAATTTAGACAAACATCCAAAAAATTCGTTTGATAAGTGAGTTTTTTGGGTGTTTGTCTAAACCTTTACTGTAACTTACTGTAGAAGTTTTTAAATTTTTTTTTGAAGTGTGTGTGTGTTTTTTTTAAATATTTTGAAGTGTATAGTTTAAAAATTTTGAGAAATTTTTTGAGATTATTGTATGTAAAGTTTTAAAAAAACTTGTAGCAGATAAACTTGGCAAAAAACTTGTCTGCCAAACAAGGCCCTCATTTGCCAGTAATTAGTAAGACAAGAAGCAGTAGCTAGTAAGACAAGAAGTAGTTTGAAGTGGTGTTTTCCCTTTCCTTAATCTCCATATGGTTCCTAGGGGATTGAATTATTTTCAAGTTTTGATACTTATTTTTGTCGAAATTTGTTCTGAAAATGCCTAGTGAACTTGAAGTGCATGTGAATATCTCTCCAGTCTGAAGTCTCCATTTTGTAGGATTGTCAAGTGAATTCTACTCTACCTGCTTAATAATCTGAAGACGGTACGGAGCCCGTCCTGACAATAACAGAGTGGTTTACCTGTATATCTATCCTGGCTCCAATGCGAAGATGTGGATCAACTTATTCAGTCACCCCTTGCAGGCTGCAGGTGAATTGATGGAGGCAACCTACCGGGCCTTCGCCAAATTAATCGTCATCGGGGAAATTCTCAGTCAATTCCAACCTTTTTTAATTTGTTTTTCCTTTGTCATCAGCTGGTACGTGTGATTAATAATCTTATGACAAAGTGTAATCTAAAAGCCAATTGCTGCTACTTAGTTAACTCGGGATTGGTTAACAGGATGGCATCCCAAAAAAAAAGTTCAATTATACAACACGATGCTGCAAAGAATGGTTAGTTATCAACCTGTCATTTGCATTGACTACGGACCTAGGGAATTTGTTCAGCCTTACTCATAAGCTGTAAAACTGAATTTGCTTTCCTTCGACCTCTGTCAGTTCCACTCTTGGTGACTTCAACTAGATGTTCATACACACCATACTGAAGTGCAGCCAGAATGAGATTGGAGTTATTTGAACCCAACTGCAGAAGAACTGCAGTTGCACATTCCTTGTTTTTGGGAGTGCCGTCTCTGATGAAGTTAACAAGAGTCTCAATAAATGAGAGCTGTCCAATTTCTTGCCTTCCCTCCGGATTTGATGCAAGTAGCAGCAGAAGGGAGAGGATTTCGTCAATCATGTCTAAGTTCCTGTCCTCCAGTAGGCTGAGTAATGGAGTCACAATGCCAGCTTCAATAGCCCTGGACTTGTTACTATGATTGAGACAGAGATTGAAGAGTGCAGTCACAGCATCCTTTTTTCCCCTTATTGTCCCATTTTTCAACAGCAGTACCAATGGTGGGATGCCGTTTAAATCTCCTACTGTTGCTTTATTCTCATCGAGCATTGATAAGCTGAACAATGCTGCGGCCGAATTTTCTTTGGCACCAACAGTTCCACTCCGCAAAATTTCAATTATAGCTGGAATAGGGTTTTCTCTGGATATGAGCTTCTTGTTTGACTCGTCAATTGACAAGTTCAATGTTGCTGTTACAGCATGCTCCCGGATTTTGGAGTCTGGATAGGACAGTAGTTGCACAAGTGGTTGGATTCCTCCACTACTGGCAATCAAAATCCTGTTTGCAGGACTCTCTTTGGAGAGAATACGAATCTTCTCCACCGCACTCCTCTGCACATCTAGCTGACTTGAAGATAGATTTTGAACCAAGGATAATATCTCTCCATCATCTTCCGTAACGGGATTCTTGGGGTTTGCAGATGCTTCCTTTGTGAAAAGTTGGAAATTGTTCTTGGTACCCCACTGCCGAATTAAGTTTCGGAGGGCAAAATTTGGTGCTAGTGATAAGTGAGTTAACTCTTGCCCTGATTTTGGACAGGTTCGATGACCTGAATCCAACCATTGCTGTATGCTCTCTCTTTCGTAGGTCTACAATGGACGTTGATTATAAACAAAGAATTAGTGTCAGAGCTACATGGCCTTGATCTACACATCAGTTTTGTACCAAGTGGTAGAATGCAAGGGAAGTAAAGTTTCTTAATGAGAAAATATAAGCAAATATGGAAAAGGGTGCATGGTGGTTGAGGTTGGGTTAAAGAACCCGGAGAAATATGTTATTACCTGTCCAGTTGCTACGATTACCGGATCTATCATAATCTCCAAGGTAATGGGACAGAGGAACTCATGGGGAATTTCTACAGCAGAAGCACATTTTTTACGAGTTTTTGGCATAAGCGGATCGTCAAGTGCACCAGTTTCTGGAACAGCGGCAAACTTTTGGAATTTTTTTAGAAGAAGTGTGATTTGTTGAGTGCCTTCTGCATTATGACCTCTTCTGTCTTTGACAAGCCTTCTAACAGCCAACGTTTCAGCCTTCAGCTCCTCAACCGTACGTAAAGCTAGCTTGTTTGCCAACCTTTCAACACTAGCAATGTCTGCATTCCTATCATTCTCTGTGGACAATGCCACCATCAAATCCATCGTGAATTCCATATCCTGAGTATCAGCCCGCGATCTGGATCTCCTAATTTGTGCCCGCATCAACTCAACCTGTATAAAATTAGCGTCCAAGGCAACAAATGAAAAGAATTACGCCTCTTTCATCATCGAAAAAAGGAAAAAAAAAGAAAAAAAGGCCAATCAATAGCTGTTAAGAATTAGTCAAATAGCATCCAACATCATTATCCATAAACTGAGACAAAACATTAGGCACTGAAAATCCTGCAGCAGCTAGGGATGTACGCGTGCAAGTGACAACCCCAAATGCAAATGCTATAAGCCCATAATGTCCTTCTAGAAAGAAAATGCAGATGTTATAGTAAGATTTACGATGACAGACCTGTTCTTTCTCTTCATCCGAAATTCCAAGCTCCTCGTACGGCATGCCATCCAAAGCCCGACTTATTTTTGCATATACAGAATGAAACCTGACCATAATGGCTTCCGTTTCTAATGCCTAAACCACGGTAATATTTAGTAACAGGAAATTAGCATGCTCAAAAAGGCACGAACAAAATCAGAAATGCGGGAAATTAAGGACAAAAGCATATCAAGGGAATTACCAACCAGGTAAATTTTGCTTCCGCAATGACAGGTGGTCAACAATTTCTTGGCAGAAATGAAGGCTTTCTTCAATTTGTTTAAGCATTCAAGGGCTGCTTCTGGAATCGGCTTGTCAAGGTCTCTAAATTCTTCTAAGAAAGGTAACAAGAGCTTCAATCTTCTAACAAGGCTTTGACACTCTTTCCTTTGGGTCTTCCTGAATTCTCCTATGGACTTTACATTTTCAATCATGCCTATGAGTTCTTCAACCACATCCATTTGATCCTGAGTTTTCTTGACCACCGGGCTCAATGGCTTCTTGTCTTCCTCTCCAATCTCCCCTTCTACGACGTGGCGCCCGCCAGCTGTCGCCATCCCTAAATGTTCTTCAAACTTTCCCTGATTTTTTTCACATGGTGGTTATATTCAGTATGCGAAAACTTAAAAAGGAAAAAAAAATCGACATGGAATTCCTTTACTTTGTCTTGAAACAAAATTCTCCTGGATAATGAGAGAGAGAGAGACCAATAGGAAACCCACCAGTAAGTATGGAATATTATACAAATTTTTTTTTATTAGGTATTGGGGCTCTATTTCTCTTTCATTTATGACTGCTACTAGGAAATTGTCCGTGCATTTAGCTTCACGTTAGTCATCATGGAGAACAATTTCTTGTGGTCCAAAATCCTGAAAATGGTAATAAAAGAATGTTTTGGACGTATGATATATATGTAAAATTTAAATTTAGAATTAATTATGATAGCACGTGCAATGTTAATGTATAAAAAAATAATTTTTTCTTTGAAGGCAAATCATATAAAAGAGGCTTGCAAGTTAGTTTAGTAAGAATAAGAACAGTTTGTAATCATAAGCCAAAAAGGGGGGGGGGGGGGGGGAACTTGAGGGACAATTTTCACGAAAGGTCCTTCACAAACATAAACTTTTTTAATCCCTTACATTCAAAGCGATGTATTTTGGATCCAAGCACTTTGGTTCCAAATTCTTGATCCAATTATTATGATTATTTTTTACCTAAAAAGATGCATATACCATATGTTGATCAATTAGGGTGTAGAAATGGAAAAAAGAGCAAGTTTGCTTGCAGGAAAAGCCGTATAGATATGTTCGTCATAATGTTGAAGAGAAACTTGCCTCAATGCATGCCTTTAGAATAAAAATTTGGGATCAAATTGATTATTTTTTTTAATGTGTGAGGATCAAAATGCATCATTTTACATTTTGAGGGACTAAGAAAAAGACAACTAGCAAATGTAAGGAGCCTTCTTTTGTACAGCTTTTCCCAAAAAAAAAAAAAAAAATCTCATAATTAGGTTGTAATAAGGAAAGTTTATCCACCCTCTCATGATTATTAATGTGGGAATTTTTGAAGAAAAGCAGGATGGAACACAAACAAACACGTTTTTAATCACTTTTTTTTTTCCCGTTATGTGATTTCTAAACAACATCGAATCCAAAACAAATCAAATGTGTTTTTAAAAATAGAGAGCACCAATTGTACCTCAACAAGCCAAGTTTGAATTTGAAAATAAAAACATAATTGTAGCTTCTTTCCGGCTTACAATTTAAAAGTAGTAAAAAGAATAGCCGAGGGAATGATGCCCTAACCCTATTGGAATTTGGTCATCTTCATTTATTCTCTAGGCTGATTAACAGTTGTGATACAAGCACAAATGTTTGTTAGTTAGTACCATTCAAATCAGAACTAATAAAAAGCACAACAAAGAAAAGTTAAAATAACAATTTATAGTTCCCACAAGAATAGGCATAGCAATTTTACAGAGTAATGGGCTATATAGTGCATGGATGGAATTGGAAATCAGTTGTGTAAATGGCCAGACCAGACCATACCATTATTACCATATATAGAAAATCAGTTATCTAATTCATTAGCAAATTCAGTATACTCCCCCGTCTCACTTTGATAGTCCTGATTTTTTTTTCCACACAATTTAAGAAAAAGTAGTTAACTTTATTGGAACAATTAATTTAGGTAACTATTTTCCTAAAATACCCTCACATTAATTAAATATAACTTTATGGAAACTTGAATTGATGGTAAAAAAAGAATTAACTCTCGTTCAATGGGGGTAGATTTATAGTAACAACAACTTACATTTAATAAGGGTATTTTAGAAAAATTAAAATACAATTACATTCGGAAAGTGAACTATAATTTGGGACAGACAAAAAAGGAAAACAGGACTGTCAAAGTGAGACGGAGGGAGCTTTTTTTTTTTTTGGAAAAAAAATTGAGAAAGCATCTCAGTAGTAGACCCGGCTGTCTTAAATACTCCTTTAAATTAATGTAAGGGCATCATCAGAATCATCATCATCTATCTGGGTAAAAGTTTTTGAAACACACATTTGACCTGGGCGGCGGAGGGGATTTTTTTTTTTTTTTTTTTGGGAGAGGGACGAGGGGTTCGACGGCTGAAAGAACCGTTAATAAGCAAAGAATAGACCATCGCAACTTTTCATCCAACGGCCACAATTTACTAGCCGTTGTTTTCAAAATATGAAAAGAGGGCTATGTCCGGACATATTTCCGCCGTTTTTACCCTTTCATCCCGCTTTTATCCATTTTCTTCCTACTGCAATTAAGCAATAAAACCCTCAATACAACCAACCCAGAAGACTGAGATATAGACAAGGTTAATGAAAAAGAGAGAAACACTTCTTCAAGATGAATCCCCTCCACTGATCATTTTGGTGGAGCTTTCTCTGGTCTCTCTCTTCATTTGACGGCCGCTTTAACTGAAACAATAAGATACTTCCTTTCATCGGAATTACTGCAGGTATCTTTATCTGGGATTCTCGTCATAACCCTGGATTTTAGTTTCATCTCTCTTTATGTTTTATGAATTGGGTTTTCTTCTTTTCTTTTTCCTTTTTTCTTTTTTCGAATCCTTATATTACGTTTGTTTGGACTGCTTATTTCTGCGATAAATTATTTTTAAGTAACTACTCAAATTCTTGAATGGGTTTTTGAAAAGTTCTTTTGTTTTTTTAAATCCTGTTATTAGGTGTAGCTGTTCTTGAAGATGGCCAAGACGGCAGGATCAGATGAGAACTACCCGGGTTTGATTAGGCCCTCTAACACTCGAGGTACTTGAATTTTGAATGCAGCTTATCTTCTCATAGTTTGGTCTCTCTTGATTATTTTCTTTTATTTATTTTGATCATCCACTCAAGTTATGATGGTCTGGCATCCATAGATTACAAAACCCTAACTTCTGATATCATTTGATTGTGTATCAAAAGGGGATATGGGGGCTAGAGGAGGAAAGTTGACGGAATCAATTGGGCAGAATAGGAGGGCATTGAGCACCATCAATAGGAACGTTATAGGGCCTCCACCTTATCCCCGTGTTGTCCACAAAAGAGGTGTCTTGGCAGAGTATGATCTCTTAAACCCTAATCTTTGAGGGTTCTTAAAAATTTGATCTTTCTATTCATTCAAATGAATTACTCGTCCTTTTCCTTTGTTTTATTTAAAACCCTGGTCATTTTATACAGGCATAATGCAACCGCTGCTAATATCCCTCCTATTCCAGTCCATCGACCAATCACTAGGTTGGTGGATTCTGCTATCCTTGATGTCGGTTCTGAGATTTAAGTGGCTTTATCATTCTTCATTTATTGGTTATCTAAGATTAAGAAGCTGCACATTTGGTTGCAGAATGAACTATTTTGTGTCACTTTGTCTATTTGTTTTCCTTTTGTCTTGGTTCTTGCTATATGATCAGGAAGTTTGCGGCTCAAATGGCTTCGAAACAGGATCAGCCTCTGATTCAGGTATACATCACTTTTGGAAACAAATGAAAGATGGCAAAGGAAGACGAATTTCTATCGTTGTCAAATGATTTATGTGTGTTATTGTTGTAAGTCTGAATAGTGTGATTTTATTTCCATAGGAAACAAAGCCAGTAGTCAATTCAGTCCCTAAAGCAAGTGCATCTGAAGATTGCGTCATTATTGATGTGGAGGACTACAAGTCAAATGGTGACTATCCAGTGCCAATGTCCGTGCAACACACAGAAGCTATGCTCGAGGAAATAGATCGGATGGTATTTAATTCACTTTTTTTATTTTCTTTTGGTTTTATTGGATGGCTTCCTTCATCTTTTACTTGATTGTAGGATGCTGAGTTTGAGATGGAGGATATAGCTGTGGAACAAGTGGTGGACATAGACAGTGTTGATAAGAATAACCCACTAGCAGTTGTGGAATATATCGATGACTTGTATGCCTACTACAAAAGAACCGAGGTCACATAACAAATCCATTCTCCAGCATTCTTTAGGACTTAAGTTTGGTTATTGTCTATTTGTTTCAAATTGCTCTACTTTGTTCTCCACATGAGCTTAGTCCATTCATTGAGCTTGTAACCCTTCTTTGCCTTGTCTTAAATGATGTTCTCTTGTTTCCACTCTAAAGTCATGTTTCCTTATAGTGAACTATGTCAACTCAGTAAGTTTATCTATGTGCGTAGCACTTCAGATTGGTTATTATCTATTTCTTTCAAATCAGTAACTTTTCCAATGTGCTTAGTTCATTGATTGAGTTCATGACTTTTGTTTGCTTGTTTTAAATGATTGTGCATATAGTCCTGCCCTATATATAGTCTTGTTTCCACTCCAGCGTCTTGTTTCCATATAGTGAATTATGTTAATTAGTAAGTTTTCCTATGTGCTTAGTCCATTCTTTTAGTTCATAACCCTTCTTTAGGCCAGTGAAAGAGAGAAGCCTAGTTTATTCAATTTGAATTAATTCACTTGATTTAACTGAAGCATCTTTGCTAACTGCTACTCGAATTGAGCACTGCTGTCTTTACAGATTTCTTCTAATTCCTTCTTAAGAGGAAAAAAAAAGTAACAACCAGTTCTTAATTGTGATACAAGGTAATATTTGAAAGAAGTGACAGTAATGTCTTGCGGCTTTTGCCCCAAAAAAAAAAAAAAGATTTGCAGATATTTGATCCCCCATTTGTTGACAGACTCTTATCTTTATTTCAGTTTTATTTCATTATTCGCATGCAGATATCTAGCTGTGTCCCATCGAACTACATGGCACAGCAATTTGACATCAATGAGAGGATGAGGGGCATTCTTATTGACTGGCTGATAGAGGTAAAGAAACAATTTCACATTATTTTGGCATTCTTACAAATTCTGAACTGTCAGAAGTAAGAAAAAGGTTGCGGCTAACACTGTACTTCTGAATGTACAGGTGCATTACAAGTTTGAACTGATGGATGAGACCTTGTATTTAACTGTCAATCTAATAGATAGGTTCTTAACAACAGTCTCTGTGGTGCGCAAGAAACTTCAACTTGTTGGAGTGACAGCAATGCTTCTGGCTTGCAAGTATGAAGAAGTTTCTGTTCCTGTCGTTGAAGACCTCATATTGATTTCTGACAGGGCTTACTCCAGAAATGACGTGCTTGAGATGGTAGGTTTGTTATGGCATCTATTGTCTATGAGTTGATCTTTGATATATGAAGGTTTCCTTTGTCATATAACTAAAATTGAACTGTGGCTCGCTGCAGGAGAGCTTAATGATCAATACCTTGCAGTTTAATCTTTCAGTGCCTACTGCTTATGTCTTCATGAGGCGCTTTCTTAAAGCTGCTGACTCTAATAAAAAGGTATTGTTTCGTATTTAGTGTATGTGAATTTTTTGCGCTATCTTGATCTGCCTAATAACTGGCAATAATCTTCTGGTGACTAGTTGGAGCTTCTGTCCTTCTTTATCGTTGAGCTGTGCCTCGTCGAGTATGAAATGCTTAGGTTCCCCCCGTCTCTCTTAGCAGCAGCAGCAATCTTTACTGCACAATGCTCTGTCAATGGGTTCAAGAAGTGGACTAAGACATGCGAGAGGCACACAAACTACACTGAAGATCAGCTTTTGTAAGTGGTTCCTTGTGCTCTTTTCACACATTAATGAATTTTTTCATAAAAGAAAATAGTATATTAATTGTACGTGTCTTTTTGGTTATTCTAGGGAATGCTCAAAACTCATGGTTACTTTCCATCAGAAGGCAGGCACTGGCAAGCTTACCGGTGTTCACCGAAAGTACAGCACATCAAAATATGGATATGCTGCCAAATCACAACCTGCCCTTTTTCTGTTGGACGCAACTTTTCACAGCAAGATTGATTTGGCCCGTTGAGCAACACACAAGTTGCTGTGCATTTTCGTTGATCTGATGTACAAATTTAGCTGAGTTCTATTTTCCAGATTTGCTTTCTTGACTTTTAAACCAACCGTCTGTTCTCATCAAATAATATTATCTTGCATGGGATGAGTTTGCTTACAATCTAAGGATAGCTGACTCCTCTAAGATCGATACACAAGCTAGTGACAAAAGGCAGGCGGGGGGAAGTGTATAACAAAATCAACCTCAGTAATCAACCTCAGTTTTGTTGGACCTAAAAATAAAAATTCAGAAGCTGAACTTCCACAAAAGGAGATCCAAGTCTTTAGGTCTCTGTTAGCAGGATCAAGAAAGAATCTATTTCTATCCGTCCACAAAGCCCAGCAAGCACAGGGAAATAAAGTACTATTCCACGGGAAACGGGTAGGATTGGCTTTATCCGATTTACTGTAGCCATTTTTGAGCCAACACAGAAAATTCTTGTCAAGAGCTTGTTTGCAAGAATGTTTGGTTGTCGAATAGGCTTCCTCGTCCATTACAGACAAAACTAGAAAAGGCATGATTCTTGTGCTGCTGCGGGTAGCAAAACTCTATTCTGTCCTTTGAAAAAATGATCTTCCGTTGCCGGGACTTGAACCCGGGTCTCTCGGGTGAGAGCCGAGTATCCTAACCACCTAGACTACAACGGATCTGCACGTTGGTATTGTTTTTTTTCTTTTCGTGCTGACCGTGTATTGATACTCGCACCTAATTGCTATTACTACAACTATCTTTTTCCTTTTTTGCCCTTTTGTTGATTTGACCTTACACAAAACTGACGACAGGATCGAACCACACTACAAAATTGCTGATATGGTTACAACAGAATAACTACTTGAAAAAAGTTCTTCAAAATTGCTACATTTCTCGATTAATTTAACAACAGTACAATACGATGCAATCCTCGAGGTCAACAAAACATGGTGCAGGAGTGGGAGGGGCGAGACGATTGGCTAAAAATCAGCTGCGAGGGTAGCGATGACAATGGAGACAAAAATCCGACACTTCAATCCGACGTGGTGGATGTACAAAAGCCGCAAAATATCTGCCTTTCTCGATTGGGAAGGGATTCTCGTGCTGGGAACTGCAAAAAATCATTTAACTCGTCAGATTCTTATCCCCCTCCCTTAAAAACCAAAAAAGAAAAAAGATATAACTGTTTCAAGAATTGTTAACGACCGTCAAATTTCCAAAAATAACCAGTACTGGAGGTCTAGTACAAGGTTGTTTGCTCTAGTCACATTTGGATTGTCTTTGTTGTTGTGTCAGCCTCCCTCTTGATCTCGATTTCTGTCCTGTGGGCTTTTAGCTAAAAAGGGTCACTGCACATCCCCATACCATTTCTACGTCTGCACGCATGAATCCCGCAACTATTTTAAGGTTGTCACTTGGTAGAGCTAAAAAGATCCAATCATCCGAACTTTCTCTTCTGAATTGATGATGCTGGAGCCGTAGTGAAGCTCTAATACTGGTGAGAACTAATCCGCCGGAAATTTTCTTTTATTATGAAATCCTTTTTTTCTTATTTTTTTAATTTTTAGTTGAGGGGTTGGCGGTGGGGCTTCTTTTTTTTCCCTTCCCTGTTTTTGATCTTTGTCTGACAATCTGATATTTTTGGGTAGTTTTTCATGGATGGATGCCTCATGGCAAGTGGTTAGTTGTTACCTTTGATATGGGGGGCAAGTTGTTAGTTGTAACCTTGGTATTTGCACTTGTTTGAGGGGATTTGGACATTTGTATTTGTTGTATGTGGTTTCTAGCAATTTCTGGGGTCTATTTTAGATTGTGACATTTCCAACTGTCTTTAAGATCTCTAGTAGTGCCAGTTTGCATTGCGTGGATATATTCAATCTGATATTTTTAGCATTGTGGTTAATATTACTGCCTTTCTATTTTCCACTCTATTATTGTCCTATTCTCGGGAAAATTCAATTTGACTGTTTTGACTAGATTGTATGTGTGTGTAGATATGATGCTTCATTCAAAGTTAAAGATCTTGTTGTTCGTTCAAGTTCTCAAGTGTATTTCTTGTAATATAGGACACATTTTTTGAGTACCTGTATCAAGTGAGTGAAGAAGGCTTCTTTCCTGCTAAGAGAGATGATCGAGAAGAAGCAGAAAAAGTTCCTTACTGTCGCACCCTTTGAGTGTGCTTGGTGCGATGACTTGAAGTTCAGAGAAGCAGGAAGGGGCTGTGTAGCTTTTGATGCTTTTGCCCACAATGATGTAACCATCGTGTTCAGAGAGCATGTAGGTAGTCAGCAGTACCATTACAAGAGGGACAATAACCCGCACTATACTGTCATCATTGGTAGCCATAAGAATAAGAGATTAAAAATTGAGGTTGATGGCGAAACAGTGGTGGATGTGGCTGGGATTGGTCTTTGCTGTTCTTCTGCATTTCAAAGCTACTGGATCAGTGTTTATGATGGATTAATTAGCATTGGCAAGGGAAGGTATCCTTTTCAGAATATTTGTTTTCAGTGGCTTGACTCGAAACCCAACTGTGCCGTGCAGTATGTTGGACTTAGCAGTTGGGATAAGCATGTTGGGTATAGAAATGTCAACGTCCTCCCTCTCACACAAAACCATATGACCTTGTGGAGACATGTAGAATCTGACGAGCGCGACAAGTGTGATAACAGCGAAGAAGAGTTGGAAAATGAAATTGCAGACTATGAGAAGTGGGGTTTAGAAAACTTTCTTGAGAGTTGGGAACTTTCAGATGTGTTTTTCATTGTTGGGAAGGAGGAAAGAGCTGTCCCAGCTCACAGGATAATACTGGCAGCATCGGGAAATTTTGAATTTGAATCTTCTGGCAGTGACGTTGTCCACCTCCCTGATATAGACTATGAAATTCTACATGCACTTCTGCAATATATTTACACGGGCCGTGCTCAGGTCAATCTTGTTCCTTTTAAATCTTTTGACCGTTTGTTATCATTCTGTGTTTCTATTTCTTAGCATACATTTACTTGGATGGTTTTGCACATTATTGCATTGATTTATCATCTTGAGATTGTAGGGCAATGAAAATACATTACAAAATTATCTGGCCCAGATAGATCAATTGTTCGTTTGGCTTTTGTTTTAATCTGCATCGTCATGTTTCACCTGATGTTTACTTGTGAAAGAAATTACTCTTCAAGTGTCAAATGTTTGCATCATTTAGCAGATTGATGCTTGTAGTATTGATTCCTTCCTTACAGTGGTTCTACTGCATGTATTGTGTAGTCAATGGCAGTAGAATATAATGGGTGTCTTTTGTTACGTTCTTTGCATTTTACATATTGCAGCTCTTAATTTTGATATAATTGTTATCTTAGAGTTCAGTATCTGACAATTTTGTTTCATTCGAATTCTATAGATTTCTGAGTCGCATCTCAGTTCCCTGAGCGCATTGAGCTTACAATTTGAAGTGATATCTTTGACAAAGCAATGTGAAGAAATTATTGAACGGTTTAAATTCAACAAGAAGTTGTTTGACTCAAGTAAGGATGTGGAACTTTCACATCCTAACACTCGGAAATGCAGTGCAGGCTTCCCGTCTGGCCTACCCATCAATGCAGAGAGGCTTAAGCAATTTCGCATGGGTGGTCAATACTGTGATATCGACATTTGCATTGATGGCCATGGCCTTGTTGCGCGGGCTCATAGGATTATCCTTGGTTTATGGAGCACTCCATTTACAAAGGTATGCCAGTTTTCTGATCCTTTCTAACCAGCACCAGGATTTCAACTCTGTTTTCCTTTTTTTTTCCTATGAGGGTAGGGGCGGTTTCCGCCAATGATTCTACCATATATAATGTGGTTGAACATCCCTAAAGTAAGATACTGAAATTTTTAGACTAGGAACTGTTAGATCCATAAGGTAATCAGCTTGATTTTGGTTTCCAGAAGTCTGTTTGATGCCTGAAAAATTAACTTTGTAAATATCAGAGGCTACAGATGCCATTAACTTCCTTTGTGTTTGGAGCATTGCTTAGTGAGAATTTGTGGCTCTCAATCATGCCTTTTATCATTTGATTTCTGGGCACAGTCTTACTGTAGCAACGAAGTACTCTTATAGAATTGCACTTTCTATAGGATTGCTACTAAACAAGCAAAAACATTCACTCTTTTGCAGATGTTCACCAATGGAATGAGTGAGTCTGTTGCACCAGTGGTTTGCTTGAAAGATGTTTCTTTTGATGCATTTCGGGTCATGCTCGAGTTCATGTATAATGGGGATTTTGCTAAAGGAGACACCTTGGACATTGGTACACTTTTGCTTCAGCTTCTTCTATTGGCAGATCAGTTTGGGGTTACCCTTCTTCATCAGGAATGCTGCAAAACATTTCTGGAGTGCCTCTCAGAGGTAATTGGATGAATCTTTCATTAATGTATGAAGCTTATCACTTAAATGCTGAATTTTGTGTACTTTCTTTATCATATTCCTAAAGTTCTACCCAGGGGACTAGTTTTTAAGGAATGGAGGAGTTGTTCGGTTTGGACTTGTGAACTCAAGCGAGTCCTTTGATGATGTTGAGTTATAAATATTGATACCTCTCATCTACATATTATATGCAGGGACGGATTTCTATTTGAAGAAGGTCATACAGCCAGTTTTTCTTTAGCCAAGTTTTATGGACAAGGAGGCAGACAGTTATGGCTAAGTATTTTTGTCTAACTTTTCAAATTTGCTGCAGGATTCAGTCTGTCCAGTTCTTCAAGTGATTCCATCAGTTCCTTCATGTAAACTCATTGAAGAAACATGCAAGAGGAAGTTCTCGATGCATTTTGATTATTGTACTACTGCCAGCATTGACTTTGTCATGTTAGATGAAGAAACTTTTGGCAACATCTTACAGGTGGATTCTTGCTTTGCTAATTCTTCGAAAATAGCTAAACAAGAATTAGGATTAACATTTTGCTCATTTCACCAGAGCATCATCTCTCGTAAAGATTTGGAATTGGTGGTCCACCTTTAAGTTTTAATGCTTTTTGGAAGAGCGAAATAATAACATTGTTTGGATTAATTTGTGCACGCCATATTAAGAATTAAAAAATGGAAGTCAGAGGATTTCTGGGCACTTGCTTTAGTTGGTTTTCCCAATTTCACCCCCCCTGGGCAGAATATATATAAAAAAGGTAAATCTGTGAAATTGAAAAAATGACGGAAAATGTAACAGTCGTTTTAAATGATATTTTTAGAGAGAGAGAGAGAGAGAGAGAGAGGTTTCTGTGCATTTTCTTGGTTGACCTGACCAAATGTCGTTAGTCTTGTTCAGTATACTGAGGTACTAAATACACTATAGTTCGACAATGGGCATTCATGTGGTGAAATGTGCATTTTGCAGCATCCAGATTTGACCATAACCTCTGAAGAAAGGGTTCTGAATGCTGTCTTGCTATGGTGCTTACGAGCACAAGAGTTGTTTGGATGGGAGAAAATTGATGAAATGCTGCTAATTTCAGCTCCTGAATCTCTTTTTGGGGAGAGGTTCGAGTCTCTAAATGTCCTATTACCTCGTGTGCGCTTCCCTCTGCTTCCATGCTCACTACTTGAGAAGGTGAGTGATGTAGATTTTGTATGCTTATCTGCCTGTTCATTGAAGCAGAAAGAGTTGACATGTCTTGTCCTGTAATCATCTTGCAGCTAGAAAGGAGCAACCTTAGCAGGCACATTCCTGCTTTTGATTACTTGGTGAGCCAAATTTGAGAGAAAGAAACATGATTAAAAGCCAATTGTTATTTTTAACATGCTAATAGCGTTGTTTAATGAACAATTTGACAGGTTAAAGAGGCCATTGCTTTCCTGGAACTTGGACATATGAAAGAACCAAAGTAAGTATAATCTGACGTTGGTGAAGGCTTGTAGCTAGACAAATAAATTCCCTTTTTTCTTCATGTCAAGTTTTTATGTTTGTCTCCAGATTCCCCACCAATGGGAAGAAAAACAGCATTTGACTGCACCTTGATTCTCTGCACTCATATGAACGTGTCTAGCATGATTAGTGGTCTATCCTGTGAATTGTTTGATTATTTGCCTTCATCATCATTTCATATTGTTTATACAATTTTGGCTTCAAATCCTGGGGACTTAAAGACTGCTTAATTTTTTTGTATTGGTCTGTTCTTTATTATTATTATCATTATTTTTACTTGCACTGTTTCATGCATGCTCCTTATTTTGTTTTCATTTGTTTTATTTTGTGTGCGTGTATCTTGTCGTGCCTGCTGCTTTTGTAATCTAGAACATTTATATTATGTCGGAGACATTGTAATGCTTCATATACTTGACCTGTGATGAGCTCCATTTCCTTGTAGAGTCAGGTTTCAACACAGGCAGACAAGCTTTAAGGAACTGCAGTACATATGTGATGGGGATAGCAATGGGGTTCTTTATTTTGCAGGCACATCATATGGCAAACACCAGTGGGTAAATCCTGTTCTTTCTAAGGTAAGCTTTCAACTGCTAATAATCCATTTTTTAAAATTTTTTTTGGTCCTTTATTAATTACTTACATCTAAAAGTGGAATCTTTTAGAAAGTGACTGTCACTGCTAGCAGTCCCACATCAAGATTCACTGACCCGAAAGTTTTGGCATCTAGGACTTATCAGGTATGATTTTAAATGAGCTAAACTTATTTTTTACCTTCAGCCCTACGAGTTTTTTTGCTGAATATAAAATGAGATAAGCTTCTTGGACCCCAGGGTACGTCTTTTGCAGGATCAAGGATGGGCGATGGAAGGAATACTTCATGGTGGATGGTTGACATAGGTCCTGGTCACCAGGTTTGACTACTTCACCTGAACTCGTCATTTTTTAACTGTAGTTTACAAAAAAAAAAAAGTGGTGCTGTTTTGAGCAACTAGATACTTGATGAGTTAGACAAACATTTCTACTCAAGGCTGAGGAACAAAGTATTATTTATGGATTACCCCGAACGTGTCAAAAACCCGCCTTCTCTTCGTCACCCACCCAAAAATCCCCTTCCTGGCTGCAAGTCTTGCACTTTCTTTTCTTCTGATACAGCATTTTGTAGTTGCTGAAACATGGCCTATTGACGTCCTAAACTTTTAGCGGGAGAAATCTAGGGTGGGATAAGGGAAGCGAGAAATTCCTGATGCAAGTTTTATTTATGGCTAATGCAGCTGATGTGCAACTATTACACGTTAAGGCAGGATGGATCAAAAGCTTTCATGCGATGTTGGAATTTTCAGGTAGAGCATATCTGCTAATGAACAACAAATTTAAGTATTTCCATGACTCCGTGTGCACTCGTACAATAATTCAGTTGCATGCATGCACAACTTAGCCATTTGATGGTTGATTGAGAGTGAGGTAACTAGAAGAAATGTTGGATGACATTTCAGGGCTCTTCGGATGGGAGGAACTGGACGAACTTGAGAATCCACGAAAATGATGAAACGCTTTGCAAGCCTGGTCAGTTTGCATCGTGGCCTATCAATGACCCCAACGCTCTGCTGCCCTTCAGATTCTTCAGAGTTATCATGACTGCTCCAACAACAGATGATACTAACCCGTGGAACTGTTGCATCTGCTTCTTGGAACTCTATGGCTACTTTCATTAACGCGGTTCTGTACCAACTAATAAAACTGCCCTAATAAAACTGGTGTTTTATTATCCATTACTACAATGCAAGCAAGAATGTACAGTTTCAAAGTTCCAGGTTGAAAATTAAACATGGGGTCGGTCTGGATGATCGAGGACGGTTTCTACATGCCCCTGAAGAACACTGATGCAACTTGATTTTCACTACCGAGTACTGACTTCTCCCCGTAATTGTCTGAGAGTGAGAAGTTGGAGATACGGGCAAACATTTTAACTCTTTCTTTTGCCTAGCAGTCGGGTTTTGTTACACTAGAAAAAGTTGCTGAACACCGCAAATAAATTATTATTATTAAAAAAAAAAAAAGAAAAAAAAACTGATCTGGGAAACGGTTTGCTTGCCTTCAGAATTGATAAAGGAAGTCGTAAAGAAGGAAAAAAATTTGCAACTACTTCCTAAGTTCCGAGATAAACCGAAAATCAATAAAGTTTTGATGGACGAGATTTGAGTATTCGCAGCGTGGTTGATTGACTTGTACCATTTTTGCTGCCAAATTATTTAACCAAATCTGGCAGTGACGGTAGAGCTATAACATGCATTATTGATGATTTAACTTTCCTTAATGAGGGACGGGATAGGACGCGGAAATGGCAGCTAATAAAGAGGTGTCTAATCAAAATTTTCTCGAAATCCTGCTGGGTTTTTTTTTATTATTTATTTATTGTTTTCTTTTGGGTGGACGGAGGTTGTGTTTTCACGTGGCACAGTGACGTGTGTGTGGGGAAGCATATACTTTGCTTCAATCAAAATCGCGAAGGAAAGAACGGCAGAGAAATCGTTTGTTGTACCATTTCCTGGGTGGGTGGGTCCCCCTCAGTACTGCGGCCCGGTGCGGTGTCGGACTGTTATCATGTGTGACTCGTTTTATAATCACCTGACCACATTTTATTTTAATATTCATTCTTCCATTGCCTCGCTCTTGTCTTTCAGTGGATGGTTTGAGTGAGAGTTGCTGTCGGAGGGGTGAAGTTTTGGAGGAAGAAGAAGAAGAAGAAGAAAATGCCAACTGCTTGTTGGAATTTGCTGTCGCAAACTGCTTTAGGGGCCTTAATGCCCTCTTCACTCAGTAAAGACGCATCAAAGGTATTTCATTTCCCAGTTTAGACAATTACTAAGGATAAAAATGCAATCTGGTTTTACGTTTGACCTGTTGTTAAGTGCTTTATCGTTCTTCCCACATGTTTTAGTGATGTTACTGGAATTGATTTCGGGGAGTTGGGGAGGGGCGGCGAAGGGAGGTGGAAGGTTTTGGTGGTCTAGGACTTCAGTGTTATGGAGGTTGGCAGGCCTTATGAGCAAAGTGCTGCTGTCAGCACTACCATCCCGAGAAGAAGATGATGATCGATGATAGATTGATAGCTCGTCTTGGTCAGCAGGAGCGTGTAGTAGCGGATGATCCTAGTTAGACTTCTTGTGCTTCAGAAACCAGTCTTGATGAGGTTATGCTGCGAAAAGCCAGAAACATTTGGCTGTAGAGGATATCGAAAAAGTTACATGAAATGATAGTAATGAATTTAAGTACGCTTTCAACTATCCGTATAACTTATCGTTCCTTCTGTTGCTTTTTTACATTTAAGCAGGTGTCAACAAGTAGCAGGTGTGGCATCTCAAAATGCCAAACTAGGCTCATTATTGGATCTTTCCGAGCTGCAGGGTTCCCTTCACCAAAGAGCTGTGTTAAACACGAAAGGGTATGTTTGTTTGTGGTCTTCTTCTTGATTTGCTTCCTCGGGAATGACTAGAGGGATTCTTCAAACAAATAGGTTGAACGCAGCTAACTTTAGAATTTCTTGTCTTGCCTAGACCGCATTACCAAGTTCATCATTCAACAAATTTGTGATAGTCCGTATCAAATGGAAAGAACTGAATACTATCTTTTCCGCAGCTAGAATCATGCCTTTTGCATTTCTTACATAAACTCAAGCGATGTAAAGTACGAGCCTCTTAGTTTTTATTTTATTTTTTTGGGTGAGGAGGACAGTTTGTTTTTGCAAATATTGGATTATATAACAGTATGATGGGTACAGGAGATAACTAGATTTTGGGTTACGCACAAAATAATCAAGACCTATTGTAAATTAATTGAGGAAAAAGCCATATACAGTATTTATGACGGTCATACTTTGGCTTTCAAAATAGACATCCACTAACAATTGTACCTTCTGGTGTATTTTCTCCATAGGTGCAACCTACTTCAGCTATCTCAGATATTTTGACAAATGACAACTCAACCATGTCAACAGCTGATGTAGAAACTGAGAATATTGGCCTCTTTGGCATGGATTCAGCATTGGAGTCATATAAGGATCACTTTAGATACAGAATAATGAGATATGTTGAGCAGAAAAAGCTCATTGAAACTTATGAAGGGAGCCTCGAGGAATTTGCGCAAGGTATTGATGAAATTGAATCTAACAAATAGCTCACTTTGTCATTGTTTTCAATGAGAGTATGTGTGACGTGAATATTAACATCTTTTCATGGTTTGCCAGCAAATTATTATGTAGTTAAGCATGTTTGTTACACTATCAGTACAAAAATTTTTATTAGGGTCAGATTTCTTCGTTCTACAAACTTAGTTTCTTTCTTGAACTAACTTTATTTTGGCTGATCTCTTAGGCTTCAACATGATTGTTAATGTGGTTTGTGTTTTTTAAACAGGGTATCTAAAATTTGGATTTAATAGAGAGAAAGGTTATATACTTTACCAAGAATGGGCCCCTGCTGCACAGTAAGTACCTTCAGGTTTATAGAACTACTTGCTTTTGCTTCCTCCCTTGCATATAAAGGTTTGGGGGCAATGCAGGTTGATTCTGATTTTTACCATTTGTAATTAATCTAAGTGTTCAACTTATCATCGATTATGAAGGGAAGCAGAAGTAATTGGTGATTTCAATGGATGGGATGGTTCGAACCACAGGATGGAAAAGAATCAATTTGGTGTATGGAGTATCAAGATTCCTGATTGCAATGGGAACCCAGCCATTCCACACAAATCGAGAGTCAAGTTCAGATTCAAGCATGGCAATGGAGATTGGATTGATCGAATTCCAGCCTGGATAAAGTATGCTACTGTAGACCCGGGAAAATTTGCTGCACCTTATGATGGTGTTTACTGGGATCCGCCACCGTCAGAAAGGTAACACTTATTATCTTGTTATTATGGTGTGAATCTGAAAATTATTATGTTAAACATTACTGATCATTAATCTTTTCCATACCATCATATATAGATGTGTACATCCATTCTAGATATGTTGTTGCAAGGCATATATTCTAGATATGTTCTAGAGATGTACATCTATTCTAGATATGTTTCCCTCTAGCCTTTTACGTGGTGCCAATTACCATTGCTATGTTTTCAGACAGTAAAAGTATGCAACTTGGAAAGGTTTTAATGCCTTCAGAAAAGAATCAAGATATTTGCTTTTCTGCTGACATGAAACTTGTTCAGTGCTTAGTTGTTAAAATTATGCAGGTATCAATTTAAATACCCTCGTCCTCCAAATCCCAAATCTACACGAATATATGAAGCACATGTTGGAATGAGCAGCTCGGAGCCGCGTATAAATTCATATCAAGAATTTGCAGATGATGTTTTGCCTCGAATTCAGGCAAATGGCTATAATACAGTACAGCTAATGGCCGTAATGGAGCATTCATACTATGCATCATTTGGCTATCATGTTACCAATTTCTTTGCTGCTAGTAGTAGATCTGGAACACCGGAGGACCTAAAGTATCTGATAGATAAAGCACACAGCTTAGGTTTGCGGGTATTAATGGATGTTGTTCATAGTCATACAAGTAACAATATCACTGATGGTCTTAATGGGTTTGATGTTGGGCAAAGCTCACAAGATTCATACTTCCATACTGGAGAGCGTGGGTATCATAAGTTGTGGGATAGCAGACTATTTAACTATGCCAACTGGGAAGTTCTTCGTTTCCTTCTGTCAAATCTTAGGTGGTGGATAGAGGAGTTCAATTTTGATGGATTTCGATTTGATGGAGTAACATCAATGTTATATCACCATCACGGGATTAACACGACATTCACAGGGAACTATAATGAGTACTTCAGTGAGGCCACAGATGTTGATGCTGTCGTATATATGATGTTGGCAAACCATTTGATTCACAAAATTCTGCCTGATGCTACTGTAGTAGCTGAAGATGTTTCTGGAATGCCGGGACTTTGTCGGCCTGTCTCTGACGGAGGAATTGGTTTTGACTACCGCTTAGCAATGGCAATCCCTGACAAATGGATTGATTACTTAAAGAACAAAAAAGACGAAGATTGGTCAATGAAGGAAATAACTTGCAGTTTAACTAACAGGAGATACACTGAAAAGTGCATAGCATATGCAGAGAGCCATGACCAGGTTGAAAAGTTTTGTGCTTTTTGCCCTCAAACATCAGTTATTCCATTCTCCAGGAGAACCAAGTCTTTTTTCCGGTCCTGATTTTTGTTTTTAGTTCCTCCATTCTGATTTTAACTTGGTAGCATACGAGTTGTGTCTTATGCTTCTTTTCTGTTGTTATTTTGAGTAGGCAATTGTTGGTGACAAGACAGTTGCCTTTTTCCTTATGGACAAGGAAATGTATTCCAACATGTCCTGTTTGACTGAAGCTCCTCCAGAAGTTGAGCGAGGAATTGCCCTTCACAAGGTTTGTTTGGACTCTTTGATGGCACAGTGTGTCGATTCTTTTATCTGAAAGGAAAAGGAAAACAAAGAAAAAGAAAAACCTAACACTTCTGCACTAGACTCTCTTTTATTTTAGCCACTTGTTTTTCTTTCTGTGAATTGTGATTTATTTCATCTCTCTCTTTTTCCTTTCTTTCTTTTTTCTTTCCCTTTTTTCTTTTTTTTTTTTTGTTTGGGGGGGGGGGGGTGGGGTGTGTGTTGGGGTCATGCGATGAGGTTTTGGGGTAAGGGGAGATGGGAATCAGAAAGTGTCAGTCTTGGTCAATGTCTTTAGTCTCATCCAATTCTATGCGACTCTGATTGTTGAAAAAGTTGCACGCAGATGATTCATTTTATAACTATGGCACTAGGAGGAGAAGGCTACCTTAATTTCATGGGAAACGAGGTAAGCAACCCGACCCTCTAGTTTGCAAGCATCATTACTACAGTAAAAATCAGATTGAGGTATTTGAAAATTGTACTCTGTATGAACTACATTGAACATGAATTTTGTCAAGAAAGCATGAAAAGAATTTTGGTACTTAAAAGAAGGTAGCTGAATTTCTAACAAGTAATATAAATTATGGTAGACGTATATAAAATGCTCTTACAGCTGACGAGGAAACAAAACCATAATGTAGAATTTGGTTCAAGGACAAGACTGCTAGATATCTGCTCTTACCTCCCTTGTTTTAATTTTTCGTTAATCTGGACAATGGAGAGTTTCCATACAAAGCTGCATGGAGGGGAATAATGGATCTCTCATGTGCTTCTGTTGCAGTAGTATAAGACTACTATTAAGTGATGCTCTACCACCTGTTGTAGTTTGGCCATCCCGAATGGATTGACTTTCCAAGAGAAGGCAATGGTTGGAGTTATGAGAAATGCAGACGCCAGTGGGACCTTGTGGATACAGATCACTTGAGATACAAGGTCCAGAGATCCTGTTCTTTGTCAGTATTAATCTGCTATCATCCTATTGTTTAGGCACATTCTTGTGTTAATCTCTGGCAATATACATGCAACTTCTGTTCCTATCTGCTAGTAATATGTAATTCCATACTGCTTTTGTATATAATTTCATGATTCCATTGTCAAGAAATTCACCACAAATATGTTGTAACTACATCTTTCATAACCATAATGTTCTTCAATGTCATTCTTCTGTGTGGTAAGAAGCGTCTTTCAGCAACTTTATCTCATCTCCTGTTTACGTTAGCAATTCCATAAATTGGATCTTAAAGTAACTGACTTCTAAATTTAACTTGTCCCATCTGTTCTTTGTATGCAGTTCATGAATGCTTTTGACAAAGCTATGAATTTGCTTGATGAGGAGTTCTCTTTCCTTGCTTCATCCAAACAAATAGTGAGCAGCATAAATGAAGAAGACAAGGTAGAGGAGAGAGGTGTTTAAATGAGATGAGGAATGTTGTTGCAGTTATATCGTTATCATCATCGTGAATGAAGATGGGGGAGGGTTGGGTTGGGTGGTAAGCGGGGAGGGATTGTAAGTAGGAGGTCCTGGATTCAAGACCTCCTACTTACAAAAAAAGGGGGAGGGGGAGGTAAGGGTTGGGTTGGGTGGGTAAGGTGGGAGGGATTTAAAAAAAAAAAAAAAAAAAAGGAATGAAGTTGAAAAACCATAGGATTGTACTATACGATGTTAAAATGCGATCATGTGTTGTCCATGGACACAAATGCCGTTTTGCCACCAAGCTCTTTATACTTATCAGATTGCTGTAATTTTTGTTTGTTTGTTTGTTTAATTTTTTATTTTTTAAGTTTTTTTGCATTGACCTACAGGTGGGGTAGATTTTTATCTCTCTTTCATTGGATCAACTGTTCATTTAGATGATTGTCTGGTCCAGGTCATTGTATTCGAACGTGGAGATCTGGTATTTGTCTTTAACTTCCATCCAGAGAATATGTACGATGGGTAGGGATGCCTTTCACTATCCTATTCATTGCTTCTCTTGTGGTGTGGCTGTAGAATTAATGAAATCTGAGTGAGTTGAACCAAAGCTAATTTTTATACATATTTTGAAACTGCTCAAGTTCGTGCTGTGGTTATCCAGGTACAAAGTCGGGTGTGACTTGCCTGGAAAATACAGAGTTGCTCTGGATAGTGATGCTTGGGAATTTGGTGGGCACGGAAGGGTAAGAAATTCTGTGGAACTATTTGTTCTGTTTACAAAAACATGTCTTTTAACCAATCAGGGGTCAGTAGACCTCTAAAAATCCCAAAAAAGTGTAAATTGCTGTTCAGTTTCATTAACATGATCTCAACCATTAGCAAATTTGCTCCACCTGATAAGGACTTGTGCTTGTTTCCCTTGTCATATGATCTCTTCTGATAGGTGGGGCATGATGTGGACCACTTTACAACCCCTGAAGGCGTACCTGGAGTCCCTGAAACAAATTTCAATAATCGCCCAAACTCCTTCAAAGTACTCTCCCCACCTCGGACAGCCTTGGTAAGACTCTACAACGTTATTCTTGCTAACAGTATTTACTCCTAAAACACATTTTTCTCCACTTGGTCTCCAAATAAAGCACATTTTTCTCCACTTTTTCTCCAAATTTTCTAAATTAGTGATAACAGTAGGAATAAGCACAGAGCACATTTATTTTTTCATTCACTGCTTCTTCTTCAGCAGGATGTTTGTTTTGAATTGTCTTTGCTTCTATGAATTTATCTGCTTTGGCATGTAAGGGAAAATATGTCCTAATTGTGATACTCAGACCCCCTCACAGTTTAATCCAATGATTCCAATATCTATGTATAGTTAACCTGATCTACGAGACTTGGTGAAGTGCACTCCAGTTGTGATGCTATGTTGTCCTTGTTAATATATGATCAAAACTTCATAAACAGTTGATTTTGAGGGTGATGTTGTAGTAGTAACTTGGGCTGCTTGTGTTATACTCGAGATTGACCCAAACCTACCCTGATTGCTTTGTATCCTCTTTAGGTTTATTATATGGTTGAAGAAACATTAGAAGAGAACAATCACAATAAGTCAACCACCTTCAGTGAGGCCGGTACAGCAACTCTGGTGGAGGATGAGGAGAATATCAAAAAACTCGCTTCTGCTGACAAGTCAGGCAGTTTCAGTGAGAGCAGTACGACTGGTAGGTTGGAGAATGAAGAGCGAGAATTTGCCTCTTCTGAAAACAGAGGAGTTGTTTCCAGTGAGGCGGAAGGTCCGAACTAAAAGCAATCAAAGATGAGCTTGCTGATGATTGATGGCCTGGTTCGTAACCAGATTACATCTGTCAATCAGACTCAGCATATATCAGACTCAGCATATGTAGAATTGTACATACATCTAGACATGGTGACGAACATAATAAACTTCGGATCCCAACAACGTGTAAATTTCTCTGGGGATATTAAGGTGTGTGTATCTATTTTCCAGATTACATCAATATACAAGCTAAACTTTTTAGTGAAGATCTCAGGGGATTTCCTTGCAGTTTGTTAAATTCTGACTAAAATTTGGCTTTTATATTTGTAGTAAATTGAAGAATGCTTTGTCTGGGATGGTACTGTTCTTAAATTGTTACCGGGCAGGCAATATCTAGATCTTTTTAATCCAAGCTTCTCCATAACAAGTTTCTGATAAGAGGCTCCTTGTGTTGAGCGTGTCGTTTTTTATACCTAGACTACTGTTGTAGCCAAACTTCTTCAACCAAGCTCTTGAATACTGAGCGATCTTGGCAACTGTGGTCTTCTAATCTATTTCTTGGTAAAGAACATTATAGAAAATTTGGCTCTATGTTAATTAATAGTTTAATCAAGCAGAAAAAGGGGATTACCCTTGAATGAGTATGAAACAGTGGTCAGAAAAATGGATGCTCTCTACCATTAGTACGATAATCAGTACATGGAATGGTGAACTCAATCGCCAACTGTAGAGAACCAGAAAACATTTGTTGTCCAATAAATCTGAGCAAGATTTACAACACACCAAGGTGGTAGCTGAAAGCTGCAATTACGGTTAGGCCAGCCAGGCCATTCATGCGTAATTGTGATTCGCAGAATGTAGCAAGTGAAGGCTCAAAATTCCATTTAGGCACCAACATCAGATAATTACATTTGAGCTATGAGTTACATAGCCTCTAATTTCGAAAGTCAGCAAAGCATCATAACATTCATATATTAGTTACTAATAGTACTATATATATATATATATATATTAATCTTCCAATTTTCAATCCTCAAATTTTCACTTTAGAAACTAAATCTACCATTGGAAAGCTAGCAAAACAAATTCAGAAACCAAAAAAAAAAAAAAAAAACTCCAATTTCTCCACAAT
The DNA here is from genome assembly GCF_036785885.1 of Coffea arabica. Classification (NCBI taxonomy): domain Eukaryota; kingdom Viridiplantae; phylum Streptophyta; class Magnoliopsida; order Gentianales; family Rubiaceae; genus Coffea; species Coffea arabica. The sequence goes on from NC_092329.1 coordinate 2,025,597, forward strand.
CTGAATTTAAACCTCAAATTTTCCTACCCCGTCTGACTCCAATTTTCTGCTGTCCCACCCCAACAGATCTTTCAACATTTGCAAAAGCCAAAGGTGGCTTCTTGTTCTCCTTACTGGTAGTGCTCCTCAGCAAATACCTGGAGCTTGAAGCCTGACTCCTGTCCACGGTTGGAGAAGAAGGAACCGTTTTCCTCAAGCTTTCAAACCTCTTGGCCTCCCCTCTTCTTTTAGCGGACTCAACCCTGACACCAAGATCATAACCATGCACGGCCTTCTTCCCATCCCCTGTTTCCCCCACCTTCTTCCTCTTCAACCTCTCGTTCCTTCTCGCGGAGTACTCCTCATAGAACCTTCCCCTTTCAAACAAAGTACTCCTATTAACACTCATGCTAGTACCAACCAAACCAGCATCAGCCCAGTCTGCGCTGGAAAACTCCTGATGCACCATTTCTGCCAAAGCCCTCAATTCACAAGAAATGGTACGGTACTCTGGGCGAACACCCAATTCCAGTTCTTCAATCTCACAAGCACCTTTAGGCAACTGGGATTTCGTTAAAGAACCTAATTTTGCAAAGAAATTTCACAAAGATCGAGAACAATAAGAAATGCATAATATAAAAATTCCCATCTTAAAAATGAAAAAGAATCGAGAGTTTCCAGTTCCAAGAAAGAAGCATAGAAGCACCTGGTGGGGTTTGGATGGTGTTTGTATTGGACTGAAGAGGACGGCGAGGTCGGAGGCGAAGGTGGATTGGGGATCTGGCCAGTGGAGGCTTGCGAGATGATGGCATCATCTTGTTGGAGGTGAAAAATGATGATCTAACGCTTCTGTTAAGTACTACTTAGAATAGTATGAACCTCGAGGGATCAGCAAAGTAGGAGGGATGACGAGGGATTAATATAATTTGATTGGAATAAAAGCAGAGGGTTCAGGATGGATAGTTGATGGGGGATGAGACGGTGGTGCTAATCTGTCTGAAATGATTTAAGGAGATTGTTTTAGGAGGGGAGGGAGACGTGATTAGTTTTCGAATTCTAGTGAAAGAGACGGGGAGCGCTTCCAAGTTCCAACGGTCATATTCAACTTAAATTAAGCGATTTGGACGGATAATAAACAAGTTTACGTTTTTGGTCCTCTTCTGACTTCTCGTTGCATCCTTTACATTTCCAACCCTTCACCTTTTAATCTCGTCACTAATTCTAACGATTTTATATCCTCGTACACTTTTTTGGTAATTTTTCATATCACACTATGTGTAAGAACATACTCGTTTCAACCAACTCAATTTGACATTATACTTATTGGGTCGAATTTAAAAAGGATGACAGATTAAATATGATTTTTTTTATCAGCTATAGTTATAAACAAATCAATTGAAAGTACTTTATAGAGGTCGTATTAAATTTTGTAGAGAGGAAAGGAGAGGAGAGTCACCTCACTCTAAGGTTAGGACATATATAATTAACGAATGAACTGACTTAAATTATTCTTACAAATCAACTATGGAGGGCATTTTAATTAATAACGAGATTCACTCCTAACACAAGAATCAAGTCCTTGCCCACTAAATCAAAACGTGTTGATGGATTCAATCTGGTGGAGGGTTACGGTGTAATATTAAATCAGGTGAAATGTTAGGGATTCCACTTATTCCCATAAATCAACAAATATAAGCTCCCATCTTTACGATGATACTACTCAGAACATAAAACTATTCCAAGTTACAATTATAAAAGTCATCCATGCTTGCTGCTCAACCAAATTGCACTAGATATAAAATTCCGTTTGAGACACGTCTTTTTTTGTAGATTTGTGTAAAGAAGAAGCAGATGGTAGGTATATTGCTGATGTTCTCAAATCTTGACCCTGAATTTGGTGCTGTTTTGAGGCCTCGAATTTCTCAACTTGAACTGGAATTAATACACCACTTACCAAACGGTTACACAGCTGGTCGTCATACAAGTTAACAAACAATAAATCTCCTCAATTTAAAAGGTTCTCCACCCGTATACTATTTCGGCGGGAGTCCTGCATCATCCGTCAGATGATCACGCATGACTCTTCTTCGTTTTGGTTTGGGTCCTCCTTGATTACGCATGATTCAGTTGGCTTCTTACGCAAGTATATTCCCAAGTCTAAAATTTTGTCCCTCGTCCAATTCTTGGTAGCCCACCACGTTCCAAGAAGAACCAAAATCATCCAATTACGTAAGTAAAGCTCAGTAGTAGCATTGTTCAATTCACGTCTTTCAACTTCTTTAAAGTTTATGGTTTAAATAAAACAAAGGGGCATTCGGTGTCCTCATGGGCTGGGCATAATCATATAAATATGGAATCTTGTGACCCCGAGTCTACTAGCACTTGGCCACGCTCATGGCCATGGACATTCACATGCCAAAATCCCGTGCACCAAACCAGGAGAACAGAACAATAGCGATTATAGGTGCCGGAGTTAGCGGCTTGCTTGCCTGCAAATACGCACTACAAAAGGGCTTCTCTCCGACAGTCTTTGAAGCTCGGAGTTCCATCGGGGGAGTATGGTCCAGGACTTGCGACTCTACTAAGCTGCAGACTCCCAAAAACCACTACCGCTTTTCAGATTTTGCATGGTCAGATTCAGTAAAAGAGGCCTTCCCTGATCACAACCAAGTTAGGGAGTACATCTACTCGTACGCTCTTCACTTCAACATCCTTCCACATATCAAGTTCAATTGTAAAGTCGTCAGCGTTGATTATTTATGTACATCATCTGAAGAGGACATGTCTTCATGGGAACTCTGGGCTGGCACTGGTGAGGCCTTCTCACCTAAAGGAAAATGGCATGTCAGCGTACAGGATTTGCAAACCTCAGCAGATACCACTCAGGTACTCAATCTTCCCATTTTTTATTTTTTATTTTTGAAAAGATTAGGCACTCAATCTTTATTTAGGTATTTTCTTATGAATCATGGAGCTTCAATTTGTACTCTCGAAATCTCCTTTATCCAAAGAGACTACATGCATGCACGTATACGGTTTTATTCTGTGTATATCTGTATTATTATTATTAGTAGCAGGATCATCTTGTAATTATTTTTGGTTTTCCTCCCCTGCTACGTGTTTTTGAAGTTCTTTTCTTTTTATTCATATGGGAAAGAGCAGATATCTTGGCTAAAGTAACAGTTGTAGCATGAAATGTGTGGTAACTGAAATATAAAAAAGAAGTTACATATAAAACGAATATATTCTAAATTAAAGTGAAGCAGAAAAAGGGTATCTTCATCTTGATTTGTTGCCAGGTATACCAATTTGATTTTGTAATCTTGTGCCTTGGGAAGTTCAGTGGCCTAGCCAACATCCCACAATTTTCAATGAACAAAGGGCCAGAGGTATTTGACGGTGAAGTCATGCACTCTATGGACTATGCTGCAATGGACAATGCAGCTGAATTCATCAAGAACAAGCGCGTCACAATAGTTGGATTCCAGAAATCTGCAATCGATATTGGAACCGAAATTGCAAAAGTGAATGGTAGGTCTAAGCATTCTTTTCAATTTTCTGTTCATTTTTCTTTTCTCCCCATCTACTGCAAAATACGCTGGTGAGAAGACTGGTTTATTATGGTACCTCCTAAGATGTTTGAAATTTTGGTGGAAGGCTTTCTACCACACAAATTAGATAAACTCAGGACCGACAATAATTCATCTTTGCAGGGGCAAAGCATCCGTGCACATTGCTATTCAGGACTGCACACTGGTCAGTCCCTGAAAATTTGGTTGAATTCATTTTCCGGAACCTGAATAGAGTCTCAGAGCTTACTGTCCATAAGCCTGATGAAGCTTTCTTCCTGTGGCTCTTAGCTGCTCTGCTCTCACCCCTGGTAACACCTTCTTCTTTGCCTTGAGTAATTACATTTTAGTAATGAGAAAATCCTCCTCCAGTTTTGTACAATCGTGGCTTCTCGATCCATTCGTCTTTCTAGTTTCACAATGACAACACCTAAAAGACAAAGTAAGAAGCCAAGAAAATCTCAATACGATTAGAGTAAAATCAAAGTTATGACTTCAGTAAGACTAATAAGCCACTAACCAACCTTTGAGAGTGTGATTTCAGCTATGGATATATTCAAAGGTCATCGAGAATTATCTCAAGTGGCTATACCCCCTGGCAAAATATGATATCATTCCGGAACACGGCTTCCTCGGGCAGATTCGTTCCTGTATGTTGACAGTCTTGCCAGCTGACTTCTATGAAATAGTTAGAGAAGGTTGCCTAATCCTGAAAAAGGCACAAACTTTCAGCTTCTGCCAAACTGGAGTAGTTGTAGATGATGAAGATGTGCCCCTGGAAACGGATATAGTCATCTTTGCAACGGGATATAAAAGCGACCAGAAATTTGCCAGTGTTTTTAAGTCAATCGACTTTCAGAAATACTTGCTTGGATCATCAGCTCCTTTCTACAGGTATTCAAACCAACCTTGCTAAGTTTCCTTTAGCAATGCTACACAAGCAAACCGAAACCAATGCAAAATTTCGCATTTTCCCCTCTTTGTGACTACATGACAGGGAATGCATCCATCCAAAGATACCACAGTTGGCAATAGTAGGATACTCGGAGAGTCATGCGACAATATACACCACTGAGATAAGGGCCAAATGGCTAGCACATTTTCTTGAAGGAAATTTTCGGCTCCCAACAATAAGAGAGATGGAACACAACGTGATGAGATGGGAAAAATGCATGCGCCGGTATACCGATCCAAACTTTAAAAGAGGTTGCGTTAGTGTAATGCTACAGATATACTGCAATGATGAAATATGCAGGGACATGAATTGCAATCCTAGACGAAAGAAATCCATTCTGTCTGAGCTTTTTGCACCTTATGGTCCATCCGACTACGCTGATCTAAGTAGCTTGGGCAGAGAAGAATGACTGGAAAGGAATTTGAAACCCTTCATAGAATTGCTCTACTTCTTTCAATAAATTGCTTTCTCAAAAGCGCGCTAGTTTCCAAATACGAGCCCAGAAGGCATATAATACTTGTTTGATGAACGTTAATTCAACTAGGGACTTTAATCAAATCTATCAATCAGCAGATTATTTATCCACCGAAGTTACAGGCTCTCTCTTGCCTATCCAATCTCTCGAATTCAAACAACTCTCAAATGCTTACATGACATGTACTTCTAATGTTCTTTATAGTATACGCTTCTCATATTACATTTCTTCTGCATACTCCTAGAAGTAACTGATCTAATTCCAAAGACCACTTAAATTTAACCTACTAGTCATTTAAAGTAATAAATTTAGAGCTCCTTGTTATATAAAAGTAAAATTAGCATTAACAATAAATACAAGCACTCCCTGTTATGAAACAACTTAAAAAAGAGGTGGATGTCCATTGAGTTTTCCTGAAATATGAAACGACTGACTATTCAGTTCCCCTATGGATCTTGTAACTTTTCTTGTAATTAGAGGTTGACCATTTAGTTCCCTTATGTTTTGTTCCCTATAAATAGAGGTCATCCAACCTCTCTTGTAACCTTTGAGAGCACTTGAGAGAATAATACTCTTTGATAGTCATGTTTTCCTTTTTCGTCTGTACCAAATTATAGTCCACCTTCCAATTGAAAAATGTAGTTGTATTTTAATTTTTCTAAAATACCCTTATTCAATGTAAGTTATTGTTACTATAAACCTACCTCATTTAATGAGAGTTTATTCTTTTTTTACCGTCAATTCAAGTTCCCATAAAGTTATACTATAATTAATGTGAGGGTATTTTAGGAAAATAGCGACCTAAATTGATTGTTCTAACAAAGTTAATTACTTTTTGTTCAACTGTGTGAAAAAAAATCAGGACTGTCAAAGTGGGACGGAGGGAGTAGAATGTTTTTGTTTGGATAGAGTATTATTTCAAATAATTACTATAATACATTTTGTAATGTGATGTATGTGAGATAAAAAAAATGGTAGGAAATATAGAAAGGTAGATTAAAAAATGTGTTTATGATGCAAGCGAAAATTTATTTTGAAAAAATTTGCTATCTACATCTCCGTGCTCTACTCTCTTCGGCACTTTTGTTATTAGTATTAGTATTAGTACTCTACTTTAGTATTAGCTTTACGATACTTTTATTAGTACGAGTCTCTATTTTTAGACCAAGATGAAGTATAAGAATGTGCTTTTGAGCAATCAAGTGCAAATATATACTATTGAGCAATTATTGAGCACAAGTACCATACATTTGGGAAAATTTTGAAGTAACATTTCCTTTTGAGTTCCATTTATTTCTTTATTATTTATATTACAAAAGTGTACTTGTGCATCTTAATATTTTTGAAAAAGAAATTTTTTTTTATGAAAAAGAAATAGATGACAAATATTTGGGATTAAAGAATGATAATGTGATATTTGTCTCATTGATAGTGTAACTACACACACTATATTTAAAAATAAAGTGTATTTTTCTATTTGACAGTGGAAGAAATAACTGTTAATACAATAAGTGGTAGTACTAATTTAATTGAACATTTCAGAAGAGCCATTGTATTTCTTTCTAAAAGAATTAAATTTGTGATAAATAATATATTGCTCTCTATTAAGTTTTGAAAAAAATTGCTGAGTTTTAAAAATGAGTAAATCTTATATACACTAACGGTGTATACACTATTATAGTTGAATATACAATACATATGCAAAATTTGAGTTTCAAATTCAAATTCGAATTATGTATCATGTATCTAATCATGAAAGTGTATATACTGTCAGTGTATAGAAAATTAAAAATATCCGTCAAAATGGATACTTTTTTCCTAAAAAAAAAGACTTTCTTGTTGTAAAACTAATCAACTACTATAGAATGAATAGAGATATTAGAGAAAGAATTAGAGAAAAGGAAAATGATATTCTTATATTCCAATGAATACTAAAAGTCCTACTAAAGGATGTCAATGTACCTCTATATATAGGTACTATAAGATTAAAGGAATATCAATCCTATTAAACATCCACTATTACAAGAATATGAAGAAACTTATGAAACGGTTTCTCCACTACATGAGTAGATTTATGGATTGTAACTTCTATACATAATATAGTCATAAATCGTGAATTAATTCTCTTGGGAATACAAAGGGACATCCACACTTTAAATTGTTTCATAACACTCCCCCTTGGATATCCATTATGCAAAGAATATGCCTCGTTAAAATCTTACTAGAGAAAAATCCATCGGGACAAAAATCCTAGTGAAGGAAAAAGAGTACACTATTCCTATGTATTAATTTTTTCCCCTGATGCAAACATCATTTGAGATTTTTTAATCGTCAGATTTCAATATTTTTCAATTGCATTGAGATATGGTACTTTCAGGACCAAGTGTCTTTTCATCTTCCTCTTGTCGTCTAAAAGGATCCTTATTAGGATCTAATGATCTGACGACCATTGGAGTATTTAATGTATATGTTTTATCCATATGAAATCGCTTTAATACCTTCTAAGTATATGCAGTTTGGTGGATAAAAATTTCACTTTTCAAATGTTTAATTTGTAAACCAAGGAATTTTATTTTTTCAAAATCTTTGATATCAAATTCCTTCTTCAAATATTCAATATTATTTTGAATATTTTCAGGAGTTCCAATCAGATTTAAATCATCAATATATATATAGCAATGATCACAAAATTTGATCCATTTTTCTTGATAAAAACACATCGACATATTGGATCATTTGTATAATCTTCTTTAACTAAACATTCATTGAAGCGGTTATACCACATATATCCAGATTGTTTGAATCCATACAAAGACCTTTGTAATTTAATAGAATAAATATCTTTAAGATTTGATTTGCATGCTTCAGGCATGTTGAATCCTTCGGGGATTCTTATATAAATATAATTTTTAAGATTCCCATATAAATATGCAGTAACGACGTCCATTAGACGCATATCTAATTTTTCATGTATTGCAAAACTCACAAGATATCTAAATGTGATAGCATCCACTACAGGTGAATACGTTTCATCATAATCAAATTCAGACATTTGTGAAAATTCTTGGGTTACAAGTCTTGTTTTATACCTTACAATCTCATTTTTCTCATTTCTTTTTCTCACAAATACCCATTTATATTCTATTGACTTTACACCTGTAGTCCAAACACTTTTCTTTTAACCAGTTATTCCAATTCAGATTGAATCGTATTTTTTTATTTTGGCCAATCATTTCTATATCGACATTCATCAACCGATTTAGATTTATGATTCTCATCAATTTTTATAATATCAAGTGTTACATTTCATCAGACTCTAATTAAATTTTCTATGATTTCGTTCTCTTCAGGAGTTGGCTCTTCAGGAGGGACCTCTTCAAGAGATTGAATTTTGTCATGACATTTAATCTCCGGAGATATTTGAAATCAATTTATACCTTATTTAGGTAGATTGGCCTTAAATTTATTTGTAGCACTTGTGTATGTCCTTCAAGGATATCAATTTTAACCAGAGTATTTTCTGCAGGAATAGTTAATTTAATGACTCTTTTAGAGTCGATAAATATAACTGATAATTGGTTTGCAACTTTCTGCAAATGAATAATCTCTTGAACTTCCAGTTCACGTTATTTTGTATGAGGATCGAGAAAATTCAATTTTTTTAAATAATTTCCTTTTGGTTGATCTTTTCCCCCCTAATGTCGGGAATCGTAATTCATCAGAATAAATAAATCATTCAATAGATCACCCATCAATATTTTACGATATTTAATCATGAAAGGTGATTCATACCCAACATAAATTTTAAATTTCTTTCGGAGTCATATAAAATATAAAGAGGATATGTATAAATACTTGTCGACTCTTACATATTTTTACTTTTACCAAATCATATATCCATTGGGATCAGTAAACTTCTGATTTACTGCAATTGATGATTATAAAATCAAAATGAGAATGAAGACAACTATATCGATAACCATTTCTCTCTCGAATGATTATTATGATATAATTAACCTTTATCTCCCTTGATTTCTAAACATGATCTCTATTATTGTCTCATTTAGTGTCTCAATTTGATATCCATTTCGATGGATATTCAAATTCAATAAATTTTTTGATATATGATAAAAAGTAGTGTTTTATTTATTATAAACTTTTCTCCTACGGGGAGAAATATAACAGTGGTTCTTCTGGAGTTTTCAATCACTTAAACACTACCACTGATTGTGTTTGTCTCTTTTGTTGAAAAATAGTGTATATAGTAGCATTTATTAGCGAGACACATATCATTGTCACCATAATTCTTATGGAACAAATATCATCATCATAATCCTTTGATCCCAAATGTTTAACATCCATTTCTTCTTCAGGAAGAAAAGTTAATTAAATCAATCATCATACACCTTCAGGGTGTTTAAAGAAATTGGCCATGTGAAGATGATATTATAATTTTGATTCGTCAAATGTACTTCAGGACATTTATCTTCAGAATTCTTATTTTCTTGTCCTTATCATTATTATCTCACTTTAAGTGGTAACTTTTTCTCTTGTCATAGTAAAATATATACTTATCAAAATCATAGTCATGGCAACAACCATAACTAATAAATTGAAATTCAGTCGGATTCACTTTTGGAAATGGACTAGAAATAGCATGCAATAAGTACAAAATACTTCTCAAAATTTCTCTTAATATTGCTACTACATGAGCATATTCGAGAAATCAATTGTGGAGAATATCATTTTCAATATATCTCATGAGTAAAATTTTCTCGATACAATTTCAACTGAGAAGTAATTGTGAAAATTGCATAATTATGTTCTTGTAGCCACCGGTAAATTTATCATACCAGGCTTTTGAAATAATGACCATCTTCTAGTGGCTAAATATTTTCGTTAAAGAACGACCATCTTCAGGTGATCGAATCTTTTTCTTTAAGTATTTCAAAGGACAAGTGAATCCTCAAACATAATTGATTTTCTATAATAGCATCTTTAAAACTCAATGCATCATAATATAAGTATTTATAACAAATAATTATAAAAATAAATAAGTAGAATTAAAAGGAGAAATATTACCTCAAAGATGTCAAACAATATATATTTGTGTTTAGTGGTTGCTCAACAGTAGGTACTTGTATTTTGCGATAATTCAAATATTAACCATAAGAAATTGAAATAAGTTTGTGGGTCAAAAATTTACCTCAGAAGCTACTTGAAGAAATGCAGGCAGAATTTTGGCAAAATCTCCTGTTTCACTTTCGTTCAAGGTAAAGCCTCCGTTTTCACCTTTTACTCAAAAGTAGAGACTCGTGCTGATAACGTGTTGTAAAACTAATAAACTACTATAGTATGAATAGAGACATTAGAGAAAGGGAAAATGATATTTTTATATTCCAACCAATACCAAAAGTCCTACTAAAATATGTCAATGTACCTCTATATATATGTACTACAAAATTAAAAGAACATCAATCCTATTAAACACCCACTATTGCAAGAATATGAAGAAACTTATGAAACGATTTTTCCACTACATGAGTAGATTTATGGATTGTAACTTCTATACATAATATAGCCATAAATCATGAATTAATTTTCTTGAGAATACAAAGGGACATCCACACTTTAAATTGTTTCATAACATTTCTTTAGTTTCTTCTATTTTTGTTTTTAGTCTATGTAGGAGGATTCAAATCTGAGATATCTCATTTACACTTCGTCCTTTTAAATTACCCAATCCATCCCTCCTCCATCTTTTGATTTATATTATACAAAAACAAATGCAATTAACATTCATCATCTAATATAACAAAAGTCTACCAATCCCCGTGATTTAATGGTCTAGCTTGACCTTTTTGGATATCTTTATTTTATAATGATGAATTGAATAATTGAAACTCACATGACTACTCATAAAAAATTAAAAGGCAATGAACTCTAATGAATTTTTATGTGTTAAATCATCACTAGTTAAGGTGGGGATTGATCCCTACATTTATAGAACAAATTTATGGTGACATATTGTTTTAATTGATGCATCAATAGGATGGTCACATGTATATTTATTATCTTCTCGCAATTTGGCGTTTGCAAGATTGTTTATTTACATGATTAAATTACGAGTATAATTTCTAGATTATTCAATTAATAGAATTTGTGTCACTTCACCACATGCTTTTTATGATTATTACATGTATATTACAATAATTGTTGAACATTCTATATTTTATATTCACACACAAAATGATCTAACTAAATCATTTATTAAATTATTATAATTAATTGCTAAATTATTATTAATGAGGTCTAAATTTTTGTATCTGCTTGAAAATATGCTATATTACATGCAAGAGTACTTGAAGTAAGCTAACAAATTAAAGCAAATTATCCCGATAGCCATTAAATTTTTCGAATAGTCGAGTTTTGGCAATTCAATTATTAATGGTGTGTTTTTATCCACTAAACTATTAAAAATATAAATTTTGGGTCATTTTATTTGATTTTACCGTTAACTCTACCAAATTCAACCATTAATAGTCCGTCTCTTAAATTGTGCACATTCTTAGATTTAACAAAGTTAATGGTGGAATCAAACGGCATAATCCAAAATTACGCTTTTGATAGTTTAATAGATAAAAACATACTATTAATAATTAAATGGCCAAATCTTGACTATTAAAAAAGTTTAATGACTACCCGAATAATTTGCTCCAACAAGTTATCATATATTTTTCCCCTGCAATTAGCGTTTGGTTTTGAGCATTATATTTCTCATTTAAGATTTTTTTTTTGCGATGCGATTTATGTTTTAATTACATTGTCTCAACATACTAAGAGAGCCCCTAAAAAAGATTGAAGATATATATTGGGTATGAATTACATTTTATAATTAATCACATTGAACCATAAATTAGTGATTTGTTTATGCTTATATTTATTTTTTTTATAATTAAAATAGTTAAACTATTGTAGTATTCCAAAAAAAATGGTACTTTTTTGTTGGAAAAGTAACAGTTAATTCAACAGATATGGAGTGATGGCAGTGAGGTCAGTAGTCAAAATGATATAATTCTTTTCAAAAAAATAAGGGTAAATTAGACAATACATTAAATGACACAATTTGTTTAAACTAAAACCTTCTCCTCTTGCTTTATATACAATAAGATAGTTCGTTAATAGGTTTATCTTCAACCTGATATCTCGCTTTATATATAGTAAGATAGTTCGTTAATAGGTTTATCTTCAACCTGATATCTCGCTTTATATATAGTAAGATAGTTCGTGAATAGGTTTATTCTCAATTTGATTATTAAACACGTCTAAAAACTTATTTGGAGTTGCGGTAGTTTATTAGAAAGTATTTCACCTAGTAGATCTGTTAATAAAAGCATTTATTAACTGTTTAAGTGTTTTTAAATATATTATTTGGATACATGATTCAATAACTGCTTATTATATTTGATAATATGTAATTTTAAAAATTTTTAAATGTATTTATTTCTGTATTTGATTCATAATATATGATTAAATGATTAAATTTAATATTCCTTTTAAAGCATAATGTCATTCTAAAAGCATCAAATTGGATCTTTTGTTAAAAAGACTTTTAACACCAAAAATTTCGCTTCTAATTTTATAGAATGATTTTTATTAAATGTTTTAAAAGTACTTTTAGCGTCGAAAATATTTCCTTACCAAGAGTACCACAATCTCAAATGAAACCGTATATTATATACCACTGAACTGAACCAAACACAAATATGTTCTAGTTGGATTTGTTAAAAGCTATGCATACAAACAAGCATGTGGATAAAATTCCCGAAAATTAAGAAAGAGGACAAGATCAAGCTATGCAAGCAGAGAAGTAAAAAACAGTTGAACAAACGGACAAGAAGAGAACTAACTACTTCTAGAGTAGTTGACCACTAAAAGAACTTTAAAAATTCTACTTAGGTGTAGGTCAAGAGATCAAATCCTTTAGCCTGCATTTTAAATCCAAGTTTTCCTGTAGATTTTATCAGCGTGTGCGAAGGCACCTATTTAAACTGCTGATGGTTTAAGTCCCTCCAAATTTTTCTTAGATCTCTTCAGGTCCCCCTTCCCCTACGCACTCATTTGGACCAGTGGTGATTCAATCCCTCCCAGGTTCTCTTTGGATTTCTTCAAGTCCTTCTCTCCCCCTTATATAGAGTAGGAGCAAGTTTAGAATAAATTCTATCTTATTCGGAAAAAAAAATCAGTTTAGGTCGGTGGTAATTTAGTATCTTTTGGATTTTCCTTGAATTTTTTCAGATCCCCTCATTCCTTACGCACAAAAATCTGTTTGGGCCAATGATGGTTCAGTTCCCTCCGAATTTTTCTTGGGGCTTTTCAAGTCCCCCTTTCCTGTGCATGCGTTTGGGCTGATAGTAGTTCAATACCTTCTGAATTCTCCTTGAACCTCTTCAGATCGTTCTCTATTCTATTATAGAGTAGGAGTAGATTTAAAATAAATTCTAGGGATAATTTCACAAACCTCTCCTGAGGTTTCTGACACTTGCACTGAGACCCTTCCAGGTTTTAAAAATTTCACCTAACTCCCTTACTTTTCAAATTTGGTAACAATTCAGTCCAATTAGGATTAAAATATTACTATCATGATAGAGATGACATTTATATTCCATGAATACCCTCTTCCTCCCTATATTAGTACAAGATTGCTTGTTAATAAAAAGGTAGAGATGATTATGGGTATTTTATTCTGAATCATTTAATTTATGTTAAATACATAAATATTGCAAATAAAACTCAAAAGCCGTTACACAAATATTTTTACGAAAGGAAAACTAGCATGTTTTGTATTTAATATAAATGAAGTATTTGAAAGTAAAAAAAAATGTCCATAACATACCAGTTCTTTACAAGTTTCTTCCATTATATGAATAAAGTACTAGCTATTTATGAGTATTTTACTTTGAATCATTAAATACATTAATGTTTATAAGTGAAATTCAAAAAGTGTTACACTAATATTATTACGAAAAAGAAACTAGTAGGTTTTGTATTTAACATAAATTAAATGCGTGAAAGTAAAAAAAGAAATTACCCACTTTTTACCAGCTCTTTACGGGTTTTCTTCTATTATATGAATAAAATACTAGTTATTTATAGGCATTTTACTCTGAATCATATAATTTATGTTGAATACATAAATGTTTGTAAGTAAAATTTAAAAAGTGATATACTAATATTTTTACGAAAGGAAAACTAGTAGGTTTTGTATTTAACATAAATTAAATACGTAAAAGTTAAAAAAAAAAAGAAATTGCCCATAACATATCAGCTCTTTATGGGTTTCCTCTATTACACGAACAAAGTAATAGCTATTTATAAGCAAAAAGAAATATCCCATAAAGTACCAACTCTTTATGGCCTTTGTCTATTATACGAATTAAGTACCAGATTTTTATGGGTATTTTATTCTAAATTATTTAATTTATGTTAAATACATAAATATTTGTAAATAAAATTCAAAAGCCGTTACACAAATATTTTTACGAAAGGAAAACTAGTATGTTTTGTATTTAATATAAATGAAGTATTTGAAAGTAGAAAAAAAAATTATCTATAACATACCAGTTCTTTACGAGTTTCTTCCATTATATGAATAAAGTACTAGTTATTTATGAGTATTTTACTTTGAATCATTTAATTTATATTAAATACACAAATGTTTATAAGTGAAATTCAAAAAATGTTATACTAATATTATTACGAAAGGAAAACTAGTAGGTTTTTATTAACAAGCAATCTTGTACTAATATAGGGAGGAAGAGGGTATTCATGGGATATAAATGTCATCTCTATCATGATAGTAATATTTTAATCCTAATTGGACTGAATTGTTATCAAATTTGAAAAGCAAGGGAGCTAGGTGAAATTTTTAAAACCTAGAGGGGTCTCAGTGAAAGTGTCAGAAACCTCAGGGGAGGTTTGTGAAATTATCCCTAAATTCTATTGTATCTGTAAAAAAAAAAAAAAAAAAAAGCAGACGAGAAGAGGAATCAGTGGGGCCTAACTATGACATCGTGACCGTTGAACGTGGTTGAATCCAATCAAATCAAATCAAATCAATGCAGGGACAGACCCTCCGCCACCACCACCAGCACATCCCCAACCATGCCCATTCCCTGACACAACTAAGTCCTCCCTCCCCCTCCTCGTCCCTTCTCACATTCGTCCTCTCACCCCCATGCCAGAAAGCCGGCCGGCAGCCTTCATACCATCAAACCATGCCCTTTCCCTCCTCCGATTCCTCCAAATTTAATCAAAGTCTTTGCAGAAAAATTACATAAGATATCACAAATTCAGGAAATGAAAAACCAGATTTAGATGGGCCGTCGTCGCCGTCGTCAAAACCACTTTCTTGATTTCAATTCCTCCTCTCCATTATATTGTTCACTGTGGCCATTTTTATTAGTTTTGTTATTCTTTGCTAGTTTTTATTTGGTCGATGGGAAAACTAATGCCACCAGTTCTCCAGTCACACCCATCAATCACGATCTTTACCATACCAGGTAAAATTCTTACTTAAATTTCATTTTATTTCTTATTGTACCCTTTTGTATTGGAAGAAGTGGGTGATATTCTGACATTAGTAAAACATTCTAATTTGGAAAGTCATGATAGTTGTAGCAGAATTAAATTTGGACTGGTGAGATCCGCCAATTTCGCATGTGCTTCATCAAAGATGGATTTTTGGTATTGATTTATTGTTGCCTCCTCAGGCTGCTTCATTCAAGTTGAATGGGAAACACAAAAATTTGAATGTAAACGGGTCCTTTTCTGAACTAACAACAGTTTGATTAGGTCTAGCTTTACTGTTTAAAAATCCAAGCGTCTTATAAGCAAAGCTGAATCTTTCTTTTCGTGTTCTTTTCTTGTGTCGAATTATGCAGTGGAGCTTTGTTGGAAGAAATTGAAGCCTTGGTGCACCGCCACCCAGACAAACTATCAGTGCGTTTATTGGTTTCTTTGGTTTTTTTCCACTTTTGTTGTTGTCGTTGTTATAATTGGGAATAATGTTTCCTGATTATTTTGTCATAACTTGATTAGATTGAGACAATTCCCAGTAAGAACAAGGGGTACAATGCAGAGATGACTGTGGTTACTTATTGTAGGAAAAGGAAAGATTGTGATGGCAAGTCCAAGTTCAGAGTACTCCTTGTAAGATTTTTCTCCACATATATTTTTTAATTGGTTTCGTTTTAATTTGCAGAATTAGGTAACATTTTCCCAATGTAGATCTACAAGCTCATTACCTTTTTCTTTTTTCTTTCTCTAAATTCTGTCATCATAAGAAAGGAGTATTATAACAATGACAGACAAAGCATCCTTGCTTAGAGGAAACAAAGAGAGGGAACACCTAAAGCAAAAAAAAAAAAAAAACAGAAGAAGAGGAAAAGTTGCAAAAACTATACATTTTTTTGTTTCTATGCTGACTTGTGAGTAGATAGAAGTGTGCTTCCTGCACCTAAATGTATCATATTTGACATTTAGCGTTTAGAAAATCTCAGATTTGCCATTGCTGCTGTTTTTGACAGATAATTACTTGTATTCCAGAGTTTTGGTCAGCATGGAAGGGAACTCATTACCTCTGAGCTTGCGTTTCGGATTCTTTCTATATTAAGTGAAGAAGAATTTTTACCTTATACAGATCGAGGGTCAGTAAATGACACCCTTGATAATCTTGTTATAAAGGTAATATTTGTTTTCTTGGGCTTCTGTTGTGTAAATTCTTGTTTATTTTGGCATCTACACATTCTTGTGTTCAGTATGTTATACTAATTTTCATCAGTAGAAGCTGAACAAAATTCTCTTCCAACTTCAAACTGATTACAGCTCGTTATTAAGCAGCTCTGCTGATGTTATTAATCACAAGAAGTTCTTTTTTAGTTTGATCTTGAATTAGAAACTAATACTATCTCTTTTATTATGTGAACATGCCATATTCTACTTGTATCCTGAGAATTGAATTCATGCTGCATATATTGTGTCTTTTCTATACTAAGAAAGACGTTGCCTTCTAGAACTTACACTTATTCTAAATCAAAGTGCATGTTGCTCTGTCAGGTTGTACCAATGGAAAATTTGAATGGCCGCAAACTTGTTGAAGCGGGAGACTTTTGTGAGAGGAGAAATGGTCTTTCATTTTATCATAGTGGCTATGGAGTTTGTACAGGACTACAAGTAAAAAATACTAAAAAGTTTGTCTTTTCTGGCAGGGAGAGGGGTTGATCTTAATCGAAATTGGAGTGTGGATTGGGGCAAAAAAGAAAAGGTGTGTTTAATGAACTTTTCAGGATATTTTTTTTCCTGTATTCTGGTCTTTGATCCTTCTAAAATTTTCTATCCAGGATATGATGTCCAATATTTTTATCTCTCCTGCTGTCTTGATTCTTGTTTACCTATATGCTGAGTGGTGGCTGATACATCAATACTATCTTTTGGATTGATCACACCCCCCTCCCTGGGGGTGGTATATGTTATTTTACAAATTAGTATATGGGTCCATTCCACATGCTAACAAGTTCTTCTGCCTGCTTTATTCTCTTTCAGGATTATGATCCCTATGAAGAAAATCCAGGGACTGCTCCTTTTAGTGAGCCTGAGACTCAATTCATGCGGAAGCTTTCGATATCTTTTGAGCCCCATGTGTGGGTTAATGTTCATTCAGGAATGGAAGTAAGCTTTGATTCTTAAATATCTCTAGCTTCTGCCACTGCAAGTTTGCTCCAAGATTTGCATTTTGTAAAGTTAGCACATAAGTTTAAGTTTTCAGCACAATCTATTTTAAGGCATTTGTCACCCAGCCTGTGGTTGTGGACTATCTTTGCAGCAATTAAGCTGTTTCCTTCTGGACTTAACTGTAAAACCTGTTCTTTCAAAATGCATTGCATCTTGAAGCCCCGACAGTATTCCTCTTTTTTAGTTTTTGTGTGTTTCATCTTTCTTTTACCTTTTTGTTTTCTTCAAATCTTCATGGAAGCGATCTTTGTTTTTCAATTGATATAGTTGATGAACATGTCCTGTTATTCAATCAAAGCAGCTTCTGAATGTGACTGGATATGCATTCCCAGTAAAATGAAGTTTTTTGGTGCCAAGCTTCTTTCTTTGACATATCAGACATTTATTGATCAGGTTTTTATACTATAATCTTGGGATGAGTTCTCAGATGAATTAAGGCAGCAAATACAACAGTCTTACATGTTTGTTTTCAGACTAGATGAGTACATGGAGTTTTACGGCTTTATATTTCCTGGACCTAATTCACATTGAATTGGTAACCTGCATCTGCCTCGTTATTATGCGCAGTAAATAGTAATACCATATTGCTGTAATATTTGGTTTTTTGTGTCAGTTTTCATCAGTTGTCGTTTATTGTTTTCGTTAGGCCTTATTTATGCCATATGATCACAAAAATACGACTCCAGATGGATCTCCTTCCCTGAGAATGAGATCAATGCTTGAAAAGTTGAACCATCTTCACTTGAAAGATCGTTGTTTAATTGGATCTGGTGGAGGCTCTGTCGGGTTTGTATACTTACACTGATATCCTGCAATAACTGGTTTGTTCTGAAAGTGGCCATGCATTATGTTACCTCAGCTTAAGTGGTATTTATATGGGTTTATTCAAAGACCTAAAGTGACCCCTATTGACATTCTTATTCTGTTTACCACTGCAATGCGGCTGCTTTCTGCCTGACTACATTGCTGGTTGATTCTGGTGTAAATTTTTTTTTTCTTTTTTCCTGACTGCAAAAGGCCATGAAGCATGTTATCCAGTGAATAAGCAGCCCTGGTGAACTTAGAACCTACCCGTGCAGTTAATTTGCAGTGTTGTTATTTTCAAATCAAGCTCTTTTAGGATGGAATAATAAGCAGTGCTTGCATTTTAAATTAGACAGGAAACGTGTTGCTTTTACAATGTTCTTATTGTTTTGCATAACAGATTATTTTGACTGCTTTTTTTTTGGGTGTGTTTAGATATCTAGCTCACGGGACAGCTACTGATTACATGTATGATGTCACAAAGGTCCCCATGGCATTCACCTTTGAGGTGTGTGATTCTCTTCTATATGTTGTTTAAGTTGAGTATTTTCTCGATTTCGATGTTCTGTTCTTAATGCGTGCACCTTGGACTAGCAGATATACGGAGATGGTACAGCCTCCTCAAAGGACTGCTTTAGAATGTTCAATCCCATCGACATCACCACCTTTAATGTATGTTGGTTTTCAAGTTATGTACATAGATACAAGTGTATTAGATTGGTTAATTCAAGTTTCAAATTTCTCTTTGGAAGGAGATTTATTGAGCTAATTATAAGTAGCGTCTGTTCATGGTTAGTTCTGGGAACTTATCAGTATTGATCTTTTGAATTTCAGAAGGTTCTCAATGATTGGTCTGCTGCATTTTTAACACTGTTCAAATTGGGTGAGTTGCAAGTGGATGGACTTCATTCAGGGGATGTGGCATCAAGTTCTGAGAAGTGGATATCCATAGATGACTACTTGAATGGTTATCTGTTCGAGAGGAGAAATAGATACGGCAAGAAGATGGAAGTGCTTGAACTCGGAATGCAGGAGATCAGAACATATTTCCGATTATTTCTGTTATCATCAGTCCTTTTGATGTTTATGTTTTGTTCTAGAATCTCGAAGAGCACAAGACCTATTGTTTCAGCAATGTCCTTGTAATGATGTACTCTTGGCCCTCCTGTTGCTCAATGAAATTGGAGGGTCAAGCGAGAGACGGCGAGAGAGCAATTTTGGCGCACCTGTAATTTATTCCCTGTAGCAATTCTTTTTGTATTTTGTGTCCCTTGTACCTCATTTCCTTTTTTTTTTTCCACTGCAAGTGAATCTACAGCCCCTTAAGGATAATTTGGAACAGTAAGTCTCATTTTATGCATTTGAACGATCTCCAATTTTCCTTCAAGAAGATAACCAGTGCATGTCTCAAATGTTATGCATCGCTGCAAGATTCTCTGAAGTTACTCGCAATACAGCATGAAACTTGCTAAAAGCCTTCTGATTGCTTGCTCAAACATGCCAAATTAGAAAATTTTGTCTCATCCTCTTGTACGTTTTTCAGAGTTAAATGGGATTCACAATGAAATTGCACAGGATAAACCATTTTGACTCGCAAATTGAGAAACTAATGCCTCAAAATTATCAGTAGAATATTACACTTCCATGATCACAATCAAAGACAGAATGTTTCCCAGTTTATTTACAATCTACAATTAACACTGGTCCTCAGAACAACACAATCATCTTGAGGACCTCTTCCTAGAATTTTTAGAATCATTTTAAGGATAAAAAATATATCATTGTTCTCTTCTGTATAGAAAGGAAAATGGAACCTTCAATCTGGATGCATAACAAAGAAGTGTAAGACATTCAATTTCAAGTGGTCGAACGGTAGAAGATAGATATTTCAGGGCCTCTGATGCATCTTAATCCTTTTGGAGTCTTGAAGCATCTAACTGCTACATCTGATTTCACCTTCATCCTCTCTGATTTTGCATCATCAAACTTCAACATCAAAGACTTCAGACACAATCTTATATCTGCACTAAGCTGGAATAGCCTATCACATATCAACCTGCACAAAGAGCAAATTAAGAGGAGACCTGGTGCAGGGTGCAGGAGGATGAGTGAATCTCATTGGCATAAACTCTTGGGAGGCAAATAGAAATGAGAGTATTACATATTAAGTTTTTTACTGGAAATTCAGAAAGATAATCACAACTTGACCCCCTTCTGCAAATTTTGAAATTCATAATGGGCAAAAGCTTTGGAAATTGGAAGATGCTTATGATGATTAAAATTACAAAGGCACAGAACCGGAGCTTACCTCCATGAAAGGGTCGCAGCATGTAGACTCAAACAGATGATTTATCAACACAATCACATGGATCAGTATTTTGGTTTGGCCAAAGGTATTGTGAAACCAACTACACTTTCAATGTAGACTTCATATATCGCAGAGCAGATCGTAACATTGCTCTAGCTTTCCTATCTGGGA
Source organism: Coffea arabica (assembly GCF_036785885.1). Lineage (NCBI taxonomy): Eukaryota > Viridiplantae > Streptophyta > Magnoliopsida > Gentianales > Rubiaceae > Coffea > Coffea arabica. The sequence goes on from NC_092329.1 coordinate 2,046,650, forward strand.
GGCATCCAGATGATAGCATTTCTTCATAAACAGCTGGAACCTAAAATGTGAACAACTTGACAGAAATTAGTATGGAAATGAAAGTTAAATTTATAAACGAACCAAAACAATGACATATTATCACACCAGTTCCCCTGCAACGCATTTGGGATTTTGGTGAATCTTTATGTGCATGAATGATACCTGAGATCTGAAGCTTCCCAAAAGCAATTTACAGGTGACATAGTCCTGAACTGATGCAAAATATTCTACAGTTCCTTAGGACAATTAAAACACCTCTCTCTCTCTCTCTTCCCATGATCCCTAAAGAAAAGTATAAGCAGTTGGCAAAACTGTATTTTATACTTTCGTGTAAACTGTTGTACACCAAAAATTTTTAAGCCAATTGAGAAGGGAGCATCAGTTCCAGACTAGATATCATATGTTGAATGGTAGGAGCCAAAATCCTGTAAATTTATTGAAAGCATTCATCCACAAAATATCCGTCTCTTTATCACTAAAAAAAATGGAGAGATAATTGAGTAGTCCAGAGTAAAAAAGAAGGAAAACCTTCCTGACACCAATAGTTAAGATCAAACTAAGATAAAGCAGAAACAAATTTAACTGCACTACCTGCCTCAGTCTTTGAGAGTTAGAAGTGCACAACACCTAGAAGACTAGCAGAGATCTATGCATTTTGTTAGGTTATCTATAGCAAGATGATAAGTGACTTTCTAATACTCATCAACTGTATAATCCCAAATAGTATGTTGTATTTTACCCTCGTGATCGGAAACCGATACATGAATGTAAGATCAGCATTCGCTAAAGTCTTAAACTCTTTCTACCATATCCTTGAGGTAGCTATTGTGAATAAGCAAGTAATACTAAAGAATAGCACAAAAAATACTGTGGAAAAATTAACCAACAAATTGCAGCAGTGCAAGAGAAGGATTGGATTAAAAAAAAAAAGATTTTTAGTAATCTCATTCATTCTTGAGAAACAGTCTATTCAGATCTACCACATGAAAGAGATCTTTGCCTATGCAAAAATGCTCTAATCGAAATGAAAAAGAATAGAATACTTGGAGAAGATTAATGCCTAACCTTTTCGAATTTCTCTACACGAATTAGAGCCTTCATGAGTGTAGTGTAAGTAACCACATCTGGCTTAAGGTCCTGTAGATATAGAATATTACAGAAAGGAAGAGATGATTAATTCAAAACAATATACATGCATACACACACACATACATACACACACGCGCACGCGCACGCGCACACACACACACACACACACACACATATATATATATATATAGAGAGAGAGAGAGTGATCCAACATAGAACTTTTTCAGGCATCAACTCACATTATCCTTCATGTACTGTAAAACAGAAAAGGCTTCAGAATCCCTCCTATCCTCACTAAATGCATTGATAAGTGAATTTAAAGCCAATAAACTAGGCTTTAGACCTTCTCCTCTCATTACCCGAAATGCATTTACTGCTTGCTCCGATAATCCCTGTGAAAATGTGAAGAACCGTACAATCAGCAAACATTTTTCAAAGCTTTAGTTACAGCAATGATCTGTAGATCTGGCTCCCAGTATAAATTATGGTGGAAGCAAGAGCAAGATGCAGTAACAGGTGCATAGCTTGTTTGGTTAAATCGTGTCTCACAACTGTTCCACCAGTCTACTGATAGAATAGTCACTAAATTGATAACTAGTGCATGAGTTAAGCCCTTCACAAAAATGTGGGCCTATTGCATCCCAAAATAAGTGAAAAAAATGATAACATTGTTTGAGAAAAGGCTTGCATTTTTGCAGTGAGAGGGATACAGAATTATGGGCACAACAAGAAATGGTGGTAACATACATGTCCACATAAACGAAATCAAGCCACGAGAAAGTCTAAAAGTAAAGCAAAATATATGGCAGACAATGAAGGACAAATTGTATTCAGTCATGGTAAATCTTAAAAGCTGCTTCCAGCCATTCCTTGTACTGAAACATCTATGCAATTGTGTGTAGGTGCCTGTAGAAATGTATGCTAAGAACATCTCTACGAAAGCCTAAGGAGGCAACACGGTAAGTTAAACAATGTAAGACCACATTAATCAAGCAATGAGGATAGGCTGATCACCATGCATTACTTAGTGAAGTGTATATAGATTAGGTTCTCATTAAAGACATACCCTCTGTGCATAAGCATTGATCAAGGCATTGTACATGGTTGAGGATGGTTTCAATCCTACAGATTTCATCACCTCCAAGCACTCTATTGCGTCGGTGAATCTCCCTGACCGTCCATATATATCAACAAGTGTGGTATATGTAACAACAGTAGGCAGTAACCCCTGACTCTGCATCTTACCGAGCAAGTCCTTCACATCCTCCCACCTCTCCTGCTCCCCAAACGAATTAATCATTATATTGTATGTTGTGGTGCAAGGCAAACAACCGCTTTTTTGCATTGCCTCAAACAACTCCTCGGATTTATTATGATGCCCGTGCTTACAATGACAGTCAATAAGCGTATTCCATGTCACAGTATCTGGCTCAATTCCCTCCAATTTCATCCTCTCAAATGTATCCATTGCATGATGTAAGCAATTATACTTGCCGAAAGTATCAATCATGACATTGTAGAATTGCCTGTCAGGAGTCACCCCGTTATTCTTCATTTCCTTGAGCACCTGAAACGATCTCTGCCACTCTCCCCTATCACGATAACTAGCTAAAATCCTACTAAAAACATGCGAATTAGGTTGAACGTTATTAGCTTCCATTTCTTTCAATACAATTCTCGCGCTCTCCCACCTACCGGCATTTCCGTAAGCATCAATAAGCAGACCATACGTGTGCTCATCCGGGGCCACCCCGCTCCTCTCCATCTCTGACACAACATCCTCGGCATCCCTCAAGGCACCGGTCTTAACATATCCTTTGAGGAGGGCATTATAAGCCCTCGTCCTGGGCTTCAGTCCACCTTCTTTCAACTCCTCAAAAACAGCCTCGGCCTCCTCGGTCCTCCCCGAATTCCCCAACTGCGAAATGACAGCAACCAAAGTTGCAGTCTTGGGACTCAACCCGTTTCCTTGGATTACGGATAGGAAATACAAGGCCCTACTAACGTCACCAGCTTTGGAGAACCCCACAGTTACATCATTCAACAACTGCCCATCAAGCTCGATCCTATCAGCCTCTATTTCGTCATACAATTTTTCTAAGACGGTGGAATCAATGGAATTGTTGCGCAAAAGTGACTGAATAATCAAACTATAATTGACAAAATCAGATTGGTAGCCGTCGCGACGCATTCTGGCCATCAAATTAAGGGCTTTTTCGAGGTCGTCATTCCGAGCACAGGCGCCAATGAGGGCATTATAAGTCAAGGGAGTCAACCTCTGGCGCTGGGAGAGCAAGAAGGCTTCGTAAAGCTTGTCGGAGCGTCCGAGGGCGTGGATGAGAATGGAGTAGAGAAGCTCGTAGGAGAAGCAAAGATTGTGTTTTTGGAGCCAGGTGACGAGAGCATATGCGGTGGGGATAGAGGAAGGAGTGGAGGAGAGTGATTTTAAGAGGGAATGCCAAAGCGGGGCGGGCACGGCTCGGTAGGACTCGGCGAGACGGAGCTCAGCGGGGTGAAGCTGGGTAGGGGAGTCAGCGGAGCTGTTAGAGTGGTCGGGAGTGTAAGTAGAGAGGAATTCGAGGAGTGGGGAGAAGTCGTAGCGGCGGTTGTTCAAGGAAGCGACGTCGTCTTGGTCGTCGTCCTCCTCTTGTCGGTTGTCTAGGCTGAGCTGGTGGGAGGAGAGAGACGTGGCGGTGACACAACTAATGAGAGAGATAGCAGTGGGGAAGAATTGATGGTGGTGGCGGAGGATTGGCGGCGGAGTGATATGAATGGGAGGGAAGCGAAATTGGAGCGGGGGTGGCTGCAAAGCTACGCCTATGTTCATCTTCCTTCCTACTGGCCTTTCTTGCTCACCTGAAGGCTGATTTGAGCCTGAGCCTGAGCCTGAGCCTGAGGTGGTCAGACAGGCGGAGGAAGATAGTTTCATACTTCCATTTCATCTCTCTCTCTTTTTGTTTTGTTTTGTTTTTTTTTTTGGTTGTCAAAAAAAAAATCACTTTACCCAAAAAATCCTCATATGCAGAATTATATGACGGTAGTATCCCCCCACCGTGCCTAAACAGGAAAGAGACGAGAGAGTGCCGATTATGTTTATATTTAGAGATAATTTCAAAAACCTCCCTTGAGGTTTTTTCTAATCACACCTAATACCCCTAAAGTTTCTAAAATTACACTTAACACCCTTAAAATGACAACATTTGTAACATGTCAGCTCTTTTATATAAAAATAATATTAAAAAATATATTTAGTAGAGGGACTATAGTATTCTTCCAATTTTGCCCTTTTGCAAGTTGATTTTTAAAATTTAAAAGATGAAAATAAAAACAAATAGGACTGCAATATTTTCATAGAATTGAAGGGGTGTAAATACAATAACTGCTAAATTGTATAATTTTTATTGATTTGGTAAGATCTATACCAAAGTTTCAGATAGAAAGGAAATAAAAATTTTTAAATACTGTTTGTTAGCCAATTTTTCAAAAATTTTGTTTGTAATAATTGAACACCATTATAGGTATATTTAGCATGCATTTTTTTTTTCATGATTTCAACTGCATGCCAACCTTTTTCTTCACAAAATGAATGATTTTAACTTATTTTTTCCTCACATTTTACTGATTAAATTAGATAACAAGATAAAAATCGTAGTTAAAAATGGATAGATTTTCTATATTTAAATTGTCTAAGTACCTCAAAATCTATTTTTGGTTGCATATGTAAAAAAAAAAAGCCCAAAATGTACCCAAATTTAATGACATTTTTGTTATTTTATTTTTACATAATCGAACATAAATGTTTTTTTCTTTTTTCTTGCCCTTTCCTGCATAAGAAATATGAAAAGGGCATAAAATGAATTAATTTATTTTCATTTTCATTTTTTAGTTTTCAAAAATCAACTTGCAAAAGAGCAAACTAGAAGAACATTATGGACTCTCTTCTAAATACATTTTTAATACTTTTTTTACCTAATGGGGTTGATATGTTACAAAAATTGTTATTCTAAGGATGCTAAGTGTGATTTCAGAGCTGGGTGTGATTAGGAAAAACCTCAAGGACGTTTCTGAAATTATTCCTTATGTTTCTGAAATTTCGGAGCTAGGTGTTTCTGTCTGCTGTTTACGTTAAAACCCTACGCACAGCAGACAGAGGTTTATCGGGCTGTAAAGGTCGATTCTTTGGTTGGTGGTGGGTGTTGCCAGGAGGAGGAGGAGGAGCTCTAATGGCGGGCTCTCGAGTTCAAGTAAACAAACAACACAAGACTCGATTTGCTTCCAAGTCGTCTCGCAATGCCCATAAAGTTCCTCTACAAGGTTAAACTAATTCGATTTCACTTTCTTCCCCTTTATTTACCATTTTACATCTCCTAATTTCTCTCTCTCTCTCTCTCTCTCTCTCTCTCTCTCAGATAAGCATAAAATCGCAAAATCCCATGCTAATGTTGGCAAAGGAGCTCGAGCAGCTCGACTTCAACGTAGCAAGATGGTAGCTTTTCTTTTCTCTCTTTTGCTCTTTTTGTTGTTCTTTTTTATTGTTAGATTAGATGGCCTTTTGGGTCTATAAAGCTATCTGTTTGAATGGGGCAATTGAAAATTTGTGATTTTGTAGCTGAGAGACCAGAAGCGGGCGGAGCTACTGAAGGAGAAAAGGTTCTCTTCTGGATCAGGAAGCCCACCCCGCATTGTCGTGAGTGCTATTTGCCGCTAATCATCTATGCTTCCATCCTAACCTCTAATTTGATCATTAATATTAAGTGTCTTGTTTAATTATGTATAGGTTTTATTTGGTTTATCGTCTTCTGTGGACCTGAATTCACTTGAAGAAGATCTCCTGGGATTATTATCGCCGCAGAGAAATGCCATTGGGTCTCCTGCAGTTGCTTCCTCTGAATACAAGCTCAGAGCTACTGTGAGCTCGATTCCAGTTTTATTAGCTATGATTACTAGCATCCTGTAATTTGTCTGTTAAGAGAATGTTATCTTTGTAGTTAATAAAAATTTTCACAACGTTTTTCAAGCTCTTCTAAGTTATTAGAGACCACATGTAATATTTCCTGGTCGGGTTTGATGTAAATCAACTTGAATGCCCCTGAATGGCTAGCTTATGGCTATCTTTTCAAAGTAATTCACCTCAGAATTTGCTGGGTGGTAGGTGCATACTCATGAAGGATTTTCATAGATATCATGAGAATCAGTTTCTATAGAAATGTACTGCTTAAGATTCTAGTATTAGCTCTTTTCTTGTCGCCAAGAAGCATACAATTTAGTCCGCTGGACACATCAAAAATCATATCCTATGCCATTTTGGTTGGGAAATTTAAATTGTTTTTCAGGATGAAGTTTGCAAAAGACTAACTAATATCGCTTTCTCTAGATCTTGAAAGCCCCTTATGGTGATTTGTCAGCATGCATGGAAATGGCCAAGGTACTTCTTCAATTTAGTTGCTGAACCTGGATTGTAGAGACTGTTGTTGCAATGCTGATGCTTAGATGCTTTTCTGTTTTAGGTTGCTGATTTAATTGCTTTTGTGGCATCTGCCAGCTTTCTAAGTGAAGATGACAGTTCTAACCTTTACATAGATTCATTTGGGTCTCAATGCCTTTCGGTGTTTAGAGCTGTCGGTCTACCAAGCACTGTTGTTTTGATTCGTGTAAGTTTTTCTGTCCTGTTTCTTCCATTTTTTACTGCTTGTTGCTTATTTGGTTAATGATTATGAGTTAAAACTTTTTGCAAATTTCTAGGATCTACCAACAGCATTGAAAAGGAAACATGATTTGAGGAAGGCTTGTACATCTAGCCTTGTATCTGAATTTCCTGAAGATTGTAAGTTTTATCCCGCAGATACAAAGGATGAATTACACAAGGTAATGTCGATACTCGTGGCCATTTTTCCATTATTTTATACGAAACTTGACATATTAGTCACTGATTATAAACAAAAATACTTCTGTCACGTTGTCTTTATTTGAGTTTCATGGCAGCTTAGTTGTTTTTTTTATCCCTATAAGAGTTAATATTCTCATTCATTGGTTACAGTTTATGTGGCTTTTCAAGGAACAAAGGCTCACAGTTCCTCATTGGCGAAACCAGCGGCCTTATATTGTGGCTCAAAAGGTATTTTTAGCAGACATATCTTCTCTTCACTTTGTTAGCATTATGCCTTGAGTACTTTCCTGTTGTGCTTGGGGACCATATGGATGCATTGTACATGGAAAATTGGAGAAACATAATAGATTCATCCTAATAAATCTTATTTTCTATTCAATAGTTCTATCTAGATTTTGAAATGTCTTTCTGATTGTGTGTATGGAAAAGATAGGACTGGTTCGATCTATTAGTTTTATTTTGGTGGTGTACAGGTTGACTTGGTAGAAGATAATTGTACTCCTGGGAATTGTACCCTTCTTCTTACTGGTTATCTGCGTGCTCGCTCTTTGTCAATAAACCAGCTGGTAACTTGTCAGCCTTTGTTTTCCATCTCGTACTATTCTTGGTGTTCAATGCCTGAGCCTTTCTGGATTAGGTTCATGTTTCAGGTGCAGGGGATTTTCAATTGTCGAAAATTGAACTTCTTAAGGATCCATGCCCTCTGAGTGTCAAGAAAGGAGGTGACTCAATGCATTCAGATGATAATCATACCCAGGTATTGTGGTTGATTGCCCCAGTAAAACAATCTAAAAATGATCAGGAAAATTCTTATGATGTTTATACGGGCAACGAAAGGAAAGGGATTCCTTGTTAATCATGTAATGAACGGTGTTTTGGGTTCAATCTTAAAATGTCATTGAAGTCGCTTCCTTTCGTTCTGATGGGTTCATTTTCAGATGGAAACTCGGACTCAGTCTATCCCTTCAGTGCACTGCAAATTCTTTCCTTTCCTTCCCTTCAGAAAATGAATCAAAACACAAATAAACCCAATATACCCAATTCTTTGCCTATCTGTTTCTTGCAACTTCTTCAATTTATTGTTTAGTAAAATAAGCAACATTATTTGTCTGGACCCTGGTTTGTGATATCCAATACATGTTTCTGACATTTCAGGTAATCAGGTGCCTAATGCCTGATCCAATGGAGCAAGAGCCTTTACTTGTTGAAAATATCCCTGATCCCTTGGCAGGAGAGCAGGTAGTTTGTTTTATTTTTGAAAAGGTTGCGAGTAGAACATAGCTAAAAAGAGAAATAACTTGAGTTGCATGTTAGTTGTTGGTACTTGGTATAGATCAGTAATCTTGTCACATTTTATTCTTGCTTTTTATCCTGGAAAGGGTAGAAAGATGGAAACTCTTTACCTAGCGCTGCAATAGTTTGTTGTTGATGAATTTTGGCAAAAGTTTCATGATCCTAGGTTGTTGTATACCGTAATTATGTAATTGAGATTTTACTTTAAATTAACTTTCAGCATGTATTGTTTTAACATTTTTTTATTGGAGATAACTTATGACATGCTATGGACTAGACTTGGCCAACAGAAGCAGAAATGGCTGAAGCCGACAGAAATCACAAGGATAAAAAGCCAAAAAAGAGGATTCTTCCTCCGGGTACATCTGAATACCAGGTCAATACTTTTGTATATTCTCAAATTACTCCCCTCTTTCCTACCTTCTTCTGCCATTGGATAACGAGATGACTTCTGATATGCATCTAAATTACAATGTGCAGGCTGCTTGGATTGTTGACAATTCAGATATTGACTATACAGATAGTGATGACAATGAAGATGACGCTATGGTCCTGGAAGAAAGAGGGAGTGACTTTTTAGACCAAGAGAATGAAAATGGCTTTGAGCCTGATGATGATGAGTCTTCTCTTCCAGGGGAGTATGATGAACAGACTGAAACAGATTCCATAATGATGGTGAGCATTTGTTATGAATCCAATATAATTGTTACTCAAATTCTCTCACCTTTCTGGTGACTGTTTGATGGTAATCTCGTGATCATAACACCTAAAGTTAAGATTGATGGCTGCTAAATGAAAAGGAAACAGTGTTAAAACCACATTCTTGTGACGGACATTGTAAGCTTGATAATTGGTTTTTGGTAAGTATCTGAGAACTAGTTTAAAATTTTTGTTTTGATCTATATGACTATTGCTGCAAGACAGCTAGCGCCGACTCCATTCAAGATGCCTTTTCTTATCTAAGCGATTAGCTTTCTTCCTTGCTTTTCAAAGTTTTCAGCCAGCACAGTGTTATCCTAAAGGTTTTCCTGTGCTACATTGGTTTATTTTGGTTTGCAGGACGGTGAGAACCTCACTAAAGAGCAAATTGAGGATGAGATTCGAAAAATTAAAGCAGCACATGCTGAAGATGAAGGTGTGGTTTTGAAGTTTTCGATTGACAAATACTTTTCTCGGTAGTACTAGGAAATCTGTGTGTGTCTCAAACCATGTCAAGAAAGGTCAGAGCCATATTTAATGCGCGAAGGCACAATGACTTATTGTTTAGAGTCTTTTGAGCTTTTCCTGGGGAGCTTATTATTTAGGTGGGTAGTTAGCTAAAGAAGTAACAATATGAGTACAAAGAATGAGTATAATATTTGGAAAAATTTCTCAACAAAAGGCTGTGAAATCAAGATTGTGCAAAAAGCTAATTACTTGCAGATTTATGCTGATGCAGAATGTGTTTTGGGAATTTTTATAACATCAGTTTTGGTGTTGCCTAGCTTGTATAAAAACATAGAAGTACTTCTTTCTCTTGATGTGATTTGACTTCCAAAGCCTTTTGCCAAAAGAATGATGCAGTCTTTAATGATGGAAAGAATTTGCCTTGTTTGGATTGTGATTTTCCACGAACACATTTCCCAATCAACTTTTTATCTCACATACATCAAATCGTTACAGTACATTTTTCTACAAAAACTGCTAAAAATAGCAATCCAAATGGTTACGGCATCAAATCGTTATGGCATTAATTTTTTCTGCTATCTGTATAAAGGAGTATGTTTCATTTCACTTTGTGCTAGAAGCACATAATACTACTAGCTCTTTGTAAAAACAGTAGCTAAAATCTTTTTTTCATGTTCTCGGTTTCTGTTAGTGTTTTGATTTTTGTGGTAACATGGTCTTGAGTTGTTTTGTAATTTTTTTTATTTCCTTCAGAATTTCCTGATGAAGTGGAAACCCCATTTGACACTCCTGCTCGGAAACGCTTTGCCAAGTATAGAGGCGTGAAATCTTTCAGAACCTCTTCGTGGGACCCAAAAGTTCGTTCTCTCATCCATGAATTAATTAGGAATGAGCTAATATTTGACGTTGTACTTGGTACTGACTCTTGTATATGGCTTACAGGAATCTCTTCCTGCGGAATTTGCTAGAATTTTTGCATTTGATAATTTCTCAAGAACTCAGAAACATGTACTTGCAAAAGCTCAAGAAATGGAACAGGGAAATGATGATGAGATTATACCAGCAGGCTCGTATACAAGGCTCCATATCAAGGAGGTGCCTAACGTTGTTGCATCCAAATTATCCAACTTAACAAAGACAATGCCTGTAATCTCATGTGGTCTATTGCAACACGAGTCTAAAATTTCTGTCCTCCATTTCAGGTTTTCCTCATTCAAAGTTTTATGATTTTTATTGGTTTCAATTCTCGTGGAAATCTGACTGACTCTCAGTTGACTAATCTTACTATTTGATATGTTTCTGCAGCATAAAGAAGCACGACACATATACTGCTCCTCTTAAAGCTAAAGAAGAACTCACGTTTCATGTTGGCTTTCGCCAATTTGTTGCTAAGTAGGTTCTCTTTCTTGGCCCTATTGAATCTGGAAGGGAGAGAATGGGCATTGAGAAACTTTATTAACCTTTTGCTCTTCTTTAATGTTCATGTTTGGTTGCAGGCCATTATACTCGTCTGACAATATCAATTCTGACAAGCACAAAATGGAAAGATTTCTTCATGCTGGGCGGTTTTCAATAGCTTCTATTTATGCTCCAATTTCTTTCCCACCTCTTCCAGTGATTGCCCTCAAGAATGACGGAGAAGCTGCTTCACCTGTTGTTGCCGCTGTTGGTTCACTGAGAAGTATTGACCCAGATAGGATTCTTCTGAAGAAAATAATTTTAACTGGGTAAGATAGGTTTCCTTCACACACTATCTAACCAGTTTACTCATAAGTAGAGAGCTCAACAGAAGTGTGTGCTCTTTTGACATTCTTATGCTGAAGTACTGCAAATCGGGATTAACATGTTGAATTAATTGTGATACAGATATCCTCAAAGAGTGTCAAAACTAAAGGCTACTGTACGCTATATGTTCCATAATCCAGAGGATGTCAGATGGTTCAAGGTATGGAATTCTATAGCTTATTGTGAATTTTTTGGCATTTATGTTGCTTATAAATGTATTACTTGCAGCCTGTTGAAGTTTGGACAAAATGTGGGCGCCGTGGTCGCATTAAGGAGCCGGTTGGTACCCATGGTAAGAAATGTACAAAAATGATTTTCAAAGATATAATGTTTGTTGTTGCTGACTTCATGGTTACCTGCAATGTCTTGTTGCTTGTATGGAGACAGTAGATATCTATCTTTGTACAGTAACTTACCATGTTATATGTTGTGTTGAGGCGTTCTATGTACATGGATGCATGTCTCACCTGAGCATAATATGCATGTTCTGCATTTGTATCATGCGTGTGAACAGAAATACTGTGACTCTGGAGGGTAATGGTTCTGATTGTGTTTTATATGTTTGTACGTGTTATTTTCTGAATGGTCTGTTACATGTATTGCCAGTTCGCACATGCATTTATGTGCATACCCAGATTATTTTATATGGCTATAGGTCGGTAGCAATTAAAGCATCAGCTGTTAATTTGGAATAAAAGAATTTCTGTAGCGAACGTACTGGTGAGTCTCTCCCTGTATTTGCAGGTGCAATGAAATGTGTTTTTAACGGGGTCCTTCAGCAGCATGACACTGTGTGCATGAGCTTGTATAAACGCGCATATCCCAAGTGGCCACAACACTGGTTTCCTCTTCTTGGTGCTTGAATGACATAAATGAATCCGTGGCAGCGAGATATATCATGTTTCTGGTGCGCAACGGAGGAGGATAGAGGCTCGTTTACCAAATGGGAATGAAGCTCTGGTTCAGAATTGCTATTTGACGAGTTGTATCCACGGGCTAGCTACCTACGTGTGGCTCAGTGATTCAAGCCGATTAGGATCCTCCTCTACATTCGGTTTGGAGAAGTTTTGACTGCATTTGATAATTGGCAGCGTTGGTCATTCCATTTTGGTAATTTAGTGCAAGCGAGTTCTTCTTCATTGTAGAAATTAATAGATATTGTGTAATGGCGAAAGATTCTGAAGTTTGCAATTCTTCCGGCATTTATTCAAGCGTTCGAAAGTCATTTATCGTGCCCATGTCTGATTCCTTCCTTTTGACATTAAAGTTGTTTCGTATTTTGAATCTTCCACCGTTAGATTCATATTCATTTCAAGAATGGCTTAACATCGTCCAGAAATCCTCTTCCGAGGCTTGTCTATCTCTGCCATCAATACCGGATGGAGAAATTAATTAAACAATTAGTGTTTGAAATTGCAATAACCAAGAGAGAGCAGCATTTATTTGTTACAACTTGCAATATAAAAAACGGGTTATACCGCTAATGTTATAGATTTCAATTACCACAATTTGGTTGCGTTCTGATTACAGGCAGGAGAAAACAAAATGGCGAGATCCTCCTCCCGTAAGTTGTTCGGTACATTAGCTGCCTTACCGTGACTAACTAGAGTTTATCGATCCCTTTCTTTCTTTCAGGCTCTGTAACCCTACCCTAACTCCCTTCTCCCTTTATACAAAGCAATTTAATAGAAACCCAAAACAGCATTGGCAGTTATAGCTTATGGTGATCGGACAGTCAGCCTTGCAAAAACAGCACCTGCCGGCATATACGCACTCCAGCACCGGAAGCCTATATATTCTCACCTGGCGGTAGCTCTGCAAGCTTTGGTGGAGTACCTAGTACACGTTCCATGTCAAAGCGAACTTCAATATTTCTGATACTATAACCAACAACCATGAGCCAGTAGAGCAATTTGCCAAGCTCTGGAGCACTTGTCTCTGTCACACTAGTCTGCGAAACACAGACAAATAAAAATTGTTGATAGGAGCCCCATCAGCCAAGAAGCAGTATTGCTTCTACCAAAAAGGTAAAACAAGAGGAGTTCTAGCTAAATAGCACTAGTTAATTAGAATAATTCATAAAGAAGGGATACTGGTTTGCATCAATAGTAATAAAAATATAGTTTCCAACTCTAATTACGTTGAGACTATTCCTCAAAAATAAAAAAATTATGTTGAGAATAGAAGCATCATATCACCTACAAGGATTGTGTCAAGACTAATCTTCTCTTTGAGGTAAATCAAATTTCTATACTTTCACATCTCAACCAGAAGCTGAAAGCATAATTTGAAAGGTTTGTAGCAATTTCCAGTGCAGTACTCTTTAACAATTCCTCAACGACTAGAATCTAAAGAAGGCTCAGGATTTAAATAAACAAGGAGGAGGAATACCTTCATTTGACTAGGGTCTGAAACAGCTAACAGGCGTTTTATGAATGTATTCATGGCCAGAATCACATCCTCCCCAGCAGTGCTAGTTAATTCCTGGCCAACTTTTTAAATGAGAAACCTAAACACAAATAGAAAACTGCTCTTTCCATTGAACTTTTTCATGCAAACCAATAGTTAACTAATAGATATCTCTCTCCAAACACATGAATTGACCCAAAGCATGTGGAACAGAGTAGCGGCTTTACATCAATCTGATGGGTCATAATTGCAAAGCAACAAAGGTATGCCGCGCTCAACAGATGCTATTGCCTTAAATTTTCTGATATTTACTAAACATAAGCAACCATTATATGCATTTGGAATGCGGGTATTATCCTAACGAGCAAAAAAGGTAAGGACAAAACTTCCCCAAAATGTTCAAGCTGTCGGTTGGTATTATTCTAACCTTTAGATTTTGGGGCTCAAGGGTTTTCAGATAGTCCAATAAGTCATTCTGGCCATCACTAGATTTTCTTTCAATCTGACGGTTGAGTTCCTCTATTTCTGCTTCCAGCAACTCAATGTATTTCACTGCATCTAGTTTTTCAGGACCAGAAACATTGTTCCATCTGATAACTTCTCCAGTCACTTTTTTCTGTGTGCCAGGTGCAAATTCTGGTCCATCCTATACATTCAAAAATAATTGCCCAAAGACATCATCAGATGCATGAAAAGTTTCAGCGAAATTAACAGAGAGTAACATATAAAAATCCAACATACCAATAAGACAAATCAATTAATGCTAAGTGGAAAAAATGTTGAAAATGTACAGAAACATGTCTATCATTCATACATGGTATGTGCTTGTAAAACTCCTATAAGCATTTCTCAAGGTGTGTGAATGTTAAAGTGAAATGACTTTTACATCACCTTGTAGGGTTGCAAACCATATTTGCTCAAGTAGCACAAAATTATGTATCCATGCAAAAATGAGATGCCAAGCACTCCCTTGTCTAACAAAAAGGAAAACAAGAAAGAATAAACAAATTGACCACTAAAAGTTAAGCAGTGGCAATTACTTTTCAGGACACATACTTGATCTTATCCATCACTTCTAGTCCACGTCTTGTTTTCTACAACTGGGAATTTATGACAGGCATGAGCTAGGTCATGACTAAATTATTCATGTTTCCATGAACTTTTACACAAAATGGATGAGCTGTTAGCTTTTCTGTTTCACTGCATCCAATCAAATTTCCCTTCTAGGCTACTTCAATGAGAAAAAATGCAACTCTCACTGGGACCCCAAACAGACCGAGCCTTCCAAGGAAAAGGAAACCAAGTTCTCATTACTTTGCATAAATAAGATGCAACATATAGCATTCAACCTTCCAAATTGGTGTCTAAAGTCTATACCAATTCTCCCAGCTCAGGCTGCCAGTCTAATGTTATACGGAGCACGTGCAGTGTGTTTCTTTAAAAGTTAAAGATTTCGTTTCCAAGTGCATATACCAAGCATGATCACATGGCATCTTTTTGCCTCTTTATAACCTAAGAAATAACAATAAAATAAAATAAAATAAGTCCCCAAATCTTTGTGAGCAATCCCTAGAATAAGGTTCACATGATATCATTGCCATCCCAAAGACATATCCTTGTGATAATTTGATGCATCTAGATATAGACATGAACAGGGACATACATTTACATATCATAACATAGCTTTAACAGCGGAAGCCTTTTTAATTTTTGTTTATTTCTGTAATGCAATTACAAGATAGAATACAAATATACTAACAACAAATAAGATAACTTTAACAGCGGAAGCCTTTTTCCTTATTTCTATAATGCAATTGCAAGATAGAATATAAATGTACTAACAACAAATAAGTAAACATGACTAAATCCCAAATTTTTTCCGTTTTGATGCCCAAAGAGTCAGATCGAATCAACACATTACAGTTAACATGTTATGACAACTATTGGAACTTGAAAACAGCAACACTAATAATCCCTTATCTGATTTACAGGTCTCCCTTATAATGCTGAGGTAGCACATTATATGCACGCTACTCCACTAGTATTAGCGACAACACTGATATGTTCTACCACGTGACAAGATTTCTTTTCACTAAAGACTTGCCCTTATATAAGATTTCTTTTCAATAAAGACTTGCCTTCCATACTAGAAGTCACCAAGGTTGGATGAAAGCACAACCTAATTTCCGAAAATGCCAAAAAGCCAGCGAGTTCAGTTTACTCCATAATTGACGTTAGCTGTCATCCCAAAACGAATAAAGTTGTGCAAAACAAGAAACAACAAGATTTCCAAAGTAAATAAAAAAGGAATAACCTTGCTTTTTGGTGGTTCAGGGAGAGCAACTTGCTCCAAGCTTTGTTGCAATTCTATCCGGTATTGTGCATTCCTGAACATATATCCAGTCATCAGAACACTATACATGAGCTGTGCAAGATTCTCAGCAACCTACAAAGGGTCAATGGATCCCAAAATCAGAATACTTCGTACATATCCAACTTAAACAACGGATAAATTTATTTAACATTTAAACCATGTGGAGGTCCAAAAGTCCAACGTCATAATTCATGAAACGTACAGTGGTCACAGTTACTGCAAAAAATTGCGGCGGCAGTGTCCCTATCATATTCGTCACGGTATGTCGCATAGCATCAACCACCTAAACAACCAGAGAGCAAATTAAATGGAATACAAATAAAGCACTCTGCCACGTCATTTCAAGGCTGTTTAAGGCAGCAAAAGATCTCTACTCTAAAATCAGAGTTAGACAATTCAATAAAATGATGCCCAGAGTCTTCTCCAATTCAAAATACAACGAATAAATTGCAGCAGTGCGTGTTAATGCAAGTAAAGTTGCAACAAGATAAACCAATCAAAAGGCTGCCCCGTGTCATCTCCGGTTCAAAATTTAACAACCAAAGAATAACATCATTGGCGGCAGCATACAAAAATGCAAATAAAGTTGTATGAAGAAAGGCCAGTCTAATGCAACCTGGTGCAGCTTCCAATTCAAAATTTACCGGACAAATTCAATCAGAGCACCGTTGGTGGCAGTAGCTAAACGCATAAAACCCAAATGAAGCTGTAACAAGAAAGACGAATGCCGAAAAGAATACCGCGGTAATATAATCAATACCTGCTGGGGTGCCCTCTTAACAAACAATTCCATGAATTCAGGCTGCACATTTTGCACATATTCCAATAGAATTTCCCTCCTGCTTTTATGCTAACGCTCCAAACCAAAGCCCAAATCAAAAGCATAAAACATAAAAATAAAAATAAAAATAAAAATGAAACAGAAATAAAAACCAAACTTCATATTTCAGTAATAAGAAAAACTGGAACAGGGTTGATACCAGAGTGCCGTTGGAAGGTTGAGAACCAGCAGCATTGGAGTTGTTGTTCTTGTTGTTACTGTCCTCCCTACTGCTATCAAAAGATTGAGCTCTCAAGATTAATCTACCTTTGTAAGCTGATGATTTCCTCGGGCAATTAATCGAGGAAGAATTCTGCCAATTGTTACGCCAGGATACCAAAGCCAACGAACAATTTGACGACGAAGCTGAAGCTGAAGAAGATGACTGTAATAACAACGATGGTCTCAAAGTCAAGGACGACATTTTAGAATTGTTGATAGATAATTAACGGACAAAAAATATTGAGCAAATTGTAAGAAGTTTTTTGGAATTATTTGATGCTTCAGTCCCTCTCCAAAACCCCTCTTTTATCACTCGTCTTCTCCCTCACTCCATTAACGATAACACTGATATAGGCACTAATATATTTACCACTTCCACGCTTCTGATCTGTGTCTGAGGAAGACTCATTTTCTTCTTCCCAGTCCAGTTAATTTTGTTGGGTTGGGCTTCTGATTCTATGGCTGTGCCCCAAGGATGCTACGACGTAGTATCCTTAATGATTTAGGCTTTCATACACCCTCCCAGCCGTGTGCCCGAGGCTTCTTCTTCTTATTCTTCTTTTTTTTTTTTTTTTTTTTTTTTGGTTGGTTGGAGTCCCAGTGTAACCAAGCTTCTACAACTTAAACACTATTCACGAGCACTCAATTGTAAAGATTCTTCAGCTCAATTAAATGAAATCTCAGTTCTATTCTGGGAAATTTTTCGACCAATAAAATTGTTCCGAATAAAATTATAGATGTAGGGTCCTTATTTGTATAATTTGCTGCTAATTCATTGGTCAAAAATGTAGTTGGTCCAATCATGATAAAAATTCTTGGTTCTATTTGTCAATGTTGTTAAACTCGTACCAGATATTGATTCGTCTAAACTACTGGGTCAGGGGTCAATTGGTCGGATCCCTCTCAAAAATCTATTGATGTCATAATTATTTTATGTTTTTATAAGTTTTAGAAATATTGAAATTAAATTCTTAGTTATATTCAGTCAATTATACAAAATGTTTCAAAAATATTAGACTTTTGCAATCAAATATACACCTAAGAATTATATATAAAAATGCAAATACATAAGTAAAATATGTCCATTCTCCGATCCGGGTCTAACAACACTACTATTTGCGATCCGGGTCTAACAACACTACTTAGAACACTACTTATGTATCAAATAGTAGGTGATCAAACTTACCGGTCCGATCCGGGTCTAACAACACTACTATTTGCGATTAAAAGAAAAACTTAAGCAATACTTTTTTTTTTTTTGTTTCCCTAGCTCAGGGAGGCTCTAATATATAATTGGCTCAAGATTTCGCTCAATGGTATAATTGGACTACTTTGTACTGCGATGTTACCATGATCAATCCTTACTTAATCTGTTTCTTAATGTCATAAACTTTTGGATCTTGGAAATTCTACGACACTTTTGAAACAGAATCGTGGACGTGAGATTGTTGTACTTGAACAGTCTAGTATATACATGCTGCATACGATAGGAGTTCCTTGTATTAAATATGAGAGGTCGCAATTGACATCAGTATGGTGTTTTCTAAGAAAAGAAAACATCCAAAACTTCAGGTTATGATAACAAACCTGTAAAATAACAACCATGCTGCTGTACCGGAGTGTACGTGTTCCTTAAAAAAGAGAGAATGGCTTATTGGTTTTGGAATGATGGTTGGATGCCTTGCTTAGTTCTTACTGTCCCGACACTTTTAAAGCAAGATATGAGGAACCAATCATGCTAACTACACACATATCCAGCTTGTCTGTTTTCTTCTCCTTTTGTGAATGTTCTTTTGGGTTTCTTTTTCTTTTGTCTGGTTGGGGTTTCGCCAACCTTTTTACTGGATGCGCATCATGTCACTACCCCCCTGTCTCTCTCTCTCTCTCTCTAATGTTTTCTTAATAAGACACAGAGGATCATCTATGTTATACTCCCTCCGTCCCACTTTGATAGTTCTGTATTCCTTTTTCATCTGTTCCAAAAAAATACCCTTATTCGATGTAAGTAATTGTTACTATAAACCTACCCCATTTAATGAGAGTTGATTCTTTTTTTACATCAATTCAAGTTCCCATAAAGTTGTACCATATTTAATGTGAGGGTATTTTAGGAAAATAGCAATCTAAATTTACTTTTCCAACAAAGTTAACTATTTTTTCTTAAACTGTGTGAAAAAAGAAACAGGACTATCAAAGTGGGACGGAGGGAGTACTACATTTGTGGTAATTTATGATTTTTTTTTTTAATAACACTCTTGTTTCTACAATGTGGTTTACCACAACATGGCACACCACATTGCAGGATTTCTCAGCAAATCAAGGTCAGATCATAGTGGCATGACTGATGATTAGTTGTGACAAGCACTTATGATATGACCCATTAGCTTCAGTACTCTACGGAAATAGAACATGTATGTGAATGTCCTTTCACCTTTTATTCCTTGTGGTAAAAACCTAGAATATAATCCACCTTTTAACATGTGCGCTAGCACTAGTATGGGATTGAAGTCAATTGAACCCAAAAAAAAGGGAAGGGGGAACTTACATTATTGGGAATTGCCTAAAGTACACCGATGAAACGTAGTGGATCACTTGCCGAACCAGAGGTTTTCTTTCCTAATCAATTACTAGGGTCCAGTTTTACATGTGTTTACTATTTAGTGAAATTTACTTAGCTTAACCATCTCTCTAATCCGCCATTTCTACGTCTCACTTCATGTACCATCTTTTATATGCTCATCATATAAAACGTGGCTTACAAGCATTTCAAGAAAAGTTGAAAATTATAATATAAAATTGCCGGAGCCAGTGTCGTGCTACCACTTCAATGCACCTGTCAACCACCCCACCCCATCCACAACCTCTACTTATTTGGGTACTAGTCAAGTTTTTCTCCTCCTCCTTATTCTATTTCTGCCTAGTTAAAAGATTTTTCTAGTAGATATCTAATAGTCACTCGTTAACACATTTAAATAATCACCAACTTTGAGTCAGTGGACACCAAAAAGGGATTGAGTCCCTCTTTTTGGGAATTCAAATCCTATTAACAGTGAAAGAATATTAAAAAAAAAAAAGGTGTCAAAGCACCCCGTTGGTTTAGTCAAGCATGTATATCTGTTAATCCTTTCTACAACCTCTTTAGACTCCTCAACCCCTTATACAGTCTCTTTGATCTCTTCTTCCATGTAGAATGGGATAGATTTCGTTATAAAAATGTTATGGTTGCAGCCAAAAAAAAAAAAAAAGGTTAAATCACATGATATCTATCATGTAAATGCACACACTCACTATTATTATCTTTCCCCGCATTTATATATTTTACCCTAATTAATATTAGTTTTTCAAAGAATTAACACCTAAACTATTTCTTAAGAAGTGTCCAATGAACACTTATGGCAAATTCAACGGGGAGCCATGCCATTACCAGCATAAGCCAACGCAAATATAACTTTAGCATGAAATTTAAGACCCAATAACCTTCTAGATTTATCGTTGAATTTTGAGTTGATGTTGTATTGTATAACACTATTAAGGAAATTCTGTAATACCATTATGTCATTCTAGAGTTATGGATGTATACACTCATATTTATTATATCTCTGTATTTAAATACTTTCTTAAATTAATATTACTCTCGTCGAAAAAAAATTAATACCTGAATCCGTTTTAATGTGCATCTCAATAAATAAATCATAAATGCCGCTACGTGTGTTTCCAATTTTGCTAAACAACATGCATCCTGCATTTGTTTCGACTCGGAGCCTGGGGCTGTTGTTAATTTAGCCGGCACCGGCCCCGGCCCGCGTGCCGCGGGATGTGGAATCATGTGCACGACACGTGAGTAGCTGGCACAAGGGAAATGGTAAGATTCGGTTTCAGGAGAGGAGGAGGGGGTGTGACGTCTATCCGTACGACTCTATCCTTGAGAAACAAAACAGGGATCTTCTTTTTCTTTTGTTTTCTTTTCTTCTCACATCTAGGGTCCGTTGGCTTGTAAATGGAGAAAACTTTACGTCGAAAAATGCCAAAACCAAATGGGCGTTTGGTAATAGGCATGAGCGGTAAGAATAGGCATCTATACCGATTTTTTGACAGTAGTATACTACTATAAGAATCATCCAATAGAAATGAAAGCATTGGATCTTGTCCCCTATCAATTTTATCATTGGTCACTTATAATTAAAACTATTTTCATTGTATTACATTTTGTGATGCGATGCACGTGAGAAAAACACTCGTTGAAAAATATTAAAAAGATAATTTAAAATGCGTTTATAATATGAAAAAAAATTCAAATAATGGACAATCCAAACAAATAAAATTTGTTGATTTGAGAATCACAATTTACAAGAAAGAAATTGAAAGGCAAAATTAATTTGGTACATTTTTTTTTTTTTTGGTAAGCAAGACTCACTCGCAATCCATCTTCCTCTACCACCTAACCCAACCCAACAACTCATCCTTATACATCAATAACTTATTATCACTTATGAAGTGTTCAAAATAGTAATATTTTATTTTGGCTTAGTCAATAAACTACCTTTAATTAGAAGACAATTATATGGGGAATGTTTTTGATGCTTGTTATGAGCTAAATTAACTAAACAATTTACGAGTACCTCGAATGTAGGTTTTAGTCAAACTCGATTTGACCTAATTTAAATTAGTTTATTTTATTTATTTGAATTTACAATTGAATTGATTTTGAGTAGTTACTCGAGTATTGCAAATTCATGAGGCTATTGAGCTCATGAAGAATACTTCGTATATTTTTTTTCTAAACATTGATTTAGAGGTGGCAATTTGTCCCAAGTTCCAATGGGTTACCCATGTCCATGAGGACTTTGGGCGGGATGGGTATTGGATTTTGATATTGGGTTTAAAATGGGACAAATCCCAATTGTACCCATTAATTGATGGGAATACTTGGGAAATACTTGGGTACCCATTGGGCTCAAATAACAAGGGCTCTGTTTGGTTTAACTATTTTTTGGGGGTATTTTTGAAATATTTTATTATAGCAGTGTATATGAAAAATTTTTACTATAAAATTTTTTTGAAATATTTGATATACTAATATGGATGGGATGTTTTTTGAGTTATTGTATATTACTGTAACATTGTATTTGAAAAACTTATTTTTTGAAAAAATAGCCAATCCAAACGGAGTCTTAGATTCAAAAATTATCTTTAACAATTTTTATAGTCATACTAGAGAATATAATCTAGTAGTTTTCCTAGTCATTATCCACAAGAATTTTCAACATTTCAGTCAATTTAGACCTGTCATCTTTGGACAATGATGAGAATAAATATTCAATACCTTAAGTACCTTGGCCATCTTGATATATGTTGGAATATGACTGTATATCTATTTTTTTCTTTATTTGTTAATCCAATTTTTGATGGGAATCCTGAGTATAAAGCACTTGCATGTTTATTTAATAAAATTTAAAAAAATTTAATAAATCAAAAATATTAAAATTATATAAAAAATAAAAATGAATTAAAGGAAAAAAATATGTAGAAAATAGATTTGGGTATTGGGCGGGATCAATCTAAACCCATCCCAAAGTGATCCCGCCAACTTAGTCCCAAAATACATATGGGTAAGATTGGGCCCAAACCCATATGACCCGGTTCCATCACAAACCCAAGCAAATCCCGCCCATCCTGCCCATTTTGCCACCTCTACATTGATTGTATATTAGGGGTGGGCACGGGTCGGGTACCCGACCCGAACGGCAAATGGCTGACCCGATCCTAAGATGTCGGGTCACTATTTTTTTGACCCTAATCCGCTCCGATTGTCCTCGGGTACCCGAGGATCGGATACCCGATAAATAGGGGCGGGTCATCGGGTACCCGCCCCTATTTAAAGAATGCAAATTCTGCATTCATAAGATGAACCTGCTGTAGCCTGTACGTCCAGATGCTGGGGAGAATTATTGTGAAAATCAAAAGCAACCTTTCTATTGTTGTTGCTTGAGTAACATCACTGGGCAAAAATTCCAAAACAACAACTAGTTAAATTCCTCATAAATGAATACTATGCACAAAACCTATGAGCCAAAGCCTGAAAGTTCAACTGAATAGATGTTGAACAACAAGATATAAAATCAAAAGTCCTCAGATTTGATAGCTATTTTAGGACTATATTTAATCAAAAACCATCATTTGTAGTTTAAGGTTACTAGCAGTAACATTTATCAAGCACTTTTGGTACCATCTGTATGGCAACTCTGATATGATTTATCATCACAGCTAGATAGATAGATAGATAGATAGAAGATCATCTGGATCAATGGATGGATGAATGGATAAATGAATGAAAAAATAAAAAGGGTTAATTACGCTTTGCTCCCCTGAGGAAATCAGGCAATGGCACCACAAAAGGCTAACAATAAATAGCAACCAAAAGAACTGCTATTTTGCCACAAAATTTTTGTCACTGGGCAAAAATCAAGAATTATTTAATAGATATACATGAAAAGAATAAATAATCTCAATTATATCAAAAACCAAAAAGAATCAAATGGTTGAAAGCCACCACAACTAAATAAGAAACTAAAGCAATAAACATCCCAAAAACGCAAAAAATTTCAAACATATTTCATAAGAAGCCCTCAGATCTCATAGCTTCAATGAATCATAGACGGAATTTGACGGGTAATTCAACAGATGCCTTTTACAGATCACCGACAAAAAACCCAGCCAAGCCACGCACCAGTGTGTGTGTGTGTGTGTATAAAATCAAGCAATTTTCCCGGAGTAAAGAACATAAACAAAAGGGCGGAGCCGCCGAGGGAGGATTTTCAGCAGGGGAAAATGAGGGAAGGCTTTAGCAGCGAGTCTAACCATGGAGGCAAGGCTTCAAGATCAGATCAGGAGCGGCGCAAAGGGATTGCCTGGACAGAGGTGGGTGGCGGCTAATTTTTCCGGTGAAGTGCAAAGGCAACCGTTGAATTTTAAACCCTGTCAATCCCCTCAATATTAACAATTTTTTCCATCATTAGGCAACAGAAAATTTGAGAAAAAAAACAATACTAATCAACAAAAAATCAAATGATAATACATTATATATAAAATCAAGCAATTTTCCCGGAGTAAAGAACATAAACAAAAGGGCGGAGCCGCGGAGGGAGGATTTTCAGCAGGGAAAAATGAGGGAAGGCTTTAGCAGCGAGTCTAACCATGGAGTGATGGAGGTAAGGCTTCAAGATCAGATCAGGAGCGGAGCAAAGGGATTGCCTAGACAGAGGATGAACACAGGCAAATTATGTTGCACTCGATCAGAATGTCAGCTGAACTCTTTTGGTGGGTTAATAACTTATAAAATTATAAAATTGCCCCTATATTTTTTAATAGTTACATAATATACCCCGGGTCGGGTACCCGCGGGTTTTTGCTTTTACGATCCGTATCCGTATCCGAATATTCCGGGTACCCGACCCTATCTGATCCGCTGAAAGAAATCGGATCGGATATCCTATTTTTCGGATCGGATCGGATCGGATCTCTCGGGTTTTCGGGTCGGCGGGTATTTTTGCCCACCCCTATTGTATATGCATCTTGCTAAATAAACTTTAAATCCAACAACTGCATATTGTACCTAATTCAACTGTACTTTCTCTTAGATCCAACAAGTGCATGTTGTATCTATTTGGTTTGATGGCAAATAGTTTCCGTGGATTAGTAAAAAGAAGATATGCGACGATTAGCGGGAAATAAAAGGTGCTGAAACCACAAACTGCAATATTATATTGATCCAACCAAACGTACCCTGACAAATTCACCTCTTTCGGCAGACATCTCCAAACGGAGCCTTAATTCTTTCCCACCTTGCCAAAGTTCTAGATTATCCAAAAGCCAGCTGCAGTGGGTTTTACGGTTTTACTCATCCATATCATCATCTAATTCATTTCCACTTTACCAAATTAAAGTTCTAGACTTATCCAAAAGCTAGCTGTAGTGGTATTCACGGTTTTACTGACTCGTGCATATCATCATCATCGACAACCCTTCCCATTCACAGATAAAAACCACTTTGCCGAATTAAGGTCTACTAGACTAGATTATCCAAAAGCCAGCTGTATTGGTTTTACAGTTTTACTCATCCATATCATCGTCATCATTGACCATCCTTCCCACCCACAGTAAAAAAACCAGCAAGGAAAGAGGGGGTTGAAAAAAAAACCAAAACAAAAACAAAAACTTGGGTACATATAAGACACGGACGCACAGGGGATGGCGATGGAATCCACAACAATATTAATGTTTGTCGTTATCCCAGATGTTCCTGTGCAAAAAAACTACCGGATCCCACCTCCTCTTCCTGTATTGATATTGCAACCCCGCGTTCCCGGTTCCCCCTCCCCCGCTAAACCCCTTCCCCCGCCCCGTTCTACTGCTCCTACTAGCCTGCTTACTACTACTCGTTTTACGCAGAAAGAAGAAATAAAACGCCTAGGTCACTGTGTTAAGAACGTCGGAGGGTGGGCGGCTCAGCTCCGCAACCGCCCCCCATGGCCTTCCAGCGACGGCGGCTTCAGTACCAGTACAAAAATCGTGGCCGGCTCTTAATCCCCGCCATTTCCGTCATCTCCGCTGCTCTTCTTGTCTTATTCGTTTTGATCTCGCTACTCGCCCCTTCCCCGACTGATGGAAATGGTCCCCTCCGCCTGCCCCGCCACCATTCTTCGGTAATCTCTTCAACTATCACTCTCTCTCTGCCCCCTCATTTCTATTGCTCTGAGACGCATGCCATAGGTATCTGTGAGAGTTTTATGTAATGCAGGATTTGATAATAGTCAATTTGTTTGTTTGTTCTAGACGGAGACTAGGAATAAGGATAGAACTAAGGACGAAGGGAAGGGAGTTCCGAAATTTCGTGTGCCGGTTAGGGTTCTTCTTTTGATCTCTTTTGCTTTGGTTTTCCAGCTTCTTTTTAAAAATTTTGTGGATCCGAATAATATTATGACGAATGCGATGCTTTGTTGGCTATTGGAGATGTAGCCCGGTCGAGGAGCCTATCATCGTGATCTTTGGACTTCGACAAATGCCAAATTCTATCATGGTTGTAGTGATGCCAGCAGCAAATTTCCAAGTTCGTATGCTTCTACTCGGATTCAATACCATTTTTACATTCATTCATTTTGTAAGCCTAGTAACTGGGAATACACGTTTCCCTTCAGTTGGTTGATCTGGGACAATAAAAAATATATATTTCGCTGGATATCTGAGACCTTTTTTTTGGATTTTATTGACTACGGATTTTGATTATTACTACTGCAGAAGCAGAAGCAGAAGCTATCACGCGTCCCAACCGCTATTTGTTGGTCGCAACCAGTGGGGGTCTTAATCAACAGAGAACTGGGGTAATGTTTTCTGATATTCGGAGTTTATGTTCTAATTTGCAGTAGCTATGTGTGGGAAGTATTAGCAGGGCTTTAGGCAAATGGGCTCTTGACATGTGCTGACTGCATTTTAATTTTGAATTCCCATTTAATGTTTGAACCCAATTAAGCATGTATTTATTGCTGTTATTCCTTTTTGTTGGATGTATGTCTATAAAGTTTTGGTAAGCAGTAGTGAAAGAGTTAAGAAAGCCGTTAATGTTGTTGTTCTCTTCCTGACAATTGCTTTTTCTGCGGCCTATTTGATCTATTGTACTTCATTTTCTGAGAGAAACGATAGAAGTAGCTGGTCAGCAGGTGATGGAAAACTGACTACCAAAATAGAAGATCAACTTCAGGGAGCTTTCACCTATGCCGCCATTCAAATTAATTTGGATATGACCTCCATCATATTTTGTGATCAAGAATCATGGATACTGTAAAGATTTTCTGTATTAGTCATTAGTCCATAGTCCTGCTGCAACCATGTTGAAATGCTGATTTAATCTCAAGGCATATATATTTGCATTGAAATGCTGATTCTTCTTGCTTGTCTTTGTCAGATAACTGATGCTGTTGTTGCTGCTCGTATTTTGAATGCCACCCTTGTTGTTCCAAAGCTAGATAAGAAATCCTTTTGGAAGGATTCGAGGTTAGTTCACAAATGCTTTCCTGCTAGAGTTTCGCATCTGGTATTTCTTTCTACATCTTTGACTGGCTTCTGGTCTGGATATAAATGCTGTAGATCTGATCAGCTCTTTAAAATTTGAACAGAATGAAATGAAATTTGATAAATTCCTTTGCTTCTTTGTCCTATTGCAGTAACTTTTCAGAGATATTTAATGTTGATTGGTTTATATCATATCTAGCAAAAGATGTTAGAATTATTAAAGAGCTTCCATTAAGGAGAGGACACCAATGGATTCCACACAGCATGCGAGTCCCAAGAAAGTGCAATGAAAGATGTTATATTACTCGTGTCTTACCTGTTCTTTCAAAAAAGCAGGTGAGCCTTTAAACTGGAGATTCTAACTTCTATTTTGTGTATATATACTGTCCTGGAATATGATTCCTTAATTACTGTTGTTGGAGTGTGTCTTGATGCTTAAGCATTTTGTGAACATAAACCCAATGAGGTCGTCAAGTTGTAGCATGTTGCGTTTGTTTGAGATTTGTTCTCCATTTCCCTTTAATTTGCTCCAGTCAAGAATAAGTATATCCCATTTTATGCAAGCTACCAGATGGCTCAATAGGATATTTCTGAGTTTAGGCTTTCAGTTCTAGCAACATTATTGTGGGATTTTTTTTAAGTTAACTACTACTTGCTCAGTCAACTTGATCTTCTTTATATGAGAAAACCTCCATGCAAGTTCATTCTCCCCTCCCTGAAACCACTTCTCTTGGAGTAATAAGTTGTTTACAAGTCCAATATACATGTGATGTATGTGTAGAGCTCTTGATATCAAGGTTGACCACTGCAGCAATGAAAATGTCTCTTCGTTGCATTTTGAGTTCCTTGATTTAGGCTTTCTTAAGTTGGTCTTTGTTGGCTGTTATATTCCTTTTTTTTCTTCTCTTTTTCTAGGAAACATGTTAAATGAATTTGAATCCTTGTAACAGGCTATTCAGCTAAACAAGTTTGACTATAGACTTTCAAATCGGCTGGAAACAGATTTTCAAAAGCTTAGATGTAGAGTCAATTATCATGCTCTGAGGTTCACCAACCCCATAATTACCATGGGTGAGAAATTGGTTCAAAGAATGCGGATGAGGAGCAAGCACTTTATCGCCCTTCATCTAAGGTAGTCTAGATGTTCCAAATTTTGATTATATGCTGATGTATGAGTCACGTATTTGACTTTTAACTAATTATATGTTCTATTCTTGGTCCCTAGAAATTGTTTTGATCTTTCTGATGGAGTCCATTTTGGTGAGCATGTATCCATGCTACTGGAAAAACTGGAATGCATGTGGATTTTGTGCTCCAGTATCCACTTGAATTGGCCGGAGTTGCTTGTACCTTAGGAGAACTTGATCCCTTCATATGTTATAATTTGTTCAGGGGTTGTCGTTATCTTGTTCTATATTGTTTTTCAACAAATTTGGAGAGAATGGATAGAAACTTCTTTTCTAATTCTTTAAGCAAAGCATGATGATATTCTGATTTGGATGACGAGGTCTAACCATTATCATCCTCAAAAATATGTATCATTACAGGTTTGAACCCGATATGCTTGCATTCTCGGGATGTTATTATGGTGGGGGAGAGAAGGAGAGGACGGAGCTTGGTAAAATACGGAAGAGGTGGAAGACCTTACATGTAAGGCTTCGAATATCATTCTTTCTTTATTTACAGATCCTTTTGGAGCCACAAAACTGTTTACCTCTTGGGTTAGGCATCATATCTGGTTACTTGTTAAATTTCAATGCACGAATAATTCAAGGCATAATACCTGACAATCAGCTATGGGCGATTGGTGATATGAATTTCATATTGTCGTTTGACCTGATTCACGTGAATCTTCTTTTCCATTAGATAGCTTGATAAGATGAGTTGCATGTTAAAAAGATGGCAAGATGCAATGTTAGGACCAAAAGGCCATTCTTGTATCATGTTTTAGTTAATTCAGATCTTTATTGGTTATTTCCAGACTAGCAACCCAGATAAAGTAAGGAGGCAAGGAAGGTGTCCCCTTACTCCTGAAGAAGTAGGCTTGATGCTGAAAGCACTTGGATATGGTAGTGATGTTCACATCTACGTGGCATCAGGTGAAGTATATGGGGGTGAAGAGACATTGGCTCCACTGAAGGCACTCTTCCCAAATTTCCATTCAAAAGACAGTCTCGCTAGCAAGGAAGAGTTGGAATCATTTTCTGCATTTTCTTCTCGCATGGCTGCATTAGATTTCATTGTTTGTGATGAAAGTGATGTATTTGTTACCAATAATAATGGTAACATGGCAAAAATTTTAGCGGGACGAAGGTATCTAGCCTCTACTGTTTTATGGAAAAACTCTAGAGTCTTGATAGCATCTAAATGTTGGTAATCTTTATTTTATGTTATTTTATTGTTATTGTAGGAGGTATTTTGGACATAAACCTACCATTCGCCCAAATGCCAAGAAATTGTATAGGCTGTTCTTGGACCGAGACAACATGACTTGGGAAGAATTTGAATCAAAAGTTCGCAAGTTTCAGCGAGGTTTCATTGGGGAGCCCAAAGAGGTGAGACCAGGAAGGGGTGAATTTCATGAAAACCCCGCTTCCTGTATATGTGAAGATTCAGATGCAAAAGCAAAGGTGGATTCGCTTTCAAGAAAATTTGGCAAGGAAAATGGTGTAAGAAAGGAAGATGTTGATTCTGCAGCTGATGATGAAAATATGGATGATGAACCGGAAGTTTCTGATGGCGATGGTGATGAGGATCCAGATGACCTTCCTACAAATATTTTGCTAAATGGGACGGCTTCAGATTATGAGGCGTCTCTCTTGGACAACCCTGAGCTGGATGAGTTGCTTTCCGATTGAATGAAATCTTTGACCTTCCTGGAGAAGTTCTTTTCTTTGGCTAATCTGTTGTCTGACACTCTTTTCAGTCTTTCTACAATGGCTTCGACAAAGGTGCAGCTCTAAGCCCATCCGCGTGAACTATGCAGATGATTTGATGTATATTATGGCCCTTTTGATGGAGTGAGATGGAGCAAGATTTCACCAGTAAAGCTGATTGCATCATTATGGTTAATCGAGTTTCAACCTGTAAGGGCTCCGTGGGAGATGAAAATCGTACTCCGGGCTTGGAATGGGTGGCATTGCTTTCACAAGAAACTTGGGGCTTTTAACTAATTGTATGAACAAAGGCAGAGTTAGGTCTGCGTGAATGCAGGTAAACATATTTTAGGACAGATTGGAACTAGATAAGTCCAGTTGACGCAAATCATGCGGTCAAGGAATGAAAATGGCTGGGTAACTTGCTACTGACAAGTAGGCGAGTGGTTGAATCTTATATGTGGAGATGAGCATGCTGCAAAGTATATTAGGAAGCAAACGACGATGAAAATTTCATTGCAAAGATGTTTATGAATGTCGTCATGCTCTCTTCTGCAATTAGCACAGCAAGGGGCCCGGAGGCATAATTAGACGTACCAAGAGAATTGAATTTGCCTTTTATTTTTATTTTTATTTTTGGGGGGTTCATTTTTCCCTTCTGGATGGATCCTTGGATCTGGAAGCCTTAATTTGTACTGATTCACTAGTAATGTGCATCAAAAGTAGGCAAGTGTAGATTAAATTTTGAGGGATCATATATTAATTATCATTCTCTTCTTGTGGTTATGGGGAATTGCGACATAGAAGTGCTACGCAACCAACTTGAGGAGTGAAACTCTAGTGATTGAATTCAGGGATTTACCCTTCTCAACTCTGCTGCCATATTCTTCGGTAAATCAACATATCTAGTATCCATGATCCATCCATCAAGTCGCGGGACCTTGGTGAATCATTTCCTTCGTTCCCAAACATACTTTTGTGTTTTTGGTTTACTTCATTTCTGAGGGAAAGCTATTTCTTCATATTTATTCATGCATAATGGTCGTTTTTCACGAAAGGGCTTGGGCTGTGAGTTGACCTAAACCCATTATCAAACGAAGCAGGTGCCGGGAGATAGAGGTAGGCTGGCTAATCTGTTTATGAATTTCTTAGAGATCTCTTACTCATCTCGCCTAAATGATGAATGTTGGGCAAGTTTTAATTTCAATTCCATCATATTGCATTGCAATGGTTTCTCCTCAATGCAACATGGTCAAGCAATTTTATTTTATTTTATTTTTTGTAACAAGACAAAATAAGTTGCCTTAAAAAGGAAAACTTACTACTAAATCGAATTGTCGTCTCAGAAAAACGCTACAGATGTGACGCCAAATTTGACGGGAGACTTGCAAGCGGAGCGGATGATATTGCAGGAGTGGGCATCCCACAATTAATTTTTTTTTTTTTTGGACAAAAAAATCTTTAAAAATTCACAAGATGAGATTTTCTCGTACGTATTACAATTGCTGGATATACCTTGTCGGAGCATTGATTCATCCGGTATGGTAATAAGAAACGAAAGTCTTGTATGTGTTTGAGCTCTCGGACAGTAAATTTTCATATTTTGACTTTGATTGAATTAATTGATAGATTAGTTTTATATCATATATAGTAAATTTGTTGGTATTGAGAGTTGATGCGATCAGTTGGACGCATCCACCACATCAGCAGAGGTTGGATTTAGCAGCTGGTACCTTTTTCTCCCTTTTTTAGTTTTAGCCCTCTGTGACCGGATAACAGTAAATCAATAATAGTACAGTACAATATAGGGAATATACTATATACTGCTGCTACATTATTCCAGTTGAAAAAATAAAAAAGGAGGCCAGTGAAGGGTGCTTTCCTTAACAGCTGACGCATTGAAATTATTTGCCGCGGTTCGAGTTGGAGGCAGGAAGGACTGGGACTAGGAGGAGGCCCCTGAAAGTGAAAGTGAAAGAGGGAAAGGCAGATCGGATCTAAAAAGCCAAAGAGCTGTTATCTATAGGTGGATCGATCGGGAAAAGCAATGCAGGGAGGATCGACGGGAATCGGCTATGGTCTCAAATACCAGGTGGTCATCCCCTCCCCTTTTTAATACCCCATTCTTCCTTCTTCTTCTTTTTCTTCCTCTTCCTCCATCTTCCTTGTCTTCTATCTTATTTTACTAGTGTGTGAGTATTAATTTGTTGTGTTCTCTTGTGTTTGGTAAACATAAATTGGCAAAATTCGCAGGCGAGATGCATTTCCGACGTCAAAGCAGACACCGACCACACCTCCTTCCTCGCTGCCACTCTCAGTCTCAAAGAAGAAAATGAGGTTGGAGAAACTACTCCTAATTGCTTTTCATTCCAAATGTATTTTCTTACTGGAGACGCAGTTTCAAATTGTGATGCTCTCGTAGGTGCATCTCATTAGGCTTTCTTCGGATGGTAATGAATTGATTTGCGAGGGTTTGTTTTCACACCCAAATGAGATCTGGGACCTCGCTTCTTGCCCTTTTGATCAGCGCATTTTCTCTACCGTCTTTTCTTCTGGTAACTACTACTAACATTTTCTGCTCTCTCCATCTTTTATTGTTGCTATTATTATTATTATTATTATTTTAAACGAAAATTGTTGGCTATTTTTTCCTCCTAACATGCCGGTGAATAATTACTTCTTTTAACAGTCTTTTTCCCCCCTTTGGGGTTGTGAAGGTGAATCGTATGGGGCGGCAGTTTGGCAAATCCCTGAGCTGTATGGCCAACTGAATTCCCCTCAATTGGAGCGAATCGCCTCTCTTGATGGACATGATTCCAAGATTAGAAGGTTGTATATATCATTTCATTGCAAATTCTTCACTGAATAAATAAGCTGACATTTTAGATTTATTTTGTGAGTAAAAAATAAAAAAAATAAAAATGATTTATTTTGGATTTTATTTCTTTCTTTTTCCTCAAATTAATAAAAAAAATGGTTTTGAATTGATTATTAGTTCTGGGTTGCAGGACTTTATTCTTTTCACAATATTCTATTCATTTTCATGAACTATGAAACTGATTGATTGCTATAGGTGTAATTTATTTTTTAATTAAATTTTGGGTTTTACCAGCTACTCAGAGCCTTTATTTTTCGTCCTTGATCATTGTTTCTTTCATTTCATAACCTGTGCTGAAACCTGCTAGCTGCATTTTATATATGCCGGTATACGAGTGGGAGGAAGAGGAGGCATACTGAGGGAGTAGAGAAGGAAAATTTTTTAATTTTCACAATTGTATTCCCAAATTTCTAGGTGTATTAGTTTCTTTTTCCCCCCCTTTCTTATGGTGATTCCGTCTTCATATTGACATTCTCATTAGCTACAAGAACATGCCTTCCCTAAAATGGACCAAGAGTTCATCTAATCAAGAAGAAACATAGGTCCACTGCCTGGGTTTGCAACTCATGATATTAATTGGCTACACTTGGCAGTGTGCTTTGGTGGCCAACTGGAAGGCATGACAAGTTGATTAGTATCGACGAGCAGAATCTTTTACTGTGGAGCCTAGACACTTCAAAGAAGACTGCACAGGTACGGTGAACAGAATACTACATGGGTTGTATAATGCACATCACGTGCACGTCATGATACTTCAGTACATAAAGCTATGGCCTTGTCCTTTGTTTACTGTATGCTATCAGCTGAATTCTTTTTCCAGAAAGTTTTTTCTTTTTACATACAACTAGATCATTAACTTTGTCAGCTATTGGATGTAAATTTGTATCAAATGCGGGAAGGACTAGATAGAGAACATTTCTACATATAATTGATACATTTATGATTAGCACGTCATGATTGACTGAGTAGTTATTCTACATACATTGACCTTAATATCTTAATTACTTGAGTGCCTTTAACTGAGCTGTAGAACCTATAGATGGTTTCTTAGTTGTTTCTTGACTTATATATTTTTGAAGATTAGCCGTAGGAGGTCAATAGAAGACTATTTTAGTATATCATAAGTTACTTAAATAGGCTTCTGAGAATGTGCTCTGTCTACTGCAGATCAAGAGTTTTGTTTACATTTATTTGCTTCATAATGGATATTTAAGAGTTTTTCCTGGCCTTTATTCCTTCTTGTTTGGTGTACTTGTAGGTATGCATTGTATCGAATTGTTTGCTTCATCACATTGAGACAAACACGACGCATTCATGTCATTACTATGCCTTCTGAAAATTTAGCAATTCTGTTTCCCGTGTATACTGTTCCCTGTGTATACATCTTTAAGATAGTTTATTATCATGTAATATATCAGTAGCAGTGTGGTTCTCCATTTTGAGTTAACCATTTTGGTTATAGGGACAAGGATTTGTACAACTGGGATTCTCAGCGATTAAAGCCTCTGGAATTAGATTTCCCCATTGATTATTACCATTGTATACATCTTTAAGATAGTTTATTATCATGTAATATATCAGTCGTAGTGTGGTTCTCCATTGATTATTACCATTGATGTTCATATATTGCTTTATGTTAGGTGTCACTATGTAGGATGCTCATTTTTCTCTTATGTCTCTCCTTGTGCGTTCTTAATATTGCTTCTGTATGGCCCATAAATATGAAACTGTGGCATTGTTGCTTCTGATTTGTTGGACTAATTCATATTCAGGTCTTGCTGCAAAATCTAGGTTCAAACTAAAGAATCCGCTGGGATGCTTCACTATCTATCTGGCGGAGCATGGGATCCACATGATGTTAATGCTGTGGCCATAACCTGTGATTCATCTATCCAGTTTTGGGATCTGCGAAGCATGACGTATGTTCTGTTGGTTTGATAAAATGTATTTAATTCTCCATTGGTTTATATGTTCTTAATCGATGTGGGTTTTGCATTGTGACAAATTAATCCTGTAAAGTTCAAGGCTCTACTGTATGTCTGATTCATGATTGTTGTATTTGCAGGAAGACAAATTCAATTGAGCATGCACATGTCCGTAATCTTGACTATGACATGAAGAAGAAATATACACTTGTAAGTGTTGATCTACAGAATGGTTGTTACAGTTAGAGAGTTTTTACTTGCTTGTGTTGGAAGAGCTTTTGTGCGAGTGAAAAATAAATGTAGCATTTGCAAGTTATATTCCCTTTTGTGTGAGTGAAAAATAAATGTAGCATTTGCAAGTTATATTCTATCATCAGCTTAGTTATACTCCCCAATAATTAAACTGTATCCTATCTGTTAATATTCGACGATGTGCAATATTCAGATTACTTACATCAAAAGATCTTTTTGCTTGCACAGATAAGGCTGCGGACTCTACAATGATGGGAATGTTTTTTATGGTGTTTTATCATAAAGGAAATCCTTTAGAGGTGGATTTGCAGATTACATTTAAAGAAAAAAAGAGTTTCACCTTATTTCTTTAGGCTGTTCTAGACATACCTTAGATATCTTATTGAAAGCAACATTGTTTCTTGAGTGCAATGAGGCATGGACCGCATAATCAGATAAAGCAACTCTTTAAATTTTTTCCTGCCACTTTGAGGGCCCACACCACAAGGTTGGACACGAATATCTGTAAGAAAGGTGCAGAATGAGGAAGTAGGATTTTTATTAGGTTTATCTGAAGAATATCTTCCATTGCAACCATTTAGGAGCAGATCAATGTGGCACTATATTGGTGAAAGTATTGATATGCTAATTATCCTAAAAGCTGAGATCATTTCTGAAGCACACTTAAATTAATTAATGAGCTGTATGAAGTTGATTTTGTGGTGTATATAACGGATTAACATTTCTGTCATTCACCATACTTTTACGCTAATCATATTTATAGGATGTCTTGGAAATCTGAATAGAATATTAACTCTCTTTGCTTCACAAAATTTTCAAAAAATCTCCTTTTGCAATCCTGTGTTGATTTGCTTGTTGTTCAAAGATGAGCTTATAGGGTCTGATTGATTCTAACAGGTAACTGCTGATGATGAGTCTGGTATACACATATGGGACACACGGATGCTGAATTTTCCATTCCTGGAGCTCCCTGGACATGCACACTGGTATT
Organism: Coffea arabica; assembly: GCF_036785885.1. Lineage (NCBI taxonomy): Eukaryota > Viridiplantae > Streptophyta > Magnoliopsida > Gentianales > Rubiaceae > Coffea > Coffea arabica. The sequence goes on from NC_092329.1 coordinate 2,082,704, forward strand.
CCTTGTGAAAACTGAAGCAAGATTATGCTTTTGTCTTGCATTTGTAGATGTGCAGCATCTTTAATCATTTATATCTTTAATAAAAGTATCATTTTTGTGTCTTGTTGCTGAAGCTCTTAATTTTATTGTCTTTCGCATTCTAGATTTATTATAACTTGTTGGCTGATTGCATGTTATCAATTGTGGCTTGGGGTCATCTTTGTCAAAAATTTTCCTCTAGTTAAGATAATGCTGTTTTCAACAGGACATGGACTGTTAAGTGTAATCCTGAGATTGAGGGCTTGATTCTGGTTCTCTCTCTCTCTCTCTCTCTCTCTTCCCCTCCCTCCCTCCCTCCCTCACTCTGTATTTGAGAGTGTGTGTTATAAAGTGTGTTTTGACATATGCTAACTTTTGTAGAGTGCTGGAACTGATTCAGCTGTGAACTTGTGGCTTGCTTCTCCTCCTAATGGAGATCATTTAACGTCTGAAAGGTGATTTTCTTATTTCGTTCCTCTGAATTTTATTATTTGGCATATTATTTTTGTTTTATACTGGTTTCACCTGTCTTTGTTGTTTTGCCAGCTTGGAGTCACCAACTAGGCAGGTGGATCCATTGCTTAATTCATACACTGACTATGAAGACAGCGTCTATGGTAACTGTTGCAATCTCTGACTTTATGGAACTTAATTGAACTGAAATTAGCTCATCAAGTAAATCTCAGGCCTCGCTTGGAGCTCTCGACAGCCGTGGATATTTGCGTCATTATCTTATGATGGGAGGGTAAGAGTACTAGAACATTATGGAAAAAGGACATATAGATTATTTTCATGGCTATGTTTTTCTTTATCAAGCACCTGATTATTCTGCTCATCTGAATTGTCACTTCTACTTTCTTCTTATTGATGGGATATAACCAGTATGGAGCCCTTTGAGGTTATCTTTTCCACTGATCAATTGGAAGTACTGTTTCCACTGGTTCAAGAATTGTTTTCCTTTCTAAAGTTTTGATCCCGCATAATGGAACTATGTGGCACTCTATGTGTGTCCTCTATCTTGGGCATCTTGTGAATTGGTAAAGATTTGGGGATCTGAGGAGTGCTTTCCTGCTTAAACCTGCTATTGTGGTCCTTGCTATTCTGTATTCATCTTCTGTAGCAGTATGACGCATCCTTATGTTTCAGTTTAGGATAAAACTTATAGTAATGGCATATTCTTTATTTTAAAACAAAAAAAAAATGAGTTGAAAATTTAAAATTTCAGCTGTTAGAGTGATAATTGAAAATTTCTCCATATTATTATCTTGTTCAGGATTGCTATTTAATGATAGATTTTTTAATTGAACAGGTGGTTGTAGAATCTGTGAAGTCTCATCTCCCAAGAAAATGAATGAATCCAGATGCTGTTTGGGAAGGTTGTGGACCCTAGACATTACTTCTTTTTGAGAAGTTCTCGCTGCTCTTCCCCCCCCCCCCCCCTCCCCCCTTTCTATTTTTTTTCTTTTTCTTCCTGCCAATTTTTGTGTTCTTACAGGTCTTCTTGCTTCAACTCCAGAAAACATCCTTCTATGGAAGTGTAATTTTGATGTTTAATCTGATGCGGCTCATTTCGGCCATGACAACCTGAGTGTCTTGGAACTCTGCATTGATTTGATTCTGGTATGGTATATCGACCTATGCAATATGCTTGTCTTACCACCCCCTATATTTGATTGTCTGTAGTTGCAGTTACACCTGTTGGATCGCCTGTAAAAGTGTAGCTGGATAACTTTTTTTTTAAGTTTCTACTGGGACTAGCCTGTGGGTCTTTTTTATTCAATTCGAGAGAAGTTCTAATGGCTAGAAGAAATGTTGTATGTCGTCGTCTTAACGTTCTGGCCAGATACCGATCTATTATTAGGCGGGAACTGCTTGGATGATGGGCCATCTTTTCCGCTATCAGTGAGAGAAATTAAATACTACTCTTATAATTCATTTCACAGAACCACTCACCCACAGACAGAAAGGAAAAAGAAAGAAAAATTTTTGCCACGTAGACCAGTAATAATATTTTGCTTGTGATAGTAGTGGTTGTGGAACTGATACTTGGCATGGCATGAAATTTTGGTTGGTTTTGTTACATCTGTTTGTGGATGTTGGGTGTTGAAAGAGGTTGAGCAGTGTTTCGCTGCCTGCTCACCCTAATTGACGGTGCTCCTCCTTCATTTACAAGGTGTACAAGGGTCATATGTGTTTTGTCAAATGTTTTATATGAATATGGAAAGAATTTCTGAGTTTGTTTGGAGTTGGAAAGAGGGAGCTACTTCTGAAAGCTTTGTTGAAGCACTCTGTGGTTGTGGTGTCTTCTGCTTCGTGGGTGTGTATACAAATACAAGCAAGCACTCAGGGGAATGTCTCTATTGATCGGTAACCTCAATCAAACATGTTTTCAAGGGCTTTCTGGATGCTGCTTCTGTGTGGTGTGCCCATATTGAATTTTCTGTAGTCAACAATTAATCGCTGAAACGTATGCACGGCCTGTTGCAAACGATTCTTCTTTGAGAGTCATAATATATTGTCGTGAGGGCAATTTGAGAAGAGTGAGCGTCAGTCGTGGTGTAGCATTGTTGCTGACTATGTATGTGGGAAGTGGACTTCAAACCTATCCAAAAGAGTAGAATGACTCGTCAAAAAAGTGGATTAGGTTTCCTCGTTGAAGCCGAAGGGCCGCATATGTTTGAATTCGGTTGGTTTATATCACAGTAGCTTGCTGTTTTAGTCCGGGAGATCCGTGTGTGAGTGTGTCCTTATGTTTCATTTCGCCACGAACGCCGCGTCGGATGGTGGGGTTTGCCTTGTCAACCCATTTGCATCTCATCCACTAATTCTTTGAGTTCCGCCATCAGCTGCCCTGTCATTGTGATACCTGTCCCTTGACACGTTGGAATACTGGCGGACTTGGAGTGGGGGCTGGTACCATTGTTTTGGATAAGGTAAAATCGAGGAGGGATGACGAATGACGATCTCTTGGAAAATGACCATCATTGACATTATTGTTGCTGGTCGGTAGTCTACCAAATGGTTCAATTCATTAAAGGACCGCATTCCCAACTATGAACAAATCCATGGCTCCTCACCTTGGCATAAACACTCCCCAACGTTACAGTTTACGCTTGACCCCAAACAAAAGAGGGCGATAAAAAAAAAAAAGAGAAAAGTTTATGTTCTCTGGGCTGATAGAGTAGCAAAAACCAAGCTTCCTATGATTGTACGAGTTTCCGCTTCAATATGTTCGAGGAACCCACACCCACAGAAAGGGTGTTCTTTTTTTTGTTTTTTTGGGGAGAGGGGCTGGGGGATAGTTAATAAACGTAAAAAAAAAAACGAGCGAAAAGAAATTTCTGGTTTCGAGCGAGATGATTTGGTAGTTACTAGTTAGAGGTGTGTAAAGCCAAATATGTCAACTTTTTGTAGCTAAGCAACACTACTACGTGGGTGTTCAATTGCATGACATAAACGTCTTAGGGTCTGTTTGATAATACAAAAAAGTATTGAAACTGAACCTTTTCAGACATTCAAATGTTTTGAATGTTTAATAAATGAAAATTCATCTGCTGAACTTGTGTGTATTTTTTTTAACACAAAGAATCCTGACTGAATGCTTAATTCTGATAAGAATCAATATAATTTCTTCAACTATCTTATCTTATCTACCAAATCTACCCTTGTTTGTTAATTATATTTAAAATTCTTATCTAATTAAATAACATGATATTTTCTATCTTATATTCAAAATTCTTATCTAGTTAAACAATCTGATATTTTCTATCTAACGGTTTTCTGTTTTTCTTTTCTCCCTTTTTAATGACTTTCACTTCTTCTTAATATTTCTCATATAATATATTTCATCTTTTATATTAATTTAATTTAAAAATAAGTATTGTCATTTTCATACCTAACAATTTTAAGCTAATTAAATTGCAGGTTCTATTTCTTTTTGAATGAAAAGATATAAGGGCAAAATTATCAAATTGAATTTATTAAGCATTCAGTTATAAATATTTATCAAACAATATAAATAGATTTAGTATTAAAATTCAGAGATTTATATATTTCTTTTCAGTGTTTAAAATTTAGTAAATTAATTGTTTCAGTATTCAGATTTCAGAATTCAGACTTCAGAATTCAGATTCAGTTTTATCAAACAGAACCTTAACCATAAACACATTCCAAAAATTGAAAAGCCTTTTTTTTTCGAACCAATTCTGTGATTCTAAAGTGGCAAGAATCAGGGAGCTTGTGTCTGTGGGAAGGAGTATGCACTAAAATTGCATAGCACATAATGATGATGACGATGGATTTCAATAGAGAGTTGGTAAGGTAATGCGCTAAAAAATAGACCGCGCAGTTGCAGCAGTCCCAGTAGTTGGTCAGCAGTACTCTTTGGTCCTAATTATTTAGTCATTTGAAAATTTTAATTTTTTAAAAATAATGATTTGATTGTGATATCTGTGCTTCTCTTTTTAATTTTATCTCCACAAATTCAAATTTTAAATTTGAATGATAATATGTATATGATTAGAAAGAAAAGTTATATTAGAAAGAGAGACTAAAAAATACTTTAGGGATTGTTTTGGATATCATATTATTTTAAATAATATTTTGTTTACATCATAAACACATTTTTTAACTCATTTTTTATATTTTTAACCATTTTTTTATTTCACATACATCACATCATAAAAAGTATTATAGTAATTATATCAAATAATATTTTAAATAACACTCTACCGAAACACGCCCTTAATTTTTCTAATATGACAAATGTTCGAGACATTTAAAAATGAAAAATGTGACACCTGAGATGAGAACGGAGGGAGCAGTAAAATCAAGAATCTGATGATGGGTTATGGGCCTACAAGATGGGTGAGTTGGCAGCAGAGCAGAGGCACCAAGAAAAAACAAAAGCCCGTCAGGGGAAGCAGCGATGCATCCGTGGGACACATGGCGGATCCAGAGAGGCAAAATAAGATAAGCATACCCACAAGGTGGTTTGTTGATCCGTCCCCCCGTCGATTCCACGTCAATTGCGCTAAAATAATTGGTAAATAAAAAGTGGTAAATTATATATCCACTCCCGGCCCGGCCCCCGGGAAGTTGTTGGATTCCGCAACCAGCACAGCAGCCCCCTCCCACGCCACCCCATCCCGTCCCACAAAACAGCCACCGGGCAGTAGGCAGCAGCAGCAGCAGATCCTCATTTCCCATCCCAGACTCCACGGACTTATTGAAGACTCGGGTCAAACTCAACAGTCTCATTTATCGATAAAATTACAGGGGGGGGGGGGGGGTCGTTCTTCTTATTTTAAAAATAATAAAAAAATATTATTATTATTATTATTCCAATGAAGTGAATGAACAACAATAATAAAACCTCACTCCCCCATAAAAATCGATGATTTCTCCAACTTTTTCCAAATGCCATTTAAATTCCCACTAACATTCGACCAACTGTAGTTTTCCTGCTGCTCCTGCTCTTCATCCTCCTCCTCCTCCTCGCAGTTCAGCTGCAATCTTAGGGTTCCCCAATTCTGAATTTTCCTCGAATGCTACTACTGCTATTACTATTTCTATTGGAGAGTAAGAAGCAATGGTCGCATCATCTAGAGGTTTTGCGCCCTTCGGTCTTGTTCGTCTGAGGAGTGGCGGTGATGCCGCTATTCTTGCTTCGCTGCATCGTCACCGGGACGGGAATGGATTTCTGGACTTGCCCAGGAAGAAGAGAAGGTTCATTCTTGGTGAATGCAGCAGGCGGCGAGTGGTGGTTCAGTGCTGCTCTTCCGATTCTGTGGTGCCAATTCGGGGGAGTACCGGTGGGTCCAGGAAGAGTGTCGACAAGTGCTCCGAAGACTGGAGGTTTGATTCTATAATCACTCCCAATTATCGACCTCGAATTCAGGCTTCCCCTGCATTGCCCTTCCCTTCTCCTCAGTAAGTTCCCTTCCCTTTCTTTCTTTTTTTTTTAAACAATTATTTCTTTTTCAACTGATCAGAATTTTCAAAATTTTTAAAAATCTCATTGTGTTTAATCCCTTCCTTACTTCCAACCTTAAAGCGGTTCCTTTCTCTCTCTTTTTTTTTCGGTTTTCTTTGTTCTGGTTACTTTCACTATCAATTTCATAAAAGAAGAATGATCCGGAACAATTGCTGTTGCAATATATATTTAGGAAGGACTAGGAGCTGTTTGTTTGGACGAGTCTAGAGCGAAATCATAGGAACAGCTCGTGAGCCAACTGGTCGGTTGTGTATGTTGGAAGTTGGGGAGGAAAAATTAGAGACTGGGAGATGAAGATGGGGAGTGTCTTTTAAGATAAAGGAACTGTACTTGACATGCTTCTCTGCATCATGTCAAAGAGGATCTTTTATCCTAGTTCTGGCATTGCTATGACTTTTAAATCATTAGGAATAGATGGAATGATGATCTCGTCCATTGAGTACTTAACATACTGAGGACAATGATCCTTTATGTGTCCAAGTTAGTTTATATTAGGGATTTGTTTCTTTTTTTTGAACATTTACAAGTTCCCAAGGAAGAGAAGGGCTGGTGGCCTGATGATATGTTGGTTCTCTTAACCACCTATTTGTTGTCAGCTCACTTTATCTCGCAATGTTAGCCAGTTTGTATTAGAAGACACTGAATAAGATTGTTATTTGAACATATTGCGTGTCTGAGTCATTCAAATTTTCACAAGCATCTTTGGTGTTGCAGGTCTCGATTCGTGTCCAAACAAGAAAAATTCTTCCCGCGCTGCACCCCAAGGAATTCTGGTCCTCAGTCACGTGATTCTCCACCAAAACGAGGTTATTGCAGTATCCCTACTGCAGTTTCTTCTATATACGCCTTCATATCGTAATTTAATCATAGTGAATTTATTAGCGTTTTGGTCTTGTGCAACTTGATTTGAGTACATGGTGGGATTGCTTATTTCACCTGATAGTTTATGAATTGTTATGCTTTCTCTGCTTGCAGATACGGGTATTGCAAGTGAGAAAGATTGGGGCATCAGTCTGTTAAATGATAATGTTAATGAATCTGGTACAAATGAAGATGGAAGTACTTGGTATCGAGAAAGTGGAGAGGATCTTGGAGAAAATGGATTCAGATGTAGATGGACGAGAATGGGTGGTCAAAGCCATGATGGCACTTCAGAGTGGAAGGAAACGGTATTTTAAGTAATTTATTACTTGAATTCCTAATGTGTGCTTATTTATGCTAGTCATTGATACGTGGCAACATTTTGTTCATATGCTCGAGGATTAGCTTTCCTGTGGTGTTTGTGTCATCGTATTGTCCCTGCTTGTATAGACATGTCTTCTGAGTCTAGGCCCTTCCAAACATGCAAACTAGCATGCTCACCCAGGCACACACTCACTCGAACAGCAGATAGGCAGACAGGGAGAGAAAAAATAATAAGATACTCGCAGATAACGGTGGAGTTAATATTGAGTTGCATGCTGTGTATGTGGTTAAATTGTAGGAGAACAGGATACTGAACTAATAAAGGAACGGAAGGGAGCACAAATCTGTATTTTGATAGGGGTGTTAAGGGTAGAGGATGATGTATAGGAGAGCCACTTGGGAGGATATGAAAAGGTATGATGGAAATCATAGTCAGGGATTATATCCTTTTCCTAATCAGGGGTTGATTTTTAGCGCTCATTCAGGAGATGCTGAAAGTTTTCCTATAGGTATATGAAATTATAGGAAACAGACCCATGTCTACCCATAACCCTCCTTGAGAGACAGAGAGCCCAGAAAAGTTTTCACTAGAAGGGGAACAAGAAAGAGGATTGGAGAGCAGGTAATCAAAACATGGTGGTTTCCCTATGCGATCCCTAAGGGTAGTGCAACTTAAAGTTTCAGGAATGCTGATACCAAAGGATAAAGGGGAGTTAGTTTTAATTGTGTATTGATATCCTATCCTTTTAGCTGTTATATAATTGTTGCTGTTGGGTACGTCTATAATGCCCCCTTACCAAGAGGCTTGGGACCTTTTAGAGTTTACTGAATTTACTTGAACAGACCGTTGTCTCACTGGGAATTTGTAAAACTTTCTTCTGATTGTCGTATGAGTGAATAATAGCTTTAACATTTTTCCTTGTATTTAGTGAATGAATCTTGCCTGGTTGGAGGCTTGTGGATCTTCTATGCCCAGTGGTTTACAGTAACCACTTTTGATACGAGCTGCTGTGAGACAATATGCAGGATCTTCAACTAGAAAATTCTGATGAACCATGAAAGTGAATTGTTCGCTTCAGCTGTGGCTTTCTGAGGAAAACTAAAACTTTTGGTTAATCGTACCTTGGATTCTGGATTTCAGACTTATCAAAAGAAAAAGAAAATACCACAAATAGTCTCCTCCCTTCTTAAATCTGTTTCTTTCATCCATGATAGTGCATGCACGGTCATCCTATGCTGAATTTGGTTTTATAACATCATTAAGTATCATCCCAGGTGGATGCATTTAATTGGATTTGTTGATCTCCTTGACAGTGGTGGGAGAAAAGTGACTGGACAGGATACAAAGAACTAGGTATTGCCATGCTTTCATTTTATTGAACCAAGAGAACCAAGACAACTTGTTCTTTCAGATTCTCCTCTTTACTGTTTTTCAACTATTCTAGTGCTTATTTCTAGTGCTTTCATAGGAGTCGAGAAATCTGGAAGAAATGCTGAAGGGGATTCATGGTGGGAAACATGGCGAGAAGTTCTCCACCAAGATGAATGGAGGTTTTGGGTTTTTGCTCTTCTCCCTTGTGCTTATAGTTCCCAAATAGAGAAGATACTGCTCTGGTCATTTTTTCCAACTATTACTGGAAAAATTAATTTATCCCATGACACTCTCCCTTCCTGCTTTCTCAAATTGCAGTAATCTCGCTAGGATAGAGAGGAGTGCACAAAAGCAAGCAAAATCAGGTACAGAGAATGCTGGGTGGTATGAAAACTGGTAAGAAAGTATTTAAATCAGGAAATTAGTTAATTATAATGCATCAAACATTGGACAAGCAACAAAGAGAACAATCTACCAGAATCTACACCCTTTATATACAGGTGGGAAAAATATGACGCCAAAGGCTGGACGGAGAAAGGGGCACATAAATATGGGAGATTGAATGAACAGTCTTGGTGGGAGAAGTGGGGAGAGCATTATGATGGAAGGGGATCTGTATTAAAATGGTATGTACTTTGCTCTTTATTCTAGACATACAGGATGGCTTTCTTCTGGGTATACGAGTTTTGGTGAATTTGGACTTGGTACGTCAAAGAAAATTTGTATGTTAGCATGACAGGCCGAAAGGTTATCATCCGGTTGCACTTATTCATCCTATCTGTACTTATATTAAATGGTTCACTAGAAGCAAATGGTGTTGCCCTTGCTAAGTTGCCAGTAATTGACAACACGAAATGAACAGTGAAGAAAAACGTTTCTTAAATTCTGGTGCATGACTTGAGCAGATAGTTTAAGCGCTCTTTCTTCTGATCGTCTCTTGGTACATTATGGAGTTGGGCATCATTCTTCTTTCTGATCATGTGTTGGTACTTTTGGAGTCAGATACAAATATTTCAAATGCTCAATATCCAGATGCATCTTTGTTAGATGAAGTTGATTCAGAATTTGGTTTCAAGAAGTGATAGTATTACCATAAGATGCTGAATATAGAATTTGGAAGACAAGGCTGTTTGGCTTGTGGTTGGATGTCCACCATATAGTGCTTAGAGATCAAGAGTTCAGCTCTACATATGCCCTCCTCCTAAATGACCAAAACTATTACTGAAAGTTTGACCTCTAGATTGACTTGCAGTGGGGTTCTTCGCTTCAATTAAACCCCTAATCTAATCGGTCATGTTTCATCACTCAAAAACAAGCTACCTGGCTTTTTTCCTCTGTCTAATGTTCTCAAGTTCTATATTTCTGTTTCCTCAGGACAGACAAATGGGCTGAGACTGAACTGGGAACAAAATGGGGAGACAAGTGGGAAGAGAAATTTTTTGCTGGCATTGGTTCGCGTCAAGGAGAGACTTGGCATGTGTCACCTGGTGGTGAAAGTATGTTACATATTCCTTTTTTTTAGTAGTGATTAATATATCTGAATGTTGTATGTGCCAGTAAGAACTTAATTGCTGAAGTAGATGCTCCTCAAGGATATTGTCTTAACGCACTTAGAACTTGAGTCCTCTACTGTTTAACATAAGCTCAAGGCAACTTGCAGGGATCTCTTTTATATAGTTCTCTGGTAGTTGTGGTTTTTACAAGCCAGCATGCCCGTTGTCAAGAAACTGATACATGGTTATATTTAAACTTAGATTTTGGTATTGCTCTGTATGGTGCGAGGATTTTCAGTTGAATTCAGTAATTAAGAGCTAAGAAAAATGCCTGATCGTATATGGTTGATGTTGCAAGAAAACTTCCCTGAATGACAGAGAAAAGTAACCTATTGAAACATGATAAGAACGAGAATTGAATTTTAAATAATAAATATAAAATTTTGCACTGGGAATAAAATAGTGGTAGTTTTTTTTAAAAAATTTAGGAATGCGTTCACTTCAACCATTACTATTTTTTCAGCTTGGGTTATGATCTTCTAGATTGATATTGATTAAAGGACCAATGACCATTTTCTTGTGTAATTATAGGGTGGTCAAGGACATGGGGAGAAGAGCACTTCGGAAATGGGTAAGAACTGACTGAGGTTTATTTTCATACTTTGGTCAGCGTACATATCTGTCCAATGTATTTATCTGACTTCTGTAACCAAAAAAGGAGCATTAAAAAGGGAAGAATAACCTACACTTAAAATTCTCACTTTTTTCATGTCATGGTGGAACTTCACTCGATTCCACACATTTTGCAGAAAAGTTCACAAATACGGTAAGAGCACGACAGGTGAAAGCTGGGATATAGTTGTGGATGAAGAAACATATTACGAGTAAGTTATTATTTCACCAATTAATTACGAGGGTTGGATGTCTTTCCAAAATTATGCGTGCAGGCTTTTGTGGCCACATTAAAGACATCCTTAACTCTTAGTTCTTTTTTTTTTTTCTTGTATTCATACTGACAAAGTGTGAGACTTGTGATACAAGGGCTGAACCTCATTATGGATTTCTCTTGAATTGATACTGACAAAGTGTGGTAAACTTGTGATATAAGGGCTGAACCTCATTATGGATGGGCGGATGTGGTGGGAAATTCAACTCAGTTGCTGTCCATCCAACCCATAGAGAGACCTCCAGGGGTTTATCCAAATCTTGATTTTGGTCCATCACCACCATTACCTGCAGATGATGAACCTCCTGCTGCCCAATCATCACAATGACAAGAAGCTGTATTATTTCTCGGTTAATTTATTTAATATTTAATGAAATTGTAATTGGAATTGGTGAAGACCCTCCTGTAAGAGACCATTAGAACCCACTCCAGCATTCATTTTATTCATTCCATTGATTTTTTGCATTAATATGGGTTAAACATTCAATAGTTAACACTAAACGACGACATGAAGTTTTTTTGGTCTGGAAGTTGCAAGTACCGTAAATCGATGTGGAAACGGACGTCTACAACTGCACATGCGCGTCACAGCACAGGTAGAGCCCGAGGATTTAGAGAATTGCGTTACCATTCCCCGCTTTAGAAATTAGAATGAATGGAAGTCGTGCGGGGATCTAAAATATGAGCTCTCATTATCATATGGGATCTTTGTGATTCTTGCAATGCCAGACCGACCGTTAACCAGCTTTTTGGTCTATTGTTCTCGACTTGGAATAGTATATTGCAGAACCGCAAATTTGACGCTTACACGTTTATGTTTTGACCTGTTCTGCCTGTGCCGTAATAATATCAAGTGTCAAATAAAATCTGGCTGCCCAACAAACGTTCAAAACTATTTATTAATTTTCTAGCCTCCAAGAGCATGCTGATGATGTTCACAGAATGGCATTGGCATAAATGAAAAATGCCGTCTACATTAGGGTTGACTGTCAAATCGCCTGCTTTAAATATGAAATACTCCTACATAGACTCCTCCCTTCCCCCACCAAAAAACTTTCTCCTCAATTTGTTGGATAGAGTATTATTTGAAATATTAGTTGGAATAATGGCTGTAACACTTTTTGTGATGTGATGTATGTGAGATAAAAAAGTGGGTTGAAAAATGTGTTTATGATGCATGCGAAATATCCAAACAAAATTAATGGGTTTGTTTGGACAAAGAAAATTTGCAAGATTTATTTCAGATTTTGTTTTGCTTGCATCATACACACAATTCTCAATCACCTTTTTATCTCACATACATCACATCACAAAAAGTACTACAGTAACTGGATCAAATAAATCATCCAAATAAATTCTTATCCAAACAAACTCAATATTTCGCTTGCATCATAAACACATTTTTCAACCCACTTTTTTATATTCTCAACCACCTTTTTATCTCACATGCATCACATCACAAAAAGTGCTACAGTCATTATTTCAAATAATACACTCTATTCCAAACAAATCCTATTTGAGATATTTGTGCTATCCAAACACTCCCACCGTTATAATTAGTCGTACTTACGCTTTGACGGCAAGACTTTCTCATAGGAACGAAATCGCCGTTATAATTTCTGCCGCTAACGGCTCATCTATATATTTGTTGTTGCAACTTTTCCTGTATAAAATTGAAATTAGTCCGGTCCTAATACTACTATCTTTACTGCTACTTTACTACCAAAGAAGATAAAGTTTTAGTCGTTAAGAATTGCTAAACAATAGCAAAATACGTTATAGTCCAAAAATTGGTTGCGTATGTGAACTATAAAAGAAGAAAGAAGCAAAAAAAAAAAAAAAAAAAAAAAAGATCATGTAAGTGTGGCATTGCTGGTTATAAAAAAGGAGAAATTTTCATACAGCAAGTGCACATAAATAAGCAGAAAATTTTAAAAATAATAAGGGCTGATTTTCGGATTTTATCCCATTATTTATGTCCTTTTGCTGAATGATTTTTTTTTTCTTTTTATAATACCCGATACTACACCTGTTGGATGCATTTTTTCGCTTCTTTTCCTACCTTAAATAAGTTTGTATTAATGACCTATCTTATAGTATAAGTTTGTATTGTTTGTACCTTCTTTATTTTTTCCTTTTACGATCACGTTTTTGCACTTTCTTATATGTAGTCAATTTTACCAAATCTATGAATGACCTACCTTATATAAGTTTATATTGATTGTATCTTCTTTAATTTTTTATCAATCAACTCATATCTTTTCTTTTAATCCTCTTCAATCACATTTTATATTCCTATTCATGGCTTGATTATTTATTACCATTACTAAAATTTGGACAAGATATGATATATTAATGCTTATATTGATAGTTTTCTCCTTTGCTAGATTACTAAGTTTGCTTCTCCCAAAAAAATAGCTATTATGATTTTTTAACAGGCGGAAGTTCTATCTGTTTGCCTTCTTGGTGGATTTCATTCGCTTTTTTTTTTTTTTATATACAAATTAATTTCAATCCTGTATTTTTTTTTTTTTTAAGTATAGGTAGGAGGTCTCGAATATGAAACCTCTCACTTACACTCCCTCTCCCTTACTATCCAACCCATCATTCTCCTCCAATCCTTTATTGCTTTCTTATTTATAGTAGATGTCAAATAATCGATTATTTACATACTTTTATACACATTTGTATAATTTATGCCTTATTCTATTTTTGGTTAATAGCTTTCCTTTATTAATTCTCTACAATCACATTATCTATTCCTATTATTGTATTGATCATTTATTAGTATTACTAAAATTTGGACAAGTTTTCATTTTTTCTATCATTCTAATACTTCCTTATTTATAATAAATTTAAATCTATTAATTCCCTACTTTATATCCGTTTACATTGGTATTTATGTTTTCCTATTTTATCAAGTTTTGACAATTTTCATTTTTCAATAAATTTGTATTCCATAATTTTAGCATATTATTCATATAAGACCACTTAAATGGCATAAATAGTCATTATATTCTTAAAATTTTTTCTAATAATTTTTATGCTCTCTTTCCATTGGAATTCAATGTAGGCTAAAATGGTATCCATATAATCACAGGATTGCAAAGTTCTCCTAAATTACTTTTCTTTTATTATTTTTAATAATTTGATTAAATAATAAGTACATTGTATATTAGTTTGCATTTCTAATTTTTTTTTTTTGAGTCGTGAAAGAATAAGATATTTAGTGCATTTATTCCCTAATATACCTTATTTACTCATAGAGTTATAAGTTGTGGTTCTGCAAACGTATCAAAAGCCAAAACCAATTAATAAGCACCCCCCGGCCCCGCCCTGTGCATCAAATCAAATGTTACTTTCCTTCAAAGAAAAAATCGAATGTTACTCATAGGATCTATATAATATATATAATTTGCTTAACGGCAAAGCGTCATTCGTTGCATGTTATCTTTTAGTAATTCCTCCAACTCATCCATCAAAATCCTCCTTCCATCGAAATCCTCTGCTCTGCTGCTGCTCCTATTATTGGCAAAAGTATTCAGTCATTAGAGGGACGCTACAACTTTTTTATTTTCTCTTTCCTCAACGAACAAATCTTCAGTATCAGCTTCTCCAAAACCAAACCAGCCAAGGCAAAAGCAATTGTCCGGCTTTACCTACTACAATCTATGATTATTGATTTGTAGTAGTAGCAGTAGTAAATGGCAATTGCTTCCTTGAAACCCAAAAAGACAGACAAACCAAAGGTACTGTAGAATTTCAAAAGGCATCTCACACATTCCCTTAACTCCTGGTCTCTCTTTCACCCTTTCATATTATATGGTATATATATATATATGGTACAGAGGAGTTAATCTCCTCTGGATCTGTAAGAGAAATTTTTAAAAGCAGGGAGTTGTTTTTCATATATTTTTTAATTTCTGGATGGGAAGAGCAATTGGGAAGCCCGAGAGATGAAAAACCCGACCAAAATACTGATGCAGTTAACGAGAAAGGCGTTGGATCTCGACTGGAGGCTTCTTTTATTGCTTCTCCCTCCTCTCTCCCTTCTGGTCTATGTATCCCTCTCCTCCTCCTTCACCACCACCACCAGCACCGCCGTCGGAACGCTTTTGAGCTCTTTATCCCCCTTTAAATCCATTTTCCATTCGAATTATGTACCCCATGCAAGGGCGCCGGAGGAAGTGGGGTTGAGAGCGAGGAGGCGGAGGGAGGAGGAGGAGCTGGATAGGTCGAGAATTGCGGTGTGCTTGGTGGGTGGGGCCCGGAGGTTCGAGCTAACTGGACCATCCATCGTTCAGAACATTCTGGGCGTTTACAACAAATCCGATCTTTTCCTTCATAGCCCCCTGGACCCCAATGCGTACAAGCTATCCTTGTTAAAGGCTGCGCCCAGGATCGCCGCCGTTAAGATATTTCAGCCCGAGCCCATTCCGGAGACTCAGTCCCAGTCCCGAGTTCTCACGGCTGCCAACTCGCCCAACGGCATCCAGGTAAGTAATGCTACTAATAACGATGGCCATATATATGGTTTCTTTCTAATTACACATTTACACTACTGCTTGCTGCTGCTTTGATTATTATTATGGGATAATATCAGAAACCTCCCCTGAGGTTTCTTCAAATATCACTTAGCTCCCTCCACATTTTGGAAATCTCTCTTACCACCCTTTGAATTGACATTTTCTTAACAATGTCAGCCCCTGGTGTCTAAAGTAACATTAGAATATTGGTTTTGGAGGAGGGAGAGTATTTTAATTCCCTTCATACCCTTAGTTTGACTGAATCCTGTGATTAAGAAAGTTGCAGTGGGTGGAATGTGAATTGGAGAAAAATTTTGTGGTATGAGCACTGTTGCATGCCGTTGGACATGCAACGGCTAATTTGACATTGCTTCCAGTGGTATTAAAAGGTGACGGAACCGCATGAAGTAGCTGCAAAACTTAAAGAGGAAAGCAAGCAAAGAAATGGCTAGTTCATCCTTCCAAGGTCAGTCATACAATTCACCTTCATCACTAAGCATGAAGAACCGGTATTGCAAATGCAACCGGAAGGCTACATTACGAATCTCAGAGAGTGAAAGAAATCCGGATAAGCTATATTTTAGTTGTTCAAAGTGCAACTACTTCCAGTGGTATGAAGGAAATGAAGGTGAAGAGTTGCAGAGGCAAAGAAATGAAGTTGAAGAAGTGCAGCGTACAAGAAATGGTGCTGATTCTGCAGTGCTTCCATTGAGGAAAGCAAATCAGGAATGTAACTTTGTGCCTCAACAGAATGCATGCATCACTTTCTTGTTCATCATCAATCTTGTACTCTTAGCAATTTATCTTTTCATTCAAATTGTTAAAGCAATCACAGTTTCTTGTTCCAGTAATAGTAGATGTGTTCCAAGCTGTTTGGCCCTTACTGGCCATGCATGAAAGAACCAGAAGGCATGTGTAACTTGGAGATGGTGTTAAGCTATGTGAAAAAGAGTTGAAGGAATGTTTTACTTCATACGTATGCCCCCATATTTGTTGCCTATCAGTGTTATACCAAAGTTAAGCTAGACAGAAAATGCATTAAGCTATCAGGTGTAGTTCCTTAGGTATAACAATACTTTACTGCTAAGTTCATTCCAATTATAACAATAAGGCTTCATACATAATGGTAAGGAATCCGAGACATAGAGTTAAAAAAAAGCACAGCATACACGTTGGAGTTAGCAAATTCCATACACAATGGAATAAGTCATCATGTTCCAAGATCTGTGGATAGCAGCAGAGCATATTTGGCAAGAGTAAATTGAAATTCCACCATATTGCACCAAAACATATGTCTAAGATTTTGTTCACTGGGACTGGGAATACATATAAGTACTTGGCATACGGTACAAATAATACTTAGCAAAAGTATATAGCAATCCACGAGAATTGAAAACATCATCTAAAAACATCATTCTAGATGATGAGGATTGCTACATATATAACTGTACCAGATCAGTCTCCCAAAGCAAAACTCATATTACTAGTACTAATTAAAACCACATACTGATGCTGCTATTGTCATTGTGAGTTCCAGTGGTAGTTGCAGAAGTGGATATTGAAGAGGCAGTGACTGTTGGAGCTGTTGCAGATGCAGTGACTGCTGGAGTTTGATGTGGATTAAGAGCTGCATTTCGTCTGGCTCTCTTATTATTGTTAGCAACAGTAGTTCCAACCCATGCATTTGGCCCTCCTCTCTGAAGCCATGCAACAAATTCTATTAAACTAATGGCCTTGACAGTTAAAATAGTTAGCAATAGGTAATGAAACTAATTTCTGATTAGCATTACCTTTCTGGTATTAGTACTAGTGCTAGCAGAATGAGTAAGTTGAACATTAGCTCCAGTAGTTTGATTTTGAGTGCTTCCATTACTGCCTTGACTTGACACAATCACTGGCACATTTCCTTGTGCATGTTCCTGACAAATCATGACAAAAAGCTAAGCTCATTTGCAATCCCAAATACACATAAAGATACTGTAAATATACAACTGCTACAATTACCCATAGAACAGATCCTGCTAATCCAGTATTGGCAATGCCTCTTCCTGGTCTTCCTCTTCGTTCTGCTACCTGATTTGCAGAGGTACTGCTGCCTCTTTTTTCAGCAACAGGAGCTCCTTGACAAGTTCTCCTATTATGTCCAAATGCACCACACTTAGAGCACCTAAAACTGATTGATCTCTTGTGTTGAGATGCAGGAGCTCCTTCATCAGGTGCTCTTCTTCTATTTCTTCTTGGTCTACCAGCTCTTCTTCTAAGTGGTGGTGGCAAAACTACTGCTGGTGTCACATCTTCCATAGGAGGCCACCTATTCATATGTGGAATTGGGTTGATCATGAATGCATATGTTTTCAAATACTGATCTCTTGAAAAAGCTGCATCACAATAACTTTCCAGTTTCTCCCTTCTGTAAATAGCTCCTAGTGCTGCATGTTTGCAAGGAATGCCAGTCAACTGGAAAGCCCCGCATTCACATGTCCTCTCATGCAGCTTGACTATATAGGACTTATCCACATCTGCTACTTCAAATGTGTTCTCACTTGCCATTGTCAATGAACACTTTCTTGATTCAGATGCAATATCCTTCAGCTTACCAGTAACATGTGGAGTAAGTCTAGATGTCCATGTGCAGCCTTTTTGATACCTCTTATGTAGTTTCTTCATGAATTTTTGCCTCAGTCCATCAGCCAGAGCAAGTATATTCTTTCCTCTCAGTTCACCAACCCATGCATTAAAAGATTCTGTGAAATTGTTGGTGACATGATCACACTTAATTTCAACAGAAAATGCATGCCTTGCCCAATTACACTTAGGAATGTTTGCTAAGTATCTCCAAGCATCTATGTTAATATTCTTTATTTTTTCCATAGCCTCATTGTGTCCTATCAGATCATAGCTTTTAGCTGCTTGCCAAAAAAATCTTCTTAGAAGCAATCCTGGAAATTTCACTTTGAAGTTGCTATAGATGTGCCAATCACAATATCGTGCAGCAGCTTGTGGCACTTGTTCCTCGTATGCAAGGTTTAGTCCCTAAACAGAGAATGGACAGAAACAAATTCCTGTTCTGTTACTTGACAGCCATGCAAAACAACAATGGAAGAAATCTTATACATAAAACATAGAACCAGGAAACATACCTTCTGCCTATCACTCATGAAGGTGAGTGGAATATTGTTTGGAAAAGGTCCAAAGAAATCCTGAAAATAGTAAAAAAACCAACTCCAAGCTTCCTTGTTTTCACACTCAACAACAGCAAAAGCTAATGGAAACAAACTGTTGTTCCCATCAAGAGCAACAGCAGTCAACAGAATGCCCCCAAATGCACCTTTCAAATGGCAGCCATCAAATCCAATAAATGGCCTGCAACCTGCTAGGAAACCATCTCTTTGTGCCTTGAAACTTATGAACAATCTCAGAAATTTAGGCTCCATAAGAAGGTTTGGCCTATCGTAGTGAATTTTCATGATGCTTCCCGGGTTATTAATCCTCAAAAGTTCAGCATATTTTGGTAACCTTCCATAGGCTTCACTGTGTGAGCCTTCTATTTGTTCCAAGGCTTTCTTTTTTGCCCTGTAAATTTGCATTCTACTTGGCAAGACTCCATGCTTCTGCATTTCAGCCTTTACTCCCTTGCTTGTCATCTCTGGGTGATCTCTCATAACAGAAATTAATTTTTTTGCAATCCAATCTGATGTTGCTTCTGAGTTTTTCCTATCCATCACACACGTATGCTCAGGTGTATATGTCTTAACCATGAATGTGGTTGTATCAGCAACTGGGGATGCATGAATCCTCCAATTACAACCCTCAGCTCCACACTTAGCAGTGCATCTGCTCTTTTCATTTTTCAACCTCACCAATGGAAATCCTTTTTGAATAGCATAGTCTTTTAACACTGCTCTAAATGCATCCACATTAGTAAATAGCATTCCTTTCTCAAACTCAATGTCCTCTCTTGGATTGTAAGTCCACATTTTTGACAGCATGATTGCTCTCAAAGGATCTGATTCTTGGTCAGATTCTGAATCAGGCCCAACTTGTGCATCCTCAATCTCCTCATAATCAGACAAGTCATTTTCCTCCTTGTCACTGGAAGAAATTAAGGCCCTATCTTCAGCTATGACATCTTCTAAGTCACTATCCATGTCATCTTTCCAAGAGTCATCAGAACTAGAAGCATAAATCTCATCATCACCCTCACTGTCAACTACAAGAATAGGAGCTTTTTCGATTCCTTTGTCTTTCTGTGCATCCTGAAGTTGGTTATTCCTATTGTCTACCATATTCTCCTCTGTAGTAGGAATAATATCCAGGTGCAGCAAGTACAAGTTTATAACAAGATCTTGCTCATGAAGTTTGAACATATCAGATACTGATTTGTCACTACTGATGTCCATAAAGCTTGTTGTTCTAGGAATCGCACATTTCATATGCACAAGCATGTTCAAATTTCCAGGCAAATCATTCATTGCCTTATCAGTAACATCACCGAGAAGGTCAATATATTGGTAGTTCTTTGGATCGACATTTGGAATTCTGACAGTGTTTCCCATGTAATGAACTACAATATCATGTGCAATAATTCTTCCCATCCTACATATCAGTGTGTTCCCAAGAAAAGTCTCAATCAGTTGCTATATGGATCACATACTCAGACGGCTATAACACATGCATGCTTATTCAAAGTCAAACTCAGGTTGCAAAACAGAACCTTCATTGCAGCTTTCATGAACATCATCACTCTCACCAGCTTTTCATTTAAATTTTCACTTTTGTCTACTAACCAACAGTATACACTACACTTAGAGCTTGTCATATGTATTGCAACTTTAATCTACAAAGCTAAGCTCTTCTTATGTATTACAGCTTCAAAAAACTCAATATTCATCAACTTTTTTGTTCATCAACTTTATAAAGGTCAGGCATACATCATCAAATCACACATTTTTTATAACATCCAACATCAATAATACTTAATAAAACAAGAGCATACAAAGGGTCTGGTTGGATTATAAACTCAGTCATCAAGTCCAACAAAACAGAAAAATATAAGGAAAACAGAGATATTATAGGCAAATCAAACAGAAAGCTTAATGACACCTGCATTTTGTCCAATTACATGTTGATCATATCAACCAGCAATGGAAGATTTTTACCTGTTTTGCAGCTTAGTTTTGACAATCACACTTTCGGTCCAACCGAACGCATGCAATTCATTCAAGTGCCATATTTCTCCTCCTCTGCAATATCCAGCAAGAGATTTCCAGAAACATAGCTTCAATTGGTTCTCCAAGCTACAAATAACAATCACAGTTATAAGTAGTATTTCATTCCTTGGCATTTCCCGGGCACTTAGATGTCTTATCAGAGCAAAATGGCGCCATGATACACGTACGGAACTCAACTTCTAGGCGGCAATGGTTTCCCGCTCCTTATACAGTTGCATGCTTAGTGATATTGTCATTTTTTCTCCTTTTATAAGCTGAATAAGACCACAGCAGAAACAAGGGTATTATTGGCAACTGATGAATTTTCATAGTGACTTCTGACCCTACCATCACTTGAGGGGTGGTAGGAGAGATTTCCAAAATGTGGAGGGAGCTTAGTGATATTTGAAGAAACCTCAGGGGAGGTTTCTGATATTATCCCTATTATTATTTTTGATAATTACTGCTTTGGTTATGAAGAGGTATGAATTTGGCCATTTTGGCAGCAGAGCTTGTGACACCAGAGATAGATACAGGATGGATGATTCACGGGATAGTAACTATTAAGCTTACAAAAATATCAATCACAGTAGTTGTTGTTGTTGACAAAATGAAAATCCCATTAAAGCATGGGGGGGCCGGATAGCTTTTTCTAATTCGCCCCTAATTTTGCTTTAGCCAATCCCTAACCATAATAAATACGGAGTTATACTTGCTACTGCTAGTATCTTAGCTTTTAAAAAAGAAAGAAGAAGAAGAAGAAGAAGAAGAAAAAAACCGACCATTCGAACGATTTCTAAAGCTGGTCAATCGTCGCTTTTATGTGTTTGTTTGTGTCTACTACTACTACTTGCTTGCTGGTATTGTATCGTATTCGTAGCTGCACAATATTATATTTTTTGGCTGGTAACTAAAGACTAGTAGTAATTTTTTTGGCCACGTGTAGTTTGTTTGTTGGGAAAATTACCAACCAATGGACATAAAGCAACGAAATCATATGATGTTTGTTGTATCCGTACCACCTCAACGACAGTCCTGGGTTTTTTTTTTGAAGGTTAAAAATTTTGGTTATGACAAGAAGAAGTATTTTGGTTTAAAGTAATTTTTTTTTTTTTTTTTTTTAAAGAGCTAGTCAGTCCTGTTAAGAATTGAGAAGAAGCGTGTAGCAGCTAGCTACATAGTAGTAGTAGGTATCGGCTCAGGCTGGGTTCTGGAAGATTTTTAAATTGCATTCCTCGCACGTAATTGGTAAAGTTGGAATGAAGGGGACCCTGAGACGTTGGCCAGAAGAAGACTTTTTGGCCAAAGTAAACTAACTGGTTTCAGGGTAGCCAATGCGCTCGCGACTTTTGGCACCATTTAGAGTCCATGCTGGACTGGGCGACTTTGTTTTTGACCTAGTCAAATGCGTATCATCTCCATTAACTGCTTGCTAGAAATGCGTTTCCAATTTTTATATTCCCGAATTGATTGACAGTGATGTTAGTGAATTTTTTTTTTTTTTTTGAAAAATACTCTTAAAAATTTTAATTTTAAATTGGAATTTAATATAAAATATAAATAAAGGTGGAGTTAATATTTTAAAAAAAAAAATCAAATTAAGCTTGACTTTAATAAAATAACAAATATTTCAGCACATTTTAAAATGAATAGTATGACGATGAAACAGCTGCGCTCACATTCTTATACATCTATTATTATATGTTGCGTTTCTCTGCTCGATTGCTAATGCCGCTCACAATTCTTTAATGTAAAAAATCGTCTATGCTACGCATTTAACTTTATAATTTAGTCGAAAGAGGAGACTCGTTGTGGACTTACGTTACGTACTATTGCCCTTTTTAAAACAAAAAACAAAAAAAAACAATCCGACAGACATTCCCTAAGAAATCTTTTTTTTTTGTTTGGTCCCCACAAATTGGACGTCATCTCGGTTAGTTGTAGACTTGTGGTAGTAGCAAGAAGTATTTCTCATCATCCTCGACCGACTGATTGCAGGGATTGCTGCAATATTTCAATCTCGTAGAGGGCTGTCTCACCATGATTAATGACTATCAACGCAAGAACAACTTCACCTACGATTGGATCGTCCGAACCAGAGTGGACGGCTACTGGTCCCGTCCCCTGCCCCGCGACAACTTCATTCCGGGCAAGTACCTCGTTCCACCGGGCTCTTCCTACAGCGGCTTAAACGACCGCCTGGGCGTCGGTGACTACAACACCTCTCTGGTGGCTCTTTCCCGCCTCTCCCTCATTCCCCTGCTCGACGCCGCCGGCCATCAGCAGCTCAATTCCGAGTCCGCCTTCAAGGCACAGCTGGATTCCCTTACGTCACGCACCGGATTCCCTTCTGCGTGGTGACGGACCGCAGATACGAGTTTCCACCGGGCCGTTTCGGTGTCCCGGTGGCTGCGTTGTCAAGCCCAGGCCCCTTGAGCGGGGCGAAGTGTAGACCCTGTACTCCGGCCTGTACGGGGTCCTGCGTTGGCCCAGTCATGAATGGGCTGTACAGAGGGTGGAGCTGGACGGAGTGGGCCAACAAAAGTCTCGAGCTTTGCGACGCCCACGGTGATTGGGAGGAAGGCTGGGAGAAATTGTTCGACGCAGTACCTGGCAGAAGATTAGCCGCGGAGAGGAAGAGAGTTGAGGCGCTGAAGCTAAAACAGTGCGTGGACGACTTCGAGGAGATGAGGAAACGGACGGCACTCTGGGAAGCACCGCCGGCGGCTGACATTTGCCGCCTTGCTTCTGGGCTGGTCTAGCGGTCGGAGAATAACGTAGGAATTAAAACTTTAGTGATGATGTTTCCTGTTTGTAAAGATGAAAAGAAATACATACGAGTGTTGGTTGTACATATCAACGACATTCCCGTCTGCGGTTGTTCATGCAGAACAAGGAATTATAGCTGGGACATATCGAATTTGACCATTCTTCATTCTTTCGTTTCTCCGGAGACTAAGCATATGTTTTTTTGGAAGAATAGTTAGTATTCTCTTTAAGAGATGAGCATCATAGCTATCTGCAAATACGATATGTTTTAACCATTCCTTTTCAAGGTCTTTTATCATCAAAGCTTGTCCTTGATGTCAATCAACCGGAGTGAAATTTACAAACACTTCAAATGTTCACAGCACAACATGGAGAGACTGATATTGACAAGGGTTTTCTTCAAAGACGTCCCAAGTGTTAGGTCAGATCATACATGTTTAGGGAGACTGCAATCATTTGTCCATCCATATCACACAGCGGAGGCTCTTCCCTTGAAGCAGTAACTCGAAAGCTCTGTTAATCTCTTCAAAATTCACCTCATGCGTCACGAACTTGTCCAATTCCAGCTCCTGAATGCGTCATGGATGCCAGGAAGACAGAGTAAGTGTGTCTTTTTAGGTGATAATACCAAAGACTCAATTCACTCAAAAACTAAATTCCACAGGACATGCAAATCTTTGCATTATGATCATGCCCAGCCCATACATCCAAACCAGGAAAGCTATACCTTGTCCAAGTACTTTTTAATGAGCATGGGAACATCTGTCTTGGGTTTAAGGCCTCCATACAACGATCCCACGAGGGTTTTTCCCATGTGAAGAACCTCAAAGGAGCTGAAAGTCAGCTGCGACCCAGGGCTGTCCACTCCTACTACAACAGTCTTTCCCCACCCCTGAGATTAAGTTCAAAAAGATAAGATAAGACCATTTTGTTTACCAGATACGGCAAGACAACGTTAAGAACTTTCAGAGTCTTAAATCAGGCACTAATTGTTAATCTGCATATTAAGGCACAAGTGAATTGGAAGACAGGCACGTAATGAAAATGATAGAGATAGGTGATTCAGGGGCTACATGCTTAAGCCGGTGCCAGATTCTTAGGTTTAATAGCCTAACTGTAAGTAATCTCATCACTTAAATAAGAAATCTTCAAGGATTTGATAGCAAACTTAGCAGATGTCCTACATGCCATGAATCACTTTTTCTGCGTGAATTCTTTTTTTTATTTCATTTTCTCTTCCCCAAGAAGAAGAGGGGGGGATGAAACATATGAACCTTTCGGCAGCAGGCATATGCTTCATGCACCAGTGATGCCAAGCCAACACATTCGAAGCAATAGTCTGCTCCTCCATCAGTCATATCCGTGATCACCTGCTCCATGTCAATAAGAAAGAGGTAACAAAGATAAGAAACTCGAAGCAAACACCATACATTGGCTTCCAACCACAGAAACAAGCTCCACATGCACGTTGACTACACAATAGTTGGTTGGACAGGATCCTAAGTTGATAAAAAAAATGGATTCAAGCCATTGCATTGACATGTAATACTCGCTTTCATTATTTGTCAACTGCAGCCTTAATGAGCATGGTTTCCATATTTTATGACAGTACGAGCGTAGGAGACTGTAAGCAAATCAGCCACAAACTAAATAAGTCTCAAGAATGGATTGCACTGAATCAAATTCATCAACCAGTCCATAGATTAAGCATACAACCTGGCTTATGGACTTATTCCCACAGCTTCTAGAGTCCACAAAGTCAGTGAGTCCAAACTTTTTCCCTGTGACGAATGAGACATAACTCAGTTAAATGCGGTGAAATTTGAACCTTGAGGAAGACCAAATATTTGAACATTGCCTTGATGGATGGTATATCAACTAATCATGCAACGTTTATAACTAATGAAATTACACCAATAAAGAAAAGGCGGAAACTGAAACAATTATACTTGCCTATTTCATGTTTGTCAGGGTTGATATCCACACCAATGATTCTTTTAGCACCAGCGATCCGTGCACCTTCTGCAACCTAATAACAGCCAATCTGATCATTATGCTCTTGAAAAAAGCCGACTGATATTCATGTGACAAGGACAAGGAAGAGTGCTCTTATTTTCATGATCATGAGATCGTACCGCCAATCCAATAGCTCCCAAGCCAAAGATAGCAACTGTTGATCCCGATTCCACATTCGCTGTTCTCAAGGCAGCACCAACTCCTGATCGTTCAAGTTATATCAATTAGTGAATTCAATTGTTTCAAATAGAAAATTTACGAATCTGAGCCATGATAAAACAGCAAAGGACCATAAGAGTAGAAATCCAAAAAGCTGTATTGACAAAGTCTTGTTCACCACAGATAACTGGATTCCAGTTAATGATTGTGATAAATAAAGCACAAGCTAGAGAATTGCAAGAATCAGCCAAGGAGGCCTTGGCCCAACTGGTTAAGGTTCAGACCCCTAGAATTAGAGATCCTAGGTTGAAATCCCTCCTTTCCTCTCTTAGCTTCTTAAATTCCACCTCTCCCTTGCTAGAAAATTTAACACCCCCCCCCCCCCACACACACACACATACACACAAAATTGCAAGAATCACTGTTACCAGTTGACACTCCACAGCTTAGAAGGCATGCTCTGTTTGGCGGAATTGCAGGATCAATTTTTGTTACACTTGCAACATCCACCACAGTGTACTCACTGAAGCTTGATGTATAAATAAAATGGAACAAAGTCTCTCCTTTGAGATCAGTGAATCTGCTTGTACCGTCTCTAGGCATCATTGAAGCAACATGAAATGGGAATTTTGAACAAAGGTTGCTCTTGTTGGATTGACAGTCCGTGCACTCTGCACAGTCAGGCAAGAATATAGGAAGAACTGTATCTCCCGGGGCCAGCTCATGAACATCCTCCGCAACACTTTCCACAACCCTTGAGTGCAAAGCATCAAAGCAATAGGAAAAGGAATCAGTGATTCATGTGGCTATTGAAGTTAAATACCGACAGCAGAAGGATGCGTCTCACCATGCACAACAACTTATGGCAAAACGGTTACTAGCGACAGCATGAGAAAAGATAAGCAGAAATACTACTATTTCTTTACAGCAAGTGGTAGTACAGAAACACTATTAAAACCACCTCTGAGCGAGGAAGCCAAAATAAGAATAGCAGTGTTAGAAGACTGAGATGGTATCACTTAAAGACCATCAAAGGCGAGCTTCTGCTTATAAAGATGCATTAGGACTTCCATCACTTCAGTTTTTACTTATAAATATTTTAAAAAAAATTAAAGAAGAGCGGCGTGTCATGCCACTAATGGGAGAAATAGTGCCAAACTTGTTATTAAACATAATTCAGGATACGAAGAAGCACCATGAGCTAGTGATGCCTGGAGGAATCCTTCTGAAATTCTAAATGACAGTGTTGAGGTAACCCAGGAACCTCAATTTTGATTTTAATAAATAATCCATCCGCCAAAAAGGAAAAAAAAAATGCATCATCTTTTCTTGCACTCATGTAGTGCAGCGACCTGCTCTCTTTTTGTTTTTCTTCTGCTGAATGGCATCGGAAATGATTTACTTTGCAGACAGAATAAGGCCGGCAGTTAATCTTAAGATCCCAAATCCACACAGCAGAGGGAGAGGGTGTAAAAGGACCAGAACAAGATCATATTCCAACCATTCCTTGAGCATGTGCCAGCAAAATATCACGTCTTTGCAATGGACACGTCCAAAAACACGTAAAAAGGAATAATTTCCGTGAAATTCTCGAAAGAAAAAGAGCTGCATTCCAGAACGAACGTGTTCAATAAATTCCAAGCCAAAATACACTAGCTTGGCCTACTAGGCATGAGCACCACTTTTCTTTTCTTTTTTTGGAAATTTTCTTTGGATTCCTGATTCTCATTTTAGTTCAATAACCAAAAATAGGCAGTCCTGAATGTTCCGTTAAACTCGCAAACTTACCCAACAGCTTCGTGACCCAATATCCTCGGAAAGCACGCAGGGGGGACCTTCAAGACAGGAAACAGAAGTCGGAAATCAAACTCCCTTTTTTTATTTTCATTTTAATTTCCAAAGCAGGAAACCAGACACAAAAGAAATGGGGTGGGGGAGGGGTGGTTGGTGGGAGAGCTAGCCAGAAAGATGCAGAGAAGAGGAGCAGAGGAGGATACCTTCAATCTCCAGAAGGTAATATCGCTGAAGCAAAGAGAGGTGCAGATGATTTTAATGCGAACTTCCCGGGATTTAGGAGGGGCCACTATCACTTCCTCTATCACCAGTGGCTCCCCTGCTTCCCTTGCCACTGCAGCTGCACCACCGCCACCACCACCACCACATGTATATAGATATATATTACCGTCAATTCACATACGCATTACTAGTAAGAACTCAGATGTAGCACAACATTTTTGTTTATTAGGTTGGAAAAACACAAAAAACAAAAAGCGTTGACTTGGCAATGCAGTAAGCATCACTCAATCAGTTTATGCACCCATCTCATCTATTGAAAATAAAAAGTACTTCCAGCGGTAGTATCAGCTTGAGTTGAGAGATATACCTCTGCATCTTATGGGCTTCCCAGCAGTTCTGCTGAATTCAACTTTTTCGGCGTTCATTGCAATATCCTCGACTGTGTATTGTGGGTGTGATGACTCAACTGTAGAGATGCTCGATTGTTCATTTGATTGCACTATACTATACTATTATATTATGCAGACACATACTAGTGGGAGATGATACCTACAACCTGTGAACAATACGCAAGACAAGGGAGGCGGCCGAATCGTCCGGTAACGGGGGGCGTGCGAATTGGAAGGAATATTCTTTTGATTCAATGCCTTCTCATCTCGGCAGTTTTCACCTCACCACCCACTGGATGGATAGTGTTTTGGTCATTATCCGTCCGAATCAGTAGGCAGAAATTAATAATAATGTCAAATCTACGACAAAATCTTCCAACCAATCTGCCATTTGTCGCGACTATGACCAAAACGCAACGCTACAACAATAACAAGCAACGGACATTTGGCTGGTTAGTTAAGGTGTCAGCAGTACTCAGCTACCAACTCTTACCCTTCTGATTTGTTTCTTTCATCTCTTTTTTTTTTTTTTTTGCGGCTGGGTGGTGCCGATAGATAGAGTGAAAACCCTCAAAATAGAGAGTAATTATTGGCTGCTTTTGAAACTTTTGCAAATCTGATGGAGGTGAAATCATTATTACAATCCATGATAGGCAGCAGGCAGGACTAATGGTTTTTATCATTGATGCCAAACTTTGAAAATTCAAGGATCACTCCTGGCTAAAAGTAACTCGCATATATCTCCTATTGTATTATTCAAATCCAGGAAATTGTAACTCGCATATAACTCCTAAAAGTAGAGTAAATTCAATCAAAGCGACAACCAACCCCTTGAAAATTTATTCAATACATTTAACATCGTCACAATTACAGTACGTCTTCAGTCTTCATCTTGTCTAAAACTTATTTTACTGAAGGTAGGCTTGACCGGTGATATCAGTGTCACGATCACCAGAGGAAGGTGGGGGCTTTTTGTAGTGGCTTCATCTGGACCATCTGCACTTTGGGTAGAGCTAGCGGGTGGATTTCCAGTGGGTCTATTGGGCTGGCCCTCTTCTTTTCCGTACAACCCACCACCATATGCTTCCCTCTGAACGGGTTCCATGCCAGAAATATATGGAGGTTGATGCCTCTGGCCCGCCTCCTCCTCCTCCTCCTCCTCATTCTTTCTTGGTTTCTCTTCTTTTTTCTCCATTTGCAGCCTCAAATTTTCTGCTCGGGTGACACTGATTTCCTTCCTGCCTACTAAAAATGGGAGTCCACAGATTGATTTTTGTACTGCTTACTACTTTAGTGTGGACTTGACACATATCGTCCTGCACGAAACGTGGAAGAGTCTGGGGTATGGTATACTTAGGGCCGCAAATGAATCGAATCGCTCGCGAGCAGCTCGACTCGAGTTCGATATTGATCGAGTTCGAGCTGGCTCGAATCGAAATCAACTAGAACTCGAGCTTAAAATATTAAGCCATATTTTTTTTATTTTAAGTATATATTTTTTTATATTTTTTTATTTTAAGTATATATTTTTTTATATTTTTTTAATTTTAATAGTAAAATTACATATATATCCTTAATATTTTATTATTTATTAAGAAAAAAATATTATTTTATTTATTTTTTTAAAAATAAAATAATTATTTTTTATTTTTTTTCGAGCTCGAACTTGAGCTTGAAATTGTCAGCTCGTCGAGTTCGAGTTCGAGTTCGAGTTCAATAAAATTATGTCGAGATTTGACTCGATTAGATCAAAACTCGACTCGATTCGGCTCGTTTGCAACCCTACGGGTATAGCACGTATGGCTTAGAAGGATAGCTTCAAGAGAAAAGGAAGAAACCGTGTAACAACCACCCAAAAAAAAAAAGAAGAAGATAATTAGTGGGCAGCTAAAATGCTTGCATTGATTAACTTTCTAAGGTAAATATGAAGGTTAGATTAGATGATTACGAAGATAATTATTGGACAGCTAAAATTGAGAATGGTTGCATTGATTAGCTTTCCAAGCTAAATAAAATACTACTATAAATAAATTTGGGGTGCTTGGAAATTGGGGTACTTATTAAATAATTAATAATGGTGCTTGTGTGATGACTTAGTGACACGCTGGCTGCGCTTTACATATCATGATCTATCAAGTTAACACCCAACTCGATTGGGCCCTTGCTCCTTTCTTCTTCTTCTTCCTTTTAACCAATCCATCGATCGCCAACTGCCAGAATATTTTTTGACAGAAGCTAAGTATTGTGTTAGTATATTCTGGTCTTTTCTGTTAAATTTTTCTGTTTTTATTTTCTGTTAATTAGTGACTGCTAGCTACAACTTAGAAAGAACCAGCCTGCCTCCAACAAGCAATACCTTGTAGTGTGGTAAGTCGTAATTACCTGATGAATTCGACCAAACCAATCCACAGTCCAGAGTTCAAACCAAAAGTTTCGATAACTCCAACGTTGAACTGAAAATTAAGAAGCCAAATCTGGGTGGCAGACTTTAGGGTCTGTTTAATAACATACAAAGGTGCTGAAATTGAATCTTTTCAGACATTCAGATGTTTTGAGTGTTTGATAAATGAAAATTCATCTGCTGAATTTGTTAAGCAGTGCTGAACTTGTGTGTATTTTTTTCAGCACAAAAATCCTAACTAAATGCTTAATTCTGATAAGAATCAATAGAATTACTTCAACTTTTTTATCTTATCTACCAAATCTACCTTTTTTTTAGTGTAAGCAGGAGGATTCGAACCTGAGACCTCTTGCTTACACTCCCTCCCCCCCTCCCATCTACCAAATCTACCCTTATTTATTAATTATGTTCAAAATTCTTATCTAATTAAACAATCTGATACTCTCTAACTAACGGTTTTTAGTTTCAATTTTCTTTCTTTTTAATGACTTTCACATCTTTTCCATACTTCTCATATAATATATTTCATCTTTTATATTAATTTGATTTAAAAATAAATATTGTCATTTTCATACCTAATAATTTTAAGTTAATTAAATCATAGGTTCTATTTCTTTTTTAAATGAAAATATATAAGGGCTAAATTGTCAAATTAAACTTATTAAGCATTCAGTTATAAATATTTAAAATTCGGACATTCATATATTTCTTTTCAATATTTAAAATTCAGCAAATTAATTATTTCAGTATTCAGATTCAATTTTATTAAACGAAACCTTAAATTAATTATGTGAACCTTTAATCCAAATCTTTGCCATAGATAAAAGGGATAATTTCAGATACCTCCCCTGAGGTTTCTGACAGTCTCACTCTCCTCCCTTGTGGTTTGAAAAATATCACAAACCTCCCCTGTCAGAATTTAGGTCTCATTTCTTACCTCATCATGGCCAAAAAAACTTAAATACCCTCAAAAGTCAGCTAATGTTTCGTGATTATCAGGACAAATACATTCCAACTCACGTAATTATTTTTTTCTACGCTCTATCTAATCTCCCTTTTACATGTATACATAGTCAAATAACTAACACCTAACATGATCTACACTTTTTTAACACCTAGCCATTTCAAATTTATGCGTACCATTACACTACCTTTTATAAATATATACAGTCAAGTAACTAACATCTAATATAATGTATATATTTGTAAATTGATTGTACCTCATAGATCACCCCGTGTAAGATGTTTATAGGCAAATTAATATTAGTCATATAGATAAAATTACATACCCACTGCAGCTTGTAAGGAGATACACAAGTGGGTCAAAACACCATTAACCATTCCAAATGTATACATTCCACTGCACTATGCATATTGCTGCGATGACTAATTGCAATATGCATGTGAACAAATAACTGTATGTTCAATAATTTCTATGCATCGTACTTGGTCGATAACACGGTGTACATTATTTCAACCAGATTGTACATTCACTAAGTATTTATATACATGCTACTTATTGAAATAAACTACCTCTCTACTAAATATTTAATGCACTCTCATAAGCACTAATGGTTGATTTAATATGCAATTGGAACAAATAACCATATAGTAAAAGCTTTGGATATAATATTTTTGTATCTGAAATTATCCCTTTTTCTAATTTATTTTTGGTTTTTATTAGTTTTCATTATTTCACTAATATAACTTGTACACTTATCTCAGGAGCATTTATGGAAACAAAATTCCCTCTCTTTCCTGAAAATACTTTTGTATGTTCACTTTTGACATCATGGGCTGATTTTGTTATAAAATCCTAAACCTCAGGGGAGGTTTGTGATATTTTTAAAACCACAGGAGAGGAGAGTGAGACTGTCAGAAACCTCGAGGTTTCTGAAATTATCCCTAGATAAAATGGTAATGATGCTAATGCACGTGGCGTATTCCCTTTTCATTTGCCGTTCGGCCAGAACTTACTTAAGGTGAGGGAACACAAAAAGTAATGAATTAAGCGGCGCCCTTTCCTTCCTGTACTAAGCATAAACAGATCATCATCCACATGCAGATGCAGCAGCGTGACAAGTCCCATTTAAGTTAGCTGCTGCCAAGATGTCCCAACCAGCTGGATTTATTCGCGGATCCAGTCCCCTGCTGTCCACGGCCAAAACACAAAATACCACGACTTCCCCGGTTCCCCCCCAAGCGCCCTGCCCCCTCGTGCGTCTCTAATTTATTTCCCTAACCGCGTAATTGTCTTCCCTTTATAAACCTCCCCACCCCACACCTCTATCTCTCGTTCACTCGCAGAACAGAAACTCAGCAAACCAAAATGCCCTCTAAAATGGTGGCCAACTTCAGAAGATCCCTTTCATTTCCAAACCAACCGGGCTCTTCTTCTTCTTCTTCTTCTTCCCCAAAATTGCCCAAAAAGGCCTACCACGTTAGATCTACCAGCCTTCCCTGTCGATCGCACCCCTTGGTTTCTCAGCTCAGAGATGAGATCAATGAGCTCAAATCATGGGCATCTTCTTCTAAACCCGATAACCACCGCACCTCAGCCTGGCTCTGTGAGGGCTTGAGCCAGCTCACGAATGTCCAAGAATCCCTGGATGATCTCCTTCAGCTCCCTCAGGCTCGCGAATCTTTGTGCCCCAACCATGATTTGATAGAAAAGTTTCTAGACGACTTTCTGAGCTTGGTCGATGTTTATGGGATTTTCCAAACATTGCTTTTAACGTTAAAACAAGAGCATTTGGCGGCACAGGTGGCTGTAAGAAAAAGAGATGATTCTAAGACAGCTTTATACTTCAAAAATTTGAAAAAAGTTGCTAAAGATTTCGGCCAGCTCGAGTCCTCCGTCCAGTCCATTGCCGGTCGACAATTAGTCATATTATCCCCACCAGCGCCAGCAGCTGCTGAGGAAGATGCTGAGATTGCTCGAGTTCTCAGGGACGCCATCCAGGTTACGGCTTCCATTTCGGTTGTACTTTTCAATGGGCTCTCGGTTTCCTTGGCATTTCGGAAACCATCATGTTTAGGCTTGATCAGCTTGGTGAAGAGTAGCAAAAAAATAGCTATCGTTAAAGGCGGCATTCAAGAATTTCAACAAGTTAGTTTTCAGAACTTATGGGGATTGCAAAGAAAGGGTGAAGAGGAGTTGAAATTGACGTTAAAGATAATGCATGAATTGGAGGATTGTATCCGTGGGATTGGGAGCGGTGGGGAGAGAGTGTTTAGGAGTTTAATCAGCACCAGGGTTTCACTCCTCAACGTTGTCACACACTAATATTAGTTAAGTCGAACGCTTGAATATATTTCAAGAAGCAGCCATTCTTGCATTAGAAATTAAGGTGCAATAGTACATAGTACTAATTAACTTGTTCTGTTTATATCTTTTTTTCTCCCTTTCTGTTTCTGTCAAAAAATTGTCTTATGTTAACTCCACCTAGAAAGATTAGGAAGTTCTGACCAAATCGTGTCCATGCCGTGGCACATCTACGTGTACAATAGTGATGAATACGGTAAACTAATCAAAAAATGACTTGTCAAAATGAAATCTTTTCAGTTTTTCTTCGTCCTGGCTGAGAAACCATCTGTGACCTCCTTTACACTACTGGTACAGGTTGGTTCTACCTCCACCTCCTCTCCTATTATTGGCAAACTTGACAAATTGAAAGCGACAAAAACTTGGGTAGATCTAATCTTAAACATCTTATTATCCAAATTTTATCACACCTTTAATTCTTGAGTTGACGAGATGGTGTAATAAAATTTGAATCACATGATCTACAATGGACCACGTCTATCCAAGTGTTTGCTATTGAAAGCGGCTACGGGACATCATGTATAGTACACTTTACCTTATTGTGTCATGGATGCATGTCAAAAATTAAAAATTTTCAGATTCCATATTTTTGGAGAACTAGCAGATAAAGATTGATACATTTTCACCTGAAAAGATGATGCAAATCCATAACAAGTACTAGCATATGGCCAACTATCGACCTCGGAATGGCGAAAATCTGTTAATTGGGAGTAACCAATCACCTGCAGTTTGCATCATATGAACCATTTTTGTTTGTAATCATTACGGTGTATTCCATTCATGCCACTAATGCAATTCTTCTTCTTTTTTTTTGTTGGGTTTTGTTTTAAGAACAATGAAATGGTCCTTTTTATTTATCAATAATTGTCAAAATACATAAATTCTTGATTTATGGCAGAACCTGTAGGCTTATGTATAAAATAGTGGGCATGACAATTGACACATCATTTTCAATGAAAACCTCTTCTTGATTTTCTACATTTTGATCCTGTTAGTATTCCATCGTTTCATCCCTCATGCTGTTAACATCTAATAAACATACAGTCTGGATCAATTGGTATAAGAAATCTGGTTCGGTTAGTGCCAGTACCTTAGCGTTGTAGATGCAAGGCTAATTTTCATCCAGTAATAGTAGTATTGCCAAATTATATTCAGAAGAAGAAAACAAGAAGAGGCTGTAAAAAGGATCTTAGCCAAATGTTTAACGGTGTCAACAATAATCGACAATCCAGCATCACCATGCACGCATTGAGACATGCAGCCTGACGTATGGAACTGGATCCGTCAGAAGTCAGAAGAGAGGCAAGGCGACAACCAAAATAATTGTAAACAAAAAAAAAAAAAAACAAAAGTTTACTAATTAAATTGTGCATGAGCGTTTGGATTAGCATATCGAGGCAACAAAGCGACGTACGTGCACATGATTGGCTGTGGTTCTCCATAATTGTACACTCGATTGATGCTCATTATGAGAACGTACTCTTTAAATAAATATGTATTACAGGCTGATTGAACCCTCCTGGTGTTTCTGCTAGAAATTTCAATAATGATAATGATTTTATGTAATCATTTCCTTCATAATTCATAAAAAGGTCCTTTCATCATAACACATTCTTTTCAAGGGACCAAAGATGAATTGGCATTGCCTTAAATCTGCCCCGCTAATACAACTTGCATTTGTTTATCAGATTTGTCAAGGCTGACCATGTTCAGTTTTCGCCTCTCATGAGCAACTCGGTTGGTCTCAGCAAGCCTCCTTAGGAGCTGGTGTCCAGTGCCCGCAAGGGTTCGAGTCCCGTGATTATCGTGTTCGGGGGGATGGGGCCTCTCCTCCCGGGCTAGAGTGGGATTAGTCGGACCCGTAAGAATTGACCCGAACACCCACTTCATCAGCAAAAAAAAAAAAAAAAAAAAGACCATGTTCAGTTTTCTCATCATGGTTTTTATCATAATATGATGTTTATAGTAGTATCTCCCTAAAAACTGTTGGCTCAGTTATAAAGTTGGATTACAGCTGGGAATAAATATTTGATTGGTCTATATATAAGTCGAAGAATGTCCTATCTTTTGATTTCTTCCCTGGAGGACCAAAATTGTGAAGTCTGTCATCAAGACAGCCCTCATCCTGCCCACTAGAAAGTACAGGTTGCTTCTCTTCTCACGCACACCAATATCAGGGTTGACTAACGATTTTTATTGCATCTAATCACGTTTTTTATTTCATAAATATCCAATTCTAAAAAAAAATTTCAAATGATCTCCAATCCAAACAAACCCGATCTATAGAACTTAAATAATACTTTCATAGTTTAATTTTGCACCAATATTTTTTCCATTATCACGTGAGAGGAGTGAGTGATTTTTCTTTATTTAAAAAATTTTGTAATTATGGGGATAAAATTTAACAAGATCTATATCCATAAATATACAATAATTTTTGTATTATGTTAAGAATATTCATTTTTAAACACTATATTTGTCTTGAATGGTATAAAATATTAGGATTGACTAATGGTTTTAGAAACAAATAGACAAATTAATAGAAAAATAATATTAGAGGATAAAGTGCAAAATAACTATACTTTAATGAGATTTATTGTAATTAATCCTTAGGTATTAATATCTTTTTGACATTTTTGTTACGCAACGTAAAACTGGTTAAACCTTAGAAAAGTTTTTGTGATTAATCCATTTTTAAATGGGGTACGTAGGTGGGACCATGTCAGCGGGGACCGAGCATTTTTGGTAGTCGCGGAATTTTGCCTCAAATTGGGGGTTGGTTGACAACTGACAATGGACAAGTCAGCCCTCCCTCATCCGCTGTGTCGCGTAGCAGATCCCAACAACTGTACACGGGGAAGTGGAGAGGGGGGAAGGGAGAGCATCAGCCGCACTACACAGCACCCAAAAAGACGAGCTGGATCTCACGTGGCTCATCTATCTCTTCACTCTTCTCTTTTTTTTTTTTTTTTTTTTTTTTAAAATGCGATAATTTTAGAAACCTCTCCTAGATTCTAACGCTTTCACTGTCACTTTCTCAAGATTTTTAAAATATTATTAACCTCCCTCGCACCAATAATTTTGTAACAATTTATTCTAATTCAAAAAAAACTAATAAATAAAAATAATATTAGTGGTCAGATGATGGTTGAATTTTGAAACGAAAAATATCATCGATCTAATTTATTATTTCACTTATGGGACAGTTATTTCACGTGATTAATTAAAAAAATCATCCTCGGCAACCAAAATGCAGTAGTAACTTTCGAGATTTAACAAAACAAATTTTGTTATTACCTTAGGTTTTTTGTTATCACTACAATAATAAGAAGAAACAATGGAGCCAAAGTCTCCTCATGTCCAATTCCTTTTAATCGTCAAATACATCATTTCAAAAAAAAAAAAACTAGCCTAATATTGCAGCCTTTTTTTTAAAATGCCATTATTACTTTTTTTACATAATCAAATTATGGTTAATTTAGTTTATAAACAGTTCAAGAACAAGTTTATAAACAACTCCATTATTTTTCATATTTAAATCCTATTATTTATCTATCAGGTACATCACATATCATTCTTTTTATTTGTCAAGTACATTACTAGAAAAAAAGTGCACCTACTACATTTTTTTTTTTTAAATACCAAGCTATGGTCAATTTAATTAGTAAATGTTTTAATTGTTTCTCTCCACGAATGTGTGTAAGATATCCTAAGTTGTGAGGATGATGGAGTCATTTTATCATTAATGATGTGAGCATTGAGTGCCAAATTATCTTGATTTTTTTAAAAAAATTTATTTATATGCTCGTGCCTCCTCTATGCCCTGTCCCGCCCAGCCCAGATTTCCATCCTTATTCCAACTTTTCGCGGCGCCGTGCGGGCTATTCTTCTACGGCTCGTCACTTTCCTTTAGCCATTTTAATTCAATTGAACCACCAAATAAAAACATAAATAGTAGAACATGGGAACGGGGGTATTATGGTAAATTGGTTGGCCGGATAAAAAAGGCCTAGCTCTAAGCGGTAAGAACTTGAGTGAACCCGGTCCACCACCCACACGTAGACCTAGAGTTATGAGATTTGCCACGTCATCTACACAAAAATATATTCTTGGAGAAAGCAGCATCTGCAAGGAATATGAATAGCCATTAGGGGTTCAAAAACTCATTTTCCTTTCCAACCCCAAAATCTGCATTTTTTCCTGACATACCGGAGAAACTTGTCCCTTAGTTCCATTAAAACCACCAAACCTACAGCCACCGCCTTTGTGTTCCCCCGGTGTCTTCTTTCTTTATCGTAGCACCTACGATTAGGATTTCGAATTGTTTTTAAGCCATATAAGTTTTGAGAAAAACCCACTTGTACACCCAATATTATTAAAACAAATAAATCAAAAGAAAAAGAAAGTATCAAAGATTAGGGGTTTAGAATTTTTTTCTTCTTCTTTTTGGAGATGATACAAAGCGAGGTGGAATTTGTTGAAGAAATGTTTGCACTGGAAAATTGCGTTGAGACTCGGATTTTGATTTCTACATATATGAGAAATGAAGGGGGGGGGAAAAAACCAAGAATAGAGAGATTGGTGAGAAAGGTTAACCACAATTAAGTCAATTGAATATTTATTATGTGGCAAATTGTGTACTAATCGGTCTACAAAAGCGGCTGTAGACCGAGCCCACACAAGTTTTTGCCTTTACAAATGCAATGATGTAAAAGTAGCCCTTAAACATCATTTTGTAATGACAAAAATACCCACTATAATTTCCCGCTTTCAATTTACAAGGACAAGCCAAGAAAACAGGACACGTTTAGTATGAACTATGAAGTAGTACTAGTATGAATGGACAGAGGAGAGAATGGCGAAAAAGACGGAGAGACTTTGTCTGCTGCAGAAAGTGGCAGAAAGCCTAACAAAAGGTAAGAGGTACAAGAGAGAAAAGGAAAAAACGGCAAACCGGGACAGCGATAGCTCCTCGTGTACACGCTACACACTAAAGTTTCATCATCATCATCATCATCATCATCAACCTCCTCATCATCATCATCATCATCATCGTGGCTTGGTATCTGGAAATCACCCCACCATAACTGATAACCCCAGCCCTTTATCTAAATCTTCAAACCCTTGCCACCTCTAGAGCCCTCTGTCGCACGCACGCACTGCCTTGTCACTTTGTTGTTCTGTTCATCTATTCACACAAACACACACTTAAAAATTACAGTACTTACTAGTAGCAGTCCTACAAAACGCAAACTTTTAGTACCTTAAAACACGATGATGGTTTGACTGTTTTAATACAACTCCCTTCTACTCTTATAGTACTACTACTATTAGCTGTATTTGTAGTATTTTTTTTATAAACTGATGTGCATATATTCATTTCTTTAATAAATTCCGAAACAAAATAAAGCATCCTCATTTTTTATATGTGATGCCACTGCTTACTCTTTTTTTCTACCTAGTATAAAGCTTAGCAGTTACTGACATATTACTGCTTCCTGGGTTAAAAGCGGATTGAAAAAGAGGAATCCCCTATTTTTGTTTTGGGAGTTTTTTTTTTTTTTTTTTTTTTGTCCTTTTTGTTTTTTTATAGTTAGTCGAGTCAACTCAACTCAACTCAACTGAGTTATGGGCTGTTGCCAATCGTTTCTCCCGATGGGCTCTCGTCGTCGAGACAAGGATCAACACCACTACGGTGGAGCTGGCGGCGGCCAACCCCACCATCCTCGTTCTTCAAATGGAACCGAAGGAGGTGGCGCACAAGGCTTCTCGGAGTTCTCCCTAGCTGAGCTTAAAGCTGCCACCAATAACTTCAGCTCCGATTTCATTGTCTCCGAGAGCGGCGAGAAGGCTCCCAATGTGGTCTACAGAGGCCGCTTACAGAATCGCCGCTGGATCGCTGTTAAGAAATTTACTAAAATGGCCTGGCCCGACCCTAAACAGTTTGCAGTACTCTCTCTTTCCCTCCCTCCTTCCTTGTTAAGTAATTAAAGATTTAATCTTTTCCTTTTTGTGCAATTGTTTTGGGATTCTTAGTGGTTTTATTTGGGATTCAAAAAAGGAACCGATGGAGAATTTTTTTTAAAAAAGGAACAAATTTTGATGTCTATTTTGGTTTTTTTTTTTTTTTTTAATAGGAGGAGGCTAAAGGTGTTGGGAAATTGAGGCATAAGAGGCTGGCGAATTTGATAGGCTACTGCAGCGACGGAGATGAGAGGCTACTTGTAGCTGAATTTATGCCTAATGATACCCTTGCCAAGCATCTTTTTCACTGTATGTGTTTCGATTTTTATGCATATGCTTATCTCCTGTTGCAACTTTTGGAGAAGTTAACCTTATTAGTTCAGCTGTTGTTAGTCTTACCAAATCCTGTTTCTATCATACGAATATCCCTTGGTTCATTGGGTTGTATCTATTTCAAAAACAATGTGTTTTTCATTAGTTTTGAATTAATGTTTTTGGTTTCGGTGCTTTATTATCTGGGGTTTCTGAGGATAGGTTCAAAGTGGTGCTGCCTCTTGTCGGTGCACGAGTTCTTTTTGTGTCGTGCATAAGTTCTGTTTTAAGAGTTTTCTAATCAAAGGGGTTTATTGAAATGAATGACAGGGGTTTATTGAATATGGTAGAAGTATGAGGTCTATTATTATCCAAAAGACAGGATTTTTAATGAGAGAAGCCACATGAAAGAGAAGAGCTCTGGATGACTTGTTTTTGTTTCTAAATTGTTTGCAATATAAGCATATTTCTGGAACATGATTTTCATTTCAAATGGATGAAGGCATATTTTGGAGATTATGTTACCACTTTAAGATCAAATGTGGATGTATCAAAGGAATTGTTGCAAATTAAGTCAGCATTAATTTATTCATGTATTCGTTGTGAGGGACAAGTGAATGTCAAAAAGTCCTTTGATATTTCCGAGCACAACTATTTGAGTACTAAATCCACCCTTTCCCCCCTTTTCATGCTCTTCTGTTCCTCCTGGCTGTGGCTTAGCACTTCTTTGTTTTGATTTCTAAGTTCCAGCTAGTAAGATACTTTGTATTGTGTTCTTTCCTTTAGGAACTATATCAATGTAACTGCAAAACACGTGTTGATATCTGATGGTTTCTTCTAGCTTGTTGGAGCTGATAAGGAGTAATATAATGTTTCTTATTGCATCATTTCCTATGGTTACTTTTTAACTTCCTTCTCAGGGGAGAACCAGACTCTTGAGTGGGCCATGCGTTTAAGAGTAGCTTTGTATATTGCCGAGGCTCTGGATTATTGCAGTACAGAAGGTCGTCCACTGTACCATGATTTGAACGCATATAGGGTTCTCTTTGATGAGGTGTCGTTATGAATCTTTTGACTTTATTCCCTGCTCATGTAGAAATATGTTTTATTGTTACATGTGACCATCATTATTCAATTGCAAACTTTTGCCATATTGGCCCTTAGCAGTACTCCTGCAGATGCTCTAGATTTTAATTCGAGAAATGCATTAATGTGGCGGTTGTCTTTGGCAGAATGGTGATCCACGGCTTTCTTGTTTTGGATTAATGAAAAACAGCCGGGATGGTAAAAGTTATAGCACAAATCTAGCATACACGCCTCCTGAGTATTTGAGAAATGGTGAGTACTTTATCCTTTCTGTTATTTGTCTTATAATTGGAAATGAGAAATAGCTAATGCCGCACCCTTTTAGTGAAATGACATGCTAAAAAAATGCTTTGTATTCTAAGTAGACTCTTACTTTTTTAGTTTGGAAAGTAAATTGATTAAAGGAGTAGTTAATTAATTATCTCTCTGAGCTTCTTGATATGGCTTCTTGATGGCCAATGAAATTAAAACTAAGTTGGAATTTGCCCCTCATTTGCTCAAGAATCAGCACCAATTTTTTGGGTCTATGTAAATTGGGTGGGGGCTGGTTGTTAAATGCCGGAAACAGGGATTGTATAAGTGTCATATTACCATTTTCCAGCAAAGAAATTACTGTACAAGTTTTGGTGTTTATTGACAAAGATTCAGTAGCAATGACATGCTGTTTGTCTTTTAGAGAATTAGCAGTTAGTGCGCATTATGACATATTCTTTAGCTGAGCAAGTGTCTTTGTAGATCTGAATGCATGTCTGGTTTCTTTGTTGTTTTCATATTTTGAGGTCAGTATTGACTTGATTTTGGAGATATTGTTGACTATTCACAAACTTATGTTTTATGTAGGAAGGGTCACTCAAGAAAGTGTTGTTTTCAGCTTTGGAACTGTCCTTCTAGATCTTCTAAGCGGGAAGCATATCCCTCCTAGTCATGTAAGTTGTTTGTAGCTTATAACAAAATACTGTCTCATCTTCCTGGTGTTCCTTCTGAGTTTCGCGGAATTTTATTCCAAAATTCCTTTCTCTACATACATTCATACTGTAGCATAAATGTATCATATATGTACGTATGTGTGCACACACACATATGTATCATATTCATACTGGAATGAAGGCATTCACTTGCTACTTGGGCAGTTGGACGTGCTGAGTAGATTTTAGATGCATCCTTAATAAGTGCATATCTGCTCAAAGAATGTGCACAGTGTGTCAAGAAATGATAAAATTAGACTTGTGAAGTGACTGATTACGTGGCTAACTCATTTTTCATGGTTGTGTGAAACTTCTTTTAGCCTTCTGCTTCCAGTTCTGCTTTGTGCTTTCATTCTTTGAATAGGATATGTATACATCCACTTTGTTAGTATTTTTCTAGACTGCCTCATAGTGTTAGATAGCTAGCTAAGGAATGACCAGAACAGACTCATTTATATCAAAGTTCAACATCATGAAAAAAGCGTTTGTGAATTGTCTCCGTCTTCGTCCCA
Organism: Coffea arabica; assembly: GCF_036785885.1. Classification (NCBI taxonomy): domain Eukaryota; kingdom Viridiplantae; phylum Streptophyta; class Magnoliopsida; order Gentianales; family Rubiaceae; genus Coffea; species Coffea arabica. Next base: position 2,125,363 of record NC_092329.1, read on the forward strand.
AAAGAAAATAAATCATGTTTCACGTAAAGTTTTGATGGTTTTAATGCATCTGATGTTTGAGGTGAACAAGAATCACCACCTCAAAGTTAATGTTGTGCTTGGTGAAAATATCGACCTGTAATTGGCTGAGTGCCTTGAGTCTTTTGGTTATGCTTTTCCTAGAGAAATTGTTTTACGGTTTATGGATGCCATGATTGATCAGGCACTAGATATGATACGAGGCAAAAACATACTTCTCTTGATGGATTCACATTTGGAGGGAAACTTCTCAACTGAAGAGGCAACTGTGGTTTTTTATCTTGCTTCTCAATGCTTGCAATATGAACCAAGGGATCGGCCAAACACCAAAGATCTTGTCTCAACACTTGCTCCCTTGCAAAATAAATCTGATGTAAGTTGAACTTTTTAAAGTTTTTAAAGTTTGCTTATGTACTATGTAAGTTAATGATATTTGATTCCTTGATGAGCTATTTCTGTTGTTATTTATAATCTGACTTTAAAAGGTCATATTGAATGAGTAATTGGGCCTTGTTATCTTATGTTTCCTTTTGTGTTCTTAGTTTGAACTGAAGAATTTAAGTTTCCAAATGTGTTTATGGTATATCCACTGCTTATGTAATGTGCCTCTTAAGCATTAAAGTTTGGTTATTTTGGGAGCTGGAGTATGGTTATTTGATTTACTCCAAGCTATATGTGTATAATCATGTACTTCTCATTAGGAGCTCTTTCCAAGAGTCTCCAAAATTCCAGCACTTCAATATTCTACTAAGAACACAGTATCCTAGATGTAGTTATGCTACTTTACTGGTTGTTATTCCACTTTGCACTTATAAATTATAAATTTTGCACAGGTGCCATCACATGTGATGCTTGGAATTCCCAAGCATGATGAAACACCAGCAACTCCACAGCACCCTCTTTCACCAATGGGCGATGCCTGTTCGCGTATGGATCTCACAGCTATCCATCAAATTTTGGTAGCAACACACTATAAAGACGATGAGGGTACCAATGAGGTAATTTATCTGCGCTATAAGATGCAATAGTATCTTGCCTAAGACATATATATTCTAAGGGAATCAGTGTCAAATCTGCAGTTATCTTTCCAAGAATGGACTCAGCAAATGAGAGATATGTTGGAGGCAAGGAAACGTGGGGACTTGGCATTCCGCGACAAAGATTTTAGGTCTGCGATAGATTGTTATTCTCAGGTAATATTATACTATTTTTGCTTTTGTTCTGGTGGCAAAAGAGTTCAGTGTTTGGCTTTGGCCATTGTATGCTGGCTCTGCATCGTTGATTGCCTAGGAGTTAAAAATTGTTGACTGTTTCTGACAGAGATGCCATAATCTTTCACTTTGGGATCATATTATTTCTCTGTCTGAAAGTATGCTTACGAATTAGTAGGTTCTTGTTAAAAATTGCGAAATAATTTACATTTTTTCCCCTTCCCCTGGATGGTCTTGCAATATTAGAATGGAAGAGCACCTGGGTTTTCTTTTTCCAGATGCTCTGCTTGATAATTATATAAGATTGAGGATTCATTATGGCTAACTACAATCAAACCATGATAACTCGGCCATACACCACACTGTTTTCCTGAGTATCAAGTACTTTTCTCTCATTAAAGGAAATATACGGGCCAGAGAAATTAGCAAGTAGTTCCTTGTTGGTACAGTGGTCACATCTGTTTTTTCTGGTTTTATATGCAGTTCGTAGATGTCGGCACCATGGTCTCCCCGACCGTCTATGCACGACGGAGCCTTTGCTATCTTATGTGCGATCAACCTGACGCAGCTCTTCGAGATGCAATGCAAGCGCAATGTGTCTACCCAGATTGGTCTACAGCATTCTACATGCAGGCAGTTGCCCTTGCCAAGCTCGACATGCACAAGGATGCGGCTGATATGTTGAATGAGGCTGCTATGCTGGAGGAAAAGAAGCAACGGGGTGGGAGAGGATAATTGTGCTTTCGTGTAATATTCTTTTATAGCCATGATTCATTCAATTGTGTTGTTGTAACGATTGACAGTTGCAATGTATCATTTGGTTTGAGGTGTTTGCCATATAAAGATGTACAATAGAGGGGGAGAGACACTTAAAATTGCGGTATATGCTCAAAAAAATTTTAGTCAGAGTAATTGATAATTTCTCAATGTGTATACTTGTAATACAACAGAGCTTGGGCCTTCAGAGTTAAATTATGCAACGTATAGTTCAGCCTTGCCATCAATGAATAGGCTCAGGAACTCTTCTCCATCAACTGTTTCTTTTTCTATGAGCAGTTGAGCGAGCTTGTGCAGAATGTCAATGTGTGTGGTCATTATTTCTTTGGCCCTGGAATATGCCTTCTCTACGAGCTCTCTAACTTCTGAATCCACCACATCGGCAGTAGCCATAGAGTAGTCTTTCTGGGAAGACATCTGCAATTTAAACAAAACGAGGTTGCCAATCAAAATTCTTTTATTACAAAAACAGTCGGACATATCTAATTTTGAAGGAAACAAGCACCTGCTGACCAAGGAAGGGATTGCCACCAGGTCCACCTATTGCAACTTGTCCAATCTTTTTGCTGAAACCAAATCTTTCAACCATCTGTCTTGCCACCCGTGAAACTTGCATGAAGTCATTTGACGCACCCGTTGTGACATTTTCGGTTCCAAAGATAACCTCTTCAGCGACCCTGCATGATGGAGGCGAGAATGAAATCAATAACGCCCTCAGGCTGGGCTGAGTCATGGACATGAAAAAAACACTAAATAGCAATTAGGTGCGAAAACCCCTTTTCTATTTTTATTTAGAGAAATGCATGTGGTAAATTCCTAGAAAAGAAGAAGCAAGGTTCCTTATCCACAAGAATATCAACACAAGCAAAGGATTAGATATGATGTTATTTGTGGCTTTCTTGTATGCATATGTCATAAGCTATCCTCATTTTCCAAATGAGGAATATACGAGCAATGCAGATGCATTGGATCCTTTTACTTATAATTCACAAACAAGTTTCCTTCCAGATAAATCAGTTTAAGGAAGCGGGCAGCATAGCACGCTAACCTTCCACCAAGGGCAACTGCCATCTGATTCTCCAGGTAGCTTCTGCTGTATAGTCCTGACTCTAGCCTCTCTTCACTTGGAGCAAAAAATGTAAGACCACCAGCTTGGCCACGAGGAATGATTGAAATTTTGGCAACAGGGTCATACTCTGGCATTAGTGCACCAACTAAAGCATGGCCAGCCTCTGTAAAGCAGATAGACCATATGCATTACATCAATGTGATGACTAATTCACAATTGAAAGATCAGCAATAGACAGCAAAGTATGCGTCTATACCATGATAAGCAACCAGCTTCTTCTTCTCATCTGAGACAACAGCATTTTTCTTCTCTGGGCCAGCAATTATTCTCTCCAAAGCATCAGAAATCTCATCCTTGCTGATTTCCTTGAGGTCACGCCTGGCAGCAAGAATGGCTGCTTCATTCATCAAATTCTGCAAATCAGCACCAGTGAATCCTGGTGTTCTTCTGGCAATCTTTTCGAAGTCCACATCCTTGGCAAGAGCCTTTCCTCTGGAATGCACCTGCAACACAAGACATGTTAATGGTACAATTAGGAATGCTATGAAACAATTAGTCGTTGGCGGACATTACAGGAACCCATTAGATTTTTATTGAAAGAGTTTGAGAATCAACTTAGGACATGAACAGTAACAACACTCTCTCTGTCACATAATCACTAAAGTTGCACAAGTATCCAGAACACCAAGTAGGCGGATCAAATTCAGAAGATATTTCTCCCTGATAATGCATTTACAAATAATGTATTTGACAAACTTGGGCAGATTCCATTATGGTACAGCAAAATATTACGTTGTAACACAATCTACTTGTAAAAAGAACCCAGACTATGTTTCTTAAAGATGCGTGTTTCAAAATAGAGTGCATTTGCATCTGTCACTTTTAGATTCCAACCATCTCTTGCTTCCGAATTAAAGCCTATGCTCAACCACACACGGTCTATGTCCATGCTACTATTATAATGACTTCAATGACATTGCTGCTAAAATAACAGAATGAAAACGTGTAGATTACTAGAAAGGGAGCTGACCTGAAGAATCTTGACTCTGCCAGCGACATCAGGTCTGTCCACTGTAACCTGGCGATCAAACCTTCCAGGCCTCAATAATGCAGAGTCAAGAACATCCGGCCTGTTAGTTGCTGCTAAAACTATAACACCCGAGTTCCCTGAAAACCCATCCATTTCAGTCAACAGCTGATTAATGGTCTGTTCTCTCTCATCATTTCCCCCACCAAGCCCTGCTCCTCTCTGCCTTCCAACAGCATCAATCTCATCAATAAACACAATGCAAGGAGCCTTAGACTTGGCTTTCTCAAACAAATCCCTCACTCTGGAAGCTCCAACACCCACAAACAACTCCACGAATTCAGAAGCAGCACAGGAAAAGAACGGCACGCCAGCCTCGCCAGCAACAGCTCTAGCCAAAAGAGTCTTCCCTGTACCAGGTGGTCCAACCAAAAGACACCCTTTGGGAATCTTAGCACCTAGAGCAGTGTACTTATCAGGATTTTTCAAGAAATCAACTACTTCTTGCAACTCCAGTTTTGCCTGATCAGCTCCAGCAACATCAGCAAAGGTCACACCCGTCTCAGGAACCTCCTGAAACTTTGACTTGGACCTGCCGAAATCCATAGGCCCGCCGAGACCACCAGGCCCACCGGGTCCTCCCTGAGCCCGCCGGAAAAGGAAGAACAAGCCAGCAAAAGCGAGAAATGGGAAAATCAAATTCCCAATAAAATTAAACAGACCATTGCCAGAATCACCCTCAGAAACTGAAATGTCAACTCCGTTCATTGCCAAAATGTCAATCAAGTCGGGGTCATTAGGCACAATTACGGTAGCTCTGCGGCCATCCACGGCGGTGAGCTGAAGGGCACTACCGTCTTTGCTGAACCTTACCCTCTCCACTTTACCCTTCTTGACAGCATTCAAGAATTCACTGTACCGCCACTGGGACCCCTCTGGGAGGTCAGTGGAGGGCTGAGCTTGGGGCTTTGGGGCATTCAAGATCAGATTTTGGGAAAAGGGAGATGGGTTTGAAGGACTGGGTTGTGGGGCTTCGGCTTGAATTACCGGAGGCGGAGTTGGCGGGGCAGTGTTATCCACGGCTAAAGCTCGTGGGTTGATTGAGGAAAATAGTAGAGCAGCTAGTGTGGCTTTTGATGGAATATCCTTCAAGGATTGTGAAATACTATTGGATTTTTTCCCTCCAAGGATTGATTGGGGAACTAGAAATTTTCTGGGCAAAGATTTAGTTGTTTTTGGGGTCGGAGGTGAGAGGAAGATTTGAGTACCCAAGAAGTTGGAGGCTGTGGAAGAAGCCATAGGGGAAGTTCAATTGGTTGAATCAGACGCAGTTGAGGCTTACTACTCCTTTATGCTGGCAGTTTTCAGTGTAAAGTTCGAGTCTTTCTTTTTGTGAGCTTGGGGAGTTTCACGTTGGAGCTGCGAAAGATAAAAGTGATTGAATCTCAACTACTATATCGGGGACTTTTCAGGGGAGGGAGTGAATATATATATCTGTCCATGAGAGTTTGAGAAAGGGTATTAAGAAAATTTGTGAAACAAGTCTGGACGATCAAAGTTGGGTTTTTGGTTCAACATAAGCCATATGTTTGGGAGTAGCTTGGATTGCTTCTACGTGTTTTCAATGCTAACCAGAAATGGGAGCTTTGATTTTTGATTTTTGATTTTTTCGTTTCTTCTTGCCCCACGAACAGCAAAATGAAGTATAAACCGGTAGTGTTGTTAGGCCAGGCCGAACCGGCCAATCCGGTTATGAACCAATTTTTTTGATAAAAAATCAGTCAAAATCGATTAAATCGGTGACCCGATTCTCAATCTTTTCCTTTTTCTTTTCTCCCAAACATAATTTGAGTTCTCTAAATTATAACACATTCGTTTATTAATAAGAATTAAAAAAGCCACCCATATAGTGTAAGTATTAAAATCACTCGCTTTCTTGAATGATCTCCAAATCAAGATATTTTCATCCTTGTGATCTTATCAATTTAGCATTAGTTATTCCAACTTGCATTAATTTGTTTTAATTTAGTTTTTCAAGTGGTTTTTGGTGAATGAACATATTTTAGCCATGAACTTACATTTTTATGTATAATTATTAGGTGTATATTTGATTGTAAATCTAATATTTTTGGAACATTTTCTATTATTAGTCAAATATAGCCAATAACTTAATTTCAATATTTCTAAAACTTATAAAATATAAAAATAATTATGACATTATGCTAATATCAGCGAATTTTTTAGAACGGTTTAACCAATTTAACCAGTTAATCCCTGACCCAATAATTTAATCGAGTCGTTATCCAGTTCGAATTTAATAACATAATTGTTAAAACGGGATATGTAAAGAATATCCATGTTGACCACTTTGACCTCACTAATATTATATAGATTAAAAATGGCCATTGAATTAGTGTATTTTTTTCACTATCACGCCAGAGGGATTTGATCTTGATGTTGAGGCGGAGACATTGAGCTCGAGTGCTGGGGAATAGAAGGCGTACAAATTATGCCAAATAAGATAATTCAAGACTTCAAGCAATCAAGGACTATTTATCTTTCAATTTGCTGCCTAAACAGTAAACACGTTAGTTTTCCAATTGGTGTTTAAGGTGGACAAGAAATAGATTTAGTATATCATCTTATAAATACATATGGTTGTTATATTTTGTACGGATTTTCATTTACAATCATTTCACAAGGAAAGTTATTACCCATTAATTTTTTTTAAAAAAGCTGAAATAAATAAAAATATATTTAATTATAATTTCTTAATTTCTATATTGTGTTTAAATTCAAATATTATGCACAGCCTGAAACGTGGACAAATCGAATTGGGACAAAGTTTGTTATCTACAGAAACTAGTATAAAAACAACATAATTTTTTTTTTCGTGACATGAACTATAAACTTATCATCAAAATATTTTGGTTTATTATTATTTCTTTCACAAGGTTCAAGTTAATTGGGTAGTTGCAATGGTTAAGGATATTTACGAGTGGTTTTGTGGGTAAAATATGATGAGGTTTTTTAAGGGTAAAAAAATTGGAGGTTTAGAAAATGATTTTTTTAAAAAAAGAACTGTGTTTATAAATGGATAACAATTTGTCTAAAATGTTCAAAATTGAAGCTAATCTCCTTACCACAATGGAACCGCTGCATTATCGTTTCTTCTTGTAAATGCAGGCCCAAAGTGCAGATTACTGATTTCAGCGTGGCTTTCGATAATGCCTGATGGTGGGTATTGGGTACTCTGTCGGTACAAAAAAAGATGACTTCACGAATTGGGAGTAGTTGCACCCTTAAAAGGGCAAAAAAAAAAAAAAAAAAAAAAGTTTGGTCAGTCAATTTCTGCCGAAAAATTATTACGTTTTTTGTAAACACATTTTCCTATCGCTTTTTTACCTCACAGATATCAAATCATTACAATAATTTTTCTATAAAAAAAATTCAGAAAAATGCAATCCAAACACAACATTGAGCAACTTTCTTTTAATCAGACTTTTACATGCAACTGAATGGAATCAAGAAAGGAACAGAAAGGGAAGTTTCGACTTTCAAGCCAATTCATTTTTCTGCTAAAAACCAGTGTGGATTTTATAGTCTAGAGGGTCATTCGACTCATCCGACGGGAAGGGAAACTCTGGCAAACGCATTACAACGAGTCAATGATTGATAGGCTTTTCGGACCCTGGCCATGCCACAAGATTTCGGACATTTCTTTTTTATTTCTTGTAGCATCTCTTTTTATGGGTTTGAATTTGGGTTGTTCACTGATTTGGGCCTCGCATCAGTCACTAGTCGCTCGCTCTCATCGTGACTCCTTGAATTCCAAAACCCTTTGTCAAATTATCACCAACTTATCCTGTGATCCTTGCACCCAACCCACAACCTGATTTTATAATTTAGAGCACCATCCCTTTTACTAGTACTATTAGTTACCGGTTTACCTACCCTTCTCTATTTATTTCTTCGACCTCTTCTTGGTTGCTTTTTGGGCGGTTCCTGGGGATAATGCTGGTCAACCTCTGGTCAAGCCGTCAACCTCATAGTATAGTACTACTCATCGGATTAATTATTTTCAGTATTTAGTCCTGGCTACTACTAGACTTCCTCCGAATATTTGTCAGGGAAAGAAATGCTTTACCGTATCTGAGGGTTCTTATTTTACCGTATTTCGGCTCGACTGACACTACTGCTTAATAAATAGTTTAACTCCACATTTGATTGGAATATTTTCCTTGTCCGAATCAACCGGAAGGTATAAACCATTTAGCCTGAAGCCACGGGCACAAGACACGCAGAGACGGAATTTTTTGGGAAAATGAAAGACCAGCTGCTGTATTTTGTGATTCCTGCAGGTCCATTTGACTTGGTTTTCTAGCACACAACAGTATAGGAAAGAAGATGAGATTTCTTTTCTTTTCTTTTTTTCCTCTTTCTTTCCGCAAAGAAACAGCAAACAACCTAAATCACAACCTAGGTTTCTCCTCTTCTTTGTACCAATTCTTCCTTGTTGTAGCCCCTAAGCAATAAATACAATTTTCAGGAGGAGCAAACGTAGATTGAGCCCTAGTAGCTTAGTTACAGATATTTTCAGGGGGCAAAAAAAGAAACCCATGAAAGAAAGAGATCGAAGCTAAAAAATGCCAGACAAGTAATTTTTGTCTTTTGTAGCCACAGCTAGCTAACGAGCCAATTCAGACTGCAAAGATGCGTTGAGCTCCACCTGTTCAACCTCCCACCGTGCCTTGGCCACCACTTCATCATGTACGGGCACGTACTCCTAACCCAGCACAGCATCAAAATAATTGGACCCAAAATACCATCAAAAAAAAAAAAACCATGAATTGAGTAATTATTTATATATGCTACGCTACTCCTCTATTACAAGGCCACAAGTTGGAAAAGCAAGGCTTTTGGTACCTCGAGTTTTTGAACAAGCTCCTTAGCGTTTGGGGCAGAGACAATAATGTGGCGCTGCGAAGGTTTGATGAAACCATCTTCAACAGCCTTGTCTATGAAGGTTAGTAGGTTGTTGTAGTAGCCCTCCACATTTAGCAGTCCCACCTATTATCATATGAACATATGTCGGGTTATAAACCAGCTCCACGATGCTAATCGAAATAGTTTAGCAATACTGAGTGGTAACTAAGCATATAATATAGGCCATGATGGAGTTGAAGAAGGGAAAGAAAATGATAGAAGGTGGGAGTCCAGATTTGGCCAAACCAAAAATACAGTGTTATATAGTATGTGCTTACAGGCTTGTCATGAATCCCTAGCTGGGCCCATGTGATGACTTCCAATAGCTCCTCCAGTGTTCCATATCCACCTAATCATCATCATATATATATATATATATATATATATATATATATATATATATATATATATATATATATATGTATGTATGTATGTGAATTGTTAAAAGGGTTCTCATGAGCACTGAGTCACAAGACTTGATTAAAAGAAAAAAAGAAGAAGAGAAAAGACAGTAGTAAGAGTCTTAGCTTAGCTAGCAGTATTGCTGAGTAGTACGTACCTGGTAGGGCAATGAAACAGTCAGATTGGCGGGCCATTTCTGCTTTTCTTTGGTGCATGTTTGCTACAGGTCGTACCTCCCCCACCGTTTCACCAGTTATCTGATGCATAAACAGATTCAGATGGTTAATAAGCAATGGATCAAAAGCATGATGCATGATGAACTAATTGAAATCAGATGCCAAATTGGAGTACCGTAATAATTGTTTATTGGTCCAAGAAATTGACTCACCTCTTTGCACATCAGGGTCTTTGGGATAACTCTTGAGGACGAACAAAACAACAAGTAGAGAAACAATGAGAATCAAGTCAGCAAACGGCCAACCCAGCAAGGAGAGAATGAATCTAGACATCTATCTATCTGTACATGATGAGAAAATTTGTTTTGAGGTTTCGAGTCTATCTAAGGTAAATACCCCAAGACATGTCTCCCACCACGATGGACCTCCTGAGATACTAATCCCATTAAGCCGACGCTGCCTCCACCGTAAACTAAGTCCAGCCTTCTTGCAACCTACACAATAAAGCAGAAAAGAAAGAAAACCCACAAAAAATTTGATGTCAAATCTTTGTTTACGATTCTCGTTCATTCATTCCCATGTAGCAGTGGCGGGTGGAGTATATCCTGTAAGTAGACATAAAATATCAGAGGAATCTTTATGGAAGTGGGGCAGTAGTATACCAGTTCCTGGCCTAATTCAAGAGCAGCATCTCTGTAGCAATTCCTCTTGCCAGAACTGCTTCCGCAAAACACACAAACCCTCCTGAACCTTGACTTGGCTGCTTCCTCATCCTCCATAAATCTCATCTAGCTAGTAATACTCCTTTTAGGCTTTTCTCTGTGTGTGTGTGTATATATATATATACATGTATATGCCTTGTGGCTTTTTTTTTTTTTTTTGGGGGGGTATGGATTTAAAGACTAAAGGATGCATTGTATGGTCCTGTATTTATGCGTTTTTTTTGTGACTTTATGTCTCTCCTGTGTGTACGTATATATGGTCAAGAAAGGGGTATATAGTATATTAATTTTAGTCTCTCTCTCTCTTTTTTTTTTTTTGGGCGTTGGGGGAGGAGGGTCCGTTGGGGTGGCTCCCCACCCAGGAATACGTCACCACTCACCAGGCGGTACCGAAAAGGAACACGGAACAACATCCACAAATGGGACCCGCCGGAAGCAGAGTGAACGAATCATGATTGGATGAATGCTCAATGCTGGAATTGCTATTGCCACGTGGATCCCTTTGCCGGATAATTTCCACTTTCTACTTTTTCTTTTTCTTTTTTATTACTCCATCGTCTTTCTTCCCTTCCAGCTAAATTGGAATTTGGGAGTTGGGACCCATTAAAATTTAAGACATCAATTTCACCTTCTAAATATGATATTGTAGTGGTAATCACTTTTAACACTAATTAATCATTGTAGTAAAATTTTGCAATCTACATGTATGCTAAAATTTCAACTTCTATATACTGTCTTGATTAATGCTGAAAGCACAAAATCCATGTTTATATTTTGTTGCCGTGGATTCTCATACACGGCTAAAGCTCCACTCCTAGACGAGCCAATGTGTTCAAATTTTAGCCATAGACATGTCATAGATAGTTGCTATTCAATATTCCCACGACATTAGTTAGAATAGACAGTTCGTTACTGCAATATAAATAGGAAAATGTTATTTGCACGGTCCTTTTTATTATTTGCATTTCTACTATTATTTTTATTATTATATAGTTTTCATATATAAGACTATATAATATAACAAATGGTACGAGTATAAATAACAAAATATTCCCAAACACGCATCAAGATTAATTCGATCCCTTTGCAAGCGCACATCGTTGGCTTGTGATTTATTGTGACCATCAATTTGAGGAAGGATAGGTTGCTTTCTCACAAAATATTGTAGGTTCGAATTTCACTATTAATTTACAGTTGTATTGATGGGCTATTTATAAAAATTTATGCAATCAATCTATCTATGGTATCATATCAAAGGCATTTTCTAACCCGTGGCGGTTGTTTGTATTCCTCGCCTGAACTTACTGACCTGCTTTTGCTTGCTATTGCTTTTGACTCGAGTGTTTCACTGAAATTCGTTGACAAAGGGTCACGTCTATGACTACGTATAGATATCAACTTTCACATCTCCTAAACCAATCCAATAGCAATGGGTCAAAATATACTTGTGACTCGTAGCCGGTTCCTTCCGTATACAATATAGTAACTAAGTAGCTGTATCAGAAAATGACTCTCAGTTCAATATCAACAGCAGAAGAAAGAACGTCTTAGAGCAACAGCAGCGCGGGTGTAATGGAGGGCCATTGCACCACTCCATGACACGGTCTCCCATTGGAGCCGTGTCATGGAGATTACACGCATCATGGACGAATCATATCCATGATGCGTGTAATCCATTAGAAGGTGGGATCTATGATTAAATGTAAAGTAATTTTAGCCACCAACGATTACATTCAATTTTTGCTTCAACAGTTAATTTACCAGCACACAACACATTTTAGCATATTTGGGAACGATTCGAAGGCAATGACAATAAAAACTAGTATTCATTTTGTTATTATTTGTATTTTATTTGATTTAAATTATGTAATATTATGTTATGGAGTTCAACTAATTACATTCCGAATTATTAATTAAGTATGGATTATTATGATATCTTCGCATTTGAGGTATCAAATATTTGTTTAATTTCCTGGATAATTATTTTTGAAAAAAAAAACCATATATTATTTTTGAAAGCTAGAAAAAGATATATTATTCAAACTTAAAAATTAATAATATCATTTTTAGAAAATAAAAAATTCAAAATGTAAAAAATTTAATGAAAGTTAGTACTTTATTTTTTAAAAATAACAAAATTATTTTTAAAAATTACTTTATTTATTTATGGGATATGAGTTATGCATTATTAAAATAAATATTTGATTTAACTGTGGATCCATGCTATTACACCTTATGGAGTGTAATCCATTGTGAGTGAAAGTGTAATAAAAGAGGAGAAAGTAGAATGCTGACGTGACATGTGGATTACACTCCACAAGGTGTAATAGCATTGTGGATGCTCTTAGCATTAAAGTACATATGAACTTCATTCATTTAGGACCTTAATAAAGATAAGAATTTTAGTCGGCAAGGTGGGACCCTACTCCTTTTTTTTTGGGGGGGGAGGGTTTCGTTCTCACTTAATTTTTTTTTAATTTAAAAAAAAATTCCGGACAAGAGAAGTGAGGAATGAAAACCAAGCATTTAAGAAAGAAAGGAAGAAGGAGAAGGGGATTTGGCTTTTAATACAATTGTTACATGGTGTTGTAACATTACCTTATGCTAGAGATGCTTATTTAAATGTTCGAATTATAGTTATACGTTAACATTATAAAAAATTTTCTATGAGAACAAGTTGAGATGTCTGACACACACTACTTTGTATTCAAATTTGTTCAAAAGTAGTCTACTCACTAAATTTTGAAAAGGTCTCTTGTAATCTTAAAACAAAAACAGTGCTGTAAACCTAAATCATCATCAACCATTGAGCTTGGTTCAATGGCCACCAGGGAGGGTTTTAAGTCCTTCATTGGGTTGTAGGTGGGGGTTCAAATCTTACCTGTAACAAAAAAAATTCAAGAATTATGCTAAACCACTCCCTTAATCTAGTAAGATCTATGTACCTGAAAGCCCGAAACACAACTTCTTTAGGCCCCCTCCCCTTTAATTTAGAATGTATAGATTATACAATAATTGTCGTCTCTGGAAAAAAAAAACCTAAATCATTATCCAAATGCTTTGTTTATTTCTCATATTTGATGTATGTGTGATGCATGTCATATATCTTCTATCTTTTTTTTTTTTTTTTTTTTGTCAAAAATCTTCTATCATTATCATAGATTCCATGAATGAAGAGAGAGAGAGAGAGAGAGAGAGCTAATCGCTTATCCAACTGTTTTGCAAAATGAGCCGACGTACTTAAGCGACGGTTCATCATCATACATAGCATACACAGAAGAGAGAGAGTTTATAGTGAAGCAGCTTTCGGTTACTATAGCGACAATTCATGAGACATAGTTAAATGGAAAATGTTACACGTGCAGTGCAGATGTTGACAATTTTCCCAGGTTTTAGTATTATTATTATGGCTGGTCGTTGGAGGGAGAAAAGAGTCTTCTTGAAGTGGGGTGGGAGGAGGATGGGTCGATTGAGGAGCAAGATGGAAGTTGGCACGGGGCTTCTGCCGAAGCTGGGGACCTTGAAAATGTGACGGGGTCTCCTTCTGGCGTAAGATGATAGAAGATGATTCAACGTCTTTTTGTTTTTGAATCGAATGCTCCTGTTTTAAGTGCACAATTCTTTGGCGGCCGAATGATGCATATGAACACATGGAAAATGAAAATTGCACCAAAGTAATTTTAGCCAACTCTTTTGCTGGATCGCACTTTCATAATTAGGGCCCCAAAAAGAGTCTGCTAAATCTAAGCTTTAGTTCGACTGGGAAAAGTTTTTAGACCCAAATTAAATATAAGTCGAGATTAGATCATATTAAACTCAGGTCATACAATTATGTATTTGAGCCAAAATCCAATTCAAAAACCGCAATTAACACCCCTATTTATTTTATAAGAGAACACAACCCACACTCGCACGTAAGCTTGACAAAGGAAGTTGGCATCGGCTTCGTCTGAGATAAGTGTCCGGCCCAGTACCAGCAAACTACTAGTGTTGTATTGTTTTCATGAGAATGGGCTCAATCAGCCAGCTCCCATCTCGATTAGGCCAATTTAACTTCTCAAAAGCCTAGTACTCCTGCACAGACGTTGCCCATGATAGAAGCCTTGTTCTCACAGTTATATTTACTTATTAGGTGTGCATTACTTGGCAATAAGAAACTCATGAAAACAAAAAACCGGTCAAAAAATTATACTCCAAGAATTTCTTGGAGCCTCAGCCGCTGACTCTAAGGATCTTAATCCAAGATTTTATGTCGACTCGTATGTGATAGAAAACGAAGTCGTGATGTGATATAATAGCTAATAGGCACATTAGATTTGCAGACACCAGGTCGTCTGGTCTGCATGGCAACGGTTGCTTGACACAGGCTGGCAGAGCCGCTTATGACCCAAATTCACCAACAACTAATGTGTCATTAATCTAATAAGTACTGCCATTCAACAGCGTTGGAAGTTTCCTCCAGACAACATTTGATCCTTTAGCTGTTCCTAGTATGCGTACGACAAATTAGGTCGGTACGGACTCCTCCACGAAGGAAGGATACTTCCTCTGTCCTTTTCCTGGCTGCAGGAGATCTAATCACGTCAATTGACCACCAGCTGTTTCTTTTCAGAAAACTAGATCGCCTGAGCTAAGCTGTATAAGTTGCTAATTCTAGGAAGGATTGATGAGTACTTAATTAGTACAATCTTCAGACCACAGTAGGGGTCTAATTGGTTAATTAATTCCATCTGCTTGCGAAATGACACGCCTGAATTTTCTTGCTCTTAGAGACTTGCACGATTCGGCTAATGACTCGCTTCACTCGCGAATCACCAAAAGGGCAATTGCTGGGCATAAACAAGAGAGATGGGTTCACGAGGTTTCAGAAGCGTCCCTGAGAATGTTGGAAACTTGCGGCAACACCAGGGATGTTCTCTCGTTCGCCAAAGACCATCTGCATGACCTTCAATCGGCTTTCCGAAGACGAGTAAGCATCGCCGACAGCAGTGCAGCTGGAGCAGCAAACAAATTCTCCGGCTACAGTCTCGAAAGAAAGAAATTGAAGAAAGCCATGCTAAGGCGGCTGCACTCGTTGAAGGAGATGAAGAACAAATGCATCCACTCATCGTCATCATCATCATCAGATGTCTCGTCATCCTTGAACCATAACCTTGTTGCTGTGGTCAATGTGCTGAGACAAGTGAGAATGGCCACCATGGCCATCGTGGAGTCCCTAATGTCACTCATGTCCATGCCTAATGCGAAGCGGCACAGTAAATCGAATAGAGGGTTTTTCGAGGCCAGGCTAAGTCGTGTGGACAGCCTAAGTTCGTGGTGGGAAAATTGTGACACGAGCATGCTGCAAGAAGCTAGTAAAAGAATGCAGGCGGTGGAGATGGCCATTGATGATCTTGAAGAAGAGTTGGACTGCATTTTCAAGCGTTTGATTCAGACTAGAGTATCGCTTCTTAACATACTCACCGCCCACTAGCATACAGCTTGCCCAGTTGCAAGTTGCGACTCGCGGCTGGCCACTTCCGGCAACCTACTCTTCAGCCGGAAGAAGCTTTCAACATTGATTACTTTATTCTTTATAATTAAATATTATACCCATATATTGCAGCACTTCTTTGATGATAACTTCGGCGTCATGAATTTGTCTTGCTTTCATTCGCATTAATCTCCATGCCGGACAAGAGGTACGTTTGGAAGTCTATTACAATTGGCCTCCGTATATAGCAAGGTCAATATCTTCCGTGTAAGCTGGAGCATTTTGCTGCTAAATTTATCAAATTGGCTTATGAACATTTCGTTTGCAGACGATTGGGTTTCTCCACAACTAAAAACCTCTGGTTGATGATTTCCTATTAGCCGCAAACTTAAAGATTTTAGACATCGAATTTTGTCTAGCTTGAATTGTCCAATGATTGAAGAATAAGGAGCAAGCTCTTAAGACCAATTAGATTGCGCTTTAGCAGTAATTCTTTTCTCAGATTGCCGCCCAAGTAGTTCCTTGTTTTGACTTCCGAGTAGACTTGCATTATTATTGTCCTTTTATGATTGTTATTCAATTTTGTAATTTCACCGAACAAGACTTTTGCCAAGCTCAATCAAATCTAATCTCTAATCACTTTGATAAGTCGATTCAGACAACAGAGCGTCTTTGATGGTAGTACCAGCTATCCTTACTTTGGCTCTATCACAAAGAAAAAAAGAAAACCATCAAACAAAAAAAAAAAAAATTGAGAGTTCGAACCCTACCTGCAATGAAAAAATTCAAAAGAGATGACAGAGAATCCTTTTTGGACTAAATCAGATCTGCATTTAGAATAGGATGGGCTAGATTATAAGAATGTTATCGTTGCAGCCAAGAAAAAAAAAAAAAAAAAGGGAACAAAGTCAGATGCTTACAAATTTGTATTTAGTACAACGTTTAATGAGCTTCAACTGCTCTAGACCCAGAGTCACGGATCAAAGTCAGATGCTTCAACTGAAAATACTTCAGTTACGAGGACACATAATTCCATTGCAGAATATTCCAAAGCTGCATTATTTCTTAAAGGAAAACTATCTTAGGAAACAGGATATGGAAACCAGTGCATTACATCATCAAGTTCAGAATGTTTTTCCTTTCAAACATTTAACCCGATAGGCAACTGCATGAGAAATCCCCCCAAAAGACCTTCACAGCACGAGCACATCAGAAAGTTCTCACTTCTGCTTCTCCGCTTGTCAAAAAGACACCTACAAAAGATACACACTGCTAACACGTCGTAAAGATATACAGAGAGAGCACCAAACTTTCAGCAACTTTATCAACACTGCATACACCCAAAGATTGTACATAATATCTTCAACTTCTCTAGAATGAGACAAAGTCCAGATTTTAACTGATGCAAGACACTGAAAAATAATTCAAATGCCTCTCCATTTTGTGTGATAAAACATACCAAGCGTACTGCAAAATGGGTTACCTTAGCTAATGTTCATGCCCATGATCATGTGAGTGATCGCCATGACCTTCCCAAGGATGCCTCCAGCCCTTTAATGCGTACCAAGTAAATCAACAGGGAGTGTAATTAACAGGCACAGTTATCATGGAAGATTTAGAAGGAAAAGAGCATTTAAAAGCTTACCAACACTACAGGACCATCCTGTTTGGCCCTGTATAGAATCCAAAACCTGATATATGCAACCAACAAGAAATCCAAGTCAGCTTCAAAATTGCAGTAACATGGGCAATTGAAGTGTTAACTTGATTGTGATACTATATAGTTTAAATTCTTACAATTATATCAACTGCTACCTTATGAAAGAATTATTATAATTACTATGCCTCAGAAGCTAAAGAATGTTTTATTTGGCACTGTAAGCCTTCTTATGCAGTAATATATATATATTTATAGACACAGAGAGAGAGAGAGAGAGAGAGAGAGCGGGGGGGGGGGGGGGCAGGGGATAAAGAGAAGAAGAGAGGCAGAGAGAGCAAACAAGTATTTTATGAGTCAACATAGCATTTGTGAAAACAAAAACAGGATAGCAGCATGACAAAAACTTGTGCTTCTGAAAATGATATACACTTGGGCTCTTGAGAAATTGGACAAGTAGATTTTATACTACAGTGCACCAAAACAATCTGCTACAAGTTCAGATATGAAACTCAAATATGTTCCATATACTTGAGAAACAGCACTAATTTATGCATTTACAATTCTAAAGGGTTAACTTCTCTTCATGACCAGTGCTTAAAATTGTGGCACACACACAATCGGATCAAATTTCATAATTAAAAAATATATATATGTGTGTGTGTGTATGTGAACATGACAATGATAGTCTGATGAGGCTAAGATCCAAAGTGAGAAGGATGATGATTCTGAGCAAATTCATATTTCAAGGTTATGTAAACAAAATTTTGTTGTCATATAGACAAGATAAAGTAACTACTTCCAGCATCCCTGTGAGGCTGTACTTATCTGCTAGTCTGCATGTTGTAACATGATCCAAGTCCTAATTTTTCTACATATCTGACCTATCTGAACCCAAAATACAACCTTTCATCAACTAAATGAGATAAAAATGAAGTTCTCCTATTATCACCAGTTATCTCAACGTGTATCTGAGACAGAGTTGAATTTATGTACAAGAATATTTAACCACAGAAACATTTGTTCACCTGAACCTTGGATATATTCTTCAAATACAGTGAGATGAAACTATCAAATATCATATTACTTCAGGGAATCTACTTTACCAAGAAATGATGACTTAGCACCAAGGGAACCCATATGACTGAAGTCAAGTTGCAAGCCAGTATTGTACAACAAAAATAAAGGTAGACGTTACACTTTCGTCGCAAGTTGCAAGCCAGTATTATACAACAAAAATAGTTATAAGGTAGAAGTTAAGCTTTTACGCCAACCATTGTTATTCAGTCACAAACACTATAACTTTGCACCTAAAATATCAAACTATGGAACCAAAAAAGCAGGATACATAATATCTTTAACTTGGTTCAGAAATGAAAACTAAAAAGAAGAAACCATCAACAATGTAACTACAACGTCAGAGGTAACAGATGCAATATAACTAGAGCAACAACATACTTGTGAGTAACAAAAATTGGGAATTTCTCAAAAACCGATTTTTGTTACAGAAAACATGAAAACACAATGGACGCCATGGATAGTATAACACATAATTTAAAGAAAGAGAGGAACTGAATGTAACAACTCTTAAATCACAAGACCAAAGCCTTTGCATCTTCTATTGTTGTAATATGTATATCTCCTCTAGATGCATCCCATCAATGACCTAGCAATCGGACTTGACCACCTACCACTACTAAAAATAGCAAGGAATTATTTTGTTTCATCATATATAACCAGCCCTGATATTGTAAATCCACAAGAAGCCAGCATCACAAGAAAACAGAAAGCAATTCAAGCATGCGATTTTTATTTAGCATGCCAAGTGTCACCCATTTGTTATTCCTCCCACCAAACACGTATATTATTTTGCAAAAATGTCAAAATCAAACTAAGACTACCGCAAGGACAAAAGCCAAACTTGACAAGAATGTACAAGAAAGAAATCTTAAAAAGGAATCGATCAATCCCTCAAAATTGAGAATTAAGACAACGAAGAAAAAAAACATTTTAGTCTTTAATCTGAAGTCAACAGTAGCATCATCTTGATACCAGTTCTTGCTCGCAAGCAAAAGAAAAAGGGAGGGGGGTGGGGGTGGGGGTGTGAAGGATGCCTCCTTTAGTGCATCCACGTATCAACAATGGCATGTGAAAATTTTCTTATTTCTTCTAATTACGTGCGGCCCCTGGGGCATCTACTGAGGTATTCATTTTTTGAGACTATAGCTTAATTTGTACGGCTCTAACCTACATAATTAAGAAATTACAAAGGAAAGAGAGGTTCCAGATCCTCAAAAGAATGCAATGAAGACGAAAAGGCTTAAACTTTAATTACCCAACCAACAAAACAGTCACATCCAGAAGTAACAATTAGCCTAATTAAAGTGACTCAAAAGGAAAACAAAAAAAAAAAAAATCCACACTCATCTAGTTACGATTACAGCAGCTAAAAGAAGAAAAGTGATTTCATCGGCTTATGTTTACCAAAAGAATGGTGCTGAGATAGGAAATTTTACCACATAAGGGCGCACATGCCCTTTCCGGTGACCGCGTGCCACCGCTTGGGATGGTGCACAGTGATGCCTTTGAAAGTAGTGCCGTGTCCATGTCCTCCTCCGGCCATTCCGACGACGTTTCGATTGTGCGATTGAAGTCCCAGAGACGAGATGATGGAGTGATTCACTCTTTCAGGAATGAAAGTGGGAACGAAAACGAAATGAAACCCATCGAACTACCCGGAATCTGATCTCAGAAGCTTAGGAGGCTTCCCCGTACTGTTGGGCCTCCCCTCACCTGAAAATTTACGATTGGGCCGATAGAATTGGATTAGGCTTTTGACAATACCCTTTAGGGCTTTGAGAAGACTGGACGTATTTTGGATCAGAGTTCCGGAAGCAGGCCGCGGGGAAAATTTATACGCTAGTAAAAGAGGCACGCTCCAGGCACTGTGCAGTCCGTTGAACAGACAAAAAAAAAATTGTGATAGACTAAAAAAACAAATGAAGAATAGTTAAGAAATATATGCGCCATTTGACAAATGAATTTTTTGGGTGTTTATTTAAAACTTTACTGTAACTTATCGTAGAAGATGTAGAAAATGTTTTTGAAGTATATAAATTTTTTGATAATTTGAAATGTATAGTTTAAAAATTTTGAGAAACTTTTTAAGGTTAGTGGAGTTAAAGTTGTTGAAAAACTTGTAGCAAATAAATTTGGCAAAAAACTTGTTTGCCAAACAGGTCCATACACATGTACAATAGTCAAATCAAAAGGGAAAATATATAAAATAATGAATATGAATGACTTACAAATGAATCCTTTGGAAAAGGAAAAAGATTAATTACTTACAATAGTGGAGGATTAACATGGGAAGGGTGTAGTGATAATTACGTAGAAGTGATAAGTTTTATAGATAAGATGATAGTAAATATTGGAAGGATATTATTTGACACGTTAGATATTAAAAAAAAGGATAGAACAGAAAAGAAAAATACTAAGGAGAAGAAACGGTAAAAAAGTCTCTAGCAGTAAAGTAGTTACCCCAAAATAGGCTTCTTTTTTTTTTTTTTCTAGGTAGGAAAGAATGAAAAATAATACTTTATCCATCAAACTTTGCTCAAAATTCGCATAGTCAACACAAAATGTATGCGTCAACTAATACGGAGGGCTTAAATTTACACCCCTTTGTCTTAAATCCACACGAAGGGCTGGTGAATAACAAATCATGTCTTTATGCATGCGTTGCAGAAACAGCATCACCATTTTGGCTGGTGAACTCCCACGTACATTTTACATGTCTTCTGTCTCCCGGTGTCTGGCTTTGAAAATTTTGCGCATCCGTACATACGCAAAGACTGCTCAAACCAACCCCTTATGTTTATTCTGAAAAAGTTTTCTGAATAATCTTCAATTTAAATAGAATAATTATTTATAGTATTTTTTTTTCCTCCATTCGTTGGCTCCTCCAGCACCCACCGTATTATTTGCCTGTTTGACACCGAGTTTTTTGGCCAAGTTTTTAGCTATTAATTTTTTAACAACTTTAACTACAGGAACCCAAAAAAACTTATCAAATTTTTAACCTACCCACTTCAAAATATCTAATAAACAAAAAACTTCCTCTTTTCTTTTTCTTTCTCCCCCACCTCTATCCACCACACCTTCATCGCCGGCCACCCCTCCACCGTCGGCCACCACCACCTCCGCCGCTGTTTCCGGCGCCGGCCTACCCCTTTTTTTTTTCCCTTCTCTCTCTCTTCCTCCCCCTCTCCTTCCCTCCCCTCCCCTCCCTGGCTACCCTCCCAATTCCTTAGCTGCGATCTGGTCGAACGACCGGATTGGGCAAAAGAGGAGGGGAGTAGGAAAGGGGAGGAGAATGGGAGAGGGAGATGGAGAAGAGGGGGAGAGGAAAAGCAAAAAAAAAAATTGTAGGTGCCATGGCTGCTGGTTCTCTGTTTTGGGAGGGAGAGGGGGATGGTGAAGGGGAGTAGAGGGGGAGAGGGGAGCAGAGAGGGAGAAGAGGGGAAGAGAAAAAGAAAAAAAAATTTGAGGAGAGGGGCTGCTGGTTCGTCTGGTACCGCGAGGGAAGAGGAAGGGGGAAGGAAGGAAAAAGAAGAAGATGAAAGAAAAGAAAAAGGAAAGAAAGAAAGAAAAAGAAAAAGAAAGAGAAAAAGAAAGAAAAAAAAAATGGTAGGGCCATGGCTGCTGGGAACAGGAAATGCAGAGGTAACGGGGAAGGGAAGGGGGAGGGAGAAGGAAGAAGAAGAAGAAGAGAGAAAAGAAAAGAAAAAGAAAGAGAAAGAGAAAGAGAAAAAAAAAAAAAGGAAAAAAAAATTTTCACCTTACAAAAACTTCAATAAAATTTTTTGAAAAACTTCTACAATGCACTACAGTAAAGTTTTAGACAAACTCCAAAAAAAACTCAGGTTCCAAACAGGTCCTATATTTTATCAGTAAAAAAGTACGTTTAAACTTGACCAAGTCGTATCAGACCCATTATGACTTGATCCGACGCTGCGAATACAACCTCAACTGGATCCTTTGTCCCTTAAACGTTAACAAACTGAGTGTACAAAGTCTTTGGACCCAGGATTATTATTATTTGAACAAACTTTTTAGAATAATAATGATCTATCTAAACAATCAAAAAAGGAAAAGAAAAAAACAAAAAGTTATTGTTAAAATAATGGTCTATCTAAACAACCCCGATAACTTTTTTGCGTAAACTGCTAAATCAATTCTGAAGCAGCCGCTGAGTAAATTTTTTTTTTTTTACGCGACTACTTTAAACAAATCAAAGAGATGCCTAATCATGGACTCAATTCCCACTTTCCACTTACAAGCTCTCTCTATGATTAGTATCACCACTTGCTCCTAGCGATTTGCAACCACCTCAGGCGGACTTGGGAGAGAGGGAACAGAGAAAGAAATCAACCCCCTCCAAAAAAAAAAGAGCAATGGTGGTGGTGCGATCGGCAGATCCTGGGCTGATGGTTGACCCAAGAAGTGGCTTCTGCAAAGCTAACTCCACCTTCTACAGCAAGCGCAAACCCATCCCGTTTCCTGCTAACCATGCTCTGGACTTGACCACGTTCATTTCTTCGCGTCCCCATCACGGCAAGGTTGCCTTCATCGACGCAACCACCGGCGGCCAACTCACCTTCCCCGACTTCTGGAAAGCAGTGGAATCCGTCTCCACGTGTCTTTCGGAAATGGGCATCCGCAAAGGCCACGTAGTCCTCCTCCTCTCCCCCAACTCCATTTTCTTCCCCGTCGTCAGCCTCTCTGTCATTTCTCTGGGAGCCGTCATCACTACCACCAACCCCCTCAACACCGCCCGCGAAATCGCCAAACATATCTCCGACACCAAGCCTGCTCTCGCATTCACAGTCCCCCAACTCTTGCCCAAACTCGCGGACGCTTCTAACGACAACCACCTCAAAGTTGTCCTCGTGGGAGAAAGAGAAACCCCATGCGAGAACAGCCTCAGTACTAGTAGCTGTACTGTTATTGGAAGCTTGGAGGAGATGATGAAAAGAGAAGCAAGTCAAGCCCGAGTCAAAGACCGGGTGACCCTAGACGACACTGCAACGCTCCTATACTCGTCCGGCACCACTGGAGTTAGTAAAGGCGTGGCTTCATCGCACAAGAATTTCATAGCTTTGATCGAAACTCTAGTTCGCCGTTTCGGAACGAATGCCCAGGAAGAAATTTACATCGCAACCGTTCCCATGTTTCACATCTACGGTTTAGCTGCATTTACCATGGGTCATTTAGCCATGGGCTCAACGGTGGTGGTCTTGTCGAAGTTCGATTTGGAGGAGATGCTATGGGCCGTGCAAAAATACAGAGCTACTTATTTGCCGCTGGTGCCGCCAATTTTGGTTGGAATCGTTAACAAAGCTGATGAAATTAAGAAGACATATGACTTGAGTAGTTTGAGGACGGTGCTGTGTGGGGGCGCGCCCCTGAGCAAGGAGATGATCGAGGGGTTCGTGGACAAGTTTCCAAAGGTGGCCATCATGCAAGGCTATGCTTTGACAGAGTCGACCGGAGGTGGAGCGTCCACGGACACCATGGAGGAGAGCCGGAGGTACGGGACTGCGGGGCTGCTCTCGCCCAGCGTTGAGGGGAGGATTGTGGACCCAGATAGCGAAAGGGCACTGCCGGTGAACCGAACCGGTGAGCTTTGGCTAAGAGGGCCCACCATTATGAAAGGTTAGCTCATCCTACTGCTTTACCATAAATTGATATAATATCCTGCCCAATGCCTGAATAAATTGGATAGGAATAGGGTTGGGTGGCTTCTAACCTCATCTGTTTTTCGGCCATTTCTAAATGGGATGATTTTAGAAACCTCCCCGAGGCTCCACGAAATATCACCTGGCTCCTCTTAGGTTTTCAAAATCTCACTTAGCACCCTTAAAATAATAGTGTGACCAGATGCCAATATCAAAGATGAAGAATTATCAATAATACTCTTATATTTAAATTTTCTAAACTTATTTTTCTTTCTCTAAATTTGTTGCGTTTCTTTAACAATATATATATTTATAATTGAATTGAAAATGTCGATGAAATATAGGATTTAATCAATGAAATATTCAACTTATTTGGAGAAGAATAACTATAGGTTCTTTTTTTCCTTTTTTTTTTGTATTTCACAACTATATTTATCTATTGATTTATTTATTCCTATTCATGTAGAGCGCGAGAGAAATGAAGTAGTTGAAGCTCTAGACTCTGTTGTTTTCAAATTCTGAAATTTTGTTTTTATAATAAAATTTTTATCTTTCATACACATAAAAAAGTTAGTCTATTTTGAGTAAATTCTCTGTATAATATTGAAGTTGAATTTCATCTATTGCTCAAATGCATGAGTTTTATATGCTAATTGCTTTCAACATTATAGAGGGTTTTATTTGTATAAATGATTTAAAGAATAGTATTTGCGTTACTGTCTCTCTCTGCTATAGAAGTGATTATTAGCTGTAACATAAATTCTTATCAACTTTCATCCTCTTATTTTTAAGATGATTCCAATTTAGTACTTTTTTTTCTTGGTTTGTAAAATGTTTATTTTTTTTATAGCCTAAGGGTTCAAAGGACACCAAAATAGTCTCTCTCCTCAAACATGAATTTTATATTAGTTTTGGTTAGAAGGGCTGACAATATGTTTGGATAAGAGATTATTTGAAATATTATTTGGAATAATCACGGTAACACTTTTTATGATGTGATATATGTGAGATAAAAATGTATGTTGGAAATTGTATTTGTGATGCAAGCAAATAATTTAGAGTCACGTAATGACTATCTAAAGGGATATTTTCAAAATTTCAAGGGAGCTAAGTGATATTTCATGAGACCTTAGGGGAGATTTCTGAAATTATCCCTTTCTAAATATGTGAGGTTGTTAGCCAAGCTTTTCTTTTCCTTCAGAGTTCGTACTTTTTATTTTTCCGGATTGATCGTCACCTTAGCATTTTTGTTAGATTGGTTGTTTTCCGATTACAACATGGCCTCCGGTAAATTAAAACAATGACAGAATGGATTGATTCCGTTATTCATTTCATGAACTCTGTATAATCTTGGCCATAATTGGTGCGATATATTCGCTGGCAATACAAGAAGAAAGATCCACAAAATTTTCTTGTTCAATCGCATTACAAACAGTGATGTCAATTAACGTCCTTTTAAAGGATATGTTCGAACTTCTTCAACCTGATGATGATCATGAAGTCCAGCTCCGCTTATTCAGATCATAAATGTTGCATTTGCAGCGCAGGATTTAATTCCTAGTACTTACGATTTGTTAGGATAAACCTAACGTACGCAGGTTATTTCAACAACGAAGAAGCAACGGCATCAACTCTATATTCAGATGGATGGTTAAGAACTGGAGATCTCTGCTACATAGACGAGGATGGGTTTCTTTTCATTGTTGATAGGCTGAAGGAGCTGATCAAGTACAAAGGTTATCAGGTAATTGCGGCATTTGTTCAAGTTATCATGTAATCAACTCTAGCTCGATGTCTTCTCCCTGAAAGGAAACAAATAAATTTTTTTTTTTTTGGCTTTTGGTTCTTTTTCTTCCCCCTCCCCATTGAATACATAATGATGTTCTAGCTAGATGGATGCAATTCTTAAATAAATGAGTGCTTGAAATTTTGTAGGTAGCTCCAGCAGAACTGGAGGCCTTGTTACTCTGTCACCCAGAAGTAGCTGATGCTGCTGTAATTCCGTAAGTATTTCATTGCACCACTCTAGCTAGCTCCATCACACCTGAAACTTTCGCGTTTGATTGCCTGATCAGGTTTCCTGATGAGGAGGTTGGACAATTCCCCATGGCATATGTGGTGCGAAAAGCTGGAAGCACGATTTCTGGGGTTGCAGTAATGGATTTTATTGCGAAGCAGGTAACTCGATGCTCACTTGTCATGCAGTATCGCGCTAGGAATTGATTATGCTGATTGACTTAATGTCGTTTATCCTGGTTGTTTCCTCGTATGTAGGTGGCTCCATACAAGAGAATCCGGCGAGTGGCGTTTATAGCTTCCATTCCCAAGAATCCCTCTGGCAAGATTCTTAGGAAGGACCTGATACAACTTGCTACCTCCAAACTTTAAAGCAATGGGGTTTATCTTGAATGAATTTGTTTCCTGGATTCTCAAAACACTCAATACAGAGGAAAAATTGGGAATTAAAGCTGAAGATCAGATCCTCGAAGTCTAAACAATCAATCAAATGTCCATTTTAAAAACCTCATGCGTATGCTGAAGCTCAGATGTAATAATTCTGGATCACGTTGGCTGAGAAACACAATAGTGCGACCTGCTGCATATAAAGTTGTTACTGGATTTCATCGATGAAGTAAAACTTTGGAGCATTTGCATTGCTGCTGCTTCCAAGTGCCATATTTGCTAATGAAAGACTTCTTCAGAGCACTCTTGATCAAAGAAGCAATAATCAATTAATATGGCGGTCCATTGTTAGTGAAATTGCAAAATTGTTATACTTTTTTTTTTTGGTATTAACTGATGCATAAGAAAAATAAAAATTTAGTTGATTAGTGTAGAATGTAGTCTTGCCTTGGACCCGCCAGTAAAAATAGGATGCCGAACCGCCCCCTTTCACGGGCCCGACAACCCTCTATTGAAACAAGACAGGAAAAAATAAAATAAAAAGATCACAGTACTCCTTTTTTTTTTTTTTTTTTTTTCTCTTTTGTGTGAATAAATGGATCGCATGTTTCACACTGGTCGCGTGTTTCATGACCATGAAACTTGACAGTACAATAAAAATATTTTTTCCCAAGTTTGTTCATATTAGTGTTTTTTTCTGAATATAATTCAGAATCACCCCCTACGACTTTGCGATCGTAGAAAAGAGAAAACTACAATTAGCATGACCATCAATACTTGGAAGGGCTTTGCAATTTTCTTTTGGGATAATTTAGAAATCTCGTTTGAGATTTTTTATAATTTCAGTTAATATCTTTGGAATTTCAAAATTATACATAACTCCCTCGAGCAGTCGAAATTTACTGTTTTAGTAACAATAAGTATTCAGTAGTCAAAATGTTGAATAAATAACCTAAAATATCCTCGTGAAATGGTGAAATTCATTTGACTTTTCCATAAGGTTCTTATGAAATTTTTTTTGCTACATTGACGGTGTACTGTCAGCATTGGATGAATGACAAATATGTAAAATTTTGAATTTAAAATTTAACTTTTGTAGACATATCATAAATCTAACGGTGATAGTATATACAGTTTATGAGATTTACTCAAATTATAAACCCATTTTCAACCCTTATTTATACTATTATAAATCTTCCATATTTCCATATTCATAGCTCTTAAAATCTTCCCACTAAGTATTGAATGAAAACTTGAACATGAATGATTCTCGTGTTTCAATCCCAAAAACCTCGAAGACAGCCAAGCAGCTTTGAAGCTCACGGCGAACCACCAGTCCTCTGTACGTGGTCGGTATCCGTATGGCGCAGCTTCCTCAAAGTCAAACGCAAACCCTTGGCATTACCATCTAACCACTCCCTCGACATCACCACCTTCATTTCCTCGCACCTGCTCACCCAGCATCACAACGACAACAAGGTTGCATTCATTGACGCCTCCACCGGTCGCCACCTCAGCTTCGCAGACGTCTGGAAGGGTGTTGAGTCGGTTTCCACGTGTCTCTCTGAGATGGGAATCCGCAAAGGTGACGTGGTCCTCCTGCTCTCCCCCAACTCCATCTTCTTCCCAATTGTCTGCCTCTCCGTCATGTCCCTCGGCGCCATCATCACCCCCGCCAACCCACTCAACACAGCCTCAGAAATAGCCAAGCAAATCTTGGATTCCAAGGCCACCATCGTCTTCACCATCCCCCAGCTCCTCCCTAAACTCTTGCTTCCCGGGGAAAAA
Source organism: Coffea arabica (assembly GCF_036785885.1). Taxonomy (NCBI): domain Eukaryota; kingdom Viridiplantae; phylum Streptophyta; class Magnoliopsida; order Gentianales; family Rubiaceae; genus Coffea; species Coffea arabica. The sequence continues at coordinate 2,153,812 of NC_092329.1, forward strand.
CCGCCTATCAACGTTGTCCTCATGAGCAATGCCGACTCAATCTCAATCCCAGACAGTCGCCTAATCGTGGTGGCCGGTACGCTGGAGAACATGATGAAGATGAAAGGAGGAGCGAGTGGAAGGAGAGTGGTGAGCAGGGTGCGCGTGACACAGGACGACACGGCAACTCTTCTCTACTCCTCGGGTACCACGGGTGCGAGCAAAGGCGTGGTTTCATCCCACGGAAACCTCATCGCACTTATTGGCATGGCGGGTCGTTTCAGAACGCACGAAGAAGGCCAAGTTTACATCGCCACCATCCCAGTGTTTCACACCTACGGTTTGGCAGCATTTGTTCTGACTCTTCTAGCAAAAGGGTGTACGGTGGTGGTTCTGACGAAGTTCGACATGCACGAAATGCTGTCGGCAATTGAGAAATTCAAAGTTACATACTTACCCCTGGTGCCACCAATTTTGATGGCTTTGGCGAACAATGCGGATGCAGCCAGGAAAAAATTTAATTTGGAGAGTTTAAGGTATGTACTGTACAGTGTGGTGGGGCCCCGCTGAGCAAGGGGGTGATGGATTTATTTAGGGAAAAGTATCCGGCGGTCACCATTCTGCAAGGGTATGTGTTGACCGAGTCCACTGGAGCAGGGGCAGCAATGGAGACGGTGGAGGAGAGCCGGCGGTACGGAACAGCAGGGCTGATTACGCCTAGCACGGAAGCCAAGATTGTGGACAGTGGACACCCAAACTGGAGAGGCCCTCCCGGCGAACAGAACCGGTGAGCTTTGGCTCAGAGGGCCCTCAATCATGAAAGGTACGTACATGCAAAATTCCATATCACCCACTCCCCGCCCACATGGCCACAAACCAAAAGCCTTCCTGTACTACGAAGTACGAAACCAAAAAAATTGGCAATGAAATGAAATGCTACGATGCACATTTACTATTATTTATACGGTGGGTGCCGGTGGTTAATATGCATTTCCTTCATCAAGTACAGTATACAGCAAATGTGTAAGGATTTATTTACGCTTTTTAATGTCTTTTTTTCATGCTCTCATGTCTTGCTATAAATGCAATAGCAATCCTTTCACAAATTTTTTTTTTTTAAAAAAAGGTTCAAGAGCTTTTTAAATAAGAATAACGAGTTTGTTGCAAGTTTCCTTCCTTTTCTGCCAAAATTGGGAGGGCAAAAAAAAAAATTTTAATCACTGTTATCTCTATTATGCATATCCCTCCAAATCCTTCCATTTTACTCTACCAGCATTTTAACCGTGTTATGCACAGACTTATATTTATATATTGTGGTATAGAATTATATATATATATATATATATAAAGACTAAAAATTTTAAAGAAGTGTATGCTTTACATGTTGAAAAAATTTTAATTTATAACGTGATAGAGGAATTGTTAACGCGTTTAAGCAAAGGGTTAGGTTGGGTGGTAAGGTGAAAATAATTTTCTAATAAAAAAACCAATTTATCAATATCGGACAAAAAAATTATGTTATACCCATATATCAAAACTTGTAATATAAGAAAATAAATCATGACCAATTTATTTTCTTTAATTTTTTGAAAAAAAATTCTTTCTCTTATCTTGTGACGCTAAAATTGTTGATTGCTTTTAGATTAGTATTTTTCATAAACTTTAATGTAGATTTTTTATAAAAAAAAATCTCTATAATATGTGTTTTTAAAGTTATCAAAATTATTAAAAATTAACATCCTTTCCCTCGTCTCTTATCCGCTAGTTAGCCATCAGCTACTTTCTACGACTTTCATACCTCATATCATAGTGCCATTATCCGTATTATTTTTTTTTTATCACTTGTCATATCCCTACAATTATCCCCATTTTTCTTCCCCCTTTTCTCCGTCTATAACTCACATTTCTTCTTCAACTTTTCCTGCCACTCTTCAACTCCTCGCCATTCTTTTCTCCCCCTCCTTCCCCAATCTCTAGATTCATATCCTTGCTAATATATTTAACTTTACCCACCATAATAAAAATATAAAACTGAAAATTGATTACAGTGGTTGCAATTATTAGCATCTAAAAATGGAAATGAAAAACTAATAATATCTATAATACCTTCAAGTTCTAAAATCAATATATATATGTATATATATAACATAGTAATTACATATTTACATATGAAGACAGCAATAAGAATACATAAAATAATTAATGATATCCAACGTTATCCTTAGTGTTTGGGTTTTGTACTCTTATCCAAATCTAATCATGGTCAAATTTGGGTCATATATATACAAATTAAGTAGTATTTTAGGGTCAAATGTTCTATATCTTTCTCTTAAACTGTAATGTTATTTTATTTTTAAATTTTTGGTAGAATTGGTGCTGTTATTATCATTATTTTTTTTTTTATCAAAAATGAGTATTTCAAATAAAAATTTCCACGTTAAAATACCAGTAGTAGTTTGTTTTTTTATTTAGTGATTTCATAATTTAGATTTCAGGAATGATACAATTCTTGATTTTTTAAAACCACAACTAATGAATATTATTTAATTTTTGTTTTCTATTTAATTTTGCCCTTTTACTTAGGATTATTATGTTAAAAAATAAAATATTGTTATTTACTTTTACTAAATTTGGCAATGTTTTCTCTTCACTTACCTTCCTGTTAATAAACTTCAAACTAAATTCCTATATAAGTGGAGTCACTTCTTATTATTTAAATTCAAAAGGCATGGAAGACACTTCTTACTTAGGAAAATGTTATATGCACTTCATTTTTTTATTATTTGTACTCTCACATTTTTTTTTTATCATATTGTCTAATGAATGAAAACTATATGATCAAAATGATTATGTGAGTGCAAATAACATTCTCCCTTACTTATTTAAATTAAAAAGGCATGAAAAGATATTATACGTGTTATCTCTTATTATAGTCTTATAGAAGTTTTAATTGGAGTAGAATCGTAAATAACACATGGCAATAAGACAACATGATGTGTTGAACTTCAAATAAGATAACATGCACATGCACGTTAACTAACAATTTGAAATGAAATGATTTTAAAAAATAACCAACAATTTCAAATCTGAAAAGTAGATGCATAAGTTGAGAAGAATATATTTTATAAATTAAATTAAACGTAAAATGCTAGAAAAATGGAATTGAGAATGGGAAGATGTGTGAAGGTTTGTTGGTGAAAATCCTCTCAAATTTATATAGATATAGATACTGCTAGGCAATAAAGAACTCACTTTTCTCTGGTTTTCCTTTCCTTTCTACCCAAATTTCCAACTCCCAAACTAAACTTAGTGTGAGTATATGCAGGTTTTTATAATATTTTATCATTGATAATTGTAATAAACATTAGCACCAAAATTTCGTAATAATTCACTATTATTTATATCCCGCTACAGTGCTGCGTCAAATAATTAGATTCAGCATAATTACACTGGATTTGGGCCCAAGTCGAGTTGAATCTCTGTCAGCCGAAATTCAACTTAAAGGATGGTGCCTTCCATGTAGTAGTAGTAGTAGTAGTATTTATGATCAGATTTTATCTTAGAAACATTACCCTTGGCCATTGAGACGTAATGAAGAGATTGTGCACTTTTCTTTAGGTGGCTCCGTACAAGAGGATCCGGCGAGTGGCTTTTGTGACATCAATGCCAAAAAATCCTTCAGGCAAGATCCTTAGGAAGGATCTTATAAAGCTCGCTACCTCTAAATTATGAAGCTTTGCCTCTAATTGGGCAAAATGAAAATGAAAAGGTGCATCAATGATATCCCATTAAATACACTCGGAACCATAAAAACCCAAGAAAAAGGTGCTTCAGTTTGCACAAATTCGCATATTGTAATTCAGAAGTTCTTCGAAAAGTTCTGTAAATGTACAAGAACGTTGCATCAAGGTGTTCTGCTGGCTTTGAAATTCTAACCTTTGGCAAGATGTAAAAGCTACTCAACCGCAGGATAACAATCATCTTTGAGTTGTACGGAAGGATATAGAATCGTCTGAAGGGTGGAGCGGGGATTATATTACCATCTTCGAGTAAGCGAGTCTTTAGCATTGCTGGTGTGATTTGCTGTGGAAACGGTACGGGTGCATGTGAATTCACCTCCAATTTTGGTCCCTTTTTTTAAGCTTCCCGGTTCGTGCATTCGGTTTACAGAAGCGAGTGGATACTGGACATTAAGTGTAGGTAATGGGCCTCCCTCGATGATTACCATGATATGATCGGTGTTCAAATTGGCACGTTTTCCACCTTACCCTCAATGGAGCGGCCCGAATTTACACTTGGGAGTCATGTGCATAAATTTGTTTGGATAGAGTATTATTTAAAATAATTACGGTAGCACTTTTTATGACGTGGTGTATGTGAGATAAAAAGGTGATTGAAAATATAAAAAGGTGTGTTGAGAAATGTGTTTATGATGCAAGCGAAATAATATTTGAGATAATTTCACTATCTAAACACTCTCAGAAATACCTCACTTTTGAATGTCGATCGCAACTTGAAGGAAAACTGTGGATGTGACCAATAATCAAATTTGGCACAAGCCAGGCGAAGACCATCCTCTGTGTCAAAGTTTGGATACCAAAACTGTTTTTTTTTCAAAAAAAAAAAATAACACTTGTAAATTGCCACTTGAATCATATATATTATAGCACTACAACCAAAAAAATTGCTCCTACATAGTGGTGTCAGCTGCTACTTCATTCATTTTGCATGAAAAAGTGTTTAACAAAGCTAGCAATTGTAATTTTCATACGACAAAAGACTCGCAATAATTCAAAAATGCATTGGACGGACAACAACGGCCCTATTGTCAATGAGTGAACGTGTAAAACGCCGTTAAGAGAGAAAGTAGAGAAGACTACTATTTGCTGTACATTGAACAATTTGTTGTCAGAAAAAGAAAAACATGCTATGCTGTATATGTCCAATAAAGATTGTCTAGTGTAGAGAAGACTATCCATTAAATGATCGTATTATGATGTCAGAGGCTTCCAACAGCTAGCGATCCCTTTAACCATCCTTCGGTGTCCCACCAGCCACTGTCGAGTAGAGGTGGCAAAATGGGTGATTTGGGCGGGTTTGGGTTGGGTAAAATGGGTAATGGGTATAAATTAGTCAACCCATTTATATCCATTTAATTAGATGGGTATAAATGGGTAAGTCAAAAAATGAGTTGGGTAACTCAATTATCCATTTATAACCCATTTATTCTAATTTTTTACAAGCTCATATAAATTCATTTTGTAAACTAAATTATCAATTTATATCATTTTACACCCATCATTAATTTTAAATATTTACTTATTATGCCAAATAAGTCTAATTATCAATTTTTTTCCTTCCGCGTGCCATGTTGCAAAATTACATATTATTTAATAATTGAACAATGAGAATCTAAAAATTTGGACTAAATAATATGAAAGTTAACAAAAAAATTTAATCCAAAACTTTGAACCCCTAGTATTTTTTCGTTTATAAATTTAAAATTTCATTTGAAAAGGTAAGAAAGGAAGCTAAAATTTGTCATAAATTGATGATGCTAAAAAATGATCAAATTAATAAATTACAAGGAAATAAAGCGATAAGATAAAACCAACAAATAAATATAATAAATAAAACAAAAATACTTAACATAAAAAATAGTTAAAAATCCTTATGAAGACTAGCAATCACTTCATTTAGCATACAAATATCAACCTGAAGTCAATATATGTAAATTACTCAACAGTACTATGAGTAATCACAGGTAGGTTGGATTATACAAGATATACAAGAAACTGAAAATGTAAATATGATAAAGTCAAAAGAAACTCTTTAAGAAAAAATTGTCAAGAGCACGACTACTCGTGTGATTTCTCCTCTTTTCCCATGAAAGTTAAGTTACAGAATGCATCTGTGCTAGCCATTGTGCTATTGGGCTTGATTTGCTTGCTTCTACTTTGCTGCAAACTTACTACGTGAAGCAGGTACCGAATAGTGCCAAAAAAAACTGCAGCCAGAATGGTTTTCATTGCCACAGGACAGCGAGATGCACGAGAGAAGTTGACTCTCAGGGCCTGGTCTCTGCAAAATCCAAATGCAGACGGTGGTACTATTAGAGCAAAATATTTGCCATAAGTTTCTATACCATGCCTGCTCATGTGTTCTCTTGATAAACTGAACTCAGTATTATTCTTCAAACCTTTGCGCAGCAGCTCAATATGACTAGAATTCTGATTAGAAGACGGGATGAAGTAAGCAGCTTGAAGGAGTGCCAGTGACAATACAAATATCCACTTGACAGTAAAAAGATAGCAACCTAAAAGTTTGCTGCTGGCTCAACACAAAATAGAGAAGATTCCTGGCAACCAAAACCAAAACCAAATTCAAAGTTCTGTTTTTTGCTACTTAAATTTCATCTAGACAGAAAGATAAAATTCTTTTCACCACATTACTAACAATCTCCATGATCATGAGAATACAGCTTACCTAAATATGAAGGTTAGTAAGTTTAGCAACTAAAGGTGCAAAGTCAATACTCAGTCTTTCTTTATCTTCATCATCTTCAGAAGCTGAAATCAAAAGTAAATTCAATAAGTGACCAAAAAAGTAAAATACAAGATCATGTGCACTCAAAAGGTTAAGTATAACATACCTGTTACTCCATATAACCAGTCCCTAGTACATAACAAGACCTCCATATTTTCTGGTAGGAGCGAAGTACGATATTTACCCACAATTCTACCACCAATACTGAAAGCTGATTCCGAGGCCACTGTAGTGATAGGAATACTTAAAATATCCCGTGCCATCAAAGAAAGAATAGGGTATCGATTTTTGTTTTCTTTCCAAAAATTGAGAACATCCAATTCTTGAGTTGAAAGGAGTCGAGTATCATCCAAATAAGAGTCTACTTGTGACTTATTCCTCTTGTTTGCATGTTGTTGACTCTCAAATTCAGCAAAATCATCATTGTCATTGCCCAAATCACCACCAGAGCAGCCTGCTATTGATCCATCTAGCAAATCACCATCAAAAGTATTCTCGTACTCCTCAAATAGTAAATAAAATTTATCCCGAACTTCATTAGTACGTTCTTCATAATCAAAAGGATATAGCTTCTTAAAAGCATACACCACATAATCCATTTTAAAACGCGGATCCAAAATGATGGCAAAACTCAAAACCAAGCTATAACATTCCCAATACTTCTCAAATTTCCGTTTCATTTGCCTGGCCATTTCACTCACTTCAATGTCTAAATTATTGACCTCTTCCGTGATAACTTTTTGAATTTTCCAGACACCATGAAAATACAAATTTGCAGTTGGATAATTAGTCCCCGAAAAAAGGGTGGTCAGGTCATAAAAAGGCCTCAACAGTGTTGTAAATTTCTGCACCTTAAGCCATTCTTCTTCAGTTGGGTAAAATCTGCTGAAGTTGCGATCAACCACGTGCAACTGATGAAAGGCAAGCTTATATTCAAGTGCACTATCCAGCATCACAAATGTAGAGTTCCATCTGGTTGGGACATCTTGATGCACCCTCTTATTGCATGGCAAAGAAACTTGAACAATACACTCTGCAAATTTCAACTTTCTTGATTCACTAGCTCTGATATATTTTACACACTCTCGGATCTTTGAGACTGGTTTGGAAATAACTTTGACACCATCTTGGACAATCAAATTTAGCACATGTGCACTGCATCTTACATGAAAAAATTCACCCTCACAAAATAGTGTATTTCTTAGCCTCAAATGCTGCTTCAACAGATTCACCATACCATCATTGTAAGATGCGTTATCCAATGTGATAGTAAAAACTTTTTTTTCAACAGCCCAATCTCTCAATAAATCTATGACTTTTTCAGCTAATATTGGACCACCATGTGGTGGTGGCATGTGGTGAAAATTTAGAACCCTTTTTTGTAAAATCCAATCTTCATCCACGAAATGAGCCGTCAATGCCAAATACCCATCTGTTGCAATAGATGTCCACAAGTCTGCAGTAAGGCAAATTCGACTTGAAATTGAATTTAATTCTGTCTTTACTGTCTCTTTTTCTCTTTTGTACATCTTTTCAATATCAGTCTTTATCGTGTTTCTCGAAATGGGTAAAGCATCTGAATTTAAGTATATACACAAGTCTCGAATTCCTTCTTGCTCCACCAGTCTATAAGGATGGTTATGCTTCACAATAGCAATTCCCATCTTTTCCCGATAAATTCCTTGGTCAATTGGAGACCGTTCTTCAAAATCAGATTGTCCACGCTTATTACAATTTGAAAGATGACGCCATAAGTTGCTTGTTCCGGTTGTTCCACCGCATGCATAATCACGCTTGCACCATTTACATTGTGCTCTTTGTGAGCCATCTGGCTCAACACATAATATTTCAAATTCCTTCCAAATCAATGACGTGAGCTGTCTCGAACGCTTAGAAGAACCTTGGATCAACTCATTTGTATTGGTAGGTTCATGGCTTGTATAAGAACATTGTTCCTGAATGTGCTCTGACAACTCATCTATTGGATCATGATGGGATAGCATTTCTGTTATCTATACTACCAACTTTGTACACCTTATCTGATATTTTTCTGTCTAAGACTCTCAGCCTTCCAATTTTGTACATCTCATCTAATATTTCTGCAACATTGATCCCAAGAACTACATGTTTTTACCAAGTATTGTCAATTTGGTCCAGCCATAAATCTACAGAGCTTTCTACTAAATAAGATCTAATGCAATCTGCAAACAAAGGTAAGCGAAACAATCATTTAACCAGTCCAAGATGTCCAAAAACTTAAGAATGGTAACATACTACGGTGCAATATTTAATTAGATTCAGCAATCTGCAAAACTGAACTTAATTAGATAATCCTAAAATTAATTATACCATTATTAGCCTTCCAAAGTTAAGCTTAACTACTTCAAATTCTTGACTGTCAAAACCACATTCGCCAATGCTTGATCCGCATGCATGCAAATGCAACCAAGAATTCTAGCAGACATGCAATGCAACCAAGAATTCTAATTAGGCACTATTTTGAATTCTAATTCTGGAGATCCGAACGAAAGAGATAACACAAGCGAACCTTTTTTTGGCCGTTAATCAAGGCAAAATAGTTGGCTGCATCGCTTGTGTGTCACCATTCATTCCGTCTGCAGGATAATAACCATTGGAATGTCTCTGTCAGTCCCACTAGTGTCTGTCATCCTATTAGACCACTCACTCCTCACGAGACAGCAGAACTACTTTTCGAACGATGCCCATATGAGCTCAGAAATCGGACATGGAAGGGGCAAAATACAAAGACGGGGAGAAGAGATGGGGGAAACAAACACTGGAGGAAGAAGGGGGGAGGGAAGCAGTGGGCTTGCTGGTGGGGAGGAGAAGAAGATTGACGGTGAAAATGGGAAATACAAAGGGTTTGGGAATGCAAGTTAAATGGGTTAAATGGGTTAGATGGGTTACCCAATTAAACCCATTTAATAAATGGGTTTAATTGGGTAACCCATTTATATCCATATATAAAAATTTAATGTACCCATATCCAGTTATTAATGGGCGGGTATGGGTAAAATTAATTAAATGGTTTTATTTGACACCTCTACTGTCGAGTGACGAGTGCTTAGGCCGTGGATTCCCTGACTTTTCCTGCAGCTTCGGAAGGTTGGTGGGAGACGCTCAAAAATCTTCCAACTGGTGGAGATACTGATCTGGGTGGCCGCACCGCCGCCCCCAGTGACATAGATTCCATAGAATCATTTACCGGAGTTAAAGAGGGATCTGGGGTCTCTCAACTCTCAAGTGGAATTGTTGCCCTGTCTGGTTATGTAATTCTCATAAACTGCTGTAACGTAAGGTTATCAACTCATACTATTATACTTGTATAAAAAATTACGATTACATCAGAATTACACCAACCAGGCCAATCCTGATCCAGTTAAGAGTAGAGTCTAATGCCCAAAAAAAAAAAATGTTGAGTCGAAAAATTGAAACTTGTTTAACATTAAAAGCAGGTATAGAGAAAAGTAGAAAGCTTCTAAGAAATGAAACAAGGATTGTTGTAGACAGTCAAGAAACATTAGAAAGCAAAATAAAAATGGTTCTCTTCCCTGGCCTCTAATGTCAGTCCATATAAAGATGAACCAATTTGAGTCGATAGCAGGCAAACTAGAAAGTTTGAGTCCGGAAAGCAAGAACCAAGTTAGTTGTCAAGGAAGAAAAAGGTGGAACGAATAGCGCACTATGAGAAAGTTGGTGGCCCTTGCAACCTTTTTTTTTGGGTGTTAACTGCTAGTGTTCGGAGACTGCATTGGTTTTGAATAATTCGAGTCTGAGTATTGTCGAATCCTTTTTGGGGGTGTTATTTTCTCCATTCACCAGATTCGAATCCTTTAAACTTTATTTAAAGGGTATCATGCTCCTTGGTCCTCTGACCCGGTGCGGTCCTAGCAACTACTCTGTCCTGGGCAGCAGGGATGGAGATCGTCTCAATTCTCAATTCTTAGGTAAGTTCACCCATGTATGGTCGCTAACACCTCAGCCCACGTATCCTTCATCACTTTTCTGGACTGGACCTGCATAATTCTTGCGTCAGGCTATGGCATCATTACCGCAGACGTTAGGACCCTGAGGTCATCCATTTTCAGGTTCAAAGTGTTGAAACTGATCTCTTAATTGATTAATTCACTTTTCACTTAACCGCAAAGGGGTTCCTTATGCATTAGGTAATCCAAAACTTACAGCAACCATATATATATATATATATATATATATATATATATATATATCATCCTTAACCCACTAATCAATATTCTTTACGGATCATCTGGGTCCGAGGAACTTAAACAACAGCCATCAACCCCTGTATTCCACCACCATAATGCTGCCGAAGTATTTCATTCGTGCTGCATAAGGTATAGTGAGTTAAATAACGAAATATAAGAAAAAAGTTGGTTCAACTATCTTGTATTCTTCAGTCTACTTAGTGTTTATTGGTACGTACAATGTGGAAAGAAAGTGCCCTTAATAAACAACTGAGTTTCACTTCAATTTGAATAGCGATCATTGAAACTTCCTAGCAAAGAGGCACCATATTGATTGGATAAAAGGATATTCTGGTTCCCAAGAACAGTGTAGCCAAGAGAGTGCAACTTGTGGGAAATTTCCACCAAGCCCTGCTGATTAATTAATCTTCTGATGATATTTATCTGCTTATCTGCATGATAGACCACATACGCTCCTCTGATACAAGCAGACATGCTTTATGACTCGTTGAGCAGTGATTGCTCGTATTGCTGGCCTTTTTCAAGTCTTTTAACCGGCAGCCAAGCCATTGTGCGGTTGGTCAAAGAAGCAAAAGATACCAACTTTATTCCCGCAGCATGGTAGCATCCACATCGACCAATACATCGATCAAAACTCCCTTTAAATGGTTCTATATATATCCTACCATTGCTCCAACAAATCCTACGACACAGGCTCTACATCAAAGACCAACGATACTAATTACGTGAGGAGAAAGTGAAAAGAGAGAGAGACTCCTGGGCCAATCATGGGTCGAGCAGAGCTGGTAGAAGTGATCTCAAGCCCCAGCCCCGATATTCAAGAACCTATTCCTGGAGTACTTCCGGCAGCCTCAGTATCCCCAACATTTGGAGCAATCCATTCACTTTCCACGACTGAAACTCCAAACCATGGAATTAACGGAACCCCGCCTAGGACCCCTAAAAGCCCTTTTGCCGCACGCATTATGACCCCTTTAGCAAGCCCCATGAAGAAAGCCATTGAAAGCATGCAAGGTTGCCTGGAAGAAATAGGTCATTTCACTAAGCTTGATCCTCAAGAAGCATGGCTTCCCATCACGGAGTCCAGGAATGGAAACGCCTATTATGCAGCTTTTCACACGCTTAGCTCAGGGATTGGAGTACAAGCTCTTGTACTCCCTCTTGCTTTTACAGCCCTTGGTTGGTGAGTTAATTAAACGTTAACATAATTTGGTTGGATGGTGACTAACACTTGAAAAAATTCCACTTCTTTTAAGTTAATTCCCCAGTATATATGGTACTAGTATGTGTATTCTTACCACTACTTTTTCAATCTCGATCTGATTAAGTTCCTAATTATGCATGCACTACTAATTGCAGGACCTGGGGAATCATTTGTCTATCGCTGGCTTTTATGTGGCAGTTATACACATTATGGTTATTAATCCAATTACACGAGTCTGTAGCGGGGATGCGATACAGCCGTTACCTATGGCTCTCCATGGCTGTTTTCGGTCAGCATCAGACTACATCCTCCTTCATGAGTCACAACTAGCACTATTAGAAAAGACCAAAAGCTTAATTCTGTTAATCCTGCCACAAAAATTAAAGTTGAAAAGACCAGTATCACTAGAACCACATTACCTTTTTTTTTTTTTTTTTTTTTTTAATTACCTTACTTTTCAAAGTACGCAGTGAAAGATCGATGAATCGGTAACTAAAAGATGATTGATTTTTGGGCCGGGGTGCTGCAGGTAACAAGGTAGGGAAGCTTTTGGCTCTATTTCCGACTATGTATCTATCAGGAGGGACTTGTGTTGCACTAATAATGATTGGAGGCGGAACCATGAAGATGTTTTATCAAACTGTTTGCGAAAGTAGTAGCGGAGCCACCGACCACATCACCCCGCTGAGCATGACCGAATGGTATCTGGTGTTCACGTTCTCTGCCGTAATTCTGGCTCAACTTCCTAATCTAAACTCCATAGCCGGAGTTTCTTTAATCGGTGCAGTCACAGCAGTTTCTTACTGTACGATTATATGGGTGGTGTCGGTTGTCAAGGATCGGCCTGGGAAAGTCTCTTATGAACCAATAGTGTTTAAATCTGAAATTGGTAGAATTTGCAGCATCCTGAACGCCCTTGGGATCGTTGCATTTGCCTTCAGGGGCCACAATCTAGTCCTTGAGATACAGGTTTTGCTCTATTTGCAACTCGAATAACTGTCATTGAGAATGGAACATGCCTCTATATATATATATAAGAAAACATAAATGGTACTAAGAGTTGGACTGTATCCTTTTGAATTCCGATATGGTAGCAAGTAGAAAGGTGTGTGTTGTGTTGGGCACTGATCTGTTCCTACTACTATGTTGCGTTTTCAATACAGGGTACGATGCCATCCAGTCTCAAGCAACCCTCACGCCTGCCAATGTGGAAAGGAGTGAAGTTCTCGTACCTCATCATTGCCTTGTGTTTGTTTCCTTTGGCAATTGGCGGCTACTGGGCTTACGGAGACCTGGTACACTCCAATGCCCCTCTTTGGACTTGCTACTCTAGCAGTACTAATCATCCTTAATTATGTCCTCCTGCATATATTTGTCATCTAAAACTGCAATTTTTGAACGAGATAAGTACTGATTCTGGTGTGCTCTGCCGCCAGATACCTTCCAACGGTGGGATAATGAGCGCTTTGGACAAATACCACAGGAATGACACGTCAAAGGTGATTCCAGGGGCGACAAGCCTGTTTATCGTCCTCAACAGCTTAACATCATTCCAAATATATGCAATGCCAGTCTTCGACAACCTTGAATTCAGGTACACCAGCAACAATAACAGGCCATGTCCGTGGTGGTTGAGGGCAGCATTACGAATGTTTTTTGGGTGCCTGGCATTCTTTATAGCAGTGGCTCTTCCCTTCTTGCCGAGTTTGGCAGGGCTGATTGGAGGCATTACACTCCCAGTAACTTTTGCATATCCCTGTATAATGTGGATTATGACCAACAAACCTGTAAAGCATAGCGCAATGTGGTACCTTAATTGGTCACTTGGAAGCTTGGGAATTGTTTTGAGCATTCTACTGGTCTTCGGTGCAATATGGACAATAGTGACGCAGGGAATTGAGGTCCATTTCTTTAAGCCCCAATGATCTTCAAGCATCGCACAGACGGTCTATGTATCACTCAACTAACAATTTGAAGACCTCAAACCTCATGTAGAAATCATTTAAACACCAATTTCTCCGCAATGTATAGAATCCAATCCTCATTCTCAGATAGAGGTCATGCATCCAATATTGCAAATCAGGATTCTATTCCAAGGATACTGGTTGGTGTATTCCATGGACATCAAATGCCAATGTTTAACAAGTAAATGGTATCAAACAGCTTCCTACATGACAAAGCAGTACAACCGCCAAAATGTGCAACGTCAGTGTTCATGGGACAAGGGTGCTAATAGAACCAAAATCCGTGCTTGATGGCACAAAATTAATTTAGGGACAGAACTTCAACCAAAACAAATCAACCTCCAAACCCAGCCGTCTCATGGTTAAATAACAACAGGAATTTATACTCTTAATCAGCTACCTCAAATTCAGTTACATGGACCAAAATAACTGATGGTAAAAGAATGAGAAATACAAAGGTTAAAGATTCTCACAATTTACAGAGTCAATGTTGACCACTTGTAAGAACTGTTACATTGACAGCGGAAGAAGCATCCTTCGCTTCTTTCTCCTAGCCTGTCTTACTTGTTTGGTAATCTTCATGCACAGAAGCAATAGTAACGTAACACATAATAAAATAAAAGCAAGCCTCAGTTGTCTGAAGTATAACGAAACAGCTGAGAAAACCAGAAATGCTAAGATCACAAGCTCCCAAATTACAAAGACTACAACATCCACCCTGCAAAATATCAGAGAAATGAGATCAGCTGAGTACAGGGTTATCCTTAAGCAACAGTTGCTGCACATTTAGAAATAGAAAGTTTTTTGCAAACTCATAAGGAAAGAGGCAGGAGGTGTTGCACACGAGAGGGAAATGAAGAACATTAAAAGCATAAGCCAGAATTATAATTGATCAAGTTGACAAAAATGGTGTGCATATCGCTGTATACATAAGAGAAAAATCCTTTATAGAACCCAAGAAGATCAAATTTCGGCTGCTTCTAAATCTTCAATTTCACTCAAAAATGGCTGCTTCTAACTTTTTCACCGTAAAAGGCATAATTAAATGCCCCCCGGGTGCCCGGGGGGGGGGGGGGTTTAAAGGAAAGGTACATCCAAAATTCCCATACACCTACTTCACATACAAAGCATACATTCACTCATTTAGGGTGGCATCATCCCCGTAATAGTATCCTAATATGAGCTTAAAGCCTTTTCTTTTTATCTCCAATTAGGGTGCAATCAGAATCTATACGAGAAACAGCACACACTGTGCTTTAAAAACACATGGACATGCAAATACAAACAAATGAACCACACAATTTGATGAATGCAAACACATAAACAACATAATCCAGTTATGAAAAGCATGGCTTTGCTCACTGCCTCTTCCTAGAACTCACTTCCCAATGGTTATACATGTCATTGACACTACCGTCAACATCCACTTACAAGCAAACACTTGGAGACTGTAACATAGGATAATTGCTCCAAAAAACATGCTACAAAGATATTGGAACTAATTCACAGCCTGAATTGCTATTATGAAGAGATAAATACACATTACTAAATATAAAAATACATTTAAAAAAGACCTTTTTTTGGACAGGTTGTGGAATTCCTTATGTTTAATAAGCAGAGAAAAAGTTAATAACAAGGAGAGGATAACTGCATTCTAGATTAACAATAAAGCTGAACATATACGACAGAAAGAATTATATACCAGGTCTATTAATTAATGTGACACCATTGCATTCAATCTCGCATCCAAATTACCAAAAATAGCACAGGATCATATTTAGTACCCAGATTTTGCTGGCTTTATTTGTAGAATTATAACCAGAGATCGCATCCAATAAGAGTTAATGAAAGAATAACAACCTTTTCCAGACAAAAGAGATGTGGCCAATATTCAAAGGAAACATTTCAAGAAAAATTCTAGCTGACAACATCATCATAGCCAAAATGAGACGGTCTACCTGCAATCGCTACACAAAGACACCCTAAACTAAATATCCATACATGCCTCAACTATCCAGAGGTGTTCGACGGATACACACTTCCAAGTAAATCATGATCCTAGGGAAGACCATTTAGTTACATCTGCAGAAAGTGGTTCCATTTATGTGCATTCAGCTGGAAAGTATTCCATGGATCAGAGTTGTACATTCATATCAACCCGAGACTTTCTTTCAGGGTTGAGAAAAGAACCCAAAATTCCATATCAGCAGAACAAAAAAGCTCAGGTTCACTAAAAGCTATTAAGATAATCTAATTTAAACCTTCAACTCAGTGCAGAAACCAACCAAATTTTGTCAATTACCAACGCATCTCAAAAATATTAAAAATCGATAAATTGGAGAACTTTAAACCTAAATTCAATTGGATCACCGAGATGGCAATTGACTGACAAGATTAATCCCTCGGAAGAACCAAATGCCCCAATTAAACACTTCTCTCCAATTAACTTTCAACAATTTTTGCCAGATGCTAAACATTTTATATATCCAGAAATCTTAAACAATTTTAACAAAAGGAATCTTCCACGATGATCTTAGTGATCTGATCACGAGACACAAACACTAAAAATTGAATTTGAATGAGCTATTTCAAAGAAGAAAAAAAAAAAAGGAATTGTGGAGATGCCTACCGGGAAGAAGAGAGATTAGAGGTGGAGGAGAAGAAAGAGACGGAAGCCCAATCGTGCTTGGACCGAATCTGGTATTCTCTCAGCTGCTCCGCTAGATTCGATCGCGTTATCATCGCTAAGCCGCCTCGGCTCCGCTCCGCCCCGTCCCGCCCGCCGCCGGCAATTATAATTTAATCCTCTCCCACTTGTAATTCGCCCTTTCCAGTTTCTTCTTCCACTTCAAATAAAATTACAAATATAGGAACCGTGTATATAGACTGTTGTATTGTGTGTTATAGCTAGTTTGGGAGTTCAGATTTCAAAGGAATAGAAAAGAAAGGAAGGGAAAGGTGGACTTTTCACGTTTGGGAGATTTAAGTGAGACGGAAAAGAAAAGAAACGAACGGATCTTGAAGAGAAGCCAAGCGCTGCTACAGTGCAAAATTTTTCTGACCAAAACGGGCGGAAAGCGAAGGAAAACTGGTGGAAGCTTACAAATTTTTTTTTTATCCTTTCTTTTCTCACATAACTTACCCTTTCTCTTCTTTTCTTTTCTATCCTCAACTCACAAACTAGCTATTAAGTGTGTAAATGTCCGGCAAAAAAAAAAAAAGATTTTTCAAAATTTGTTTGTTTTTCAATCCGTCCCAGAACCAGAAGCCGATGGACGGACGGCTGGACGAATGAGAAAAAAAGGCCAAATATACTAGTATTCAATTTTTCATTTTGGGAGACATTCCTATGCTTTTATTTTTTTTTTGGGATTAATTTATTAAACCATTGGATATTCCTGTCTTGTAATAGTACCCGTAATTTTGTAACATATCCAATTACCACGCAAAAAAAAAAAAAAAAAAGTCTGGAAGCTGACGACGAGCAATAATACTACTGTACGATTAAAACAAGAAAGCAAAATTGGAAAGAATTGGTTGGAACTTGGAATTCGGAAGTTATTTTCTTTTATTTCGATACTGAATGTAATGAAGCGAAAGTTTGAGCCCGTTTTCTGCGATTAATTCCATTTTTTAGGCGGGACTTATGAACAGCCCAGTAACATTTTTGGCTTCCAACTTAAAGTCGTAGACTCAAAATTAATATAACCTTTGGCCCAATAAAGAAACTCAAAACTTGGCCTTTGGGCTTTATCCATTGAAGCTGACGACGAGCCATGCTAAGGAAGAACAGATTTCTGACCTGTGGAAAATAAAATATATATGTATCCTACCCCGCGCGAATTAAAAGGAGAAAGTCTGGAGTCTAAAGTCTGAGGAAGGACTTTTGTTCTATTACGTGCCTGAGACGAGATAATTAGACCAACCCAAAACCAACACGGAGACTTATGAAAAAACTTTAAAAGTATCACTCATCTTTCTACTAAATCTAAGATGAAAATAAGCCGGCTTGGTCAATTATCGAGTCGCTCAATCGTGAGCTTTTGAGTTAATTCGAGTCCAAAGATATGAAAACTTGTCAAGCCTATAATATTCCATATTTATGCATTACTTCGATATTTGTTAGAATGAAATTATTTTATCCCTTTCAAATTTATCATATCTATTGTTTATTTTTACTTTTTTTCTACAAACGATGAGACAATAACAAAAAGAGCTAATAACAAAGAGAGACAACTACACCTCATTTCTTTTTTTGCTGTGTCTATGAGCTACACTGTGAAATCATTTTCCCATTCTATATCACTAACTGGTCTGAAAGCATATTATGCTAGCACATGACTAGTTACATTTCCTGACCTAGGTACAACGGAGAAGTTACGTTGTTCAACATCTTGCCTTAAAGTCCTCAATATCTTCCGAGATTGTTGCAATGTTCCTGTCCTGTACATCGCTTGCTATAGTCTGTTCTTTGCAGTCTAATTGGACTTATATTTTAGTCCACCCTGAGTACTGGGCCACCATGTTTTTAAACTCGGACCGGACCGGCCGGTTCGACCGGTTGAACCGGGAACCGGAGACATGTCCGGTCCGAGTTTGTTCAAAAACTCGGGTGACAAAGACTCGGTCAAAACCGGTCAAAATCCGGGTTTGACCGGAAACTTGGAACAACCGGGAAAACCCGGTTCTTTTTGAGCATCCAATTTCTGCTATTTTTACCAGATTTTTTTTTCTAACATCCAATTTCTGCTATGTTTCTACCAAAATTTTCAGCATGGATATCGATCCTTGAGTGCAGATTCGACGGCAACAGCAGTGGTATAGTCACATATGGCTATTCTAACACAAATATTGAAAGATCTAAAGTTAAAATTAAGAGAATTGAGAAAAAAAAAAAGAAGAGAAATTGATGATTTTCCAGATTGTGTCTAGAAATCATTTATAGTTGAGCCACGTTTTCCTTTGGCAGACCCAGCTTCAGCATTTGACAGAAGAAACTTAATGTGAGTTGATGATTCTCGCCCAACAAAAAAAATAGTGTTGATGATTTTCATGTGATAAATAGAAAAGAAATGCAAAGATATAGAAGTGAAAAAGGGACAAAAGAAAAAAAAAAAAAAAAACAGAAGGAGGAATGCGTCTGGACTCTGGAGAAGAAAGGACGGGATGGAGAGGACGATGACGGCCTATGAGACTTTGAGGGAAAAAAGAACGGAAAGATCTAGGGAAATCAGCTTTGGGGTTTCAAAGTTTTGTCAATTTTATGGTTTGACCCCTAGAGTGATAGAAAACTGTAAACATGCCTAAAAATCTTTATAATTTATAGCTTCAGCCCTAAATTCTAGTATTATTTTTCAAATAAGCCCTCTAATTTAGTTCTAACTTCTAAACTTGTTGAATATGATTAAATGATATAGATTGCTACTTGACTATATTACTTTATTTGTATTTTCTTGTAAAATATCTTAGAACCACCAAATATACATGAACATACCTTTCTCAAGATTATTACATTTTTAGAAATTTTACATAGCATATTAATTTTTAAAATTAAACATATTTATGACATCATGATGACGTCACCCGGTTCTTAAATGGGTTCAACCCCGGTCGAACCCATTGACCCCTGACCCCTGACCTCGACCGAGTCATTGTCCGGTCCGAGTTTCAAAACATAGATGGGCCATCAATAATGCACTTCTCGCCGCTAGAGCTTCTTGCTTCTCCCCTCATGCGTTCTATTGTCCCTTTTGCTCTTATTATTTTACCAGTCCAATTCCTGGCTATGATCCCTTTTCATGTTCTTACCATTTGAGCGACTATGGCTGCATCCATATTTATCTTGATCACACCCTCATTTGGCGGTTTCCAACTCCCTTGTGTTGATGTTGTAATTCTGTTGGTCTGCTGTTATCCTTGCCTGTTTCACCAACCATTTTACATTCCATCCCTTCCTACTAAGCTTTTTCTGCACTATCCTGCCCGCTTCATAACTTGAATACTCAAATACCATTTTGTTTCTTACTTTAGAAATTGCTATTGCTTATTTTTACTTGAGTTCGAGCTTGAGTGAATTTGAATTTGGTAAATTAAGGTCTTGTTTGGATAGCAATTCTTTCAAAAAATAATTACTATGTTTTTTATGAATATATTTTCCAATCACATTTTTACCTCAAATATATTAAATTGTTACAGTAATTTTTTTTAACAAAAAATTCAAAAAAATACAATCCAAACAAGACATAAGTAAGACTTGACTTGATTAGGTTAGGGCCCGAGTCGACTCAAATTGCCTGAAACTCTAACTAAATCCACAATTAATACTGTGCTTAACGTTTAGAATTCTCAAATTCATATTGTGCATAAAAAATATGAGTGGGAAGTGAGGAACGAGCTAAGCGTAAGCAGGGCAAGTGGGCTGTGCTACAATTGTCCATACCCATTGCAAACTTGTGACACAATCAAATCAGATTAGCCAACATTATTAATTCGGTTTGAATGGTCTCTTTCCCGGTTCGATCAGAGTGCGTAGCCCCTACAACTCGTTACTTGTTATTATCCAATCTCCAAAGAAGAACTATGAAGCATCACCAACGTCAAACCGACCACCTGTCTAAGAAGTGGGCCACCCAGCCTGTGAAAGAAACGGCAATCCGTGGGACGGGAATTGGAGCCCACCGGATAGAGATCAGAATAAAGAGAGAGAGAGGCTCATCCCTGTCACCCGAATTGTGCATCTCGAAACAATCACGGTCCAATAAATTCGTGCCACGTCTTCACTTTCGGTTCTCACAGCTCCCAACCCTGACGTTCCCCAAAGTTATCCAATCTAGGCCGACAATTCGCGGTCCCACATAGTACAGCCTCTGACGTTCCTATCCTACGTGTTACCTCTCCATTCGCAGTCTCCGCCACCTTATTACAGCGTGTCTTTCCTGGACCTTTCTAGTTCCTACTTTCTTCTTGGCATTTTCGTCAATCAATCAATTGTCGCGTAACGAACACGGAACCATCTTAGGCGTCTGATAAAATTGAAGTGTGAAGGACAAAATATGAAATTTAAAATTTGAAATTTTAAAATCTGAATATATTAAATCACTAAGTTGATAAATGTTAAATTTCATATATATATATATATATATATGTATAATTATATATTATGTTAAATGCTTGATAAATAATTTATCATTTATTTTTTGAAATAAATTTTATCTAAAAAATTTAATATCACTTACTTAGGTCTTATTTGGATTGCATTTTTTGGACTTTTTCGTAAAAAAAATTACTATAATGATTTGATATATATGAGATAAAATGGTGATTAAAAAATATGAACATGAAAAACGTAACAAATTTTCTTTAAAAAATTGGAATCCAAACACACCTTAATATAAATGTCTATTTTTGAAAAATTACTATAATGATTTGATATATATAAAATAAAATGGTAATTAAAAAATATAAACATGAAAAACATAACAAATTTTCTTTAAAAAATTGAAATCCAGACACACCTTAATATAGATGTCTATTTTTGAGCTCATGTTGAGACAGATTCATTAAATTTGAGCGTTGAATTGAAATACAGGGTAAAACTTATACCACGTGTCAACCTCACGGAGCGAGTGAATGGATATTGTGAACTCCCGCGTCTATGGGTGAAACCTGGCAACATCTTTATTCGCATTGCTTTAGAAAAGATCATCATATGTAAGCCCACGTCGATTGTCGGTTACACTTGACTTGGTGTAGTTGATTGGGCTTTGGAGCGGCCTTTGGGCTTCCTTTTTTTTAATTATTATTTATTTAATAATTATTTAATGTTTCAATAAATTAATTAAAGCTACCTTAGTCGCGTCATGTACGTGTTAGCCTTGGCCATCGCTATAAAAATGGCCACTTTCCTGTGGCCAATTGCAGCTCAAGTTATATATACCACCGTTTTCTTAATTCCATCGGCCATAGTTCTATTTGATCAGTTTTCATTCATTGAGTAACCAACCTTTTCAATAGTTACCCCTTGATTTTTTGCTGTTTCCTGTTACATTCTGCTTTAAGTACATCGATCAGCAAAATGGCCGAGTATGATCAGAGTAACATCAAGGTTGAGGAGGGATCAGCTGTTGAGGCCACGGATCGCGGACTCTTCAACTTGGGCAAGAAAGTGGAAGAGAAGAAGTGTGATCAAGGACAGGCCATCTCTGCGGAGTTTGATGAGAAAGTGCGTGTTTCTGAACCAGACAAGGAGGAGGAAAAGAAGCATGGTGGTCTTCTCGAGAAGCTCCACCGATCTGGTAGCAGCTCCAGCAGCGTAAGTTTTCGTTCTCCTTTCCATTTTTATCATCATCCCATACGCTTCTTGTTTTTTTTAAAGGTGTTTGGTGTGTGGAGGTTTCATTTTTCAAAGGCTAGCTAATACAGAGGCTTTCTGATTGTTTTGCAGTCAAGTGAGGAAGAAGTAGAAGAGGGTGGTGAGAAGAAGAAGAAAAAGAAGGAAAAGAAGGGTTTGAAGGACAAGATCAAGGAGAAGATATCGGGTGATAAAAAGGACGAAGAAAAGGTTGAAAAATGTGAGGAAGACACGTCTATCCCAGTTGAGAAATATGACGAACCGGCCCATGCAGATGCTGCTCATGAACCAGAGGAGAAAAAGGGCTTCTTAGATAAGATCAAGGAGAAACTACCAGGTGGTGGTCAGAAGAAGACTGAGGAAGTCGCCGCAGCAGCAGCACCGCCTCCTTCGGCAGAGTGCACCGCCACTGAAGGTGAGGCCAAGGATAAGAAGGGATTCTTGGATAAGATCAAGGAGAAGCTTCCTGGCTACCATCCCAAGACTGAAGAAGAAAAGGAAAAGGAAAAAGGAAAGGAGGCTGGATGCCATTAATAAAAGAGCAAAGCAAATTAATAGCAGCTTTCCAGTGTGTCATAATTTTGCATTTGGATTAATACATTTTGGAGTGGCAATGATCTTTTTATTTTATTTTCTGCTTTTTGGGGGTTCAGCCGCGTACATGTATTCAAGTACTTTGTGTGCTTATGTACAAAAGTGAAGTTTGTGTTTGATGTTAAGATTCACGTCAGTATCGTCGATTGTTTCTGCCCGGCGGATTAATGTATCCCTTGGATTTGATCAATTTCCATACCCACCGGTTGTCTGTGGTCCATCTTGGACGAGTTTCAATTGCAGCAATTAACCACCAAAACTCGAAATTTTATTAACAGAAAACGTACAATAAATAGAAGTTGGATTTGATCGCCACCAAAGTACTTTTTGTTACTTTCTCCTGTCTGCCCACAACTTGAAGAAAAAGGAGGAGTCTTCTTGAAGCTTGTAGCGAGCGGGTGGCTTTGATCTTGTGGTGGGGGCCGAATGTGGGCTACATTAACGGGTTTGGTGCATTATTCATTGAATGAATGAAAGACTTTACATGAATGGAGGGGGGGCTAAAGTTCAATTGATAACAGCATCCGTTCGAACTCGTAATTGAGATATAAGACGTGAAGATATGTTTTGCATTAGGCAATGGCACGCGGCATCGTATTAGGAAACGCCCGATGACACTGACCTGAGAGGGCAGCAGACAGATAAGGTACGCATTCCATCTCAACGCCAGACCTCTCTCCTGTCTCCACGACGCTGCATCTTATTGCGAATGGATGGATCTTACACTTTTCATTTCTCCATTTGGTCAAGGAAGAGTGCAAAAAATTAATCCGTGATATGATTAGGCTTTTTAACTTTTCCAATTGATTTAAATTAAAAAAAAGCATTAAAGTTTGATGCACACTTTATTATGGCTGAAATATGAATCAGGTACTTGATATTTGAATCAAGATTGGCTTTTTGATAGTTGAATCAAGGTTGGCTTTTTGATAAGAGTTGGTTTGAATGTCGTTCGACCATTAGTCAAATTAAATTTAAACAACGTTTTACATTCGATAATTTTGAAATTCAACTAAAAATTTATTTGAAATGGATTCGACAATTAAACAAATTGAATTTAACTAAAAATTTAAATATACTAAAATAATTAAATAAATTTAAACATTAAAATGCTCGATTTGATACCTTTACGTTCATGAGCTTGTTCAATTTGATTAGATTCGCTTTGGAGGAAGCATGTAAACATGGAGTTCTGGGTGCGCACATGTTTAATCACCCGGAGGAGAAGGCGCAACAAATATTCAACAAGTGTTGGTTTGCTATTGGACCCCGTTGGAGGTTATCGTTGAAGTTTGTCGACTCTGAAAAAGCTCACTCCTGGAGGACTACATGTAAATCACTAAATTGTTGTAATAATTTATCGCCTATCCTAGAGGTGACAAAATGGGCGGGATGGGCGGGATTTGCTTGGGTTTGAGATGGAACCGAGTCATATGGGTTTGGGCCCAACCTTACCCATATGTGTTTTGGGACTAACTTGGGCGGGATCGTTTTGGGATGGGTTTAGATTGATCCCGCCCAATACCCAAATCCATTTTCTACATATTTTTTTTCCTTTAATTCATTTTTTATTTTTATATAATTTTTATATTTTTGATTTATTAAATTTCTTTTAGTTTTATTAAATAAACATGCAAGTGCTTTATACTCAAGATTCCCACAAAAAATTGGATTAACAAATAAAGGAAAAGATAGATATACAGCCATATTCCAACATATATCAAGATGGCCAAGGTCCTTAGGATGTTGAATATTTATCCTTATCATTGTCCAAGGATGACAGGTCTAAACTAACTGAAATGCTGGAAATTCTTGTGGATAATGACTAGGAAGACTACTAGATTATATTCGCTGGTATGACTATAAAAATTGTTAAAGATAATTTTTGAATCTAAGATTCCGTTTGGATTGACTTTTTTTTCAAAAAATAAGTTTTTCAAATACAATATTACAGTAATATACAATAACTCAAGAAACATCCCATCCATATTAATATATCAAATATTTCAAAAAAATTTTATAGTAAAAATTTTTCATATACACTGCTACAATAAAATATTTCAAAAACACCTACCAAAAACAGCTAATCCAAACGGAGACCTTGCCATTTGAGCCCAATGGGTACCCAAGTATTTCCCATCCTTTCCCATTCATTAATGGGTATAGTTGGGATGTGTCCCAACTTAAACCCAATACCAAATTATAATACCCATCCCGCCCAAAGTTCCTTTGGGCATGGGTAGCCCATTGGGACTTGGGACAAATTGCCAGCTCTAGCCTATCCTTACTCTTTTTTTTAAGCTCATACATCTGAAATTTATTACTTTCTTCAATTCGACCCTCCAAATTGTGCTTTGTCAGTCAGTTTGGTCCTTCAACTGTGCTACATGAAATGGTACAGAGTCTGAGATCAGTGAATCTGCTTGTCCCGTCTCCGGCATCAATAATGGGATTTTTGAACATCTTGGATTTGACAGGACGCGCACTCTTTACGGTCAGGCAAGAGTATTGGAAAAACTGTTGCCTCCTGGGTATACCTCATGAACGTCGACCTCCGCAACACTTCCCACTACCTTCAAGTGCAAAGCATTAAAGCAACAGAAAAAGGTGGAAATAGACAGTGGGTTTGTTTGGATACACATATTATTCCAAATAATATTTTGCTTGCATCATAAACACATTTTCCTACCCATATTTTTATATTCCCAATCAACTTTTTATCTCACATACATCACATCACAAAAAGTGCTACAGTAATTATTCCAAATAATATTTCAAATAATACCCTATCCAAACAAACCCAACTGTGATTCATGCGCCCGCCCGTAATTGTAAAGAAAAACCACCTCTCTGAGTGAGGAAGCCAAACTCACTGGCCAAAAAAAGGGCTGGACACCCCCTAAGTGAAAATAATAATAATAATAATAACTAGTGTTCATGCGTAACAGGTCGATCCCGCCTAAGGATGTCAGCAATTTTATCACATCGGAATCGAACACGGGACCTCACCGTAAAGACGGGCCTACTAACCCCTGCCGCACTACCCGTGAGGGCATCTAATATGAGAAGCATGATTGTAGTGTCCAACCATTCTTTACTAAGAACACTAGTTAATATTAATTCTGAAATTTTTCTTCAGATTCCGGTACTCAATTTCCTACCCGGTTTGGAACCCAAGTTTTTTGGCAAGTTTATCTGTTACAAATTTTTTAAAAATTTTAACTACAGTAACCTCAAAAATTTTTTTTGAAAAATTTTTTTAAACTATACACTTCAAAATATTCAAAAATTTACACACTTCAAAAATATTTTTAAACTTATACAGTAAGTTACAGTAAAATTTTAGATAAACACCCAATAAATTCAATTCCAAACGGACCCTAGTTAGTTAAACAACAAAAAACAGCCATTGTGAATATTACTGTCAAACTCTGTAACTTGCCCAAACAGCGTCATGACCCAACATTCTTGGAAAACATGCCGGAGAAACCTGCAAAACAAGAAACGTAAATGGGAAATCAAACTCCCTTCTTTAATTATGTTAACTTCCTCAGCAAGAAACCAAACAGTAAGAATAGGGGGAGCTAGCCAGAAAGACGTGGACAAGACAAGAGTAGAGCACTATACCTTCTAGTCTCCAGAAGGTAATGTCCCTGAAACAAATTAAGGGAGTCGCATATGACTTTAATGCAAACTTCCCGAGATATAGACGGTGCCACTATCATCACTTCCTCTATCACCAGCGGCTTCCCTGACATGAATGTCCTGAATCTTCCCTGACATGACCGTCAATTGATCACATATGTTTTAGTAGTAATAAGCAGTACCATTATACTTTGCTATTTAGAACTTAGTAATGCACAGTGCAAACATAGTTACCTGTTTGAGATATACCTCCGCATATCTTATGGGTTTGCCCGCCGTTTTGCTGAATTCATCTTGTCAGCCATCCATTGTAACATCCTCCATTGTGTGTTCTGGGCGTGCTGACTCAACTGTACAGCTGCAGTATACTGAGCGGCGCACATGAACATGACAGTGAGTATTAGCTAATCCCTGCAATTTATAAGCAACACAGGAAGTGAGTAGGCAGGCGGGTAAACGTCCGGGGTGGTTGGGATTTTGCTTGTGAAAGATTACAAACAATGCCTTATATTGTCAATTATCAGTTATCATCGCCCCATCGGATGCTTTCTGTTCATCATCCGTCCTGATCAGTAGCTAATTATGTGTCCTTGATTAGTGGCTAATTCTGTACCATGGGACAAAATCAGCAACAAAGTAAGAGCTGTTCGTAGACATGTTGTTGAAAGTCTAATATGAGAAGCATGATTGCAGTGTCCAACCATTCTTTACTCACACATATTTCTACTAATATGAGACTTGAGAAGCATGCAATGTCGAAGCCTTCTTCATACTAAGAAACAAGAATCACAAAATTGTTACAAACTAATAAATATTAATGTCTTTTCTTGACGGTTCTTCTCCATAATGCTGACATCGATATATCGAAGCTGAATTACAGAAAAAGAAGATAAAAACTTTATACATATATATAGTACGATGTCACTTCTCTTATGCCCGACAAATAAATAAATCAATAACTAATACTATCCAATTTTGTTAAAAAAAATAATAACTATAATGGTA
Source organism: Coffea arabica (assembly GCF_036785885.1). Lineage (NCBI taxonomy): Eukaryota > Viridiplantae > Streptophyta > Magnoliopsida > Gentianales > Rubiaceae > Coffea > Coffea arabica. The sequence continues at coordinate 2,181,346 of NC_092329.1, forward strand.
TTAAAATTTAAGTAGATGTGCAATTTTTCGTCTCTCGGGATAAGGATTTTGAATAGTTTTGGAAAAAAAAATTAAAAGCTAATAATATACACACTAATCGCTGTCAATATAAATGTATATCATATGTTCAAGAATTAAAATTAAAATTTAAATGTAAAATAGGTAACATTCATGCGAGATTAAACTTAAAAGGATATACTATGCAAGTCCCAAATGCACGCGATGAATGTTATGCAAAAATTTTATTTTTTTATTAATTATATTAATCAACAGATTACAGAAGACAACAGGAAAGAAAATTACCACCATTTTCAGCCAAAGCAAAAATAAATGTGGGTTCAGCCAGACTTGACCCATTTTCAGAACAAAAGGTAAAAACTACTGTAGTACTCCACTAATCCCCAATCTGGTGGAATCTAGATCCTTCTGGAAAGTGGAAAACGTTTACTGCATCCATCTCAGGAGAGAACCCAGCAAGGCGGTCCAAAAATATATAACTAGAAATAAAATTTAATTCAGGTTTCTTTCTGGATTCAGATAGTCTTTTATTTTCTTCTCGCCCAAGTCGTCAGCGTACAACCTTTCTCGGCTATCCGACGATCGTGCCAAATTATCACGGCCTTGCTCTGCTTCACTCTCCGATCATTGCTTTCTCGCATCTTTAAGGTTTGATCAACCTTACTGCTTTTGTCGTTTTAAATTCTTTCTTTCTCTTTTCCCTATTTGGGAATATTAACGTAACCCTTTTCCAAGTATTGTACATTTGGATTTGTTTTTTCTTTTTGGGAACCCTAAGTAAATTCCGTTGCTTCTTGAATAATTGGAAAGATTAAAACGTGAAAGATGAGCTCAAAGATGCAGATTATGGTGTTTCTTAAAGACGCAAATTACGGTTGGAACAGTTTTATCCCTTGACACTAGTGTGGCTAACAAAAAAGGAACTCTTTTTCCTTTGTGATTTCTAACGTTTAGATAAATGTGGACGTTTTCTTGTTTGGGCTTGACGATTTGATGGTCTAATCAATGGAAGTATGGATTTTGCACATTTAGAAGATGGTAAAAGATGCTGTAATCTGTGGGTATTGTAGCTTGGAGTTTGGTGCTTATTCTTAAAGGAGGTTTCTTATCTATGTTGGCTGTAGGAAATGTAGATTGTTGTTTGTGTTTGTCGAGTGCATTGCACATTTATAAGATGATAGAAGATGAAAGAAGTAAGGGTTTTTTAGCTTGCAATTCCATACTTATTAGGAGGGACTCCTCTTTCCGATTATTGTGGCTTGTTGGACTGCTAAGTCCCACCAGAAGTTTATGACATATGCCAAGAAAATGATCATGTCGTCACTGTGGGTGCTTGAGAAAAATCTTGAAACAATTCGGTAATTCATCATAAATGACTGCAGCATGATGTTACTCCAAGTTTTATTTAGCAGAAAACGTTTGTGTGGCATGGCATCATCTATGTTTCGATAAAGGTGGCACTCATTTCTAAGAGATTAACATATTCTTTTTTTTATCTTACATTTATGGTATGTTCTCATGCAAATGTCTTAATCCATTTAGATAGATGCATTTATTTTCTTTTCTTTTCTTTTTGTTCTAATTAAAAAACCCTCCTGTTTAGTTCAAGTTCGTTTTGTGTACTGTTTCTTGTTTCTGATTGTGTGCATCTGATATTGTTGTGTACAGTTGTTTCTTCTGAAAATCACATGGCGGATCATCAACCCATTGAAGGGTCAAGCACGAGTAATGTTTCCGGTGGAAGTCCTGAATCAACTGTGGAGCTGAACATCAAGACTCTTGACTCCCAGATTTACAGCTTTCACGCAGACAAGGATGTATGTTGTGTTTGTGCTCTATACATGTCATTATCAAGATTAGTTCTTTATATATTTGGTTAGAAAATTGGCCTTAAGCATTGTAGTTCAGTTCGATTTGCATTGTAGTACAGTTTTTTTTATTTTTTATTTTTTTGAATGACTTAATTCAGTTTGCAAAATCATGATTGGTGCATAACCTAGTAAATGGATTCTTTGAGGTAGTCACTTCAAAGTTTTATCTGTCATGTTTCTGATATATTTTTGATTAATTTTAGCTTAAAAAGTACTTTGTTACTGGGTAAGATGTTTGAGGCTTGTATTGTTCCAGATGCCAGTTTCAGCATTGAAGGAGAAAATAGCTAGTCAAATTGGTGTTCCTGTTGAGCAGCAACGACTTATTTTTAGGGGCAAGGTCTTGAAGGATGATCATCTTCTTTCTGAATATTGTATCCTTTCTATGGAAAGCTGTGATGCATATGCCCGAAAATAGAGGGGAAAAAAAGAAGAAATTATGCTCTTTCTTGTTATAAAACATGACATCAAGTTGATGGGCAACAAGAATCTAGCCATTTGGGGTCACCTTTCTGCATATCTTCATGTGCTTTTGGTTAGAAGGAATTCTCAAATTCTTTATAGTGCTATGCTAAGTTGTTTTTGTGCTTCAATTTGATACTACAAACATTTAAAGCATTCACATTTTGAATTGACATTTCCCATATACTCATATGCAGAGATATATTCTTGAAGCTATAAAATGGAAGTTTTATTAATTGTACTTCTTGATGACCGTGCAATTCATTGCATTATCATTCAACCTCTATAAAGGATGCTGCTTTTGTTTATATTTCTTCGAATCTTATTCAACTCACCTTGAAGAAATTAGTGTAAAATTAAGTTTGATCCATTGACTAGTATTTTTTTCAATCTTGGATAATTGTTAATGCTTGGTTAGTATGACATATTTTGGCAGGGACTGCTTTGGGAGTCTTATTTGTCTCAGGGATGTGATTTTAGCTAGTCTTCTTCTCATTAAGCTTTTTATCCTGTCAACTAGTTGTCACTGGGGTTTATTAACCTTGCCTGAAAGTTGCTGCTGCTACAACAGGGTTAAATTTTCAATTTGTATTGTTCCTTGCAGCTATGATTTAATTTTCTGAAGTATCTAGATATTAGTGATTTGCAAGTGGTCATAAGCATAGTAACACCACTTGACTGAATCTAGAAGCTAAGATGTGTCTGCACATTGGAGCTGCATCTTGGCAAATGTGGTTGTGTTAAACCTTGATTCTGCTATAGATGTTGAAAATGGACATACGCTACATTTAGTTGAGAGACAGGCTACTCAGCAGCAACCTTCGTCTAGTTCGGATAATGGAAATACAAGAACAAACACTGGAAGAGTTGGTAAATTTTCATGCTTTTCATCTCTGAGTTTCAATGGTTATCCTATAACATTACTGTTTCTTATGTCTGCAAGCTTAAAATGTTTCAGGACAAGAACCTGGTGGTCCTGGTGGCTCACGCAATCGTATGGGACAAATTTCACATAGTGTTGTTTTGGGGACATTCAATGTTGGTGAACAAGGTGAAAATGTCGGGTCAGATCTGAGTCGGGTGCGAGGCTGTCAACTTCTATGAATGGATTTTATTATGTTTTAGGTTGGTTATTTGCATTTATAGGGATATATGCTTCTAATTCTTGTTGCTTTGTTTTCTTAGGTCATTGGGGCTGTCTTAAACTCCATTGGAATTGGAGGTCAGCCTGGTACACAACCTAGCGTGCAGGTGAGTTCAGTCTTTGATGGATTTCTTGATTCTCTCCTCTTTGCTATCCAAAATTGTCTCTGTGGATGGGCATTCCGATTTTCAGCATTTACAATGGTTTAGTTATTAGATTTACAGAATTGCTTTGTATTCCCTAGTATTACCTTACCTAAGATATTTACGAGGGAAGAAGCCCTTAGATATGCAGAGAATAAATTGCCTGTAGTAGCTCTTCCAAGTTTATGGAGGTGGAAGTATCATGACCTTAGTTCTGCCTCTGTTTTCAGTGATCATGCTGTTGTGTTGTAGAACTGAAGACTAACAAAAGATCATGTCTTGATTCTCGTCATTTTAGCAATAAGCATCTTACATATGTTAGTGCTATTTCTTGCATATTGTCCATGTGAAACTCCTTTATTCTGATTCTCCCTGCCTAAATTGTACGTTTGTGATAAATGTTAGTTTAATATTGCTTGGAAGCTCAATTTGCACAGTTCTTATTGCACTTTGGACTATTATGGACATGGTCTTTATTTGTACTATCTTGCTGTTCTCCTTTTTATTCTTCTTTGCACTGATTTTTGTTATATGCTGATTAACCATGACTGATACTGGTGCATTTCTTGTTTGTTAAACATGGTTATTATGTTTATATGAGTTTAAGCCTGTTCTTGGTTACTGAGTATTGGGGCTTCTTATGTTGACTTCAGTTTCGCTAACAATCTTAAGAAAGAAGAATAATCGTGGAAATCCTTATGGGAATTCTTGTTATGAAATCCTATCTGTATATGTTATACAATCTCTAGAATGATCTCAAAATCGTGGACAGATTCCTCCTAAGTTGAACTGTACTGCTCTGATAAGATAGTAATAGTTATTAGTTTCAACATCTACCTTTTCTACTATTTTCTGTTTTCAGTTTTTGAAGAATTAAGACTCATAACTGAAACTGATATTACTTAACTATGGTTACCTGATATCACTTTGTAAGGGACTTGAGCAAAAACTATATTAGTGATAGTACTACAAAATGGCCTATATTTCGCTATATCCTAGATACAGAGGAGCTTATTGAATGGATGAAAAACCAGAAAAAAATATTGCTATAGTAAGACATTTAAATGGAGAATGATAATCTAAAAGATAAATTATGTTCACCTTTTTAATGTTTTATTGTAACTTCTAATGGCCTGTGCTCTTTTTTCTATAGAATAACACTAATTGCCTTAGAGGTATTGCATAAAGTTAGTGAGCTTTATCTAGTTTGGTGTCAACATGATATCTTTTTGATTTCTTACAAATTCCCCTTGAGTACTTCAACTTTGGGAGGCTACTGTAACATACTGGGGCAAGAAATTTAAAGGTAAGACTTGTTATTTTAGGAAAAGTTGATTGGTGATATTGCCTCAATTTAGCCACAATTATCATCATAATTAGGACAAATCTCAGTTAATAGCAAATTCACCCCCAATCAAGTTATGTAGGATCTCAGACCGTAGCTCTGACAGTTGCTGAGCTGAATCTTGATTGAGAATCTTCAAAGTCTTTTTCCTTTTCTGATGACGCATGTCCTTCATGCATTATATGCTTTCCCTTTTGTTGAAGGGGAACTGGGAAGGTATTTTATTTTTTGGTTGGCATCCACCAATCTAGTTGTTACCTTCATCTGATTTTAAGAATTTTAGTATTATTTACCGTAAAGAGTTGGATGCCATATGTCACTCTAATCAGGCGTTAATGGGTTGTGAAACGTTAGCCCTCCTGATGTTACATTTGGATTGGTGATCATGATACAAAACTGATTCATATAGTTGTGGATTTGTTTGTGTACACTCAATTCTTTGCCATCAGGTCCCCCAGAGGAGTGCAACAGGAGTAGTAAGAAATGATGCTGGCCACCAAAATCAGGGGGGAAACCAGTCACAGCCTGGGCAATCATTTAATAGTCAACCTATGCCTCATGCTGTGCAAATTCCCCTTGGTGCTGCTGTTGCTCTTCCTTCACTCAATATGGTATTTTGCATTAAATATGTTACCCTAACTTTTTTTCCGGAGTTCCTTTCGCTCAGATTTTAACTTATTTTTCTCTTCTTTATGCTAGCCGATTCCTGATTCTCTGAACACAATTTATGAGTTTGTAAATCGCCTGGAGCAGGGGATGTCACAGCAGGGTAATAAATTTAGCATTCTTGCCATCTGGATCTGATTCTGCTCATGTGTCTTCGTAACTTATTCGGAATTTTTTTTAACAGGATATCAGCCTAGCCAATCACCTAATATCACCGGTGATCCACGCACAACTCAACTGCCTTCAACCACTCGCGGTGTTCCAACACCAGAGGCGTTGAGCAATGTCTTGCGGCATGCCCAGCATCTTCTTGGTGGTCATGCTGTAGCGGCATTATCTGTATGATCTAGTGCAATTTCATTTTATTGTTCTGGATAATAAGGCGGCTTTAGGATTATTGTTGTCATTGAAATTCTTGAAATTCTTAATACGATGCTTATTTATCGCACTCTTTTTTGTATCTTTGAATTGCATGTGCTTACTTGACTCAGCAACTTTGTCAACTCAGTAATTAATCAGCTGCAGTTGTTATTATTGTTTCAGCTACTACATTATTGTTATTATTGTTTCAGCTACTACATTATTGTTATTATTGTTTCAGCTACTACATTATTGTTATTATTGTTTCAGCTACTACATTATTGTTATTATTGTTTCAGCTACTACATTATGTTTAAGGGGGATGGGATGATGGAGTGGTCCATGCTATTATTGATGCGAATGTTTGTTCATCTATTTGTATTATTGCTTTTTGAACAAAACACCTCCAAGACTCCTGTTTGATGATGTCCGATGCCTAGTGTCATTGATATTAGGAACTTCTCTTGCATCTGTTTCTTTTGTCTCAACATTTTGGAAACTATGATGAAATGTCATAATTGTTCCAATTTGTCAATATGTGAAAATTAGGTATGAATGGCAATCAGAATTCATGTAACTCTGTCAGTTGCGCTAGAGACAAAAGAGTGTAGAGCACTTAAACATGATTCCCGTGGGGGAAAATCATGTGTTTTGTAAACCTGTATCATTTGAGTTGTCTAGGTATCTGTCTGCATACAGGACCTTGGTGCATTCTTGCCCACGAAACATCTGTATCATTTCACAGAGCACCATAATATTTTTCACTTGTTTTGTTCGCCAATAAAGTTCACATTCTTGCTGCATGTCACTCTAATTTCTGATATTTCCGTTGTTTATAACCTGCTGCAACTATGTAGCATGTTGCAGGGCGCTTGGAGCAGGAAGCAGGTTCTAATGATCCAACAATAAGGGGACAAATTCAGACTGAGTCAGCACAAGTAGGCCTTGCAATGCAGCACATAGGTGCTCTTCTTCTAGAGATTGGGAGAACAATGTTGACTCTGCGAATGGGACAATCTCCGGTGTGGCTTTTTGTTTTCTTTTGGTAATTCCACGCTCTTAGATTTGTGATATTTACATTTTTTAGTTCGTCGCAGGCTGAATCTTCTGTCAATGCTGGACCTGCAGTTTACGTATCTCCTTCAGGTCCTAACCCTATCATGGTTCAGGTATGTTAGAAACTTTATGGACATATTTAATGTTGGTTATTTCATAATTTCTTGTTGAACCCTATCTGGGGTGTTTATACACCATTTCTCGACTTCTTTTCTGTGTTTTCCAATGCAGAAGTATATAATAGCACATTTAGCATTTTGAGGATTTCTAATGCAGAAAGGAATTGGGTGAAAAAGAAAAAAAATGCAACGAAACTTTTCAATCACTCCTAGAAGACCGAAAGGCGTAAAACTGAGTTCTTGCTGAAATATACCCAAATAAAGACCATAAAAATGAATTGGTCTAGCTCCCAGATAGGCTTCTTAACTTCCAAGGGGTGCCCAGTTAAAGTTAAGCAAATTCAGAGATCTTTATTGGTTGCATTATTGATTTTAAGCTGTGATTCTTTTTTTTTTTTCCCTCGCAGCCATTTCCTCTTCAGACCAGCTCCCTGTTTGGTAGTTCTGCTTCAGCTCCATCAAATCCTGGGGCTTTCGGACCTGTTGGAATTGGGAACATTTCAAGACATGTAAATATTCATATACACACTGGTATGGAAAATGTGGGTAAAGTTTCTTCATTATTTTTTTACGTGTCGATTACATTATGCATTAAATAGACTTGCTCAATTTCTACTTGTGACCAGGTACACCGCTAGCTCCTTTTGTTTCTGGGGTTGGAGCCAGGACGAACAATGGGGAAGGAACTCCGGGCGAACGTGCCAATGGCACTGCTTCTGGTGAATCTGCTCAATCGCGAGTTCATGGTGTCACAAATGTCAACACAACAGCTGTTCCATTACGACCTGCGGTTGTTGCTGTCTCTGGTACCCTAGAACCCAGTGTTGGTGTTTCACTGCCTCCAGATCTTTTTCCACTGTCGACAGTTGTATCGGAAGTGAATTCACAAATCAGAAATTTTGTTGGCAATATTCGGGGTGGACACCAGGCCTTAGCAGGTGTGTTTGTTTCATATGATGACAGGGTTCTGATATAGCATGTGTTTGCTTCACTTATATTCTTGTTAAATCACGTGTATTGGATTTCTCCTCATATTGTGTGCTCCACTGCTTCTTTTTTTCTTTATTTGTCGTCTTTAAAAGTAGAGAGTTCAACTGTTCAAGAGAGAGCTGTTGGTGCTGCTGCTGCTGGAGATGAAGGTAGGAGCAATGAACAGAATAATATCTCGTCTGGCCATGGATTTGGGGAGACTAGCCAACCATTCCCTGGTGTTTCTAACACGACAAATCAGGAGGTCTGTTTTGCAAAATTGGTTAAGATTTAGTTGATATTTTTTTTTTACGTGGTATAATTGACTTAACCAACTTTTGACTTGCAGACACAGCCTTCTGGCCACCAGCCTAGCAATAGTAAGGATAGTGGTGTTGCTGTGAACCCAAAATATGAACCTTCCAGCAGTTCACTTGGGGGCTCTAATGAACCATCAAGCACCCCGGTGGTAGTAACTGCAGAAGGGGCTTCGAGTTCCAGTCAAGCCATGGATACACCTGGTGGTTCATCCACTACTCCTCTTGGGTTGGGCCTTGGAAGTTTGCAACCTAAGGTAGGTTACTGTTGATATGTTAGATGTGGAATAAAATTTGTACTGCTCTTTTTGCCATTGGAATGAAAGCACTTGTCTGAAGCTCTTCCACTTTGGTTCCAAATGTGGACCCTTATTTTTCAGATGGTACCCAAGTTATAAAGTGGTTATTTTGGTTTTTTTTTAGCTGGATATTGATACCTCTCTAGTTCACCTTTAAGATCATCCAGTCAGCTTCTTGATATGGGAACTGCAGAATTTAGTTGACTATGCTCTGCACATATTATATTTTCAACTATTTTTATTATACAGGGTGGATTTTGTTAAGATAAATGTGTGGACTACTGACTAGAGAAATATAGAAATCAGTGTGAAATGATCAGTATAGCAGAAGGTAGCACACTTCAAAAATGATATAAATTGCATTCAAGTAACTGATGTGCCTGTTAATATAAGGGAAAGGATAACTGGAGTTTTCCACGCAAAAGAAAGCATGGACATAATCAGAAAGGATAGAAGATAAGGTTACACTAAAGCTTGCCAGGTTTCCTAGATGCTATAGGATAAGACTTGCATAGATTGACCAAGGGGTATTTACTGAACTATGAAATTTTTGTCAGCATATGATATCTTATATTGTCGACTTCTATTTGATTTTGAATGTGTGCTGCATAATGTCTTACAACCCTGATTTTAATCAGAGGCGAAGTAGGCAATCAAGGTCTCAAGGCAACAGTGGTAGTAGCTCTTTGGTCACTTCTAATCAGACTGAACAACCTAGAATTGCGGGGCAACAGGTTTTGCAATCTCTTGCATCACTTGCAGCTAGAAGCAATGGAAATACTCAAGCTTCAGGGCAGTTGTCACAACCTGCTGGGGTAGTTGTGGACACTCTACCTCCTACAGAAGAAAATGCTGATGGCCAGATTGACATCGGCAATGCTATGTCTCAGGTTCTCCAAAGCCCTGCCTTGAATGGTTTGTTGGCAGGTGTTTCCCAGCAAACTGGTATAGGTTCGCCAAATGCTTTGAGGAACATTATGGAGCAACTAACTCAGAACCCAGCCATGCAGAATACAGTCAATCAAATTGCTCAACAGATTGACAACCATGACCTTGGAAACATGTTCTCCAGCTTGGGTGGATGTCAAGGTGGTGGCTTTGATTTATCAAGAATGATGCAACAAATGATGCCAATTGTTTCTCATGCTCTTGGTGGTGTTTCTACTGGGCCCCAACCAACACTTGCTATGGGGCCTGATCTCATGGGCAGTAGATCAACGAGGGATGTTGTGTCAACTGTTGAAAACTCTCAGGTATGTGTTCATTTCATATCTGTGGGTTTGAAGATACTCGTGTTCATGGAACTTTCCAAGTAGAGGTAGTGAAGTTGTTTGTAAGAATTCATGAGTCATTCGAGTTCAATTTGATTTTTGTACCCTTGCATCCTTTTTCCAGACCTCGCAAGAGCCGGTGACTTTGGTGTTAGTGTAGGCTCATTTGACAAGTTTTTAAGTAGAGGACATGGATAACTTTTGATGGTTAACTTTTAAGCTTCTAAATATACTGGAGAATTAGAAACGGACCCCAAATTATTATTATTATTATTTTATTCTTCAGTATCTTGTGCATTTGTCTACTGTATGGTGCATTGCCTTTTCAATGCACTTTCTGTCTGTATCTCGCTTCATGAATCTTCTAAACCATCTGTGGTGGTTTTCATTTTTTTGTTATTATATTTCACTGTTCTTTTGGTTCTTTATCCTCAATATTGTGATTCTGAAAATTGTTTTAACCTGCAGAAGAAATTTTCCACTATTGACATTGTAATTGCTGACTGATCTTCATGGATTTTTTTATGGTCAATTCATTTATTTTTTTAATATTTATTTGTATCGTGTTGAAATACATTTTTAGCCGGATCAGGTTGGCGTCCAACAAGTGGCTCGAGGGATTGAACAACAAAGTCCTCCAGGAGAAATTTTTCGCTCAATGGTTGAAAATGCTTTACAGTTGTGCGAAGGTGACAATGTCCAGGGGAATGTTGTAAATGAATTATGCAGCGATGAGGGGCTTGCTAATGTATGCTTCTGCAGCCATGTTACAAATTTGTGGTTTAAAAAAAAACTGATATTCATGCTCACCATTAATTTTGGTCTTGCAGGAATTCATGGAGATGCTGCGGCAGGATATTTCGCGACGACTTGATGATAGAAGTAGCCCCTAGGGCTAGGGTCACACAAGCATGGTTCGTTTTGTCTTTGTCAATACTCTCTGTAATCCATTTTTTGTCCAGGCTCTGAGGTATTATCGCGATATTTGGCAGTATTGCTCAAAATTATTCTCCCTTTGACAGTTGCTTAGTTTCCTGTAACCGGAGCACAGACCGTTTGTACAAATTTAGAAGTGGGGTCTTTTATCTGTTAAGTTTTGAGTTCCCATTGTTTTGGGACTAAGTGGTTTTTACTAATTTCTGTATAAGTTGCTGCGAGAGTTTGATACATCTAGTTTTCATGTTACGTTTTGTGTGGTGCTGAGCTTTTAGTAGTCAAGTCTTTTCCAGGACACAGTTATTTTTGGTGGTGTGTTGCTAGAATGGCGTTTTGGATTATAACACCAGATGCAACTAAAGATATCATTGAGTAGTTACTGGAATTTAGCCATTGCCTGGATAGTGGAGTTTAGTGGGTCCCCCCCTTTCAGAGAGTTGATTTTCAAGTATTGTTGAAAAGAAAAAAAAAAAGAGTAGTTACTGGAATTTGCATTTACCCGTCCGGAATGGCATTTTGGTGCTGAATTTAGATTCAATTTGCGACTGAACCTCTAAGATGAGATTGGCAGTTGCTTGGATCCCTTCTTTGCCATCCGTTGTATAAACCCGTTCCCTAATTGATAACACAATTTAAGTAATTGTTGCTTCTTTCTTTACATGATGGGATAATTTTGGAAGCCTCCCGAGGTTTTTCATCCTTGACAAATAGCTGGACAAGATCAAATGTCTTCATGAAAGGTCATAAATTGATAATGTTACCCTTGCACTCTAAATAATTATTTAATCAAAAAGCCAGAACAAAAAAGAGAATTTTGAAACGAAAAGTGTAGATAAAAAATAATCAAGTCGCTATTTAATATATTAATCCATAGTTGTTTGTATTGAGGTATTGATGAGAAAGCAAATGATGCAAGTGTAGGTCAACTACTTTGAAGGAGGATTTTGATAAGTAATTAACACCTTGAAAATTTTTGTGAAATATAATTTAAATTTAACACTGTCGAGTATCAATAGTATTCAGTTTTTAAATTTAATTTAGAATTTTCTGAAAATTTTGCCAATTGATGTGGGGTTTAGTTTCTTCGGGTTCTCCTTATTACTTTTAATAAAAAAAAAAAAAAAAAAAATTGGATCAAGAGTATCAAAGAACTTAAGGAAACGACGTCGTTGCAGCCGATCTTCAATCCGATGGACGGGGATTGCTTTGATCAAAGTTTGAACACCTTAGAAAAAACGACGTCATCTCAGGTTGCCACGAAGCTCCGATTGATTGAATCTTCTGGATAATCAGAAAATGGAAGCCGAAGAGGTGGCGGCTAAACCCCCAAAAGGCCGCTTCTGTACCATCTGTAACCAGAGACGCGCCGCCCTCAAACGCCCCAAAACCCTTGAACAAGTACGAGACTTCACACACGCACACTCTTTGATCAATCTTTGGTCTTTGGATTCTGATTTTTCTTCTTCTTCTCCTCCTCCTTCCTTCTTTTTTCCCTTTTTCTGGCTCGAGTGAAGATATGCAGGGAGTGTTTCTATGCGGTGTTCGAAGAAGAAATTCACGGCGTAATAGTGGATAACCAGCTTTTCAAGCCTGGTGAACGCGTAGCCATTGGAGCTTCTGGTGGAAAAGGTCAATTTTAGCTGCTTCTATTTTTCTACTTTTTCGTGAACTGGTTGGACATCCTTGCCAATGTTGTTAAAGCTGTCTACTTTTGTTTTTATTTCTTTGTAATTAACATGAGGATATTGCTTTTGCAATGGATGCTTGAATAAATTATTTTAAGTGTTCATTAGGTGCTGGAACTGTTATCACTCATGGCAATTAGGTGAATTGTCGTTAGTCTCACAATTTTTTGATGCCCTTCTTATCTGTGATGTTTTCAAAGTCGAGGTGTTCAATACAGTATGACATGCGCATAGCACGTTGATTCTAAAGCTTTCTCGTAATTTTTGTACAATATACTATTGCTACAGAATTTTAATTGTGAAAAAGGGATGAAATCGCTTACCTGAAAAAATGTTTAATTGAAGAATGTTTCGCACATTTGTTTGTTTTGCATCATCCTACATTGAGAACACGCAGTTATCAAAATTAAAGGGTGTATTTAATTTTTTCCTTGCATAATCCAGTTTATGTATATTTGTCTGCAAGATGTTATTGAACCTTTTTTTAATATAAAAGTAATTGTGTCTAGCCTTTGCTCTGCTACATTGGCTAGAATTTGGTTTCTTTCTTTTCATTCCCCATTTGTTTATGCAGATTCCACGGTGCTTGCTTATGTATTATCAGAATTGAATCGCAGGCACAACTATGGCCTGGATTTATTCCTTTTGTCGGTTGATGAAGGCATCACTGGGTACCGTGATGACTCTCTTGAAACTGTTAAAAGAAATGAAATTCAGGTTTGGTGCTTTTCTATGCTCTTCTTGGCTGTGAATTTTTTACGCTGTTTGTGATATATGAGTTTCACCCAGTTGATTTGTTAATGCTTTTTTTTTTAATTATTAGTTTAAATTATTTAGACTTGGTTTCATGGTTATGCACTAGGAGGCAAACTTATCTTGTGAAAATGACCATTGTTCTTCCTTGTTCATGCTAGCAAATTTTGATTACAGCTAATAGTTAACTGGTTATTTTACCAGTCTTCTAGATCCATGCAAAGTAGTATTCAGGTTTTGATACCTACATGCTATAAGGGCCTTCTTGAAACTTGCTAGCTTAATTAAGTCTTATAGAAATTAATGGAATCATGTCATGATTCACTCAACAGATTAATAATGCAATTAACAAAATTTACTTGGTGAGTATAAGCACATCAGCTTTTCATCAACCGAAGTAAATCTAAGTGCCTTTTTAGAGTTCTTTCCAGTATATAAACTTGCCAAATAAATATTCCATTAGAGAAATGAGGTAAAGTTATATTGGCATGGTTGGACTTGCTGTTCAGGCCGGCACACCTGTGTTGGCACGGCATGGGTGTGGGTGCAGGATCCGTATCGGATGCAGTCAGAAAGCTTTGGGTGCGTTGACTGTTTCAGGCATGGCTTCATAAAAAATTGCTATTCATCCATGCTTATATCTTTGTGGAGGCCGATACTTTGATCTTCAAGAGGATTGCTGAGAATGGAAGAGGATTGAGGTGAAGATGGAGAGGATAAGGATGGTTTTAGATTGTGGAAAACGAAGAAGTCTTCGAACTCAGAGTCACAGTTGGACTCAACACAGTTGACGGAGAGAATGACAGGAAAAATAGAAATTTCTTAAAGTGACATACTGGTGACTTGTTAGAGGTTACCACTGCATTGATTGGATAACTAATGTGCATATTTTTTGTTTTGCTAGTTGGTCACCAGACGCCTGTCACTTTTAGGTGACTTTAATACTTCACCATACCCCATTTCATCCTTTAAAAGAATTAATTGTATAAAATAGCATTTCATACGCAAGGCCAATTTCCTTGATCTAATTATCCATCCAATCATAGTGCCATGTCCACGACCCTGTGTCTGAGTTCTAGACATGTCCCTGTATCCAAGTTTTTAGTGTTAAATGATCTAATTATCCTACATCCGCACCAGAGTCTGAGCAACATAGACGTTGTCTATGACTATGAAAGCATTGGACTACTATCTTTTGTGATGCTGTGGAGATTCCGAGCAACATAGATGTTGTCTATGTCTATGAAAGCATTGGACTAATATCTTTTGTGATGCTGTGGAGATTTAGATTTCTTGTCTGTTTCTCTTATCTGATATGCTGTTCCCTTCTTTGTACAGTACGGACTTCCTCTTAAAGTTGTTTCCTACAAGGATTTGTATGGCTGGACAATGGATGAGATAGTAAAGCTGATAGGTTTGAAGAATAACTGCACATTTTGTGGTGTTTTCCGGCGCCAGGTAATAGAGATAAGCTTATTTAATAAACAAGCTGGAAAGATGCGGTCACTTGAACCTTCTGATAAAAGCTAATATAATTTCTTTTTGGTGCTGTCTGATGTAACATGGGGACCCAAAACCGTTGTAACTTATTTTCATGCATAAAGTTGAGTGTTAATTTGTAAAGGAGGACTGTGGAGTTTTCTAGTATATGTGGTAGTGTCGGCTGTTCTGCTACAACATAATAAACTATAGGCTTATCATGGAGCAAGATGCATGCCCAATTTGGTGGAAGAAACTGTAGCCTGCTATTTATTTTGTCTTGCTGCTGCAGCATCTTTAAATTATTTATATATATATATATATTGTAATCATGGAAGTGTTATTCTCAGTTTGGTAGATAAATCAGTTGCTCTGCATCAATTGTTTCTTGCAGCAACTAAGCAAATAGTTGGTTAACTGGACACTCCTTATCTATTATTTGTTTCACACTCATCACACTCCTTATCTATTAGTTGCTATAAACTTCAGGTTTCATTGATACCAGCATGTATGCTACATGTGTTAAGTTACATAAATGTTCTATATGTGGCAATTCGCAATTCAACATGATTAGCCAGGATATTTTGAAGAATGTGTTTTTAGGAAACATCAATTACGTAGCTATGCTAATTGTATGTTTCACTTAGACTTGGTGAACTGTTACAAATGTTCAATCTCTTTAATCGCATGGTGAGGAGTTAACTTTTCTCTCAAGTATTATGCATAATTCATTTCCTTCTGTGCAAGTTTGGCTGATTTTCATTGTTGCGAAGAACTAAGCTTGTATAAACTGATGATTGTAATTTGCTTTCGCCTTTGTCTTCAAGGCCCTAGATCGAGGTGCCACATTGTTGAAAGTAGATAAACTAGTGACAGGACATAATGCAGATGATATTGCTGAAACAGTCCTCTTAAATATACTGCGAGGTGATATTGCCAGGTACTGTTTCCTTATCCCTAAAACCTGCCAAACCATTCATTAACGTATCCTTCTCTCCCTCCACAAAAATTTTCTTCTTCCTCTCTTTCTTGATTGATTAACACAGTTCTGTGCTTCATGCTGCAGACTGAGTAGATGCACATCTATCACAACTGGTGAAGATGGACCCATACCGAGATGCAAGCCTTTCAAATACACATATGAGAAAGAGATTGTTATATATCCTTGGTGTTCTATTGTTGTGTGCAGATTCCTTTTAATTCTTTGAAAATGCATTACTTTATGATTTTTATTCTTTACTGCTGCAAAACCTTAACCTAAAGCTCACGTATGCATATTTCAAAAGGTTGGACTACTTCTCTACTGAATGTGAGTGTGTTTTATGTTATGTAACCTTTCTATATTGATAGTATCTCTATTTTCAGAATATTTTGCTCTACCCCCAGCCCATCTCTCTGTGTGTGTGAGAGATTAGCTCTGTCTTTCTTTATTTGATTAAGGGACTGCCCAGAGCAAGTTACTGTGATCAGACTCTTTGCCGGGCTAGTCTTTTGGAAAATGAGAGCTTTTCCTATCTTTGAGTGGGCTGTGGAACATACTGATTTTATCTGCACTTCTAATGACCTCTTAGTCTGCAAGACGGATATGTTCCAAGTTTTTGAGATTCATGCACTGTTTCCTGCCCCAATAATGATTTTCAGTTAAATTGGTTGATTCCTGTCTCATGTTTTAGATACTTTGCAAATCTTAGTTTTTTGTTCTCTCCTTTTGAACTATAGGCATTTACTCTCCAAATGCTTACCGTGGATTTGCTCGAGAATTTATCAAGGATCTAGAGAGGATCAGGTACTGCTCTGTTGATTTTCTTTAAGCAAAACGAAAGAATAATAACAATAAATGAAAAAAAAAACTGTTGATTTGCAGACCAAGAGCAATATTGGATATCATTAAATCAGGTGAAGATTTTAGGATCTCCACTTCAACAAAAATGCCAGAGCAGGGTAATTGTGAACGCTGTGGTTACATTTCCAGCCAGGTAATGTGTAAACCAGTGGTATGTGTGCTAAAATTTGTATTTACTTGGTATTTTTAAGTGTAGGAGGTCGTATCTATTTGGCCTTGTCCTTTTTTTTGCTTTCCTCCCCAAACCCCACCCCAACACAAACCCCCCCCCCCCACCAAAAAAAAAGAAGCAAACTGAATTCTATGTTTTTGAAAATGCTCTCCTCTTAAATGAAAAACTGTTTATGTATTGCAGCTGCTGTGTCTCTTTTACTTCTGACTTAATTACATTTACCTTTTGGAGCAGTTCTCTGTTCCATCATCTGATTTTCTGCTGTTAAGTATGGTATTATTTGCTTGATGGGAACAACACTTGGAATGTGACCCTATAGCTCCGAATATCTGCAGAAATGGTGTAAAGCTTGTGTCTTGCTAGAGGGACTGAATCGTGGTTTACCAAAGCTTGGTATTGGGAGAAGTCGTGGTGCTAATAATGAGCAGAGCAAGAATGCAAAAGAAGCGAAGGGAATAGATAGTATTCAGAGCAAACAATGTGGAACTTTGGACTTCTGATGTGGTGGCATTTGGCATACGTCTTTTTTGAGGCTCAACCAACATCACGGCCCTTGAGTTTTCACCCTTCATCTGATCATCAAGTTGATTTTCACTGGCTTGCTCGAGTTTTATGCTGGTAACTTGCAGGGTGATGTCTAAGGAGGCTTGATCTCTTCGAAAAGCCATTAGCAACGCTGTCATTTTAACAGGAGCCTGGTTCCATAAACGACCATAATCTGTATTGGGACACGGGAATTTTGTAGCATTTCTTATTATATATGAACGACGTTACTTAACAGGTTTATATGCACGTCACATCATCGCAATTTGAATTTGAATATCAAAATTTGCATATATAGCATGTATTTAGACCTAATAGTATTTGGATTTGATACTCTTTTGTAGTTGAAGAGCAAACGATATTCTTTTGTTTAGCTGACACTTCCTATTGGAAGAGAAATCTTAATCCTTGAACTTTACTTGGCTGGATTTCAAACGATCGCGTTTAGCTAACGGCAACACTTTTTATTGGAAGAGGAATCTAATCCTTGAGCCTTATTAGGCTGGATTAAAAATCATTTCTTAATTAGCTCCTAAGCTGATTAAAAAGATTCAATGTTAGATTATGTTCAGAAAAGATTCAATTTTTGCTGGCATTTAAGAAATTTAACAGTGATGTATGGAAAAAATAAAGCAACGAGAGTGAAGTACGAAAAGCGGTCGTCAAACTCAATCCGAGTCAGATTCAATTAGGCTCGTTTAACGGAGCTGCTGTTGGCTTAGGGTTTTATGCGTTTGCAATACGAGAAGACAACATCGGGGCCTCTCAATTCAATTAATTTAAAGGGGTGTTTCCTCCAGAGGAAATCCGGAAAAATACTAGTAGTACGCTGCTGTTGTAGCTGAAAAGTGATACGGTAGAACAGCGGGCCTCTCAATCAGTTTCGGCCAGCCATGGCTCCCTCTGCGCCACCTTCAAGCTCCGGCGCTCAATACCCGAAGAAGTCACTCGGGCTCGTAGCAAATGCCATGAAAAGAAAACATAGCTTTATACAGTTGTTCATGATGACCGGAATCTTACTATTGAGCGTTAGATCGCTGGGTCAAAAGTACCGCCTCCACGAGCTCCAGGAAGACGCTGCCGCTCTCAAACAAGAGCAAGAGGGCCTGATTAATCGAAAGAACCACATCAAGCAAAGCCTCCTTGCTGAAGCTGCTCGTGACCCCTCTGGCCTTTTTACTACGAGGCTCCGCCTCCTCTTCGGTGAAGACTGAAGCCAAATACACCAGTAAATATGCTTTTTCATACTAAAATAGAGTCGCTCTTGACTTTTTTTTTTCTTCTTTGGATTTTTTTTTTCTAATCGGATTTTGCTTCTTCATTACGCATATCTGGGTTTAGGGTTTAAGTGACGTTTTGTGCTGTTGACTATTGATACTTAATCTGATGTGGAGTGGGTTTCTGGACGTTCCTGAAATGCATTTCTAGTTATTGCATAACTGTTCGTGTGAAAACTGGCAGTCATTGGTTAATTATCAGATATATTCTGCATTAGGTTTTGCTTGACATTATGCAGATGGAATTATGGGATAAACGTGTAATGGGATGATAGGATTTAGGAAGAAGCTTGCTGAAAAAGCTATTATTCTCTTCTTCTAATTGTGGTATATGCAATATCACTGAAGAAGCAAGAACTGAACAAAATAAGCGATTGTTTACCGTCCTACATAGGCCTTTGATACAATTGTGTATTCTTTACAGCTATAGATGCAATTCTGTATTCAAATCATATCCCCTTCTGCCACATGCCAGAGCATTGAGCAAATTGAGGGACGGGTAAATCTAAATGTTGCATTTGAGTTACTGAGAGTTCATGTAACTATTGATGCTATGACAGCTTTTTCATACTTAAAGCTGAGTGTTCTAACTTGCAAGTCATGTCTATCCTAGATTCTATTTGTGGACTAGTTTTCAGCTCCCCAGGAATGTTGGGCAAGCGTCCTCTTACTTGGTAACTGAATAGGGGTCTGTATGCGACTATTAATACTATGCCAGCATTTCTACATTCAAACCGGGTGTTCAAACTACCAAGTTATGTCTTGCCTAGCAGTTGTTCACAGATAATGGCTAATTATAATTACTCTGAAATATGAATTATAGTGAAAACGAACAACTTATTTTGCTCTGTTTAAGTGACACTGTGTTAGATCATCTAAAGTTGGAGAGTGGCATCAGATAAAAATTTTTCGTTGTGGTGCTTGGTTCTTTGCTCAAATTCAATTATGATGCATCTCTGGTGTTTCTCTTTCCTTTTGCGTTACATTGCTCGCCGATCATACACAGTTTTGCTCTTCCATTTAATTGGGTTTAAAGTTGCCCCTACAGCTTGGTCAAGGAGGGTTGAGAATGACTACTGCATTCTGCAATTTGGCTGGCCAAGTGCCTGCAAATTGTCAGATAGTTCGCGACTCTTGATCCTTCCCCGATGTATGTGAGTTTGTTCAAAATCTTCGTATTTGAAGACGAATTATAGCTGTTCAAAACCAGATTCTAAGGGCTCCTTGCAGAATAGTTCAATTTTACTGAAGTTGGAAGTTCTGTGGTTTCAACTTTTTCTTTCGTGACACGATACACATTACTTTGTTAACTCAGAAATTATTTCAGATTTGTAAATTTTCAATAGAGGGGGGAAACACGTGGACCTACTGTGAGATACCTAGATTTGAAATTCACCGATTATCCTACCCGAAGAAGTCTCAACTCCATTTGAACTTGGATCATATGCAAGTGCAGTCAAGGTTGAATAGTGAGAAAGAAAGGAGGCTCAAAATTGTCGGTAGACGTTTTGCTTTTCATTTTCTTTTGGGGTGTCCAACTTCGTGCTGTCCTTTCTTCTTCTCCTTGGTCCTTTTTTTTTTTTTTTTGGGTGGCCCTCTCTTGAAAGTTGAATCCTTATGGGACCAATTTTCTCGTATGACAGCCTGTATTATTTACGGCAGTGTCAGATTGTGAAGAAGTGGATAGGAAAAGGTCCAGATGCAAAGTAGTGTGTGTGATTCGGTTGCATACTGGTCATAAATTGCTACTCCTGTTAAGAGTAATGGGCTATTTAAAGCTCGATGCTTCTGCCAAAAAAAGGAAAAAAGAGTGACACGGGGATAACTTGATTGTGGATCAGATTATTAGATTTCGGGATCGGCGATCTTCTGTTCGTGTACTTTTGGCATCATTGTTGATGCAGCAAATTCCGATCGTCCTAAATCGTCATCGGGCAGATCACAGCAAAAATGTAGCGCTGTTAATCGAACAAATTTGGAAGTTTAATTGAGTAGAGCCCGAGGTCATTGATGCTTGAACATAACGTCTAGCTAAATTCAGCTAAAAGACTTTTCGTCTTGTCGTGCCAGCAAATTCCATGCTTTTTTTTTTTGGTTCTCACTTCCCTACCTATTGGGTGGAAATGGAATGCAATACCACTGGGTATCTTCGTTAATACGTTAGGTTTGCTAGTTAGGGTTTCGTTTGATAAAACTGAATCTGAATTTTGAATTCTGAATATTGAAACAATTAATTTGCTGAATTTTAAGTACTGAAAAGAAATATATGAATTTTAATGTTAAACCTATTTATACTGTTTGATAAACATTTATAACTGAATGCTTAATAAGTTAAATTTGATAATTTTGTCCTTATATCTTTTCATCCAAAAAAAAAAAGAAATAAAACCTATGATTTAATTAGCTTAAAATTGTTAGGTATGAAAATGATAATATTTATTTTAAATCAAATTAATTTAAAAGATGAAATATATTATATGAGGAGTATGGAGAAGATGTGAAAATCATTTAAAAGGGAGAAAAGAGAAATAAAAAATCATTAGATAGAAAATATGAGGTTGTTTAATTAGATAAGAATTTTAAACATGATTAACAAACAAGAGTAGATTTGATAGATACTATAAGATAGTTGAAGTAATTCTATTGATTCTTATCAGAATTAAGCATTCAATTAGGATTCTTGTGCTGAAAAAAATACACACAAATTCAGTAAGTAGATTTTTATTTATCAAACATTCAAAACATATGAATGTTTGAAAAAGTTTAGATTCAGCACTTTTTTATGTTATCCAAGCAGAACCTAGGTCTTTTTCCTTTTAACTCTTGTACTAATACAATATGGTACTAGCATGAAATGTTGTCCATCCCTTTCTGGAAATGATCCTACTTCCTACCCATTGAATTCCCTCATATTGATGATGCTTTTAATTATCATCATTGATCATACCAATGGGTCAGGTGAGGTGTCCGTCAAGCCACTAATCGCGCCAACTGGGTCCTAGAATGGCTTTGATCCAGATGTTTCCAGCAGTGTTAGACCCGTGCTGGTGGTTGGAGTCTACCGACATCCGGTTGGAATTAGAATATTGCAGTTCAAATTTGACCCAATTTGCCGCGTTAATGGCTTCATATCATAAGTCTAATGGGGGTTTCGGCTAATCAATAATCATGAATTGAGATGCAATCATGGCACGTGCTGCCTCAAAAATGAAAAAACCAATCAGCCAGCCCCAGCCCCAGCGAGCGGAGGGGCCGCTCCGGTCTCCCTGTGGCTGTTGCCTTAGCCTTCACGTTTGAATTTTGTTCACAGGCCACAGCTGTCTTTGTTTTGTTTTTCTACCCGTATTCCCACGTCAAAATGTAGACTAGAATCATTTGATTTGTGATACACTACTAGAAAATATATAGAAATTGTGTGTGTATACTATATTCCTCTTTTTCTAAGTAGTGGAAGCGGGCCGCAGCACTACTACTACTACTTAATTTTTGACACTCAACACTCTCTCTCTCTCTCTTTTTCTTTTCTTTTTCAGAGGTTTTTTTTTCTTTTTTTTTAACTCCGAGCCCGGTCAATGAAGGCACATGGTATTATTATGGGATTATACCAGAATAATGCAACATATATCCTTAACTTCTGAATGCTTATACTAATATACGTAATTGGCAGATTAGGAAGATCAAATATCAGAACTTGTTGCATGCATGCAGTCAATGCAGATGCAGACTATGGCCACAGTAGTAGTAGTAAAATTTAAGGGAAGTGGTGGCACATATCAGAGCAGACCGACATGTCACATGATTTGATTTGCTGGTACCGAATATAACTTTTACATATTTATAGCGCAACGGATTTTCTGTCCCATATTCCGTGCCATTTTTTGTCTCACTTTTTATTATATTGCTATTTCTCCTAGATAAACATCACATTTTAGTTCTTTTTTGCTATTAATAGTTATTGAATTTTAAAGAAACAAAAAAGAATTAAAACATGATGTTTATATAGAAAAAATATCAATATAATAAAAAGTGAGACAGAGAGTGGCACAGGATGTGGGACAGAAGATCCATTACGATTTTACATCCCCAGACCGATAATAGTGAACATGTTTTAACCTTCTTAACTCATTAGGGTTGTGGACCGAAATGATTAAACTAACAAGACACAAAATTATTCTCCCTCCAGTCCAGTACCATGCCGCCAGGCTCACCAAAAAATCCTTTTTTTTACCTGCACGTGAACGGAATTTTAACAAATCGATTCTACTGCCCCTTCTGGATCTCCTTATTAGTACTATTAAAATTCCAACATCTTCATGTCCGCCATATTTGTTGAGACAGAGGTGCCTATTATTAAAATCATAAAGTACTAAGTACTACTTTTTAAACCACCCTGACCCCGCCACTAAGTATAAAAAATTTTGAGAGTAATTTTATCTTTCCGTTCTTGGTTAGGTTAGGTAACAGTGATGAGGTCTCTAAATTTTTTTTTTTTTTTCCTCCAATGAAGTATCCGACTGTATTGGCAACCGACTAGTCCTCCACTAGACTCTGGCTCCTGCCCCACCAAAAAATCAGAGATTGTTAACATACATAGTGAGAGTCGACCACGAGATCAAAGACCCTGAAGAGGACATCCCTCGGCCAGCCGCTCTGCACCCGGGGGCATGAGGTCTCTAATTCAACCTCCGCTTTTTAATAACGATTTCACAACTGCACCGATGCGCTTGCCATATCATTACATATATCAGGGGAGAAGTTGGGAAGTGAGAAGTACGTGCTGGGTTTTAAAGAGGAAGGTGTGGGACCTCCCACCTGCAACTCAGCACATGCATTCTCCGTGGCTGGTGCCCAAAACCGCCCTCCGTGTCCATTTTAAGTTTTACTCGCTCACTCCTGGCTCCTTCCTCTTGAGTCCACCACCACCACCACCACCCCCACCCCCAGCCTCCATAGTCCATCGGACCAAGTAGAAGGAAACAAATTAAGAGCATGTGGAAAGGCCAGTGGCCCGTCAATTTTGTACGCGTGGACCCCGCCACCGACACCCCAATTGTTTTCTCTTCCTACATTCTTCTCTCCTTTTTCTCTTCCTTATTATTACATGATATCAGTAGTGTATTTTTCAAACCTTTAATCCAATCCTGTGGTAGACTGGTGTTTGTAAACATTTTTCACCCGCGCACCGAAAAATTACCGTGTGAATGTGTGTTTGCGTTTGTGTACGTCACTTTCCTCTGTTTTTTCTATTTTCTTTTTTTTTTTTGAAAAAAAAAACTTTCCTCTGTTAGAACAAATCTGTAGCGCGCTTTAAATAACGCGCCATCCCTCTATCATTCACTTCCCTCCTATCCTTTCTTTTCAGTTCCCTCCCTCCACTGCTCTCTCTCTCTCTTCCAGTTTAAAGTTCCTTCCACTCCATTCTCGGTTTTTTTTCAAAAAAAAATAATAAAATCTCAAAGCTCATCGGAAAGGAAAACCGTGGAAGTTGCAGAGTAGTCAGGACAG
Organism: Coffea arabica; assembly: GCF_036785885.1. Lineage (NCBI taxonomy): Eukaryota > Viridiplantae > Streptophyta > Magnoliopsida > Gentianales > Rubiaceae > Coffea > Coffea arabica. The sequence continues at coordinate 2,205,579 of NC_092329.1, forward strand.
TGATGAAAATGCCGCTAAAATCAGCGGCCGTGTTGTTTACTGCTACTTGTGCAGTGCTTTTTGCCGCCATTGCTAAAGCCGAGGATCCCTACCTATTCTTTAACTGGAATGTTACTTACGGCACCATCTATCCACTCGGCGTTCCCCAGCAGGTTTGCTTAATTTATTACTTACGGCACCATCAATATGATCTGATGTGGTGGTCAACTGCTTTACCATCTAAAATGAGTACATATCGTATTATCAGTCCATGGTCAGTCATTGCCCTTCTGGTTGATCTGTTCTTACTACATTTAGCAACTAACTTGGAGGAAGAATATATAGATGGTTTTTTTTGATAAAAAAAAAGTTATTGATCTGTTTAATTTGGTTTGCAAACTTTATTTTGCAGGGCATCTTGATCAATGGACAATTCCCTGGTCCTGACATTCACTCTGTCACCAATAATAATCTCGTTATCAACGTATTCAACAGCTTAACCGAACCTTTTCTCCTTTCCTGGTAAGAACAATCATCTACTATCATTATTGTTATTGTTGATTTTTACTACTCCGTTCCTCCTCCTCCCTCCATCAGATTTTCCACGGTCCCAATCGCTACCGGCCTCAACCCTCAAATGCACAAAATTTTATGCATTCCTCCTTATTGATTACACTGTAACTTTGCTGCTCCTAATAAATGCTGGGATGGAAATTTGGAACGTTCATCCCCAGTTCCTTATCGTTTTCATCTAGCTAGGCTGTAACCAGAGGTTTTTGAGCAGATTTTATCAGCATGCGTTTTGAGTTTTGCATGTTCGCCTCGCTGACAGGTAATTTGTTACTAAATAGTTAGTACGCAACCAACCCATCCATTCTCCGTGATAGAATGTAGGATAGCTCCCACGTAGACGTAATCCTTGCTTAAGCTGGTCGTAGTTCTTTTTTTTTTTCTGCCCTTTTTTTGGGATTCACGACCTTCCAGAATATACTAATATACCAGTATATAGATTATACCAGTTGCTTGTAGGATTAATTACAGCATCAAGTGATGTCAAAATTTAATGACAAATTCATTGCTTATTACTCCTTCACTACCATATTCCATGTGGTAAATGCGAAGCGGTAAAACTTCACCGAAGGCTTTTGTTTCTAAGTCAGGAAATGGTATCATACATACATTATCTTTGTAGTCACGAGATGGTGATAGATCCATTCATTCCATGGCACTTTCTTTAGGCTAAACTTCAAAAAGTGAGCTGCACATGTTTAGTACCAGTAGTGTTTTGTGCAAAATTGCTTCTTCTTTTTTTTTTTTTTGGTAATTGGGCAGCAGTGGGGTCAGAGGCTGCCCTTTTTTTCTGATCATATAAGCTAGTATGATTGATCTAATGGTAAAAATATTTTTCTTCGATCAAAGACAGTTATTGTAATCAGTAGATTCATTCATGTAATGGGAGGAAAACTAGAAGATTGAAACAACGCACATGGTTTCTAATGTCGGATGTGCTCTCTGGAGTAAATCTGTTGGGTGCTTCAATAGCACATAGGATGATTTTAGGCCTTGTTTGGAATGCAATTTTTCAAATTTCTACAATAATTTTTCTATCAAAAATTTAAAAAAAAATACAATTCAAACATAACCTTAGTCTTCGACCTGGTGTACGTTTACATTCTAAGCAGCCCCTACTTCTATTGATCAACTCGTAAAACATCAACCCAAAAATGGGGAGAAAAAACAAGAAGAACGAAAGATGAGATCTTTGGCTCTCAACATTTTTTTTCTAGGATAAAGAGAAACGTAGAAAAAGAAAATGCAGAGAGATTGATGAAAATCCTGGACCTATATCTTTTTTTTTTTTTTTTGGCTGAGGAAAAATTGATGCGGGAATAAAGGAGTAGTTTTTAACTATAGTCGTAACTCTTGAGCCCCTAGTGTACGGCAAGTAAAATCGGGGCCATCTTGGAGGATGTGCCGGTGCAGTTACAAGTTACAACAACACACTCGGTCCATAAAGCTGAATATGCATAATGTACTGGACTATTCATTTCAGGTGCTTTTGTCAAATCGAAAGCCAAGCCAGCTTAGATTCGCTTATTGTATTTTTTGCTCATGATCAGAGCCACTGAAACATGGACAAAAGCCAGAAAGATGCAGCAGCCACAAAAGAAGTGAGACAGCAATTAAACAGCCAATTTGGCCTTTTACAGCAGAAATTCGCGTCGGAGCATTATTATTTTTCGAGTTTATATTGGACTACTACTAAATCATTTTGGATAAGCTGGTTTAGCGATTTTAATACAGTTAGTTCTTGCTACTGAAATATGATGGCCCCTAGAAAATGGGAACTGGCTTCCGAAAAACAAAAATGAACCACATTCTCACTGATCTAGTATTATTACCAGCCAGATTAGTTAATCGAAGTAGTTCTTCCTGATCTTTCGTGATCCTTATTCAAAATTTTCTTACAACGCTGTGTAGTGTACTTGGTTAACATTAGTATCTACTTGGCATCAGGAGCGGAATCCAAAATAGGAGAAACTCCTATGTGGATGGAGTTTACGGGACAACGTGCCCAATTCCTCCGGGCAAAAACTACACATACATCCTTCAAGTGAAAGATCAAATCGGAAGCTTCTATTACTTCCCTTCCCTCGCATTCCACAAGGCTGCTGGCGGATTTGGAGGCTTCAGAATTCTCAGCAGATCTGTAATCCCTGTTCCTTTCGCCGAACCAGCTGGTGATTTCACTGTTCTTATTGGAGATTGGTACAGCAAGAACCACACGGTAAGAATTCTTTTTATTGCAAAAGAATAAAAATAAAAAATGGAAATTAACAATCATGATGTTTCATCTATGCATGCTGGATAATGCCAGATGGAATCTCGCTTTTTACAATTTCGGGAAGACTAGTACAGACCCATAATTTGGTTGTTGGAAAACAGCAAAATAGAAAAACATACCTATGTCTTTGGGTTGCATGTGGAAAGTGTTCTGTGTTTGCACTTGAAGAGATGGTCCCGTCCACTTTGTCCGGTGTGCGTAGTATTAGTACAGTGTACACCTTAACCATTGCGGGGCAGCATTTAATTGTTTGAAATTGATCGAAGCCTGGTTCACATGGTTGGTTAAATTTTCTGCTTTTATTTGCACTTTTGGTCCGGGGCCATTCCCACTCCTTTACCCACCTAAAATTGGTTGGGACCCCTCACTGGAAGATTTGAATGGGCAAATTTCATGACTTTTGGACTTCCGCGGCCCAAGTGGCGAAGGGCTCGTGATTGAGTACTTGATGGATTCCTTTCAGATGACTCCTTTTTTTTTTTCTTTTTTTATTTTTGGGGTGGTGGAGGGTGTGTGGAAAGAAAAAGTTAAAAGAGTGGTTGGTTGATGCTTTTTCCAGATAGTGGTTGAGCCATGATACCACATATTCAATATGTCGTGCGCAAATTCGCTGGACATGAATCGTGGCATTTTTTTTTTTTTTTTTTTAATTTTTCCTGAAAACACAAGTATAAATTTCTAGTGGCTGATTTGTGAAGACGAAATGCTTTTGCTCTGGACTGAACTAACCAGCTTACTGCTTTATTACTGGGGCCGCAGCCTTTCCAGTTTTTGCCACGTTCTAGGCCCACCACCGCATTACTAGTCGACAAAGGTTGTCTACTAGAGAGAGTAGCAATGCATTAATTATATTGAATATGACTTCTAATTTGTATTCACTATCCGCACATGTTTAAAAAAAATAAAAATGAAAAATGGTTTGGAGAATTTCCTTCAATTTTCTGAGTTAGAAACACTTTTCCTTTTTGTCGATGTAGGTCCTGAAGAGAATTCTTGACGGGGGCCATAAGCTGCCTTTCCCCGATGGGATACTTATTAACGGACGCGGTCCTAATGGCACCTCCCTCACTTTTGAACAAGGTACTAAATACTTGCACCACGCCGTGTTTGAACATTTTATTATTTTGCGCCTTCCTGCCTCCTTTGTCCCAATCTTAACATTTCCTATTTAGATTAGAAGGTGTAGGCAATAACAAAGTAAAAATGTTCCCCAAAGGCAGCAAACGAGATGGATGATGATTTGTAATTTAATTATTTTTGGTCGGTGCTGGTGTTTAAGACTTCTTGTCAATCCTCACTCTTGTGATCTGATGGACTGGAACAGGAAAAACTTACAGACTCAGAATATCAAACGTTGGATTGCAACATTCCCTCAACTTCCGCATTCAGGGACACAACTTGAAGCTGGTAGAAGTGGAGGGTACTCATACCTTGCAAAATACCTATTCATCAATTGATGTTCATGTTGGCCAGTCCATGTCTGTTCTAGTTACAGCAGACCAGCCTCCCCAGGACTACTTCATCGTGGTAAATACCCGGTTCACTAGTCCCATCATCACTACCACTGGTTTTCTTCGCTACGCCAACTCAAACCGCCGCGCCTCAGGTCCAATTCCTGGTGGACCCACCATCCAAGTCGACTGGTCACTAAATCAGGCCCGTTCTATTAGGTAATGCTACTGCTTGATACCCCTTCAAACTTTTGGAAAGTTTCATTAACATGTGTTTTTAATCAGTTAAATCTCTCTCATCTATTGTAGGACTAATCTCACAGCAAGTGGACCAAGGCCTAATCCACAGGGTTCATACCACTATGGCATGATAAACACAACCAGAACCATCAGGCTGGCCAGCTCTGCTGGACGGGTCAATGGCAAGCAGAGATATGCTGTCAATAGCGTCTCTTTTGTGCCGGCTGACACTCCGCTAAAATTGGCTGATTTCTTCAACATTCCTGGAGTTTACCGTGTTAACAGCATACCTAGTGCTCCTACAGGCGGAGGAATTTACCTAGACACATCTGTTCTGCAGGCTGACTACAGAGCCTTCATTGAGATTGTATTTGAGAACAACGAGGACATCATACAAAGTTGGCACCTCGATGGTTATGCTTTCTTTGTAGTCGGGTAAGCTTAAAAAGAGAAATGCTCTTAGTGGAATTGGAGTATCAATGGACCTGTAACTTGAGTTGAGCTTGTGCAGTTTGTGGTCTAGACATTTAGAAATTAAGATTACTACAGCTTTCTTTCTCCCTTTCTTTCCTCCCCCCTTAACGTGGCCTTGAACTGCAGAATGGATGGAGGACAGTGGACACCAGCTAGTAGAAATGGATACAATCTTAGAGATGCAGTTTTCCGCAGCACAACTCAGGTAGAAAGATTGAAATACTTGTTGATTGTATGTCTTGGGATAATGCACTCTCCATGTAAAAGTCAATTGATGTGTTCGTTGGTGTGTTGGGTTGCAGGTATATCCCAAGTCATGGACCGCAATTTATGTTGCACTTGACAACGTTGGAATGTGGCACCTGAGGACAGAGTTTTGGGCGCGACAGTACCTTGGACAACAATTCTACTTGAGGGTCTATACATCATCAACCTCTCTCAGGGATGAATTTCCCATTCCAAAGAATGCACTTCTTTGTGGAAGAGCATCTGGCCACCATACCCGGCCATTATAATCTATAATACTAAACTAGCGAATTACTCCAAGAAAGTTCCACGAAGTAGCCAGCAGCCGCGGAGAAGTTTGGTTACGATTAGCTCTAGTAAATTAAGAGCATAATTTTGCTGGCTTAGCTTGTAGGAGGACAAAGTAAGATTTAGCATTTTGCTAATCTCGTTCTTTCGTATTCTTGGGTGCCAAATTAGCATCACTTATTAGGATCACGCATCTTAGCTGCTTCGAAAAGACCTTGCCTCGAGGTCTCATTCTTTAAATTTCTGCCCAGAATTGTGTATTTCCTTTAACCCTTTACCTTCCATATATTTATCTCCCATATATACCGTTATGTTTTGATTATTGATAATAAATTTACTCCTGTTTTTTCTTTCAAACTCCATTGTTGCTGCTCTGGTAATTGTTCTCTAAGTTTGAAACCATCAACTCTTGGGATAGCTTTTGTATTCATACTTGTAACCAAATTTTTGGTTGCTGTTACTAATTATTTGAATCTCATACACATTAATCCCAAGCCAGGTTGAGGATAATCCAACATCTTCTTTACAAAGTTTTCACCACTCTTCATCATAGGACCCCACACTCAAACCTAGTTTGCCATCTTAAAGGTCAGGCTGCTTCAGTCATGGAAAACGAATTTATGACACGAAAATAGGTACTAGATGCATTATATCAAAAACATGTATAAAATAATGTACCGGTCATGAGGTACTAGCAGGGATTGGGAGTGATCCAGATTGGGGGAGGCCACCGGAGGTGAGAGTGCGAAGTGCGAGGATAACAGGGCAATTGTTCTATAGTTCCATCCTCCAAGTTAAAAATTCCCAGATCATGATTCCCAGGGAAACCACTATAATCCAACTCACTGAAGTCATCAGTAAAGTAAATCCGATTCCCTCTGCATTCCGGAAAATCAGAAGCCACCAGAGCCAGTGAAGAATTCTCCCCTAGAAACAACATAATTGTGTCCCCCAAACTCATCACCCTCTCCCACTTGCTCCCGCTCAAGTCCAATTTAAACACGCGAAATTCACGAGTTTCATAGGTCCCAATACCAATCTGAAGCTGCCCTAATTCAGATGCAAGCTCTAAGTAGCGCGTAACCAACAACAACTCACCATTTGCAATCACCAAATACTGCATATCGCCATCGCTTAGTCCTGGGGTTCGGATGAACTCCACCCTGGGAGAATCCCCACCGACATCGCAAACCGCAATGCTGCCATTTTTATCCGCAGCATAAAACAACCCATTGAAATAAATAACATCCTCGCAAAAAGAACGAGCCCCCTCAATCAAACCCCATGAACTTAGGCCATCTTTCCAGTAAGCAAGGTCGCCTGTTTTATTGATAATTGCCAGAGCTAAAAATTTAGACCCGCCAGACGGGCTGTTGGAAAGAACAATTTTTTTAACAAAAGAATCCCGCATCTCCTTTAAACCACAGGTGTAAAACCGGCTCACATAATTTACATGGCTGTCGTCGTCCGATGACTGGAGGACGTATTCACGGCCGACGTTGAAGACGTCAAATCCTACCACATAGGGGAATGTAGAGAGAGGCGGGAGGTCGATTTTGGCTCGGGTAAGCGGATTGACGAGGAAAATAGGAGGGTATTCGTCAAGCATCACAAGCCAGCCGTGAGAGGAACCGGAGTGGCGGCGACGGTGGGAGGCTTCGGGGAGGTCGAGGACGTGGCATTTGTTGTCGGCGAGATTGAAGAAGGCCCTGCGGTGGCTGGAGGAGCGGCTCTGGGGAAGCATTAGCCAGGGGAGTTGACAAGGGAGGTGGGTTGGGGTTGTGGGAGTGGAGGTTCGCCAGGTAGTGCAGACTGCCCGAAATCGGATGTAATCAGCGTAAATTTTGAGATCGATTGAGATTTTCTGGATTAATTCCGGCGGGAGAGAAGACCAGTCGACGGAAGACATGTTTGGCTTCTTCTTTTTTTTTTTTTTTTCTCTTTTCTTCTTTTCTCAAGACGAAAGGATATTTGAGGATGATTTCAGAGAGTCGACTGTGGTTAATAGAAGTTCAGAAACCCTGGGGAGCACTATCACCGTTCAACTTCCTCCCGAGAAGTTCAGAAACGAATGACAGATTCCCCAGGGCGTACTGGCACACTATCACTCTACCAAAACTGGAACTTTAATCCCCATCTTATATTTTTGGGATAATTTCAGAAACCGTCCCTGAGAATTTTAATAATTTCACTAGCCTCCTAAAGTTTGTAAAATTGCACAAAGCTCCCCTAAGGTTAAGTTTTTGATAACCAAATTAGTCCAATTAGAAAAAGTAACATTAAAAAAGTACTTTAAGAAGAGGGATGAAACTTTTATTTTATAAATACCCCTTATTCATGTATATAAGTTGTATTAGTAAAAAAATAAAATAATTAAAAATAATAAATATACACATTTCACCACTTAAAAAGTTTATATTTAATAAATTAAACAACAAAAATAAACAACAAAACTACACTAATGATCATAAGATTTAATAAACAAATTAGTCATCTCTTTAGATATAATGTTTGCTATAATTCTTGTGATTTTGAACAAAATTTTTTTTCAAATTTTGCCTTTATTTTCCTTCTATTCTCTTTTACTAATATCTAACGATTAAGTAATCAGAGTACTAATTAACTATTAATAACTCATTAATAAAAATAACTGTTGAAAATTTCTTTAATGAAGAACAATGACTTATATTTACAAAATAACATCAATTGATATACCTAATGAAAAAAGAAAGGCAAAATTCGAATATTTTTTCTGTTACAAGAATCAAAGCAATGTCATGTTAAAAAAGATGACTATTCTGTTTTGTTGAATATTGTGATCATTAATATAGTTTTTGTTACTTATTTGTATTGTCTAATTTATTAAATGTGAACTTTTTGAGTGGTGAAATGTGTGTATTAATTATTTCTAACTTTTAATTATTTTTATTCTTTTACTAATATAACTTCAATACATGCATGAGAGGTATTTATAAACTAAGAGTTTCATCTCTCTTTTTAAAGTATTTTTTTAATATTCTAATTGGACTAATTTTGTTATCAAACCTTAATCTCAGGAGAGATTTGTATAATTTTATAAACTTTAGAAGATACTAGTGAAATTATTAGAAATCTCAAGGAAAGTTTCTAAAATTATCCCAATGTTTTTTTTAACACGAATTTGGCCTTTCGACTGTACAGTCGAGTCGAGTCGAATCGAATTTTGACCCAATCAAATCGAGTCTTGATTTAATTTTATCAAGTTCGAACTCAAATTCAAGATAGACAAGTTACCAATTTAAAGCTTAATTAAGTTCGACTCAAATTCAAGTCGAGCTCGAGATTGAATAAATAAAAAATTATTATTTTGCTTTTAAAAAATAAATAATATAATATTTTTATTAAGTAATAAAATATTAACAATATATATAATTTTACTATTAAAAAATATATATATATATTTATATATATACTCGAATTTGCGAACTAACGAATTTAATATTTTTAAATTCGAACTCGAAATTGAGTTTGATTTGACCGACTCGAGGTCTATATTGATCAAGCTTGACTTGAGCCAAAGCTCGAGTTCTAATCCCAACTAACTATTTAATCCCGACTAACCGGTTTTACTCCCAGGAGGAGAGATAAATAAACACTTGGAAGTTGTTTAGTTTAACATTGCAAACATCCAAATTTCCAATATGGTCAGAAAATACCATCAATTTCGAAACAATGTCCCACAAGGCAACCATGGGCAAGAAACTCAATGCTGCATCAGCAATCGATACATTGCATGCGAAATCAATATATTGCAGACTTGTTTTCTATTTCTTTCCACAGTCAAAATACAATAGCACCACAAAAGTTTGAAATAATCTATTGCACATATATATAATTAACAAATACTTTAAAATGGAACATTAGGTTTGAATGTTTCACGAACTTCTGACCGCCATGGCACCACCCAATAATGATTCCAACCCACGCGAACATTGGGCTTGATTCGCTTCCACCGTAGTTAGAGCTGAAAATCAAAGACCCCTGCTTCCATATGAAACCTTCCAATAAAGTAGGATGAACTTGAGCCAAGCCTGCACGATCCTCCTGATGAGAGCAACCAATCCATGTTTTCCTCAACCATGCTCATCCGCTCAACGCGTTCACTTGTCACTGAAACACATCAAATTATCAGAACGTTTTTAGATCATTCATGCACCATTCTAATATGTTCTTCAGATGATTAGAATTCCCCCACTTTCCCCACTCTCTACAAAACAAAAATGAAAAAAAAAAAAAAGACATGGTGAAATGAACCTTTTGAATTATAGCCTCGTGCGCTTAATAAAGGAGGTTAATTCCTACAAGCCACAACGTCAAGTCCTCTATTCAATACTAAAACGCAGGTAAAACATTTTCTGCATACTCCTCCATGGATTGTCTATAGGGCCACCACCTCCACAGCAACATTCATCCCAATCTTTCTATAAACTGAAATTGCGCAGACACGGAAATTTTTCACTATCAAAATTACTTCAGTTTCTTGTGAATTCGACGAGTAATTACCCCGCTAATATCTGAACCAAGAGTTAAGATTAAAAAAATTTTTTTTTTTTTTTTTGCACTACTACTCTGTGATTTCTCCAATTCTCCCTCGTCTCATCAATTAAAAATAAAATCACACTGCACAATTTTTGTAATCACAATATCCCTATTGGCTAATCCAATTCGACTAATGGAAAGATGAGAAAAGATAACTAAATATTGCAATGGTCTTCCACTTCACAGAGCAAAAGTGTTGGCAGAATAAGCTATCTAAATGCTGAAGACCGTTTACAGAACAATACCCAAAAATGACAAAATAATCCTTCACATTAGGCAACGAAGCCCTACTTTGAGTCCATACTTAGCTCACAACAACTAAAGTGGCTGAAAATTCCAAGCTAGTTAGGAAAAGGTTCAAACCTTGACTAAAATTCGAATATCAGACAATGCATAAGCTAATTCTTGCAACTCTGCTTTCATGTACACAGCTTGAAATTTAGGCTATTCACTATGCATCTAATGCACCGGATCCACCCATGCATAATGTTAGTAACATGGGGAATTTATACAGGAAGATCGAGCACTTAAACAACAATATAAATTGGAAAGTTCACATATTAAGTACTGCTCAAGAGAAGGAGACACGAAAACATAGTACGCATACATACATGATACACAGGGCTATGAGGTAACTCACCCATCCTTGGCCTCAATCCCAAGACTTTCCACATCATTGTTAACGTTGTTGTTAATGAAGCGTAGATCAGGGTAATTACGATAATTCAGGGAATGCAACCAGAGGGCTACAACTCCTTCCTTGTGTTCTGTGGAGGCAATATGGGAGTAGATGTACTGCATTTTAAAGTCCTCTGCCTCCTCTGCATAGGTTTGCATGGATAACTCTTCATGACTGTCCTTCCACTTCTGATTGTAAGATGAGAAGAAGCACTCATCCAGGTAGAGTCCAACCTCAGGAGCCATAGGCACATTGATGTCAACATCCCTGAATTTAGGAAATATACTCCCCGCATGAAGCATTGCACGTGACATTAAACATAAATACAGACTGCAAAGGCACTATTAAACTACTTACTGTCGAAAAGCTGTTTCAATCAGTGATTCAGGAGCTATATTCCTCATAATGGCAACTGCAAGACCGATCATTTTCCGAATCTGATGAAGCATGAAGCTCTGTCCTATGACCTCGCACTTCACAAATTCAATGCCTTCAACATTGACGGTGGCTTTTGCATCAAAAGAGATAATGTATCTCCGGGCAGCTGGGTCCTCAGCTTTCGTCCTAGTTGTAAAATTATGAAAATTATGCGTTCCCTGGTAATATTGAAGAACCCTATTAAACCTCTCCCTCTCCTCCTCACCATAGCAAAAGTCGCTCTTTTTAATAGCTTTCACCTCCTCCTGATTCACATACTGAACTAAAACTTCGTCTTCCTCAGTTTTCTCAATGTCAAAACCTCCATTCTCTAATTCCTTTGGAGTGTCATCACTTAAATGGCCACCATGGTTACTAACATTAGCACCTAATGAAAAATCTTTGATTTTTTCCTCTGTCGTTCCAGCGTCCTGATTATTCGAGGAAATGCCTGACTCAAGTTTATCTACATCCAACCCAATCTTAGAATCAAAATTGCGCTTTCCCATTATTCCCTCTACCTTGCGACCTCTTTCAGAACACTCCAAGCACTTAACAAGCTCATTTTCAGAACCCAAACTAGCTAAAACACTCTCCCTATCACGATGACAGCTAGGATCAAGAGCAAAAACAGGAATCAAATACACATAGCGCCGCCTATCACAAAACTTTTTGGCATTAAACGATGCCGTCACACGTTTATAACCAAAGATCCGTATCTGGGGGGGCAGAATCGAATTCAAACGCTGGACCAAGCCAGGAGGGTCAACGTAAAACCGGCCCGAAACAACTTGCCCCACTGCGCTGACTCCCTTATCAGTTCGGGCGGACCTGGCCCAGTCGAACCGCTTCGGACAGCCCCGGTCTTGCTCGGGTACAGCGCCGGCGTGAAACAGTGCCTCTTCGAGGTCACCTTCGATGGTTTTAGCCCCGGGATTTTTTTGCATCCCCTGATAACCAACGCCGCAATAGGCGAAAAAGACGGCGACTTTGCGGCGCTTATATCTGGGTTTTTTCTGGGGCGTAGGGCCCTCTTGAACTGAGGAAGGGACGGTGTCAATATCTTCATCGTCGGATGTTGCGGAGGTAGTGGTGGACATTTTGAGCTTTTTGGGGTTTGGTTCTTCTTGTTGTTCTGCAGTGGGGAGTGAGGGCGACGATTGGGCTGGAGGATGGGTTTCGTCGTCCATGGTTAGAAGCCAATAGTAGTATCGTAGATGGCCATGGAAGGTGAAAAGGATGAGGCTTCGGGTTGCTTACTCTAAAACCCTACTACGACTACTGCCAGGGAGGCAGGCAGGGGAGTTGAATGGAGTGACTCGAGTACCTGCAACTAAAGAGGGCTGTAATGTTAATTGAGCCGAGTATTTGGCTGACGAGCTCAACTCGTGCTTAGTTCAAGCCAGGTTCGAGGTGCTCGATTAATCAGATCAGTCTTGAAGTATAATCAAACTTGGCTCATCAATGAAACATGTGACTCCAACTCGAGTTCGACTCGTTTATCATAAAGGAGTCGAATTCGCATGAGCTTGAGATTTGATCACAATAAAAATCTTTAATTTTTAGTTTCTATTTTTTTAACTTATAAAATGACATATATATCCTTTTTTATCGAGTCTAAGTGAGTTACTCGAATAACAAATTATTCGAACTTTTTTGACTCGTTAATTAATTGTCTAAATTTCTAACTCAAACTCAACTCGTTTGCTAAAATTGACGAGTCAAGTTCGAGCTTTATCAAGTCGAACTTAATCGAGTTTTCGAATTGCTCGTTTTATTTAACAGCACTATGACTGTTATTCGGCGTTTGTTAGTGTATGCATCTGCGTTTGGATGATTATATATTTAGTAGGTCTCATTTGAATTGCTATTTTTTCTGAAGTTTTTATTAAAAAAATTTGTACTGTAACTATTTCATGTACGTGAAATAAAAAGATAATTAGAAATATATTTATAGAAAACGTAGAACTTTTCTGGGAAAAAATGCCATTCCAAACATGGCCGATATTTTCTACTACTGTAAAAGATTTTTGTTGTAGTAGTAACTAGTAATTTGTAGCAGTCTAATGAAATAAATGTGACTGTAAAGATAAAGGGATAAAAAATAAAAAGCAATTGTAAAACGTAGTACTGGAAATCTTCAAAAAACGTATTATTTCTCAGAAACGGGTCCAAGCTACAAGGAGAGAGGTCGTCTAGCTAGAAGAGTTTTGCAGTTTTAGAGAAACAAATTCATCAGGCAAAAATGGGAAAGGTCCTAAAGTAGAGTGCTAGTTTCAATTTGGATTCTCGCATTGCATTTGCAGGTGTTGAGGCTCTTGATCCCCCGGACATATACGCGACCAGGGTACTAACCAGAATTTGTTCCAAGGCAGCACAGAAGATTATGCAATCGTATGCATTGCATACGATGTAGATTTGGAAGCAGAAAGTGTTTTGTGCTTTCGCACCTCGCATGGAAAGTCGTCATGCATGTTACTGAAATCGCGTACGCATGCAGATTTCAAGTCAAAACCAAATTTGAGTCCCTAAACTGAACTGCACCCAATGATTGCCCAGCTTCCGCTGAGAAGAAAATTATTTTGTTTGTTCTTTGGAAAGCTCTCAGAAATGAAAAATCTATTAGATGGTCAGCCCATGAGACATGCCACGGACCCGGGAATACAACTTGGAACTTGAAAGTTGCAATTTTAACCTTGTCCTTCCTTCTTACTGGTTTTTAAAATAACATATAGAAATGAAAATGAAACTACACAGCTGAGATCATCGGCAGAAATCCTTTGCAGCACGGCCAAAATATTAGTTGTGTGCTCATGATGCAATTATCTTGGGCCTGCCCATGAAAAATGTACAGGAGGAGGACTGTGGATGTTTCATGGTCCTGGGCAGCTTACTTTGGGCTTTAAAGAATGTCCGAATGATCCAATTGTCAGATACGTTTGGAGCTTGCTACGCTGGGCTGAGGCATCTTCATTTATGAAGCCCAAAAGTGGAAATCCATGGAAATGCGGATGTGTGAGCCTACAAAGCAGATGGATAATGCGGATTGTGGTTTCCTGTGCCCAACTTAGTTTTTTTTTTTTTCTCGAGATAATAACTGTTGTATAACTTATTCTATCCTATATTAAGGGGAGGGGAATAACCTAAAGAGGTCCAAAGGTAAATCAGAGAAGACTAAACCACCATCGGAGCAGACGAGTATACTACGCACCCGTTTAAACAGAGCCACTTAATGTGACAATTGATGGGAGGTAAGGTTTAAATTCTTGACCTCCCACCTTACTAAGGTTTAATGCTTTGGTGGTGGTCTTTGTGTGACGCCCCGAAAAAAAAAGAGTTTGAGAACCCGGAAATTTTCTAATTTTCTAGGGTTTATTGTGTTTAAAACAAAACCCGCATTTTCTACATTTTCTTGATTAGAAAAAAATCCCAGATAAAGTTTATGAGCAAAAATAGTTTTAAAATGATTTTTCTAGTATCGGTTAGTTTTTGAAAAATTAAAAGCGTATTTTGGATGTGGGACCCACTAGTGCGAAAAGTTCGGAAACATTCGGCCAATTAGGTTAAGTTCCGGATACTGTGTAAATTTATCGGGTGTTAAGAGATAAGTAGAGGAGTGTGAAGTGATTGATGTGAGAGGTGACCAAAGGATTGAATTGCATTAATTGAGGTGACAAGTGTCACCATTTCATTGGGTATGGCTTATGACAACTATTCATGGTTTTTGACTTTGGACCAAATTGGTTAAATATCTAAAAAATGAACCAAAAATCTCTTATTCTTGTCTTCCTCTTGGCCGACTTTCTTGAGCTTCAAAAGAGAGAAAAACTCTTCAAGTTTTGGCTTTCATCTTGCTTCAATCAAACCATCCAACATTCTAAACTTGTTTCTACTCCATAAAATTCTTCCATTTGGTGCTAGTGAGTTGCTTAGTGAAGTGTTTTGGAGGAGCTAAGGTGGTCTACCACTTCCTCTCTCTTGTTTACTTGGTAAGTAGTGATTGACTATCCTCTTACACCTAATGATGTTGAATTTATGCCTAATGGTGGCTATAGTGTTGGAAATTGTGGGTTATTTCTTGGTTTGGAATGAATTGGTGAAGTTTTTATTTTTTTGAGGAATTTTCTGATTTAATGTGATCATGGTCTTGTGGATGTTTATGATGGTTGGTAATAAGGGGCTATGACTCTAGTGAATGTAGATGATAGGAAATTGCAACCAATTTTGGGTTTGGAAGAAATTCTGGAAAATTAGGGTTCTTGAAGCTACATTCTGTCCGAAATTTTAGGTCATAGATGGAGGCCGAATTGGCCTTAGCTCAAAACATGAAAGTTGTAGGTATTGATGAGTTTGAAGTGCCTGCAAAATTTCAGGTCATTTGGAGTAGTGTAGAGTGCGTTATGCCGTTTTTACTGTTGCTGTTCTGGGTGATCAGAATGTGCGAACTGTGATTGTAATCGTCTGTTTTGACTGGAATTGGTTTGGATTTTGTTGTTGGTGTCTTCTGATGAAATGTAGCTTGATGTCTTAGTTATCATATGCCTTTGGAATCAATGCATTTGGACCTGTATAGACTGACTTGGACTGATTACAGTTTTGTGTGATTTGGGAACCTGCAATTACGGTTCTGGGTTGGTTTTCTGCATTTTTGACCTAGTTGTGCTAGGATTTGGACTGAGTGACCTTCTACATTGTTGTAGCCCTGGTTCTTAGCTTCGAAACGGTGGGTCTTGAACCTCCATCCGATACTCGTAATACCTTTGGTGCCATTACCGCAAAAGGACGTCAAAACTGTTTTCTGGTTTTGAGCAATCGTGGTTAATTGCTATGTGATTGGGTTTGATTGTAGGATGGAAAGGATGAATTTATGGGGAAATGCTGTCCGATTTTTAATAGCGTTGGTTACCTTAAGTTTCATGTGAAAGGCTTGGACGTGAATGATGGAATTGGCTATATTGGACGAGGATTGTGAGCCGTGGAGGTGAGTGACCTCAAACTACTTCTAAATTTATTTATGAACCGTTTCGTACATTATTTACTTTTGAACTGTTTCCAAAGTTACTTTTGAAATGTTTTCTTGCATATCATGCGTGCTGGCATGTGAGTGTGCCTTGTTTGCTATATTTCTTGACTTCATGACTTGTATTTTGAGTTGATAACGTGTTAAGCGCTTATAATGATTTCCAAAACGAGTTTTCGAGGCGAGTGTTTACTTTATCGCACTCGACCTCGATAAATGTGAAATGTTCGATTGAAATGTTACTTGCGCATGAATGTAAGCCCTTTTGGGCTGAACTGGCCATTGCCCCTTGTTACCGGTCGTCTTGAGCCAGAAGCGGACTCGGTCAGGCGATTAGGAACTTGGGTGAACGTTTGGTATACTCGAGTATTACCTATGTAGGTTGGTGGAGCATGGCCAAAAGCCAGGGACGGGGTGAATGAAATGAAATGAATGACCAAATGAGCGAGGAAATGTCAGGAGAATGAATGTATCCTTTCATGAATGTTACTATCGCTTTCCATTGTAAATGTTTTTTGAATTATTGATAATCCATATTTACTGTTTTGCAAATGATGTAGTTGTTTCCGGATTTACCATTTAATTTATGACATCATTGCTATATGACATCATTGAAATGAACTATGGTTAAACCGATTTGATTAATGATTTTCTGGTTACTCGCTGAGCTTTTAGCTCACCCCAAAACATTTTTTTCCCCCTCCACAGGGCTCAAGGCGAACGAAGGACTTGTAGTGCTTATTCACGTGAATGGATGGCCTATATTTTATACAATTTGGATTTGGAATCATTTTATGTATAGTTGGAAATTGTTTTAGCTTCGCTTTTGACATGTAATTATTGGAGACTTGGATGTTTATTTGTGGACCATGTGATGTATATTTGAGATTTATATTGTAATATATTTGAGGATTGTAGTGATCGACTGAGTCCCGGCGAGAGCCGGGCAGGCGGTCCGCCGAACCCTCTGGTTCGCCTTAGGGGGAGGTGGGGTCGTCACACTTTGGACAGGTGGTTGTTTAACCAAGTGGTCACAAACATCTATAGCTTTTCTTCCTTGAACTGCAATTTTTTTTTGGCTCTCTTGCACTGCACGAGCAAAACAGAACAATATTTGGAGTGTTTGGATAGCACAAATATGTCAAATAATATTTCGCTTGCATCATAAACACATTTCTCAACCCACCTTTTTATATTCTCAATTATCTTTTTATCTCACATACATCACATCACAAAAAATATTACAGTAATTATTTCAAATAATATTTCAAATAATACTCTATCCAAACCTCTCCAATGTGAACTGTGAACTAAGGTGTACCACTGAGAATTACGAAGTTCTGTCTTTTGGGAAATTTTCTTCTTTTTTTAATTTTCTATGAATATGTTTTTATCTATTATTCAATCATCTTTTTAACCTCACATTCATTACATTTTTTTAAAAAAATTACTACAGTGATTTTTCTTCAAAAACTTTTTAAAGATTGTTTGCCAAAATTTATTTATCAGTATCATTAATACATATTCAACTAATCTTTTATTTCACATACATTACCTTAAAAAAATGTTATAGTTGTATTTTTTTTAAAAAAATTATCCCAATTAACCTATGGTCCAAACACACTCATCGGAACAGCCTCCTCTAAGATTTTCATTTAGGAGAAATTGTTTAAAACGTTTCTCATATTTTGTAAAATAACTTTTTTCATCCCTCACTTTTAAAAGTGTTATTTTACGTCCCTTACAAATTCACATTGGTCAAATTTAGTGTCTACCTAGTTTTTCGACTAGTTTTTTGTTGGAATCCACCACGTATCTTGTACATGATTATTTTTTAAGGGCAAAATTATCAAATCAAATTTTACATAATCCGATATATAATTTATCACATTTCAGAAAATGAATATTTTTGTTCCCTACGTTTCACAAAATAATTTTTTTCTTCCCTCATATATTACAAAAATGAATTTTTTCATTCCTTATTGATCATGCGGACCAATATTTTTTTAACTCATGTATATATATATATATATATATGTATTTATTTCACTTAAACAATATGAATAGTATGTAATATATATCTATTTAATTTTACCTGAATATATATATGCTATTCGTGCTATTTAAATGAAATCAAATAGATATGTACATGGGTTTAAAGAAAAAATATTCGCAATACAAGGTCAATGAATGATAAAAAAATTCATTTTATAAAATGTGAGGGATAAAACAATTCATTTTGTGAAATATGAGGGATTATAAATCGGATTATGTAAAATTTGATTTGACAATTTTACGACTAAAAATTGATCGCATACAAGACACTTGATAAATTTCGATCAAAAACTAATCGAAAACTTAAATAGGAACTATATTTGATTAATAAATATAAATTTACACTTTTAAAAGTAATAAATAAAAAATTATTTTATAAAATATAAACAACATTTTGAACAATTTTCCTTTACATTTATCTATATGCCAACTAATGGGGAAAAGAAGACGCGGGACAACATCACCATCACAACTATCGTCATCGACCTCATGATTTATGTCTTGAAATTCAATTGTCATCTGCTTCCCCACCAACCCACCCACCCACCCACCATCTCTCTCTATTTTTTTCACCCTTCTGTTTTCTCGGCCTCTATTCCCTTCAAACCCCTTCCCCAAAAACAACAAAACCACACTACTGTTGTTATCATCATCATCCTCTTGCTCTCGCTCTAATCTCTCTCTCTCTCCCGTGACAAGACGCATTGTTCCAAGCGAAAGATCCATCGTCAATCACTGGACCAAAAATTTAAAAGAAAAGTAAAGAGGGCTGTTTTCTTTTTCATGGGTCTCCTCTCTGCTCCACTCTTTTTAATTAGGGACTAATTTAGTCCCTAGTAATTTAAAAGGTGCACTTTTGTGCCTGACTCGTGCCCTTGCTGCCCTCTCCTCCCCATAGTAAATCGAATTGGATTAGTAGTAGTGTCATTGGGCAACAAATTATATTGCAGTAGCGTAACAGACAGTAAACAGCGACAAAAAGGTACCAAATCTTCAGTAGACAAATACTAGATTAAAAGGTTAAGTAACAGCAATCAATCAGTAGCGGTAAGACGCATCTTAATTATGCATGCCACTTAGAAATAATAATACAATTTAATGGGGAGTACTTTTTAACTCCCAGCTGTGAGCGACATCATGCATCTTTCTTTTTTTTTTTTTCAGGAAATGCCACGGACTCTTTTCATAATCCTGTCGTGAACTACCCAGTAGGATAAATAAATTAAGGTAGATGATCTTCATCTAGCCGCTAGCATTTGGGCGGCGATTTTATACTGGCAGAAGTGACCTCGAGTGCTACTGGGGGCAGTAGCTAGGATGGTAGTAGAAAATGCGTATCCAAATTCTTTACCCGGACGCTGGAAAAATGTACGCGTACCGGGCCGCTGGACTGCATACATCTGAAACAACAAGATACCAACTGCATTATTAGGAGCGACTGCACTCTGCATACATCTTTCCGGCAGCTACCAAAGAAGATATCACTACCATCTTTATCATGACAGGGGCAAGGAATGGTTGATCTGTACAACGTCAAAAAGGGCACTTAAAAAGCCATAGCCTCGAAGCCTTTGAGAGACCATACATATGAAACACAGTAGCAGCTCACGATCATTAATCATGACGATGTTGGCTTTTAAGTTTTAACCCCATGCATATGCATCGAGAAGTGCACGATGCCTAGCTACAAAGTCTTCTAGGTCCTGCCATTATACCGCTTTCTCAGACCAACTTTCTTTCACTCTGCAACACAAAACCCTCTCTGTTTTTTTTTTTTTTTTTTTTTTGTCAAAACACAAAAAACCCTTTTGTGTTTGGATACCTTAAAAATTATTTCAAATGAATCTATTTTACTCCTCCTTGAAGTTAAATTTATCCACCTTTTGTAACTCGAATGGATCAAAGCTTATGGATTAATAACGTGGTGGCACTAACCATTGAATTTGAACTTTGAAGAGTGCATGACGAAAATTCCCACTCTTGGTTAATTAATTAATAGCCGAACAATTTGGGTGCCTTTCTACTCTTTTTTAATTTTTGATAACTGTGAGAAATGATAATCACAGCATGGCCTTCCACAAGAATAGGATGACGACACCACTGAATTGTTCAGTGGTACACAGTAATATGCTTTCTTTGCACTTTCACTTTAAAAGTGACAAAAGCACATGAAAAGTTTTAGTAAGAGAATAAAGAACAATTAATATGAGAAAGCTGTCATGTGTGATTTTTGGAACTGCATGCATGTTCATAGTAAAGCAGACATTTCCCTTCCGGGACCTAAATGCAGTTCGACGAATCCCTTTTGCTACGCTTGCCGCTAATTCCACTATTGCACGTACGTACCAAATTCATACAAAGGCACACAAAAAGTATGGATGAAAATAAAATGATTTTGAAGCATGTTTGATACTCTATATATTCTTAAGGTGTTATTTGCGTCAATTACACTAAATATTTGTTATATAGTTATGACAAATTACCTCTAAAATATAACAAGGTTTAGAAAAAAAAGATAACAAATGTTCCGATTTTCTCATAATTAAGGATCATTAATGATAAATGTTCTAGTTAATTTGTTAAGAAACATGTTAATATAAAGAAAAACTCAACATTTCCACAAGACGCATACACACCTCCATATTTTTTTTCTTAGACTTTTATGATTCAAAGTAATTAAATTTACACATGAAACTGCGTCAAAATAAAATTCAGATATATATGAACGTTGCCAAGATTCGCGAGCAGATCCAAGTCTCCGCAAAAATGAACCCGTTTGTCCATTCGGTTTTGTAAATGACACGCGAGCGGATCGTCATTGCATATGAGCGGATCCGATTGGGATAAAATACAACTATCACCATCACTAAAAGTTGCACTACTTTTTTTCTTACATAATCAAAAAAATTCCATAAATAAGTTTTCTTTTTCCTTTATTTTTTCATTCGGAGTAATCAAACACGGGACATTTTACACAGTGAAACCGCTTGCACCAATGGCCATGGGCTAGCAATAGCAAGATGCATCCTCCATTTAACTCTTCTTTTTCTTTTTTTTTTTTGCCCTTTTTTATTTTCAAAGAAGCAAACATGCATGCCCGCCATGAACCTATGCGTCATTCTTTCAAAGGTTCGAAGTTAGTTTATATGGTGGACCAACAGGGAATTTTGTAGCATGAAAACGAATTCACATAACTTTAGCATGATGATTTTTTTTTTTTTTTTTTTTTTTTTTTTTCAGTTGGGGCTGTCCGGGCCTACACCCGACTAGTCCCCCAACCCCGAGGAGAGCGGGCCCCACCGATCCCCAGGAAGATACCCCGGTTGCTCAAGCTCAGGGTCGAACCCCAGACCTGTCTCACCTAAAGAGGCTACACAGGCCACCCGAGCTAACCGAGGGGGGCACTTTAGCATGATGATTAGGAGAAGTTTTTATTACGAGTGTCCCAATGATCCAATCATAGCAAGCTCTGACAATGAGTCAGTAGTGCCAACTGGGGTCTGCACCACGTCCCAATCCTCAAGGAGACCGGTGAGACGAAGTTGAAGGGTTTAAAAAAGACAAGTCTGTCAACCGAAGGTCCATAAAAAGTTAGGGATAATTTTAGAAACCTCCCCTGAGGTTTTTAATAATTCACTAGCCTACCCTAAAATTTATAAAATTACACAAATTTCCCATGAGGTTAAGGTTTTGATAACAAAATTAGTCCAATTAGAAAAAATAACATAAAAAAAGTACATAGAAATGAAACTAGAAACAATTAATACATACATTTCATCATTCAAAAAGTTCACATTTAATAAATTAAATAACAAAAATAAGTAACAAAACCATACTAATTTTGACACAAGATTCAACAAAACAGATTAGTCATCTCTTTTGACATGATTTTTACTATAACTCTTGTGATTTTGAACAGAAATAATTTTCAAAATTGGACTTTTTTTCCCTTCATTCTTCTTTACCAATATCTAATAATCAAGTAATTAGAGTACTAATTAATTATTAGCAACTAAATTAACGAAAATAACTATTGAAAATTTATTTAATAATGAACGATAACTTGTATTTAGAAAATAACATCAGTTGATATACTTAACGGAGGAAAGGCGAGAAAAAAAAGGCAAATTTTGAAAAAATTTTGAGTGGTAAAATTGAATATTTAAATATGAACTTTTTAAGTGGTAAAATGTGTATATTAATTGTTTCTAACTTTTATCAATACAACTTATATACATGTACGAGGGATATTTATGAAATCAAAATTTCATCTCTCTCCTTAAAATACCTTTTTAATGTTACTTTTTTTAATTGGACTAATTTTGTTATTAAAACCTTAATCTCAGGGAAGGTTTGTGAAATTATCCCTAAAAGTTACTTGCTCATAGCACTGATTTCTTTTCTGTTTAATACTATGTTTGAATTTTTTTTTTGAGGAAATAAATTTAATGTTTGAAATTCAAGTAGCAGCAGAATTTATTGGGCATGGCTGGCGGACAGTTCTATTGCAATAAATGGGACGATGGAACAACAAAATAATAATACCGGGGCGCAGACTAAGACCTTAGCCCACACATGGAAAGGAATGAAAACTTTTTCGAACACTTGTGGAAGTTTGGCACTGCAAGTTCGAGTCTTCGGGAGAAGCTACTGAACTTTTTTATTACTGAACAAGGATAGGCTGATAGCAACTGGAGGACGATGGGATGGGATGGGAAGTGGAAGGAAGGAAAATATGCAAAAGCAGTCGAAGAGACTTGAGAGGAGGATGGGTGCGGGGGAGGTGTGGGCGTGATGAGTGCATCACTCGACAAAAGGGAAGATTTCATCTCTACCCTTCACTCATCACACAGTTTCTACTCTCACTCTCGTCCTTGGAAAAGGGTATGATATGAAATGAGAGAACGCTGTTAGGTTAGGCTAGTGAATAGTAGTGATAGATAGATAGCTGCACGGCACCACATAATTTTCTCTTATTAATTGAAGAGGACTTTGACCTACATTTACCATTTGCCTTTTGGTTTAGTCCATTTATATCCACTCTATGCAACTGTATCGTAGGTCAAAACTTTATGGGCACTTGCTTTTCTTCCCATCTCTCAAGTTCTATTCTTTTTTTTTTTTTTTTGGTAATAAAAAGGTAATAAAAGAAGATAGCATAACTCAAGTTCTATTCTAAGGTACCTAGGATGCCAACTTTGGTGGCCGATGACTAGGTCCTACCATTTTGAAGACCAATTTCCAACATTTAATAATAAAAAAAAGCAGTAAATAGCTACTACTACTACTTCCTTAGATAGTATAGAATTTTCTATCTAACAAGAAAGAGTAGTTCTCCTTTCATGTTTTGGTCATTTTTTATGTGGTTAATCATAAAATACCCCAATTAGATTAATTTTTTTTTTTTACTTTACCTCCTTATTTTTCAATTAGAAAAATCCATCTTTTAGAATTTTCAACAAAAGCAAAGTTTTAAAATTATTCAAGTGTAATAATACAATCAATTTTAACAACCCTTACATATTGCTCTCAATTAAATCACTACTAATTTATCTAAAATAAATAAATAACATGCTTGTGGGCATTTTTATCCAAATCATATATAATCTTCATTTCTCTTATGGAGGTTATATATGTCTTTTCATGCTTTTCTAAAAGTGGGGTGATACGATCCTTCGAAAATTATTGCTGTCACTGAGGCATGCTATTATGGGCTTGTTTGGAAGTGAAGTTTTTGGCCTAGTTTTTTAGCTACTAGTTTTTTAACAACTTTTGCTACAGGAACCCCAAAAAACTTATTAAAGTTTTTTACCTACACACTTCAAAATAATACACAAAAAACTTTCCCTTCAACTTTTCTTCTTCTTTTTGCTCTCTCACCCAACCGGCCACCACCTCCACCACCACTTCCGGAGCCGGTAACTATTCCGGCCAACTTTGCCGGCCTTCCTCTTTTTTTTTTCTCTCCCTCCCCTTCCCTTTTGTTCCAAAATCTCTTTTTTCCTTTTTTTTCTTTCTCCCTCCCCCCTCCCCTCTTTCCCTCCCCTCTTTGCCTCCCCTCTTTCCCTCTGCCTTTCCCCGCCACCTTCCCCCTTTGTCCGCCGTCATCTCCTCCCCTCATCACCAGCGCACGCCGCTACCTCGCCGCACGTCTCTCTCCTCTCGCGCGTTTCTCGGTCTCCGTGGCCGGACACCGCTGCCCACGGCCGCGCGACTCCAGCGACACCACAGCCTTTCTCTCTCCCTCGCAACGCCGACGAAGCCACCACCACCTCGCACGACTCCAGCCCAACCGCTGCCTCTCGCTCGCGCCACGCCCCCTGGCTCCATCGTGCGCCGCCGTTCCTCCTTGGCGGCGACCCAAAGCCCTCGCGCGTTCTCTCTCCTCTTCGCAACTCCCACCTCGCTGCCGTTCCTCTTAGCTCCCTCCACCACAGCGCAGGGTGTGGGGGAGGGGGGTTGCGGGCAGAGGGGTGGCGGGCAGAGGGAGAGAGAGAGGGAGCTTTTGCAGGGGTGGCGGGGTTGAGGGAGAAGGCGGGGGGAGGTAGGTGGCGGGGCAGAGGGGAAAGGCGGGGCAGAGAGGGAAGGGGGGAGGGGGTGGCGGAGCAGAGGGGGTGGCGGGGGAGAGGAGGGGAAGGGGAAAGGGAGGAAAGGGGTGGCGGAGGTAACAGGGAAGGGGAAGGGGGAAGGAAGAAGAAGAAGAAGAAAGAAAAGAAAAAGGAAAGAAAGAAAAAGAAAGAGAAAGAGAAAAGGAAAGAAAAAAAAGAAATGGAAAAAAAATTTCACCTTACAAAAACCTCTACAAAATTTTTCTACTTACAAAAACTTTTACAAAATTTTTTCAAAAACTTCTACAGTGCACTACAGTAAAGTTTTAGACAAACTCTCAAAAAACTCAGGTTCCAAACAGGCCCTTGTGCAAGAATATGAGATTTACTAGGTTGATCATTGCACGGTCAAATAAAAAAGAGAGAGAGAACAGAAAACAAAAAAAAAAAAAATTTTTTGGGGGGTAGATTAATCTAATGGGACGATGAGGTGGGCAAAGTGAAAACAACATATGCAATTTCTAATATTGATGAACAAAATATGATTAATTATTATTCTTTCTGTACTGTTCGATTGATTCTTGTGTTTAGTGAGAGAAAAAGAATCTGAGAAAGTCCAATTGATGTTACTGCTGATTTAGATAGCCCTCATCAGCAGCTGGGAGCATAATTCAGAAGTTATAATTACACTAATCCACGGTCAATTGTGACTTGCAGAGGCAACTGCTTGGACGGCAAAGCAGTCTCATAGCTTATGATGATTTTTAATTACAGATTTCCAGTTCCGGCAGATGAAGTCACAATAATATTCCACCAAATTAAGAGCTTTTTAGTCGTGTGGTCGAATCTTGCTCACTACCGCTTCGAGGCTCTTGGGGGGCGGGGTCTCGGGGTGCAGTGGGGATTAGTCGGGTGCATCCCGGATACCCCACTGTATTGACAAAAAAAAAATAAAAATTTAAGAGCTTTTTAGAGCTTTTATAAAAATAAATATGAAAAATATATATATTGATCCATAAAATATATTGATGTATATAAAATTAAATGATAATTAAAAAATATTCATAAAAAGTATAAAATTTTTTTTAAAGAAATATATTGCAATCCAAACAAATTTTGTGTGCATCACCTTTGTGCCCATTTGTGTTTGGAGAATGGTGGAGCCTCTTTTTAAAATTTTTTTTGAGTAATTTCTTTTTGATGTTTCATTTCCAATAGTTCAAATTAACACCCATGTTATTGTAATTAATGTGATTAATTTTTTTTTTATTTTATCCATTAATTTGAAATACTCACATGAAAATATTGGAGCCTTTCTTTCTCCTTTTTTTTTTTTGTCGTTTATCTTGGAGCTGTCACATGAATTAGTTCACTATTTTAAACTCAATTGTTCTCCTATCCATTGGCCAGGATTATTTACAAGAAGAAGAGGAAAAGAAAAAAAAAAAAGAGCATAAAATGTTGGAGGGAGCCACAACTCTACGTCCATAAAACCAACCAAGTAGGGGTGGTACTCGAATCAGCTTCTGGGAAAGTAATTATCCTCCTGGTTTCGTCATTTCGCTAACCAGGAACAAGAAGTTTCCCCAATTATAACTAGCCAAATCCCAAGCCCTTTGCATCTCCTCGTTTAAGCTTTTTCATTGTTCACGTTCGAACAACTAGAGAGAGAGAGAGAGAGAGAGGGAGAGATTTCAGTCGTTTAGTGCATCAGAAACGAGGAGCAGGAGGGAGGTTGTTTGAGGAAGGCAAGAAAAGACTGATGGTTGTGGGGGTTCGAGGGTTTTTTTCATCAGAAACGAGGAAAGGGATAGGGGAAAAAGAACATCTATGATCATTCTTTTGATCCTTTGCTTCTTCTAGATAATATGCCTCAAAGAAAGAATGAAGAAGCGTTCAAGCATGATTTATCATGTATTGTCGTATGAACCATCCAATCTGTTGTATGAAATCTGAAACTCTCAAGTCGATCTCGTCACCAGTCACCAGACTCACCACCCCCATTAATTATTTTACAGCCTCTCTCAACCCTCTCTTTCTTGTCTCTCTCATATTTATTTACTAGTAGCATCTAACAGGCCTCATCACCCATCTTAAATGGTTCCCAACTGCCTCTGCTCTTTTTTCAATCTCTCCTACATTCATATTCCTTCTTGAGATGCTTCTTTGCCTCCCCTGCAAGTATTCTGACTTTGTTTCAAAGCCTTGGCAGTGGGAGAGATTATTACAGTACAGTGGTCGATGGATGCTTACGGAAATATTCATGGTGGTTTAACAAAGGGTTTCCCACAGAGTTTATTGGCATTCTGTCCACCTCCATATTAATTCAGACCAATGAAATATGCATTCTACAAAATAAACTCAATACACTTGTATTCTGTTTTTGGGGGAGGTGGGCATACTGCCAACTGAGCTCTGTTGGTTTCTCTTTGCGGAACCCTCGTGATACTCGTTTACAGATTTCAGACGTGGGTTTCTCCAGAGCGGCGGTTCATGTTTGTTTTCTCCCTTGCTTTTCTCTGAAACGCTGAATCACCAGGTAGACTCAGCTCATATGTTGTGTGCAAAGATATGAATTTTCTGTGGTTCAACTCAATCCTTGGTCTCATCTTGGACTAGTTGTAACGTAGGATCCCTTTAAATGATGATACCATCCATCCGTCGTTGTTTAGTTCTGTGATGCATTTTATTTAGGTGCTAAGGCAAATTCTTATCTGGAGGAGATGAAAAGCATCTTCGTGTAGAGATTTGCTAGCTAGTCAACGGTGTCCATCGTTTAGCAACCAACCCAAGATTCATACGGGCAAGGAAATTTTCATGGTTTTGTTTCATGATATCATTTCTTTTGCAAATATGAAACCCCAAATCTTCTACTACCTTCTAAAACTAGCTATTGTTACAACCATATAATGGTTTTGGGGCAGGCAGGAGGAATATTATTACCACTCTATCCCCTTTTGTTTTGTGGCTGAGTACAGACTATTGTATATTGAACTTAAGAAAACTCGTAGTATCATGCTTCATGGCTTCACTTTGTTTCTTTATGGATTGACGCATTTTTGGCACCGTTTGTTTTCTCATTCATCTGCACTTAACCGTGTAGACGGGAATTTATAGCATATAATTAATGGTTTTTGGGGTAGGCAGGAGGCATTGGTGGAAACCGGAATTGAGATTGATGCGAAGAAGCTACTCTTCGTTTTGTTGTATAATATTCGTGTAAAGTACTAAAAAGCCACGCTTAAGGAGAGGGAAGTACTGTGGGTGATTAGGGGGTCTAACAGTAGCGGCAGCGGAACCCCCATCTTTTTTGAAACCTTTGCTTTACGCTCTCCAACGTAGTTCTTGCTTGCTCATGATTGAAGTCTGACATATTTTACCCACTAAATCCTGTAAAGTAAGCCTGCTCCTGAATATGCCACTAAATTTTGTTGGACACAAGGATGGGCGGTTTAAGGGTTCTTGATTATGAATTAGCTAGGAGCACAATAGATTCCCACATATTCGTTTTATTTCTACTTTCTGCTGTCTAGCTTTCTATCTATTAATGGTTGACCTCATTTCTTATTTGTGTGGCATGATTTTTTATTATTATTTTTTAATCTTTGATGAATGCTTATTATGTATGGCACGAATGAAATTGCTTTGAAATAATTTGAAGTGGAAGTAACATGCACTCGGGTCTGCCTTTGTTTATGTAATACGAAAAATAGCAGTTACAGCTCTAACTTGGACTCTCAATGGTAAGTTATGATCCTTGTGAAATGAATAAATTGGACCAAACTGTCGATTCATGAGAACGAGTTATTGAAACTGTAAGTTGAATTCTTGTATGTTCACATTCATATTTTTATTTACTTATTTTTACCCATTTATTTTTAACTTCCGATGGAATGAACGGAAGAAAAACAATGAATGACTTGAAGATACATTATTTGGAATAACTCTATAGTCTAATTTTGGGAATGAAAATGTACGTGAGATGAAAATGTTGTTGGGAATATAAAAAAAAAATTTGTTAAAAAATGTGTTTGTAATTTTTTACAAGAAAGCCAAGAAAAAAAAAAGGGTATCCAAACAATCAAGGTGCTCATTTTCTTTAACAATTGTCTCGGTATTTGCAGCTTTGAAGAAGAAGCACGAGGTAGAATTTGCTTGGCGACCTACCTAGAATAACAAGTCTGTAGCAGTAGAATGCATTCTTTGGCTGTTAGAAGAAGGTTGAGAGGAAATATGGGGGAGACAATGCACGTTAGGGTATCATAATTCGTAATTCTATTCTTCCCAGAAATTGCTGGTTGCATTTAGTGAGGCCAGTGGGGGAAATGATATCCTATCCGATGTTTTGTTTTCTTATCAAAACATGAGCTGTTAGGTGTTAGTGTGGTACTAGTACTTAATTTCCCTAGCCAACAGCCATAAATGATGTTTTGCCCCCTTTATCAAACCTGATGAGTGCTGATGGTTCCCGGAATTTGGATGCTCTCATGCAAAGACGTGAAACTAAACCTTTTCCTTGGACGTGATGCTTCATAATTAGTAGAGTCTTTTGCATGTAGCGTCTTTCAAATTTCACCACTTCCATTAGCAGTGTTCAAGGTTCTTTGTTGCAGTTAAAAGTGCATGGCTATTTGCAAACCATCGGGGTTAGTCCTTGGTTCAATGCCTTTTTTTTTTTTTTTTTAAGGTTTGTAATTCACCAATTATTCATAGAGCAAAAAATAGGATTAAGTTAACAGTTGGTGGCATTGAAAATTTTTACGTATATTATGTTAGAAAAAAGAGCAAACTCAAGACATTTATAACATTTGTCATGCACTCAAAATTTCTTCACATTAAACAGGCAATTGTAGCACAGAATTAATAATGTTTTATATTTTCTGACAAATTCTGATTTTTGTGGTATTGAATGAATACTAAAGGCTACTATTCAACGGACTTTTTTATTTAGGATGCTTTGAAAATATTAGACGTCGCTTAAAGAAAGAAATCTTGGTGGATTATTATTTGGTGCAGAAAGTTGTCATTTTTGCCTTGATAAATCCAGAAACCGGGAAACTCAATGGGTTTGTTTGGATAGAGTATTATTTGAAATAATTACTGTAGCACTTTTTATGATGTGATGTATATAAGATAAAAAGGTAATTGGGCATATAAAAATGTGAGTTGAAAAATGTGTTTATGATACAAGCGAAATGTTATTTGACATATTTGTGCTATCTAAATGATAACTTCATCAACAACGAAACTCATTAAAAGCATGCTACAAATTTTTAACGATGGAAAACCTAAAACACCATTCTTTTGTCTGCCCACAGAAAAGACCGAGAACAGTAGTGGGTGAGCTTGCAAATCCATCTCTGGCTTGAAGCGTGCGTTGTTTTCCTTCGAGTCTTAAAACCGAATTCTTCTCAATTTGTCTATCCTCTTAAAAGTTGTTCCGCCTTGGAAACCACAGTGAAGAGAAAAGGTTATACCACGTCGCGCAGGTTTATTCAGGAAGGCTGCGAAAGTGAGTGCTTTGTGCGGAGTTGATGTTGCCTGTCATTGTTGAATCTCCTGCATGAAATATCTTTGCCTCCGTCTGCTACTCCCCTGTCAATTCCATCATTGATCCATGTCATGCTTCAACCTCGTTGTCAAGTTCTAACGGCGGTAATCGGCTGCAGGAAGTTGGTGGTGGTAGTGAAGATCAAAGATGAGGAACATGATGACAAAAAAGCAATCGAAGATCATCAAAGAGATACAAATTAATGTGTAATACTATAAAGTAAAGTAAGGGTAGTCAACAGTTTTGGTGGGAAGGGCCGTTTGATGATCTTTGAAGTGAATGAACTTGAAGAATACATCGCTGCCTTGGAATGTTCGAAGAAGATAATGTATCGGCTAAAGCTGAAGAAATGGCCAGGGTTAATACTGTTGCCTCATTGTTGATTTTGGCTTGGTGGGCTTCCTAGTGTTCATTATGCAGAGAATTTATTTTATTGCATTGCCGGAATTTTCTACTATTTAATTTTCTCTCTTTGCTCTTCGAAGTGAGGGATTATTTACCTCAGTTGATTACTAATTTGTTCAGCGCTAATACTACTATTCTTTTCTATTTACTTCACATTTTTCTTTTTCTTTTTTCTTTTTGCTTTTTGTTTTTTGAAGGGAGTTTGTGGGGGATGGATGAAGTGCCGTTCAAGCGCTTCTGTGTTTTTTGGGATTTTACCTAAATTGATGATGTTCGAGATGCAAAAGATTGACAGGATAAAATTTTCCCTGTTTCTATAATGGTAATTAAGGTTAAAAAGCATAAAATAAAAAAAATATCATTTTGCGAATGTGAACCACTGACTTTCTTGAAGTTGAGAAGTCAGAAAGTTTATAATTTCTTTTCCTATCTATTGTTCATTTCTTAAAGTTTTGGCCGATGAAAAGTTTGCAGCAGTTCTTTCTTTTGTTGGTTTCCGTTGGTCTGAATCAGTAAAAGAATTGCTTGGATAGTAAACCATGTATATATGGTAAAATTATATATATATATATATATATATATATATATATATATATATTTTCTCCCTTGTTCAAGGTCCAGTCTAGGCGGTAGTTTTTGTTTTACATAAGGAAAAAAAAAGTACATTATTAAGAGAGTCAAAGAGCTTTATGAAAGTGAAACAATTAGTCTAGTTCAAATGCATGGAGTATCCATGGCAAGAATCAAGCCAAAGTGCTTAAACGCTTAATGGGTGAAACATTTCAACATCCAGCGTGCAGAACATAAATTAATATAGCATCTGGTAACATAAAAGTAGCAGTCCAATAATCAGCAGGGCAGGTCCCTCCGACAGCCGTGGTGACAATGATAATTGCTTTCCGGCAGCATAAGCCACAGGACTTGGAGACTCTCTGTTACGCCAATGGAGGTTTGAATCCATATACTTCCAATAATGCCCTAACGGAACAGAAATTTATAAATGGATCATTGAGAAAGTTGACAAAGCAAAGCTTCTTTCCTGACTCGAGTATCTGTCTCAATGATCAGCCTTAACAAGGGAAGCATATGCTAAGAGATGTCTTGTCGTGTGCCATTGGATAATACAACAGTCTGGTCTGGTAAAATTATTAAAAAAAAAAAATTCTGAGTCACTGAAAAGTTAACCTTTCTATCTTTTCATCCGGCGTATTCTTTTGAGACTTTTGTATCCTCTTTAGCTTTCGAACCAAGGGGACTCCAGAACAAAATGCTGGTTTCCTTAGCAGAGAGGCGCAAGAATTAAGTTGAGTTGAAACCGGACCAGAAGGAAACTGCTTCTGCATGGTAAAATCTCCAGTCAATCCCCTATGGTCGACAAAGGATAATGATTCCGCTGCCGCACGTAGTCTTGTAGCTTCATCAACGTATAGAAGATCCTCAATCCTAGCCATTAAGTTAAAGGCTAAGCCCTCTATCACCCTGGAGTAGCTCTCAAGAATTGATTGTCCAACATCCTATAGAAAAACAAATTAGCTTCTTATTTCCGTGGAGAGTCTAGGGAGTCACTTGAAAGGTGAATGAATCAGAGGTTTAAACCAAGGAAACAGTCCATCTAATGGCATGTGCAGACAACAGAAATTTTCAACTCATTCCAGACTAGTTCAACGCATACAGACAGGCTCCATACCATACAAGAAGCAACTTGTAATGCTATTACTTTTTGCAAAAGCCACAAGAATGCTATCATGGTAGGGTCATAAAAGGTAAGTTAACATATCGAAGACAGCTTCAGCATGAGTAATCGAATGGTAGCACTTCAACCAAGCAAATCAAAACACCACATTAAATTGATGTGCCCTTGAACAATCAGGAAAATAACGGTTTTGGACATTTTCTAATCATTTGATACTCAAGCTTTTATCTGTTAGCTGTGCAGACTAGGCGCAAAACTGCAATTATCTATGTCCAAATCTAATAATGTCTGGATAAAAAAGTGAAGCGCTACATAAAGTTTATATCCTAATTTTGGCAGTGTTAATGGATCTGAGAAATAGAGGTATATTCAGAAAATTTAGAGCAAAATGAAGAACCAATTGACATACATTTTCCAACAAAACGAGCTATTCTGGTTACCTTGTTATACTGTATCTTATGCCTTTCTAGTGCTGTTTGTGGGAGGGTAGGGAAGTGCAGCTTCAAGATCTTTAAGAGGGAATCAGCTCGCTGTGCTGACATTTTGGCCTTCTCGATGTCAACAAAGACCTTAAGTGGTCCACTCCATTGTGACTTCCCAGTTTTTGTGTGAGAGAATTTTTTTTTGGAGTACTTCTGCCTCCATATATGTAAAGCTGCTTCAATGTTATTAGCAATTTCTAGGGTGTTATGTTCTGATGATAGGTCTAGGTAGTCAATAAGACATTCGGGGGAAAACTGATTACCAGTTATATACCGGTAAAGAATTTCACCTAAGCAAGCCTTCCCACTCTGCAACAAGAACAACACAAACTGCATTAGTAATCAAGCTATCATCAGTGCAACCAACAAGAATCCTAGCAAAGTCTTCAAAAGAATATCAAAAGGAAAATAAATACATAATCCGTGTCAGTTAGTGGGTATAACTTGTTGAAGATTTCCACCATCGTAGATGCAAACAATATGAACAAACTGAAAACTACAGCTTGACAACTGGTATTTCATCTATGATGTCCTGCAACCAATTACTCACTCCACATTTAGCAACTACAAAACTAAAAGATAGAGATATACATGAGTCGATCCTATACATTGGCAGAGGTCAAACTTGACACTTGAGATACACTAAACCAACAACGTTATCATTACATAAGTAGCACAGCCAAATGCAAAAGGAGTAAGATCAGAGTAAGTAGTCGAGTCATTCTTAAAATGACATCAGATGGTTCATTAGCGCTGAAACAAAAAGCTATCTGATAATGGAACTGCATAAATCCAAATAGCAATTCGTTGCATCGAAGTACATATTGTAAAAGTTATAGAGGATTATTTAAGATAAACAACTATGGCTGTCTCTCTCTGCTCCATATGGTCAGTAAAAGGTGGTCACAAGAATGGATGGACCCAACACTACAATTTAAAAGTGAACTCTTACCTTGGGCAAGCTATCCAAATAAACTTGCGGGACTTCCATTTCTGACAATACCCTGTTGTTAATAGCCACAGCCGCTCTGTATATCTGATTTGTGCATTCCCTGCACTGTTGCAATTGTTTCCTTGTCTCCTCACACAAACCATTTTGTGGGACTTTTGGGAATGGTAACCACCATTTCTCTTCAAGTGTAATTGAAGGCCTTTCCTGAGATGGAGGGCACGGTCTTGCTTCAATAAATTCTCCATCAGCAAAAATTATCCCTCTATCGACATAATAAAATTCACTGTCATGAAATCCGTCCAAGATGCTAATTAGCATTGCGTCTAAATTCTTAAGTGCTGGAAGATTCAGAGACAAGTCAGACCGCGGTTGAGGCACCATGACTTCAACTGTCCTACCACATGGAAGTTCTTGCACTGATGGAACAAGCTCGACAATGGAATCACTGACACATAGAAGCCATTCCATTTCACACAGCCACATTGACTTCTTTTTAGGCACCATCGGCTCTAATTTCCATAGCTCTCCAAACACAGTGGCTGCCAATTCATGTTGATAACCAACAAATGGCTTTTATTGAGAAATAATGTAAATCACCCTCGATGTTATTTACCAAAGGGGTGGGGAAGGTAAAAAAGCGGAGAGGAATATGACAACTTGAAAGGTGAACGAACCAGCAAGATTTGTGATGGCCTTGGATATGGCAAGAGCAGTACATACTCCATTACCTCCACCTGACATATCTTCTCCTAACAACAGCTTGGCAAAACGCTCTTTGATCAATTCAACTTCTGGAGTACCACAAGAAGTAAGAATATAAGTTCCAGAAAAGAACAGGAGAAATTAACCAAAATTATGCCTTCTAGTCCACTGCGCTTAATTTAGCTTCACACTACACAAAGGAAGTTGCTAGTCACAAGCTTTTGCTCATATGCTCATTCCTGGTTTAATTAATTAAGGTGGAACCACGTTAAAAATGAAACCAATTATCTCAAGCCCCGATCCTGTCCACCCTAACCTTCCCCACTCATCCCAAAAAAATAAAAATAAAAATAAAAATCCATAGGATGACTTACGGAAGAAGAAAAAGGGAAAGTAAGCATCCTATACATCCGATTTGCACATGTTGGTTTATTTCAAACATGATTATCCATCAAGGCTCGAGGGGGTGTGATATGTTTCATTGCCACTTAAATTCTGCTATGAGCTAAGCTTTGTCAATTATCGTGGGCAGCTCGCTATCCGCGAAACTGCTTTCCAAGCTTCAATTTTATGTGTTCCCTTAATTAGCACAACAAATTAGTTAAATAACACGTACTAATTGTCCCGTCGTTATGTCCTTTTATTTTCTTAATGATGGAGAAGGAAAGATAAAATTCACCGCTAAAAGAAGTAGCAGTAGCAGTAGTTGAACAGTTTGGTAGGAAGCTAAATGCAATATGTTGAAGCGTGACCTACCAAACAGTGATTAAAAATAATTCTACTAGCTAAGCTAGGCAACAGACCAATCAAATTTCACAGGAGAGTGTTTTTCCTGAATTTCTCAGCAAAACAGAACTAAACATGATAGAGATTTTTTGACCAAAAAAAAAAGGATACATAAAGATATCAAAATGAAAGCAAAGAGTATTTAGAGATCATGACGGTAATTTATTTAGTAGTATTGTAAACAACCTAATTTGTTTAAGATTAGAAAAGAACGATTCACCGGATAATTCAGGCTCGTCCTGCTTCTCCTCCGGAATCACAACATGTCTGTGACCGACGACTGGAAACATAACCTTAGGCCTGGCCGGAGAATCAGAAGAGGAAGAGAGAGAATTTAGTGCATGAGAAGCAGCTGCCTGAGGAGGAGGAGGGGGCCGGGAGGAGAATGTGCTGGCGCTAGAACAGCTCTCGGATTCGCTGACATCAGCACTGATACTGTAACTGTCGAAAGGATGGAAGCTGCTGTGACGATAAATGTCACCGTCCTCCTCCTCCTCCTCAGACGACGAAGATAGGATACACGAGTAGTTAGCTGCCATTGGCAACAGTAGTAGTACTAGTACTCCTTTTTGGAGCTGCTGAGAAATGAATGACCACTTTTACTAGTACTGCTACGTCACCGGCGGCTCAGTTTCATTTGAAAATTGCTCCTATGATGAATACTGGGGAGGATCAGGATGGTGAAGTACCAAAGCAACTAGACACTGAAGAAGCCTTTTATAACGAAGTTTTTTCTTTTTCTTTTTTTTTTCCTTTTTGTTTTTCAAAAGCTGCTGGCGCTACCTTACTCCCCGGTCCCACACACACACTCTGTCTATCTTTTTCTTAGCCCCATCTGAAAAAGAGACAGGAGTATGTCTGTATTGCAATTTTTCAAAAAATTGTTACAGTAAATTTTTTAAATAAAAAGTTCAAAAAATACAATCCAAACATAATCTTCTTTTCCAATATTGCTTATATATATATGATGAACACTTTTTTTCATGTGTTTTTTTATTCTTAGATACATCGTATTATAATAAAAAGTGTTATAATAATTATTTTAAATAATACCTCTATTGAAACATTGTCTGGTCTGGTCTGGTATAATTCAGACAAAAATTAGTAAATTATAGCAATAATATTGCTGTTCTTGCGGGTACATAGTAAAATTGCAATTCCCATTGGTGTTTGACACTTTTTTATTTATACAAATCACATTTTAAAGAAGCATTACAATTATTTATTTTTCTTCAAAAACTTCTACCCATAGCCTAACATTTTGTTTGAAGAAAATAAAAACGGGGCATGAATATTGTAGTTGAAATATTAATGACCAAAACAAAGAGTTAAGAATTTCGTTGCAATGTTAGTACAAAAAGATTTAATGCTAACTGTAAAATATATAAACTCATCGTGTAATTTGGTTGAGAATCAAGAGTGCGTGTAACTACTGCGATTAAAAAACAAGAAGTCTCAAAGGCCAATGCATGCTTTATGTTTTCGAACTTTATTTAGTCAAGAAACACAGCAAACTGTAGAAAATAATGGAAAAGCCGATAAACACTCGTAAAGAATATGGGATGCTACGTGGGTAAAGGCCCCCAACTCCCCAACCAGAACCAAAAAAAAAATCTCAAAAACATATAATGATTTGACTTTTGTTAAGGATCTTCAATTAAATTTTGGCTCTTTTCTCCGTGACAGTAGTAGATTTTGGCACCACCAGTAGTTGAGACTAAAATTGAATTAGGGGCTTGTTTGGAAGTGAAGTTTTTGGCCTAATTTTTTAGCTACTAGTTTTTTAACAACTTTTGCTATAAGAACCCCAAAAAACTTATCAAAGTTTTTTACCTACACACTTCAAAATAATACACAAAAAACTTTCCCTTCGACTTTTCTTCTTCTTTTTCCTCCCCCACCCAACCGGCCACCCCCTCTACCACCGCTTCCAGAGCCGGTAACTATTCCGGCCAACTTTTGCCGGCCTTCCTCTTTTTTTTTTCTCTCCCTCCCCTGCCCTTTTGACCGATATGTTGGTTTCCAAAATCTCTTTTTTCTTTTTTCTTTTTTCTCTCTCCCCCCTCCCCTATTTCCCTCTGCCTTTCCCCGCTATCTTCCCCCTTTGTCCACCCCCATTTCCTCCCCTCATCACCAGCGCACGCCGCCACCTCGCCGCACGTCTCTCTCCTCTCGCGTGTTTCTCGGTCTCCACGCCCGGACACTGCTGCCCACGGCCGCGCGACTCCAGCGACACCACAAGCCTTCTCTCTCCCTCGCAACGCCGACGAAGCCACCATCATCTCGCGCGACTCCAGCCCAACCGCTGCCTCTCGCTCGCGCCACGCCCCCTGGCTACACCGTGCGCCGCCGTTCCTCCTTGGCCGCGACCCAAAGCCCTCGCGCGTTCTCTCTCCTCTTCGCAACTCCTACCTCGCCGTCGTTCCTCTCAGCTCCCTCCACCACAGCGCAGGGGTGGGGGAGGGGGGTTGCGGGCAGAGGGAGAGGGAGGGGGAGCTTTTGCAGGGGTGGCGGGGCTGAGGGAGAAGGCGGGGGGAGGGGGTGGCAGGGCAGAGGGGGAAGGGGGGAGGGGGTGGCGGGGCAGAGGAGGAGAAGGGGAAAGGGAGGAGAGGGGTGGCGGAGGTAAGGGGGAAGGAAGAAGAAGAAGAAGAAAGAAAAGAAAAAGGAAAGAAAGAAAAGAAAAGAGAAAGAGAAAAGGAAAGAAAAAAAGAAATGGAAAAAAAATTTCACCTGACAAAAATTTCTACAAAATTTTTTCAAAAACTTCTACAGTGCACTACAGTAAAGTTTTAGACAAACTCCCAAAAAACTCAGGTTCCAAACAGGCCCTAGATTACGTGTATGATTATGTGGTAACATATGATAATTCCTTCCCGAGAAATGTTATTTGCACTCCCATCATTTATTATATTATATAATATAATAAATAAAAATTATATGATTAAAATGGTAATAAAAGGTGATTAATAAAAAGAAGAGTGCGAATGGTTATTAGAAAGGCCAGCTTGATGCATTTTCTTTTTCTTTGCGAATTTTGCAGACTCCTACTGCCGCAGACAATTGTCCGAATGTGTCTGCTAATGGGATCTGATTCTGAATTATGTTGCCACACTACTATTCCACTGCTCAAGTGGTGCGTAATCAAATCCATTGCGCATGAATTCAAATCCTTTTCCTAGTTCATCTAATTTAGCAAATCCAACATGTTTTGGGGAAAGATCTTTTGCTTTTCGTTTTATTATTATCATTATTATTATGAGCACTTGATCTTCTTCGACGCTACCATCTCTTCTCATAAAGCCTGCTGCAAAATGTAGAAAATAAAAACTGCTATAATTATGCTACAATTCTTGTCATTTTACACTTCGTTTCCGGGATCTATCATTCTTTTAACAAGACACTGCACAAGTAGTTTATATTTTATTACTATCATCAAAGTATGGGGCCGGGCTCAGCAGCTCGGCCTCAGGGCCATTAAAGTTCCTCAGGAATCCAAGATGACGATTGGTGGGTGGGGCTTTTATATTTTGCAGCGCTGTGGATCCATTGGTCATGGCCCATAAAGAACGACTACGTCTAAATGCGAGGGATGATTTCCTCTTCTTGTTCTCCTTCTTCTTAATAGCTACAGAAAGGAAAGGATAAGAAAACTTAAATTATGAGAGAATAGAAGAGAAGTAATTCTAACGTTGTTATTTGAGAGTTTTGAAAAGAAATAAAATGATTTTGGACATATAAGTCAATACAATTTCACGTCATAGTTTTTTAAGGACAAGATGCGTATTTAAAAAGTATTAGTAGACTTTCAAGAGGTTTCTCTCGTTTATCTAGTCGGAAAAGTTTTTTAAATTGTAACACAAGTTTTATCCTTCTAAATCTGTTCCCTTTCTTTTTTTCTGTCTCATGAATATCTCCCAAACACATGATAAGTCAACTTTTCCTTCCTTTCTTATCTTTTCTGTTCAAATCCTTCCATCCAAACTAGCCATAAGGGTTGAGGTTTTTTTTTTTTTTTTCAAGGGTTGAGGATTTAAGAGAGTGCAGAAATGTACTCAACTTATTCATTGTCTAGATATTCTCCTTTTTTCGAGGTTTCCAACGGACCGTCTCTCATTTGATATCCATAGAGACGACTGATGGAGGCTTTCCGTCTTCTGATGAGATCCTTCTTCCGTCTCTGATCATGTCTCAAACACATATTAATTATTGCGTGTTTTTTGTTGATAAGAAAATTTGCGATCACTATCCAAAAGTGCGCATTCGATAAATTTCGTCATTACACATTAATTACATGAAAGGATAATACGCATTAGATAAGCCTTGTGCCTGATAAGTGATAACTACGGCTAATTGTTACAACATGGGAATTTTTTTATTTCTCACCCTCGACTGGCAAAAGATAAGATAAAAAAAAAAAACGTAATGACGCGTTTTGTTTTACTGGGCTTTTATGTTTAATACTAAAGATTTGCGTGTCAAGGTGGTTAACCTGATTGCGATCCCATAAAGACTAGAGCAAAAGGGTCAATGTCAGTACGTGATGTGGGATTATTGGTGTCAGAAAATGTGGACGAGGATCGATTTGCAGGTGGGGAGTCTTTTTGTTGGTTGGGTCATTATTTTTATTAGAAAAGCGGGAAAAATAATTAAGAATTTATACCAACTCTCTCAAAAGACAAAAATGGTTTGCCAAACTTGTTTTGACCTCTAAATTTTTAGATTGAAAACCATGAAATATTTTATTGTGTTGTGAAGGAGAAGCACTACGGCAATTAGTTATCACTTGCCGCATGGCTCTTGAATTTTCAACCTTCATATTCTATATTGGAGCTAGAAAATGACCTATGTAATGAATTGTTGATTTATTATCATATCGGCATTCAGGCTTTTGGATTTGGAGCCCTTAAATTTATAAAATATGCTTTCTAAAAACAACTGCTAATGCAAAATAGCGCCAATGCTACGTACCGTACCAAAAAATGCCTTGTTGTTTGATTGTAGTTCAGTGCAGAAAAATTATTACATTTTTCAATCACTTTTTTATCTCATACTATATATTAGCTCATGAAGTTCTATCATTTTGGAGAAGAAAAAAAAATTACGAATGGTTTATGAAAATATTTGTGAACCCTCCCTTGGTAGGATCAGCAATTTGCCAATTGTGATGACCTTGTAATTGGGTTAACTTCTCATTTTTCCAAAACTTGTTTTTCCTTTTTCCCTACAATAGAAAAGGATGTAAAGTATGAGAATAGGTTCTTAAAAAAAAAAAAAGAGTAGAGGTTCCTTCTAATTTTTTTTTTATAAAAAAAATATGAAGGCATAAAGGTGTTGGGTAAAGCTTCATTAACACGGAAGCATATCCAAAAGAAAGCTTGACTCGAACAAACTTTCGAGTCAAGATTCAGAAAAATCTTGGAACCTTGATACACATGTCAAAAGATTGACATCTAGAAGAGACAGATAAGCAGAAGGAAACAAAATGAAATTTTTTTTTTTAAAAAAAAACTACTTAACGACGAAATTTTAAAAAAGTAAAACTTCCAAAACAAAAAGAGAAAATGACGAGAAATTTTGCTAAAAACTTCATGCTGCTGTTTGGCTCGGGCTCTAAATTAGACTCGAATGTGGAAATAAAAATAAACAAAAAAATACTACCAGAAAAAAATTACTTATAACAACTATCCAAAATTAAGAACCGTACCAGGCTCTTTTTTTTTCCCCCCTGTGACAGCTTCAGAACCACGGGCAGGAACAGTTGCGGTGCAACCGTTGGTAGCGATTTTGTGCATTTTACACACTGCGTAATTTTATTTATATAACGTGTAATTTTAGAACAAATTTTTGTGAGTCCCACACACATTATTAAAAATAAGGTACAAGAAGTGATATACACCTTACATTTTTTTTTAGCCAAATCTTGGCCGTGACCTACCCCTCATCCGGTTCAATACCATCTTGTTTAATTGAACTCGTGCCCAAAGAACAAGGAAAAAATGGAAGATTCTCAAGAATGTGCCAATTAGTCGTAGTAGAAGTACTAGTGCTTATGTTCGGCTGAGGAATCAAGAGGCGATAGAACGGTGTAAAAGGAAAAATTTATATGAATCAAATAAACATATAAACATATGATATGGATATTATAATTTGACTCATTTGAATATATTATATAGTTAAATAAATTATATGATTAATTAATTTTTCTTAAAGCTAAATTCGTGAAAATCACTGGATCGATGTGATTGTGCTGCGGTACCTTTAGAAGAATCTGCAGGTAACACGTAACACCGGGAGCGATACAATTTAGGAGTGGGAATAGGGTCCCCCGTTGGGAAAGGCAAGGGAATGAGAATGACGACATAATCTACAGAAATGGCAACA
Organism: Coffea arabica; assembly: GCF_036785885.1. Lineage (NCBI taxonomy): Eukaryota > Viridiplantae > Streptophyta > Magnoliopsida > Gentianales > Rubiaceae > Coffea > Coffea arabica. The sequence continues at coordinate 2,247,351 of NC_092329.1, forward strand.
TCCTTGCCGCGCGTAACCTAGCAAGGGTACCAAGTTAAGGTAATTCTCCAGAATCTGGGCTCCATACCTTCCCGCGTTAGAGTCTAAGCACACGATGTTATCATGCGCACGCCACGCGCATCCCATTCTCTTCCGACCTCACCAAACATCACGCATTGCCCCCCGCATTACCCGCATTGCCCCCCGCCGCCCGCTCCTTTTTTCTTTTCATTTCTACTCCTACTGCTCCTACTATAAAACTCCACGCCATGCTACCGTTTCTTGTTGCACTAAAAAAATGGGTTCTTTGTCTGTTCTTGACGAGCAATTGCAATACCCCGCTGCCCGTCGGGACGATTCTGTCGTCGACAACTACCACGGCGTTCCTGTCTCCGACCCTTACCGATGGTAAAACAAATCAAAACCACCACCCCCCAACAAAAAAAAAAAGAAAAAGTTGTTTGAATTTTTGAACTCCAGTTTTTCCTGTGACGGGCTTTTTTTTTTTTTTTTTTGAGTATAGGCTTGAGGACCCAGACTCTGAGGAGACGAAGGAATTTGTGGAGAAGCAGGTCAAACTAACGGATTCTGTGCTCAAGACTTGCGAGACCAGAGAAAAGCTTCGTGAAAAGATTACAGCACTCTTCGATTTCCCCCGCTATGATGCTCCTTTTAGGGCTGCTAACAAGTACTTTTACTTTCACAACACGGGTCTTCAACCCCAAAGTGTTCTCTACGTTCAGGTTTCTCATCCCTGCCGTGTTTACTTTTTCCTTTTACGCTTTTTACCCCTTCCCAATGCACCCAAGTTTTGTCTTTTATTTACACTTACGCTATTCCCTTTACTCCAACATCAATTTCTTGAGTACTGCTACCGTCAATTACTATCTCCGGATAAGACTAGTTTGACAACAATAAATGAGGGGCAAGGATTAAGTCAAAATTGGTTCAGTCTTGACGTTTAGCGGCAAATGTTGTGTTATTCAGGATGGTTTGGATGGAAAGCCGGAGGTGCTGCTTGATCCTAACACGTTGAGCGAGGATGGAACTGTGGCATTGAGGGCTTACGCTGTCAGCGAGGATGCTGAGTACTTGGCTTATGGGATCAGTTCCAGTGGGAGTGATTGGGTAACCATTCAAGTCTTGCGGATTCAAGACAAGCATGTGCTACCCGATACTGTTTCCTGGGTAAGACTCCTAATTTGTTGCTGGAGCTAGATCAGCTTAAGCTTCCTGAATTAGTTCGACTAAACTTATTTACGTTATGTGTTCTGCAGGTTAAGTTTTCGAATATCAGTTGGACCCATGATAGCAAAGGATTTTTCTATAGCCGATACCCTGCTCCAAAGTAAGTGTTAGGCACAATAAGAATTCCTAATTACTATCACGTAGTGATCATCACTCGCTGTGCGCTTCATGGGAACTGCAATTGGTTTTGTCTTTATCAGTACCATTCCTTTTGAGCAATATCAAACATGTTGGAAAGAATATATATGGATAAAGAGTCGTAAAATAAAGTGAACTTTCAGCTTCTGTCTTTACTTCTAATTACACAGGCCAGAATGTTTTCAATAGCTTTTATGAATCAATCAGATTCTTCTTTTGTCGTGATCTCCATGATTCTCATTTGGTTATATTGTGCTTCCTAGGGAGGGAGATAATCTGGATGCTGGGACAGAGACCAATGCCAACCTAAATCACGAGTTGTATTATCATTTCTTGTCTACTGACCAGTCTGAAGATATCTTATGTTGGAAAGATCCTGACAATCCAAAGCATACGCGTTCAGCGTCTGTTACGGAAGACGGCCAGGTGATGAATTTACTGCAGAGTTAGGGAGCCTGATAATTACATTTACAATTTGCGTTCTAACTGTAGTTGTAGAGTTACTATGCTGTATATCTCATGTCTAAAATAGTTGTGGCAGGATAGAAACTGACGGTTTCTTATTTTTGTTTTTTTTTTCCCTTTGGTTACAGTATGTGCTCCTATATACTTTCGAGACCTGTGATCCTGTGAACAAAGTTTATTATTGTGACTTATCTGCACTTCCAGACGGGCTTGAAAATTATAAAGAAACAAACAATCTGCTTCCCTTTGTGAAGCTTGTTGACAGTTTTGATGCTTCTTACCTAGATGTTGCAAATGATGGTTCTGTTTTCACGTTCCGGACTAATAAGGATGCTCCAAGGTACAAACTTGTCCGAGTAGATCTGAAAGTACCAACTTCTTGGACTGAAGTCCTTCAAGAATCTGAAAAAGATGTGCTCGAATCAGTTGTTGCTGTCAATGGAGATCAAATTGTCGTTAGTTATTTGAGCGACGTAAAGAATGTTTTGCAGATAAGGGACTTGAAAACAGGTTCTCTCCTGCATCATTTACCAGTTGACATAGGGACAGTGTGTCAGATTTCTGCTCGGCGCAAGGATAACATCGTCTTTATTCATTTTACAAGCTTCCTTGTCCCTGGCATTATTTACAAATGTAATCTAGGAGGTGGGGCCCCAGAAATCAGCATATTCCGAGAAATCATAGTTCCTGGTTTTGATCGGTCCCAGTTTGTAGTTAATCAGGTAAATCTCTTTTACGTATTATGTGCTTGGCTGCATGAAGTCCCATCGATCAATCATCTAGAAAACTTACTTATTGGTGGGCATATTTGAAGAGATGTATGCTTAGGAAGAAAAATAGAAAAGAGAAGCAAAAACCAATACTGCGGTGGTAGTAGCTATGTTCATGTAGAAGCCTTTATAGAATAGAGCCAAGGATTAGCTAACATTGAGAGAAATAGTAAATTGTAAGATTCACGGAGCAGTAAAACTAAAAAGTTGTTAAGACCTGTGGGGAGATATGGATCAAGCAAACACTAGTATTGTGCTGTTGGAGGCATTTGGTATCTAGGTTTGGTCTTTGGTAATCTATAGGTCATTTGTCATTTTCTCTGATGTTACAAGAAAAATCCATTCCCCTACTTGAATTTGAAACGAAATTGTAAATTAGCATATGAAAAGTAGGGCAAGATATTTTCCTATTTAGCCTTGCTTGGGCATCCTTTTCATGAGAGAGAGAGAGAGAGAGAGAGAGAGAGAGAGAATGGAGCCACATAACATAATGCATGTGGTTAAATTACCTTTTTGATTTATTCATTGACATCTTCTACCTCTGCAGGTTTTTGTGCCTAGCAAGGATGGCACTCTGATCCCAATGTTTGTGGTGTCAAAGAAGGACATTTCCTTGGATGGATCAAACCCTTGTTTACTGTACGCTTATGGTGGTTTTGATATTAGTATTACACCATCATTTAGTGTTTCTCGTATAGTGATTGCAAGACATTTGGATGCCATATTCTGTATTGCAAATATTCGTGGTGGCGGAGAGTATGGAGAAGAATGGCATAAAGCTGGATCCCTCGCAAAAAAGCAGAATTGTTTCGATGACTTTGCTTCTTGTGCTAAATATCTTATATCTACTGGTTATACGCAACCTAGAAAGTTGTGCATTGAAGGTGGGAGCAATGGTGGGCTGCTTGTTGGGGCTTCCATCAATCAGGTACTCCACCCTCGTCAGAATGAATACTTTTTTCCAGTTTCTATTAGGAAGAGAGATTTTTTGATGTTTACACTGTTGATTAGTTACTTGATATGCTATGGAAATTTACCTGGTGACAGAGACCTGATCTTTTTGGCTGCGCTCTTGCCCATGTTGGCGTTATGGACATGCTTAGATTTCACAAGTTCACTATTGGTGAGAACTCATCTTTTTTGTCAAAGGACTTCTTGTCCTTTGAAGTGTTCTGACATATTAATGGTCTGTATCATTTGTGTTTTTACCCCCTTTGGCCAGGCCATGCATGGACCTCTGATTATGGTTGTTCTGAGAAGGAGAAAGAGTTTCATTGGCTTTTCAAGTGAGTTTGTTGTGCTTGGCTTTCTATTTTCTTGCTGTGGTTTTGACTTAGTGGTCAGTAAATTTTCAGAAAGATATGAAACCACTATACTCGGAAACACCCCATTTTTGAATTTGTTACAAGCACAAGTCCAATTAAGAAAACTTTGGAGGTAATGCTGCCATGATTGGCAAACTGGTTCCAATTAATCCATGCACTCTTCATAGAAAGGGAAGATAAATGAATTACCATCTAGTCGGACGTCAATAATTGGTTACTTAAAATAAATTAGGGTGCTTCTAACATCTTTATGCAGAATTTGGTAAAGGGCATTTTTCATCCTAGTTACAGTTTCTGTTTAATTGGTTTTGTTATGGGCTTTTACGGGCTTCACTGTGTTCATTGAAACATTACTCTTGGAGGATTATGTATTAATGTGTCATGTCTTTCTGTGTCTCTGCTTCTCTTCCCAAGGTACTCACCACTGCACAATGTTAGAAGACCATGGGAACAATCTCCTGATCAGGTTTCTCAGTACCCCGCCACAATGCTATTAACAGCTGATCATGATGATCGAGTTGTGCCGTTGCACTCACTGAAGTTTTTGGCGGTGAGTTCTAAATTGCTTCGATTACGGTTCAGTCCCTCTACTCGTTGATTATTAGCATCAGGGGTTACTTTACAAAATTGCGGCTGTCATTATGCTAAAAGTTGTTTCTCCACGACTTTGTAGACGCTGCAGTATGAACTCTGCACTGGTTTGGAGAGCAGTCCTCAGACCAACCCAATCATCAGTCGTATCGAACGGAAAGCTGGACACGGAGCTGGTCGTCCGACACAGAAAATGGTAAACCATTTATCATTAAACTTCCCGGGCATGGCGTGGGGGATTATTTTTCATTCAGGCATTGAGCTTTTCAATCTTTGTGACAGATTGATGAAGCTGCAGATAGATATGCCTTCATGGCAAAGGTTTTGGGTGCAACCTGGGTAGATTAGTGGGTGGTTCTGCGAAAATGTGATTTTCTGACGAGGCTGGAGATGGACGCTATCCCCACACTGAACGGATTTTTGTGTGCCAACTTTTTGGATCAGTAGATACTTTCTGGGGCCTGTGTTCTCCGTCCCTCTACACCTGGCATGTTTGCCCTCTCATCATTCTTAGCTGGAAGTAGCCCACTATACGGTCCGATATGGTAGGAACAGATACGGGTAGCCTGATGCGCGTCAACTTTGATCACACTCAACTTCCATGTACAAACTCTACAAGGCATCGACAATATTGCCAAATGTTTAGCTTAATTATGATCGCCCCCTATAATCCTGAAATTTACAAAATTATCTTCCTGACCAACACTGAGATCGGCAAAATTGGGGTAAGCCCAACTCAACTACTTGCAAATCCTTCTCCTGTCTTCTGTCGACTCCAATCGATACCGTATCATCAGCATCCGTTCCTTCCTTTCCGAGACATAACTCGAGAGACGTAAAATGCAGACCTTCTCTTCGTCCCTCTCCCAGCAATTTTATTTTCCAAGTAATGGCTGATAAATCATATCAAAACATTTGTTAAGGAGAGGGAATACTGCATAAGACAAATATAATTTAGATATGGAAAAATCGTTCAAAACATTTTTCATATTTTATAAAATGATTTTTTTGTCCGTCATTTTTAAAATTGTCAAATCAAATTTACATAATTCGATCCATAGTTTTTCATATTTTACAAAATGAGTTGTTTCGTTCCTCACACTTCACTTCAGAGGAGGTTAGTGAAATTGTTAGAAACCTCAGGGAGGATTTTGAAATTATCCCTTCTTTTTTCCCACATAAACGAGAGACCATAACAACACCCTTGACTTCCCCGACTCCTCTTATGTAATTTTAGCGGACAAAGACAAGTCAATTTTAGCGGAGCATAACTATAAGAATTAAATCCTACTCTCTTGGATTTCATTTAGAGAAAGAACAACCAGACACAAAGGGGGCAAAAAAAAAAAAAAAAAAAAAAAGCGTAAGCTTTGGACAAGGTGTTTTGGTAGAAAGGAGAGAGGCCAACTATTTAGGAATAGAGTGAAGAGGAACCTAGATTTGTTTGAGATTTGTAACTGGGACGACATAGGAGGAGCAGAAGGGGATGGCTTTTTATGGAGCAGAACAATTTGATGGAAGAGGCAGCATTACCAGGTAGGTAGGTGTCGAGGAGGGATAGGGAACAGTGATGATTGGAAGGGAAAGAAGGAGCCTAGGGGTTGATAACCGTGGTAGTAATGTGACTGTTGAAAGCAGCAAGATTTGCAGGGGAATGGAATACAGTCCTGAAATCAAAAGCTCGGAGGCGTACAACAGTCCGTTGAATTCTGAACCTGCCCCGATTGAAAGCATTTCGAGGGCCTTGTGTTTTGTATTGTATGAGACTGGTAGTGTCTGACGTGGCAAATTGTGCACAAGTATTTGCGGTTTCTGAGTCCACGTTGATTGATTTACAAATGCGTTGGACAAACGTGTCCCAACTATTATATGTTTGGAAAAACTGCACAAATGGTACCTTACATTTGAATTCTGTAGTTTTTTATTAGATTTAGTGTTTAAAATTTTATTTGAGGAGTTTTCAAAGTCCAACTGAAATGTTTTCTTCATAATAACATATTATGAGTGAGTTTTTAGAGTTTTGTAAATTATTTTCTATTTTTGATATGTTGTAATTTTTATCTAAATCACGTAACACTTAAGCAAAGGCAATTTCATACTGCAATTTAGTTTCAAATAACATTTTTATAATTTTTTGGGTCATTTTACACATATGATCACAATATTTTGGCACATTGGTTTTTGATATTTTAGATGAAAAATTTATCAAACAAAGTGCTACATGTTTTTCCATAAGAATGATAACATGATTTCTAGTGGCAATATATCGAGGACCCATACACACACATGCCGACAACCATAGATTTGGCATTAAAACAAGTACTTGCTTATAGCATTATTCGTGATCCTCTTCCAATTCTAGCATGGAATGAAGGAGAATCACTACCATCAACCATCATGATTCGAATAGAACAAGTCTTATTCCAAGGTCAAAAAGATAAAGATGCCTTCCTAAGGTCTTTTTGATACGGGTACAGATAAATTCTCTTGCCCCCTTTTTCTTCCTGACAAAGACAAAATCTTCTGACAAATCTTTCAATGTTCCAGGTGAATAATCTAGTCTCTACCATCGATTGGTACGTTATATATCTATAGGGATAATTTTAGAAACCTTCCTGCGTTTCTCATAATATCACTTAGCTTCCTTAAAATTTTTAAACTTTCATTTTTCTCCTTTATCAGTTTAACAATACTAAATATTCCTATCAAAAGTCACAAATTAACAATATTACCCTTTCTCTTAATAACTGTTTAACCAAAAAATAAAATAAAATTTTAAACCAAAACATGTAGATTAAAAAAAATAAATTGATATCTAATAATGATCCATATTTTTCTATATTGAGATCATGGTAGTACAACAAAGAACGTGGTTAAATTAAATCTAATCAAAGTCAACCACTTAGAAAGATTTTAGTAAATAATTGACATCTTGAAAATTTTGGTGGATAATTATAAGGTAGTCGGAAATTTTTTAGGAAATATATTTTAATAAATGATGTAGTTTAAGTTTTACAAAAAACTAAAATAATCTCTTCATATGTGTGAATTTTTCAAGGTGTAACTTTTACTTTTGTTCCAATACAAACAAAAATAAATAGTTCAAGTTAACAAAATTTACACCTTGTAAAAATTTAACCTTATTTTATTATTATTGTAAACTTCACAAGTAAAATAACATAAGGATAGTATTGAAATAAAATTTTTATCTTTTTTGTATTTTCTCCAAAGGGGTTAAAATGTTACAATCCAAGAGAGATAAGTGAGAATTTAAAAATATCAGGGGAGCCAAGTGATATTATGAAAAGCCTCAAGGAAGGTTTCTAAAATTATTCCATATATATATATATATATATATATATATCAACCACTTATCATCCATTCGTATCTATTATGGCTATTTCATATCTCTTTTTCTTTTCGTATAATTTTACTTACTATATCTACTCTTGTATCATTATAAACTATGTTGTTACTATTGCTCCCGTCAGGATAAATTTGACTCCTTCCCCTATTCCGTTTATTTATATAGGATATAAAATGATATGGCAAAAATAGTGAAAAATATGCACTTTCTTTAGAGGCATTACAAAACTCTAGAATCTAACTAATAATATGTTATTATGAAGGAAACATTTTGGTTAGACCCTGAAAGCACCTTAAATAAAATTTTAAATAGTAACCTAACATTGATCTTAAAAAAAATGTCAATTGACCTTGGAAACTTTTTTACAATAATACTCTAGAATTTGGAGAAAGAATTTAGGTACTTTAAAAATAGTTTTATTTTTTTTACGTTTTAGTTCAATTTAGTTGAAAATTAGAATTGAAAGTAAAAATGCAGTTGGAAACGAGAATAGAGATGATGCATTTTGGATATGTAAAGGGCCAAAAAACACCATCGCAAAAGTGAAGGACTAAAAAAGGAAAATATTGGGGATATTCAAAATATTTAAAAGAAATGTTAACTGATACTATCTTGAACTATCAGTCATCAAGGGACAACTTGTTAAATTTCGTGAACATAAGGGGTGAATTGCTACCCATTCTTAATTACAGTGGGGAGAATTTGTAAGTGAACCTAAATCAAATGTAGCATTATTTAAGAATTTCAGGATGAGAATTCAAGAAGATATTATAGTGATTTTTAAGTCAATTAAACCAATCTTAGAGCGAACCCAAATCAAATGTAGCATTATTTAAGAATAACCACAAATGGAAGTTGGAGAGTTATTATTAAATAGAACTAAATCTATCTATCCTGCATCGAGGCTAATTCAGTTAAGTTATTGGCATCTGAGGTTAGGCTCTCTCCTAGTGCTCAAACTCAAGACTCCGATCCAACTCCTTGAGTGGGAATTAGCCGAGATTAACCAGCAACAACAGGAGTAAGCGGCCTGGCCGGATGGGGACCAAATACGAGGGACGCCTTGCCAACCTAAAAGAATCAACTGGCGATCAAATGGACCGGGAATCTCCATCGTCTCTCATTACACTGCTAAGTAACGAATCAGCCTGCCCAATGGGGACACCAAAGAGGTAGCCATGAAGTTCCAGTCTTTCTCCACAGTGATAGCTTGCAATGATTACCGGCCATCACCATCCATCAAAAATTCTCTGTTATCCAATGCGCGGATTTGGGGCAGGGACGGTCATCAGTATGACCGTCCCTGCACGGTTAAGGGCCAAGATTTGCCCTCAAAATTTTGTGCGGCTGAGATTATACCATGTAACTCGATTTCCGCACCAAGTGTGGGGCCCACCACTATCTGTTGTGAAAATACATCCTGTGAAAAAAAAATTACACGATGTACAAAGAAAGTTACGCGCAGTTGATAATGACTAAATTTGCTCTGGTCGGTTGCAGAACCGTCCGTGCCCTGAGTCCCCAATGCGCCCGCTTTCCATAGACTATGGACGTGAGAACCCAAAAGGCAGGAAATACATCCACCACCCATTAGCTTGGAAAGATAGACCCTGTTTCATCACAGCACGGAACTTCCTAGCAAGTCTTCAGGCAGCCATCCCACAGATGTTGGGAGCCTTCACATCCTTTGCATTTGGGGTAGCCCACTACTTCAATGCTTCCACAGTTATTACTCTGCCGGGTGATAGACTCGTATACTCGAGAAAATGATGAATACAGACGTCTCTTTTCAAATTGTACAGTGTCAATAATCCATGTTTATGTCGATTTTCAGGAAAGAAAACCATAAATTATCATACTCTCCACTTGGAAATTTATCTTGTTTACCTTTGCATACCGCCCTGCTTCAACTATCAATTCTTTTACAACAATTAAACTACCGCAGTACAGAGAACAAAATACAAGCCAACATTGCTCCTCTGGCATCTTATCGTGCAGAATCTACAGATATCCTCCACTGAAATCCAAGGATTGACCTGTTTTCTAGCGTCCCAACTGTCACCCATTTCAAGAAAGCTCTGCTCACCATAAAACCTCCTGCTCTCGCTTTATTTGATACAGGTGTTTATATGTTCCAAGTTGTTAGTGATTTTATACAGCGACTCCGGTCATCATGAATTCCTCTAACTTGTGCTTGATTTTTAGGACTGCAAAAAATTGAGCAGAAGCCTGTCATGATGTGCCGGCAAAACAAACCCATCCTAACCGCATAATCACCCGGGCATTAGGGCTAAAGGAAACCAGAACTGGACATGGAAATGACGGAACCATCAACTCCAGAAAACATTTTCTTGCAAGATGAACAAGGAGCTGTCCCACGGAATCCTTAATCAACTCATTCATCCTAGAAGCAGTCCATTTTCACGTCTGTTACATCAAGTTGCAGTATCTCCGCTCTGCACCCAAGTATGGAACCAATACTGCAACACAGGATAGACAACAATTATGAAAATGGAGGCTGAGATAGCACAAGAGGATGTTGTTTTGTAAAGGGCAGTGTGGAAATATAAACATTTTGCAAGAGGTTTTGATCACCAAAAACTAACATAAATTTGTCGGCAACGAAAAATTGGTCGGATCTTCATACCTGGGGTGTGTTCTTCCAAGATCCCCATGCACAAACTCCTTAATATATGTACCAGCCTGTCCTAATATACAATCATCATAAGTTAAGCCACCACAAGTAGAAGTAGTAAAAACATTATCCTCGTGAATAATCATTACAACAATTGCCTATCCATGAATCTAAGCATGCTGTTAGCAACTAAAAACATAAAATTTTTAAGCAAGATTAAATGTGAGACCAAGCAAAGGTACAGCTTTCTGGCTGTTATCGTGCCTTGAGTAACACAACAAAATTTGAACCACTGAGAGAAAAACAAACAAATAAGCAACACTTTCCTCTTCAATGGCAATCCATTCCATGCCTCGGTTCATCTATGATTGGCATCTTCTAACATGCTCAAGCAAAAGCAAAAATTTCATCCAATAAAATATGAAAGTGGAAAGTGAAGTAAAGGAAACTTCTTGCCATGACATACAATAGTTGACCAGTACCTCAGAAACTAAATCGTGGATTTGTTTAAAAAAAAAACAAAGCAAACAAACCTGTGTACATAGATGCAAGAGAAAATACTGACAGCTTCCAGCTATTTTCTCTACTTTCATCCTGATTAACAATGTAAACCCAACCAGACTATAGGAGAATAGAATTTAATTCATAAGCCAAAAAATAAAATAGTAAAGGTGGAGCTTGTACCAATGTATAACTTTTTCACGCTCCAAAGGACTTCGACGATGCAGAACCCTTATTGGTGTTTTCTGTAAAATTTGCTGCGGAGGCAAGAAAACACCAATTACTGTACAAATTAGCGATGTAGAATTCATATTCATCGGATTAAAGCATATTCCAATCATGACTTGTATATAGGTATATAACATTAGCACAATTAAGAAACTGCTAAATAGTTTTATGTCCATGAAACTAAACAACTTTGCTTAATCATATAAAGGCTAGTTCAATACAACGCATCGCGGTCAGCTGCATGCAGCAATTTACCAAAGCCAATCTTTCTTACAGCTAATTCCATGTACTACTACTAACCTATTAGCCCAGAAGAGCATAGTAAAATCAATTCAAACAGGAACAAAGAAACTACTTAAGCATCAAGATAAACATATCTTGCATATATAATATGGCTACTTATTTGCAAGAGCAAAACAAATACTGATGCGCGCGCACACACGAATATATATGTACACCTATATCTATGAGAGAGAGGTAGCGAGGCAAACTCACCATCTCTTGAAGTGAAGATAGAGTCTTCGAGTCATCATCATTAAAAGGGCGAGAAATCCAGACAAGAGCAGCATACTGCTTCTGTACAAATTGTGGAAGTGATATCTTGACTGCAGTTCAAGTTTTTGACAAGAAAACAAAGAACTAATTGATTTAAAGCAAAAGGCATGTACCTGTTTCTCAGCTTCTCCTTCACGCATCAGTGCCCACCCTTTGTTGTCTAAAATCTTGAGATTCTTAACCCCAACCTGATAATGCAATCATCAATAGCACAGCAACATCATGAGAAGTTTATAGAATGAACCTTCGAACAGAAAATTTATCTAAAACAGCACATACCAGTTTATTTTCCTGGCTATTTATTTTCATTTCCATCTCTTTAATAAGTTCTTCAGAAGGAACTTGATGGGCATTTTGTACCTCAACCAGGAAAGGGCGACCTGTGCCCAACATCCTGACCTGAAAAAATAGGTTTCCAACATCAAAACAACATTTAGCAACATCTACAAAAGAATAGAAACACCAGAGCTTCCATACATCTATATCCTCTCTACCAGCAGCATGAAACTTGTAACCATCACCTTGGCAGAGAGGAAGGATGCTGCCACCTATTATTTCCTGCATGGCCAACAATTTCATTCACTCTTGTACAACATAAGCCAGAAAAACAAAAATACTATTGTGAAAAACAGGGAAACACCTCTACTGATGCTTCCCCCATTCTTTCGTCCTCAATCATCCAGCAAGTCTGGCTGACATTTCTTGAGTACTGCAGTCAAAAGAGAGCTCCACAATCTTCAAGTTGTACAAAGACACACACACACACATCCTATATCTATCAAATTTCATAAGTTTATGATAACAGGTGTAGATTTAACCACAATCCTCGTTGAAATTACCATACCTTAAGGTATCTCCCACCAATGTAGATTGGACATCTATAACAAAGAAATACCAAACCAAAGGGCTGACTCTCCTGAAAAGTCAGCAATTCTGACCATAAGCACAATACCATAAACTATTCTCACATCATCAACCAATCTTATCACAATAAAACAAAATCCACGCATCCAATTACTTGTAATTTTTACAATAAGAAAGAATTGCAGGTATATCGCAGATGAGAAAGTAAATGAACCATAACTTGCATACATGGAATTATACCTTCTCGAGCTGAAATTTTAGGTAATCGCTTCCATGACCTTCCAAATCCTTTGCAAAGCCCTCTGTGCACTCATATTGTTTGTTTTCATGTTCAGCAAAATTTTTTGAGCCAGATGTCTCAGATGCTTGTTTTTCATCAGCAGTATATAGCATATCTGTTTTATTACAAGTGATCACTCGATAATTAAAATCACATGCATAAATGAAAATATAATCCATTGTGTTTCTGGTAGAAAACATCCATGGACAGGCAGAGAAATTTACATTGAGATGGTGAAAAGTGTTTGTCAAAGTTTACATTACCATACCCAAAATGTGCAATATATTTGGGCAAAATTTTTGAAGTAGTAAACCTTGACTTCTCAAAAGCAAATTTTAAACAATTGAAGCCCAACAAGGGCGAAAAACTAACTTTTCTACTCTCTTTGGGGGAGGGGGAGGGGGAGGCTGTGCTTCCCAGAAAACAGGTGAAAATTCATGAAACTGTAAAGTGAAAGAACATGGGAATGTGGGTCTCTCTGTCTTTTTGCTTTAAATGGAAAGCTTCTAAATCATACTTGCAGATTATTCTGTTGGCTAGCATACGCAGAGACAAATTCTCTTCAGAATATTGTCATAAAATAGGACAAAGAATGTTGAGGTTCATAATTATTTTTTTAAATCCAGTATATTGAAGGATGTTCCTTTTCCTTTTTAAGTAAATCCTTTATATCAAAGAATGCTCTTATAACTTTTTCTCCAATATCCATGGGAGAAACTTCCAAAACTTCACAGGTCAGCAATTATATCAGTAACTGCAGAAGGTTATTAGAAATCAGAGATGTGCTAAAATGAATATCTTTGATAAGTCAAAAACTCCAAAAGAAGTAGTTTAGGGCAGCTACTTGTTTTTCTCCTTTTGCATCCATCGATCTCCTCATTGTCAGGTTTTCTTCTTGACTCTTCAGAAGTTTCATATGTCAATCGTATGCGAAATGTGCTTAGATTTGATTTTGTACCCTGCGGAATGAGAAAAACTTATAAAGTTCCAATCTTGTGTCATGCATCCTGAAAGTCTAGCCCAACTACGAGGTAGATGAGCAGCAGTTAGATCAGAACTTAAAAAGATGTAATTGTTTATTCGGTAGCCTTCAAAGAAATAAAATAAGAATCAACTATTCCTCCACCAGAGAAGAAAGGGAGATGTTTGCATATGTTAATATTCTGAAAAGAAAAGGCAGAGTACAAATAATACATGCCTTTGTTGCATGAATTTAGAAACTTAAGCATTTAACACTTCTGAATGGCTTCTAATGAAAGAGGAAACAGAGATCTGAATTACCAGCAATTTTTCTAGGGTATCCAGTATTGACAATTTCAAGGCATCCTTTATAGAAATACAGTCAGTCAGAGTTTTTTGCAGGAACCAATGTTCAGAGCCATACTTCTTTCTCATAAAGGACCTGAAAGAACAATATTTGACTCGTTTATCAATCCTACAAAGTTTACATAAATAGAAACCAGAAAATATTACAAGTGGGCAATGAAGAAAATGATTATAGAATGACGTATATGCCAATGAAATCAAGCAAATTTTCCAGCATCAATTACATTAAAATAACAGTTATCATCACAATCAACCAACTAAAGAATAGGCATGCAGTACTGGGACTTCAATAAAGGTATTGATCAAAGTCATAGATGTGCCATATCAAATAAAGGAAGGAATCAAAATCTTTCTACCTGACAACTTGTTCATTATCCATGACCACAGGCGGCAATGAAACTTCAAGAGAAAAGCTGTCAATCTGAGGATGCTCTTGCTTGACAGATTCAGCAACAATTCTAGCAAACTCATAAGCAGAATCCTTCTTCACCAATATTTCTTTTTCATCATGATATACATAGTCCAATATGCCTAAACAGATTCTACAGACTGCATGCTCCAAGACAAATGTTTGAGAAGATAGCTGCTGACTACCCGAGTCCTTGCGTTCTGCAGAGCCACTGCAGTTATCATCTCTGTCCCGCCCCAATACATTTTTTTCAAGCATGGCATTCATAGTTGCTGTTGGCAGTGAAGGGAAAGAAGAAATCTTTTGACAAAGACCAAACAATCGAAAAATGCACCGAGCACATGCCTGCGTAAGAATGGAAAGAGAACATTTACAGAAGAAAAATATGATAAGAATGGAATTTATCCCATCGTGTAGAAGCTAGGGGTACAAAATTAAGAAGAAGAGAAAGCTTCCTTTTCATCACGGTTCTCCACAGTTTCTAAGAAATTCAACAAATTCCAAACCATCAATTACAATCAATTGAAAAGAGTAGCTTGAACATCAAAATTATTATCATTGAATTAGCTTAAAATGACACTGCTAAGTTACTAGAATGATTTTTGAGAACTAAGAAGAATAAAAACAGCAAAAAATGGAAAGAGAAAATAAATAAAGCGTATAAAAAATTAGCATACCCCGAGTGAGAAGAAATCTTTGACCGCGTAAGTGGGAAGAGCGTAAACGGCGTCTTGGAGAAGTTTCAGCTCCTCTACCTCCTCCCCCACGTTGGCTGCTGCTGAGTTGCTAATTTGCGGCCTCTCATCGCCGCCACTGTTATCCTGCACAACTTCGCTGGCCATTGCCAACCGGCGTCCTCCTGCACTAGGCGGTGCTGTGGCGGCAATCAAGTTTATGTAAAGCACCCCTTTTTCTTTTCTTTTGAATTACTTCCCCTCGCTTTGTTTCTTTTCAGACGTTTTATTGGACTTTGAAGTTTGAATCTGGAGGCGAGGGCAGTCTTTTGAGTTCTGGGCTTTTTTTCTGTTTGGGGTGAAAAGGAGTTCTGGGTTTTTAGGCTAAAGTCTTCTTTTCTTTGTCAAATTTTTTTCCCGTTCAAATTCTTTCCGTTCATAACCCAATCCAATCTTTCTAAATGCAGCTGCTTCCGATTAATGCTGTAGAAGATCAATGCCTTTTTTGGCAAAAACTATGGAAAAAAAAAAAAAAGAAGAAGATAAAAGCGTCACAAACATCAATTAGAGCCCCATTAACATTTGCCACTTCAGGAAACAACAATTGGGCCTTTGCTTTCGCTCTTCCCCCTCCCCAACTTCTTCTTCTTCTTCTTTTGGGAGGAAATGGCTCGGCTTACCATATATCCATTTTAAACACTATTGATTTGAATATTTCATCATACTGGAGAAAAGGATTTTTATGAGCAAGAAACCAAATAGTGTAGTTGGTATTGGTATCATGAAATATGTGCTACAGCATTTCACCATCCCATAAATAGGCGGTTTTAATTCTGGGGTGCTTATTTTATTTCAAAGATCAGATAAAAGACCAAAATTTTGCCTCAATTCGGGCGTTCGAGTTCAAGTTGAACTTCGCATGAGTGCGCTATATTTTTTGAACGATGGCTCTGCTATTGCACTTTCCACAAACACACAGGATACAGTAGTATAAACGCACAGAATATACCAAATTTTGTCAGTTGTTAACACACTATCAAGCTGCTCTGCTTGCTTATTTGCACCACACTGATATTATTTGGAATCTACAATATTATTCACCAGCAATTTCAAAGAGATGAATTTAACAGGTTAAGATCCACGAACCCAGAAAGCACAGCCCTGCTTCGCTCCTTCACCTTCACCTGGTACAATACTCTGCACATTTCAACCTCTCTCTCAGTGCTTGGCTTACAAATAAAGGGCCAAAAGGGAAGTAAAGGAAAAGAAGCATGCGTTGAATTCAACAAGTTTCTCTGCGTTATCAGAGCCAAAAAAAAAAGAGGCAAACACCCTGCAACTCAGAGAAGCAACTTACCTCTGGCCATCAAGCCACATTTCTGTTATCAAAGTTTCTCCAGGGTAGACATGTAACAGGAATCTGGCAGATATGCTCTTGATTCTATTTTGATCACCTCCGCAGATACATTTGATGACAGCCCTAACTGCAAAGCCGAGTGTGCAAAGCCCATGCAATATTGGACGGGAAAATCTAGGCAAAGCGCAATATGGGAAATTAGAGCAGAATAAAATTAGCAAAATCAAGTGTAAGATCTATTGCTTGGGGATAACCCCATCGCTTGAGTAAGACAATAAGAATGTCATTTTCTTTTGTTGCATCTTAAAGCAGCGCCTGAATTTCAGCACGGATATATAGTAGAAGAAATATGCCAATAATGACTTAAATAGTCCTCTAACTTATCCTAAATCAACAATAGTCCTAGTACTTTTTCACCGCCAATTCAGTTCTTAAACAACTATTTCATAAACAATTTCATCCTACTAGAAAAACTTACATGAAAGAAGAGGGAGGAGTCTTGTAGATTATCAAAATCGTTCCTCCTATCAGCCTTAGCTAGTGGCAAGAAAATTCTTTATGGCAGAGTAATGGTGGAACGACTATAATGGCTAAGCAGAAATTGTTTAAGGACTAAATTGGCTAAAACCCTAGATCAAGGACCAATTCAGGTTTTCAAAATAAAACAAAAAAAGAAGCTGAAAGACTAGTAATGCCATTTGAATTTTTTACCAACAAAAAACAACTAGCTTCAAATTACCCAGCAATTTCAGCAATTCTGGGATCTGAATGCAAAGGATTGTAATCTCCGGAAAGCCTGTAAAGTAATGCCTGCACAATGGCAATGTCAATTTAAAAGGTGAAATGATTATGCACAAACAAAAGCACAATATATGGACAAAATCTAAAGTAAGCACAGTAACATTGAAAACTACTGCCCAAAATGCACGGAACTGCTAACGATAGGGTGTAGTGCATCAACAAAAAATTCAAGCACATTCAAAGGTACTAAGCAACATATTTGAAGGTAGTGAAAGCTAAAGTCCAAAAGAGAGAATCTTAGCATCCTCAATCTCCTCCAAGTAGCAATATTTCAAAGAAGTCAAATGACTCTAATGATCTACAGTGCCAACCCATCCAATCCCACTCTCCTGCACCTATATTTATAGTAGTCGAATCCAGATGTACATTGTGCATCAAAATTCATTTTCATGATATGCTGTATCATATCATAATATGTTTATAAGTATTTATATAAATTTTTAAATGATTATTTGCATGAGAATACTGATTACTATCACATAAATAAAAGTGATTTTGTAATTTCATAAATAGAATAATGTCATTATAAATTTAAAAAATTAATAAATCAAGGTAACATAGGTAAGTATTAGGTCATACAAGATGTTAATAGAATTAGAATACTAACCATGTAAACCAGTCAGGTAAGTGAATAATAAATTTTTCATTAAATACAAAAGCATGTGAAAGCAAGAATAATGTGGCAAGAAAATTAATTCCTTTTGAGTTGGTTTAAAAAGGGGATTTGTATCAGCTAAGCATTAGCAGGACAGAAAAGAATTATATGAGAATAGGTGCAATATTAGTGAAATAAATGTGTGCAAACTATATGCTAGAAAAATCTACATCAAAGGTTAGATGTGTAACTCTTGATGGCATGTTATTTTAATTAAACTGACTATTTTTGTTGGTAAAAAATTTTGAAAATAATAAATACAATTAAATGTACATAGAATTTCTTCATCTGTTTCCATAAGTTGATTTAACTGGCTCAAATGCATTCATGTGTTGTATGATACAGACGTAAGATGCACATTGTATCACAGCACATGCTCTTGTATTTTACAATTGTTGATCATATTGAATGCACTATCATGATACACCACAAAATTGCTTAAATCTGACATGTATCAGACCATATGCATGATGCATCCTACAAAACTAACAACTGTGTCAGTATTCATGTCATTAGATGTAATCTTAATATCAGATCAATGCACGTCAGACATAAGCCAAAAACAGCAGCATGACAAAGTAGAATTAGCAAATTGATTTTAAACATGCCTGAGATGGTTGAGTGCATTCCTCAAACACAGCAAATGGTGGACTTTTTGGGAGTCTAGTACTTGATGTCTGATTCACGGGATGCTTTGAATATGAGTATGGCTGAGCTGAATTTGAGAACCCCCCCAAACCTCTCAAAAAGACAGCCATCCTGAAAATTAATAGCATGGTTATCAACCAAATAATAACAAATTTAGTTGTGTCAGTTGAATAAGAGCTTACCTGTTCATGCATATTAACTCACCAGACTCTCTCTCATAGCTTAGAATTTCAATTTCCAGAACAGTCGCCTTACCTGCAAGCAATAAACTCTAACATTGTTACCAAGAAAGGGGGGAAAAAACATTGTTACCAAGAATTGGGTTGTTTCCAAGTAGAATAAAGAAAAACCCCTAGTTTCTTTTTGAACGCACAAAATTATCTTAGAAGGAGCTTCAACTGGTCCTACCAGTCACCAATCAAAATGGTAAAGCCACTACTAATATCTGATCAAAGTGTTCATGAGTAAGTATAAATGTACAGCCTTGCACATTGATAATTATCTTTGCACAGAGGACAGCGGTGATGAGGGTGGTTGGGGATCTTTCTATCAACTAACAGATGAAAAATCTATTCGACATTCTTTTTGAACTATTTCTATAGTGCTTAATACCCTTCATTGACCAAATCATAATCAAACTTTTTCTCCTGAAAAAGATTTTATCAGGTATGTGCCAGTCACAAAAATTCATGCTATAACCATAGTGGTATTTTCTGAAACAAACCTTTATCATGCAGTCCAGATATGCTCGCTACATTCTGTATCTGCATTAATCAAATTGATCAACAGAGATGATCTTCGACAATGTCACAGGATAAATATATGCAGCACACATCAAATTGCATCTACTACCTAATCCAACTAGAGATACTGTCTAATTCACCATTTCACGGGAAACCGAATCCAAGTTTACAATCCATAAATTTATCAATCCCCAAATCATTCAACTCTGCTTCAGGCTTCATTAGTGTGATAACAAGACTGCAAACAATTTGAGTCTTGATAACTCAAATCAAATCACAAAGTTAGCTGCCTCTAACAATTTAGAAGTTCTATTTGGCACCCTAACTAAAAAACCAACCTCCCTTGCAATCCCATAGCCATTGGTTTCTTTTCTTTCTTCAGTTTCTTTTTGTCATGCTTGTCGCAATAGAAATGCAGAAGCAACCTCCTTAGAAGGTTCTCAAGCACAAAAAGGTGGGGTAACTTGCAACTTGAAAAAGCAGCTGGTCACCTGTGATCTTATGAACAAGGTATTTTCAAACAGATGAAGTACACAGCTGATAACAGGTTCTGCAGCTAACTTTTGACAATAGGAGTGGACTAGGGTCACTACACGACTAGCTTATTGTCCATTTCCCTCCAAGCATGAACTCCACATGAATGCAGATGACATATAGTATCTAAAGCTTCTACTTTTTCTCATTCTCTCTTTGGAAAATTAGATTTTTTGCCAAACACTTACACAAGCACTAGAAGGAAGTGGCTTGTAGATTTCAATGTACTGTTGCCCGTGCAATAGAAGGCGTGGATCATATCTAACACCAAAGAGTAAATCAAGTCAGATTCACCAGACAGATACTTTAGGAGCTAATTGATAATTACAATTTGTTTGAAAAGGTAGACACAGGAGAAAGACAGTACTTGCTTAACAAAAATTTTGAACAGAAAAAATCCCAAATGAACACCAGTGGCATTTATAACAAGGTGAATGGAAGGAAATCTGGTGAACAGGGGAAAACTTCACTTGTTTGAATGCATAAATGCTTACGAAAAGCTAGGAAGCTGCCCAATTTCTGAACTTACTCCATGACAAAACAAAGCAGCAAAGGTTGGCAAGACCTACAAGATAAACACATTAAAACATAAGTCAAAAATTGGGCAGAGCAGTCAATGTTATCGCCCCCACATCCTCTAATCCATCCATCTTTTCTTGTCTTCAAACAGAACTGAAGTTAAGAATCATCCAATCCTAGTATTATTCCTAAAAAAACAAAGGCACCAGCACAAGCAACAAAATTGTCTCTTGAATGGATAATATACCAGTAGCGACAGAAGATTATAAAAGGGGGGCAAAAGACCTGGATGGATTGCTGGTGGGCGTGATCAGGATGGTAAACATACTTAAGTTCCTTGTCATCCAAAGCATCCTTCAAGCAAGCTCCAACTCCCAGAGCATATAGAGCTACATCTCTTTCTGTATAAGTAAATGTTTTCCGCACCACCAAATTTATGTGCATATAAAAAAAATGTCAAATCCATAGAATTTCAGCTCTCTATCTTAGTTGATCGAACTAATGACAAGAGCAGTCAAACGACCAACCAAAAGGGGGAAAAAAAAAGGGAGAAAAGAAAAGAAAAGAAGCAGAATACCAAAGTGAACCGAACCTGACCTCGGGGAATTTGTGAGAAATGATAAGTTGAGGATCAAAATTGGAGGTCGTCGCTGCCGCCGCCGCCATACAAGCTCCGGAATATGATAAAAGCTCAGAGGCTGAAGGCAACAACTAAAGAATAAGACTGGCTGCTTGAATTTTGGGAAATTCTGGTAAGTCAACTCTCACACTGCAACTCCCACAGCTTATACTACAGAATTAAAATAAAATTACTACTATATATCGCGGCAGAGGCAATGCTCATCTATCCCCTACTATTTTTTTTTAAATTTTCGGAAGTCAACATTTTTTTTTTTTTAAAATCTTTACAGATTCGGCTCTCTTTTTTTTTTTCCAGTAAATATCTATACTCCAAGGCCTAGCTTGTGAAAAGGAGAGAAAATATAAGTTATGCGAGAAAAGAAATAAAAAGGAAAGATAAAAATTTTCTTATCTCTGTTCTGGGAAATCATTACTCTTCTAGTATATTTTAAGAAGATCATTTAAAAAATTTTTCGTCTGCATTTGGATAGAAGATTATTTAAAATATTTTGAAAGTAATGATTGTAGTAAATTTTTTTGTCATATGATACATGGTAAAATTAAAAAATATTTTAAAAAAAAAGATAAACATAAGACATGTGGTGGTTAGTCCAAACTGAGTTTTTGACTAAAATAATCTACTTTTCAAAAAATAATTCCAAAGTAATGCTCTTTCAGTTTTTATTCCCTTATTAATCTAGTTATTGCCACGTAGACTCTCCGTCAAAGGAAAAAAATTACTTGTAAATCTTTTGTTTAGATATTACACAATTTTTCTTTATTTAGTGCCTTAAGGACATTCTGTAAACAAATTAAAAATGGAAAGTGGATCCATAATTAGTGTTTTTAAAATTGTTGATCACCCTCCAAATTGCAATGATTTTGCCGAAGAACCTTTTTTTTTTTTTTTTGCTGCCATTATTTCTCCCTAGCTTTAGTCTTGATTATTATATCACAAGTTCCTTTCTTTTTTTCTTGTTACTTGCAATTTTATATATGGTAGTCTCCTAACTTTGAAATTTTTAAGAAGTTTGCAAAAACTCAAATTGTTTGAAGTCCAAGTAAACATTTCAAGATACATAATAAACATAGTTTACGCGAACTATAAAAATTCCACTATAAGGGGAAAGAAAATTCGAAAAGAAATTCTCTTGCATTTTTTGACTTATCAAAAGAGAATACATTCCAAAAAAATAGGAGAGATAAAATATAACTAAGTCAGTAATAGTATCAAAATTAACACGCTATATGAGCCAATTTAATGTGAGAAACACTAATTAACTCAATAATAGATAGAGAAATATTTTTATTTATCTTTAAGATTGTACATAAGTAGCAAAATTTGAACTATTGAAAAGTTATTAAAAATCCATTGATGTGGATTGTACCTCTTAATATAAGATAAAAATGTGAATACTTTTCATACTCAAAGTCCACATGGCAACAAGTAGGTTAACAAGGGAATATATTTTGAAAGTGCATTAGTTTGGGAATAGTTTTAAAGAATGAGGTTATTGTGGAAATAAATTCGCCCAAACTTGGGCATGGCACAGTTGTTTGGATAGTGGGTTATTTTTTCAAATATATTTGCTTACATCACCATTACAATTTTTAATACATTTTTTTATCTTCCCAATTACCTTTTTATCTCACATACATCACATCACAAAAAAATGCTACAGTAAAAATATGTCAAATAATTTACAATCCAAACAATTCAGATAATCAGATTTCCAAGTTGGGCTTACTGCTCATGCATGAGCAGGGGCGGAGGGAAATGGGGGCAACCGCCCCCCTCCAATTGTTAAAAAAAAAATTTCTAAGTAAAAAAATTTTTATTATTATGTTTTGCCCCCCCCCAAATTAATCAAAAAATTCACTTTGCCCCCCCAAGAGCCCAAATAATAATATTTGAAAGTCCAAATAACAGAGAATTATTTTCTTAACGTATGAAGTGCAAAGAAAAGATAGCCAGTTAGTTAACTTGGCAATTGACTGCTACAATTCTTCTTCCTAAGTAGAAACGTCAAAGTAGAAAATAGAAACGTCAAAGGCTTGAGCCTTGAAGAACTTTCTCCTGTGAAAGCTTGAAGAAACTTTCTCCTGTGAAGACCTTCCCCCGCTGGCTAAGGATTGTACCATTGCATTTTGCATGGTCTAGCCGTCTAGGTAATTTTTCTTTTAGCATTTGTTGAACCTGTCTTTTTTTTTTTTTCAGGAAGTAAAGGGGTTGTTTCATATTATTGTATCATCAGAGCAGGTTAATGAATTAGACATTGGCTGCTTAAATTGACATTTAAATTGCAATGCCAGATAAACTAACACTGATCATCAATGCCATTTCAGACTATTGTAACTATTACCATTTACCAGGTTAGTTTGACATTACATTTATTTAGTGAAATGTGGGTGTAAAAAGTTCGCCCGCTAGTTGTTTGATGAATTGCTCGAGAGGGACTTGTATTATTTTTCGTACTTGTAGCATTGAGTTTTATTGGGCAAATAACTTGTCGCATTGAGTTTTAGTTTTCTTTTACTGATTTTATTTTATCATTGCTTTATTTATCATGGTTTTCTAGACAGCAGACAGTAAGACCTCCTGAATATTTGTTCCTCTAGAATTGTCTATCTTTGTTTCTCGTCATTGTGCTGAGAATTTGCTATGCAATTTAAGGAGTTTAAATTGTACATATTTATTATGGTCGGTTTCCATTTATACTTTAAAGTAATGCTTGTTTAGACTATAGAAACTTTTACTGGCATGGATAGTTATTGATTATTTTTCGGATTACAGTAGTTGATGAGTTCAAGTAGGTGTTAGTTGTTCAAGTTCAGCCGATTTAATAACAAGCTATGAAAACTTCCTTGAGATATGTTTGAAATGAGAACTTGTTCTGCTCTAATGGAGATCTTTTATCATTTGTTTGCATTTTATTATTGAATAATACTTTGTGCATGTCACTTATGTCTACTTAGGTTGCAAATGTTCTTGCTGCTTTTATTCCATCTCTATAGGCCATAACATAGCGTGCTTTTATGTCTTCCTGTTTCAACAGCTACAACAGAGCGTGCATTTTCTGCTATGAAAATCATCAAGACTTGTTTGCGTTATAGGATGGAGGAAGACTTTCTTGCCAACTCTATGATAATGTATATTGAGAAAGAAATTGCTAGAACTTTTGATGTAAATTCAATCATTGATGACTTTGATAAAATTAAAAGTCGTCGTGCACAATTTCATATGTCCCACACAGTCAAATAGATTTGTAAATATGATGATATTTTTGTATATATGAAGCGTATAAGTAATTTTCATTCTATATAAGATTGTTTCTAATCTTGTGGTATATATGTTCACATTATTTTTTTTTTGTAAATATATTTTACTTTCATTGCTATAGACTTGCCCCCCCCCCAAAATTAATTCCTAGCTCCGCCACTGTGCAAGAGATTCGTTGCAAAGTCCTCTGAGATATTTTGTGGAGGAATTGGACGTGTAAAATAGCGCCACATCCATAGGGAGAGTAATAAACGTGCTGATGAGCTCGCCAAATTTGCCACGCCATCTTACAAATTCATGGCAAAATTTGGTTCACTAAAATTATAAGATCGGATCTATCTATCCAAGTTTTTATTATACGTTGCGAGGACTTGGATATATATATATTTTTTTGGGCATTGGCGATGCCATAAAATTACTATAGTACCATACCACATAAGAGATAGACAAACAAGTTTTTTATTGGGAGTGGAAATTTCAACGAGCGTTGCCTGTATGAGTGGTTATGAAGCTAATGATTCCTCAATTGATTGTGAAGACTAATTAAAGATGTTAACTAATAAGGGAGGACCAAAAATTATACTAACTAGATAGTTAAGTCCAGTCCAACTTTTGCTGGGAAGGATTTGTATTAAGTTACATGGACAAACATAATAAAATAAGTCGCTATGGTGTAGTTTGTGAATCACTGCAAGCAAGCGTTAATGAAGATTAAGTTTTGGATTGCTATTTTTTGAAGTTTTTATAGAAAAATATATTATAACAATTTGATATATGTAAGATAAAACAGTAATTGAAAAATGTGTTCACGAATAATGTAAAAAAAATGGCAATCCAAACAAAGTCAGTCTATCAACTAATGTCAATTGTTAGTGAGTAGTGACTACATTAGAGACTCCATACATCTAATACAGCAGCTAGTTTTCAATTCCAACAACTAATTAATCATTTAGCATTTGTCTTTCCCAAAGTGTTTATTAAAATTTCAATCGCTTATTATAGTACTTAATTACCACCAAAATCCGATGATCTTTATTAATGTCTCAAGTCCGAGTTCACGGACTCACTCGCTCAAACAACAAATCTATGGGTTCCAAACTTTTTTAGAGTGAAATTAAAATTGAAACAAGAGGAAAATGGCTGGTGGGAGCGCGAATACATCAGACCATAGTTATTAAACCCAATTCGACGGTTCAATCGGTCAATTTGGTGAACCGTCCATGAAACCGGACCGATTTGTAATTGGATTGTTTGTGCAAGTGAATCGTTGACTTTTCAACGGACTGGCGATTCAACCGGCCAACTCGGTTGAACCGGGCGATTTTCTAAGGAATCCAGTTTTTGGTTAAAAATGTTTAGAAAATGTTGCAATGCTGATTCAAACCTCAAAACTCAAATATAAAGGCTAAGCGCACTCACCACTAGCCTAGCAGCTCATCTGGTGCTTATTTGCCCTTTCTATATTTTATATTAGAGTTTTATTCTTATTTTGTTTGGAATCTTTTAATAAAATTTTATTATTCCCTAAATTCTATAAATTGTGAAATGGATTTAAAAAATAACATATTACACAATTCATTTTAAAGACAAATATTATTCTTAATAACCTTCTGCACTTAAAATTCGTAAATAAATTAGATAATTACACTTCGATAAAATTTTATACTTGAAGTTTGGTGGATTACTAATTAAATTTAGATTTTGTTAATTCTTATAAGAATTAATGATTCTATATAAATTGGACTAACTGAGTATTTACTATAACATAGTTTATTATAGTTTCAACCATATAAAAAATTATAAAACATAATATTTAAATATATGTAGTGAGTGACCCACCGGTTGGACTACTCACCCACCGATTAAACCAGTAATCCGTTAATCCACCTCTTTCACCGGATTCCTCTCCGGGCCGGGTTTAATAACTATGCATCAGACAGTCAATGGCCTGATGATCAATCAACCGGTATGGACGGTTGAGATTAACACACACTGTTGTATAGGCTACCAATGTGGTGCGCGACGCAGTAGATTCACTCGGGTCGTCCAAAAAGAAACCTGTAGAATGTATCTACCCAAAAGAGGCATGTAAAGATATGATCAGATGCTTTTACTGCTCTTCAGCAATTCAAAATCATGTCAACCTTCAATCTCTCCTCCCGAAGTCGAAGATACTCCGACTCCCAATTATATCATCAGCAGAGGCCTGGCGACAACACTTGTGTTGTATGTCAATGTCAGCCTTTCCAAAGTAAAGTACGCTTTGAATTACTAACTTGCATCAATTGACGCCAACCAGCAAAGGGAAAGAAATAACCTCCCTTGAAGTTTCTAATAATTTTATTGGCCTCTCATAAATTTTATAAAATTATATTTACCTTCCTTGATAGAATTGTAAGTTCAATTGCTTACATCACATGAGCAGAAATTACTCATATATTGTAAGACATTATGCGTTATTAGATACTAATGTCTAGCGACTGAGTAATTAGAATATTAACTGTTAGTAACTAATTAATCAAAAAAATTGTTGAAAATTTCTTTAATGATGAACAGCAACTTGCAATTACAAATACCGATTGAAATGTCAAATGGCTCCAGTCTGCGATAATGATCATAAATTAGTTATACACAACATGAGAAGGAGGGCTTTGATAGAAAAAAGAAAACGTAGGATAAAAGAAGATTGTTTATGAGGAATTTTTCTTTGCAACTCTTAAAGCTATAATACTTATAAAGTAATTTCGTGGAAGTGAAGCAGAAGAATGGAGAAAAAAATAATATTTTAAATATGAACTTTTTGAATAGTGAAATGTGTGTTAATTATTTTCAACTTTTAATTGTTTTCATTCTTTTACTAATACAACTTATACATATGCAAAAAAGATATTTATGGAATAAAAACTTCATTTCTTTCCTTAAAGCACATATATTTTTTCTAACTTGGATTGAAATTTGTTACTAAAATCTTAACCTCAGACGAGGTTAGTCTTATTCTGCAAATTTTAAGGGAGGCTAGTGGAATTATAAGCAATCTTAGGGAAAGTTTCTGAAATTATCCCAAAAAAACGGAAGGAATTTATGGCCGGACGATAGTACGATAGCAGTAAGGAAAGAATTACTACTACATTAGCCGGTGAAAATTAATGAGCATGAGGAAGTTTGTCAGTGCCTTGGCTATTGAGATTTTACAAGGGCTGGGGGGCCTTAATTAATTGAGAGTTGAGACATGACGAGTTGACGACGCCGTTGGTCAGACTAAAGCCAAAAACCTTGTGTAACCGTTGCATCGCACGTGTCCATTTCTGTTCTCCTTTAACCCCTGCTTTAGTCGCTTCAGTCAGAAGAACTGTGCACACTTAATACTTAACCACCAGCTTTTCTAGGAATTATCCCCTTTTTTTCACTGCCATTATGACGTTGGCATTGCTTACTTTTGAGCTTCGACGACATTAAGCGCCCAGTACTCTCGCCCACCCCGGACCATCTAGCTTTCTTGATTGTCCGGTGGAGCGATAACAAAATGCGTGCAAATCCTGTAATCCCTGCAGCTGAGAATGGAGTAGAACTGGAGTCTAAGCGTTATCCATCGCCGCTGGCCAGCCATGAGGAAGTTGTCAAGAACGCTTCTGTTTTCTGGAACACGCTTCGGATTTTTCATAAGACTATGGGCAGAAAACACATGTAAGCCCTTCTTAATCCTCTCCTTTCTAAAGTTTCCCCAGAAAAACACGACGGCCATAGTAAAATCTTCGTCCCTGCTCCTTATGATCGAGTAGTATTTTCTATTGTTCTGTTTACCGTGGCTGCGTGTGTCGGGGAGGGGGGGGGGAGAGAAAGAGAGAATGTGTGTTTGAGAGAGAATGGTGCATATACACGAGACGGTTGTTTGAATGTGGTGTGCATTTGTTCCTATATACGTGCAGGATTCCTGTGATCGGAGGAAAGGAGTTGAACTTGCATGTTCTGTACGCGGAAGTTACAAAGAGGGGAGGCTTTGACAAGGTGGTCGAGTACAAGTAGAGTGTATATGTGTGTGTGTGTGTGTATATATATACGTGGAGTAACTTTTTGTTTTAGTAGATTATAAGTGAATAAATGTTTGCTTTAACTTGTAGTAATTATTTTGTTGGTTAAAATAATACATAAACTGCTGCTTGAGTAGGTTGTATCACAGAAGAAGTGGAGGGAAGTTTCTTGTGTGTTCGAGTTTGCTCCAACCACGACCAGCGCTTCTTATGCGCTGAGGAAGCATTACTGTAGTCTGCTCTTCCATTACGAACAGGTTTACTTCTCCAGGCTCAAGGCTCCCATGCTTGATTCACCAGGTGAACAAATTTTTATTATTCTTTAGACCTTTTAGACTTTTTATTTTATATATATATATATATCTTTTATCCATGGGTTTCCTTCTTTTCTTTGGATCTCCTCTCTGGCACTTTAATTTATAGTAATTCTTTGTGATTTTTGGAGTTCCCTTTGAGCTCTCATTTTCATGGGGGGGACCCAAACGGCCAAAGCTATGGTATATTCCTAGGAAAGAAAGAAATATGGCCAATTCTAACTTGAGAGAGTTGATTCATTCCAACCGCAGGCCATGACTCATTAATGGGCAGGCGATAAGTCGATAAATATACAAATTAGAACCACACATTGCTTAATTTCTCTGCCACAAATGTAATGATCAATTCCTTTTACCTGCGATAATGGTGATAGAGTGTATATGTCTAAATCTTGTGGTCTAACTCATTGCTGTTGGAACTTGGAAGACGGGTGACCCCTTATCTCATTCAACTTCCTTTGATTCCCTTAGATTAGATTAACTGGGAAAAAAAAACTATTATGGGTTGGGAGTTTTTACGTCTCACCTTGGTGTAATTTGTTACGATACGAAGATCCAAACTTTGGAATTTGTTTTCATGGATTGCCTCCTACATCCATTATTGCACGCTCAGCATAGGATTTAGCATTAGTGATCAGGCGTACATCTAGAGTCGTTCTGGACATAAACTATATATGTTTTTGGGATTTTATACCCTATATAGCCGATTCAAAACCTGATTCGTTAGAAATTGTTGACATATATCAAGTAGCATGGTATCGTTTGTTGTATAAAAAATTTTATTTTATTGTATGATATGTTTAGCTTACTGAAATCTCATGTCTTACATTGTATATATAAACTACATTCAAGGATTTTATTGAGGGTTACAGATAATAATTTATTTTGTTAATTAGAAAAAAAAAATAGTACTACTTGAAAAAAAAAAGAAGCACAGTGCTAGTTTAAATATGTCGAATTTTGACCTTACACCGTTGTGATTTCTGATGATAGTAGTTCAAATGTATACGAGATACAGGGGGTTAGCTTGTGGATGGTAAAGAAGGGAGCGCTTTGTGACATTTTTCTTATTAAGCATTATTGACCATCTTCAAAATCTAGATCTAAACATGGAGTCCATATTACCTTCTACAAAATCTACTGGTTGTCCCTCATTTCCTCTCTGTTTTTCTCGTTTTAGCGTTGTGTACCTCATTTTTTTTTATTTTTTCACATTAGGGTTCTAGGCACATTTTACCAATTAATCTACATCTCTACTTTCACGTTTAGCAAAAGATAAAACAAAGTTTGAGTAGGCAATATCCTAGTTGGTCTTTCAAGTGCCCATGCTACCATTGTTTTTAAGAGTTTTGCAGAGACTTTAGAAATCAATGGCCATCAAAGATCACGATAGGCTTTATCTTCTAGCAAGTAGACAATGAAATTCCATTCTTCTGTGTTGGTCACAACATTGGTTGCAATTGTATGCACATCTGATCTACTACTCTTTTCATTGACAAATTAGGTGCCATTTTCATTCGAAGTCAAACCTGAAATTAACGTCTCTGTTTTTTTGCCATTTAATTGTTTAGGTCCTTTGTCCTTCCAAGCTATTGGAACAATCGATGGGAAATTTGATTGCGGTTATTTGGTGTCTGTGAAACTGGGTACTGAGGTTCTTAATGGGGTACTTTACCATCCAGACAATGGAGGCCCTTCTTCCTCGTCGACTGTAAAAACCTGCACCGCCATTGTACCATACGCCTCACAGCCTCATCATTCAGGTCGGAGGAAGAGGAAAAGGAGAGGAGACCCTGGCCGCCCTAAACCCAACAGGAGCGGATACAACTTCTTTTTTGCAGAGAAACATGCCATGCTTAAATCTCTACATCCGAACAGGGAGAGGGAGTTCACAAAAATGATTGGCCAGTCCTGGAACAATCTTACCTCCGAAGAACGGACGGTGAGTTACTGGACCTAGCAAATTAATCCTGTTAAAGGCACCTATGTTGTCTAGAAATTTTAGGCATTTGTTTACGGCTATTCCTTGCTCCCGGTCGGTTATAGATTACAAAGAGCGTCCTTTGTATGCTCATATGATTCCTGGAATTATTTTCGGTAGCATAAATAGCACGACTTACACATGCCAATTTTTCATGTTATCAAAAACAAGTGTACAACTAATCAATGAATCTTCTGATGGCGCCTCAAAATCATATATGATTAATGATGTTGCTGGTTATTTGTGCATTACAGGTTTACCAAAACTACGGCTTGCAGGACAAAGAAAGATACAAGCGCGAGATGAAGGAATACAAAGAAAGAATTAATATCACGAGTTCTCACTAAACTCATCATGCAACAACGAGAGATGGAGGCTCTCTGGGGCAGAGTACTAATTAGAATTCTATAAAGCAAGAATGTACAGTATACGGCAAACACCATTCCTACCTTGAACCCCGCCTGCTTATTGAGAGCAGTAGGAATAGGGAAGAACCTCAGTTGATTTTGCTAGTTTTTTGTACGAAGGGTCCTGGTTTGTTCCGGATAAGTCCTTTAGTCCTTTGCCCAAATCTTCTCTTTAACTTTTCAGACTCATCTGTGTAGAAGGTAGAACGAAGGTAGAACGAGGCGATTTTCACAACCCTCGGTTCCAGGGAGGACCCTTTATTCTTTTGTTTGGAACTTAAAAAAAGTGTATCAAGTTCATTTTGCAAAGACCTTCTCCACTTAAAATTTGAGCACTGGGCCAAGTAAAAGTTTAGGACTACCAATGGAGTGGTTGGTGCCGCCCAAGTAACAGAGAGCATTTAAGAACCATTTTACGGACATCAGAAGTGTCAAAAAAACATATGAAAGCAGCATAGAGATTTTTTAGTCTTGTGCATATTTTAGACAAACATCTGATTTTTAGTTGTTACAGATCTCAAACCTTTGCAACTTGTACACATATTATGTCTACTTATAAAAGAACATGGGAAGGAATAAGAGTTAAAAGTGAGAAATGCCAAGTCCTTTTTAAAAGAAAGCCTTTGACAACGTCTAAACAGTGAAGAAACCAGGACATTTCAAAAGAATGAAAGAGAAGTTAACCAAGTTTGGTGGTGGAATAGTGATTATTTTGATGAAGAAGCATATATAACAGCAGGGGAGACGGCAAACTGTTTCGTTAGACAGTTCTTGCTCTAAGAAAATACTATCACCAAGCAAGTACATTCTCAGCTGATGAAATGTTGCAACGGCCAAGTGTATGTCAAACTTTCCAATCAGTCACATTTTTAACCACCAAAGGGACTGACTGACTACAAAATTTGCAGCAACTAGCAAATTTAAGCACCAACATTATTAACTCTGGAGGCTTTATACTTCTCAAGTGAAGATTATAACCTCAGATTGGGGAATCTTCTTACAACATTTGAAGCAAAAACCAACTATAAAGAACCAGATTCATAAGGAAGAGATGGCTACTGGTTATGTGCTTTTCTTAAGACTATGCATGAACCGATGCTTTCTCCTCCTGGAATGCGTCTTAGAAGCTTTCGACATAATGTAGGAAATAAATCGCACCTGCATGGTGTTTTGAGAACTCTTTTATTTCACAATGTAGCGGTGGAGATCAAAAACCTTCCTAGGGACAGCATACCAAGAACCCGAACAAAGTTTTCCCTTAACTTGAAACACACATAGGAGAATACAGTAACTCATTGCTAATCACAAAAATGGGGCTTATCTCCCAGATTTCAATATAGAAAATCAGTTTTGAGTTTCCTCCTCAAATTTTCAATTCACATATTTTGCAGGTTTCTAGACCAAGAAATGTCACTTGAGGATATCAAGAACATGGAAATGGACAAATCTCAATTAGGATTTCAGGATGTCGCAAGAGAATGCCATCAAACTATCATATACGGTGAAATGGAGAGTCTAGTACCTGAGAGTTGTTCCCGATGCCATAGCTTTGGAGTAAAGCATTGTCATCCAGCAGCTTGTCATTGTGATATGAAAGACAAAAATTTTCCCATACATGCTTCCTAAAATTGTCAAAATCACAAAAATATCAAGCTAGACACTGGACTCCCAAATACTTTAGTCACAATCACACACCGTACAACTTATATTCCGCAAAAACAATGATCCGCCCGAGAAAAGCAAGAGCATACCAAGATATGTGACGATGGCCCATCCTAGACTGTTCTATCTCATTGGTTTTTTTCTGAATAGCCAACTTCAAGTCCTTCACTGTTGCAGAGTTCATTAACGGCACATCTTCATAGCAGGAAAACGACGTTCCAAGAAAAAGAAAAGAGAAAAAAATGTAATTCAATTACTGTCATCTGAGAAATTATGCAGTCAAGGCATTCGCTAAAATGTCTAAATGGAAGATAACACCAAATTACCGAAGCTAGTCCCGTCCAATTTAAGGACGGAAATGCGCATGGCACTGCCGAGTTCCAAGCTGATGAGAGTGTCGACATCGGACAGCGTTGGCTTCTTGGGCACATCGGCCAGCACGGGATCGTCGAGAAGGGCTGCTAGTGTGGAGTGCAGCCTGGCTTTCTTGACGTTGCTGCTGGTGTACTCTGGTGGTCCAACGTTGGGGTCCGTCGCTAGTCCTGCATCATCCGTCTTTGCTGATGCTTCCATGGCTGGCCAAAGGGTCTCCAACCAATCTTGTCGAAAATGAATTATGAGTAAACTCTCGTAGACTAAAGAAAAGGTTTAGTATACCTTACGTTAGGCGCTATTTGTTTGTGCCATTTCCTCCTATCCAAAATCCAAATGGGCTTTTTTTTTTTTCTTTATTTTAAATTTCGAACATGATGGGCTGTTGGATCTTAAGATCTTTGGATATAAGAGTTACTACCATATGCTAAGTTATCATCTGATTTGCATCCTTAGTTGCAAAGTATAGTGTCGATTCTGTGAATTAAAACCGATTGAGAGGCACGAAATTCACAGTCGTGCTTGAGCACATAAAGTCAACTTCTTGTGAATATGCTGCCAAGTTAAAATTGTTTCACAAGTTTCAACGTTTTGATGGCTACCAATTTCCATCGTACGTCCTCCATGCAAAATTTTGTTTATGCACGATGAATAATCGGTCCAAACGTTACTGCTATGCAGTTTATTTCAGATATGTTGCCCGATAAAAGCATTTTTGATTGCTGCGTCTTATTTCTTGCAAAAAATTTGCATTGGGCACACTTCAATGTCTAGTTTTGATCTGAGAACATAGCTTATTCCGCTCAATTAAAATGTGTAAGACAACAAAGATCTGAGAGTTGGCTGACAGGGCCTTGATCCATTTCCAAGTCAGTTGCCCGTGAAAGGGAGCTAGTACCATATAGTTTGCTTTTTCCACGACATCTATAGGGCCCAGGAAGCAAGAGCAAGTTTTTGTTCATGGTCGCTCTGAGCCAGAACAGGTGGTCCAGTTCGAAGGGAACTTGTTAGAGGTTACCGCAGGCATGTTTCTGACATTCATGTCAAGAGGCAACGGGCGATATTGAATGTCCAGTTCCCTGAAAATCTTGATCATTTCATCAACCAACAATGCTCTCCTCAACCATCTCTGCCTCATGTCCTGATGGTTCATTCTGTGTTTTGGCCAGACTACCATTACCAGTCTGTTCATGTCTTCGACATCCTTAATTAGTATCGTTGGATCCGGATACCAATGCTTTGCGTTACTTTCAACGTAGCTGCAAATATTTCAGGACAGCAGTTAAGAAAGATCCCAGTGCAGATCATGCATATTTCTCAAACAGTTTTACTACCTTCTTATATTCTGCTGCAAAGTGAGAATTTTGTCCCATGGAGTAGAGATGTGGATGGAGAATTCAATTTGATCTCCCATGTGAGGACTACGATTATAGTTGCCAATGGGTCTTGTAGCAAGAATGCTATTGGGATATATGATCTTTTGTCCATCGTATCTCTCAAATTCTGTAGTTAGTATATTCATCTCCACAACTACCATCTGAAACAATGTCGAGAGACGTTTAGAAGTGCGGCATATCGACACATATAGCAGGGATAAAATTTCTGAGCACTTACCTGCACCTCCTCTATTTCACAGCGATCACCCACGTCGTAGGGGTGCATGATGAATAGGAATATGATAGCTTCAAATACTGTTTTCAAGGTGTTCTGAAAGATGAAGCCCACCAAAAGCAGCTGGGAACTGATGATGACAATAAAATGAGCTACTGCAAGCTCAAAAATGAGGAGCCATATAATGACTATGATGATGATTACTACGGCATCCATCAGATGGTGCAGCTCATCGACTGCCGTTTTTGTGTCACTAAGAGACAATTGAAGATATATTCTTTCTTTATATGCATCAACCTACGAAGAACAAAAGAGGCAAAATGGTCTGGTGGCAAGAAGCAAAATGGAGAAAACAAATGATATATATGATCCTCAAGAACTTGACGACATCTTAAAAGAAACATTTACCATCCAACGGGTGAATGAATGCTCGTTGATACCCTCCGTTCCTGCTGTTCCCTCAAACAGATGCATGGCCAGCGATGCTTTATCTGCTTTCATAAATTGCTTCAGATCCTCTAGAACAATGACTCTAGTAAAGATAAGGCAGATTGATCAGTAGATGTGCTCTGATAACATGAAGGAAGGTTGGTATAGCAACTAATGAAAAAAAAAAAAATTTTGTATAGAAGCGGGAGTAAATAATTGGAAGCAACTTAGTTACTTACTCCGAGTTCTTGGCAACATTTTTAAAAATCTTCTTAGCTACTTTTTCTGCTTTGCAGCTCAATGATTTCTCATCCTCATCATCACTCGAATCAGGTAGACCCTCGTCCAGGGTGGAGAGTCCATGTAGCAAGCCACTGTGGACCATACTCAGCCACCTCTTCAGCAGTAGACCTGGTGCTTTTCTCCGAACGAGCTTGCGCTGCCTACCCCTGGAGCTTACCTGACCTTTGCTTTTAGAGAACCCTCGCCTGAGAAATTGAGGAAGATCTTTTAGCTTTGTCTCACCTCCCACCTTTGCTGCATCCTCCTCGCTCTGCTCTCCTCCACCCGGGGGTGCAGACAACTTCTTTATCACGTATTGCTTGAACAAGTACACTTTAGCCCGTTCAAAGAAGGTCTTGTTATAAAAGGATGAAGCCAGGACCTTAACGAAGAACACTTTAACAAGCCAGACTAAGGAACCTACCACGAGACACAGCAGAGCCTTCGATACGCGTGTTAGGGCCTTGCTTCGCGTCTCCAATCCCATATTTTCAGCCACCAGGTAATGCCAAACAATCAAGATTAGCGTTAGCCAAATGCAATGCTGAACAGCCTTCTTCATGCCGTATACAAAATACAAAACCCGCATATTTTTTGAAACAAAAGCTTGCTCAGTGGTAAAGACGATGATCCTCACTCCCCAGCCTGTGACCAAATGACCGCTAATTATAACAGAAATGAGCATCTCCCACTTCCATAGTGGAAGATCCCAGAGCTTGATTTTCTTTAACTTGGTGAGTGAGAGCGTGCATACTAATATAATCATAACCAACACCAGACTCACTAATTGGAACAGAGTCAACAAACTCATCTTTTTTGGGCGGGTTCCAGCCAAAACATCTTCATCCAAAAACCAGTCCTCATCTTCTTGGCTGTTACCGCATCTAGGGGCATCTAGCCTTGACTTCAGACTTTTGGCAAACAACTTTGCCTTTCGTGGGACCGTGACACGAGAAAAACTACTTTCCATAGCTTCTTCGTTCTTCTTGCTCTCCAAGTCGCCCTTCTTTGAAGTGGGCAATAGTTGTACGTGCTCCCTTCCGGTGAGCTCAGCATCAGGAGAAGCGCTTCCAAGGGAAACCCTAGATTTCTCCTCCTTCTCTGAAGACCGTCGTGGCTGCGAACGGTCCTCAGAAGCAATATCATCCTCAACAGGGACAATAATTTGAGTTGGATCAGGTGGCTGCGCCATGAGATGGTTTTGAAAAATGCGAACTTTGTGAAGCAATCAAAACGAAATCCCTGCTTGTGCTTTATACTGATGGTAGCAGCATCCAAGGATCAAATCCATTGACTTTTTTGTATTTCAACATACTATGCCTTCCATTAGAAGACATTTCTGTCGGAATTATTTTCTGAAATGAATAGGTATTGGTCGAATTAACAAGAAAAGCATCTGGTTCAAACCCGAAAAGTAGCCAATGTCAAATCATCCCACATGAAAAACATTGCATTTACCACTAAAGAAAAGAGAAGGAAAAAAGAAATACATGATGAACGCTAGAACCATTATTCGATTTCTACGTTTCCATTATGATTAATTGACAGTTTTCCTTTTTAATACAATTTTTTTTTCTTTTGTCAGTAAAGCAATAAGTACGAAGAGAAGCATCTCTAGACTTAATCAAGTTGGATAGATTTTCTTGAGGATGAAGAAATTCAGAATACTGATAATGGTGATTTTAGCCGATAACTACGCCATTTTTGTGAGTTCTTATCAGAGCCAAAATAAGGAAACAACAGCAAACTTTTTACTAGCAGGTTGCAGAAACAGGGCGTACAATTAAACAGGGGAACACAAAACAGATCAGAGTCTTCAATGGCGCCAGCACAGAATTCACATTTTCTGCAAGTGCCTCTTTAAGGATAATTCCTTTGTGAGGATGACGAGCGTTCTTTGATGGCGTAAAATAAACAGATCCGTTAAATTTCGAAAGTGATACTAGTCTTGGTAAATGACTTAGAATTTAGTGCCGCTTTACTTTTGTGATGCTGTCTAATTACCCTCCATCAATTCAAGTAATATCACCTTCAATCATGGCTTCAGAATCTGATTCACCACTTTGAAACACATTTCGATACCATTTACAAGACGGAAAATCAACGCTAAAGCTTTCTAACAGGAAAGTAACAACAAGAACCGGGAAGATGTTCATCCCACTTTCAGCATTGAACAGAACAGAACCGATCTTGAGGGTCTGAGCTCAAAAGAAGTGGCTGACTACGAAGCAATACTTGAACAATATGCCTAGCTCGTATGATATTTTCCATGTTCAGTCGACATCATCGTAAAAAGATACTCCAGAAGATTGTTTCTCCAGCGTCATCCATCACGAGCAACTATAGGGGAATCTTTCGTCAACCATGATTGCCAGCTAGTTTCTTGTTCAGGACGACGATTCCAACCGTCGAATATCATAGAACCTGATTCGACATATTTCAATGGATTTATTAGGAAGCAATCACAAAAATGAGTAACATGGCTAAATTAGCACAGCCAAATCCATACGTTCGACGCCTTAACCTATGCTTAACCGGAAAAGATACAAAAGGAAAAAGGTTTTAACCACTAAACCAAAATGGCCAACAACGATCAGATGGATCGTAAGAAAAAGCTCAATATAGTAGAACCGAGGTGTCCTCTTTAAGCATTTTGCAATAATACCATGTCTTTGTTCTAGCGCCTGTTGGAAAAATACTAAATTACGTGGTATGTGGTTCATTTTAGGTGATGCAAGAAGCAGCAACTTTATCCACCTTGAATTAAAACAAGAAGTGTGCTAAAGCTACACGCCGTGCGCTTCAGATCTACCTTCAAGTTAAAATTTCAAATCATGTCTAAATTCCTCCTCAATTGACAAGCAAGGAGTTTTACTGTGAAAGCAGGCATGAAAAAGCTTAAAACAGCGGAGCCCATTCAAAAAGACAGCAAAATGAATCCAAAGCTTTCAAAACAAGAACTCAGAGTACCTTCTTGTAACAAGGCGTCAGAAAGATTACAATTTGTAGCTAGATCCAGCAACTACTGAAACAAGAGATTCAAAGCTTAAGAAGGGAACGCCATTTACCAATTGAAAAGAAGTTAAATATTATTGGATGTCAGAGTTGTACTCAAACTAATCAAGCAATCTAGTGAACGATAATACAGAGCAACATTAATCTATTCTAATTTTGATTGCATGACCTTTCATTTTTCTAAACACAATCTTTGGCGGATGAAATTTTGCTTGTCACATGCTTTGTGAAGAATCACCGCTAGCTACACCGTCCAACTCTCAAACTCAATATTAAGTGAAAAATGGGAAGCTAGCTAGTCAGCAAACAAAATTCAATAAACACAAGTCATATATAACCAAGGTTTACATATAAGTGCGAAATTCTAAGTAACCAAAAGCAGAGCTTAAATCAAGCAAAGGAACAACACAAAAAGATAGCAATTATGGATTATGGAGTGAAACCATCACGAACTCTACGCAGCGGGTGAGTCCTGCATCTCAACAACTTTCTTCCAAGAATCCCTGGTGGAAATCTCATCCCACCACCTTGCCACATTCTTCCTCGCATTAAAAAGCTCTCCTTTATCAGTCCCATTAACCAAGTATTGCGCGTTGGGCAGGTGAGAAAGATCAGCTAATGTGAACTCATCCCCAGCCAGGAACCTACTTTCTCCAAGCCTCTTCTCGTAGACATCAAGCACTTTGGACAGTTTCTCCACATTCAGGTTGATGACGTTCTCGTCTTGCTTGATCTTCATTCGGGGTGCAAAGACCAACTGAAACACCAGAAGTGAGCTTGGTGGACTAAAGCTTTGTCCTTCAGCCTCGATCCATTGATCGATTGATGCTTTGACTAGAGGGTTCGTTCCATAAAGGCCCTTGTATCCTTGGCTTGCATACTTATCACATACGTATCTACATATGGCTCTAGATTCTTCATTCATCAAACACATGAAAAGCAAGATAAGAAAAACTTGATGATTTTTATTTTTTATTTTTTTTGGGGGTGGGGGAAGAAAAGGTACTGAAGAATACATAGTGGGAGTGATGAAGGATTACCAAAAAGATTGATGCTTTCATCTTGAAAAGCTGGCACTTGGCCAAAGGGCTGTGTGTAAGCAAACAAAACTTACAAAGATAAGGAAGAGCAAAACCCGGGATGCAGGGAGACAAAATGACATGAAGATATACACATACATTTTGTGAATTCTGTGCTAGTTGTCCCTGAGAACTGTGGGTGGGAAAGGGAAACTGGCAAGCGGAATACATACATGAGATACTAGGAGCAAGTGCAAAGAAAGTAAGAAGGTGGCACCTGGATTTTGAGGTAGTCCGGACTCTTGTGCTCGCCTTTGGCCATGTTAACAGGAATGAGTTGAAAGGGGGCATCTTTCTCAAGGAGACAAGCAAGAACTCTGGAGACAGCAGTGGACAAAGGAGGGCCGTAAACTTTGACCGGGGTAGTGGCTGCCATTGGAGTAGCTCCGGCCATTGGAGTTTTTGCTTTATCTTTTCATTCTCCGAGGATGGTTAGCTGGCCGGGACCAGAATATATTCGGATCAGGTTGAGGTTGGTGTAATTTTCTAATATATTTAATGATAATTGGAATTTAGAACTCCTAACAAAACCCGAGGCACTTTAAACTTCATTTAATATCATTTTCATCATTCACTTTATCATATAGTCCAATACATAAAAAATTATATAATTAATATGATGATGAAAGTGTAATTAATAAAAATAAAAGCGCAAATAATATTTCTTTCAAATGAATTCATAAAAACACTAACTTGGCTGTATACGTTGATAAATATAAATTTACACTCATATTATATGTGAATTTATACCAATTAATGAAAAGTTGTAAGAATTACACCAACTGATTCGAAGGAACAGACCTCAGCTTGTGGGCTTTCCTGCGTGGGCTGTTCATGGTGTTACCCTGCTTGCCCGTTTCCTATGCATCCCCCAAACCGTTGCTAATCATTAAGAATAAAAGTTTCACACGTTTAAATGGGCTTAGGCGGCCCATTATAAAACTCCCCAGCTTCAAGGAAGGGCTAGTGCTTGTGGCCCCCCTTTTTTCTTTTCTTTTTTCTTTTTTTTTTGGTCTTAGCCCACATTTTAGACGTCATCGCTAATGCGTTTACTTTTACAACTGCTTCTCTTGCTGTTGACTCCTTCGACCAACTTGATCAAGAAAGTCTCATTCTACGTAACTACAAAATGTCATTCAACCAAAACTTAATTTGTTTCTCAAATTGTACATTAAACTCAATTAAAAGAAGAGAAAGAAAGCATGACACATCTAGCTAAGTTGATATAATAACGTCCAAGTTATCATACATAAATTTTTATGCGGCTAAAAACGAAAACTAATGAAAAATATAAATGAAAAAACATGCAAGGTTCTGAATTGCTCATTGAACCATGATTAATAACCCGAAGGAAAGCCAAATTTCATGAATAATGAGTTAATAATTACCCTTGACTGGTAAAACAGAAGGCTCTGTTTGGATTGTAAATTATTTGAGATATTTTTACTGTAGCATTTTTTGTGATGTGATGTATGTGAAATAAAAAGGTAATTGAGAATATAAAAAGGCGTGTTAGAAATTGTAGTAATGATGTAAGCAAATAAATTTTAACAAATAATCCTCAATCCAAACAAACCTGGATTAATAACCCGACGGAGGACGTGAATAATCACGACCATTATTCCTTTTTCAATAGTTAATTTTTTTTTTAAAAAAACTGATTTAGTTTCCTGAACTAAGAAATCTTGAATACGTTTAAATTTCTGCCAAAGAATTTAAGAAGTTGATAGAAAATCAGGATAGCTCGACCGCGAAAGTGTATTATATGATGACTATACACAACCCAACTAGCATAGGTTTGGCCATTGTTAAATAATAGTCGTTGATTACTGCCTCTACATCCAACCAAGGTAACTCCGATTTTGCAGTACTTTTGTGTCTCCCTACTACATCAAGAGTAAGGCTTGACCAATGATATGATATCCGATCTTACTCTTCACTACTAGATATCCACATGAGGTCAGGTAGAGAAAACTGCCCAATTTGAGGGAGCTCTGCTCGAAGTCAAAGCTGGCATGGTACGTAAATTCACGTCCAGGGGTAGCATGCGGTATTCTATATCAAGGTCCTTGAAGATTTTGATCATCTCCTCAACCAGTAGAGCCCTCCTTACCCATCTTTCACCCATGTCTTGGAAATTCATGGTGTGCGAAAGCCAGATTGACCATTTCAGCCTGTTCAAGTCCTCTACATCGCGCATCACTATCATGGGAGCCGGGTACCAGTGGTCGCTCTTGTTCTCAATGTACCTGCAAGCGTAGCCGCCAATCACAACATACATCAGATCACAACGCAGATGAAGGCTATACTGCTTGCTTGAAATGATAGGCATCCATCCATCCATTAACAGCCCCATTGTCTTCCATATACCGCCCAAACAAAACAAGCTAAGACAAACTAGAGAATACCGTCATCTTTAGTTTGGGCGTGCAAAACTCGGTACAGTATTTTTATGCGACTGATCATATGTTTTAAGGCTTAAGAAGAAAACGCAAAACCAATTTATCTGCAAAAATTATACAGGGCCAAAGTGTAACACAGGAAAGATGAAGAGGCAGCCCACACATACCTAGTTATTCTCTCCTTCATCAAAGCAATCTTTTCCAACGGAGTTGAAACATGGATGCAGAAATCAATAGCATCTCCCATATCTGGACTCCGGTAGTAGTTGCTGATGGGTTTTGTAGACAAGACACTGTTTGGATATATGATCTTTTGGTTATCATACCTCAGAAAAACTGTTGACAGTATATTCATCTCTTCAACCACCATCTGAAATCCGCAGAATGAGAAATCACTAGTTATATCCAACAACCAGCCGGCTCTGACATTAATAAAATTCACAAACAAGCTTCCACTTCACAAGCAGATCACACACCAAAAAAATTAAATAAAATAAAAATAAAAAGAAGAACAAGAAGTAAAGGGATTTTAGTAAAAGAATGAACATCTAACCTGAACTCCATCAATGTCAACACGGTCCCCCACATCATATGGGTGCATCACAAATAAGAAAATAATTGCTTCAAATGTTGTCTTGCAGGTGTTCCCAAACATGAAGACCACTAAAAGAACCTGAGAGCTCAAAAAGATAAAAAAATGGGTAGTTGCAACTTTCAGTATGAGGAGCCAGATGACAACAATGACTACTGCCACAAGAACATTCAACATGTGATGCAGCTTGTTTACAGCAGTTTTTGTGTCATTCAAAGATAAAGCAAGTGCTCTCCGTTCTCTAAAGGCGTTTACCTGCAGAAAATAATAACACATCCTATCACAGTTGGCAAAAAAAGCACACTGGAAAGTAACAACCAGTTTTACACGATCGGACCTATGTAAGATAGAAAAGGGAGTAAGAAAGCTCCACTAAAGATACTAAAAGGACAGTCACATATCTTGATAGAGTAACAAGTGATGAATACAATGAGATATTCTCTCATTAACCACATCTAGAAAGGTCAAGATCTGGAAATCCTATCAACAATAAGAAGAGAAGATTATTTGAACGTTCTGATGTCAAGCTACTCGAGTCTTCGACTGTCTCTCAGAATAGCATGTAGATAGAGAAATTTTCATTTGCATCTCACTTGGATGCAAACCAGACTACAACAGTTCCAAACACCAAGCACATTAATAATTGGAATATGATCTGCATCTTATGATTGAAGGAAACAAATAATGGAAACGTCATTCACGATTACACTTGGCTAAAAGGGGGAACATCACTTACTACCCAATTCTTAAGGGCACGTTTGCTGATCCCCTTGCCTTCATTTGTGCCTTCAAATAGGCGCATTGTCTTCAAAGCTTCATCCTCCCTCATAAAGCGCATCAAATCCTCCAGATGGATATATCTAATACACAAAATAAAATTTCTTGAATGAGAGAAATGTTCATAGGTAACAAAATACTTGGCCTCAAACGATAATAATCCACTAACACAAGAATTTCAAATAGTGCTTCATGTGATGGAAAACATTCAGCATGCTGTGGAATATATTTCACTAGCAAATTCAAGATATGACTATCAGAGCACCACTCATGCTTAGTTGTAAACATTTGAAACAAAAGTTACAGCATTTTCAGTTTCGACATAGTGAAATTTCCAGCCATCATTCAAGATAACGTACTTCTTTCACAAATTTCAAATTTAAAGATGCCATATTCAACTAGTGTAGAAGTTTTTACGTGGAATTGTTGACCAAAAATGGGAAACAGCATGATACAGCAAACTTTTCCAGTCATTAATAGACAAATCCAACCATCAAATAATCTAAGAAAGAACCGAAATGGAAACCACCTGTCAGGATGTCAAAGCAAAGCAGAAAATTGCACTATAATGTCCATTCAGGTCTAGTAACTTACTTAGAGCCAGGCTTTGCAACATTGCAGAATATCTTCTTTGCTCCAGCTTTTGCCTGGTTTTCATTCGTAATCTGCACAGAAGTTTCATCCTCACCCCTTGAGTCCTGCAATTTCTCATCTAAAGTTGACAGAACTCCTTGTCTAACGATGTTCATCAACCTCTTCATATTCCAAGCTGAAATATTTTTCTGATTTAACCGGTGCAAATGGTCAATCGTGATACCCTTCTCCTCTTCCTTCTTGGACATGGCCACGGAAAATGTTGGACTTTTTGCGGACATGGCAGTGGCAGACGTAGGACTCTTGCGAGGCGTACCAATC
Organism: Coffea arabica; assembly: GCF_036785885.1. Classification (NCBI taxonomy): domain Eukaryota; kingdom Viridiplantae; phylum Streptophyta; class Magnoliopsida; order Gentianales; family Rubiaceae; genus Coffea; species Coffea arabica. Next base: position 2,291,730 of record NC_092329.1, read on the forward strand.
ACTTTTCCACTCTTCAACACATTTGCCTTGAGATCAGCAGGCAACTTAGCACCAGCATTCTGAAGCTTCTGGACCTCAGCCAAGACCCTCTCCTCCTCCTCTTGCTCCTGCTGAATCTCAATCAACGGTGGCCCGGATAATGTCTCGATCACATACTGATTAAACAAAGACTCCTGAATCCGGTCAAAAAACGTACTAACATGAAAAGACGATGCCAAAACCTTGACAAGCAGGGTCTTAAGAAGCCAAATGAATGTTCCCACCAGAAGGCACACCCAAATCTTAGTAACATAAGGCAAAATCTTCCCATTTGTCACCCTCTCAACCTTCTTATCAAAAATAAGATGCCAAGCAATCAAAACCAGAGCCAACCAAACACAGTTCTGCACAGCATTCCTCAAACCATAAACAAAATACAAAACCCTCTTTCTTAACAAAAAATTCCTCTCTATCAAGAAAACCACCACCCTGATTGCCCATCCAGAAAACAACCTCCCACAAATCAACACCAAAATCATCAACTCCCATTTCCACAGATGCAGCTCAAAAATAGTCTGTTTCTTCAAAACTCCGATAGTAAGGCTACAAACTAAAGCGGCAACGATCAAAATCAGACCCAGCAGCTGAAGCACAGTGAGAGTGCTGAACTTCATCTTCTTGAACTCTTCTGGTAAATCATCCTCCAAGAAAGGGTCATCTTCGTCAATCTCACTGGCTTTCCCCAGCACCCCAGATTTCATCAACCTCTGGGACCGCTGATCTTGCTCCGGTGGGTCCAACAGCCTCGACTTCGTCTTCGTCATCAACAGGCTCGATTTTCTCCTGAACGAAGAGTTCCCACTGCAAACCAATACCTCCTCCGGTTCGCCGTTTCTCCCAATACCGCCGCTGGCATTAGACCGGCGGCGAACCGGTTCAGCTACATTTTCAGTAAACGAGACTCTAACCTCCCTGGGAGTAATCTGGTCGCAGTTATTAGGACTCTCCGGTATCCTAGATAACGGAGAACGTTGAGATAACGGCGACTCGGTTACAAAGTCGAAATCTTTAGCGTTATTAGCAATGGCCTTCATGGCAGCATCGTTAGAAAAATCGTAACTTGAGTCTCGCCAGACATTACTTTTAGCAGCATTTGCATTAGCACCACTCACCTGGGCCTGGCTAGAAGTAGAAGACGACGAAGAAGAAGTCAGCTCGGTTTCTTTACTAACAGTGGTGGGCTCTCGGTCTCGCTCTCCTCCTCCTCGGGGGTTGATTCTGATGACGACATCGTTTTGAGCAGAAGAATCGGCGCCGACGGGAGCGGATGTCATGTTAGAGTTATTAGAGTCGGAGAAGTTAAGGTTTTGGGTCTGATCTAAGAGGGCTAAACGCTCGTCTTCAGGGAGACGGGACTGATCAGCAGCAGAAGGAGAGTGAATGTTTTTGAAAGATTTTCTAAACTTTTCCATGTGACTTTCAACTTAAAGTAAAAGGAGTTGTTGCCAAGGCCGCAACACACGTCTCTAGATTATTCAACTAAAGTCAGAATTGAAAGTATATTCAAGGGGATTGATTGATGAGGTGTTGAGAGACGGAGCATTAAATTAATGGCCTAACCACTACAATAAGCTTTGAGCACCGCCTTTGGGTTTGTGGGGTTCTACTTCTGGCGTTGTGGGTATACTATTCATTGATCCTTGACTATTGCAGGAGGAGGGGAGCTGGCAGTAGAATTGAGTTTTGAGGCAGGGAGAGTGAGAAACCCAAGAAGATTTGGCTGAAATGGCTCGGGTTTTTATGTAGAACGGAAGCGTAGGGAATCAGAGACAGGGAAGGGAGAATTAGGTAGGCAGATCAGAAGATTGGGATTTGGGGTGGATCCCTAATGGTACAGGTGTCCATGGACAATGCAATTACAATTACGTTTGGACTTGACATTCTAAGGGAGGGAAATGGAGTACATATTCGGACGCAACGCAAGTAAATTGTTCCGGGCAAATGGAGTACATATTCACGCGCTAGCCAAAAAAAAAGGTTTTTGGCGCCCCTTGAGTCTGAAAATGCTCCTATTATTTCTTGTATGCTTCGTTTTATGTAATGATATTTATTGTGCTCCGCTGGGGATTCGGGGCTGGAACGATTGTTTGTTCCGAAAAGTGTAACACCATTTACACACGATATAATATCATCTGTATAAAATGTAATAATAGAACAACAGCGAGTAACACTAGAATAATATTTTTTGATCTAATCATGACCGTGAACCTTCCGGACCGTTGTTTCTGACAACCGTTCCGGCCCTTCCTCCTGCAGTTTGTTTTTGCTGGTTTGCGACCTCGAGACGGGATCTTATCTTTTGGAACAATTGCGCTTTGTTATATGTTTCGAACTCGCGGCTAGCTGCTTGTTCTTTTGAGTCAAAATCATTCTTCTTCATCGACTGAATACTATAATCTTCTTCTATCTCATCAATTAGTCTCTTTTTCATTGCGATTTCACACAAAACCTAATCTAGCTACAATTCCAAAATTTTAATTTAGCCTCGAATGTTACAAGAACACTCCCTTCAATTTCAATTACAGTGCAGACTGTCACCCTTATCATCACCCAAACTTTTTGCAGTACATTGATTCTAGTCAGTTCTTTAATAAGCCACAAACTTGGAAAGAAGAGCAAAGAGAAACGCACCATTAACTCTAAGCACTTGCGCTAAAACAAAAAAAATGGTGAAGACATCCACTAAATCATTTGTACTATTTGCCAAACTAGAAGCAAACACTCCATGCCACTCTTCTCTGAACTTTTGGAGCCTTTTATAGCGGCGGATGATTTGCAACTTTTGCATCTACGTGGATAACGAGTCGAGTGGTTTGCCAAATTTTTTGCGTGTAAAAATGTTGGCGGCGTCGAGTGTTATGATACCATGTTCAAATAAATGAGAGTCTTAATAATCTACTATCTATGCAAAAGATTCATGTCGCTATTCCATGAACTGTACAAGATGAGTACACTCCTAGCATTCGTTTTAGTCCAAACTCCAGCAAAAAATATTAAGCAAAGGGAATAGTGGGAGCAACAAACAAAATGTTCGAGAGCTTTTAATAATAATGTCTTATTTTGTTTTATTTTGTTTTGTCTGCTTGTGAGACGCTTAAGTAGTATAGTAGTAGTTTGTCAAATTGTTGGTTGATGCCTTGATGTCTAAAAGCAGAAAACAGATTGGTTGGTTAACGTTTTGATGATAGGTTTTATGGTCAAAACAGTGGTTTTTGATTTTTTATTCTTTATTGTTATTATTATAATTAGTGTGTTTTGGCGTACGGCTTAACTGAACTGTCAAGTCTCACGTTGATGATGGGCGGATAACGGACCGAAAGCAGCAGCTACTTACAAGAGTCGGAGTCCTACGCGTGGCTTCAATTCCGCGACCGCCGTTTTCGGGGTTCCGCGTTTTTCTTATTAGCCCTACTTTTGGACAAAGATGTCCAGCTGCGAGCCTCATTGTCATTGCTGGTCCGTACTGAGTGGTGACTGCTGTTGCGTTTTGGACAGCCCAAGTCCAGACATCCCACTGTTGAGCGGGCCCTACCCAAACCAACCCGACATCTCCGCCTGTATTTCTATCACTTCACCTGACCTTTTCCTTTTTTTTTAAACAAAAAAAAAAAAAAAAAAAGACATGATGGGCTTCGCAGTCTGGTAAGCGGAAGAATAATGAGGAGAATAAGGTATGGTAATAAGTTTACAACGTTAACAATTGATCCACTTTCCTTTTTTTAAAAAAAAAAAAAAAAAAAAGTGCTTACAGCAACAAATTGAAAAGACCAAAAAACGTTTAGCCCTTCGTAGCGTTTTAGATTTATACATAATTCAGGTGTCTCTTTGCTAGCAATTGATTCTCTTCCTTTCGCTTTCCACTTGTATGCTTGCTTCCCTAATTCACGATACGGTCCAACTTTCAATTCAAAGTTTTCTACTTCAAGAGCTGTGCTTGATTTATTCTGCAAGTTCATTATGAAAGATAATTTGTATTCTAATTCTATTGTTGTTTAAAATTACACAATGTACCAACCATTGTTGCGGGAAAATCAACCCAAATTTGGTTGCTGGAAAATCATTAAAAACAGAAAGTTATTGTTAACTTCTTCCCATTCACTTGTATTCGTAATGATTATATGTGTTCGTGCTTTGCCATTTTATAGAAATGCGATCGCTACATTGATATACAAAATTCCATTCCTCTTTAAAAACTGAGGTAGACCAAAGGACAAGCAATGCGAAAATGAAATCCGAAGCATAATAGTAGTGACACCATGAAAAGTTTGTGTGATTGAGACCAGCAATGGACGGCGATGAAGAAGGCTTCCTCTACGCTCTTAGTCCTGTTCCAAGACTATACCGCATCAGTGAGCTCTTCATCGCAGAAAAACTACACCTACTTGTGATTTTCTTTTTCTTTTTTTTCTGAGTACTAAACTTGGAAGAGAACTAGTACACGTTCTAAATGGACTATACAGCAATGTTCCATACCTTACGAGAAGGTACGTTCCAACTACTCAAAGAGAACAACGGGGCGAAGGGGAAAAAACACGAAGAATTACGAAAAGAAAGGGGTCAGCTTCCATTAATCTGTGGAGGGTTCCGACCCGTTAGATATGCAATCGCTGGTGTAGAAAATTCTTTTGGACAAAATTGCTTCTTTTGCTTCCACTCGCTCTTATGCCGCTTAGCAGCAGGGGGAACACTTCCGCCTCTTCTGCAACTTGGGTAGCTACGCAAGCAACATGCAGCATTTTCACTTTCTTGCCTGTTCAGCCCAATACATCCATGAGCTGATAGGGTTCTCCAAGGCTTTTCCTTTTGGGGGCCCGCTCTTCTTCAACAACCTAGGCTCAAGAAGTAAATTTTAGTAGTCTAACAGTCCTGAAAATGGAATAGTAAGGGAGGCATTATACCCTATTTGCCATGTCTTGTAAGATTTCAACAATCTCGGAGAACTCTGGCCTTGAGGATGGATCTTGCTGCCAGCATCTCTCAAGTAATTCCACCACCAAGGGATGAGTTTGCCTTGGTATGGAAGGCCTTAGACCCTAGAATCCCCATCACAAAGAACAGCCACCCAAAAGTTAACTAAAATTCTTGATGGATCCTTCCATTTAAGAAATATGCTCTTCATGATGAAAACAACCATTCAACTTCTGAAGGTACTTGTTGAGCAATGATATGTCAATCAACGCTAAGGTTTCTAACATAATGGAACATGACATTCATCGATTAACATGGTGACAGACATGGAATCCATAGGAGTTGTAGTTCTCTTCACTATTTGAGGAAGAAAGAAAAAAGTCTATATGAGCAATGCAGACTGCTGGGCTGAGGGTGGATAATAATCTCGTCACGTCTAAGAAATTACCTTCTGGACCACACCAACTGCTGCTTGTAATGGGGTCATATGCTCATAAGGAAGCTGGCACATCAGAATAAATGATCATTGATACATGGAAATCATATATCTACAATCTAAATGGGAATCATCACCTATGTTCCAAGAGTTGAGTGAAGAAATCATTTTAGACAATCTTCCATATGACTTAATTAGAGAACTAATAACATTGTAAACAGCAACAGAGTAGGACCTTTGTTGTCAGCAGCTCCCAAAGAACTATTCCAAAGCTGAAAACGTCAGCCTTATGATTATATGGCTTGTGTTCAATAACCTTCAAGAATCAAAACAAATAAGCAGAATGAGAGCCAACCATATACGACTGAATTGTGTAAAGTACTAATGCTGACAGTATACTAGGATGGTACTTCCTTGACTATCGATTTCAGGTCACATATAATTTGTAAGGGAAATAATCTCTAAATACTATCAAGCTGCATGAAAATAGTGAGTCATAACTGAAGAATGAACTGTGTTATCAACTAACATTGGAAGAGCTAAAAAAAAAAAAAAAAAACTAACATTGGAAAAGGTAATTGTGTTTCCACAGAATTCAAAGTAGAGAAGAAAGTTGACCTCAGGAGCCATCCAGCGATATGTTCCTGTCTCAGCAGTCATGACACCAGATTGAACTTGCACTCTAGCTACACCAAAATCAGCGATTTTAACTACCTGTCAGTTCATACACGCACACACATACAAAATCCCGTCAGCAACTAAAACCTATCCACAAGCTTGATACAACTATTATTCAGATGATGAAAACATTCAAGCAAGCACAAACATATCTTACATTTCTATGAATTATTAATTTGAAGAAGTAACCTCAGGAAGAAAACCATTATAGCTAGATGTAATTGGCGTTTAGAATGCAGAGACCATAAAACATCCATCTAAAAACAATAATTCATTTACTGACAAACTGAATTCTCTTTTTACTTTCGATTAGAAAATGAAAAGCAAAAATCATCTGAGAAAAACAAAGTAATCTTCAAGATCCTTACTTCATTCTCATCCAAGAGAAGGTTGGCTGCCTTAAGGTCTCTGTGGATTATATTATTCTGGTGCAAATAGCTCATTCCTCTTGCAACATCAACAGCGACTTTGAGTATGGCAGGTAGCTTAAGTACACCATTCTGTTTATGCAGGAGATCATAGATGCTTCCTCCATGCATATATTCTGAGAACAAAATCAAGAAAGAGAACCAGATAAGGCTGGCTTCCATGATGGACATCTTCAACAAACACAGATAGAAGTATGATTGGAAAGGTGGACCTTGACACTGAAAAAGGATAAACAAAGAAAGAAGTAATTAATCAAATAAATGTTCACAAGATCCATTCTAAATCAGAGCAGGATTTACCAGTTACAATGCACAAGAGTGGAGGTCTTGTACATGCACCAATAAACTGCACAACATTCTTGTGCCGAACTTTCCTTCAAGTACAGAATTACTTGGTTTAGATTGGAGAATCAACAACATAGATGATGGGATCACAATATATAAATAAATCAGCAATATGGTTATATTCCAGTATACCGCATAGAGCTGGAAAGGTATGCTTCTGCTAATTGAGATATAACTATATTTTAGTTTTTCTGTAAGTCATGACCATGGAGAAATAATTCTGCTTGGTACAAAACAAAATGTTTCTCTTTGCTAGAACATAATCACTTAGTGCAAACATTGAAAGCAATAGTCACCTTTCATGTTACTTTCATTATGTATTGATTCTTCTTTAGCAATCTACCAACTTATTTCACGCTAAAAACATCCAAGGTAAATCTTGAATGGCAACATGTAGCAATCTTGAAAATTGATTTAAAGCAAAAGTATCACAAAGCAGCTCTGCAGAACATCATTAGAAAATTTTATTTCTAGGGAATTAGCAGCAGAAATTGATGAACCTATAACAGTCCCAAATTTAAATCAGCAAAAGCCAACCATCACGAGGAAATTTTATGTCTAGGGAATTAGCAGCACAGATTCATCAACCAATGGGAAGGGTCCCAAATTTGCAGGATGCAAAACATTCGTGCATCAAGGACACCATGGGACATTTCTTTCACAAAAATGTTCAGCCAAACTAGGTGCACTTCAGTTACTTTATTTTTTCTTTATTTGTCTGTTAAGAATCATTTCACCATGTTAGTAGGTTGCAGACTAAGATCAATATTTATTGGACAGGTGCTTATTCTGTGGTAAACACAGAATACCTTGTCATTGAAGAGATCACAGCAACAGCATATAATGAACTCAAGAAAATACACTTGTTGAAAAGCGTGCATGGACTTAAGATAAAACAAAAGCTTCTCAATATTATCCAACAAAACTTAGATATACAGCCAAAAGAATTGCACATAGTGAAGAAAATGAACCTCAAAATGTAGACTTCTTGAGCAAATTCTCTTTGTACTGTTTCAGTTAAGTGCTCAGCTTTAAGAACTTTGATTGCCACATCCTGACTATGAAAGATGCCCTTGTATCTGTTTGGCATCAAAAGATTATATTTAAAGGAAACTAATGGATTAGCAGAACTATACTTTAAATAGCATAGCACTCACAGATCACCATTTGATCCTGTGGCAATTTTATGCTCAAATTTCACCAGCTTGGCATCGATTTCCCAGACATCACTATCATCAATTGGTATGTTGACCTCATCTGGGAGAAGTGCAATCTTACTATGCCCCAACTTTACACGAGAAGGCAACATTTCTGGATTTAATCCAGAATATTCCTGCATTGTACTTGAAAAGTATGTTAACTGGAAAACAGTCCAAAACAAGTTCTAATGAATCAAGTTACCTCGATCTTTGGAATTTCTTTCTCTAATACTTTTACGAGCTGGTCTGTTCCCTAGCAAAATATTTGCAGCAAGCAAGAAAGTCAACTTGTGGAGAAATGAATAATATAGCACCAAAAATATTAGGGCTTTAAAACAATGATCTTAAAATTCTAGAAGATACTTAAAGTTGTAATATTGAGGTATTAATATTAGCAGTGCAAGATCCAATGACAAACTCAAGGTCCACACATGCTGTTGTACATGCTATAGCAGCTAACATTTAATCAAACTTAGATCAAACTAAGCACTAGAACACCAAATGAAAGAGTGTATATAATGCTGAAATTCTTCCTTCTGATAAAATGCTATTCTTTTACGTCCTTATTCCTCCTCTCCTACAAAATAATTACCTTGAGGACTAAAATTCTACTGTCACCCGCCTAAATTAAGAAGAATGTAATGCAAGTCATGCATTGGTTATTTGATTGCTTCAGTAAAAGATTTGTAATCAGCCTCATTCCCAGCTACCTGATGCATATTCTCTGACCATATAGCTTCAGAGCATCAACCTTTTTGGAACACGAGTAAGAGTAAATACAGCAGAGCTTCCATCAACCTGAAGATCAGCTGGCTAAAAGGCTCGAACGCACAGGAAATTTCCAAATCCTTCCATTACAAACTACATATATGAAGCTGGAGCATCTAATCACGAAAACATTACCCTAAGGTACAAAAAATGATGCAGTGGATGTTCAAATTTCCATGTATAAAAGCATTAAAGCAATAGCCAAAAGTCTAATACTTGCGATACACGTAATAATTTATTGCATGTATTGCTTTGACATGGACATGGAAAGCTGCTGATACAGACGATACATGCATGTTAGTCACAGCAAACCACACCACCAAATTTACAGTCTGCAAAGGTTCTTCATGATCTCATACACAATAAATCGTACTTCTCATGAAGAATAGCTACATAAACAGCTAAAAAACAAAACACATACCTCATAGGCCCAACCATCAACAACAAAGACATCCAAGGAGTAGCCATCTGATGTCGAAAATGCATGAGCTTCTTGAATGTTCAGCCCAACCTCAGAAAGCAAGGAAGTCAACTGAAAATATAGATATACAAACTCAGATAAAAACTTAGTTACAATCATTTCACATAAAAGCAAAAAGATCAGTAGAGAGGAGAAGGAAGAAAACAAGAAAGCGGATGAGGTCACTCACGCGACTGAGGAGTTTTGGCTTGTCATTTGTAGAAATTGTAACTTCGTGCAGAGGACTGCAAGGATTTAAAGATCAATGTTACAAAGATGCTAATAAAAATCTGCCCAGAATCCATAAGATGTTCTCCCTGGAAAAGTCATCAGGTGACAAGAAAGAAAAAGAATAGCTCAATGAGGCCCAAACCTTTCAGAGTATTACCGATATAAGTGTGAATGTCCACTCACAGAACTATCTCCACGCTGAATAAAAGCTCTGTTTGCTTCTTGTGCAAATTCAGAATTAGATGACAAGTTGAAAGCCGGTGGAGGATGAAGTCTACAGATCAGGGCAACCAACTTGTGTCAGATAAAGAGGGGTCAATCACAGTTAGTACATGGTCATGGTGTCTCTACCTGCAAGGATGATTGTACTTCTGAACGCTTTTTGTGAAGCTTGAATGAACTGAATCATCAGCATTTCCATCAGAGAAAGGATGAACCTATATGAAAGATAAAGTTAACTGATATTTTGAACCTTTGAACAAGTTAAAAGTACATAGCCAGTACATAGCCAATTTTGATCGAAACACAAAGAAATACCAAAGATTGCACAGATTTAAACACACACATATGGTTTAACTAACAAATGCCATCGCAAGACAAGATATGCAACAGTTAATATAAGCAGCATATATCTTGGATTAAGTAGGACGGTACTCTAGAGCAGATTTACTAGGCCACGTGCCAGTGTCCAAGATAGCTCATAGACAACAGTGAATAGAGATTGACGTATCAGAAAAAACAAAAATAATAAAATTGTACAAATTTAGCGTGTAATCATGTTTATTGCACTTCCTCAATGCATAAAACTTTCGTAAATCAGAGGTTAAATCAGTTGATTGTGGCGGAGAACTCTGAGCCAAATAAAACACCATGTAACTTTCACTTCTAATATGAGTTAAACAATCTGTGTAGGAAAAGATTTTCCAAAAGACTCTGGCCTTTTCTGGGACAGTCTGAACAAAAGCTATGATAAAAAAGATTAAGTGAAGATGGCTCCAATTTGGTACCTGCACAAGGCGGACTTCAAATGCTGGCCTGGTGTAAGGGTCATGTGCCAAATGAAGCAATTTCTTGTGCACAAGGACATCTTGTGCCCTTTCAGTATTTACATCCAAAGCATAACTGCAGTATCCAAAAGAACAAATCAGCAGCAGAGCAACCTACCCTTTATCCCAGTCCCTATTTCGTTAAAAACACTCTATCTCTTCCAGATACGAGATTTCATGTGAACGGTTCACTCAAAATTTCAAATCATTGAGTTTAATCAGCAAGTTGCTCCTGACAAATTAAACTGAAATTGATTATCAATTCAAAACCATGCCTATTGTCTCTTTCAACTACAGTAGTTGCACTACAAAACGTCTAATCCACGAGCAGAATCATATATTTTCGCAAAGCAACTACTATGCAAATGAAGACTTTAGTTAACGCAAGCAAATCCATGATAACGACATATTAACAGCGCGTCTCTCACACAGCTATTACGAAGATAAACAAAGTAGATGGCGATGAAATCAACTAGCCTTGACCACCAATGTTCGGTGGTTGTAACGAATTAAGGTCGAATCTAACACAAGGAACTCGCCTTCTAGACTTAAATCCTCACCGTTTTTACCCTTTTTTTTTTTTAATTTTGCTGATGTATTCGGCGATCACCACACCAAAACTCCAAATTAAACAACTTAAAAGCGTCAAAACTAAGTACTTCCTACTGAATTAAGTATAATTCAACTTAATCATCACCAATCCAATGAAGGAGCAACATGCAGAAAGAAAAAAGAGAAGACGGTATATGCGGTACCGAAGAGGAAGCCTAGTGAAGTGATTCCAGAGCTCATCTTTAAAACCAGGCCGGCTAACTTCTTCGACTTCGGACTGCTCAAGTCTTCGGAGAACGTCGTGGTAAACCTCGACCTTGAGACGCCGTTTCCGACCGGGACTCGGCGAAGATTCTGATGCTCTGCTGCTGCAACTCTCCGTATCTTCCATATTGAGTTGGGATGGGAGTTCACCACCGCTATAGAGTCATCACACCAACAAAAAAAAAAGCCAGCATCAGAATATGCAAATGGATCCAGATTCCCTAACGAGTAATAAATAAATTACTCCGGTAATTGACCAGTGTAATGCATACTGCATAGCTAAGAAAGATAGAGGAGAGAGAGAGAGAGAGGGGAAAATACTAGTACTACTAAATAAAGACTGAGAAGAGTTGTTGGAGTTTACCAGTTTGTTTTTGGTATTATAGTTTATATTGTGTAGTATTATAGTTTATATACCATGGGAGTAGTAGTAGAAGTGGAGAGAGTATTTGTTTATGACCGCTTGCACGAATTGAAAGCGAAAAGCAACGAAGCAAATACAAAATTGCAGACTTGGCTGTGTATCGACGTGGATTCAAACGATGATGCGAAGCTTTGCTCATATCACCTCCTCCTGTCCGAGTGTCCTCTCCCCTCCATTTTACTATTATATTATTATTCTTCTAGTGTTAGTAACTAGCACTCCGTAGAGTATTATCTTATTATGGATCTGTAAATATATCCATGTCACCGTCATTATAAAAATAAAATATGACTACTAACTACTGTACAACCTCTTGAATAAATATTTATCTATATGAATAAATCTTACATGCACTGATAGACAGGCAGTGTATATATTATCATCATCGTTGGATTCATGACATGTATATAAAAATTAAATTTTATATAATTATTATTTATTCAATGCTGAATGACAGTATACACACTGTCAGTATAAAAAAGATTAATTTATATTTATATTTATAATTACAGTATAATATAATAAAAAGGAGGTGGGACACAGACTGGGGCCTGGACCCATTTCCAATCTCATCCAATTGGCGCGATTCCATTCTTGTGACCTGCTGCTTATTGCTTCAAGCCAAGGAATGGATAATAGAATGGATAATACTACTAAAATACAGATTGAATTGTAAAAAGAACTTTGGCACGTTCTAAGGGAGATGTAACGCTTACACTAACTAGTACTGTGATGAAATCATGAAATAAAAGTTTTTGACTATGGAATTGTTGTAATAATTTCAATCACTTTTTTTAAAAATAATAACAAAAAAAAAAAGCATCTCACTACTACACTACAGTGAGTGGTGCTGCCATTAATCATTCAATATGAACAGGGGGAGCAGTGACATCCTAAAGCAATCAAACTACTACTACGAGCCCCCAGATGCCCCTGTGAGCCCCTGTAGCTCCATTGAGTGAGAAGGGCCTGGGTTCGATTCCGAGCTCGGGCAGCCGGGGTAAATTCCTGATGATTCGGTGGGGCCCGCTCTCTCAGGCGCAGTGGGATTAGTTGGGGTTAATGGCGGTGTCAGGTATCCAGTCCCAGACCGCTACCCCCAGATACCCCTGTGTTGACAAAAAAAAAAAAAAAAAAAAAAAAAAAAAATCAAACTACTACTACGAGAGAGGACTTTCTATCTAGGAACGAGGCTGCCACGCGCTTCCACAACGTGATTTTCGAGCAATGCACATAGAAGTACTTGAGATTTTAGGGAGGGCAAGCCAGACTCATGAAGTATACTTGCTTGACTTGAGTGGGCATTCTTAGATTTTTATTAAATAATTTAAAACAAAAAATCTTTTTCTTGAGGCAAAATTTAATATATTTTTAAGGATACAATAATGATAGAAAAATTGAACCTGAACTTCCAAAATTCGAGAGGGGACAAAGTCTAATTTTAAAAACATATGGACAAACCTTTTTTAATTGTTAATGGGAATGTTTAAACATTTCTAAAATCTTGGAGAGCAGCTGCCACTCCCGCCCCATTGCATCAGCGAATGATACTTGAGTTGAATTTGCTTTGCTTTGCTTTTCTTCGGGTTGGGTCAATTCTAATTTCATTGCGCCCGTCCTTCTTTAAACTAAAATAGTTCTAAGTTAAAACCCAGAATGTTTAAGAACAATAATGTCCACTCATGACTATGATGTGAATTTAGTGGAAAGGTGTGAATTTAGCATCTATCCAAATTGTTCAAGACCTAATTATTTTGTACAAGAGAGCATATTAGTCGAATTAAAAATTGTAAGACTCACAAAAAGTGAATTTATCCTCGTTAAACGTTAGTCTTCCTCTTACTATTTGTGCATTGTTACTTGTATAACTATAGTGTATATATGTATATATAAAAAATAATAAAAAAAAAAGACTGATTCTAATTAGAACGCCTCATATTTTTAGAATAAAATATATTTTTAGGATAAAATAACAAGTTTGCGCAGGAATGTGGGCCAGGAGAGGTGCAAGGAAAGGATATCATGAAGATGCTTGTTCCACTCCCGCAAAGGTCTGGCGGCCCTACCGGGAGACGAGGCGGTGACAAGCCTCTGGGGAATGTTGCAAGTAACTGTACAAGGATGTCTAGCTTTTCCCAGCGAATCAGGGGCTGTTCACATGGGATTATTGTACCCACCATGGTAACTCGTTACAAACTCTCAATGGCTAAAGTCGCACTCCCTGTTCTCGCGAGGGATGCAATTTCCGGATCCACACTCGTTTTATTTTAAGCGACAGATCTTGAATCAAACATCTACTAGTTACAATTCTTTGTAGGGAAAATCGCCAATTTAGTCCTCAAACTATTTTACTAAAGTCGATTTGGTCCCTAAAAGTTTTATCGCACCAATTAAGTTCCTTAACTAAAATACTTGTGCCAATTGAGGGCTTATACGGCGTCGCCACCCAAAACTCATATATCTGTACAGAAAACAACGGCCAGGCAGGGGCCTTTTTGGAAGTTCGCATCCTAATTTCTACGGGAAGCAAGGCAGAGCCCATTTTGCATCCGAATTGGGGGAAACCTATGAAATTAGGGGTTTTCCAAGACAGAATATAGCTGCTAGCATCAGTGGTAATAAATAGTTCATCTACGTTCTACCATTTTGATGCATTTTTCCAGTGAAAATATCCAATCCAATTTGAAGCTTCCCTACTTTAGTTAGACCTATCAGCAGAGAAGTAGATGTGGAAACAGGAGGAGTAAGACCAAATTTTGTCATTATGTTATACACTTCAAAAGCTTTCTCATGCAGTCCTGCTCTGCTGTAAGCACAAATGAGCGAATTGATGGCAATTATGCTAACAGGTATGCCCTTCTCAAGCATAGTCTTCAGTAAGTGCAAAGCCTCATCTAACCTTCCTGCCCAACACAATCCTGAAATGGACATGTCAGATATTGAACAATCAGGAATCAAAGCCATCATAGATAATTCCCTTAAGAACCTGTTGCCATCATCTTCCCTCCCATATTTGTAGTTTCCTGCAACCAAAATGTTAAAAGTTATACCATCAGGAGCAACTCTCATATTCCGCATTTCCTCATAGAGCATATTAGCCTCACCAATTTCTCTTGCCTTTACATGGCCATCCATCAAAGCATTGTATGTCACAGTGCCTGGTGAAACACCCATTTCTTGCATTTCTTCAAATATTTTCCTTGCTTCTACAATGTTGCCCTCCTTGCAGAGTGCATTAATAATTGTAACAAATGTGGCAGTGCTTGGTTCACAACCGCTTTCCGCCACAAAATGCGCCCAATTCAGAGCATGAGATGTCCAGCCTCTCACACAATATGCACTTATTAGCAAATTATGTGCAATTACATCAGGTTCACAACCATACTTCCTCATCAAAAACAACAAGCTTTCTCCTGTTCTAACACACCCTTTTCTACAAAAGCCAAGAATCATCACATTATACACAAAAATATTCGGGCAAGGTCCCCTTTGGATCATATCTCTAAATAACTTCCATACACTACCATAATCACCAACTCTAATTAGCGGCGCAAAGAAAATGCTAACAGCTGATAAACTTGGTCTAATTCTGACCTTCCTCATTCTATCCCAGATTTTCAATGCTTGGGAACCCATATCTGCATTCACAAACGCCCTCATCAAAGAATCAAGAACCGAGAAATCTGACTCATACTTGCTATGCTCTCTCCACATAAACTCTACCAACTCATTACTCCTACATTCACCAATTCTACTAATTACACAAGAGAGAACATCCTGTGCCATCAACCTCAACCCCTCAGCAGCCAAGACATGTGCGACAATACAACACGACTGGACTATGAATTCCGAAGCATCACAGAAGACCAACTTGAAAAATGCAAATGAGACTTCGCGGTTTTCAGATAATTTCAAGGTTTCTACAAGCAAATAGGGGCAAACCCCCAATTTCTTCCGCTATTTGCATGTAAAATGGGTTTCTGTCTTGGAAAACCCCTAATTTCACGGTTTCCCCCAATTCGGATACAAAATGGGCCCTGTCTTGCTTTCCGTAGAAATTAGGATGCGAACTTTCAAAAAGGCCCCTGTCTGGCCGTTGTTTTCTGTATAGATATATGAGTTTTGGGTGGCGACGCCGTATAAGTCCTCAATTGGCACAAGCATTTTAGTTAAGGAATTGGAAAAAAAACCTGAGCGGCCACTAAACTATTGGTCAGATCATGTTTTGGCCATCAAACCATTTTTCGTCAATAATTGGCCACTAAACAACTTAATCAGTAAGTCCGTGACCATTTAGTCAATAATTACTCTTAATCTATGAAATTAGCATTACACGTTGCAAAGCACAAGGGTAATTTTGTCTAACAACTACGCGACTCTATTTCATAGATTAACTGTTAATTTCATCAATTAAGAGTAATTATCAACTAAATGGTCATGAGTTTACTGATTAAGTTGTTTAGTGGCCAATTACTGACGAAAAATAGTTTGATGGCCAAAACATGATCCGACCAATAGTTTAGTGGCCGCTGAGATTTTTTACCCTAAGGAATTTAATTGGTGCGATAAAACTTTTAGGGACCAAATCGGTTTTAGTAAAATAGTTTGAGGACTAAATTGGCGATTTTCCCTTCTTTGTACCTTACGATCTATTTTAAACGCGAACCACTCCTGAGTTTTGGGATCAGTATTGCAAACACCTCTTGTGGTTCTTCCTTCCCAATATGATAGTGTATTAGCTAGGGTATCCGATCCCTGGACCATTGAACTGATCCAATCGGTATTTTATGGGTCAATCTTTTTTTTTTTTTTTGACTCTTATCCGACTCACATATTAGCGATTATTCGATGCGGGAGTCTGAATATTGGATACCAGTGAGAGCCGGATTAATGGATACTCGTTCCGTCTAGCTCATCGTTTAAGTTTTTTAAAAAATAAATTATACTAATTTAATTTTATATTTTACATATTCATCTAAAACTCAACATAAATTTTTTCTAGCAAAAATCTCGTTGAGAAATAAACATGCAAAGAGAATACAAGAGAAAGGGAAAAAACAAAAGAATTCAAAACAAATGAAAATTTAAAATAAATAGTACCATTTTTTTAATATATATCTTCACATCAATTAAACTCTTTCCTAAAAAAATATAAGATTATGACCTATACAAATTAATCTTATAAACAGACCATAGTCTGTAATTTATTCGATAAAATTACTTAGTTATTTCTAAAAATATTGTTTTATAGTATATGTATAAAAATGAAAAAAAATAAAAAACATATATGCAAGGCTAGTCAAGCATTCGCAAGTTCTTAATCCCATGACTCTAACCTATATAGCATATAAACAGGTACCCGACTTTATTTAACTTGGTCAAATCATACAGATCGGATACCCTATTTTTGGGATTGGATCAAATCGAATATCGCGAGTTTTTAAATATTATTTAAAATAAACCGCTGACTCAAACCATATGAAATAATCAACACAACTTTTCAATAAGGTTGAAAGATGAATCGAACTACTCAATATTCGAATCGACTTCAACTTGATTTGCCAACTAATCAATCCAAAATTGAATAATGTTTTATATTTGATAATATTCAAATTCGACAAAAAAGTTCGTTCAAATTCGATTTAACAAATAAGCAATCTAAATTTGAACAAAATTTATAACTCGTATAAATAATCAAACAAATTTAAATTTGATTTGATTAGACTCATTTACGTTACTACTTTTCAATCGGCTAAAGTCAATAGAGAAGGCATGCCCGATTGATGGTTAAAAGTGAAAAAGATCCTTTACTCCTTCCATGCCGTAGTATCCCTCCATAATGCTGTCACGAAGTAACTGCATGGCTTCAGGGAGTCACTTCTTTGAATTGAAGTTGATCCATTGCATGCCGGTAAATCAATTAATAGTTGGCCAACCGTAGACAAAACAGTCCGGCCGGTGAGTCTGATGGGAGATTCCACAAATAGGAATTAATATACTACTGCCAAACTGCTCAGAGGAAGGAAAAAAGCAGAGAGTGGACAGTTATGGGGTGATTCCTTTCTTCATTGAATTCATTGCAGATAGAGATGAAGGAGAGAATATTGTGACTTTAATTGGGGTCGTGGGTTGCCATTAATGGTCCGGTCCTCCTTTCCTGAATCTTGGGTTTGGTGGTCGACGGTTTTAATTCAATGCACAGATGCCCTTCTCTCTTTCTTCTTCTTAAAAAAAAATGACAGGACCGAAATATAGTCGTTCCCTTTCCCATTTCCCATCCATTTCTCCTTGTCTTCTACAAAACCATAACCCAAAAAAAAAGAAGAAAAAACAAATCCTTTCTCCTTCCTCTTCTTCTTCTTCATCGCAATACTTCTGACCGATGATCAGAGCCTGCTATTTTTTGTGTAAGAATTTTGAAATAGTCACTGTGATATTGGTCCGGTTCACTCGGATGTTGAGGCGCGCTTTGCACTATTTGTTTTGCGCTGAAGGCGTATACGCAAGCAAGCCTTGTCCAGTAGTACTATAAACAATCTGATTGAGCCGTGCCAATATCTTAGTGTCTTTTCATTACTAGTAGTTGGCTTGCTTGCCTGCCTGCCCGCCCGCCCTATGTATATCAAGGTTTGAACCCTTTTTTTCCATCCTTTGTAATCTTATTTTGGTTTTCTTTGTGGCTGCCTATAGTTAGTTAATATAGTAACTATTACTAGTTATTTTTACTAGTAATTATTCCTTGTTTTCGCTCTTTTTCTAACTTTAAATTTCTCCCCTTTCCTTTCTACATACTCTCCGGATCCGTACCAGGAAAAAGTTAAGTAGATTACGAGCTCCTATGATTGTCATTTGTTCCACAGAAGAAGCTTTGCATCTGTTTACCAGTTTTAATCTAACCCAAAAAAAAAAAAAAAGAATTGTAATCAACTATCAATTAATGCGACGAGGTTTAATGGGTTGGCTCGTTTTTGGTATTACACATCACATGCAGCTCGTCTAGAAATTAAATAAGAAGCTTGTGGAATGGGAAGCCTCAGCCTTTCTTCGGCCCGTTTCATGTTGAGTTTGTTATTGCCATTGGCCATCCTCATTTTTTTCTTTGATTCCCCCCCCCCCCCCCCCACCAAGTTTCCTAGCTGATCTTTTGAGTTAAATATAGTATCGTTTTTTTTTTTTTAACAACGCAAATCTAGGAGAAACATGGGAGAGGGAGTCAGATTTGGAGGCTGCAACGTTAATGGCACGAGCTAAACTTCATTAATTTAGCAAATTTAAGTAAAGAAACCTTTTATAACAATTAAAACATGCATCTTATGGGAGGGCTCACCGGTTCAGTATTTGAAATAAGAACAGGCGCTTCTAGGCCCAAGGAAAAGTTGTTTGTTTGAAAGCAAGAAACTTGAGTCTCTAGGGAGAAGAAGAGTTCATTTTCCTGTACATAATAGTCATGCACCTGGAAATTATTGTGATGGGATGCAATGCAGCCTTAATTTCTTATTGTCAAACAAACGAAAGAATACAAAGAAAGTTATAGTTGACGATAGTAAATGAGAGATCGATGTGAAGAGCAGGTGCAGGGCAGACAATCTTAAATGACATACGAGCAAATTGCAGATTTTATGCATGGACGATGACAAGTGTTGTATTCATTACATACTTCACCGACAGCCGGCGGGGCCGAGGTGTGGTCTGGTTGGTTTTAATTTTGCAGTCAGACAAAGATTCCCTCAGTCAATTCGCTATTCAGTCCGCGTGCGTTTTGTTGTTGATTGGTAGATGGTTCATGATCTTGTTGATTACACAAAATTAACACTAGCACTTAAATAAATAAATAAAAGAGCTGATCCGCTGTTTTTTTTTTCTCCCCTTTTGAGTACAACATATTTACAGCTAATTCTATGCTTGGTCGAGGGGGGATGGACTCAACTAAACTATTGCAAATTCGAAGGAAACTTAGGTCCCGTTTGGATTGCATTTTTCGTCATTTTTCATGGAAAAATTACTGTAACGATTTGATGTATGCGAATAAAAAAGATAATAGAGAAATGTGTTCACGGAAAATGACGAAATTTTTCTACGGAAAACAGCAATTCAAGCAAGACCTTAATTACTTTCAAAAAATCGTAGACGGGACGGGAAGTGCAAGCAAGAGCTTTGAATCCCTAGCCTACACCCAACAAAGCTGTTATTTATTAGTAGTAGTACTACTAGTACTTTTTACTAATTCCAAAATTTTTTCTCAGCAACATTTGGCATACATTTTATCACATTAGGGACATTATAAAAATGTGCACAGGTGTCTGATTAATAAGCTGATTTAACATCCTCGAGGCTTCCTTTGGACCGGGAGACAAGTAATGAAACTTATTTATTAGTCATCATCATCAAAATTCTTAAAACCATTGAAATGTGACGTGACTAATGAGCTTCTTTCTACAGGGAAAATAGAGCGCTATATAAAAAAATGTTGACGTTGAACAAGGATTCAACTGGAGACCCGTCCGGTCCAGGTGGAGTCAAAGCGTTTAAATAAGGCACCTGATTAGTTGTGGCTCCAATTTCAAAAGCCAGCCATTTGGGCCTAAGGCATTGGAGTGAGCAGTGAAGGGGCCTGCCGGAGCGGATACCAAGGACAAACACTGGACTGGACCGGACCGGACCAGAAGGCTGCAAAAATGGGGCAGGGATGCATTCTCATCCACACTTCAATGGGGTTAACTGACATTTAACCACACCTCGAGGGCTATTATCGGAAAATCGCCCACCCAAAAATCTACCACTTGCGGAGCCAGCTGAAAATCATCGAGTCAGTAAAGTCGGTTCCGCTGAAACTGAGCTTTACCAACCATGATACAGTACATATCTTGATCCGATCCGGCACCACCGCCACCGCCGCATTCATTAGTATACTGTCCTACTACAAGCCACCCGCCAAACCCACCCGGACCCCGCCAAATTTTACAGGCTCCGACTACTCTTTCCAACCCGGAAATGGAAACCCTCGTTAACTCCGCCACGGTGGCAGCTATAGTCTCCTCCTCTACTTCTCCTCCTTCTCTCCCTATTTTCTCTTCCAAACCCAAGGACTCGTCATCACCAGCATCATCCTCCTCCTCCTCTTCCTCGAGAAGACTCCTCCGATTCTCCACCTCACCCAAAAGTACCTAGGCTGCGCCTCCTTTGCTGCTCTCCTTTTCTTGCTTTCCCTCTTTATCCCTCCGTTTCTTACACTCGTTTCCTGTCCTAACCTCTTTCTCTCTCGCTCTTGTTTCAGATAATGGCAACCAACCGGATATCCAGTCCGATTCCAACGACTCCAGCACCAGTCTCGTCCCTATGCTCCGCAATCACACCCTGTCCAAGGTACTTTGTAATTTTTTTTTTGGTTTGTTGAAATCAAGACCCGCACCCCCCCCGGGTTTTTTTTTTTTGGAAATTCTGTTTGTGATTTGAATTAATTTCGTTTGCTCACTTTTTAGGATGCAGCGATGGGGTTAGTGTTGAGTGCCGCTAATGTCAGGGGTTGGACTACGGGGTCGGGTATGGAAGGCCCTTCCGTTCCTGCCGGTGCTGGTTCAGATTCCGAATCGGGTACAGAGCGGATATCCACCTTCCCCTGGTCGCTCTTCACCAAGTCACCACGACGTCGTATGCGTGTGGCCTTCACTTGCAGCGTCTGTGGTCAACGCACCACTCGCGCCATCAATCCTCATGCTTATACCGATGGGACTGTTTTCGTTCAGGTAAAATTTTTTTTTTTTCAAAAATAATTTCTTGTTTCAATTTTCTCGTGGCTTTCTATTTATTATTTTTATTATCAAGCTGTAATCTTCACTTTTGGCTCACGTGTATATTCTTTGGGTAGTGTTGTGGATGCAATGTATTTCACAAGCTGGTGGACAACCTGAACCTTTTTCATGATATGAAATGTTATGTGAATCCCAGCTTCAATCCTAATGTAAATGCTGATTTGGGGTTCAAGTATTTTGGCTTCAACGATGATGACAACAACAACAACAACAACGAGGATTTTCCTCTTTTCTGAGGTGAAATAAGAATATGGACAATGGTGGGAAGGGATGTACATTACATATTTACATTGCTTCTTTGCGGAAACTACAGAATATAGTTTATTGTGCTTGTAAATAGCCGGAAGATATCTCGTCATATATGGCTAGAGTGATTTGTGTGACTGTACATACATAAATATATATATGTTCCTTGCTACATAGTACATACTTTTTTGGGGGGATCCAATCTTTACAGCTTTCTTTGTTTACTTGTGGTGGTTTCCTATGCATTCCGTCGTTCACGGTTAGTATGTCTGTAGGGTTAATGCTTTGCCCAAATATGTGTGACATGGCTCACAAGATGTTCACGTAGATGCTGGCTAATATTTCATGCATTATGGAGAACTTAATTGTGCTATGGATCTTAGCATACAATTCAACTATATTGTGTTTATCAGGCAGGCTTACTTGTTATTCCTGTGCACGCCTTTTTACCGGTGAGCTTTGTTTTGTGGTTTCCTCGACTATTAGAATGCTACCAAATCTGCTTTGCAAAACATTCGATGTTTCCCTTTCATTGATCGCTGAACCTTGTTAATCATTTCCTGGTCATGATGTCCAATGGTCTAGGATATGGCAAGTGTTCTTGATGCATGGAGTGGAAGAAATATTGTAGATTGCCTAGCCCAATGAAAAGGTAGAATATGTGGCCGAAGCTGGATGACCTAAACATAACGGTTGGACTAAAAATTTTCTTGCATAAAGGGATAACAAGACTGGGTTAGAGGTGGTCTGGCGTTGAATAGTCATCTCATAAGTGTGCGAGGAAGGGAAGCAAGAAATGCAGGTCGAGAACTACTGCTAAACTAGGTGCTTAAACTTGTGAACAAATTCACTTTTTTTTTTTCCCAATTGTCTGGCGGCATGTCCCTTGTTCTGTTTGTTCGTAAGAGGAAAATTTTGTTTTTAATTCTTTTCTTCAGTCTATCTCTTTAGAGAAGGGGGAAGATAAGTTGGAAATTCTTTGAAGAAGGGAAGTAGATGCATTGGAGTAAGACGCTGAAATTAAATTTGTGAGCATCAGTGAAGTGCTTCGTCTGATGGTTCCATAGGATGATCTCTTTCTTAGTGCAATTTCTGTTGACAAAGCAATTAGGTAATTAGTACTCCCTCCCTTTTTTTATAACTGACGTTTAAGAAATTTGCTCTAGTGTACTTTTATCTGTCGTTTTATTATCCCCATACAGTATTAATTATTTTTTCACAATTTTACCATTTTATCTCTCTTTTCCAATACAGGGTTCTTAATTACTACTTTTGACCTAGTAAAACAGCACCATTTAGTACTCTAGTGAGAGAAAATATGGGTGAATTGGACAATTTATGAGGGTACAAAAGGAAAGTAGTGTACAGATTTAAGTAATGAAAAACTTTTCTTAATTGGTGTGCAAAATCTTAAACGTCAGTTATAAAAAAAGGGAGGGAGTATGATTTGTAATGGGTTTGAGATACTATCATTGGATTCCGTGGTGATGGAGTATTATCTAATTTTTGAGAATTTGAAGTATTGGGATTGGGGTGGTGAATTGATATAGATGTTGGATGGAATTCTGGTCATTGGCAGAACGAAATTGAGGAATCTTTGAGGGGAACATTCTTGTGGATTTTGGCTTTGCGGAACATTTTTCAGTAGTGCACCAAACACTTGAAAATGAAGGGAAATAATTGTTCCCATGAAAATGTTTTCCTTGGGAAAAAAACATTACACTGACACAAACGGACCCTAGAGGTGAAAGCAAAAGATGTCCGCAATACAGACATTAGAAATTCTTCCATTAATTTAGACCTTTCCATCTACATTTCGCTTCAGTTCAGTGTGAAGCACGAGGAGTAAACAACAGGGATTCTACTATAATTTTTGATGCTTTGAGGCGGAGGTTCTATAATTCCAAGTTAAAAGAATAGAGAAATCACCTGTCTTTTAGTGGAAAGTGGAAACTAGGAGTTAATATGAATGATAAACTTGGTTTCATCATTTTCCAGGCGATGAAGTATGAACTCTTCAGATTGTGGATTTGGACTCTTATTAGGCAAGAAGTTCCAAAGCCGAATTTTCAAATTGGCCAACTCCTTCCACAGCCTCAATGTTTATCCTTACTATATGTTATAATAAAGACGTGTGAGTGGAATGGATTGTTGAATTGCAAACTTGATTGCATATATTATTCGGCCCCGACGATTGCTGTAATCTTTCTTGACCAATATTAGCGGCAATTTCATATCGTCAATGGTGGCGATTGCTGTAATTTCCTAATTCAGTCGAATGAGAATGAGGGCGTTCATTCAATTTGTCCCACTTTTCCTAATTTAGTCAAGTGAGGGTGCTCCCTTGCCCTGAGTCCCACATCGGTTAGTTAGAGTGTGCGCGAGTTCCACTTAAGTTCCATGGATGCAGCCAGAAGTCAGCAACTGCCTTTCGGTTGTACTTGTGAGGTTCGCTTAGGTCTAGTTTGTGAAAATTCTTGCTAAAAGGGTGTTCACCAGAGGTGGAATTTATAATCTCTTCGGCTTTCTGTCCCCTCCCTACTTATTAGTATATTTTCCCAAAGTTTCTGCGATTCTTCGGTTTAGAAAATCCCAATCCAATAATGTCTTTCTTGATTTTGTTTCTGGTTGTTTTAGTTTGTATGATTCTGTAGGAGTTGCAATTTCAGATTGTCTGGACTCCCTCACGAGTCAGCGTGAGCCCAGTTTCAACTTGCATACACGTTATACTTCTGGTTGATTGGACCGAAATGTGTCGTAGTGATTCAAGTGAATGAAGTAGCAAAATCGTATTTGTGCATAATGTTTCTCTGTATTTTTCCACCTCACACAAGAAAAATATCCGTTCCACGTGGTAGGATAGCATCCAATCCAATCAACAGGTTGGATCTTCAAGGGATAACCTCCCATTTCTCCCATGTCTGCGTCTGCCCAATCATTCTCACCATGCGTTCTTCCATTATCTCTACTCAATCACCCCTCCTTAAACCTGAGCCACACAGATACAACCTCTCAAAACATCATCCTCACCCACGTATTAAACTGCACTCCTCTCCTCTTTTTGGCTTCTTGATTTCCATCCAGAAGTCTACTCAAAACAAAACAGCCCATCTTCCACCCACAACTCCTAGCTATTGAGTTTCGAAATGGCCACTGTCACCTCCGCTGCTGTTTCCATCCCATCATTCACCGGCCTCAAGGCCTCCGGTGCACCAGCTTCTAGAGTGAGCAGCAGCACTGTTAAGGTCTTTGCTGCCTCTCCCAAGCTCGCCGTGAAGGCTTCCCTCAAGGAAGTAGGTGCTGCTGTAGTTGCTACTGCTGCCAGTGCAATGCTCGCAACCAACGCCCTGGCCGCCGAGATCTTGCTTGGTTCTTCTGGTGGCGAGCTGATTTTCGTCCCAAGCGAGTTCAGTGTGGCTTCTGGAGAGAAAATTGTTTTCAAGAACAATGCCGGGTTCCCCCACAATGTAGTGTTCGATGAGGATGGAGTTCCTTCCGGTGTTGATGCATCTAAGATCTCCATGTCGGAGGAAGACCTTCTCAACGCACCAGGAGAGACCTTCTCGGTCTCTTTGACAGAGAAGGGAACTTACAGTTTCTACTGTTCACCTCACCAGGGAGCCGGCATGGTTGGCAAAGTCACTGTTAACTAAATCTGTATTTTTATTATAACTTGTTTCTCAATTCTGATTTCTTCTTTTTGCTGTTTCGTTTTCTCATCAGAGGATTGCATATATCATGTATGAGGTGAACTTAATTTTAGCTTTCACAAAGTCATTCAAGAATGCTGCTATTGGGGCGTTCCAGCACATTTTCATGTTTCTATTACTACTTTAACATTTCGTTCGCTACTTCTTAATCATCTTCATCAGGGAAAATAAACATAATGGGGTTGAAACAAAGGTTATCCGTGTAATCAAAATGAACTCATAAGATACAACCTGGGCTTTATAGTAAAGATCACATTGAGATCATTTTACGCATACCTGTAGCAAAGAGTCAGGGAAAGAAAAAAGAACTTAATAATATTAAGCCCAACCCGGTAGGCGGCAAAAGAATAATTTACACGTTACAGTTACAGGCCATGGTAAATTGTCAATTTGACAAGCCTTATTTTGTTTGGTGCTTTTACCTTCGGGAAATCTTTCCTAAGAGTATTCTGGCTGGGTGCAAAAGTGAATAGATTGGACCTTATGCAGACGTATAGAACCCCAAGCTACTTGAGGTTATGTAGTCAAAGCATCTGGGAGAGTAGAATGTGCCCCCAGCACCTTTCCACCAACATCCGGAAAAGTTTCATAATCGGGCATAGGTTTCACCTTTCCATCGCCATCAACTTCCAAAGGGTATTGAAGAAGATGGCCCTGCAATGGAGTGAATTTCTCTGCTGTGAATTTCTTCCAGTTATCTTTGGCAATCTTGTTGACATGCTGCACGCATTTCAAACTCTCAGGTTTCATAAAGCAGTCATCTATCTTTCCCAAATGTTCAGCCCATAAAGACATCCTGTACCCGTATATCTGCAAACATGTTTCTAACAACCTGATCAACTCTGTTTCTTAGACGACGACTAATTAGAGTGACAAGTAATTCAACATAAACAGCACTGTTTCTAAATGCCAAAATGGATATCAGTTTGAGCACGCAAAACACAAGATAAGATACTTGTGGTTATCTGAAAAGGTGTTGACTTCATGTTCTTAATTTGTCTTGGCACTTGATATTTCAAAGTGAATTGGCGGCTACAAAGAAAATTATCAAAAACTAACCTGGCCATTTGGATGTTTTTGTTTCTTGGACCATGTGTAATGGGGTTGATATGCACCCATGGCAATCTCTGTGTCTCTTGAACCAGCCATAGATCGTTGATTAATGTTGGCAGACCCCAATATCACGTACTCATCATCTACTATCATTCCTTTGGCATGGACATATATCATAAAGCGCCGATATTTTTGTGAAGCCAAGGCCTGAGGGAGTTTAATCATTCCAAATTACTTCCAAGTAGTCAAAAACACAATTCCTTGTATATATCAAGCAGCAATAATTGTTGTTTCAAATGATAATGTAGCTCCCAATATGGATACAACTATCTAAAGTCTCATTTCCTAAAAGGATTGGTGTTAAGGAGTGTCATACAGCATCACCGAACAAGAATCTGGACAATTTGGTAGCAGGTCTTTTTTCTGTCAGCATAAATTTTTGTTCCTTTAATTTAATCCATCATCAAGATTAGATAATTCAGGTTTTCCTGCAGGATACTGAGCATGACAGTATTTTAATGGGGAAAAAAAAGAACAAGTCATAAACCAGAAATTCCTCTTTTGTACAGCGAACATAGTAAGGGAAACCCAAAGTTTGCAGGGTGCATGGCTTGTCAAGGGTTAAGTGCATTATCGTTACCACTTCACCACTAGATGAAACTTTAGCAGCTGAATTGGATTCTTCATGCCATTCCTCCCGATTGCCAAGACAATAGAAATTTAGGTAGTCAGTAGGATCTGAGTTCTCAAGCCCTGAGGATTTCAGCTCCTTTGCTATGATGCCATACATCATTTGCATTGTCTGACCCTGAAACCCAAAGTAGAAATGCATGAATTCGAGAAGTGCTTCACCAATGTATGCAAAAGAATCTTGCACTATAAGTTACTTTATATATTTTGGCATGCCATGTTTCCTTGGGAGATTACCAGGAGGAGAAAAAACTGAAGTCCTATGAGGACTTGAATGCATTCACCAAAACTTAATGAATTAATTCGAGTATAAAGGTGAACTTAAACAGAGTATTGACAGCCTTATAGTCAAAGCTTTCACAACATTAGCATGCGCATCAAGCAGCCATCTCTTCTGTATTGCCATTGGAGTAAGAATTTGACCATATAAATCATCTAAAAAGAATGGTGTTCATACATTGAGAAAGCAGTCAATAAATGCAACGATTACACCCATTGGGTTGTTAAAAAACCTCTGCAATGACAATAAAGCAGTCTCTTGTTTCTGTTTAGAGTGCAAAAGTTTTATGCAGCATTACCTGCCAATACAGAATTTCTTGCACTGAGGCAGAAGTGGGGGCACCCTCAGGCCACATTGGGATAACCACGTAAACAGAAAATCTCTCCTTTGCCCGTATTTTACTAGCAATCTTTAGTGCAATCTCCATTGGAATTAAGTTATCAGCACCTGACATATCCATATAGAGATTGCGTGGTCAATGTGCCAATGTATCACTTGGACATCAAGACAAATAAAGCTCCATCAACTATGAATAGCTGCTTGAGATTGTGAATTGGGAGAAATGCATCCTAAGTGCTGTCATACATTCAAGATTTATAGCACTTCTTGGGAGCAATACACAAATCAGTTTGTGAGTTGTTCCATTCCCCAGTAGCAGCATCTGAGAAAGATTTACCTGCATCTTTATAGGAAGGCCAAGCATAAGATGACCCAAGAAAATACTGATTCTCGATGTAAATGAAGTGCTGGGCAGATCTGATTGCCTGAATATAAGCCATCTGAATACTCCTGTCTATTACAAGATCTTTAGCACAGACTAAATTCTGCAATTAAGCGGAGAACTAGCTGTTACTGATTAAGAAAAGCACTTGAATGCAGAAGTGAACCCAATTTTCAGATGCAATGTAGATGCATTGCTAATCTTGTACATATTGAATCAATTAATAAAGCAACAACACCTGAGCCTCGACTTCTTTAACATTCTTGGGAAATCCTTTCACAGAACCTGAATCTATTGATCGGAAAACCTGTCAACCAAGACTTGATTCAAGTTTACATCACAAAGAATAAATAATCTGGATTTCAAGAAGAAATGCAGTCAAATGGACCTGAACATGCCAATTTTCGGGATCATCTTCTGTGGTAATCTGTAGTGAAGGATCATCATTTGGAACAGATGAGGATGGACTAATTATCCAAGAGATCCTCTCAATTTTCAGTAAAGCATCATCATGCCAATGAGTAATCTTTTTAAAACGCCTTCCAAACTTTGACCATTTTGTAGCTTTTCTCCAACGTTGTTCAAAGTTTGTGAGAACATCATATGCAGCAGGTCCTTCAATTTTGCAATGTAAATCATGCCATGGTTGTCTGGGACCCTTAGTTCCTGCCTATTAAAATGAAGAAGATGAGAGATAAAATCCATCCTAGTAAAGAGTCCATAACTGTACATCTGAAGCAACATGAAACAAGCATGATCTTTTGGAATTTGTATCAAGCAAACAACAAGCAAGTAAAGGAAATGATGAATTGATTTGGTGGTGCTATAGGCACATTTTAAGCAGGATAAAGACATAAAGTGGGCAATAGATCAAGAACCACTATTGTACGGCCAAGATTCTTCTTGCAACACAAATATTACTTATCCTACATGACTAGCTCCATATAGCCGGTGCATTGAGAAGCAATGCTAGAACAATCCAACTAGCTTTGCCTGGGGGAAGCAAAAAAGATGTAGTTTTATAAGCTCAAGTCAGAAATGCCTGTCCAGTGAGTTTCAAGTATCTGCGAGCTCCAAATCAAGCATTTAATGTTGGAAAGCTAGAGGACCGCAAAGTAAGAAGGAAGTTCGAGTTTCGCAATTACTTACAGCAAAAGTTGGATTGTGGTAGTCATCCACAAAAACAGTGTCAAGATCACGACAGAGTCTATGCTGAGGTGTATCATAGCGCCCATCACAGAGGTCAAGGCCTCCAATAAATGCACTTATCTTCCTGTTATTTCCATGGGCTTGTGTGTCCACAATCACGCATTTTTGATGGTGTGTGTATAGGGTCCCAACCACCTGAAAAAAATTTAAACACAAAATTTGCCGTCTTGAAAAGGGGAACTCCTGATAATAGGCAAAGAGCAATCAGGTGGCTAAGATTCCATGAAATTCCATCCTAAAAGTAAGGTTGATACTCTCGGATTCCTGATGTTTTTGATGGATAATATGGCTGAATTCTGGATGCTTAAAATTTTTTTATCAAACTTTGTCAAAGTCTTTAAGGACATGAAAAGAGGTCCTTTAAGCATATTACTTCCAGGAGGTCAGCTAGAAGCCCCTTGGAACAACACAAAGTTGCATCTTGGTCTTCATGCATCAATGTTGACTTAACTTGATTACTGGTGGATAGGATACAGGTAATTCGCTGACACCATGTCAGGAAATGAATGGATAATTGTGGACTAAAAAAGTGATGAGAGGTCAGAATATGAATCTTTGATTGAGTCAGCCTAATGCTGTTTAAATTTACTGTATATGGAGCAGGAGAAGCGGCCATAATTCCCGCCTAATGTCATTATTGAGCTTACATCATTCATTTAATTGGAAACTTCAACAAAGACTCGAGATAGTTTTATATTGGAAACTTTAATTCAGACAGTATCTTGAATTGCAATTTGCAAATACCAGAAAAAAAACAATCAACTTGAATAGTTATTATTGTAGCTCTGTTTAGGTCTCAAATAATGAAATGAAATTCAAATCAAGAATGGGCATGTTAACCCCGGAAAATGAGGAAAGAAGGGCTGCTGTGGCACTGATTCACAACCACCCCCATAAAATGCAAGCAAGGGAATGCACAAATAGATGTAGTCAAGCCCAGGAAGAGACTACAGAGGTGTTGAGTTTGGTGACCTAAACCTGCAGTCAGTCGCATCGGGTATTTGTGCTTGTTAAATTTACAAGTACTGTTGGTTTAAAGCTACATTTTCATGCAACAAAGGATAGTGAATGTTAGGTAACGAAATAAAGCATGCCTGCTGCTTGAAAATGCTGAGCTTACTGCTAGCATATCGAGGTGATAGCACACAAGTAACAGAGGAGTGCTTGAAAAACTTCCGAGTTTCTTCATCATGAGTTTGCATCACTCCTCCCTGCACAATCAAGTGCGCAATAATTAGATTTTGGGATATATGTACCTTTTGCTATCAGTGAGAATTCGTAAAAGAAATTGATCAGTGTGAACTCCAAAAGGATCTACGGCTGACAAGAACATCAATATGAGCACGTAGTGAAGACACAGACAGAAGCACATTCTTGCCATTAGTGGTCAAAGAACTTAAAAGAATAAAATTTGAAGTAGTCTAACTCAAAGATTATCTTTTAGTGGAAATTAATCTCTCATTCCTCATTACCAAAACCTAATGTGTGATGTAAACAAAGGCAATTGGCTAGTGAAGCAATGGTCAAAGTATCGAAATAAACTAAGTTTGAGGAGCAAGAATTAATTCAATATGCAAGCAAAAAACTGTTTAGAGAAACTAACTGTTTCTTTTATGTTCTGATTTTGATGTGGCATTGGTCTTATTGATAGGAAACTAACTGATCGGCTCTTCCTATCCTGGGTAAGTAGGAAGCTAGCAAGTGCTTAATTGAGATGCAAATAGCGCAGGGATTGCTAAGCATATTACTTTCCAGAAGCAGTCCAGAACTTGTAGCCTAGATGGAAATTCACAGACAAACTTTGCCTTGCTTGCCAAACTTGGCTCTGACACATAAGCATATGTGGATGGTCCCAGAAAGGGAAAAGCTACTCTTTTTCCTATTTAGCAGGAGTAGCATTTTAGAGCTGCTTCTGTCTTTTTTAAGTGTTTTAGAGTGTTTAACCAAGACGAAAAGCCCTAAATTTATTCATTTGACTGGTGGACTTGAAAATGCTGCCTTGTCTTCAATATAAAAAAAAAAAAAAAAAATGCTGCCCTTAAAATTCTTTTTGAATTTCCTACGGAGTGAGACTCTCCTACGTTCCTTTTTTAAGTACGACAAGAAAAGTGGGGGAAGAAGGAACCGGAAATCTTACAGTATTAATAAAGAACTTGCTGTGAGAAGTCTTGTCATCCCAAACCAACAATAACACCCTAACCCCCTCCTGGGACTTGTACTTAAGCAACTCCCCGAGACTCAAATTCCCGCCGCTCGGCAAAGGCTTGCTTGGCTCTCTAACCAACTTCACCTTGTGATAGATAGACCATCCCACTATATAAACCAGATGATGAGCCTCCAATATTGCATGACAGATATCTTCCCAACAATTTTCGTGCTCAAATATTCTCTTCTCATCCAATTTAATTTCCGGCAACATCCCATCTGGCACGTGAGCATCCTGATACAGAGTCACTCCCCCTCCGGGCCTCACCGGAAAATAACTCTCTTTCAGCCCATGATTCTCTGCTACTCCCCGGCTGTGTAAAGGGTTGTCTTCGCACTTGGTGAATTTCATCTTTAGCCGCACAGCTGTATCCGGCTTCGGAGGCTTGCCGTAGGGCCCAATGATCGGAAACCAATCATCAATGAGCTCGCCGGAGACAAGTCTCTGAGCCGGGACGGTTGCGACGCCGATGAAATCCGCTCCGAAAACATCATTATCCTTGACCTGAAACTCCACCTGGGAAACCGGGTGGGCCAATGGGATCTTGAAATGCTCGTTCCAGATGGGGTCCTGGGAATTGGGGATCACCCGGGTACGCGCCACTGTAGCTCCGGCCAGGCAGACGGTGACGTAAGGATCGCTGGTGATAATCCTTCTGTGGCGATGGGTCTTCCGGCGAGCCGCGAATGGTCTCCGGCAGACGTCGAATGCCGTGAAGCATCGCCGGAGATGCTCGGAGACTAGGTCCATATTGGGCAAGAACCGAGCTTCCAGAATATTGAGATCGAGTTCTCCATGGAGATATATGAAGTTAGCAGCATTCTCTTGCGACTCACCATCCGCCATTGGGAGAATAAATGATCGACAAAATTGTAAATTGTTCCTTCTGTCGAGGATATTGTTGACAATGGGGTGGTGGCTGGCTGGCTGGCTACCGGCGGAGAAAGAGGAGGAGGATAAATGATACACGAGGGAGGGGGCGGTTTGATTGGGAGTTTGTGATCTTTGGTTTCTCAGTCGGAGCAAACGGTTGGGCAAATGGAGTTGGCAACGGCAGGGCGGAGGTGGTTAGTAATAATATAATAGCATATATAGAAAGGGTAGTGGGAAATGACGCTGTACACGTGGACTTTTGCATGCTGGAAAATGGTCAACTTTCATTTGATTTGATGAGCAAAGACGGCGACTACGACGGCTTTCTCTTCTGTAAACGACGGTGATAATGATGTTTTGACTGCAAAAGTCTTCCCCCGAGGATGGGAGTATTCACTTCTTTTACTAGATCAAAGAAAAAAAAGGGAATATTCACTTCTTTTAGCAGCAAAAATCTATCTTGCAAATGATACCATCTAGCCTTTTTTTTTTTTTTTTTTTTTTTTAAAAATCGTTTTTGTTTATTAAATGCAGTACACCCAAATCTCAGATGCATTAAAATACACACCACAAGAACCAAAGGTTACCGTAGCATTAGACTATAGATTCATTGATTAATATATATATATGTGTGTGTTGTACACGTATCCATATTTATTGTGGAGTAATTTTCTTTTTCTTTTAAAAATACAAGCATTCGAGTCTAATTAATTCTTTTTTTTTTTGTCCTTTGGTCCTCTTTGTTGACTTGGTGAACTACTGCTACTTCTTTGACCGATGTTGGTAAACTACTTCTACTTCTGCTTTTACTTCTTTGAACGGAATTATATAAGTCTTTTTGACTCGACAAATAAAGAACAAAAGGGATAAGGTTACATTAAATTGAGTGAAGAGGCATTATTGAAGTTGCTACACAAAAGATTTAACTTTTAATAACTTCCAGTCATTATTATGCATTTGGTACGGATGGATAGTAAATAAGAAGATGTACGTAGGGAAAGTTAATAAAAATAATCATTTGGTGGTAGATAGTTATCTACTATTTTTATTTTGAAACGGAAAGAACCTGCACACCCAACTAATTTAAACTCATGCACGAGTAAACGAAACATTGGTCCGAAAAGTAATCTAAAGGGGATCACAAAGAATCACTATTCAGCCAATTGGTGGTATATAGTTATCTGCTAGCTGACCGTGTATGGTGGAAGAAGAAGATGGAAAAAAATAAAAAAGAGAGAGAGAGAAGACGCCAGATGAACTCTTCTTCCTGCTTTCTAACCGGTCGTAATATTATCCACTCGGAATAAGGTTTTGTAAATAGATTGGTAATTGTCATCGTTCCTGCCTGATATGGAACATGGACGCAGAAAGAAGTGCCTTCGCCATGATCACCTAATGATCTTCGAAAACAAAAGAATTGGGATGCGTTCTCTTGTAGCTCTCAAGTTTTAATTAAGGAATGGGAATCCAGGATTGAATATTTTTCCTTTCATGGCCAATTTGCATAAAACAAGCTCTCAAAATTTGAAGTGAATGTAGGATGCAATATGAAGAAACCAAGAACAAGCATGTTGCTGCTGTAAAGGAAAGGCAATACTAGCTCAGAACCTATTGATTGCAGGGGAATTATTACTAACAGATCCATAAACGAGAAAAGAATATATTTTCTTGTTTGGATTGCATTTTCTTGGATATTTTGTAGAAAAATTACTGTAGCGATTTAATGTATGTGAGAGAAAAAGGTAACAGACAAATGTGATCACTGAAAACGGCTGTCCAAACGGGTTAATGCATACCAGCTCTGAAGAAAATGACGCTATCTTCTAAAATTTGATCCAGAAGCAGAGGAAAAAGCTTTTTCGACGTTTATTAGCAACATCTGAGAGAATAATAAATCCTTTCTCTACAACCCTACTGAAGGAAATGCGTTGCTTCCACATGTTTATGGCTAGTTTGGGAGATAGGAAAAGAAAAGACGGGAAATGTTAAGTTATGAAAGAAAATAAAAGAAGAGAAAAGATTTTAAGTATTTGTTTGGGAGTTAAAAGTAAGAAATGACAAATGAGATGATTTTTCATATAGATGTCAACACAAATTTGTTCAACACGCATTTGAAGACAAAATGGATGTTCAGAAAACATTTTATTAGGCATTCTCAGCTTTCCTTCCACCCAAAAACTTTTATAGGAAGCATGGCAGCACCAGCCCATCCGTCCAAATCATATGCTTTTCTGCCCCTCAAAGACTCCCAAATGACAGAAAACACGTCTTTTTGGTTCACTTTCCTTTCCTTTCTCATCAAATCACAGCTCTACCTTAAAATACAGCTAGTAAAACTTGAAACGAGAGATGACAGTTGTTGCTCTATAATTTAGCCACTGTGCTCAGTTTCTGTAAAGCTAAGGCTCCACAGAGTTGAAATCCTCAACAATGCAACCTGGTTGTGCAGTCCTTACTGCGATACTCTGTGCAAAGGCTATCATCTGCCCAAAAACATACAAAAATCTTTCATTCTGAGATCGTCACAAGCATAAAAAGATGAAAATTTTTTAGATGAGCATGTAGATAATCCATGAAGTGCCATGCATCTAGTTCTGGCTCACACCAGCCGCATGGGGATGCCAATGTGCAATTAACTTAAAAAAAAGTTCTGAAGAAAAAATCGCGTTCAGTATTTGTGGTTAGACGATTGAGCTCATCACATCAAACTAAACAAAGCCTAATTAAGACGAGTTGCAGCT
Organism: Coffea arabica; assembly: GCF_036785885.1. Taxonomy (NCBI): domain Eukaryota; kingdom Viridiplantae; phylum Streptophyta; class Magnoliopsida; order Gentianales; family Rubiaceae; genus Coffea; species Coffea arabica. The sequence goes on from NC_092329.1 coordinate 2,327,046, forward strand.
CCTAATGACATCAGGAAATTTCATGAAGTATAAGGCTTCCAGTCCTCCAAAAGTGTCAATTTGCATAAAAAAAAAAGGCTTGTTCTAGATAATTGCATTGAAACACTCACCGCAGCAAAGGCAGCACACAAGATGCTGAATCCGGGAAAATGAAATGGCGCACTTTCCGAAAGAAACAAAGCTGAAACGTCCAAGATTCATAATGTCAACATTGCGGTCCATCATCATAACACGTCAAAGAAGATGAAACAAACTTCAAATACCTGTCAAAGGACTGAAAGCCAATGGACAAACAACCTGGGCGAAAGAGCATATGCCCGTAAGGCACCCTTGAGCCTTCCCCTGGAATGGAATGGAGTAAAAATAGTGAATCAGGAAACCGTGATCAAGTTCAATACTGACAATGAACTCCAGTCAAATGTTCTGCCAGGAAGCTGCTATATCGAAACATAACCAATCTATCCGAAGGAAGCTGCCAAGCACGAGGCAATCCTTTTAAGTGATCATAACCAATTTGACGATTCAACCGTTGTTGGTGATTTCATTTCTTGTTCTTTATCTGTTCTCTATTTCCCTCTCATCCTCATTTGTCATTATGCTGAATATAACTCAACACGCAAGTACTGTAAATAACAAATTATATATGGAAAGATATGAACTTCAACAGCACTCTAATTTCAGTTTCATCACGATGGATAATGACAAGAATAATTAAACGTGTTCAAGCAAAGATTCAGCAAATCTCCAGCCAAAATTTCTGAGAAGTAACCTGTTCACAGGGCCCAATTTCTTTGGATGCAATGCTCCGTAACTGCAAAATAAGGTAAGTGCAATGAATATGACATGCTTATTGAATGGAAAGGAATGCAATACGTAAAGAAGCAACAGACTTACACACGGCATGGCAAAAATAGCCACCAGAGAGAGTAGAGCTGCAGCATATGGAACCTGCAAGTCTCCATGCAATTAGCTAAGATGAGACTAAGCAAGATAAGGAAGAAGATAGCAAATGCCATCAGTTAGGCGCCCAACAGGGAGTCAAGAGTTTGACACAAAGACTCGAATAAAATGGCATTGTTAGGGAAAGCATCAATCTATTACCCAGGATGCCCACGCAATGCTGTAAAGCAACATCTGCATTCAAGCATACGTTTGTCAGATACAGCCCCTGGATACTTTCGCCAACAAGGTATGTGACAGAAATGTGTGAAAAACAGTTTTTTTTTTTTTTTACCCCTATCTTCTGCTCCAAGTATGATGGAAATGGCAAAGACAAGGGGACCATGCAGTAAATGAAATTAAGTGCAAACTTAGAAATTTCGTACATTCAGACAGCTAAAAAAGAGCCCCACTGAAAGTAGCTTAGCTTCTCCAACAGCAGCAGCTAATATGGGCATGAAAATTAGCTGCACAGTTTTGAATAATAGAAATGACCATACTTCAGATGAATAACAAGTCTAAAGAAAATAAAAACAAACAAATAAAGCTGATTCGGCTGGCTACCTGTGACACTGTCCCCGCAATCCCATTAATAATCATCAAATCAGCAAATTGATCTTTGTCAAAGTGAAATTGGGCCTTCAAGTAGTACTGCAGATCAAGATGCATATCCATATTATAGTTAATACAGAAAAAGCATGAACTTTAATACGAGATTTCTGCATGTATAGGAGCCGTAAGACAATTATGTGGGCAAACTGCTACCATGGATCAAATCAGAGCCATCTGAACTTATTTTTTCTTTACACAGTTTGATACTTTCTAAATAATTGGAGGACTTCTTTTGCTTCTATAAAATTGAGTGAGTGTAGGTGAATTCCACAAGGGCTTCCTTTACCAGAAAAATTCTGATTATCATAGTTAAGAATTGAAAAGAAAAAAAGAGAGAAAAGGAATTACAATAAGAAGACAATATAATATCGAGAGAGGGATAGTTGGATAACATATGGCTGAAGGCCGGTCAAATTGGTATCTGCAGAAAAACTTGTCTTATGCTTTAGCAAACGATGATGTTTAGCCAGTGATACACCTCTTTCTGGTATCGTTGAACATGAGGTTCAGTTTCTCAAACTGTAGTAATGGATGAATAGTTGTATCATATAAGCTGCAATTCATGATGTGGTACGAGGAAACATACCAATAGAGAAGAATGAGCACCAACTTCTGCAACAGTGCTGAAGAACGAAATAACAGCCGCCTGTGAAAATGTTTTGCTGAAAAACGGTACAAACACAAAAAATTCAATACCTACCATGTGAAACTGACACAAATTAACTGAGCCATTTGCAAAAAGTACATGCAAGTTAAACAGATACAGCAATATCAGGCAAAAAAGTTGCGGGGGAGATTTGAAAAAATAAAAATAAAAAATCCTTCTGAAGATAAATTGGAGGCTGACCTAGTCCTTAACATGCTGATCGTATCCTTCAAAGAAGGCAACGTCTTGAAGAGCTTCAAAGTCTTTTTGGGAGACTTTTCCAATAGAGAATCAGTCTCCGTTGCCTGTTCTGAAACAATAGAAGATCTCGACATGGACTCCGGAAGGAACATTCTCATGTACACCAAAGATATTACCGTTCCTCCTGCAGCAACCTAATTCAAGCGAAAGCCAATCAAAGATTGAGGAACCCATCAGCAGAAACTCCATCGTTGTGCCAAATCCATGATCGAATAAATGTATCGAAAAAGAACGTTGAGATATGGGGTGAACCTGGAAAACTGCAGAAGTGGAAAGGAAACGAGTAGAGAGGTTCCCGCAGACAAAGGCACAAGAAACAATCCCCGACAAGATTCCAAATATCGAAACTCGTTTGCTCTCTGGTACATTATCCGCCTGATCAAAAAAGAAAACATCAAATTGTCAAGTTTTTAGACTAGTTGGTTCTGTTAATCACCTCTGATGTTTGCATTTTCTGGTGTCATCACTTTATGAGTTGCAAGACATTAGTCCAAATGGAATTGAACAAAAATATTTGAAGGCAAGAAAAATTAATAGGGAATGGATTAGATAGAAAGTAGAAATAGTTACCACGTAGGCAAGAGCAAGGCACTGTACACTTCCTTCAGTGACCATGGAAATTAGTGTTCTCAGAACACAGTACGCATAGAAGAATCCTTTTGTCCTGCTGTACGCCAATACGGCTGCCACCATCAGCTCACGAAGTTCAGTTTCACACCCCCCACGTATATATCCCCAAGAAAGCCAAAAAAAAAAAAAAAAAAAATCCCCCCAGAGATCAAAGTTTTAATGATTATTCAACTTCATGTACTGAAACTTTTATGTAGAGGAATACAATGAATTAAAAAAGTTGGCATTGAGAAGGGGTAAATTCTATAGTCCCTTTAAGAAAATACTATTGGTGACAGTATTGGTTTGTATTTTCTCAAGGCATAGCTATTTTTAGCTGTTATGTGCAGCCTATAATGTGTAATGTCTTCTCCTAAAAGAGATCTGATCACTATCAGGAAAAAGCGTAATTCCCATTTGGTTTGTATATGTATGCGTGAAAACCACATAACTTTACAGCTTTTAATTAGAACTTTAGCCAAAAAAGAAAAAAAAAAAAAGAAAAAGAAATGGCTCTTTTTTTTCTTTTTTTTTTGGGTGTCATTTGAAGACGAATAACAGTCATTTTATTGGGGCCAAAGTCCCAAACTCACGGAAACAACTGTTGGACTACTAGCCCACTCTCTTGAGTGAGCTTGGGTTTCAATGATATTAGTTTGGGCCATCCTTAGTCTGTTATGAGACAAAACAAGCTCAAACCTGAAGATCTGACGAATGTGGGATTGGACCATATGACGAGCCTTGTCAACTAAGTAACTCAGTTGAAAAAGAAAATGGGCCCATACCTCAACAATTAAAAGGGAATGGCTAGTATGGACCCAAAAATCACAAAAGGAAAATTAAAAGAAGGGGAAAAAAAAAAGGAGAAAGGAAGCGTCGGCACCCCTGCTCTCCAAACTCCAAAGTAAAGCAGAAAACCAGTACAAAACTAGAATACTATGCAATTGCATGGTTGGTTAGCCCACAAGCCGAAAAAAAAAAAGGCGAAATAAAAGAATCTGTTTTGAGTGGGATGCAAATGGAGATGTGAAAAGAAAAGACTGGGAGTGGGAATCCATTTTTTCTGTTCCTTTCTTTGGGCAAGATAAGTTCGTATGCTTTATTATGTACGAAATCTTTTGCTTTACATGAGCAGTCGCATTAGTCTCTTTTGGGTTCAAAGTTAAAGTTTACGCTGCTCAATACGTTTGTTCCTCCCATCCGTCTCATGTCCTTGTTTTCTTGGCTCAAGAGGAAGCCCTTCCTCTTATATGCAAAGAGTTTTTCTTCTATATTACTATCTACACAAGTACTGAAAATCGAGGACTCCAAGCCACCAGCCCTTTGCCCGGTGGTCATTGGCAAGCACTTAAGTTTTGGTGATGTTGGGAGATCAAGAATTCAACTATTGACTTCCACCAAATTGCCACTATATGTGGCTGTCTTCGGTGGCTTTGTTCGATGGAGTTTCTACTCCCATCGGCTCCCTCTACCTCTAGATTAGATTATAGAAATGTTACCGTTACGAAAAAAAAAAAAAAAAAAAAACGAGGACCGCATCCAAAGCAGCGATTTTTTCACCTTGAAAATGCACGTTTCTTGGTTCTTTTGCGTGAGAATGTGGTACTCTTAAAAAAAAAAATTAATCTAAATAGACCCCTTTATATGTCTGTTGCTACTAGTGATCAAAGGTGTGATCTCATCTATTTCTCCAAAAAACTCTCTCTTAATAGTCTAAAGGCGTGATCTCTTAGATTTGCTGGTTTTGACCATTTAAGTGTGCATGGGAATTGCGATAGGTCGGTTTTGACTTTTTTTTAACCTAAAAAGCTGACGACGGTAGAAGATATTTGCAAACATTTTGACATACATACCACCCATTAATTCCACAAGCGAAAATTTGTTTCCCTCTGTTAACCTGAAGTCAGAACTTAGGCCGGTTTTACCGTTCTACTAAATCAACTTCGAGAAGGGACATAAAGGTGGTTTGATCAAGACTTCTGATTTGAAATGTGTGGCATGTCAATAAGTATGTTTTGAGAATTTGGCAGTCCGAACCAATTGTGTTAAATTGATATTTTCTTTTTCAAAAAAAAAATTATGGGAAAAAAGGGTTTTGCTTTGCCAACGGTGAAATGATTAATTGGGAAAGAAAATTTGTAAAGCAACAAATATATAAATTTGTGAGGATGTGGATGGATAATATATATATAAAAAAAAAAAGAAGACTATGAGAGGGACAATAGGGAAAGAGTGGGCAGAGGTACCAAGAGGAAAAATGGAGAGAGTCATGGGGACCGTCAGCATGACTTTCCTCCCATATCTGTCGGATAGATTCCCCACCAGAGGCATCATCACTAGTGATCCCAGTCCGATTATCTGCATTTGCGTGGATGGATTAATGAACAGGGGTCAACAAATAGATTGAGTATTCATGCACTAGGAAATGAAATGAATACAACCAAAAATAAAAAATAAAAATCAACGAAACATCTATGTTTACATGGAAAGTGTTTGACGATTAGCCCTAATGGAACCTTTTAATTTTTGCAATGATGGGAAGGATATTTAATTCTCTAATTTGGATTTTAAATTCCAGCAGACTCCAAATAAAATAATACCGAAATTCCCGAGTTAACTTTTTTTTTTTCTTTTTTTTCAATAGGGGTGAGATTTAAAAATCGAGAAAAAGAAGGGAGAGATTTGAACTCTGACCTCTGGTTTTTATGGGCTCTAATTCAGCTAAAATAATCCATTTGATAATAAACTACAAGAAATTAGCGTCCTGTGAGATTCCTATACATTTCTTAATGAGAGGCCGGGATAAGAAGTATTTTGCATATTTATTATTTCCCGAACCTGATCCCGCTCAATATGTTAGGGCTGTTATTCATTTTTCTCAGTCTAAAATGATAAAGATCTTCTTGAAAAGCGAAAGCAAGGAAGATTTGGAAGCAAGGAAGATTTGGAAACTTTAGAATCAGCGATATACTACTACAATTGATCAACAGTTAAAGGGAGACAAGAAAGAGGAGCAAAAATAGCTAACAAACGGGGCAAAAGGGATATCCCGGCCGAACCCGCAAGTTAATAAGAGTAGTAAAATTTCTGGAACTTTGTCCAAAGAAGAAGAAGAAGAAGGAAAAACGCAAATTCATGTTGAAAACTTTCTAGGAGCGGAGAGACACAGACAGGGAGGGTCGGGTAGAAAAAACGCAAATCCTTTCCAAATATGAATTGTTTGGATGATGATGCATCCCCATGCATGGTCATAAATTAAGGCAATAATAAAAGAATTTGCATGGTAAGTTATTCATTAAGAAATTATCTTCACAAATTCGACTTACTATTTTTGTACTCCTTTTTTCTTTTCTCCTTTTTCCTAAGTGTACAATTACAACAATGGCTGAAGATATGAAGCATACAAGTTTTACCTATACAAATGTGGGTGAAGACATTGATCAGATTATTATGATTTGGATTAAGTATCCACGGTCATAAATTAAGACACGTGGTAAATTTATTTGTTTGTTTGGTGTTTGTTGGGGGGGGGGGGGTCGGAAGGGTATGGGGATCCTCAGTGAATTTTAAGTGTCCCATCATCCGTCCTTGGTGTCTTATTCATATACCAAGAACCAATGGAAGTGCCGCAAGCGTCTGTTGGCTTTGGATTTGAGCTGAAGGAAACTTCCGAAAGGGCTGTCTTGTAAGACAAGGGGAGGGGACGATGAAGCTTCCTAAACTATATATCCGACCAAACAACACGGGTCTCCCAGCTCCTTCCACAATCGACAAATTTATACCGTACAAAATACAGGTACCCGCCAATTATATAGAGTATAGACTAAAATACAGGTACCTTAATTTTTTTTCTTTTTGTCAAATACAGGTACGTTATTTGACTGCCTAAATTAAATAGCGATCCCTGGCTTCTAAAAGAAGGACGCTGTTGCTTTGATGACAAGTCACTGATTAATTCGCCCTGAACTGTCAAAGATTCTACTATGTATGGCAGATTTGTAAATGTATCATAAACATCAAGCTCGACAAGCCATGTCAGACTGCTAATTCGTTCACTAATACGTACGCAAGAAGGAAATCCAACATTATTGAGAGTTTATGGATTTTAGAAATCCAACATTATTATTACCCTCCTACTTTGTAGCATGTTATAATACTTACGCAAGAAGGAAGGAAATCCAACACTGGGAATTGCTTAATGAGAAGCTTAAACACTTCGCTTTTGCTAATTAGGTAAAACGCGCAAGTGCCATCAAGGCTGGATATAATAGAATCCCCATCGAGATCAAAGGTAATTAGTGAAAATGAGATTAAAGAAGTGGAATAGAAAGATAGCAAGAATTCCCGACGACGGCCTGCAAGACCGAACATAATATAAAATGATCGCTCAACCCAACTGAAATGTCTCTCTGTTTCATTTTGTTAGTTCACTCCGATAAACAGTAAATAGTAGTTGAGCGGTCGCTTCGAGCGCTTTTTTTTTTTTTTTTTTTTTTTTAAGGTGGCAATGCAGACTGTATTAAGCTAGCCGGAGGTCGAGTCGAGGTTTTCTGGAACTAAAACAGGTCTATATGCAGAAATTGAGAACAAAATATCCACATAGAGTAGGGGGGGGGGGAGGAGAAAACCATGAATGTGGAAGAAGAACAGGGCATAAAGGGACGAGAAGGTGTTACCGCTTGTTGGAATCCAGTTAGATAGATGGCCAAGGAGCATTCATCTTTTCCAGGACAAACAGCAGACATGGTTACGTCGGTAATAGCCGGAATCACCATGAATCCCGAGAAGCAGTAAAGGAAGACCGTCATGAAGAGGTGGCTCAGCCCTGCAGAAAGCTTTTCCATCTCTTCTGCTAATTAACTCAGTGCTAGTATCTGTATCTCCTGATAAACTAATAAGAAAGTTTGAAGTTGATGAACGTTTGTGATGGTAACTTCGTAGTAAAGAGAAATGTTCAGGGGTTCTTGCTACTAGCCTGCCAACCAGCAACTACTCTTCCCTAGTCTTTCAAGTGGAATTTATAGCACAGGGGATGGCCTGAATTAAAGCGCCAGTGACTTGCGTACGTGTGTCTTTTGTCAGTAATTTGTTTTTTGAATTTTGGTCTAATTAGTCTACTCAAAAAAAATAAATAAATAAAAAAGGTCTATCAGTTCAGGAGTTGATATTTTGAAAAATTAAAGTTAAAATAGATATGATATATAAATACAAGGAAAGAAATAATTGTCCGTGTATTGATATGATAAATTGAATGCGATTTAAGTATGTAATTGAGTACTCACTTAAACGCCCGTTAGGCACAAAAGTAGAGCATTACGGAATATTGCTGTTGTGGATGTGTGATGATTAAGGCTGTGGAATATATAAAATACATGTAAATTAACACTTAAAAGACCTGGAATCTATCTAAGTACAAAATGTTGAATGGGAAAAGATGATTGTGCTTTGATTCTTGCTGCGTGTTTGGGCACAACGGATCTTCTGTCCCACATCCTGTGCTATTCTCTGTCCCACTTTTTATTATATTGCTATTTCTCCTTCATAAACATCATGTTTATGTTCTTTTTTGTTTCATTAAGATCCAATAACTATTAATTTAGTAATAAATAAATACAACAGCTTCAAAAAAATAATATATAATAGAAAATTAAAAAATATAGCAGAAAATGCATAAAAAATCTCATTTTTTATGCATTTTGATTTTTTGAGTTTGTTAAATTTTGTGTATTACTGAATTAATAGTTATTGGATTTTAAGGAAATAAAAAAGAACTAAAACATGACGTTTATGAAAGAGAAATAGCAATATAATAAAAAGTGGGACAGAGGATAACACAGAATGTGAGACAGAAAATCCGTTGCTATGTTTGGGGTGGGGGGTGGGGGGTGGGGGGGGGGGCTTAGGGAAAAATCGCATCCTTCTCTCATTTACATTTAACTGGGAGTAGTAGCTTTTAGCAGACAAATAAGTCAAAAGAGTAACGAAAGCGCGACGTTGAAAGAATGCGTAGCTTGTAAGTTCATGCAAAGGATAAATCACATTAGCCCCTCAAATTGTGGAAGCGTGTCGTTTTTCCTTACGCTTTCCGGCGTACAAGCGTGAATAACCTATTGCTATAGCCACTGCTGCCCAACTTTTTTCTTTTTCTTTAAATCTGTTCAAGTAGATAAAAAAAAAAAAAAGGGGCTAGAATTGAATCGGATAATCATCTCTCACCATGAAAACAAAATGACATATCTTTTTTTTTATTCATCTATATTTTATTTTGAGACAGAAATGTCAAAATAAGAGTCATTTTTTTAAAAGTCAGCACAAAATATTACTCTCTTGCTCAAATTTGCCATTGGAAAAATAACTTTTACAAATTCCAGTACACTCCAAACAAATATAATTAGATGTAAATATAACCATTATTTGTTGTCTCTATTAAATGCTGAATTTTTAAAAAAAAATCATAAATTTGGGACTGGCAGATTACTTTATATTGACGTCAAGCCCACCTTATCCAGTTCATGTGAGATGCATTCTTTCTAGTGACCCACAAAGAAACCAACCAATTCAATTTCTGGGCCGTCCAACGGGCTATTTCTTAAGAGGCCATTCTTGATCAGAATGTCCCTAGAAACCACAACACAGCCGAGTGTTTCACTCGCTGGAAAGGCACAATATCACGAGCCTTCTTTGTGGCATTGGCTGCAAGCTTGTGGCCTTGTTTGTGATTTTTTATAGAAAAATATTTACTTTTTTTGATAAATATATTTCTTAACTTTTTTTTTTAACTCACCTTCAATTTTGTTTTTACTTAACATATATCAAATTGTTACGGTATATTTTTTATAAAATAAATTTTCGAAACAACAATCCAAACAGGGTCAGCCCGTATTTTTAATCCGAAACTCCAAATCCAACCATAAGAATATACTATCCTACATCTAGTGGCAACAAAAAAGGTGCGAGATGGAAAAAAAAATCCACTCGGAAGTGTTGATGTGGATAACATGAGCCACACTTTTGAACGAGTGGACATAATCCCACATCTTTGATAATATCACAGGATAATTATTGCGCCTACTCCACATGTGTTAGGCCATATTGGTCGGAGTTTCATCTCCAGCAACAACAACATAGCAAATTTCCTGCTCTAGTCATGGCCACGGTCGCAAATTTCTTAGCCAAGCCACCAACCGATCAACTTGCCGCCGTTACAAAGACAAGTCCCTACTTCTACCGCGGCTCTCCTCACCTTCCATTTTCCTTGAAACCCAGACAGTATTCTTTTCCAGGCATCCACAAACGTCAGGATCTATTCATTGTTAAGGCAGCAGCTTCAGCAGCGGGTGTTAAGAAGGAAAAGGCCAGTGATGAGAGAGTGAAAAAAGTCCACAGCATTGAGGAATTCGATGAAGCACTTCGCTCGGCCAAGAACAGGTTGGTCGTAGTAGAATATGCGGCTAGCCACAGTTTCGAGAGCAGCAAAATCTACCCTTTTATGGTGGACCTCAGCAGAACATGCAACGACGTGGATTTCCTACTGGTCATGGGCGATGAATCCGAGAAGACTAGGGAACTCTGCAAGCGGGAGAAGATAGACAACGTCCCGCATTTCAGCTTCTACAAAGGCATGGAGAAAATTCACGAAGAAGAAGCGATAGGCCCTGATCGGCTCGTCGGGGATGTTCTATACTATGGGGACAATCATTCGGCTGTGGTGCAGCTTCACAGCAGAGAGGACGTGGAGAAGTTGATTGGAGAGCACAAAGTCGATCACAAGCTGATTGTTCTGGACGTGGGGTTGAAGCACTGTGGGCCGTGCGTGAAGGTGTATCCGACGGTGCTCAAGTTGTCGAGGCAGATGGCTGATACTGTCGTATTCGCCAGAATGAACGGCGATGAGAATGATAGCTGTATGAGGTTCTTGAAGGACATGGACGTGGTTGAAGTGCCCACGTTTTTGTTCATAAGAGATGGAGAAATTTGTGGGAGATATGTGGGATCTGGCAAGGGAGAACTAATCGGTGAACTTCTTAGATACCAAGGAGTTCGAGTGACTTAGGTCAAAAGAACAAACTGGAAGATTCACCAGCAAATTACACAATTCAATTGGCTGTGTGAAACTCTGTAACATAAAAGCAAAAGAAATATAGCTTATTTATTTATTTCTTTCTGTTTGTAGTCTAGTTACTTGAAGTAGTTTCGGCGGTTAATCAAGCTTTAATTTTATCACGCCACAATTCTGTTTTAAGACCGAAAATCATTGTATTTCTCCGTCTGGTTCTCCATCGGAACTGGGGGGTCGAAAGCTTTCATTTGGAGTCGATATGCCATAAAACTGAAGCTTTATTTACTCAATTGCAATTCTGATAGGAAATCCTACGCAGGATCAATAGCAAGCAACTGATGACTAAAATCGAAGATCCCTTAAATATTCCAGCAAGCATGGTTGATCAGGGTTGATAATCAAGAATAGGCAGTGTTTGGGGTGGAGAACGTCCAACGTTAGACAGAACTGCAGGCTACAGCCTTTGGTGCCATATGTACTAGAAGTTTTACATAAAACCATTGGGAATAGAAAGCAAAGATAGCAAATGTTGATTTCGTTTGCGAAAATGAAAGTCCAAAGCTTAATCAGTCGTACTAATCAGCTACAGCCGGGTATCATGAACACCTGCAATCGACAAGAAACTAAAGTTAATTAACTCGCAGGATGGCACGTGCCCGCCCCAAGTGTGGACTGAATTTAGGAGCACCACCAAAATAATGCCAAAATTGTGAATAAGATTCTACTAGTCTTATATAGATCTTAATCCATCATGTCATGTGTAACTATTGTCAGGACTAACTATTGTCAGGACTAAATGCAGCCAGCTACGTAAGTTCCACGAAATCTCCGATTGGACAAATCAAAGGCAAATATTGACTTGTATAAATCTGTAAGAGTACTCTCCCCCTTGGATTTTGGATAAAATTCCAAATTGTGGAGCGATTTGTAGAGCAAATACACGATTATGCTTTAAGGAGGTATCCGGGTATTCTGAAATTGTAAGCCTCAGATGCACTATAATGTGTATATTTACAAAACAAACATATAATTATTTTAACGAAGGTAGATACTAGAACAACAATGTGTAAAAAAACATAATAAATATTTCTAAGCTGATAAAAATTGTATTACACAGTCAATTTCATTGATTCATTTTTTTTTAAAACATTAATTTGTAGATGGTTTGTAGGCAACACAAAAAGGAAAAGAATTTCAATTTATTAAAAAAACATAAGGCTTTGATTATTCAATTGTTTAGATGGTTACCGCTGTTCTGTTTCTTTCTTTTTTTCCCTTAGCAACTGTTGCAAATAGTCTGACTTTATAATTTCTAAGGGTCGACAAAAAAACTCATTGACGTGTTGACTCGCAGAATCCATCCCAATTTCATTCTGAAATACCCGATTCACATTTTTTAACCGGGTTAGAAGAGGGTCGAGTGTCGGCTTATATGCGCAACGGGTTAGGAGTGTCGGCTTATAGTGCCCGACCTCCTCCTAAATATATATATACACACGCACATTTTTTACAGCTAACTAAGAAATTTCTTTGAGCAAATTGCAACCTAAATATAAGAGATTATATTTTGTTGACAATATTCACTTGTAAAGGTGATGATCTTATTTTTTTGAGAAAATGGTTAATTGATGTAGAATATATATATATAAAGGTAATGCTCATCACAATTTTCATTGATTTTGGATTCTTTAATTTTTTTTCCATTCTCTTTGAATGTTTGTTTCTGGGAATGAGACCTTTCTTTTGGATAAAATTTATATTGAATTTTAGATGAACATGTGAAAGACAAAATTGAATTAGTATAAATTATTTTTTTAGAAAAATTAAATGATGAGAGGGACGGGATGAGATGGGTAGCAATTGATCTAACCCTCTTTCAGCAAGCATTCGTCGATACGCAAACAAATAAGAATAAAAAATGACTAACTTACAAAGTGCAAGTTGAATCAATTAAATGTTACTTGTGCCCACCCCTTTTAATTTGTCCGCCTATGGTTAGGGTCAAAACTATTAAATGACGAAATAATGGAGCACCAAAATCGGATGCTGGCCTAATTGGTTAAGTCAAAACTAATGAATGACAAAATAATGGAGCACCAACATGAAATGAAATGCAGGAGGCCAACCGAAAAGGGGAAAAAAAAAGAACAGAGAGATAAAAAAAAAAAAAAAGAAGATGAAATGCACCATGTGAAAGTCTAGAAACTTCAAATTACGACAACTGGTTGAAAAATCAGGGTGGAATTTTTATTTTTTTTTAAATCCTCCCCCCCCTAAATCCCTGCCAAATTCGAACTCTGGTCAAAGCATCAGAGTGGAATTGTAATCATAATCTCACAATGAGACATTTGCATAATTGCATATGCAAGTGCCGATTTGCACCGCAACGGATCTTCTGTTCCACATCCTGTGCCACTCTCTGTCACACTTTTTATTATATTGCTATTTCTCCTACGTAAATATCATGTTTTAGTTCTTTTTTTGTTTCCTTAAGATCCAATAACTATTAATTGAGTAAAAAATAAATACAGCAGCTTCAAAAAAGCAATATATAATAGAAAATTAAAAAATATAGTAGAAAATTCATAAAAAATCTCATTTTTTTATGCATTTTGATTTTTTGAATTTGTAATTTTGTATATTACTCAATTAATAGTTATTGGATCTTAAGGAAACAAAAAAAAAAAAACTAAAACATGATATTTACGTAGGAAAAATAGTAATATAATAAAAAGTGGGACAGAGAGTGGCACATGATGTGGGACAGAAGATCCATTGCGGATTTGCACACATTCGAGTAAAGCTAAAATGACGTTACTTATCCAAATTTACCCACTTTTTTTTTTATCCCCTTTTGGGTTGTCCGATCTAAGCTCGTACACCTGCGTGCGTGGAAGAAATTTTGAATTATGCTCATTTCACACGTAAAACATGTAAGATGAACTGAGCATTTTGTTTTAGTAATTCAAGATGTCCTCTGCGATAATTCTATATATTTACATTCACAATCTACGATAGAATTCTTGTAGGAGATGTTTAAACCTCTACAAGGAATTCACAACAACGAACCAACAGATCAAATATCAGGAAAAAGGGAAGGAAACTAAAACAAAATCCATCAACATGCTGTCACCAGGTATTTAGTTGAAGGGGCTTAGGTTGAGCCATGGTTCTTCTTTTCCACAGATTAATTTCTTTTCTTGGCTCCAGAGGCAAGACAGCTGCTCCAACTTCACCTAAGAGGATTGGTGCAGAGAAAGGAATAATAACTTCATCTTCTTGTTCTTCTTCACTGCTATCTCTTTTCTCTTCATCTGAATAACACCGTCTGTTATCCGGCTCCTCTGGAGCAACCTGTACCGATGTCCAGTCAAAACTAGCAAAAGAATCCCGGCCACTTGCAAACCTCTTCATATGGCTCAGACTAGGTGCTCTATCGGGAAGTTTTTTAGACCGTTCATATGAAGCATCAGATTTTCTTCCCGGTTTCCCCCTGTTAAAGATATTCCCAGAAGCCGACTTTTTCTTCTTCTGCTCCATTGCTGATGGCTTGTTTCTCGAGTAAGCATGGAAGGATGAATAGGGATTGTAAATTACTTCTTTAGGCAGGGACATACTAGCAGCATTCTTCTTTTTGGAGGAAATCTTCTTCTTGTGCTTGATTTGGCCCATGCATGAAATCTTTGGTGAAGTTGGTTCTTTCGCATCAAAAGTGGAATTCTTTGATTTGTTTCTAGCTTCTTCCAATACTACTGATGTAATTGGACCGGAGAATCCTTTGTTCTGGTGGGATTTCAGCTTGTTCGCATTTACCTTCCCTGGACTGAAGGGGTGGCTCGGTAACTTAGCAGCTGCAGCTGCTGCTTTTGGTAATAACATCAAGAACTTGATTTTGGACTTGGCTATTGCAGGCTTCTCCATTGCAAGATTGATCAGCAAAATCCAAGCCTGACTTTGTATGTTTGTGCTTTTGTTCCGCTGTGTATTTATATGGAGGGTTATCACTTACCAGGAGAGCAAAGATATACAAGAAGACATTATTGATTGATAATAGAGACCCTTTCAATTGGTGAAAAATAAGCGTCGTTTGGTCAAAGGAAGGGATCAAATGACTTAGCAAACCTACAACGCCCACCAGCATTTAATTTTCAGCTAACTTTGATACGTATTTCATTTTCCTGCGTACCACAAACTAAATCTTCATTCAAAGGTCCTAAAAACCAGGCTCAGTCCACGACTGACTAGTGACTACTAGTAAGACCATGTATTTTCCTTCCTTTCCTTTTATTTTCTTTTCTTTTCTTTTCCTTTTTTTTTTAAAAAAAAAAAAAAATTGGGTTGAGATAACAGGACCGTATACTGCAGTTGGAACAATTATAACATGGCATGCTAAGTGAGATTTTTTTATTTTTTTTTAAATCTTGCACTTAGTCTATGTGCTCGTGTTGTTGACCAAGTGTCACAAATTGCTACCTGTTTCGAATCATACCGGCATGCAATCAAACTTATTATTTAGTTCCAAAAAAAGTTAAATTCCATTTTTATCCTTCAACTATACTCAAATTTTTACTTTAGTCCTTAAACTTTAAAATCGGACATTTGAGTCCTTAAACCGTAAAATTGTCTCACTCAAGTAACATCACTCATGAAATGAGACAGATTTATGCCTAAATGGGTATATTTTAAGGATTAAATTAGGACAAATTTTACACTTTAGAAACTAAAATGGACAAACTCTATACTTTAAGGACTAAAGTAGGACAAATTTTATAATTTAGAGATTAAAATGTCCCATCTTGAAGTTTCGGGACCAAAATGAGAATTCAGATATAGTAAAAAAGTACAGAGTGAAATTAACCCTTCCATGAATGTTATAACAACGGCGCACGACAAAAGCTTCACTAAAACTAAAACAACTGCATTAGCCACGCTATATTGACTTGTCGGGCCCTATTAATCTCGAGAGGAATTACAAGAGCATGAATATAGGATTGTTGAAGTTTTGGGCCAATCACGTAAAAAGATACAGGGATTTCCAGCCTTTCCAAAATATTTTTCCCTAATAAATTTTTCAGTTGATCATTAAAAGTGGTACATGATGAGTGCATCTGTTTTCCTAGCAAATTATTTGGATTTGTGTGGGAGGTGAAAATGAAGATCTTAAAAAAAAAAGAAAGAAAGAAAGAAAAAGGTTTTGATGAGAAATTAGTGAGTGCCAAGCGCATCGTCAAGGATTCCCATGCATCATGTACTTTGGAGTGTTTTTGTTTTCTTGTACCGTGTGATGTAATTCTTTTATAAATATTTACAGTGACGATATTGCAATTTTAAGGTCTCGAAACATCACTTAAGATCCTCGGTGACATATTTGTAATGCCAATTCAGTGTCACCTCTAATATTGCGCCAAGTGTCCTATTATTATTTATACTTTAATTTTCTAATAATTCAAATTTGCGTGTAACTTGTTTTCCAGGTTATATTACAATTAGCGTGTAAGTAGTCAATTTGACCACTCAATTAATATTTAATCTTTCCAAACTCACAATTCAATGTAAATTTCACTTTAATGGAAATTGAAAATGAAGATATAAAATTGCATAACATAAGGTAGGGTGATATTGCTTATGAGTTGTTAAAATACTTACGAGTTGTTGTCTATTTCCTAACTTTCTTAATATTAAAAAAATTGAAATTCAAAATCAAGATCATGGAGCAAATAGTGATATTGATTTAATAAATCAAAGCTGAAAAAACTCAAGACTTAAACCGGATGCAAGGTTGGATAATTACCTGAATAATGTGAAACGTTTTGGTTTGTTCTTTGCTGGAGAAAGCTAGGGATGGTTGGGCTTTAATTTGAGTACTTCCTGAATCTTTGTAGTCAATTTGCTTCAATAGTCGGCGGCTGCAGTTTTGGCTTATTAGGCTACGGTTGATTGTTCTAAGCAATCAACGATAAAAAGGCTTGGACTTTGGAGGCAATTGTTTAAGGTTATCTTTTTCTTTTTTCCAAAGCAACCGATCTTGAGTGGTTGCTGGACAAAAATATTGGTAATGGAATTAGACCGGTTGGTTAATTTGGTTCAAAGTTTTAGAGGATAGAGAAAATTTGTATGAAACCAAATCAAGTTGAATTATTAAAAAATTAAAGTGCAAATAATAATAGACCAAGTGGCACAATACTATAGGTGACATTGGATTGGCAATGGATTCATGTCACCGAGGATCCCAAGTGCTCGAAACATAAAAATAACCACCAACCTATATACTAGTATTGGAAATTACACCTACCTAATCGTTGCTTACGCGTTAACTCATCCACTGACCTTTCTTTGCTTATATTTCCCACTGGGATTATACTTGCAGCGACGGTATAAAAGTATCAGGCAGCTAGTAGTACTCGCCAAAACAAAAAGTCAAGATTGCACGCTGCCGGATTATATTTAACACCATATAAGGAGCAAATTGTAAACTTTGCCGGCTTGAAAGAGAGATTAACCTTGAAAATCTTGTGACAAAGGAAAGTAAAATCAGTACTCCTATGTGAACTGTGAATAAAGCTGCTAAATCAGACGGCATGAATAAGACCCGCACCACACATAGCACTATAGCAGGATGAGGTGGTCGGGAGGATGTAGCTGCAAATTAAGGCGGCAGCTATCTCTGGTCCAGAAGACAGCGCCTTTGCAAGAATGAGGATAGGCATTCAACAAAGAGATAGATGGTCTTTTTTCCTATCAAAATCTTTTACGTGCAACGGAAGAAAGCAAGATTCGGTAACTTGGAAAAATTCAAAGAGCATCCCGTACGTGGTTGTGGCTGGGAATTGGATATGAACAATTTCATATATTAGCATATGTACGTCTCTTTATTTATGATGTACTCCGGAAGTTTTCAAAATAAGCATGTAGCTGGGAAAGTCGCACCCCTCTTCTGCGGTTCGGTTGTCAAATGTAGACTGCAGAAAACCTTTTACGCAACCATTTCTTGGGTTCTCTATTCCAAGGACATATGGAAGCTGAAGGATTCATTTTGGTGGTCTTACTTGTCTTTCGTTACAAGAAAAGACAATATTGAAAAGTCATGGTCTGATAAAATTTGTCACTACTCATTCAAGATGTTAAGTCAGAATAAATTTCCCCCGTGGCACATATTATATTTCTGCAGCTTTTGCCCCACACGTTTATAGGCGAATTTTATATCAATACAATTCAGCTGACATTATATGTGGATGATCCTAACTCTCCTAACTAAGGTTATGGATGACTCATGACCAAGTCCATATTCCATGTTTGGGCCTGTGGTTCCCCTCTTGGACTCGACTCATGACCGTATCCCAAGTTTTGGCCTGCGGTTGCCTTGTTGATGAGGGTCCCAGGTCCAATTGAATGGTTGATCGCCCCCTAAGCAGCGTGCCTCTCCTTCCCCACGCAAAAGAATGCGTAATTGGGTAGCGGAAGCCGATGAGCAGATGAAACTGGAGGGAAAGAGTATTGCCCATTTATGCTAGTCATTGGTATCACCCTAATCTTCCTTCAGAATTTTGTAGATTTCTGTAATTCATCTTTTACATTGAAACCAACCCTATAATCCACGCGTCTGCTTCTTTAAGCAGTATGATTTGTGGAACGTCGCAATAAAATCAATTATCAAGTTCAGATGCATCGACTTCTTGCGGTTGTACTGTAGTTCTAACCGGAAAGGAATTGGGTGTAAGTGGTGGAGAGGAATTCGGTGATGGCGGTAGGGTTGCCGCTGGATTTGCGGGACTTCCTTCTCCGAGCTCGTGTGCTGAGGCTTTATCGACAAGCTCTCAGGACCATTCGCAGAGCTCCCGTTGACTCTAGAGGTGAACCTTCTGTAAAAAATTATCATGGTTTTCATATAACCTTTTAGTTTTCTCTTTTTTATTTATTTATTTTGGTCTTTCTGGTGTTGGAGATTTGTTTCCTGGGCTGAATTAACCCAGTTTCCCTCGTTCTAAGCACCATCTCTGAGAATGTGAGCATCTACTATGCACCAATTGCTGAAAGAATAATGTTTTTTCCCCCTTTTTTTTTGGGAAAAAAAAATTACGTTCTGTTGATCGTCTTTTGATTTATTTTCAAGTCCTGAGAGTTTTGAGTTGAACAGTTGATTCAATTATAAAAGCTAATCTTGTATGATGATGTTTTCTTTCCTAGTCCTTCCAGCTGGTCTTTGTGCTGCTTATTGTTTCTTTAATCTATCAGGCAATTATGTGGGTTGTGCAACTAAACTCACTCGGGTTGGCATGCTCTGTTTTCCATCGATACTAAACTGTAAGACTAGGAACCCTCTTGTTTTTAATTGATCCGGGACTCATGGCAATTTGGCATTGTCTCCTCCTTGTTGGTTGCAGCTGAATTGAGGGATATCATTAGACAAGAGCTGGAAACCAACAGGAATTGCAATGACAAACAGAAAATTCGGTTTTTGATTAGCGATGGATTGCAAAGATTGAAAGGACTGGATGAGACGCTCGATATGCAAGGCCGTGGCTAATGTATGCAAGCTATGTGCTTTGTACTTTCCTGATGTGTTCTATGGGGAATTGTCACCATTATCTTGAAGGCTCATCATCTTCTCCTTCCTGTCACATCCTTTAGACAGATAAGTCACAATTGATAGGTATGCTCCTCTTCCTCAGATGAAAGACATCTTAGAAAAAGCTTTTGCAGATTGTAGGCCCCTTTCATTTCTTGATGCTGGATGTCAAAGCTTAATTAGTTTTGGCAGAAATTGTCAAAGTCAATTAGTACTATGCAATGACATGTTAGGTCTCTGACCGATTCTTTGATGCTGGATATCATACTTCGAACAATCTTGGTGGTTGTGCCATGGTATACATTTCTCCCCTTGGAACTTTTTCAGATCCTTTTCTCCCATTGCGAGTGTTATATACTACCTACGTGGTAGCAATAGTTATTTCAAGAAAACAGAACTGATCAAATCTGATCTTTTTCTAAACCTTCATCTTCTAAATAATCTTTTTTATTTTTAATTCTCATCTTCATATACTCTTTAAAATCATCATTCATTTCTGCCACTAGGGTTTGTAACATTTGAAAAAGAAAATTCAGCATCTCTCCTGTTATAGCCCGCCCTCTTCTTTCAATCATTTTATTATCAGTTAGTGGGAGATGGTAACCCAACGCCAACACCACACAAATGTGTCCAGGATGGACAAACTTCCATTGATGTTCAGAGGCTTGAATGCATTCCAAAAGATTACACAATGCTCACGACTATAAAAGAAGGAAACATGCAATCCCGCCACACTCTACTGCATATCATCGGAAATTTGACAATCCAAAATATCTCGATTTTTTTATTTTCTGTTTTTAATTTTGGAAATTGAAAGCTTTCTTTTCATAAACTTTGGACTCGACAAAATAACAATAAAAAAAAAAACTTCCATTTTTTGAAACAATACTGAATGCATTAGGCGTTTTCAGGGCTGAAATTGGAACCTAGCCTATCCTATATTCAAAACAAGCTCAAATTAGTATAATTGTATAAGCTCCTTTGCTAATTGGTTGGTCAACAAACCAAAATGATACTTCTCTTTTTATAGTTTATTGCTATTATTATTATTATTATTTACTCGACTCAATAATAGTAGATAGAAAACGAATCTTTATGCTAAGACTGCAAGATTTTTCATGCTTGAATTGCACTTAGATTTTGATATAAAAAAAAAAAGGTCATTTAATCAAGCTAAAATTCAAACAAGCTATATAAACTTAGTAAAATCAACCTCAAATATTTATCAGTTTAAATCAGTATTATACATTACTGCGTGTATACCCAAATGAAACAAAATTTAGTGCTAATTTAATGTAAGAAAATTTAGATACTAATATATGTTTATCAGAACTCCAAATAAGATTGCAAACGAATCGAACCATTCGCGAGTCGATCGTGAGTAGCTAGAGTTCGAACTAATTAAATCAAATTCGATTTCAAACTTAAGTTTAAAAATATTTAACTCGTTAGCTCGCAAGTCAATTTGATTATATATATATATATATATTAATAATAAAATTATATATATATTTAATATTTTATTATTTGTTAAAAATTTATTATTTTGTTCATTTTAAAAAAATAAAATAATTATATTTTTACTTTTTTAAACTTAAACTCAAGTTTAAATTTGACTCGAATTTAAACCGAGTTCGAGATTGAATTTTACATTTTAAGCTTGTTGAGCTTGGCTCGAGTTCCATCTTTATGAAACTAAGTTGTGATTCGGTTTGGTGAGGCAAAGCCCTCGCTCATTTGCAACCCTGCCCCAAGAGGGGACATGAAAATTGTTGTAAAAGCTTGATGGCTCTCTCATGGTGAAATCAAAAGACTGATATCACGCCTGCAAAAAATTCCCAAAAAAATGTCAAGCAAGCTTCACGCTTATCGAGCGCTCATCCTAACCCATCTACGTTCTCACCAGCCCAACAGCCATCTCCGTTTATTGCACCATGGCCCAGACACGGTGGAGGAGCTATTGGACAGACACGTGGTGAAGAAAGAAAAGAGCTTGGATGATGACGAAAACGAGCTCTTGACTCGCCAACGACTCACCAGCACCCGTCGCGAGGCGCTGAGTCTCTACCGAGACATCATCCGGGCCAGCCGTTTCTTCATGTGGCCGGACTCCCGGGGCGTTCTCTGGCGGGATGTTCTTAGAGAGAATGCCCGGAAAGAGTTCGAGGAGGCCCGTTTCGAAAAAGATCCGGAAATTATCACCCGGTTACTAATTGGTGGTCGTGATGCCGTCCAAGCCGCGCTTGATAAGCTTGTGGAGAAACAGAAGCAGCAGATTGAAAAAGAACGAAACGATTCTACTGGTCCCCGATGACTTTGGGTAAAGGCATTGTTCAATTTTCAATAAATACTCAATTTTTTTTTTTTAATTCAATTGACGGAGATGTTAATTTCAATCTTCTTGTTTATATTTTATTATTGTAGGCACTCGTATAAGCCCTAGAAAAATTGGGATTTTGATATGACTTGTGTATTTGTTTTTTAACTGCTCTTTCCGGAGATAAGAAATGGTTCACCTGAAAGACCCAATTATCATAGATATAGTTGGTTCTGAATTTTCTTCTCTGAAATAGTCAGTTCATTTCTGCATATGGCCAATCAGTCGTCACAACTTTGCTTGTAATGTGAGCTTTGTCTGGTATGCTGATTACTCTGAATTGCTAATTTTCAGCACTGCACTCTGTTTTCAATTGAGCTCTTTAGGTATATTTCAAAGAGGAAGACTTTTAGTTAAAAATGTACACAGGTAATATGGATCTTTATAGGAAATATCATCCGTTGTTGTGTGAAGTGCAAGTGATTGATATACAGAGGTCGTTAATGACTATGATATTATGCCATACAAGATTCAAGGAATATAGTTCTGTTGAAGCTGAGCTGTGAGATATGCGGGAGAAGCATATATCATTCAGTCATAAACTCATATCTGTTGTACAGGCAGTAGGTCTCGGCTTTGGTTCTGTCCCTTCCTTTCTAAGCATACCAACAGAGGAATCGCAAATCAATTTCATCTTCTAAGTTATTATTTTCTGGTTTGTTTTATATCCAGTCAGTGGCTTGGTGGTTTCAAATACAAATTAAGATTTTGCTGTATTAAGAGCGTAAAGTTTGAATCCTGGTATCATAATAACATGTGAGGTTGATATGCACATTTTCAGCTGCCTGAAAGGGTGGACGATGACCTCGTGATTTTTTGGAATTCATGAATAAAGTGATGATTTGGCCACAAAATTATTATTGATTAGCTGTTGAGGCTCTTTGTTGTACAAGATGGAATTTGTAACCCGACAATGAGGGCAACAGACGTAGGAACTCTGATTCTTCTGGTCCTCATGTTTGACAATAGCGAATGAGAGCCTAGAATGTGATTGCTAGTGTTTTCATGAGTTGACTGTAACAATATACAGAGTGGGCTGCCGTTTCAGTTCGGGACAATCTGAAGCTTCTTATTTCACTTTGTCTTAGATTCTTAGACTTGCTTCCTGTAGCAATGTAAAGAATTTTTCAATGACATGATCTCCTGTCGAGAGCCAAAAACTTTGTGTATGATGTACATCTTATACATGGTGAACAGAGTTCAAATGCTAAATCTCTTTCTAGATGGTACTGCTGCATAATGTAAATTGTCGGGTGTATAAGGTAACTTAAGTCATGCATGCATGGTTGTATTCATGTTTAGTATGTCTCATATGTGAATCTGTAGCTGTCCTCTGATATAATGCTTTCCCTCAGGCAAGTACCTTATTCTGTTTTGTATCAGGTTGACCACCGTGATTGGCATTGCAATGGTAAACAAAAGCTATGTCTACACCAGACTTAAAGAAAAACCCTTTTGAAGGTTGCGGTGATTGGCTGCTAAGAATTCCATGATGTCAAGGGTGACAACGGATGAGCAATGACCTAATCAGAGAGCAAGGAGTTGCACATCTACCATACTATAAAGTTGATGAGTGCTCTTTTTTTTTGTTTATGCATTCAATATTCTAACCCCTTCTCATCTCAATTTTGAGCTTGGACGCCTATCAGCTCCTTTCTGTAAGCGTTGTGTTAGTCCTCTTCTTCCATCCCTGTCACCCCTCTTTCACTCAGAACAATACTATTGTAATGTTCCTCCGGTAACCAATCTTGTAATTGAGTAAACCGGGGCGTGCCAGGCTCTTTTTTTAGGTGAAAAACTAGCCTTTTCCCCTCCCACGGGTTGCGTTTAAAATATCGAAGTAGTTTCGACTTAGGATGTTGTGGTACTGAAAAAGTAACTTCGGGATCTTGATTTGCAAATGCAGATTTATGTTAATATTCTGGTTTCAGCAGATCAGCAAAGAAGCAACAGCCTGCAGCAACGATGCAGTTTTGACACCAGAAGAAGAGAAAAAGGAAGGGCAAATTATGCGCTCTCCAATAGTTCATGTACAGAGAATATGTTTGATACATAGGAACAAATGCCGGATCCTTGTCTTTTTGTTTTTTTTTTTTTTGGGGTCCTTCTATTTTCTGCACATAGTGACAGTTATCAGAATGCCAATTAGTTTGGATGCACTGCTAGCAGTTTTCAGAAACTCCCCTCTTCCTGATTTCTGTTCGTGTGAAGTTTGTATGATTGAGGTCCTTCAGCTGAAGCTAGCGGGACTTTTTTAAAGTTTGAGGGCCACCAAAAATGGTCATAAGTTTCCTCGAGATTAAGGCTTCGTTTGGGAGTTGAGAATTTGGACAGAAAAGAAATTTGTTTGTTAGTTCTTAATAAAAAAGAAAAGAAAGAAAATAGGAGGATTTAGGAGAATAAACAGCAGCCAAAATTTTTTCTCCTAAATTGGATGAAAATGGAAAGAAACTTTGAGGAAGCTTGTCAAATTTTTAGAAAATGCTTATTTTGTCCTTAAAATGGTCTTAAATAAATATTTAATGATTTCTATATTCAAAATCATTCCACTAATTTTTGAATGACGTACAATAACTTATTAAGTTTTTCCTTCTTTCTTTTCTACCCTAGACACCCAAACTAAGCCTAAAGCAGTAAGCAAGTCACTGTTTATTTGCGCTGATTCCGATTTCTAAAGTCAAATTTCAGCAGTCTTCCATCCCAAACCGGGGGCCGGTGTTGCCCACAGCGTACAGGAGTCATAGGAGTGGTGGAATATTTGCGAGCCGGGGTAATACAACAGCAGAAAAGTTGCAGAAAGTGACGGCATTTTAATACATGAACCTCGTAAAATCTACGAATTCAATGGACATTCTCGTCTTCTTGGCAGAAGTCACAATTTGGCTGCCTTTCTTCTCTTCCCACTTTCCACCTCTTCTGGCATTGAATACAATACAATAATATTATTGTAGGACTGTTACTCCACAAGGTCCACGTAAAACCCATCTGCCATTTGAATTCTGGCAGCAAACTGTTGTAAACCGTGGATCAGTCGTCGTCCCCGTATATTACTTCCCTCCTAAATTTTCTTCCCGTATAATAATAATATTACGTCCCTGGTCATCAGAAACATTATCTAAAGATTTTACGAAATTTTCTTCCCGTGATCGGTTAGGCTAAACCAATCCAAAACTGTACAGTCGAGCCAGCAGAATTGCATTCCCTAACCCTTTTGGCTTCCTTCTGAAAATCGGAGGGTTTATTGACGACAATGGCGAAAGGAAGATTTAGTCGGCAGCAGCATCCAGGGAAACGGACGTCGACGGTGGCGTTGGTTCTTTCGATGCTTCTAATGTTAACAATCGTGCTATTAATGCTTCTGGCTCTCGGCATTTTTTCTCTCCCTCTCGGCTCCGACGATGGACCCTACCCTGTCTATGACCGCATCAAGTTCAAGCGCGTCGCTCTCGACATGTTAGACTTTGCTTCTCTCCTTTTCTTTTGCTCGTTTCCTTTAGCAAAAATGAAACTTTTTTGTTCTATTCCTACTGCATTTACACTGCTATGTTCTTATTTTCCCTCTCCTTTTCTTTTTCCTCCAAAAAATAAATAAAATATGCAGCGGTGAGGGAGAAGGCTTGGGGAAAAGAGGCGAACAATGGACGGAGGTGCTCTCTTGGGAGCCTAGGGCTTTTATTTATCACAATTTCTTGGTAATATTTCTTTTTTCCCCCCTTCCTTTTCCGTTTCTATGTGAATTGCATCAGAGATACATCAGTTCTCACCCACTGCTTCATTCTTTTTCCCTTTTACACATTATTTTGCATTAAGACGAGAACTTAGATTAGTATTGGTTCATTTATAGACTTCTCTTGCCAAAAAAGAAAAGATTTTTTTTTGTTTTTTCATCTTTCTTTGAATATCAAATGTATCTATAACGTGGTATGAGCTATCTAAAAGCGTTTGCAGAATGAAATTTCAGAAAATATCATGTTTGTTGTAATTTTGTGCTATCTGAGAGAAAATGTGTTGAAATTATGAATTATATATATTGTTTCTGAAAATGTTGGCTCTGTTTCTCGTTTTCACAGTCTAAGGAAGAATGCGAGTATCTAATTGATCTTGCCAGACCTCACATGGTTAAATCAACAGTCGTGGATAGCAAAACTGGTCAGAGTAAAGATAGCAGGTTTGTACTGCTCCATTTCCACATGGTTTCTTGCTTTCACTAAATAGGTGAAAATTGAACTCTTCATTCTTCATTTTTTTTGTCTTTTTTCTAATGATCCACCTATACTATGGAGGTAATAATGTCTTATTGCAGGGTGCGTACAAGTTCTGGAATGTTTATGAGGAGGGGAGGGGATAAAGTCATCAGAAACATCGAGAAAAGGATAGCAGACTACACCTTCATTCCTGTAGGTATGACAGTTAAAGAGCCATTCATAAAACTTGTCCTCACTGCTGCAGTGCCTGCTGTTATAATAATTAATATGTTCTTATCTATGTGCTCTCCTGTAATCTCCTTTCTAGTTGATAGTAAGTCCGTAGAGTTTTTGCTTTGATACTTGGAATTTAATTATCATTTAACGTGGAGGTTCAATATAAGCACAGCATGAAGTTTGTACAAGTTATAACCTGGTAGCATGGAGATGACATTTTCATGTCTGTGATACTACACAATGTTCAGATCGTATTTACCTAAAGTCTCTGATTTGCTATTCTTAGAGAATGTTAAATTTCTAGTTCTATGAGTTCCTCTTCATTACAATTTCCTAATCTTACAGAAGTGACGTGAATTATTGACTTGTACTCGCACTTAGCTGACAGAAGTTGTTCTGACATGTGACCTGGCTGTAGTATGTTACAATGGAAATGAAGCAACTTGCATTATTCTCTTGTTCTGCTGAGTTTTTCAAGATTGCTTTTGTGATTAAGTTCTGAGATAAAAGATAGATAGTAGAGTTAATTCTATCTCCTATATGTTATGTTAAATTTGGACAACTGCTTATCTGTTGCACTAATTATAGATTAAAAGGTAATGCTGACATTGTGGATGCCACATCGTGAATGACTACAGCTGATGCTTCCACTCACGTAGTTAAGATAGACCAGTTGGGCACATGTAAAGACCCAATGGTTCCCAAAAGAAGCACATTAGTCAAAAGACATATGATATTGAAAAAATAAACTTAAATTACATCTCATCCTTCTTCAGACTCTGTCATTTCTATCAGAGGTCTTTCCATTGTTTCTTTTTCATCCTACTGTCCCTTTCTTAGATGTTTCTTTCTTGCTGTCATGTGCAAATTCCATCAATGGAATTAAATTGGATGTCATAAAATATTGTTGATGATGAATTCTGCATAATTTTATCGACAAACTTGTTCAGTTATGTGCTGCTTGAGCTGTGTATCTACCAAACACATGATGATGCTGTTGTAGTTTGTGGTTTGCTATAAACCTAAAATATGACTGTAATAGTCATTTTGATAGAAAGAATGTCTTTAATGCCCTGAGTAGTGTTCATCGAATTCTATGTGTTACTAGTGCAGGCATCGCCTGACTGACGTTTGATGATACCTTCGTTTTATCGACAAACTTGTTCAGTTACGTGCTGCTTGAGCTATGTATCTACCAAACACATGATGATGCTGTTGTAGTTTGTGGTTTGCTATAAACCTAAAATATGACTGTAATAGTCATTTTGATAGAAAGAATGTCTTTAATGCCCTGAGTAGTGTTCATCGAATTCTATATTACTAGTGCAGGCATCGCCTGACTGACGTTTGATGATACCTTCGTTGTAGAAAAATATGAGGTACCCTTATAGATTTGAATATTTTGCTTGTTATCTCTCAGCTGATATGGTTCGTTTGACGTTGTACTCTCCTAGATTTTTTTTTTTTTTGGGTGCTTTCTGACTAAACTGAGACTTGTTACAGACCATGGAGAAGGCCTTCAAGTTCTTCACTATGAAGTTGGGCAAAAGTATGAACCTCACTATGATTACTTCCTTGACAAATACAACACAAAAAATGGCGGCCAACGTATAGCTACACTTTTGATGTATCTGTGAGTTGTATATCTTTTGTCTACAAATTGGATCCCAGCATAGCTGTTAAAACATTGTGCTAACTTGCATTAAGATTAGTTCCTTGTGAAATTCTATTCACTACCTGATAAAGTTTTGGGTTTTTCTTTTCTGTGACGTGCAGATCAGATGTCGAAGAAGGTGGAGAGACAGTTTTTCCTGCTTCAACAGGGAATTTTAGCACCGCTCCAGGGTGGAATGAGATGTCAGAATGTGCAAAAAGGGGACTTTCTGTGAAACCGAAAATGGGTGCTGCTTTGCTTTTCTGGAGTATGAGACCAGATGCCACTTTGGATCCATCAAGTTTGCATGGTAAAGTTCCTCCCTCAAGCAGATTTTCCACTCACCCCCTCTCCCCACTTCTTTCCCAACCTCTTCCATGGCTGCACAAAGAAAGAAGGTATAACCAGATAAGAGACAGCCAAAAGAAAGCTGAAAGCCACGTGGTAAAATTGGATAAAATTCTCATATTAAAGACTGATGCAAATATCCACTTTGTGGTTGTATCAGTTGATATCATGTTGATTTTTCAAAGAGTGTCTTGTTAATTTAATATCCAGATTCCTTCACACGAGGAAGTAATTAGGATTTGATTTCTTTTCTCACTTTAATGCAGGTGGTTGCCCTGTGATTAGAGGTAACAAGTGGTCATCTACGAAGTGGATGCATGTTGAGGAATATAAAGTCTAGATGTATTTTTTAAAGGTAACTCTTGGGGCACTTAGTAGTCAAATCCAGTATTTGGTACTTTCGGTGAGTTGGTCATTGCCAGCCAAATGGTAAATTATTTTGCAGAGCTGGTTTCGGTAAAATATGATAGATGTCTTATCTGTAATCATTTTCTTTAGTGAGTTCAAGCCCTTGGGCTTTGAGATATATGATTTTGACATGCAATTTCTGGACGCATGGCTGCATTTCTCTTTCTGAACTGCTTAAATTTTCATGACACAAGGGACACGATCAATATCTATGTTCATATTTTCTTCCGATACATATAGGCCTCAGGTTTTTTATATTCAATTTTCATTTGTTGCCAGTCGTGGACTGCCTGCATTACAACTGCTGTATTCTTGTATATAATGAAAGACATTTTGATTGTGTGGATAAAGAAATTTTATCTTGTGATGAAGTTTACAAGATAATATTTCTAAATTTTGTGCGTGCAGACTTGATTTGTTGGTTTTGTGCTTAATTTACTGCTCAAATGGGGGCATGCTGTTGATTTATTTGGCAACTATTTAGTTTACTGCCTGACCATTTCGCTGACTTTTAGTTCATGTGGCAGCATTTTTTTGAAGATACACAAAGATGATAATAGTGGATTTTGACTCTAATTCAAATTGAAGGATGGTGTCTCTTAAGCTACAATGCTACCTTTACTGCTGACATGATGCTTCATTTTCTGAAAAGGCTTCCTGCTTTTTCTTGCCAGCAACCGGGTGCAGGTGGTTCCTAGTCTTGTTTTTGATGAAATAAAACCATTTTCTTGTGCGCTTGGCAACCTGTATGTATAAAGTTGACATAGATTGGTTACTACACTAGTATACGCGGCAATGACTTGAGAGCTAACTGTCAAATTGTAACTTCGGAGGTGCAATTTTTGATTATCAGATGGTGGATTGGTGGTGGCTGGCTCAGATTTACTTTAGTGTTCGTTATTCATTTCATTTTTGGAGTAATGAAAAGCTGATGTTCATAATTTGTTCTCTTGCTGTATCATTGTTTCCCTCCCATTTGCCATTTGTGCTGCTTGAATTCTCTTTCTGCGTGCAGGATTTTTTTATTTTTTTTTTTGTTTGATCTTTTCTGACTTTGAAATAATAAGTAAGAATTTCATGTGTTTTAGTCTTGAAGATGCAATACTGGATTTGATTCATGATTACTCTTAGGACACAACAAGTGCAAACATAAGGGGAGCATGAGTCTGATAAAAATGTTCAGCGGTCTTAAACTAAGCACATATCAGCCAAAAAAAAAAAAATTTATTATTCGCTTGCTACTAGATTTTATGGGGACCTAAAAGTACAGAACTTCAACTCCTGAAAAAGTTAATAAAATCCCTTTCAGTTGGTCTTGTTCGTTGGTGATTACAATAAAGGCATGCTGAATGTCCGAATTGGAATTACAAGTTTATTTCTCCACCATGCCGCCGAACAGGTGGTGATCGACGGTCGACTGCATCTGCATCAAAGAGATGATGAGATGGGTACCCTTCAAATATTCACCCATGCAGGGTTCGAATATGGTATTAGCGCTACTATCTACACAGGTCTTATAATCGAGGTACCAATTCAGACACAAGGCTCGAATGGACAGAGACCATCATGCTACTCTACAGGCTTCAAATATCACGCTGTTACTCTTCAAAGAATTTCAATTCAGACGCATAGCTCGAATCGATAGAGATGAGCATGAGAAAGATGCTCCCATCAGCATCAGCAAAGTCGTCCAGGGAGTAGGGAAGGCCCAATTCAAGACCTCATGCCTCTACAACCACAAGTCCATGCTTCCATCAGCATAGAAAAAGTCTGGTTTCCGGTACCCTGAACCCGTTCAAAGGACCGGTGGATTCATGAAGAAGAAGCCAGCGATGGCAAGACGGTACACGACCTTGAGGAAGCAAATAAAGCCAAGAGAATGGTTTCCCCGACTCCTCTTTGATGCTTTGCTATCAACATGAACTTAATGAGCCATTACAATCGTGTCTTCTTAGCGGTGGACCTGCTTGCTAACCTGGCGATCAATTCAATGTAGCTAATCAAATACAAAGAAAATCAGATGAACCACAAAGTAGCAGTTCCTAACTGAGGTTTGCTGAGCAACAGTACTGAGACGCCAGGCTGGCAGGCTCTACATATGCAGCATCACGATGTTCTACTAAAATGGCACTTATCCTTGTACAGGAGTCAAGTTGCAATCAGGCATTAAAAGCCAACATATCAACATTTGCTATCTATTCAAGACACCTATCATACTTTATTGCATGTCTTACCTTCTCTGCCCTAATGTCACGAAGCTGGGTTAATATTTCAGCAAAATCTGCAGGTGGCATCTGAGAAAAATGCATGTTCTCTAGAGTGTATGGGTGTGTAAATCTACAAAAGAAATAGGAAAAAAAAGAGAGGATAAAATAATAAATATCCATCCACTATAATACCAATAAACTGCAAGTTGAATGTACCAGTAGTAATTATTACCCCAGAGATAAAGCATGAAGACAAGGTCTTTCTAGTTTACAAATCAACTGCTGAAGATTCTCACGAAAGCTGGATGGGGTCCTAGGCTGAAGCAATGAGAGGGCCATTCCCTTGGTTCCACCATAAAGCTCATCTCCCAACAGAGGAACTCCCATATACTTTGCATGCACCCTTATCTATGATTTGTGCACAAGCTCTCAAAAGAAGTCTTTATATCCTCAATGCGAAAGACACAGAAAAATTTATAAAAGCTTGTGCAGAAGCTCTCAAAAGGAATTCTTTATATCCCGTAGTAGTCTCGTTTCATATTACTAGCCTTAAATTAGAGTTGAATATTTTCTTCATACAGGTTTTCTTCCACCATAAGCATTTCAATCTTTTAACCTATGCCTTTGATTTGTCCACTTAGGAAACTCCCCTTATTATAAGGCTTAGATTTCTCAATTTCACCAACATGCTGTTTGGAGAAATAATCAGTTCAAATATTTGAAACCTCTAGAGCACAAAATTAATTTCCAGAAATACGATGCAACTTTTAGCTCAAAAAGATATGTCAAAAAGGCACAGATAAAGGTCTGAAGTATACATATTTCGAGAGATGATGGTTCACTAAGACTTTTCACTTGATAAATGCAATGCAGTCCAACAAAAATACAACTATTTGGCTCTGGCCTCAAGAAGATCAACTTACCTGATGAGTGCGCCCGGTTTCTAGTTTCCATTCAACCAAAGCAGAACCACCACCAGCAAGCACTTCAATTACTCTATACCTGGTAAACATTAAATTTAATAAGCACAGCTTTTGAGTAAAAAGGTAACTTGTGCCGGCAAGAAAATGACAGTAAATCAAACAGACTCCTTTTTTTTTTTTTTGGGTGCTTGTCTTTTCCCACAAGGAAGGATTAGAAAGTATCATTCACAGCCAAAACACAGAAAAAGTCAGTGAAGACCTCATATCACCTACTAGCAGCATTGCGAGTCTTTTGACTATGAGTAGATCCATCGAAAACAGCCATACGAATTCGATTATTTGAATCACGGCCAACAGGAACGTCAACACGTCCTGATATTGGTGATGGAACTCCACAAGTAAGACTCACATAGACTCTTTTTATTGTACGGTTCTTAAATTGTTCTGCCAGATGTGAATGAGAATGTTCATCCTGCAAATTGCAAAAGTAATTAACATTAGAAACAGAAGAAATGGCGTAATACAAAAATAATAAGCAAAATTGTGATGATTTAGCCTTGATTTAATGCTTCTTAACACTTTTAGCAGGAATCACCTTTGCAACAACAAGTAACCCACTAGTTCCTTTGTCTAATCTATGCACAATTCCTGGGCGAATAGATGCCTCAGATTTACCGGAAGAGGCACCTCCATTATCTTTTAGTGCTCTAGGAAAGGCAATAAACTCATCATCAGAAGCATCCTCTGCCTCAGAATGTACTTCCTCACTTGCAAGTGAAAGCATAGGAAGACTACAATGATGAAGAATGCCATTCACAAGCGTTCCAGAAGTATTCCCAGGTGCCGGATGAACCACCTGTATAATTAAGCAATATATTATAATGCAGATCAGCCAAAACCATTGACAAGTAGAAAGAAACATGATTTCATTTAGTATCATGCATAGCATCACAAGGGCATATGGTGAATAATCTAGTAAAAACCCAAAATGTTAAAAGTGGTTCACTTCCTTCCTGTGAATCTCTTACCCAAATCCAAAACCTGGAAAGGCATTCTTTCTCAATTCAGAAGAAAAATACAGAAAGTCAGAAAGTTCAATGGGTTGAAGTAATTTCTTTCAATAAATGAGCAAAAAGAAGTGCAACAATAATGGAAGTTAGCATCAGAGCTGCTGAAAGGCCTAAAAGTGAAATTCTAGTCGGACAAATTATCAGATTATCACTTAAAAGAAATAGCATGACAATAGGCATGTCACAGCACGGTTGCTACATTTACACAAAGGACAACAAACAACATCAGACCATTAACAAACGTCCACCCAAAAACAAACTAACAAAATATCCAGCACTGATATGATTTATGAATTGCAAAAAATGAGACAATTATATGAACCTCTTACTCAGATAAGAACTCGTCTCACAAAAAATAAAAAGGGACCGAAACCTCACCATATGAGCAGGCTTGTTGACCACAAGTAAGTGATCATCTTCATAAACTATATCCAGTGGTATATCTTCTGGCTCAGCCCTTAGCTGCTGCAGCTCCGATATTGTGCAATTAACCTTATCCCCGCCTCTCACCATATGAGAAACCTGCATACCATTGATCAATTTACGATCCAACCACCATTTCAATCAAAAGTTAACAGCTTTTCTCAAGGGTCTCCAAAATTTTTTCTCAAAATTAGATTAAACCCAAATTTTTTTTTTTTTTTTAAAAAGTAACCTTATTAATGATGCGGCCGTTAACGGAGACGAGACCGGAGCGAATGCTGGACTGAACTCTGGCTCTGCTGATGCCATGAATGCGTGAAGAAACCCAAGAATCCAGCCTCAGCTTTTCCGACTTGACATCAACGGTTTCTTGGAGTTTGACACCGGAGAAATTGATAGTTCGCCGGTCAGAAATGGGTTGTGGGTTTCCCCCGGCAGAAGTGGTACAAGCCTTGACATTGACGAGTCTTGAAAGCGAAATTACCGACAGGGGTTTAGGGATAATATTTTTCAAGGCTTTGGTGGAGGGAAGTGAGCTCCAAGAGATGGTACTGAGTGACAAGGACCCCATTTCTCGAGGAGGGCAGCTCTGGAGAAGACGGGAGCTAAAAGAGCTGGAGCCAGGAAGTGGAAATTGCCATGGGTACTTAAAGGCGTCATTTTTTTCGTATTGAAACGGTCCACGCTTTTAAATATCCCAATATATTCCATACCATTCAATAATTCCAATTTTATAAATAATAAAGTGGAGTAAGAACTGCTGAGCACTCAGTTTTGGAGGCACAATTTGCTCTCGTGTTTGGGCAGTTAAAACCTTTAATTAGCCCCTTGTGATTGGACCGTATTTTTTCGTTTTAATTTATTTATCAGAACATTAATACCTGAAGGAAGGCCTCTAATTAAAGCCTGAAAAATATCAATACACTCATTTGGACAGTTTTGCACGACGAATAAAACTTCCACTCATGTGGTAAAAGTGTTATTGGTTTAGTTTGGACTTCTGTAATGCGATTCGAAACCACTACCTGAGGTATTAACAGTGGTGATATAGTTTCGAAGTTACGATCGAACTGATATCAGCAAATTTATTCTCAAGAAAACTACGAAATCATGTTTATCTTTCACAATGCACTCCAGACAAAAAGATTCACGTATTCACATCGAGAGAGAGAGAGAGAGAAAACATATGAATCGGCCGCATGTAGGACTCAGGATAAGCTGCTTAGCTTGCTGGAGATGAAAGAACGAAAGACTTCCTTATTCCTGAGAAGGCAGTAAGCTGATTTCTTGTTTATCATCTGTAGTTCCCTTTCTCATCATGGTTACGAACTCCTCGTAGTTAATTCTTCCGTCCTGCATGATTAGATATCATCATAACAAAATTATCGAAGTCATCACTGATGACTTGGTCAGAATTCAGTTGGAACTCGGAAAAGTTTTGACAATATTTCTACTTACTTTATCAATATCTACATCATTAATGATTTCATCAATAGTTGCTTCATCTCCCATTCCGTACTCGGTCATAGCATGTCTGAGTTCATCCCTTGTGATAAATCTGGTGAAATCCGAAACAAGATCACCAACAAACTTGTGCTAATATGCCCTTCTCCATTTACCAAACGCAAAGGTTTAAGAAAGCTCAAATTCAGGAATGCCAAGAAACACGATGATGACGAGAACGAAAATAGGCAGGGAATCTCCTCAACTAAAATATTTGTCCTCCTGGATAGATATAATTTCTAATGCATTGAACAAATCAAGGGAAAATTAAGATGCATACCCACTACCGTCCTTGTCGAAGTGCTGAAAAGCCTTGAACAGATGGTCGTCTTTCTCCAGTCTATGACGATGCATGGTAGCAGTAATGAACTCAATGTAGTCTATCGTCCCGTTCTTGTCAACATCAGCCTGGAACAAAGAATTTATTGTTTAGTGAAAGATTCACTTGGGAGTTCAAGTCAACATTCATATTTATTTATTTTAGTAAATGGCAAATTAGTCTTTGGTTCCCATGTGTGAGTTAACACAAGGAACCTCTATAGTCGCGGGTTGCTTACAGCTTCCATCAATTCTTGTATTTCTTCTTCTGAAAGCTTGGATCCCAACCTAGATAACCCAGTTTTGAGCTCTTCATAAGTAATGGTACCACTTCTATCCGTGTCCATGTTGTTGAACATTTGTCTCAACCCCTTGATTTCTTCTTCTGAAAGGTTTTCTGCAATAACCTTCCAGTAATTTCATGTTTCAGCTATCAATAACTCTAGAAAGAGGAATCATAAAGCAACTGTAGAAGGGAAAGTACTCTTATGAATGACTGTCAAATATATTCACTAGTTCATTATGGAAACCGCGCTGTCCAGCAGGACACAAAATATTTAGTTCAACATGGTTTAAATCATATAACAAGCATCTTGCTGTTTCAGGGATTAAGATTAACTCACTCGGTTGCATACAATTAAACAGAAATTGCAGATCTGTATAACAAGCATTCACCCTAAAGAAATTTACATATCGATTCATTACCTTTAAAGCCAGCTTTTTCAGCTTGTTCATTGCTCTAAATTGCTTCATCCTTATTTGCACAACACTGTCAATAGGCGTATCTGATGCTTCACCACCTTCCTTGAGCCATGGATGTTCTGGTTCATATATGTTTAGCCAAATTTAGATGATGATCGGAATTATAGCTATGCAATTATTTGGAGGATGGAAACATTATATACTATTTTCTTTCCAAGAATCGGATAGTCTGCGCAATATAGACACTGTTAACCACTACATGGAGTGTTATACTCCATATGCTATTTACTCTCTGTACAATATATAAAAGTTTCTGTACAGCAACAGGTAAACACTCAGAGCCAAATGACTTGAGAAGGACAGAAAATAATAATATTGAAGGTCAAAAGTTTTTACTATTTACCAAGGGCTCCGGCAGCGGTGATCCTTTTCCGAGGATCCATTGTTAACATTTTCCTAACAAGATCCTTTGCACCAGACGATATTGAAGGCCAGGGAGAGCTTTGGAAATCAAGGCGCCCCACTAGGATTTCATTAAAAATGCCTTTGTCGTTCTCTGAAGCACAAGTCAATATCACTCAGTATAGCAACTTAAAGGCTAAAAGCAAAAATTAATTCCAGGTGCTAGAATTCAATTCATTCTTCATTGCAGCGTAAGAGAATGAGACGAAATAAGTCGACATTCTCTTGTAGGAAAAACTGGAATGAAAGAAAGATAGCAACTTTGGTCTCTTCTACCTGCTTGAGTTTCACTTACCAGCTGAGAAAGGAGGAAATCCACTTAAAATAATGTACAATATGACTCCAGCACTCCAGACGTCTGCCTCCTTCCCATAGTTTCGTTTCAGTATCTCCGGGGCCACGTAATATGCACTACCAACAATGTCCCTGTACACTTTTCCTGAAGATCATTTAAGAATGAAGTTAACAGTTGCGTGGTGCAAAACTTTTAGCAGAAATTTTCGCAAAGAGCCAGACACGGATCTGCTGCCTGCCTTGCACTTGATAAAGTTCTGAATTCACACTCTCCCAACAAAAGTTCCAATCAAGAAAATGGAAACAAACAAATCACAAATTAAAATAAAGCAAATACATAGACTTCACAAAATTCTTAACCCTTC
Organism: Coffea arabica; assembly: GCF_036785885.1. Lineage (NCBI taxonomy): Eukaryota > Viridiplantae > Streptophyta > Magnoliopsida > Gentianales > Rubiaceae > Coffea > Coffea arabica. Next base: position 2,364,213 of record NC_092329.1, read on the forward strand.
CCTTCCTCAAAAAGAAGGAAGGATACCAATAAGCAAAATGTGTAGGTATTTTTAATCCAGCATAAATTGGAGTTCAATGCTGCTCTATAATTTGTCAGTCTGGATTTCCAATTTCAGTGAGAAAGAATACTGACCAACAAAACAATGATATCTAAGCACTGCAACAAGACAGACCACAAACAGAATATCCGGATGGTCTGTTCAGTCTTGATTTTGTCATTTGCACTTGGACAACATCTCTAAAATTCGAGTCAGACTGAATGAACCAGAAACTGATCAAGACATTGACTTAATCTCCCATCCAAGTTTAACACACTGGCTACCTAGGAATAAGCTTTAATGTGTGGGAATTATCACTTTGAACTCCACCAAATATTTCCCAAGAATCGAAACTACCATTTCCATTAAACTTTAATGGTTCTTGTTCGAAACTTTCTCAAAACACTCAATGAATTATATATTTGAAGGCCGCTATCTGGCTCATATGGTGCTTTAAAATCAACCCATACATGCAAAATGATAGAGCCTATGATCCATAACTAGGATGTCTCAAATGCGTTTCCATTTGAAGGTCCTCTAACTTGTAGATACAGACATCTGTGGTATATAACTCGCAACTTTCTAACTTATACAACATTGTTCCAAGAAAGAATAAGGGACACTACTTCGGCAATGCAAATAAGCAATACAAAGACAAATTTAGTCACGACCAATCTATACGGGTTCAAGACTTTAAGTATGTGCATACAAAAGATGCATCCTGAAAGAGAGAACACTGCATATAAAAGATTAAAGATTGAAATGAACATGGATACGACACATCTTGTCTCAACCATTTGGAGAGTTCGTGATTCCAAAGCTTAAGTTTACCAAAACCACCTTCTATTTGTGAACTTGTGTCAAACTACTAATTCGTAATAGAGTTGAAATTCTTCTGCATTAAACAAAATCGAAGAAAAATGTTTTAATTTAATTTTGCGATCGGCTTGGAGTGTTGGATCATTCGAATCACCACCGATCCACCACTTTATGATATAAACAGATAATTAAGAAGTACTATCTTACGCTTTAAAAAAGAATTAGAAAAATGTTATTTATATTCCATTATTTGTTATTTACACTTTTATCATTTATTTTATCATATAATCTAATAAATAAAAATGATACGATTAAAGTAATAGTGGAAGCACGAAAGTCGAAAATCGAAGTGCAAATAACAAACATTTTCCAAAGAGTTATAACAGCATTTTCACATTTGCTTTTGATTTCGAGGGAACAAGGAAAGCGTACGAAACACTTGGTTGACTTTGTCACTATCATTATTGACCAGGTCAACTTGACCAGTTGACGCAGACTAAAAGTGGCATCCACTGATCCACATCCACATGCTCTAATTGATAGGATCCAAAAATCTGTGAAATCTACACCTTTATAGGTCACGATCAGTGCAAAAGTCTGCAAGTTTTTTTTTCTGTCACAATCTTGAACTGATTAAGTGCTGAAACTTCCTCATTTTCCCATTGGGTGTGAGCAAAACCGTATAGAAGATGGCCGACTAAACGATGACGGACACCCCGTGAAAGGAACTCTTAGGCCTTGTTTGGATTGCCGGTTTCCGTCAAAAAATTACATCATTCTTCGTGATCACATTTCCCTATTACATTTTTCCCTCACATACATCAAATCGCTACAGTAATTTTTCCATGAAAAATCACGGAAAATGCAATTCAAACACAACCTTAATAAGAGTGTAACTCCGCCAGTACCATATTCCATTACGAACTATGTCTAGTGATGCCCCAATTTCCCCGATTTTGAAGACTAATCAGCCTTGACAAGATTATTATTAGCAGCACATAGTTACTTCTGAATTAGCTTCAATTGCCGAGAAAGCAATCAAAATCAAACAGAGGAAAAGAAGCGTAATTGAAGCTAACTTGCAAAAGAAGTAAAAAAAACTTTACCTTCCTCGATAAAGACAGAGAGCCCAAAATCTGTTGCTTTTAAAGGAGAATCGTCATCCCGATTGACCAGCAAGAAGTTCTCAGGCTTGAGGTCTCTATGAATCACCCCCATGAAATGACAAGCATGAACCACATTCACAATCTGCCGACCAATCCTAGCAGCTTCTTTCTCAGAGTAACTTCCTTTGGCAGCAAGGCGGTCGAAAAGCTCTCCACCTAAGCATAACTCCATCACCAAATGCAGATTCCTCCTGTCCTCATAGGCTCCCTTGAACTCCACGATATTAGGTTGTCCGCTCAGATGCTGCATTATGGAAATTTCCCTCCTAACATCTTCTATATCTTTCGGAGTCGCAAGCTTTGTTCTTGAGATGGACTTGCATGCATATTTCAAGCCAGTTGCTTTCTCAGTGCAAAGGTATGTGATTCCAAACTGACCCCTTCCGAGTTCTTTATCGAGATCGTAAAAGGCATTTATGTCAACACAAGGCTTCCCTAGTATTGGTCCAATCTGGGAAGAAGATGGTGCAGAATGTGTGCTAGGCGGCTTGTATGAAGGGAGTGGTTTTGGAAAGGGTGGTGGTGGTGGTGGCTGAACAGGTTCTTCTTGGGCTATTATTGGAATGGGGCGATATTGGTGAGGAGTAGAGTCTGGAGGGGAGGATATTGGGATGTCAACTGAGCTTGGACAACACAATCTTGACAAACACGTACCCATTTCTTTCAGAGGAGGAGCGAGACAGAGTATTGAAGGCCGAAGGAAAAGTTGATGTTGAGAGGCTGGGGGTGGAATGTTTCAAGAGTACAATGGGATGGTTTTGCAGTTTGGGGTTGGAGTTCGTTAACAGGATTACCACTTTTTCGTGAGGTGCTTTGCTTAACTTTGCTTTGGCGGTTTGGTATGTACTTGGTATCCAGTTACACTCTTGCTCGCATACGAATGGTATTAGTACACATGGAGGGAAAGTCAGGAGAAGAAGCGATCCGGTCTCTCTGTCTGTCTTCATACACAAAAAAAAAAAAAAAAAGTAAAAATAACCAAAGAAAAAGGAGCCTCAACAGTGTAAATATATTTACATAGCAACAGGCTAATCCAAGTGAAATTGCACTCTCAATGAAACAAAACCAGATTATACGATACAAGTAACTTTGCCCTTTTCATATCAGACGCACCCACTTCTGCCCTGTTTTCTTTGGGCTAACTTATTAAAAGACGCCTCAACTTTCCAAAGTGGCGTGGACCAAGCAAAGTCAATTGGCATTTGCATGTAATAGGCCTCATCTGTGTAATTGCTGCAAAAATTCCAACAACCAAGGAGGCCCGATTACCCATCAGTATACCATATTTCCACGAACAGCATCACATGGCTCCTGCAAAAGTTTAAAAAAATATATATACATGGAAGCTTCAAGGAATAACAGTTGCATAATTAAACGTGATCCCTTGAAGAATTTATTCTTCCATGCATTCTTTGCATCCTGTCATTTAATGCAGCAAACCAACTATTGCCAGATAAGTTTGTATGCTACTCTAAGGCACACCTGTTTACCATCATGCTCTCCAAGTGTATCAGCTTGCAGATATAAATGCATACTCAGTGGCGAAAAGGTCCATTAGCTTCAAAGCAAGCTCTTAAAATTGATCTTCCGTAAGACCTAACATATATATAATCATCAGTCATGTCAGCATACCCTCCTTTTTGGATTATTTTCTGGTGCCAGATTTCTACTGTGTACCCTGTTGAAATTGCAGGCTGCTGCTACTTAGGCAATGAATTCCACCGTACAAAGAAAAACTTAAACCCTCCAGCTGTGAAGCTTCCAATCAGTATGAAATGTCCAGCAGTCAATCCACCGGCCTGAAGTATGCATTTTGTTACTTGATACTATTCAGGCATCTCTAATACAGAAGAGTATTTCACTAAAATAATTTCTTTCCACCTGACAACAGTGATTCAATGGCTATTACAAGAATAAACAGTGTCATCCTTGTTACATTTAACAATGATGACCTCATATTTCTTGACTTGCATACTCAAAACAGGAATCTTGGAGCTTCTCTGAGTCTCTGAGGCAGAAGATACCTGAAGTAATAGATAAGAGATCTTTTGACATTCTTATTGACAGCCAGCATTTTTTCAGATTATAATTTGCTCTTCAGCTTGAACCTCTGTCACAGAAAAATATGACAACAATAGGAAAAATAAGCTAATGACGAAAGCAGATTAATGTAGAAGTCTGAATTTCAATAGAAGATTTGGACAATGGATAATTGCTATGACAATTCCAGAAAATAGAAACTATTCATCCACTTATTAAAAAAGGAACATGCTTAGGTGAAAGAATAAGGTGAACAGAAAACCAACAAGGATTTATTGAGTGGAAGTCTAAATGTAAGCTTACAACAGATAAAAGCTTCAATTTTCAGGATTCTGCAGTGAGTTTCGCCGACTCCAAGCTCCAGATCTCCAGGGTAATTTCCTGCCACACCAATATGACAAAATTTCGTATAAGCACTGAATCTGAATCACCACAAGTCCCCGCATGAACAGACGCCATCTTTGAAGTGATGAAATCGGTTTGTGTCTCTGACTAAAATTTCTCTCCTTTCGATGCGGGAAATGAATTTAATGGCAGTATGGCAGTCCCCACAAATTCTGAGGTTCTTCATCACTGTTAGAGCAGTCCCTGGACTGGTGTTCAATATCCCAAAAACTACAGCTAACTTCTCACTGTGGCCACATAAGATATGCTCCTTCTCCTGTTCTTCCACATCTTGCAACACAAAATCAGTATCAGGCAGATAACCCGATTTCTTCATTTCCATGCTCAACTTATTCAGCTTTTGTAAAATCTGCGCCATTTGAGGATGTGATTTGTCTCCTGCTAAAAGCATATGCACCCTGTTTTTGACCTCAATCCAGCTACATCCTGGATTTTTCTTCAATCCTGCACGCTTCATCATATCCCTGACTTTATCCATTTCAGTCCATTTTCCTCTGGCAGCATAAATATTTGATAGGAGAATATAATTCCCAGGGTTCTTTGGTTCCAGAGCAAACAGTCTATTTGCAGCAACTTCTCCCAGTTGCATGTTATGGTGAACCCGACAGGAACTTAATAAAGCACCCCAAACACATGCATCTGGCTCAAATGGCATCTCATTCATCAAAGAATAAGCTTCTTCAAGCTTTCCCGCACGCCCAAGAAGGCTCACCATGCAAGCATAATGTTCCATCCTAGCTTCAATTCCATAATCTTTAGACATGCTATTAAAGTAATTCTGCCCTACTTCCACAAGACCACATTGGCTACATACAGAGAGAAGACTCGTAAAACTCACAAGATCTGGTAGTTGTCGACTACTCTGCATCAACTGAAAGATATTGATAGTTTCTTTTATCATCCCATGCATTGCATAACCACCAAGCATTGCATTCCAACAAACCAAATTACGCCTAGGCATCCTGTCAAAACACCGTCTAGCTGCTTGGATCCTACCACAACTAGAATACATGTCAATGAGAGCACTGCACACATAAACATCATCAGTAAAACCCCTCTTAAGTGAGAAACAATGTGCTGCTTTCCCATGTGCTAATGCAGCAATACTGGCACAAGCTGGAAGCAAGCAAGGGATTGTTACAGAATTTGGTTTCACACCGGCAATCTGCATTTCTCTGAAAAGTTCTAAAGCCACAAGATGTTTGCCATGCTGAGAGCAACAAGCAATCATGGAGGTCCAGGAAACCACATTCAATTCCATCCCTTGGCCCTTATATTTTCTGAAAGTCTTCAATGCGTCGTCTACCATATTATTTCGAGAAAGGCTAGAAATCAACGCATTGCAAGCACCCACATCCTTTTTATCCATTTCTTCAAAAACTCTCAACGTCTCCAGAGCACATCCACATTTCCCATACATATCTACAAGTGAACTGACAACATACTTATCTGATCTAAGTCCAAGTCTGATTGCATAACCATGAACCTGAACTCCGATGATGAAATCCTCCAAGTCACCAACTGCAGCAAGAACACTAGAAACACTAACTCCATCACACCTAATACCGTCTGAATGCATCCTCTGAAACATCAATACCGCCTCCAGGAAATGCCCACTCTGATTAAACCCAGCAATCATACCATTCCAGGATACCAAATTTGGCTCAATTCCCAATTTTCCCATCTCGTCAAACACCATAGTGGCATTACTGACATCTCCTTTCTTCGCATACCCAGACGCTAATGCACTCCCGCATATCACATCTGGATCAGCCATTCTATTGAACACGTTATGTGCATAGTTCAGTGCACTACACTTAATGTACATATGAACCAAAGATGATTCAACAAGAGAATCTGATGCAAGCCCAGTAGTTAAACCAAAGCCATGAAGTTGATGACCCACTTTAAGGGTTGATAATCCAGCGCAGGCCTTGATAGTGCTGGGTAGGATATGGGTATCGGGAAAAAGACGTCCCGAAAGCATCTTAACAAGCAAAGTAAGTGTGCGATGGAAATTTTTAAATTTGGAAGAAGCATTAATGAGGGTTGTGAAAGAAAAGAGATCAGGTTGAGGAAGTGAGTACAGGAGGATATCTGCTTCGGTGAAGCATCGGTGGCTGGCGTACAAGGCGAGTAGCTTGGTGGCGACATGGGGTTGGGTAGAGAGGCCTGCTTTGAGGGCGCCTGCGTGGGCTTGTTTTGCTTCGGAGAGGGTTCCTGTGGCCGAGTTGAGACAGCTCAGGTAAGCAATCTTGCGGTTGAAGTTGTTAAACAGGTGCAAAGCTTGAACATTCCTCGTCATTAATTTGTTGCTCATCTTCTTCTTGCTCGTCCAGAGCTTCTATAACACGGCCTAGTCCAATACCATCATTCGCAACCAGATTTGGCGGCAAATCTTCAGACTCTGTTCAAATTTCTGTTTTTCAGTTATGTTGATTAACATTAACACTACTTGCATCTCTAACCCCTACATTCTTTTGAAGATACACTAATGTAACATTCAATTGTCATATGGAGATTGAGAAGGGTACATTGTTACTTGTATTGTGCTTGAAACGGTTCAGATAAATCCAATTCTAGACTCACATTCATGAATACATTTTGTACCTGATTCAACAATTAGAATTTGCCATCATGGGAACAGAATGGGTGAAAATGTACAAGAACATAATGTTATGGGTCATAGAATACATTCATGGGTCATAACCATTATGGTTTTCTTTTTAGAATTTGCTTATATACAATAACGAACGTAAAAGCCACACACATGGTAGACGAATTTTCCCCTAAAAATCCTTTTTTTGGCGAATAGGATTTTACTTTAAACTATAGCTCACTCAATCCACAACCTATAAATGCATTCCTTTGTTACATCAGATGAATATGAACCATTTTTCTTGCCCATACGCAGTACTCAGCAATGATATAGATTCGATAGGACCTAACAGAACTAGCCCATTATGGTCAATCATTCAAGAACGTTGTCTATCGCTCCCAGGAGGTCTCTCCGCCGACTTCGTACACTTAGGATGCACCTCATAGCCACACTCCATGCACTGATACGCCCATCCAAGTCCTTGCTCATCACAGTCACAGCAAATGTAAGGTCCTCCTCCGCTGCCTTCAGACACTAGCGTGAGCTCATGGCGATGTCCCACGTGGTACTTGGATTTGGGCAGGCTTTTAGCTTCTTCATCCATTTGATTCTCCAGCAATGCCGTTCGAGCTTCAGTGAACGGGTAAGCATTTTCTTGGTACAGGTTTACCAGATTCCTTCCCTTCTTGGTCACTGTTTTTCCATCAGGGCCTAGAATTACCAAGCTAGGGATCCATTGAACATCGAAATGTTTAGTAAGGTTCTTGATGGTCGGATCATTAAAAGGCAATGCGAGCCATGGCATGGTCCCAAAAAATAAGTTAAAAGATAATTCATCACGGTCAGTTGACACAAAAACTATTTCGAAGTCTTCACCACCTTTTTCCAGCAGCACTTCTTTGATTTTTTGGTATATAGATATCAACCTAGAAGTGAACTTCACCCCTGGAAAACACCATTGCGCTGAGAAATAAAGTCCAACTGTCTTACCCTTCAAGGATGCAACTGGGACCTGCATTACATGTCAAGTCCATAGGCTTTAGTTTCTAGATAGAAAAGTACTATACACTTGTCACCTTCAATTTTTTTTCTTTTGTCAATCATCACTTTTTATCTATAGTATCCTACACTATCCTAATCTAAGGGGAGACCCAACTGGGTCTAAGGAGTCGGTGGGGACTGAACCACTACCGAACCAGAATTCTTAGTCCCTGACTCATGAGTTCAAATATTGATGCATACTTTTTTCCAAACAACCAAACTGACTAGCCTGAGTAACACGAAATCAAATCCTTAATTATCTGCTTAAAGTATAATCCAGGACTTACCAGTTTGGATGTTGAGTGACCCAATAGAAAATCTCGATTTTGGCTCGTTAACAGATTCATTAACGTCTGATTTTCATGCTTCTCCCTCTCTCTCTCCTGTAGTTCCTGCAACCTCTCTTTAGTAAATGGAAAGGCCTGCTTCCCATAGCGGTACAGGAGTTCAACTCCATCATGAATTGCTTCATCGACTTTGTAATTGTCAGGTTGTAGAATAATTAGGGAAGGAATACCTTCTACATCAAACCTGCTATTCAAATTTTTCTTCGTATTCAAATCAGAAAATGGGATTGCAAGCCAAGGCATGCACGCCCGATAGTTATTGAAGGCATCCAAGTCTTCATCACATGACACAAAAACTACCTCAAAACCGGGAGTCTGACTCTTAAATTCCTCAAAAGCATTCACCAAAAGAGGGGTAAAGTTGTTACATGGTGGATACCAATTAGCTGAAAAGTAAATACCAACAATTTTGCCTTCAAGTTCAGAAATTTTAACCTGCATCAACACGTACTACATGAAACATATCACAAAGCCATTGCTTAGTAAGTAATCCAGTTAATTGCATCAATCCACTCCAGTTTTTAGTTCATTTGGTGAACCTATTAGTGAGATAAATCTCATATAGTTCTGAGGTTATTATGAGAGTCAGTTTTTCTTTTATATTCATTCACTTTGAAAAGCCTAGGAAGTAAAATCATAATTAAATATTGAAAAGAAAAAAAAGATAACATGCACCGTCCAGAAATGTAAATGATAACATGCAAAGTCCTAAACTGAGTCTAATTCTCACAAAAAGGACTTTCTGGCTACTCAGACATCCACTGTCTACCATCTCTACCACACATCCTACTGCATCATCATTATAAATTTCAATCATCAATCTATAAACCAAAACCCCAAATCCATGGAAAAAGATTCCTCTTTTGTCCAAACCCCAAATTCTAACACTAATCAAATTTGGTCTCATCAGTGAAGAATGGCCATGAGTCAGAAGGTTAAAGGCTAGCGGGGGTTCTGCTTGGCATCCCTAATCATCTTCAGTTGGTACTGAAGCCGTGAGGGGTGACAGGGACGTGGGACGTGGGTGCTTATTGAGTGGTGGTATCGCTGTCAGAAGAGAAGCCATTGCAGATGGGGTTTAGGGGAGGAGAAGTAAAGCATGCCTAAAAAATGCTCAAATCCAAATGCTTAGTTGAGTTTGTCTATCGATGACCATCATACCGAGCCAGGCGTTTTCTTGACTTGGGTCGCTAGGGGGTTGTGGTGTAATCTGCGACAAAGAAGAAGGTTTTTCTTCTTTTTTTTTTATTTTCAAATTTAAATGACGGGTTTGCCCCTGAAAAAGAACACATGACATATGACCGTCTCTCCATCTACCTTCATACCAAATTTGGATGAAACGATTAAAAAGCAGCTACAATTTTATAATTTATTAGTTGAGTGACAGTTTTAGTTAAGAAAATAGTTTAGTGACCAAAAGATGTGAAAGTTAGATTGGAAAAAGTACTCAATAAGCACCATGTGATTGTGATATGCCCCTTATAATGATTTCATAGCTTACAGGCAGCTAAAACAGGAAGCCAACCGAGTGATAGAGCAAAATACAGTAGCGTTAAGCAAATCTAAAAAACAAGGCAGAAGGAAAAGAAAATCCTGGGCCAGTCAATACAAAAACACACACACACACACACACACACATATATATATAGAAAACAAATTCAAGCCTGTGTTCATAATGGTTTGATCAACATGGGAAATGTTTAAAAATCAGAGAAAACACATGCTGGAGTCTGATGTCCAAACTGAAGGCATAAAAGATATCGATGTTGTATTTGGGAATTTGGAGGGGGAGCAGGGAGGATCACCATCACAGCTGCTGAGTTCAAGGCTGCCGGATTTGATATATCAAAACTTGGTAGATTGTTCAAGACCAGAGCAGTAAGCTCAACTTCAAATTTTGTTTAACTTCAAAATCACAGCAACGAAGAAGGGCCAAAAAAAAAAAAAATCATTATTATAAGTAGCTATCCCATTTTGAGTAGTACCCTGAGGATATTAATTCGTTCCAGAGATGGTGCAAAAGAGAGACAATAAACTAGATGCAAGTTCATTTTTTGAAGTCATTACTAGAAGCAGTTTCAATCTCTAAGTTAGGATTCCAACTTGGAGTAACTCTAGCTCACAACAAAAAAAAAATATATTCAAGAACCTGAAATTGAACTGTCGTCGGTACTGTTAATTTAAGTAAATGAAGGTAGAAGGCGAGAGAGAGAGAGAGGGGGAGAGAGAGAGAGTGAGTGAAGAAACCTGAGCTCCAGTTGCAGATAGCAGAAAGTCTCGATCCTCAGTCGCTAGGATAGACAAAAAATTCGTGTTCTTGAATTCTTGATCCCCTTCCTCAGTAGCATTGTTGCTGTCCCTCACTCTAACTCGTACCGCCTCCTGCGTCATACTACCAGCCAACTGTTACAGCAGTATTTGATTGCGGACCGCAGAGACACACACACACACAGCCCACCAGAGTCCAACCAACGACCACTACTATGTATCCGTTCCCCCCCACCCCTGCCCGAGTCCCCGATTCACCGCCGGCGCTCTTTCATTTTACATAGGGAAATATATCAATATTACTCCACTACTTGTGAAAAAGTCAAGTCTTCCATAAACCACTGCTCTGTGGTGGTACCTAGCCCACTAGTTACCGGACATTTGGACGACTAGTTCTACTCCCACATCATTAAGCTTTCAACACGTAGCACCACACTCTCCAAACTTTATCACAAACTACATACTACAACTATTCGTTTTAGTCAATTGACTGTTCGTTTTAGTCAACTATTAGGTTTGTTGAGTCGTAAGAGTCAATTGACTTCTTGACAGAAAAAAAAAAAACTATTCGTTTTAGTCAACGAGTTTCTTTTCTTGTAGTATTAATACACGTTTTCTAGAAAAGTGTTACTTCAAAGTGAAATAGATTCAACAGAGCCTCAGCTTCCACTTGACAGGTAGCGTTTTGATAAAATAATTTGAGGTTCTATCTCAAAATCAATTGATAATGATGAATAAAGTGGTTCAAGATCTTATCATTAGTTTGATTCGAATTTCTTGAAAAAAATGAATGGTGAAACATATTATCCATTAACATATTTGATGCATAAAATGATAGTTGGGATAAGTTTATTTGGAAAGAGTAGTGTCATTTGAAATAATTACTGTAGTATTTTTTGTGATCTAATGTACGTGAGATAAAAAAATAATTGAAAATATTAAAAAAAAAGTGAGTTGAAAAATGTGTTTATGATGTAAATGAAATATTATGTGAAAATTTTTTATATCCAAACAAACTCGTATCGCCTTTACCTCTTCTGAAAATTTGATTTTGCTGTCTTTCCTTTAGCGGAGAAAATAAAATACTCTCTCTGTTCCTTTGAAAGTGTCATACTTTTTATTTTTGGATGTTACAAAACAATTATCATATTAGAAAAGTCAAAGTACCTTTTAGTCTCTCTTTTCAATATAATTTTTCTTTCTAATCATATGTATGTTACCCTTCAAATTCAAAATTTGAATTTATGAATATAAAATTAAAAAAAGAAACACAAATATCATAATCAAATCACTATTTTTAAAAAGTTGAACTCTTCGAACATGACTAAATAAAGGGGAGGGGAAGAGTGCTAATTTTTTGAACTTTATGCGTAAGGTCCTTGATGACATGATTGAATCATTGGCGCATGTTTCCTTCGATATTTTAGTTGATGACACGATTGAATCACACGTCTCCACCTCTCTTTCTTGTCTATTTTAGGTTCGATATTATTGTGGGGTTCTTTTTCCTCTCTACCTTAGGCTTCCTTCCGATTTTTGCCTTTTCTAAAGTGAATAGTTGAAGTAGCAGGTATTTTTTTCCGTTTTCGAAAGAATAATTTTTGCCCTTTCTAAAGTAAATAGTTGATCTAACAAATATTTTTTCCGTTTTCGAAAGAACAATTAAAGCGAAGATGAATTGCACATAGTCAATACAGTACATGTTTTCCTTATCTTAGAATGCGTCTTTTGTTCTGGTTGTCTTTCCTTTCATATCTTGTCTACTCCTTTTCATATCTTGTCTCCTCCTTCTTTTGCTCACTATGTCTTTTTTCTGATTTACAAGCCCTCATAAGTGTCCTGAGATAAGATAGCTACACAGGTGAAAATAACCTTTCAAACCTCCGTTCTATCTGATGGTTATATCATAATTTGGTCACTAGTTAATGTGCTGTGTGACTGAATATCTATCCATCTATGTCTGTTTATATCTACATATACTCGCCGTAGAAGTATAAAAGTATGAATGATCTAGAGAGAATAGTAGGGTGAATTACCATTGACTAACGTTTCCACTCCCTCTCCAATTATTTCTTGTGCTTAAAATTTCTTACTCAAAGCAAGGAAAATGTTGTTTGCACTCCCACCATTTGTTATATCATATAGTCTAATAAATGAAAAATATATAATAAAAAAGGATAGCAGGAGTACAAATAACAGTTTTCCAAAATAATGGCAAAATGTGAAATAGCCAGTCAAGACATATATGCTGTTTGGACAAAACAAAAACATGCAAAAAATCCTTTATTGACTTGGAAAATCTTTATAAAAAAATCATGAACTATTACCCCCTTATCAACAATCGTAGTGCTCAAATAAAGAGCAAATAGTCCAAGTTTAATGAACATTACATCTCAATTGATGTGATTAAAATTCATCAGAAGAAACTGAAGGTTAAATTGATAGGACAAAAAGACGTAAAAATAATTTAGCTTTAATTAAAGTTATGCTTCACCTTAGTCATATCCAAGCAAACAACGAAAATTGTTCATATACTTCACCTATAAACAATTATATTTCATTGCCACTGTTCTTTTTCCTTTGAGGGAAAAAATGGAAGAATAAATTAGATATATATATATGCATTCAAACAAAAAATAAATAAATGAGAGTAATAAAATAAAATAAATTAAAAAAAGAATTCTAAAGTTTAACAAAGAAAGAGTAAATAGCTAGCTAGAAATAATTAAATGTGGTGGATCATTAACATCCTAACAATGATTTATTTAGAAGTGTTTGGGTCATGATTTATCTAGAAAAGTCAAAAAAAATTTCAGAAAACATACCCATATAAGAGTTCAAAATTGGAAAACATTTTTTACAAAAATTGATTAAAATAACTCAGAAATATAAGAATTATTCTATTCTAAAGCTAACAATTAAAATTTTATAAAGAAATTTAGTATTTCAAAAGTTTCATATTATGGATTAATACAATCACATGCAAAGCGCGTGAGTCATTACTGGTTATTATTAAAGATGCACGGAACATTTGAATTGATATATACATACAGTACTATAAGAAAGGTAGGAAGTGAATTTGTATTTCTTGAGAGTCTACAGTGTTACGATTGAATAATCATACATAAAAAACAACAGACATTCACCTGAAATTTTGTCTAATAATAATAAAGAACTTTGCTATAGCACTACTAATATAATATCCAATGGCATGCAAATTGAGTGATCATTTCCGTGCCCATTACGTACTCTTGTAATGCTGAATTTACTAGTTCCGTACTACGTTTCCTGAGCTGTTGAGGGACTCTCGTGACCGCAGATACAAGTTCCCTCCAGATGCAGGGAATTGTTTGTATGGTACCAATAATGATAGAAGCAGAGAAAAGGGTCAGAAAAGGGCGTCCCAATGAGAGAAGGAATCTTTGGGAAAGATTGGCCGCAGAGAAAAGGACTCGCGGCTCAAGCACAAAAGCCCACGTACGTTGGAACGTGGCTATTACGGTATCCGTCGTGTCCCAAGGACGCCCAAGTCCCAACTCACAAAGTTTGGTAAAAGAGCGATCCTCCTCCCTCCTAATCATTTTCTCGGACCCAACCTTAATGTTGTTTGGGTACGTACGTATATGGCGAAGTTCTTTGGTTAATGATTGTCGATGGGACGATTTCTTGACCTAACCATTTAATTAAGCGTGACATCCTCAGATCACCCCACGTTTGATCTGCTTCTTCTCCTGCTTGACACGCTCCAGCCCTGGATGTTTACTTCTGCCTTCATCCTCTCCCTTTCTTGGTCACCATTTGCTGCTTCCACCTTCTTCTGTGAATCATCAAATTCATGCTAGTAGTTTTTTAAGTCGCAAGCAATGCAGTTGTACAAGTTTTGTGGTCTTGTTCATTTTCTAAATGATCGCTCGAATTGGATGTAGAAAGCATTAAATGGTATTAGATAGTAACTGTTGTTGAGCGACAAAATTAATGTCACGCATCCAATTCTAGCCAAATTAATGAGATTTTGTATATTTTCCACAGCTCACAGCTAATTGATTTTGAGACGAAATCTCGGATTCTTTATCAATTTTAGATTCTATTTCATGGATTATAAGCAAGCAATCAGTTAATCTATGTCAAAATTATCATAATCTAACAATGCTTTGATCGGAGGCGCTCGTCTTTGTAAGTTGTAACACGAGTTTCAACCGGGATATGGAAGTGTACCGGTCATATGCAAGTTTCAATCGAGAGTTTGGGTTCCTTCCTTAATTGGTGGTTTCCATTAGAAACTATGGCCTCGTTTGGCAAGTAAATTTTTTGAGTGCTTGTTTAAAATTTTACTGTAACTTATTGTATAAAATATTTTTAAAGTGTGTAAATTTTTAAATATTTTGAAATGCATAATTTAAAATTTTTAAAATTACTGTAATTAAAGTTATTAAAAAACTTATAACAAATAAACTTGATCAAAAAAAATTGCTTGCGGGGAGTATTTTATTTCACTGCTGCCTGCCCTCAACGGCTATCTACTCCAACAGTGGCTAGTTGTACACTGTAGGGGAATTGATACTCGTGACAGTGAAGGAATCGTGCCGTACTGCGGATTGCCCATCGTGAGCTGTCGATTTTGACAGCAGCAATCGGCAGAGAGTTTCGTCAAAGTGAAACTTCATTTCTTATGGAGTTGAAATTAACCGAAACTGCTAATGGAACAATGGATTTGGCACCTCACAATTTGTAGTTCAAACCCAACAACATCCGACGTAAATTCATATAATTTTTGTATAATCGTAATTTTTACACAAATTTAGTTGTATAAGTTATAAATTCAAATGTTAAACCAAATGTTATATAAAATTACCCAATCGGTTAAAAATTGGACAGTAACTCAACGTGTGAGCCATCGGATCCGCAATGATCGCACCCCAATTCGACCTATTTCTAGACCACTATCCAAACGCACGTTTAACATTGGGGTGTCCAGCAGAGTTGGTTCTATAATTGATGATATTCGGCTAGAATTATCATGTCATAATCCGATTCATGTTAATTGGGATGTCAATAGAGTTGTTGCTTACGAGTTGGCAACTTGAATTGACGATCCAAACGACTCCATTTTTTGGGTCTCAGCTCAAGTTACACATCTTCAGGAGTACAAGAAGCCACTGGATTTGGGTTGGTTGAGGACCTGAGGTGGGAACGCCCACCTAAAGATTAAATGAGAGTTGATGAGAATTGACAGGCCGCAGTTGAGGTGACAATTTATTAGGCATCTACTCGATCATTCATGCGGCTTACAATCGTTTTAATGTTCATATCGAAGAAGGGGGACAATTGGCCCATGTACTAGGCAAACCATCCGGTTGAAAAACGTGTGTTGCAAGTGTGCAACATGCACAATGCAAATTTGTTGCGCGAATTGTGATGGATTTAGCGTCAGCCGGCGCGCGAGGGGAGGGGATCCTTCAAGAGTGGGTGCCACTAATAGGTATTTGGAAAATTTGTTCATAAATCTGCAGCAGTTTTCAAAGGCAATAGGTTAAAAGACTCTCGCGGAGCTTACCGAGTATAGATTTGTTTCTAAGCCAAGCTAGCTAGAAATAAAATATACGTAGTAGAACATCACAAACAATCACAACAAGTCTTCTTTTTTTTTTTTTTCAAAGAGATACCAAGAATAAGACACTCGACCAAATTGGTTGAATGGAAATTTGCCACCTCAGAGCGCATTGGATTAGTACTCAACTCTTAAATCTTAATCACTCTAAACTAAGGGGTAGCATGCAGCCTTTACTTTTATTTTTTGTTTTTGCATAATTAATTACGCGTGACAAGCCAGAGTTGAAAGGGGACTCTAACTCTAGTAACCTAGTATAGGACTTGTACTCATAGATGGGATAACTAATAAAAATGAAAGGATAACTCTGCACTCCTTCATGGCAATCCAGGGGGTTTTATAAATAGTAGACAGATGGACAGGAAAAGCTGCGGAACATAGTACACTTATTCTCCTCTATGCTACTATTCTCCAACTGACTTGATAGTCTTGAACTTCGAAATCACAACGGGGAGATAGTCCTGCTGTTTAGCTCATTGCAGGTTAGCTCGTCCGCCTCTGTCCGACGATCAGTTGGGATCGTGCTCTCGGTAGACTCTACACCAAGCTAGCTAGAGATAAAATATACTTAGTAGAATATCACAAACAATCACAAAAAAGTCACATATATTCACAGGATGGCGTTAAGCTGTAACGCATGCGACCTACTCACACCTTCTAGCGCCACCCTTTTTCTTTGGGAAGGCGCTTATTATTATTATTATTATTTACTCCCTCCGTTTCATTGAAAGTATCATATTTTTTTTGGTCTATCCCAAAATATTAGTCATGTTTGACATTTTTAATTGCTTTATATTATGAAATTTCCCTTATGTCCTTCATTAATGATACACAAAGATTAAAGATAAATGTGATGGGATTGTTTTTTACTTTTTATTTTGACCAGCACATGATTAAGGGCAAAAATGAAACGAAAGGAAATTTTTTTTGATAGAATGTACCATACATAAAAAGTACATATCCCTAAACATGACCAAAATATATATGGGACGGAGGGAGTATTACCGAGAAAACCTAGACCGGCCGGCCAGCCGGGCGTCATTCTATGGTATGGAAGCAGAATTTGGTCATCGTCAGCAGCTATGTGTTAATTAATTCCGTTCTTATCCTTTCTAATTTGAATACTAATAACTTGCGAATGGTGAGGTCAAAAATCAAGAACAGCACTAGCAGTAGTATAGTATAAACTACTAGTAAGTAAAGCTCATCATAACCATCGGATTATTAAAATGAGAACGGGGGTTTAGGAGCGAGACAAGTTTTCCCCATTAGGCGAATCATGGTGTTAATCTATTCCAACCTTTTTACGTTCTGCGGTTGGTTTGAATCAACTCCACTCCATCCACGCAAAGAATTTCAAATCATCCCACTAACTTTGCAGCGTTATCTTGCTTACAAAGAAAGGCAAAGAGCAGGAAGGAATACTATATTGCTTGTTTTTTTTTTTTTTGTGTATGTGTGTGGGAGAAGAGAAGTCACTTTTAGACACACGGCTACCCCGCATCATTGATCATTGAAGTTGCGCGGTACAGTAGACTATGTAGGGGTCAAGGGCTGCGAAGCTGTAGGGCACATTATCGTTAATTGCAAGTTGCCTAATTCACGTTAATTGACTCTCAATACACAAATCCAAAGCAAAAAAAGGTGCTCGTACCAGTACTAGTACAGTACTACTTTGATTGATTATTGTGGGGCAAGGAGCCGAAACGATGTTCTCTCCACCGATGATGATAATATATTATTGTCTCCCAAAAATAACCTAAAAATGTATATATCTCCTTTATAATAGTATGTTAATCTTTTAGGTTTCTCAGATTTAATTGTCTCATCATTTTGTCTGCTCTACAGGAGCTCTAATGCTTTTACTCGATTGTGAAAGCAGATGGGATGACGTTTTTACGTTCCGTGCTTTTTGTTTGATTGCTAAACTAGATGGGGTGGGAGGATGCTTTTATGTTTTATTTGTAGACATCGATTATAATTTATACAGCTCCACGGTCAATAAGAGCAGATCACCTTTTCATTAAAAAAAAATTAATATATTTAAAATCTTACTGTCATACGTGTTGATATATCAGAGACCGGAGTCAAACAATCGAACCAATTTTTCATCTACCAGAAGACAAGAAAACAACAGTACGATAGAGCAGCCTCATGATAGATAGAGTAGGTCATGTGTGATTCTGTGATGTTGTGACCCCCCCGGAATTAACTTAACTTGCTGGCAAGTTACCGCATTTGCAGGTAGCGCATTAAGTTATCGTGCCCATCATCCATCTACCAAACCTTCCTCCATGATTGAAGACTCGAGAACGCAACTTCTCTATCTTCCATGTTCTTCTTCTTCTTCCTTTTTTTTTTTTTTTTTTTTTGCCTGCTACGGCGGTGGATTTAGCCATGAAGATGGATAAACGGAGAATACAAACCAACCAAGGAAAATAAATATTCAATCCATTAATTTCTGCTCTCGGCACCCATTGCAAATTCATCTAAATACCTAAAGACAAAGCGAACAACCAAAAGAAATGCTGTTAAAAAAAATGTACATTGAATCGAAGGCCCAAAAAAAAGAAAAGAAAAGAAAAGAAAAATGGATAGCTAGAAAGACATCTCGAGAGAGGCAGGAGCAGCATGCAGCGGTATTAATCTGCTCTTGGGAAATTTTAGCAAGGGTTGGTTTCAGGAGGATCAAATAGCTCCGGCTGAAGTTTAGCTCTACAAACGGGGCAAACAGAGTGCTTAGAGAGCCAGGTATCCGCACACTGCAGATGAAAACCATGGTTGCACCCGGGGATCAGTCTAGCCGGCTCATCACCCTCTATATCATCCAAACACACAGCGCATTCTGCTCCCAAAACCAAATCTTTCCCGGTAGTTTTGGGGAGCTTTTCAAGGTCGGAGGCGGAAAGGCCATTCCCTTTTGGCGGCTTCACCGGAGACTGCAACTGCTGGTTATTGGAGCTGTAGTTGCTGTTGTTGCTGGCAGCATACCATAGCAGGCATATGTACACCAAGAAAACCACGCTCATGCCAGCGCATGGTAAAAACAGGGCAAGAAACACCGAAACCAACATTCTTTTGTTTCTCTCTCTCTTTCTTCTCTTGAAAATAATACTACTATGTCTTTGTATCTATCTATATGTAAATAGTGGTGGAACGTTTAAGCGGGATCAGTAATAAAAATTTTAAGAAGCGATTGATTGAGAGAGTGATGAAAAAAAATGGAAACCATAGTGAAAGGAAAGAGAGTGAGAAAATGCGGAAGGACGGGGTGGGAAGGGAAATACATTACAGAGATGTCTGGGGTGGATGGAATCTTAGATGGAATCTACTCATATTTCTCTGGAGTCTCGGGGGAGTGAGAAGAGTGATGAGGCTGCGCTGGGAAACGAGAGAATAGGGGTGGGTGAGCTGTGAGGCGCAGGAAATGACGTGTATTAATATCAGGTTAGAAACGGCCGCTTTGGGAATGCAAATAAACCAAACAGAAATGGTTTTTGCGGGATTCGGAATATGCTGACGCGTTTCTTGATATTTAAGAAAAGGGGAGAAGGAAGAAACTGATTTGATTCGAGTGAATGAGAAAACATCCACATGAGATGCGATGCGAGAGGTGGGTGGCTGGTCTCTCGAGTCGAGACTACTATAGCAATAGACTACTAGAAGTGGTATTTAAGAGAGACGACTTTCCAAGGGCCGCCTTACATCTGTTGCGTTTTGTTGTGGAACATTGGCAAATGCGCTGTTTCTGCTTAGTTGTTCAGCACACTTTGAGAGGGATGAACTCATTTACTGTCTTCTGGACACCTGACCATGATGATGATCGCATCATCATGCATGGCTCCTTTTGCCGTTTCTCGAGCTGTATGCATGAGCAAAACCCAAGTCTGTCCTCACTAGGGAGGCTAATTTCTTTCTGGAAGTCTCTGCCTTCTGTCCTGTGGGCTGCGGGCAGTCCGCAGTAGTCGAGTACTTTTGTCCTCTGGCGGTGGTTTTTGGTGTGGGCTCCTTGCTTCCGGACCAGGCTCTGTTATTCTTGCTGCCCGCTGTGGCTTCTTCTTCTGCTTGGGTTGGTAAGTTGTTCTGGTGCTTTGCTAGTAGTAGAATTTTTACAAGCCATGTATGGTATTGGTATGGGCGTGGCGCTCTCTTTCTCGTTTCATTTTTATCTTTGAATTTGATTGGCAAGCAGGCAGGCCTCTTTATTGATTGGAGATATTATTATTATTATTAATTTTCTTCCCCTTTTGATGGATGGCATCGGAGTCAACATCCAACCAGTACAGTGGTAGGTTTATCATTAAAACTGGATGGGATAATTTCACTAACTTATTGTAGACTGGAGCCAGTGATAGGCTGATGCCTCCCCAATTCGGATAATTTTTGGTTGTAGCTGGACTCCTCTCTAAACATCCAGCCCTTATCCGAAGTAGGGATTTGTACGTTGTTTTCTGGACGTTTCTAAGCACTGGTTGAGTAGTGTGATTTATTATTATTATTCTTAGAAGAATATATATGTAACAGTTTTGATTGCTGATGGATGGGGAGCACTTAAAAGGGAGAAAAAAATAAAAAAAGATTAGGGAATACAATACCTTCCCGACGTGTGCAAAAGCCTTTCATGCACTATATCGCTTCTCTCTTTGTTATTAAATAGAATATGCTCTCTCTCTTTGGAACTTAAGAATTATTTCTTGGGTTTGAAGGGAGATTTGCGAAGAAAATGAATGACTTGAGTTGAGAATCGAATGGAAGATCTCCCAGTTACTTGATTAATGTTCCCACCTTACCAAATCAAGTCTTGAGAAACTTGAGAATGTGCAAAGATGAAGCTTTGAACTGGGCCTATGCCGAGACTTTACGCTGCCTGAACCCATGAGCGCATGTAAAATGCAAAAGAATGTTAGCCCAGCCCAGCATGCAGGCTGCAGCAGAATAAAATAACAAGCTTTAGCCCAGATCCAACGGAGCCCAGCTACAGATTGCTGCTCACGGCTTCTTTTTTCTTTTTTTTTTTTTGAAAAAAAAAATTTGGTGTTAGGGAAGACTAACTTGTCTATTGCATATTTAAAAAGTCTGAGTCGTCATCCCCATAAGATCAAAGGCAATTTTGCTACAATTTAGTAACTGTGGAGGCTCAGCTTGTTTTACTAGTACATCATATTGCGGGGGCTTAAAATAGCCAGAACATCAATTGGATGAGGGCAATCCTAGACACGAAGAGAACATTAAACATGGGAATCAAGTTTATTTAATAGGAGATCTTAATTTTTATGACATTTAATTGGTAAGTGAATGTGTACTGATCTGGAGATAACTCAACCAAATTTGTGCTTTAAATAGCTGATTATGGATAGAATAGGCTCTTAATTGTTTAAAACAAATTTTTTTTTTCATGTTGTTGTACGTACTTTATATAAAAAAAAATACTTTTCACTCTACCAAAATTAACTGCAGGAGCAGCAACACTAGTCTAATTCTATAAAATGTTTATTACACAATCAACACTCATGACTCAACCCCCACCCCAAATAAAACCAAAAAGAAAAAAAGAAAATAGGCAATTTTTTAAAAAATTTTTGCTGCAGTTCCCCTTACTTATTTTGGACACACTACTCTTTTTTTTTCTTTTTCTTTTTTGTCAGCAACGATACATTTGTATGACCTACTCTATCCTAATCTAGGGGGGAGGGGGAGCCAGGGGTTAGTGGGTATACAGATCTAACTAGACCAAAGGAATGTTACGACACAATCCTTAGATTTTTTTTTCTCTGCAAATGAGGTTTGAACCCTCACCTACAGCCCAATGAGGACTTAAGCCCCTTCCCTGGTGGCCACCGGGCCAATGGTTGGACACACTACTCTTCGCTGTAGCATTTGTAAAGGGCCACGCCATCAAGTGGAATAAAATGCTTGTCTAATCTTGACCCAAATGAAAGAACCAATCAGAAACAACAAAGGAATAAAATGGTTATCTAATCTTGACCCAAATGAAAGAACCAATCAGAAACAACAAAGGAATCCAGTGGGAAAAGGAATTTGGTGCTGATGCCAAACTTTAATCAAACCCAGCATGCTCGCCAGGAAAACATAAGAGAGGGTCGACGATGGGTATGGGATGCATCGCGACGGACTGACTTCTGGCTAAACTAAAGTTAATCCTGTGATTTGTAAACGGATACCGCCAAGTAGGTAGAGGCAGCAAGTCCGGCATTGCAAAATCTTTCGCAGTAATTCTAGCGTCTTGGACCGTGGCACTCTCTTTTACTTTGCGTTTAAGCCCTCGCGAACCAGCACCAAGATTCTCAGCTCTCTTCGCCTTTGTCGCTACTCTCTCGTCTCTACCGCTGCTCTTATGCCACTATAAATTCCTTTACGCCTCCTCCAGCAATCCAAAGGCTGCCCAAAGACCAAAAAAGGTGCACTACAGAGTCTACTCCTGAGTCGTAGACTTTGGAGTCAAACATGCAGCTTCAAAACCACTTGATTTTCAAGCCTCCGTTTCTGCTGTTTTGTTTCTTGATTTATATTGGCTGCGCTAAGGCTCAGGTTTCAATCCCCCCAAAGCCTGATGGTTTCTGGTACCACAATCGAGCCCCCAATCCTGACTCTGTTGTGATCGAGGCGTTTTTTGACCCAGTGTGCCCAGATAGCAGGGACTCATGGAAACCTCTCAAAGAAGCCATCCAGAATTACGGCTCTAGCATTGCTCTGGTTGTTCACACCTTCCCTTTACCGTATGTTCAAATTCTTTTTTTGCTTTTTTTTTTCTCCAACATCTTTTCAGATTTATTCCCGATTTTACCTCTGGAAGGTTGTTATATCGCATCTGGGACAATCAAAAGAACTGTAGTCTTTGATTTTTACCTTCATGTACTCCTGCAATAGTTCTTGTAAAATCTATGGCCCTACAAGTTGCCTTTTTCCTTGTGATCAATCCTTCTTTGGTCACGGGTTGTTGGCTCTTCCCAATCTTGTATTAGTAGTAATAATTAGAAAGCACCGAATATTGATTCATGAGCTCAGAAATTTCCTTTTGAACATCGCAGCTACCATGACAATGCATTTCTAGCTTCCCGTGCCTTACATATCGTTGATAAGTTGAATGTTTCAGTAACATACCATTTGCTGGAGGCATTCTTTGGGCAGCAGGTGAGGGTGCTTTTAGCTTTAGAAATAAATATTCTCTTGTTGTACACAACAGATAGAGTCAAACTGTTCAGCAATTTTCTTCAGAAGTTATGCTTGCTTTCCCGACCAAATTCTGATCTGGTTTAAATTCCTACTGATGTCTACATTTCACGAATTACACTTATAACCAGTTTGTTTTGAGTTTCTTTGTTATCATTTCTCTTTCCATGGTTCTGATCTTCAACAATCTTTTGAAGATTTAGAAGCATTTGTTTTCTGTTAACAGTACAAATATGTGCAGTTTATATGTCTGTCAATTATATAGTATTATACTTACGAGTAGATGCTAGTACTTGCATGTTTACCTTACACGCCGTGATTTGGCCCTTCAAACTTTGCTTTCACTTAATGTGATCTTAAATTGATCTCTTAAGGGAGCTTGGTGGTTCAATTGTTCAATCACAGCAATTTGCGGTGTATGACTCTGACTCTGCACATTAATAGCTCTAAACTTCATATGCAAAAGACATCAAGATTTCATGCGTGTAAATTTCACTACCCATAATGGAAATAGCCAAGAAATCTTTTCATTATAGAATTAAGGCCGATTCTGAATATATTGATGATTCCTCGCACCAATATTGGAATGAACATCTGGATTAGGCTTGTCAGTTTGTGGTTGCTTTATGTCGACATGTTTACATTTCTTGGCTTATGAACAGGAGAAGTTTTACGGCAGAGCAACGTCCAACTTAACCAGAGCATTTGTGCAAGAGGAAATCGCAAAGTTTGTAGTTGACACAGTTGGGAGGTCGTATTCTCCTGAAATTTTTGGTGGCTTTAGGGATGTTAACTCTGATCACGCGACAAGAATTTCCTTCAAGGTAAGGAAAAGAGTACTCAGAACGTGAGAAAATATGCATACAGCTGGAGCACAATTCTCCTGAAGTGTCTCATTCTTTGCCCTGTCCTTCCATTTGGCATTTGCACACTAATTTTACTGGCTTCCCTTGTTATGCAGTATGGTGGCTTACGAGGAGTTTACGCCACACCTACTTTCTTCGTAAATGGATTTCCCTTGCCTGATGCTGGTTCGGCTCTTGACTACAATGGATGGCTGCGCATCCTTGATCCGCTCGTTAATAAGCAGGGTAGCCACTGAGGATGAGCTACTCTGGAAGGGCAGATAAGATTGTAAACTTTGATCCTAAAGTTCTAGAGCTGAACTTTTGGTTTCAAGCTTTTGTTTATTTATGGAAGTCTCTGATTCGCTGTGCTATATGTATATGGCCAATAAAAAGTAAAAGCTGCAGTTGCAGTATAACGTTTTGTAATGGTCAGAGGGAAGATACCCCATTCTCCAAAAGTCAATCAGGTTCACTCTTTTTTATTTCTCTTTAGCATCCACTCGATATGACGGAAACGCTGTATAAAAAAAATAAAAATAAAACCCCCTTTTCCTTGGTATCTTCCATTGATTTTATCATGACATTGAAATTCGAGACCAAAGATATGCTTCGACATCAATTTTGGGAGGAAAGTTATCAAAACGAAACAAAGCTATTGCTTTTCTAATCAATTTGCTTAAATCATGTAAAACAACTACCTTGTTTGGATTACAATAATTTTTTTTTAAAAGAATTTTACATTTTTCGTGATCGTTATCCTTACAGTATATATTTGATAAAAATTTCAGAAAATAACAATCCAACGGGCACGGTGCATACAACATCATGATTTTTCTGCTCGAATTCGACACTCTTTACGAGTGCTAAGCATGAGCCTTGCCACATTTTTTTGCAAACTAAAGACTTTTTTTTTTTTTTTTTTAAGGGGAAACAGAGTCCCGAATACTTGGCTGATTGTAGGGGCACTTGGAGTGCTGGAGCATAAAGCAACAACAACTTTACCTGAAGTATAGGAACACTACCATCTCATTATAGTAATCTAAGGAAGAAGAAGCATGACAAGTACAGTAACGTGATTATACCTTTCGATCTTTCAATCATTTGGGCAAAACTTTATCCGCTTCCGCAGATCATCCCCTGATTCACATTATAATTGACGGAACAAACAAAAATAAACAATAAACAGACAACGGATGGTCCTGCTCTGGATGACGTTATCATCTCCACTGTATGCAAACTGGAACCGGACTACCCGGTTTAGATTCCGATTCAGGATTGTCCAAATTATATTAATGCTCTCTATTTTCTAGATTTATTTTGAGGAATATCCAAATTCTCAAGATTTATTTCACTATAAAAATGAGTAACAAAATTTAAACAACGCTGGGGCGTTTCGTTGCCATCTGAGGCTAATTTCTTTTTATTCTCTTTTCGATAGATTGTAGTTAAAGATAATTTCAAGTTCAAATAAATAGTCTTGAGACTCGAAATCTATGAATTATATATAGTGTGTAAAACAACGTGTGTTTTTTTTTTCAAATCATCTGAAGATTATTTAATAATATTAATTCAAAAAATTTTGTTTTTAACAATCATTAAGACACTTGCTACATTAGCTATTCTACACCAAAAGCTCCAATAGTTTTGAATTTATTTAGAGTTACTTTTCTTCTGTTGTCAAATCATTGGCGGCGGACGTCTTTTGATGATTTGAGTAATAAAAATTCTCCCTTTATAAAAAAACAAAAGAGACACTTGTCATAGTAATAATCATTACAAACTTTTTATATGGTGGTATGATTAGAATTAATTTTTACCACACTATTCATATAGACATATATAAATAATATTTATGTGAGTCTGTATACACGATACATAGATAAATTTTGAAAACTTTTAGCAAAATTGTTTGTTGACGTGTGTTTGTATCTACAATACATAGATAAAATTTGAAAA
This sequence comes from Coffea arabica, assembly GCF_036785885.1. Lineage (NCBI taxonomy): Eukaryota > Viridiplantae > Streptophyta > Magnoliopsida > Gentianales > Rubiaceae > Coffea > Coffea arabica. Next base: position 2,390,540 of record NC_092329.1, read on the forward strand.
CTCTGAGCAGATTCTTTGTTGACATTAAAATTTGAATTGTGGCAATTGCATTTGCCTTATTCTATCGTCTTGCTTTGGATAAGAATATGTGAATAGCCTCGCTTCCGCCGTCTAATGTAAGGAGGGGCCAAGCTCGCTACTTTCTGTACACCGTGCAGCCCCAGCACCAAAATTTCTATTTCTTACAATAAATAGAAAAATAAAATACTAATAATAAAAAAAACCTAACCCGCCTTATGAAACAAGGATAAGAAAAAAGGTGACTGGCTGGACCGGTTCCACCAAAATTAGGGCAGCTCACCTAACCAGCGCTATATAAACCTTCAAATCCAGAGCGAAGAAGTCAGGGCGTAAAGGCAGAATCGAAGCCAGAGAAGAGGGCTCAGTTCGTGGAGCGAAAAACTATAGTCCTATCTTATCCCCTTCCCTTTTATTCAACAATTCACTCCCCCAAATAAGGTACCTTGCTACTTTTTTTTAAATCAGATCTTATGTTGTTTGTAATAATAATAATATTATCTCAGATTTGCAATCTCTCGTTCCACCAAACCCTAGCGTCACGAACGCCAGCCCTTGTTATTCATTTGTTATGTTATATTTCTTTTAGCTGAAGTTTTTTTCCCGCGAGGTTCTTTATTTTTTTGCCATTAATTGCATTGGAATAGAATGTTTTTTCTTTCGTTTACAGATATTTAACATATGTTTTTGTTTCTTTGTAGCTTTAATGAGTTTTTATTTTTTTAATATATGTTGGTTGTTTTGTTTGTGGTGGTAGGGCATGGATCGGTATAGAAAGGTGGAGAAGCCAAAGGCGGAGACGCCAATTGACGAGAATGAGATTCGCATAACAAGTCAGGGCAGGATGCGGAGCTACATCACTTATGCCATGAGTCTGCTTCAGGTTGATATTTCTGTTTATGAATTTTTTTGTTTGATTTGGCTGTATAAATAGCTTTTACCTTTTTCATGATTAACCGTTGAAATTTTACCTGAATTGATGTTTTCGTTGAGTGGTGAACGTGTTCTTTTAACCATTTTTTAAATTTCTAGTAATTGGATCTCTTGTTCATGAGAATAGCAATTTTAGAATTTTGAAAGGTAGCAATTTTGAACAAAGATAATTTTATTGGATTAGGAGGATAAAAAACGCATTGATTTTGGGTATACTGTTGCTGTGGGTAATTGAATACCCTTTCTAGTATTGTAGCATAATGCATCTGTTTGTAAGTATTTGCTTGTGAGATCTATAAATGTGTATCCTCTATACATTTGTGTTTGTAGTTTTTAGGTGCAACTCTCTTCTTTGTTTAATCTCTTGGAATTGTATTTGGTTGTTGATTTGTGTGGAATACTTTCCCTTCGGCTGAAGTAAATTGTCTACGGTTTTTGTATGGCAATGCTGATAGGCCTTTCTTTTATTCTAGTGGTCAGTATACTACATTCATGTCATGTCTGTCAATGGTCAATTGTCACATTAATTATGAAATACCTGGTAGAGGGTGGTAGAATGTGGTTTCTGTTATCTCCAGTTCAATTCTTCATCAAGAAAATAATCTAATGAACATTTCTTCTGTTGGATAAGTTATCAATACAAGGGACTTTTGGCGGAAAAAAAACTTGTTTTCGTGGTTGTAAATATCAACAGAGTTGTGCTTAAAGTTGATTTTGCATCTTTTTATGACCTGCATAGTAGAGTTTATCCAATTGAATTCATCTGAGTCACCTTCTTGATCGATTAATGCAACGTTATGTAGGAAAAAGGCTCTGAGGAAATTGTGTTCAAGGCAATGGGTAGAGCCATCAACAAGACTGTGACAATTGTGGAGTTGATTAAGGTTTTGCTAGTTTATGCTTCTCTTAGTTTTTTTCTTTCACCTTTTAGTATTATATCTCACAGTATATGGATGCTGTTTTGTTATTTGTGCTGCAGAGGAGAATTGTTGGTCTTCACCAAATTACTTCAATTACCTCGACAGATATAAATGATACATGGGAGCCTCTAGAGGAAGGCCTTCTTCCGTAAGAACCTTTTCCTACTTATTTTGGATGGGAAATTGGCATGTAGAGACTTGAATGATAAGAACATAATTTGTAAATCTTCTGCTTAACAAATTGCCTGGAATGATTTTAAAGTCCCTATTAGTGATAAGGGTTTTTTTTTTGGTGGTTCTAGTCTACAAACTACAAGGCATGTTTCAATGATCACGATTACTCTCTCAAAAAAAGAGCTGGATACATCATCGCTGGGGTGAGTTAGTTTAGTTCTTTTTGTTTAATTTGCACTGTTGCATCTGTCTACATCATTACGACTGGTTGCGAAACTTTGACATATGAACAGTGTTAAATATAAAAAAATTGTATCAACTGTTTATTGCTTTGTGTTGCAGTTACCAACCACCAATACCAGCTGACCAAGTCAAGGTCTCTACAGATATAGAGTATGATGGAGGTAGGCTCTTAGTTTAAGTTTCAGATTTTGTCTCTTTCACTTGTTGGGCATAACTTTCAATTTTAACTTGGGCTGGTCATGCAGAGGGGTCACCTAATGGTCGAGGAAGAGGCCGTGGCGGTAGAGGGAGGGGAAGGTTCAGAGGCATTTCTGGTATAATCACATTATTTATGTTGTGCTTGACAAAATGCAGTTCAAAGGATTTCTAAATTCAAGTTATATTAGTGTAGATTCAGCATGGAGTATCCAATTGTGTCAAAAAATTCTCAATTTAAGTAACTTGAAACACCTAACTGAATATCGAGTGGCAATTCTAAATTTTTCAAAAACCTTTTCTTTAAAAACTCTAGTGGATCTAAATTCATCGCCTTTGTTAAGTCCCATTGTAGGCTCTTTGAAATTTTTTTTTCTTTTATTTTTGTAAAAAGTTAAAAAAAAATTATTTTGCAAATTTTTATTTTTATTTTCAAAATCGTGTCAGAGTGCTGATACTTCACATTTCTGACATAGTGGTGATTTTTAATTTCAGGGAATGGTTTTGTGTCAGCCGAATATGAAGATGGAGGCTGGGACCATAATCGTGGTTATGGAAGGGGTAGGGGTCGGGGCAGAGGTCGTAACTTCCGTGGCCGTGGAAGAGGAGGGTATAATGGCCCCCTGGTGGATACGCTAGAAGATACTGGAGGCTACAATCAAGAAGCACCTCCTCAGGGTCGAGGTACACAACTGTTTTTGGTACCTGAGAGTGTCTGTTCCTGCGGGAATTTCTGGCACCTTTTTGGTTTTAATCTGGTTAATTGTCTGAGCAGCCTAACCTCAATTGGTTTATACATGTTTGGTGACATTAAATAACCCGAAATGTTGCTTGAACGTGATATCAAAGTTGATTGTCTTTGCACACTGTTTTGGTATCTAGATTCTGGTCTACAAATTGCATACATGCAGTTGTACCATCTCCCCTCCCCCCCCAAAAAAAACCCCACACACACAAAAAAGGAAAAAATGAAAGCTCCAAAGTCCCCCAATGTTTTGTTAGATCTACTGTGTGATATCTTGCATTGGATAAAACTTAATTGCTATTTTGTGAAAATACTGGGTAGAATAGGAATCAATTAATTTATTAGGCGTAAAGGAAATCCTTGTATACTCTGGTGGTTCAATACATTGACAAATTCATTTGGTGGGATATCTTGCTTTTGACTTTCCAGCCATGATTTTCTACCTTTCTAAGTAACCTGGTGGTTCTGTGTTGCAGGTCGCGGCCGTGGAAGAGGGGGAGCTCGTGGGAGGGGCCGTGGAATCAAATCTAATGGACCAGTCCATGTGGCTGCTGGAGGTGCTTAATTGGTGGAGATAAGGGTGCATTATGGAGATTATGTTTTCTGCACTTATGGATGCCTGCTCCAACTCTATGTCTTGCTTTTTCAAATTCATTTCTAGTATTAACATTAGGATTTGATCTGTAAGTTTAGTCTAATTTAGAATATTGTGACTGCCATAAAGTGGTAAAGCCTTTTTGTTTTCTTTTCTCCTTATGGTAGATTAGGTGCTTTATTAAATGTAACTTGCTTAGTGAGCAGCACATTCTTTTATTGTTATTACGATGAAAGTGTTTTTTTTTTCCCCTTATTTTAAGACTTGTGATCTTTTCCGGTGCTAGTAATCAGTGCTAATCTGGTTCGTACTAGAGAAAGAGTAATGAATGGTACTCGGGTCTGTTGGACCTTCTATTAGGTGTTGTATCTGCTCGATTGGTAGATTGATTTCATGAACTTTTCCCGCGCGAGTAAACAAAGCAAATATCTTCCCAAACACAATTTTGCTGATTAAAATTTTTTTAAAAAAAGGAAGATAGGATCTGTCATATTTTTTTTATTTTTGAAATTCTATTTTATTACAAGCAGGGTTCTCGAAAAAGCGGAAAACTAATGAGCGCCTCCTGCTGCACCTAAAAAAAGAAAGGAAGATAGCAGGTGCCTTTTTTTTATTTTTGAAATTCTACCTTATTACACTGAGGTAGGGATGCACGGGAGTCGAGCTACTCGCGAGTAGCTCGGTCAACGGCTTGACTCGAACTCGGGTTGACTGAGTTCGAGTCGAGTTTCGAGTAGCTCGATTGGCGTTCGAGTCGAGTTTCGAGTCTCAAATTTTTGGCTCGAGACTTGTCGAGTAGCTTGTCGAGCCGGGCTATTTAAATAATATATTTATAATTTAAATAATATATATGTATTATAATTATAAAATGACTATTATGGGTATAGGTTATACGGAATTTACAATATACTCTTCTTTATAATAAAATTTTATAAGGGTAAAAAAGTAATAACATAATTATAAAAATACCTAAAAAGAAAAAATGTCTAAAAAATGCCTCAGTTTTTTGGTCGAGTTGAGTCAAAAAACTTGATTAGACTCGGCTTGATAAGGCTTGACTAAGAGTCGAGCCTTATCGAGTCGAGTTTCGAGCTTAGAGTGAGTACATCGAGTCAAGTTTCGAGTATCAATTTTTTTGACTCGATCGAGCTTGAGTCAAGGGATATATGAGTCGAGTCGACCTCGAGTATAGCACTACTCGAGCTTGACTCGGCTCGATTACATCCCTACACGGAGGGATCTTGGGAAGCAAAAAATTTAGCATATGTCTTTTTTGTAAAAATTTTTTTGAAATTCTATTTTATTACAAGAAGGGATCTGGGAAACAAAAATCCTATACTACTACGAGGGGGAATGCCTCTTATCCTATACTATTGCGTGGGGGAATATGCCTCCTGGTGCGCTTGTTTTGTGAACTTGTCAAGTTGCGGTAATAAAATTTACAATCATGATAGAGGTAGGAATTGAACTCCAATCACAGGGGAGAAGCTATAGAGCTCAAATCGCTCTGCCATCCATTCGTTTCTAGCATTTGTCACACAAGATAGGTTTAGATGGTGTGACATTTAAATCAACGCTTTCAGTAATAGTTTAATCCGTGTAAAATGAAGAAAAATAAGGATGAAGAAAGTTCTTTTGGATTTTTCAAGAACGCCTTAGGCTGGCGTATTCAAATTTCAGTGAAAGATGTGCGTGGCCTTGCTGGGGAAATGAAAGGTCTAGGATTTAGAAAAATGGGGGCCCTATGCCGATCCATCCAGGGGCTGGGGACGGCGGCGGATGTGCACTTTGACATCGCTCCAATTTATCCTCGTCTAGGAAATGGAAATACTTTTATTGAGAGGTGTCTTGCAAGAAACATAAATGAATTAGAGGTAAGAGTCTCCCGTCGAAAAAGGATTCTTTCTACTATCGATAAAAACGATTTTCTATTTTTTAGGTTTTTTTTTTCCCTTACTAGTTAAGTGGCAACGTAGGGCGCTATTCAATGAAAAAAAACAGAGAGTTTAGGAGAGTGGTTTAGGTACAAGGGGAACGGTCTTTTAAGGCCAAAAAGCCTGCTTTACTCGGGATACTTCAACAAAATGGTGTAGTAGTTTCTAGACAACACAATAAACATTCACACGTGGTATTAAATGGAACATTCACAAACTAGAAACCGGGAGCTCTGTCCTACAGTAATATAAGTCTGGGACCAACATAATATGACTACAAAATAAAGTGAACTAGCCCAGTTTGGCTATTGGTAAACTTCAATTAGTCCCTTGAACTCCAACATCTCAATTTAATTGAGTCAAATTGGAAAAGTTCTATTTTTTTTCCGGAGGAAAAGTTTCTATTTGGTCCTTTGAAATACTTTGAAAGTATCAATTTGGTCCCTAACCCAAAATCGCAATTTAAATTAAAGACATCAGTTCAGTCATATAAAGTGAGAAGATTTTTTGATTTAATCTTCCAAATATGTAATACTAAAAAATATAAAATAAATCTTATATACACGTCATTATAAATTATCTTTAAATAGATGTCACAGTAAGTTTACTATTTTATCAAAATCATTTTATTTTTAATAAACCACTTCTAAAAATAAACCTAGTATATTTCACGAATAATTCTGCAAAAGATTTGTTCTTCTCTTATAATCTCCTACCTCGCGACATCTACATCTTCTATTTGACTTTTGCATTATTCAAACCACCAATAGATCTCAACCATCATTGTTTCATAATTAAAATAAGGATAAAAGATTTTTTTTATCAATATGGAGGAACTGATGTAAACTAATAAAATTTTGGGAAAATTTTTGGGATCTAGGGAGGCATTAAATCACGAATCATGTAGGGAAAAGAAACTTTCTCTTCGAACTATGGAAAGATATACATTTTTGTAATTAGATGTAGAGAAAGAAAAAAGGGTAAAGTACATAAAACCCCCTTGTGGTTAAGGAAATTGGCACGAAATCTCCTCATTGTTTAGAAACTCCCACTTAACCCCCATGTGCTTTGGACTTGTTTGGATTTTACCTGCTAACCGGTTGGGGAGCTAGCGAGTGATATTTACGCGACTTAATGGTAACTTGTGTCTAGCAGAAAAGAAACTTTCTCTTCGAACTATGGAAAGATATACATTTTTGTAATTAGATGTAGAGAAAGAAAAAAATTTGGGAGTTACAAAGGCATGAATTTTGAGTTTTGAATTGGGACAAGTGACTTTCACTTCAATTCACCATGCAATATAAGTGGGAACAAATTGCGGAAAGTGAAAAACTAAATACATTTAGAAAGTAAAAGCATGAAAACAAAGGCAATGGATGGATAGACTTGTAGGTTTTTCCCAATATTATATATATATTTTTTTTTGTCATCTTCAAGAAACCTGACTATTGACTTTACAAACCTAAGTCCACAGTACACCTCAAAAGCCATGGTAACTAGTGAGGGTACTGAGGAGACTTATAAACCCAACACCCAAACCCCCCCAAGCGATGTGGGATAGAAACCCCACAGGGTGCCCCGCTGCTAAGACCTAACTAGACCCCAAGCCCCCCGTAACGGAGTTTCTGTCTTTTTTGTCAACTTCAAGAAACCTGACTATTGACTTTACAAATCTAAGTCCACATTACACCTCAAAAGCCATGGTAACTAGTGAGAGGGTACTGAGGTTTCTCAATATTATATTGATTCTTCAGTTTCATGAGTTTGGATAATGACACGCTGCATTTTCGTGACTGACATGACATCATTCACTTCGTTCTCCATCGTGTCAGTCTTTTACCAAAAAAATGGTCAAGGTTACCATACCATACTGTATAAGTAGCCCTTTACTCTTCTGACACCCAAAGGGACGGTAAGCAACTCAAGTCAAGGTGCTTCCTTGCGTTCTCTCTCCGAGATGGCGGCTGAGCTGCGGCGTGCAAGTTCATTTTGCATTTGGCCGCTCCAGTTTCTACCTTCCTCTTCCTGTCAAAGCTCTTGAATTATTTCCGGGTAAATGTTTGCGTACTTCGTGATGTCACCCTGCAGTCGATTTTTTCCATGTCCCATCCTGTCTTCTAATTAGAGCTGTTAAACGAATCGAACTGTTTGGTAGCTCGGTTCGTTTCGACACGTTCGTGTTCGTGAAAGACTCGTTCGAAATCTTAAACGAATCGAGTTCGAACGAATATTTTTGTTCGATTAATAATCGAGAGAACACGAGCATATTCGCGAGTTTTAACGAACGTTCGCGAACATTGACATAATTATCATTTGGCAAATTTTAGGGTTAATTTTATGGCTGGACTTTTATATTTGGAGGGTTTTATTTGTTATTTTTATGTTAATATTAGTTATATAGTTAATGAATAATAAAATTTAGTTACTTAATACTTTAATTATTTTTTTGAATAATTAATGATTTGTATGGCATATTTAAGACTTAAAATAATTTGAATTTGAGTATTTCGAACATGTTCGCGAACGGCTTGTTTATGTTAAACAAGCCGAACACGAACTCGAATTCGAACATGAATTTTGCTTAACGAGTCGAACACGAACACAGGTTTGGAGTTCGAAAATTAACGAACGAACATGAACGTTGTTTGAATCGCTTATCGAACAGAGCTCAAACATGGATACTCGGTTCGATTTGGCTCGTTTACAGCTCTACTTCTAATTCAATCATTAAATAGTTTCTCAGCCCTGCATATACATATATATATATATATATATATATATATATACCGCCAGTCTACCTGATTCGTCCGACATCCTTCCTCACCCTTGCCACATTTCATCATTCGCAATCGCTAAGCTTTTTGGTTTTTCTTTTCTTGGTTAAGCTTTTCTTCAACCTGAAATGGAGATAGATGAGGATATTGTGATAGTTGGTGCTGGGATTTCCGGCCTCGCTGCATCTTTAGGCCTGCTCAGGTAACAAAACTCTCTCACTGTTTGTTAACGTCTCACAAGTTATAGAAATTATCAATTCTGATGCAATCATAGGCCATAGAGTGGCTGGTTCTACAGCAGAACTTCCTTTGAATTTTTTTTTGTTTTTGTTTTTCTATACCTTGCTTCAGGTATGGACTGCACAGCTTAGTTTTGGAATCATCAGAGAGTTTGAGATCGACAGGATTTGCTCTTATGCTGTGGACCAACGCGTGGAGGTCACTGGACGCTCTGGGTGTTGGAGATCACCTTAGACAGTGTTCTCTGCCATTCCGTGGGTGAGATAATCATTGCTTGTATTGTTGGACTTCTTTGGCTGCCTTACATGATTAATTTTCGGAATCAATCACAAAATTCAAGACCCGCATGTTAATTATAATCTCAGGTTTCAAACAGCTGATGTAAATACAGGCCTGCCAACCGAAGAGCTTATACTTCAAGAAAGTACATAGTGAGTTATCCTTGAACAACATTGCAACTTCTTTTTAATTCATGTTTATGCAAGTAGAGTAAGATAGCACCACTTCATTTTGAACTATGGCAGTTATTTTTTAGTTGTTACTGGTGTAAGAGTAAGCTAAACAGGTAAATTAATGGAAAAGTTCATAGGTCCCATACTACTTTTTGCTAAACATAAATCTAATTCCAGCCTTATCTGCGATGGTTTGTTGTATCCAAGCCCAGTAATGTTTGGCAATGGCTTGAAATTTATGTTTCTCAAGTCAATTTCAGTCAAATTTGGACAGTTTGAAACTTTTTTTTTTTTGTTACTCGGTTATGTCGTGATGGTGCACGAACTCAGACAAAAAATTTGATCCCTTGATTTTCCTTTCAAAAGGTATAATTTAGTTGTCTAAGGATGCTTTATGCCTTGATGCAGTGGAAATTATGAAGCCCGATGTGTCAGAAGAAAAGACTTACTAGAAACCTTAGCAAAAGAGCTGCCGGAAGGAACTATCAGGTATTCTTGCAAGGTTGTTTCAATTGAGAAATCAGGACATTTAAAGTTGGTGCACCTGGCTGATGGCTGTGTGATCCGGGCTAAGGTAAATGTCATGTTACTCGCACGGAGGGAGCATTCTGTCTTTGCACCTCATCAAAATAGATGTCTAAGCTGGTGGCGTATTTGATTTTTGTCACCTGATAGTGATATTTTTTAAATGTTAAGCTATCTTCTGAATCATCAAAAGATTTTCTGGATATCATGATCTAAACAATGCTTCTGCTTTTAGGTCTTGATTGGCTGCGATGGAGTCAATTCAGTTGTGGCAAAGTGCTTAGGTTTTAAGAAACCGATCGGAGTTGGGCGATCAGCAATTAGGGGATATGTAGAGTTTCCGGCTGCCCATGGTTTTAAGCCACAGCTCTATATGTATTTTGGAGGTGGTGTTCGCTTTGGATTTGCTCCCTGTGATGACAAAAGCATATATTGGTTTTGCACTTTTAAACCATCCACTGCAACTGGTAAGCAACTCTGGCATCCTAAAAACCTGTAACACCACCTATTTAAACATCATGCAATGTCAGCCTAATTTTTCTTAAATGTGCTAGAGATTTCTAAGGACTTTGCAGGTTCCGCATCTCACATCTAGTTCATGATAGCTCCATTATGGTTTTTGCTTACGTTTTGAAATTTAATGGCAGGGTATGAAAATATGTCAGACAATCCTGTTCTATTAAAGGAATTTGTATTAAGCAAGACAGCCAACGTTCCAAAGGAAGTGTCTGGCATTGTCGAAAGAACTAAGCTCGAATCAATCTCCTGTGCTGAGCTAAAAATGAGACTACCATGGGATATTTTGATAAGGGACTTTGCAAAAAGCAGCATTTGTTTGGTTGGTGATGCGCTTCATCCGATGACCCCAGATCTTGGACAGGGTGGTTCTTCAGCATTGGAAGACTGTAGTATCCTTGCCAGGTGCATCGGAGAATCTTTTCCAGGGATGATGAGTAGAAAATTTGAAGAGAAAAGAGATGACGTCGACGTTAAAATTGCAGCATTCAACAGGGGCCTAGAGAACTATGCGAAAGAGAGGAGATGGAGAAGCTTTAGTCTTATATCTACTGCCTATATGGTTGGCTTGATTCAAGAGAGTGAGAACAAGTTGATTCGCTTCTTCAGAGATAGGTTCTTCTCAAAATATACTGGTGCCACTGTGTTGAGGATGGCTGATTTTGATTGTGGAAAACTTAATATCCCTTGAGATGGAGCTGAAGTGCATTCATCTGCCTCGAATGTCTTTAAAAAATAGACATAATCTTGTATTAATTTATTTCTAGTTAAGTTGGTAGAGGCCTTCTAGCTTGTTAGGATCAGGGGCTTCTCCAGTTAAAATTTTGTCCAATTCTGTCCAGTTGTGAAATTGTATGATATTTAGTGTAAAATGTTACAATTTTGGTGTAAATGTGAATCATGTCAACTCATACGACTAATCCACAGCTACATCAAAATTATAAGATTTTATACTAGACATTATAACAATTACAACAACTAGATTGAACTGGACAGAATCTAGTGGAAAGGCCCCAATCCCTGTCTGTTATGTCTTCTCCATTTGTTTTCCGTGTGTACTGTAGATGCAGTCTTCCATCAAGAAATAAGAAATATTTCCTCTGCCTCTTACAATCAGTTCTTCTTTAATGGATTTCGCTCCAGCACAATGAATACATATTGGTTTTCTAGTCAGCAGGAAGATGGACGAGTCAATTTTCTTTCTGGTGCATGGTGGAGTTCGTGTTCTGCAAAATTACGTTAAGTCGGCTATCCCGTCTCTATGTTTAATGTTTTGCCACGGACATCGGATTCATTCATTGCCAGTACTAACCCCAGGATTTTATATGAAACTGTAGTCTGATTTAGAATATTGTAAGCTTTTTTTTGTTCTCTTTCCTCCTCGGAGCAGCTTCATCATCACATGTAACTTGGTTTAGAGATCAGATCTTCACGTTCATTCCTCAAATGTACAGTTGGTGTTAAGAAAGGTCGGGGTTGGGTTGCGTTGGGGGGAGGGGGCCGGGGCCTTTGTGGAATTGGATTTGGTATAGGGATGGATTAGCTGATCTTTCCTCCTGCTTGACAGTTAACTTTTTGTGTGCAATCCTGTGGATGGACTCGGATCCATTGAATTGACTGTGTGCGTGGAGGAGGGGCCTGGATAGTCAAAATGCTAAATAGATTATCTTTCTTTTACTCCTTTTTTTTTTATCCAGGAATTTGATTTTCGGGGTAAAAAAATCTGTTATTTTCTGAAATGTAATTATTTAATCAGAAGATAATTAACACACCATAAATTCCCTTTCTGCACCTTGGGTTGGTTCGTAGTGTAAATTATGTAATTGTATTTTGGAAGAATAATATGCTAACGCTTGCTTTCAGAGCAAATTTCAACTTCATTTTACTATATTGACAGAAGTGTAAAAGTAGAATGATAATTTTCCAAAACAACAAATGATGACGCAAGAACCTTGGTTCCTCGGAGGAGAGATGGATTGCGTGATTCAAGGGAACGGAGTGCAAGTGAGAGGTTTCAAATTTGATTACTTTTAAAGCAGATATTTACCGCGTTGTTTGAGGGTTTAAGGGGATATTTAAAGGAAAAGAAGTAAAACTCTCCTAACATAAATTCCACAACGTCCTAAAAAAATTTCTGTCCACTTCTTCTGGACTTGTATGAAAACCTATTTCTTTTCTTTTCTCTTCATTTCCCACCGCGCAAACGAACTGATAATGGAATCTTAACTCTCTCTCTCTCTCTCAAACACATTTAGATCTCTTCCTATTAGATCAGTTTCTTGAGTACTTGATAACAAAGCTAACTTTGTACCTTGTTGACCTAAAAACAAGTAGAAAATCGTACAAACATACAGTACCTAAGTGGCCGGGGGAAATAAACAAATATAAGTATATATATTAGTAGTATTAACTGTATACGAATTGCTTTTACTTTTCTATACTCGCCGCCCCAGGACCCATTTTCCCAACTCAAACCCGAGAGGAAGGTCAAAGCACTCTCTAAAAAATTCATCTGCTACTTGCATTTCTAGTACTTACAAGGCAAGAGTTGTTGTGTTTTTTTTTTTTCTCTTTGGTTTGGTTTCTCTTAATATTTAGCACTCCCCATGCATTTCTATCGTAATCTGTTTCCGTCAGATTCTTTATCAATAAAATTTCTTCAAAAGCTTGGCTTGGCACTAAGGGCAGCGAAAATTTTCCCCATCTAGGAATACAAAATTATGGAGTGAAGCTCAAACCATAATGATTAATGCGGTGGTGGTGGTTCTTTCAAGCATTCTACAACTTCCTCGTAATCAGTTTAATAATCCAATAATGATTGACATTCATATTTCTTCAAGGTTAGGTTATTAGGTGGTCATTAATCCATGCATTGCTGTTCTTCGTTGGTAGTCGATCAATGGCAATGCTTTTCATAGAAAGGGGAAAAATAAATAAATTTCGTAGTCAATGCTAATTAGCTTTAATTTTTGATTGCTTTAAAAGGATATTAGTTCAACTAGAATTTCGTAGTCAATGCTCAATATTTTACAGCGTTGTATGTAATTCAGAAGGCGAAGTTAAATTGTCACGATTAGTTACCTTATGGTTATGGAGGGAGTATTTGTAGTTTCTTTGCAGGAATGGCATCCCATCCAATGTCTAAAAACCATCCAATCAAACAAAAAAAAAAATTTGTACAATTTCATTTCTTCATCCATTGAACTTGTACGATAATAGTTGGTTGTCACCTAATGGATTGTTTGTGTCCGTGTCCCCCGCCCTCAAATTCAGTCAATCTAAACTTTCCTGGCTAAATGATATGGCCTGTAAGTCATGCTTGACGGTGATACCAATTTGAAATAAAATTATCAATCATCACATCACATGCCTATGCCTTGTTCTTGTTGTGTGAAGGGAAAATTGGAGTGTACGAGCTCCTCATTTTCTTAATTGGTTGCTGATAACCTTTCACATTGATATGGAAGGAGCAATCGCGGCATAATTGCCTTTTCCTTCTCAAATTGGTGAAAGTTCCTTAGCAACAAGATGGGACTCTTAACATTTTTTTTTTGCCAATATGGTCAATAAGTTGAGTAATTTTTTTCTTTTTCATTTTTTTGGTGGGGTTTTTTTTGGGTGGGGGTGTTGGTAAGGGGTAGTAGTTATGTTTTTTCCTTAGACTTTTGACGTTAAGGGGGTAGTAGTTAGAATCGCATGAAATAATGCCTGCACGGCAAAATAATTCACTTTCTGCCCCTACAGAACTCATAGATGGGGATAAATGAGAAAGTCCTAACACAAAAAAATTGCTGTAGCGATTTGATGTATGTGAGAAAAAAAGGTAATAGGGAAATGTGATCACGGAAAACGACGTAATTTTCCGACGGAAAACGACAATCCAAACAAGGCCTTCCGGCCCATATCTCAATGATTAAGGTATCTATCAATCATGAACCAAAAATTCTTGGAATCAGTAGTCTTCCCCTTGTCATCTTCATGGCCAATCACATCATTTCTGAACCACCCAAAAAAAAAAAAAAAGAGCGAACTTATAGATCTTGAATGACAGTTTCCAAAAGATGAATGAGCCCAGAATCAGTAACAACTACATTTGAACGGGGAATGTGGATTGGGGAGGTAGATTCCATCAACAGCATATTGGTATGATATAAATATACATGTGGATCGTTGATGATACAGACGAATTCCCCCCACCACCCTAAGCATCTGGATAAACAAGTAATAAAGCCTCAGGAGTTAATGTCAAAGACATGTGCATCACACATGAGAACGCTGGGAACTTTATCACGTAAGGTCAAACGAATCCCATGTGAGCGTTGCATCAGACCATTTTCAGCAAAAAATAAATATTCCGTCATACTATTAAGGCATTGAATATATATGTTGGGTTCATTTCCCTCGCTCTGTTCCTGTGGCTACTGAACTATATAGATACAAGTTAAAAAATAGAATATGAAAATGAAGCAATTTTGGGGGGGCGGATTGTGGATTTTGATCCATTCACGGCTCTTCTGTTGGGAGAAGCATGTGGGTGTGGACGGACTTGAGAGAGCAGAACATGGGAATTATTGAATGAGGTGCAGAAATTCTTCAGACTTTGCCTCGCGTATTATATAAAGAAAGAAAGAAAGAAAGAAAAATACAAAATGGGATTGAAGGTTTCTGTCAATTTGCAGCAGTAAATCTAAATCCCATGTGAGGTTGTTGCATTAGAGATTTCTGTCCTATTTAAACCCGCATCTAACTCCCCGCTCTAGCCATTAAATACAGACAAACACATTCTTGAATATCCCACCCCAACCTTCTTCCTTCTTCTCTTGTAAGTTGTGATCAACATGGAAAAAGTGGGATGCTCTGCAACTCTGGCATTGGCTTTCTTCTTAGCTTGCCTTTTCGCCAATAATGCCAATGCCTTCACAGCTTCGGGATGGATGAGTGCTCATGCAACATTTTATGGAGGTAGCGACGCTTCTGGTACAATGGGTAAGTTATGAAGCAATCTCTTCTCTTATTTTGTACCGACCGAGTTACACTAGACACTTTCTAACTGGGAACACTGGCTCGGGTGCAGGGGGTGCTTGTGGATACGGTAACTTGTATTCCGCTGGTTATGGGACTAGGACTGCAGCATTGAGCACTGCATTGTTCAACGACGGGGCATCCTGCGGCCAATGCTACAAGATTATCTGCGATTACAACGCAGATCCACGGTGGTGCAGGAAAGGTGTATCTATCACCGTCACGGCAACCAACTTCTGCCCTCCTAATTATGATCTTCCAAGCGACAACGGAGGCTGGTGCAACCCTCCCCGGCCGCACTTCGACATGGCTCAACCCGCTTGGGAAAAGATCGGAATCTACAGAGGTGGAATCGTTCCTGTGCTGTACCAAAGGTCTGAATCTCTTCTTTCATGATTCATCTTTTTTCCTTGTCCTTGTCCTTGTGGAGTGTGGGGTAATGAAAGAAAATGTAACGTTTTGTGTGATGCAGAGTTCCCTGCAACAAACATGGCGGAGTTAGATTTACCATCAACGGAAGGGATTATTTTGAACTCGTCTTGATATCGAACGTTGGTGGACCGGGATCGGTAGCATCGGTTCAAATCAAAGGCACAGGAACCAATTGGATGGCAATGTCTAGGAACTGGGGTGCAAATTGGCAGTCCAACGTCTATCTCAATGGCCAAGCCTTATCCTTCAGAGTAACTACGTCTGATGGTCAGACCAAGGTGTTTCCAAACATCGTCCCATCAAATTGGAACTTCGGCCAAACGTTTTCCAGCCCGTTACAATTTTACTAAGCCTGGAACCCCCTCCCCTATCTGTCACCTCTCCCCCCCACAAAAAAAAAAGAGAAAGAGAGAGGGGCTATACGAAAGAGTTCTGGGTTTTTTCTTTTCTTTTATATATAGATATATTTTTGGAGGTTTTTGGTAGGCAGGGGCGTGCTTACTATTTGACTGAAGCAGCCCGCCAATTTTTTCACGCAAATACAACCACACCATCAACAGCATTGAGCTGAGGAGGAGGAGGAAATTGAAGTTTTTTTTTGGGTTTGATCATGGATGACAAGAAAACCCATGAGATGAACTCGAGCCCACCAGAAAATGGCTGGTATATATATCCTACGTGTATGTATGTACCTAGTCAAAGTCGCTTTAGTATTTCCTACTCCATTGGTTGGGGACTGAAGGTACTTGCCAAGTTACTAAAACACAAGTTGATAAAAGGAGGCTGTACTGAACCTTTTACTTTTTTCTTGATTGATGATATGCTCTGTCATATGAACACTTAATAAGATATATACTTTCTTCCATTCGCACTTCAATTTATTATTATTATTTTGTAATAGCACTTCAAGTTTTAAGTTTTTTGGTGTTGGTCAACCAAGTTCTTGTGTTCTGCTGAACTGATCTAAGTTGCCTAAATTGGTGTGGCAGTGGGTGTTAATAAAATTTTCCACTCCAACATAAGTTGGAAGTGCAAAAATGATGATAAAATAGAAATATAATTTGAATATGGTGGGGGAGGAACATGCAAAAAAAAGATGGGAGGATTAAACACGACGACATTGAAATGTGCTTAATTTTATGCGAAATATCCCAACAAATCAAGCAAAGGGAAAAGAGCATAAACTGGTAAATTGTCTACTACTGGAATTACTTTTCTTTCCCCTCTTCTACTTAGCCGCAAATATGAATTAATTGGGTTTTAAAGGGAAAGATTAAGTTGCTTGGTCGGAAAATAATAATGGGATGGAGAGGGAGTTATGTCAAATATTATTTGAAATAATTATTGTAATTTTTTTTTTTTAATGACATGATGATATATGTACAAGCACTAAAACGGGCTGTCCTATGTCGGTGGCTCCGTCTTCTGTAAGTACATTGGTCCAAGAAAATGCTGGGCTGGTGTCAACTTTGTCCAACAGATTCCGCTGTAGCGTTCCAGTAGCAGGCCCATAAAGTTATGAGTTGGACCGGCCCAGGTTTCCCTCGAAACGTATGTCCATCATCATTACCGGTTTCCAGCAGGAGCTTTCTTAATTCTGCAAACCTTACTAACGAAAACAATTTAGTGCTATATTTTACCAACACCGGTTGATCTGAGTGGCAATTCGGTTTCTCTAAAGCAAAGTTTCGGGTTGGAGTGAATGGGGAGACAGTAGTGTCAGCTGAGACTTTGCTCTCTTATGGGGTTCGTTCAACCTGACTCCACCTGGGATTAGTTACTTGGGGCCTAAAGTAGTGACTAGCAGATCGAAGGATATAATATATTCTGAAAGTAGGCAGTGCTAATAGAATTTACTAAACCTTTTTCATATGATACACGTCTTCAGGAATTATTTTATACTAATGTTTAGTATATCAAGCCAGCATTTACAGGGGGTTTGTCACAATGAATTTTTCCTGTTGAAGAAGCTTTCGTTGCATCCAACATATGCAGCAGCCTGTCAAATTGGACATGTTAAGATACCTCCAAGCTCGACTGCTTCATCAGATGCATATGGATATGATGATCACTGTTGGGATGAAAATAGTGTGCTAAAAAATATGTGTATATATTTACCGGAAAGAAGTAAAGTTAGGGCTCCGGCTACCAAGAAAAGGAAGTAAAGCAATTAAGATTTGCGAAACTCACCTTTATTTGTTCAACCTAATCCACCAAAGGGGACTTAATCTTCAAGTTGGTACCGTCTTTCTCTGGTTAGGAGTCAGAACTAAAAGGAGAAACTTTTACTACTATAAACTAATATGTACTACTCCAAATGCAGTACACCGTGCGCGAAGCTTTCTCACAGATTTGGAATTGCATTCGTTGTTTTATTCGCGGGGGAAAAACAGAAGAAAAAGAAAGTGTACGCAGAAATGGAAAATGCTCGTGAGTTGACGTACAAGATTAAAAATTTTGCATGGGGCTTTGCGTTCATGTGGGAATATTTCTTCAGCAACTCTATCAAACATCCAGTGGTTCTAGCTCACCAAACTTGCCACTTAACGGTCTTATTCTATATCCACAAACAAACCTTTATTCAAATTCCTTCAATTCTTATTTCAATCTCTCCTCTTCGATCGCCTACAAATACTACCTAAGATAACTTCAGCAAACCAAATAAGACTATCTACAATGGCAGGATTATTAAGGCTTAGAATGCTTCCGCTAGTTTTTGTTGTGGTATTATCTTGGGTGTTTTCTCCGTTTGCAGCTGCACTGAGCTCAGATTACTATGATCATACATGCCCGAAGGCCGAGTCAATCATCACCAAAGTAGTGAAGAAAGCCATGATGAATGACAAGACGGTCCCAGCTGCCCTGCTTCGGATGCACTTCCATGACTGCTTTATTAGAGTAATCTCTTCTTAATCGTGTTACTTTCATTTTCCTTACTGCTGATTTTGTCATGCCTACAACAATATTCATGGAATTTTGCTTATTCATCTTTGCTTTTGAAGGGATGTGATGGTTCTGTGCTGCTAAATTCGACTGCCATGAACGCGGCTGAAAAAGACGGACCTCCAAATATTTCACTGCACGCATTCTATGTCATTGACCTTGCTAAAAAAGAAGTAGAATCCCAGTGCCCTGGTGTGGTCTCTTGTGCTGACACACTGGCCTTGGCTGCTAGAGATGCAGTTGCACTAGTGAGTGCCACCGACTTACTTACTGCTTGTGTAGCTTGATTCTTGACAGCATTTCTTTAGAGAATAGATTAGTAGCTGTTTCACAAACATATGATAGTTTTAAAAAAGAAAAGAAAAGAATTGTAGTAATATAATTCAGATACGACTTCTTCCTTAATCCTACCTGTTGAGTGTCGAGTATAACTAAATGGCAAGTTGATGGGCCGTAATGTTCACATTTACATATTCTGTATGTTGATGTGGTGCACTGATTACACTCTCATTTGCTTAAATGTCGTAGTCCGGAGGGCCTTCTTGGAATGTGCCTAAAGGAAGGAAAGATGGCGGAATTTCGAAGGCCGGTGAAACTCGACAACTGCCTGCTCCTACCTTTAACATATCTCAATTGCAGCAAAGTTTCTTTCAGAGAGGCCTAGCACTGGAAGATTTAGTGGCCCTTTCAGGTTAATTAATCCCGAATTAATTTTTCCTGTTTGTCCTCTTCATTAATTAAGATCACTGGTAACTTCCCTTACAGCTACAGGAACACTAACACACACAAAATTAGCCTACCCATTAATTCTCAAAGTCCTGATCCAACCGTGGATGCCCGCAATTCTCAAATCATGACTCTACTTAAAAAAAACATATAGTAATCTGATTACTGATATGCAGGAGGCCACACCCTAGGTTTTTCTCATTGCTCATCCTTCCAGAACAGGATCCACAACTTTGGCACCGCTCATGATGTAGATCCCTCCTTGCAACCATCATTTGCAGCCAGCTTGAGGAATGTCTGCCCCATGCACAACAAGGTCAGGAGTGCGGGTGCCACCTTGGATTCCTCGGCAACCGCGTTCGACAACATATATTTCAAGTTACTCGTTCTAGGCAAGAGTATTTTCTCTTCAGATGAAGCCTTATTGACAGCTACAACTACAAAAACATTGGTCTCAAAGTTCGCTAACTCCCAGGAAGAGTTTTATACAGCCTTTGTCAAGTCTATGATCAAGATGAGTAGCATAAGCAGTGGAGGTGGACAAGAGATTAGGTTGAATTGTAGAGTTGTTAATTAGGTAATTTCTTCAACGCCGACTCATCATGTCAGCAAATCTTTGACTCGCCGTTTTACTTTGTTTTCCGGGGGTTCTTTAAATTTTATATTGATTTGTCTCCGAAGAAAGGTACGAGAAGAGCATATATGTGTAACCGAGGCCAGTCTGAGTTCGTAGGCTTCATTCTTATTCCAATGTTCCCGATTGTTTCACAATATAATTAAGAAAGCCTAATTGGCAAATTGTTTCCACTTCTATTGTTGAATTCTACTACACTGGTGCTACTAAATAATAAATAGGATTAACCGTTCTATCTGTTTATCGTCCAAATCTCGAGCGGGTCAGGAATAATTTAGGTGGAAAATTCTATCATCGCTTTTGATTCCTATATCTATAATTGTAATCCAATAAACTTTTGCCCCGTTATTTAATAATTTAAAATTTTAAAATCATTTAAGAGTTGATATCTCTTTTTACATATCCAACGATAAATTGATACTCATGAATATCATATCCAAAAGATACGGTAGAATTCTCCAATTTAGGTAACACTTTAAATGTGAAATAAAATAGTTTATATATACGCGGCTTCAATAAAATTTTTATTTTTTATAAGAAGCATGATTTCAATTTCATTGTGATGAAATTCATTATGAATCTATACTAACCAATACATCAAATATAAAATAATATACTGAGGATACTACTGAGGATTGTTAATACAACACATCCAAAAAAATTAATAAATATAAAATAATATTGAACCCTGAAATGTCTTCCATCCAAAATGGCTTCAATATGTTAATAATTGATTTGGGTAAGTAAATAAATCAATGTAAATAACTTAGTCCTTCTTTCATATATTATCTATTGTGGTTAATTGCCTAAAAATTAATTTTTAATCAAGAGTTTGTCTAACTGGTGCCCATTGTACAGTTGTTAAGATATATTTCAAATGTCATATTTTTAAAATGTAAGATTAATTAGAAAAAGTAAATAAATACAAGAAATGATTAGTAAGATTAAATAGAAAAATGATATAAATGCAAGAAAAGGTAATAATTATTAGTATATATATATGGTAATTTAGGTAAATTTTAAATGTGTTAACCTTTAATTAAAAGAAAATTTTTGGATAACCGGATAGAAATTTCATCCAAGAGCCCTTGAGTGTGTTTGGATTGTAAATTATTTGAGATATTTTTACTGTAACACTTTTTGTGATGTGATGTATATGAGATAAAAACATAATTGAAAAGATAAAAAGTGTATTAAAAATTATAATAATAATATAAATAAATATATTTGAATAAATAATCTCCGGTCCAAACACAGTCCTTGTTCATCTATTAGTTGTACTATGCTAATATTCATCACTACTTCACTAGTAGCCAATTCTATGCCTATTTGACCCAACTCCGACTAGACTAGTCCCTGCTAGGCTAGGCTTGCTCAACACAGCCCACTGCCCAATAGGCTAGAGCATCATCAACGTCCTTCAGCTACCGCCCTAAGAGCAGTTGGCCGTTAAAAAATTCATCGCCCTCCAATTTCAATGACGGAGCTGAACGCCGACAACAACCTCCAATCCCGAGATCATAACATCAACACTTCAATTCTCCAATCTCCTTCTCATCCTAATACATTCCAAAGCTCAGGAATTGAAGATAGTACTGACGGAGATATAGAAGACGAGGAGCTAAGGAGACTATTGGTTCCAAAAATAGAAGACCTTCCTCTCACTCCACCAACTGCAATTCAATCCAACTTCATCACATATTATGCCCCAGGTACATTTCTATTCCGTTTTGGCTTCCCTGGTTGAAAATTTGAACTGGTTTTTTTTTATTTTATTTTTTGTTCCGAGTCTATGTTTTGCTTTTTTAATTTCTTTTCCTTGATTTATCTGGTCTCAGATTTTATGAAACCTGGGCATGATCAGTATGTTCATCGTCATGCTAATGGGTAAAACTATGATTTTTTTTTAGCTGATGGGTAAAACTCTTTAGCTTGTATTCAATTAGCTTTTTAATCATTTTTTCCCATGCCGTTCTAAGAGTAGCTTGTGCATAGTTGGGTTAGCTTCAACTCATGTGGCTTTTAAGGACGAAGGAGGAATTACAGGTGTTGATTTCAATGTCGGAAAGGCTGATCGAAGTGGGATTAAGGTTACAGGAAAGCGGAAAAAGGTAATCTTGTGCAAATTTGTGATGACTCCTCTAAGCTTAGAAGGAAATAATGGAATTAAGTAACAAGTTAGCAATGCTGTTATATCTGGGCTTGGTGTGTATAGTTTCTAATGTGGTTTCATTTGTTGCCTAGTTGATGAAATAATTGGAAAAGAACTTTTTGCCGTCCTTCCATTCGCTGTTAAGCTGCTTGCTTTGGTCGTAGACTCATGCGGTAGGGGAAGGGAACACTTGGAGTGAGTAATGGACTTAGAGGAGGTAGGCAGAATTATATTTTGATTGAATTAGTTCATTAATTTTTATACATCCACACTGAGGGGGAGAGAGATTTTGTTTGTACCTAATTCATTATTGATAAGTCCAACACATCTAGTTCTACTGATCTTTGCATCTGGTTTTATACTATGGAAGGACTAAAAGAGAGTGTGTACTTGGGTAAGAGGCTGAAAGAAAAGATATCTTGGTCTGATTAAGAGTTGCAATAATAACCATATAAACAACTGTCCACTGATCTGCTGAATGAGGGAGGGGAAACCAGGATTACCATCTGAGTGTTGCTAAAGTTGCATGCCATCTAAAACTAGTGCTAATTTTCTGAGATGGTTGAGAGATAGTTTCTGTTGAACATCGGTGCTTAAGTTTGAAATTTTGCTCTTGTTTTCATGCATTCTGATATTCAATTTTATAAAAAGCATCATTTCAAACTGTTTTTGTGCAGAATGCACAACATTTTGAGTCCAATACAGCATTATGTAAAGTAATCACCAAGGATTCTTCTTACATTGTGAGGTAGAGTTTCTTTTTTCCTGTGTCATTTTTGGTCCTTCAGGTGTTCTATATAACTTTTTATACTCAAGTGAAGAAGACAATACCTTTCTGTGACAGATGCTGTGTCAAAGGGTCTCTGTTGGAAGTAAATGAGAGATTAATGAAGCAACCTGGTTTGCTTAATTCATCGGTGAGTTCTATTATCTGGTTGTAGCTTCTAAAATATTCACCACAGAATGGCCCAAAGATTTGTACATATGTGAATTTGCATCATGCATAAGTTCTACTAATCTATGAGTACCAATTCATCTCATCATATCTTCAAAAGGAATGGCACCAAAAAATTTTTCTTCCATAAAGTTAATTACAGGCTTGGATTTTACAAACTTTAGTGAAGCATTTGGTTCTATTTGTGTCCAATGCAGTTTAAGATTAAAAGAAGTCATGCTGAAGTGGTATTTGATCCTAATGTTTAGTTATTAATTTTGTAAGTCTGAACAACTACTCATCCTCTCTGATTGTACCAGTGAAGATTTTATCTGCCAAAAAGCTAGTGCTTCTTTGATGAAAAACTTATGATGCTTGTCAGAGTTGTATTTATGTTGCACAAAGTTTTTAGCGACAATTCCAGGCTTAGTCAGACCTTGGATTATGCTAGTTAAATTGGAAATGATTTCCAGGATTGTATGGACTTGCATGAGTGCATAGTTTAGAGTTGTGGAAGTAATATAATTCTTGATTCACGTGTATTATCTTATGTCCATTTGGCTCTTCTGCCCATAGAACTGCCTGAGAAATTAATAGTGATAAATCCTCTGTCTGCACCAAGTATTTGATCAGTGGAGTACTGCTATTGCATTCTGGCATCTCATATGGTGCCTGACTTATTTCCACTGACACAATGATGAATTTGCAACAGTAGTTGCTTGTGTGTCTAGATCTAGGAATTTACAAATTTTTATATACCTATTTACCTCGTTCATTTTTCCTCATTGCAGGCAGATAGGGAAGGATATATTGCAATTTTTATGCCAAAGCTAGTAGATTGGCGTAAAGTTGAGGCTTCTTTTGTTGGTGTGGAAGAGTATAAGAGGTTAAGAGGCATTTCTTGACTAGTATGTCTCCAGGTGGATTGGTAGGTGCCTTGCTTTAGTTAGGTACATTATTTGTTGATTTGTCCATTGTGCTTTCTAGTTTTTGCATTTCGAAATAATTAAAATCCAGTTTTTGAGATGCACGTAATTGCTTTCTACAAAATAATTGCAATCCTTATCCTTGTAATTTCTACAAAGCCTCATATTCTCAGAACAAAATATGTATTGAACCAAAGAATAGATGTTTGATAATTTCCACCAAATATCCTATACACAGACAAGTGAAAAGAAGAAGGAAAACTAAAAAGCAGTTCTCTAATGTATATATCAATGTAGATGAGAGAGTTCTAAAGACAAATATGTTCAAGTCAAACAAGAGTTTGGACAATATATCTTTAAACTAGTTGCATGATTAGTCACTCTCATTGATCCAAGATTTCCTGGGATCACCTTTCACATTGCAGTCTCTCTCTCACGAAGCCAGGAAAAAAAATATAGTGATACATTAGTGCCGACTCGGCTGATCAAATCATTAAGTCAATATGTCTATTCCATGAAATTCACTTGAGCACTTCTTTAGCATCCTGCTTCTGGAGTTGCCATTCTAATGTATCAAACAAGAAAAATACTTCAAAGCATCCCGGTGCCCCCACATTATGTATCCTGTCTAGAATAATAGGATTAGCCTACTTCCATTTGTTCAACAAGCAACCTTCTCGATCTGTTAATGTTGAGGATGCACAAGTATACATTCTCCTCAAGCTCTTCTAATTCATCTAGTACTCCGGTTTCGTTTATTTGAAACTCCCTTATGACCTCCTTCAGTAACTCATTGCTTCTTCTGCTAAGGCATAAATTCGCTAGGAATTTACTGTGTTCAACTTCATCATGTAACAGTGTCATAAGCCGACTCATTGTGTCAAAGTCATTGATGATTAAGTAGATCCCTTTAGCAGCAGTGTCAAGTTGAGCTTCAAATCTTTCAAGGGAAGTTTCTGGAACCAGCCATTCTTTAGTCTGCTTGATCCGCTTCATACATGCCCCCAAGGAACAAGCAACTAGAGCTGGTGCAGCTACTATGCCTACTGCGCTATGAAGTACAAGTATTGGCAAGGCAATAGTCAATGCACAGCTTGCAGCTATCAGAGTACCTCTAGCAAACCTCTTGCTACATCTTATGAATTTTCTTCTCCTTCTAATCCTTTTAATCTTGGAAGTGAATCTTTGGAGTGCTGAATGGAGGTCGTCATGAATGTGTTGAAATTGAGCTTGGGTAATAGTGGCTAACGGGTTCCTGAGTAATGCAAATGAAGCCAGGTTCCTGTATAACTCATTTTGTTGGTCATCATCTGATATTTGTTCGAGTTGATTAAGCACCCTTTTCATTGTACCGTACTTAGCCCTAGTTTCATGAATGCTTCTCAAGATTAACTCACATGTTTTGCATGCCTCAGAGCTAATTTTGAAGAAACCCGATAGAATTTGATGAAGATCGTTTGCAGAGCCCTTATTGACATTCGATGGAGTTTGTGGGCACGGTTCGAGCACACCTTGAGAGAGATGCTGTGGAAGAGAGGGAGACGAGGACAGTCGATCAATACTTTTTCTTGCCAACTGGCTTTGAACTTCGCTGCAAATTTCTATGTAAGAATTGGTCCTAAAGGCTTCCATGTATTCTTCATCGACAATGTTTGACTTGTTCATCAAGCGATCATCTTGCGTTTTACCATTTCTACCTGATCATCCATCCAAGAAATCAACTCAATCCAAGAAATCAACTCAGTAGTGTTAAATGAAAGAATTAAATACAATAAGATGACGCAAACATGAAGAGAGAAATAACATTACAATTCTCGTCTCCTGAATGCTCATGAAACCTTGATTAATTGCATCTCTTCCTAATTGAAAATTGGAATGAAAGTAGAAGGCAGAGATGGCATATGAACTTACTGTTGTATTTCTTGAAAAGGAACTTCAATCTGTCTGGACGAGACCATCTTTTCACAATCTGAATCATGTAAGTATGCCAAGTCTAGAAGAGAGAATGAGAAAGAAAATCGAAAGCCTTGTTAGACGGCTGCGATATATAGGAAGGAATATTATTTATATATAATAATCCTGTATGATAAGTACTAGTTTTTTTGCCCTGTAAGCTTCTGGGTTTCACGACAATCACACGTTAGCGTGAGCGTCTCTAACACGAATGCCAGCTTCACCACCTCGACATGAATGAATGCATTTGAGGAATGGGGAAAAGAAGAGAAATAAAGAGCAACGATAGCAGTGCAAAGGAAGAAGCTGTTATGAGTTTTTTTTTTCTTTTTCTTTTTTTGGGTTTCCTTCTGGAGGAAAAGCTATTAAGAGTTTAACGCATTGCTTTTACCTTCGTCTTAAAGAGTGTGGTAGCTTGGCAACCATACGTGCATTTAATAATTAGTCTTTAGCCAAAGAATTTGACTGATTTTTTTATTTTTTTGGGGGGATAAGTACGTTGTCTTCTCCGAGGCTTCTGTGGGCTAACGCTAGTGCATTCGTTACCTGCATTTCAGACTGCTGAGAGTAGTTTTTTAACCTTCAAATGTCTATATCCTTTGATCAGCCCAGGCTTTAGACAAATTGTTAACAAGTTTCCCTTCTTACTTTCTTTCATTCTTTTTCTTCTTCTTTTCTCCTTCTCTGGTCGAAACTTGAGGTGGAGAATAATGCAAAATCAGAATCGGTACCGTGCGTTGTTGGCTGAGTCAATCGGCCAAATGATTGTGTGCCTGATGACAAATTTTTCCATTGCGTGTGTGCGTGTGTGTGTGTGTTTAATATGGATGAATAACTTGGCGGACGGGACAGGTTCTCTTAAATGATTTCATCTCAAATACATGCACATTCATGACGAGTGTTGGTAAGTTAGTCACTCCTGTTGCCAGCTTCAGCCAGCCCCATTAAGAATTACATTACCCAATACATTTCCACTTTAAACCATCATTACAATAACAGATGCTAGTCTAGTCGTATTATGCTAAGATAGGAAGAGTGCAAAAGGTTGCATGAAATACTCTCGTGGGAGCAAATTATCACTAAATTTTTGCAATTGTCGAGTTTTGGCTACTGAAATGTATAAAGTTAAGATTCGAGATCATTCTGTTAGATTTAATCGTTAAATATGTCATCTGAGTGCCGGTGTGATTCCCAAGACAAAAGAGAGGGGAGCAGTTTATGTGTGTTTATATTTCTATATAGTTGTGTGAAATTAAGATTGCATTGTTAGAGAAGGATTAGACGATTCTCAATAACATCCAACTTTTTTATAATTTATAACGAGACGTACGTGGGTTTGTTTGGATATTCTATTTTTTCAAATAATATTTCGATTGCATTATAAACACATTTTTCAACTCACCTTTTTATATTTTCAATCATTTTTTTATGTCACATATATCACATCACAAAAAAATGCTACAGTAATTATTTCAAATAATATTTCAGATAACACTCTATCCAAACAAACCCATTAGTATAATCCTACAAATAAAAGTTACATATTTAAAAAATAGTGAAAATGTTTATTTTTTATTTTTTTTTTTAAAAAAGGAGTAATCTGTCGTCTTTTAGCAATAAGTAATGAATCACCATTGACTAGATTCAATTTTCAAAAATCTAATTGGCAGAATATCCAAACAAGTGCAGTACGTAATTAGTAGGCCATTTTTTTTTTAAGCTACCCAAGTTTTGATGTACGTAATTAGCAGGGTCAACCAAGTGCTGTTTATACGTAGCGTTGTGGAAAGCTGCATTGACGTAGGCTAACAAATCCTGGGCAACGGGGAAGTGTAGGGTGATGATGATGAGATGGCGACCTAGTCAGCGGCGACATGGTCTGCACTTATTTCCTCACCCACTCATCTTTTGTACCCATTTGCAATTTTTTTTTTTTTTTTTTTTTTGTTGGAGCGATGAGTTGGCAGAGTTGCTCCGAGCGGAGGAGCCGTAAGTGCTATAGTGCTAATTTAACAACCAAAGGCCCAAGATACACGAGAAACAGACGGGATCCTCTGTCCAATTTTCTGTGTCCAATTTTCTGTCCAACACAAAACTACGTAGTTCCACTTATTCTTGTGGCTGACGTGGCACATAAAAATAAATGCCTGTTTGGCTCCATTATACTTTTGGATCTCTCTTCTTTTTTGGATTTCCTTTATTTACATATCTTTATTACATCTGAAACAACAATCATCTGGCTAAGCATATAATCTTCTAGGCATTGACATCTGAAACAACAATCATCGTGAACCAAATTGCAGCACATATATTTGTTTACCACCGCAATCCGTATGCCTTATAAAATGCGTGTATGTGGGTGGGGTGGTGTTTTTTTTCTCTGGGAAAGGGGGGTGGTAAGAAAAGAAAACAGCTATTACATCTTAAAATAGCAGAGGTCTCCGTGATGTTTAAAGGTTTTCAATTTTTATCCATCACATGGTTTTTCATTCAATTAGCAACTTTGTCAACCAAGCCAATGAAATATGTCAGTTTTTAACCATATTTCCCCAAGAGATGGATTATAAATTAAATGAACACTGTATCAATGAAGACATAATTCTACTTAAAAAACAAAAAGAGGAATCAATTTACCAGAATAAAAAATAGATTGCAAAAGGTACAAGAAACACTTTTTCTATCTGAAAATGTTAAAACACAATTTGTTTTCCTTCAAAGAAAGCGAGAAGGACAATTTGTTTTCCTTCACCAATTTTTTAGATTATTCTTTCCGTTAGGCCCAGCTGCAAATTTTGCTTTGTACTTCCAAGAATTTGATTGTCTCTCTGTATGTCTCAAATTTTGCTATGTCTTTCCGTTAGGCTAGTGGTTTGCTTTGGAGGAATTCACGGTGAATGGTTACAATTTGACAGGGCTGTTGCTTGGTGCTTGCGTCAAACAGGCATTTATTTTTATGTGCCACGTCAGCCACAAGAATAAGTGGAACTACGTAGTTTTGTGTTGGACAGAAAATTGGGCACAGAAAATTGGACAGAGGATCCCGTCTGCAATTTGACAAGGCTGTTGCTTGGTGCTTGCGTCAAACAGGCATTTATTTTTATGTGCCACGTCAGTCACAAGAATAAGTGGAACTACGTAGTTTTGTGTTGGACAGAAAATTGGACATAGAAAATTGGACAGAGGATCCCGTCTGCACGAGAAACCTCACCTCATGATCCCATTTATTGGGTTCTTTTTTATTTTTTTTGGAGAATTTTATTTTTTGGGGGATATTTAATACTAGTAATTGATCCAAATACCATCAAAAGACGTGGCGTGAACAAATCCAAAATAATACAAACACTACGGCTCAAATTGTTTTGAAAAATACCACCAGTAGTAGTACGGTACAAATGGAGAATCAACGAGACTTAGAATTGCCATGCCATCTAGTAGACACTAGACGAGACTAATAAAAAACGGTGTTTTAACAATCCGGTGCAGCTAACCATCAGCCTTAGGCTGATGGCCACCACCAAGCCTTTAAGGCTTTGGTGGGGTGGGAGGCAAGGGTTCGAACCTTGCCTCCCACCAATTTGCCACAGTTGTCTAGTGGTGGTTCTTCCCCATCGGTCCCCCCATAGGTCCAGTTGGGTCTCCCCTCTAGTTAGGTTAGAATAGAGTAGAAATAGGAGTAGGGTTGACGATTGACAAAAAAAAAAAAAAAAAAAAAAAACAATCCGGTGCAGCTCAGTTGGGATTTTCTATGTCATTACTCGGTGTTAAATTCAATATCAATCCCACTTATCACGTGATGGTAGAAGAAATTTAAATAAATAGCACATGACAAATTAAATAAACAGGACACTTGGTATAAATATAGAAATGTCACTGAAAAAGTGACACTAAGGATCCCGTGTGGATGCAGCTAAGGCTGAATTTTTTTAGTGGGAACGGCTTTACTTTCCGGCGATATCGATGACAAATCGGTACTTGACATCATTCTTGGCTAGGCGCTCCAGTGCTTCATTAATCTGCTCCGTCTGGACGACTTCGATGTCACACACGATGTTACGTTTGCCGCAAACCTCCATCATTTCTTGTGTTTCTTTGATGCTTCCAATTATGCCTCCTTTCACCACCCTCTTCCCTGCATTCACATTCGATTCGACATCAGAGGTATGGAAGAAGAACCCGACAATCTACGGGTTGTTGAAGCTGGTAATGTGTAGTTGTAGTATAATATTATCCAAGAATGAATATGAATTCCCCGAAATTGAATCAACATTTACGTGGAAGACTTTTTTGTTTTGTGATTGGCACTTGAGTTCAATTGAAATCTCACCGAAAATCAGTGGAAAAGAGGGTAGTTCCATCGGCTTCTCAGGTGCCCCCACAATCACCAAGGTTCCTTTCACTTTCAGCAGCTCCAGCAAGGGACCAATAGAGTGCTTAGCCGAGACCGTGTCCACAATGAAGTCTAGAGTCCTTTTCCTCGTCTGTCACTCGAAATTGTCCAGAAACGCCCCAAAATCAAAAGTACCGTCTTAAGACTTGGGAGTCTTGCCTTAATAGTTAATACTGCTACTACCCTAATGGTACAGAACTTTCTTTTCATTATTATTGTCCTTTTGAAGTGGAAAAGGCCTTTTGACTGCAAAGCTAGCTTTTACACGGTAGCAGGAAGCTACCTGGCTGTACATCAGATTTTTTTTTTTTTTTTTTATCAATTATTTGATTTTTAAAATAAAAAAAAACCACTATGACGCGGTGTGATGTGATACATAATATTATATCTTTTCTATCATCCAATCGCTATTTGACACAGCTCACAGAATTTGATTTATCTAAGTGGATCTGGACTGGTAATTCACAATATTTTAACTCCTAGAGAGCAGCATTTGTCTGCTACAGTACACCATTATTATTAATGGTATAAAATGTTCATCAGCACCAATAAAAAAAGAAAAGGAAGATGCTGCAATTTTTTGACTGGTACTCCCAGGGCAGGGCAGTCTCTAGAAATCAACAACAGAGCCAACAAACAAACCTGCATTAGTTTGGCATCCGTACTGAGGAGGAAATCATCTGCACCCAATCGAACTTTGGCCTCTTTTTCCTTGGAGGGAGATGTGCTAATGACAGTGACATGATGACCAAATGCCTTGGCAAATTTCACAGCCACATGCCCAAGACCTCCCAGACCAACCACCCCTATCTTTCTCGCAGCCGAGTCCGGCTCCAACAGATTGTGGTCTTTCATCGGGCAGTAGACTGTGATTCCGGCACACAACAGTGGCGCCGCTGCGTCCATCGGCAAGCTATCCGGCACGCGCACCACATACCTATATGCACAAAAAAAAATATATATATATAGTACTACAACTGACTTTTTGCTATTACTACGGGAGTAATATAAACAAGGACAAAGCAATGCTTATTATATTTGGTGGGGTTTGTAGCCGGCCGGCTCTTGTTTTTTTGTACGGCTGTTGCTAGTATTAGTAGGAGTATTTCAGAAAGAAGAAGAAGAAGAAGACTGAGATTGACGATGTACCTCTGATCTGCGACCAGCATTTTGGAATAGCCGCCATAAGTGATGCTGCCGTCCCAAAATATGCCATTGTAAGTAAATTGAACCTCATCGCAGTAGTTCTCCTGGGAGTCCTTGCAAAACTCACACTGCAAACAGGTTGCTGCCAAGCACCCCACCCCCACTTTGTCCCCCGTCTTGAATTTCCTCACGTTACTCCCCACCTTTGTAATGATCCCAGTAATTTCATGCCTAAAAATTTTCATTTTTTTTTTCGATTGTCAAAAAATTGATGAATATCTTGCATACCATTTTTAAAAGAAACGAACATGTACACCCACCCGGGGACAACAGGGTACATGGTGATACCCCAATCGTTCTTGACATGGTGTATGTCTGTATGGCACATCCCACAATACAAGATCTCGATTGTCACATCATCCGCTCCATTTTCTCTGCTCAAATGGCAAAAGCTTAATCGTCATCACCAACTTAGCTCATTAACTTTTCCAGTCAGGTTTAGCTCTATTTAGTAATTAAACTAGTACTATATCATTCCCAGGAAATGGAAAGATTAGTAAGTTGGATTATTATAAGCAACTTGTACAACCCCGACAAGGAGCAAAACAACGAGCAACATCAGAACATAAATCCACCACAAGTACTGGTAAAATAATGCATTAATTATACGGAAATAAAGTCGTTAACAGAGATGGGTTGACCTTCGCTTGAAGACGTAAGGAGTGATCTTGCCGGAAGAATCATTCGCTGCCCAGCCTGAAACAGTCTGAGTGTGGTTTGGAGTTGTTTGAGCCATGAAAGGAAGTCGGTGAGAGTTGTGAGAGCAGAGCAGGAGGAGGCCAGCAACTGGTAGTGGAAATGGTTGATCTTGTAGGGGTGGAGGATTCTGGGCACCGGGCAACTAAATATATAGGAATCCGCTGTGTACCCAAGGTGCAATTCAAGTGGACAAACACTTCTTTTAGTTGTATATATTTTTTTTTTGTTGGAAGGAGGTGGACCCAAAATTATGTCTTCTAAGAAGGAATACTTTTTAGTTGGGAAGATGCGGTTATTGCTTGTGGCCTCCAACTTTATTGGCCATTTATAGGGCTGATTGTACTGCTCGCAAGTAGTTTAGTTAATTACTCGGTTCAAATTTGATTTAACCAAAGTTCAAACCCAAGTTCGGCTAGCTCGAGCAGGGATGCAAGTCATTTCGAGTTCAAATACATGGTGTTCGAGTTCGACGAGCTACTCGTCGAGTATTTTTTAATTTAAATAATATATATTTTTAAATATAAAATTACCACTAAGGATTTATGCTTTCAAATAATTTACAAGATGATTTGCATACTTAATAAAATTCTTTAATGACAAAAAGGTAATAGAATTTTGAAGTAAATATAATTCAATTTCATTCTCAGGGTTTCAAGCTTAGATGCTCAAAAATGAGATCTAATCAAACTTCTATGCTTGAAAGCAGCATCGAGGACTCAAGCTCGATATGGTTCGTTTTTTTTTTTTTACTTGAGGCATATTGAGTTGAGTTCGAGTTTTTTTTAACATTTTACTGAGTCAAGTTTGATCTTCAATTTTTGAATTTAAGTCGAGTAGGATATTAATAGTGTTGGAGTTAATCACTACTCGAACTCAACTCGACTCGTATACGCCCCACCTACCCATTTGCCCATTTAGGTATGAACTATGAAGAGGCCACTCGAGATCCTCGGCCCCTTAAATAAGCCCCCTACGCAGCCTCATCAATGTAATGCTAGCACGTTACCTTACTCGCTTGCATTTTTTTATTTCGCAACAATTTTGCCTGCAGTTTTCAAAAACGGTGAAATTGCTCCCCAATTCCACAACCATCCTGTAGCAGCACAATGAAATGTATATCAAATCAAAAGACTTGTCTAAAAGTTTGCTATTCGCTGCTCATCTCTCATTCGTAGATAAAATATGGTTATGAAAATTCATCATAATCTCTCCATTATAATTGTTGAAGAAAATTTGAAGACAAAATAAATTATTTATTCTAACTATTCTTCCATGGAAACAGCAACAACGAAACCAATTTAAAGCTTTTAACCAATGTTTTCCAG
Organism: Coffea arabica; assembly: GCF_036785885.1. Classification (NCBI taxonomy): domain Eukaryota; kingdom Viridiplantae; phylum Streptophyta; class Magnoliopsida; order Gentianales; family Rubiaceae; genus Coffea; species Coffea arabica. The sequence goes on from NC_092329.1 coordinate 2,424,143, forward strand.
CAGTTGTTGACAGCATCTGCAAATCCTATTTACGGCTTTGTTTAGCGTTGTTTGAAAGTTGAGCGGTCTTATGCCTAAAATTTCCTATCAGATTAAAATCACAATACGCATTAATTTGCTACATGATATTTCCCGTCAACTCAATTTTGTTTGTTCGAATTGTCGTGCTTGAAGATTATTGGTTTTGACCTTTCTAAGATCTGATTTATGTATTGAAGCCAAGGAAGTGGAATCAAGTTTGAGAATAAAGATGTCAAGTAGACATGCAAATCCCTTTAATCCGATACTCTTATATCTTGATTTCAATTTTGGTTGCAGGAGATGTGTTATGTAAATGGGGAGAAATTTCACCCTCGGTCTTTAGAGGTTGCAAATTGAGATGTCGTGAGACTAAAAAGACCGCGTGAATTAAGCCAGGTGGCAAAAGTACGGTGGCGAGGGCGAGCAAGGGGCTGGATAAGGGGGCCGAGGATCTCACGTGTGAAGCGGCTGTATGTATCCCTTTCATAACTCACAGTTTTTTGTATGAGTGTTTCGATAAATGGACTCTGCGAAGACACTTCAAAAGCCGGCAACTTTTGAAGCGGCTGTATGTATCCATGGCCAGTTTAATAAGAGGTCAGTCATGCTAATGAAGTAAACGCATGCAAGACAGAGAAAGAAAGAAAACGTGTGTTTGTCTGTTTGACTTGGTCTATTTCTAATTTGATTCGCTTCTCACTTGAACAATTGATGTGAGATATTAAAATTATGCCTTTTTTTTTTAGGATTCATTTCATATACATCGATCGTGCATAAAATTATCATTGTTAGGTACATGACAACTGATCGGATTCCAATATATCCAGTAATTGGTATTTTTTACTCTTTTGAATCTATATACATGATAGAACAGCAATACTACTGTCATTTTATATTTGTCGAAATAATCAACAATGATATATTTGACATGAGCTATTAACAAGGGTTATAAAAGTGGGAGATAAGTATTAAATCAAATCGTAGGAATTGATATTTAGAAATCATTTACAACTAAAATTATAAATCTTCGGACCTAGTGGACATTTTCCATAAAATATATATATGTATATATTTAGATACAGGATAAGCAGATGAGCAAAAATTCAAGGACCATTAAACATGAGCGACGATAAGAAGATTAGAACTTGGGCCTTTCCTGGACATTTATGAGCATAAGATTATTCGTTGGACTTTGGGGTCATATATCGGACCGCCGAAATTCATCTAATTTAGAAAATGTTTGTTGGGCCTCTCTAGTTCCTAACTTCTAGGATTATTTACGACCGGACTCCCCGTATTCACTCCTCCAAGATTGATGCACTATCGTCTAGTATTGTAATTTTCTAATTTAAGTAGGGAATCAGTAGTAAAATCATCATATTCATTTCCTAAATGGAGTTTATAATCATGTTCTATTTTCTAATTCCAAATTATAACTCTTCTGCAATTCTCAGGTATGAAAATTAAATATATATTGAACAGATGTGACAAATTTTTTTTGTTTTTTACTTTTTGTTAGTCTATCCCTTTCTTTGTTTCTTTTTCTTTTTATATATATTTTCCATTTACTGAAGTTGTAATGTTACATGAAAACTACTTTAACTTTATATATATAAAAAAAAAAAACAATATCAATTCTATTCAATGCCACGTTATGGTGGTTTTACACGTATACTATGTCCAAATCTGAGAGAGAGGTTTAATATATGATGCATACAACAAAATCTACCATACTAATTTCCTACCAAAAAATCGCACACTAAATCTACTTTTGACAAAAGAAAAAAAAGATTCAAATTAATTTGTCAAAAAAAAAAATCTTCATTAGTTACAAATTTGTACAACTAATTAATTTGGATTTACTTATCCTTGGTACATTAATTGTTAAGAAAAAATTTATTTCTTTTTTACATCAATGTTTATTTTTTTTAATGCAAGTCCGGAATTACTAGATTATAAACTGCTTTGTTTGGTCTTTCCCAAAAAAAAAAAAAAAAAAAACTGCCTTGTTTGGATTACCATTTTTTTTGAAAATGGTTCTTTTTGGATTAGTTGTTTTTGGAGGTATTTTTGAAATATTTTACTGCAACAATATATATGAAAAACTTTTATTATAAATATTTTTTTTTGATATTTTTGGAATATATTTTGAAATAACTTTTAAAATAAAAATATTTTTATGATACTTTTTAAAAATTAATACTACCACTGTTAACCACTATTGCTATCATCTCCACTCACCATTGCCACCATCTCTTCCCTCTTCTCCCTCGCTCTTCCTTCCCCCCACCCCTGGCCCTCCCCTCTCTCCTCGATTTGGTCGAGGCCTCTAATTGCAACCAGAGGCGGCGATTTGGCCGCGACCAAGGGAAAGAGGGAAGGAGAAGGGGAGGAAGGGAAGAGAGGAGGAAGATAGATGGGGTGGTGGGGTGGCAGTGATAAGTGAACAAAATTGCAAATTTTATTTTTAAAATTTTTATGTATATTTGTGAGTTGTTTTTTGATATATTATATGAATGATATATTTTTTGAATTATTTTTGTTTATGTATTACCGTAAAATTATATTGTATTTGAAAAACTAGTTTTTGAAAAATGTTCTAATCCAATCGATTTCGTGAACCAATTTTCAATCAATTTTTTCACCTCACATACATTAGATAGTTATAATATAATCTTTTACAAAAATTTCAGAAAAATAACAATCCAAACGACTATAACTTTATGTCTTTTTTACATCAAATATTTAATTTGTAGGCAAGTTGGGATTTGCTGGATTTGCTAAATTATAAACTCAAGGGTGAAATGGTACGACGAGGGGAAAGGAGAGGGCTCTTTTCGTAATTTCGAACCACGCGTAGGCACGTCAATTCCTCGCCACCATGCCACATTCCAAACTGCGCCAGCAAACCTAAAATTAGTAGAGAAAAAGGAAAAGAAACTGGGAAGACATACCACATTGTGATCACGCTTCCCACGGAAAACCCTAAATATTTTCTCTCTCATATCCTTTCTTCGTACTCTTCCTTCCTATATTTTGCATTTTTTTCTAAACTTCTTCTAATCAGTTGATGGCCGTGGATTCTGATGAGTCTTCCTCTACCCCGCGTAATCTATCTGGTCCTCCATGGGCACTAGTTGTTCGCCGGAGCGAGGTAGAATCAAACTCCTCTGCCGCTACCAATGCTTCTTGTCCGTCGTCATCGCCGCTGCCAATTGCACCGGAGCAAACACCTTTTTCTGATTGCTCCGGTCAGAAGCTCCCGCCTGAAAGTTCCGCTACTGAGACTCAGCCTGAGAGCTCCTCCGATAGTAGTAATGGCAATGCGGCTCGGTCAAAGAAGCCTGCTTGGAACAGACCCGTGAACGGTGTCGTTGAGGGTAGTTCTGTTATGGGCGGTTCTGTCTCTTGGCCTGCTCTTTCTGAGTCGACTCGGTCCACGATCAAATCACCCTTGGATTCCCCTAAACCTTTATCTGATGGATCAGCCTCGAGTTCTCAGGTTCTAACCCTTAATAACAAATAATCTTTGCACGCATATTATAGTATTTAATATCTGTTTCAATGTCTGAATTTTTGGAGCTTTGTAGCCTTTTTTTTTTTAATTTCTGCTGATTTTGTTTTGATGCTTGTTTACTCGAATTGATTGTCTCCTTGCATGAATGCGGAGAAAGATTTGTTTTTTAAGCTGTGAACATGAAAACATAATGTAAAACGTGCTTGTATTTGTTGCCGAGTAGGGACCTATAATTTCACAAACGCCTCAGAAACAAGCTAATACTAATGCAAACGCTAATTCTGTTGCAAACCATGGAATGACTCGCCAAAAATCAATGAAGCACCGTGGTGGTGGATCAACACACGGGGGCTTTAGGCCACCACCACCTCCTCCTCCTTCGATGCCGCCGCCGTTTCCTGCTGTAATTGAGATGCCTGCGTATGGAAATTATGGAAATTTTGTGCCTCCTGTTCTGGACTCTTCAATAAGAGGTACAAGACCGATGAGTGGAGTTGCGCCTCAGTCTGGGAACGATCACTCTCCACACTCACAGAGAAATTCTTCCAGGAGGAATAACTTTGGGGGTCGTCCCCGTGGAGATGGGCAATATCATCATGGAGGCAGGCGTGATCATGATCGAAGAGATGTTCACCTACCTAATCAATTTGCTCCTCCTCCAGGAGGTTATATGCCACCACCGCCTCCGCCGCCGCCTCCTGGTTCTGCCTCCTTTATTGCACCTCCACCTATGAGACCATATGTTGGTCCTATGGGTTTTGGTAAGTCTATTTCCTATTTGTGGGTTCTTTCCCACTGTGGATATTTTACTTATCTAAAATGCTTCTCCTAGATATGGCACCTCCATTTATGTATGTTCCAGCACTTCCCCCTGAGTCCTTTAGGGGTATGCCATTCATTGCTCAAGCACCTCCAGCACCAATGTTTTTCCCTGTTATGGATCCTCCTTTGCCTGCTTTGATAGTTAAACAAATAGATTACTACTTCAGGTACTTCTCATTTTACAATTGATTTCCTACAAAGAAATGAGATTGTGTGTTGCTTCTTTTAATTGACTTCTAAAACTGGGATGATTGCGTGTTGCATATTTGTTTCAGTGATGCTAATTTGGTACAAGACGACTACTTGAGATCAAACATGGATGATGAGGGCTGGGTTCCTATCAAGTTGATTGCTAGCTTTCCCCGAGTAAGTTATATGTGGCAATGTAAAAAATGCTTGGTAGTCATCTGGTTAATTCATCTTCAATTTGCTTTTTAAGAACATTTTTGTCTGCAAGAAGGAGATATTTGAGGTACATTTGTGTTGTTATTGATTTCTTTTGGTTGACTTTGTACAAATTATTACTTTGAAAGACAATTCCTTGTATTCTCTTGGTGCTATTTGTTTGCTGGAAATGAATTGTTGTCTAGTGCAATGTTGGACTTTAGACTTAGACCAAGAGATCTAGCTTATCGTACATGTACAAACATTAAAACTTGCTTGGTGCCAATGAACATTGTCGAAATGCATGATAGTGTGACCTTGCAGTTTGAGTTTCAGCTTTGTCCTTTTCAACAATCTCAAACCTCCTTTTGATGAAGACATGTTTCTTGAAATTTCACATTTGATAATGACATGGCTCAGAGGGTAGTTTCATAGTAAAATTTGGAGAGCTTGCGAATTAAAATTGAGCTTGTTGAATGACGTAGAAATGGACGGTACATCCAGCAGCAATTTAAAATTTTTAGATTTTTTGGGGTAATTTATCTTGGATATTTGCTTGTTGCAAATTGGAAGGTTGAATTTTGAAGAAAGTTTTATCTTATGTGCTTTATCACTCACTGTCCTTCTCTTACTGTCTCTTTCTTTGTCCCCCCTTTTTATTTCAATACTAATATGTTTGACTTCAAGGTACTTGTAAGGTTTTTTGTTCTGCTACTAATACTTCTATTGGGGATTCTGTTTTTCTCTTCATGAAGTTTTAGCTGCATTATACTAAAGTGCGGGTAAATTTGAATGGTTTTGTTTGTACTTTTTCCCCTCTGGTGGTTGTTGTGCATGACCTTCGTCACCTTTCTCCGGTATGGCTCCCCCCCCCCCCCCAAAAAAAAACAAAAACAACCACTCATGGAAAGGTTGTTATTTTCAAGCTAGAATGCTCTACATTTATTTTTAAACCGCTATGCAAATAAAGGTTGATTGATCTTCATTGTAAATCTGTTCTGCCATGGTTATGGATAGATGCACACTTTGTTATTTCCTTTCTTAAGATTTAGTTTAAGTCTGCAGGCTAACAAATAGATGGTGACTTTTTGTTTGAAGTTTCTGCTGAATAGTTAATAGAGGGCAAAAAGGGAATTTGATGGTTAGAGATGTCTGTACGTCCTGGTGCTAATCATACGAGTTATTATACTACTTTGGTCAGCATTTCCATAGATCTCTCTCTTGGAGCTCTATGTAACTGTAATGTCCCTTTCTAATTTCTTTAGAAGGTCACTTTGTTGAAATGTACTATGACTTTTTTTTAGGACGGTTTTTTTTTTGTTGGGAGGGGGGGTGGTGTCTAGTATGTGTCTTTAGTCTCTGATATAAATGGATAAGGTCATATGACATGCTCCTTTTCTCGAGAGATGATAGTTTTTGTATTATAGATATCCATGTATGGATCAAGGTTGCTCTATGGTCTACTTTTGCAGGTGCAGCACTTGACAACTGATATTTCATTGATATTGGATTCCTTGAGAGCATCGGTGGTGGTTGAAGTAAAGGTGATTCTCAAGCGGTCAACTCTCTAGAACTCTTTAAGAGATGCAGTCTAATGTTTGTCCAGAGTCGCTTCATACTTGTCACTAATTTCTCAGTATTGCACAACATAATCAATTAGACTGTGAATCATACCTAAATTCTGCAAATTTACACTATCTCCTAGGTATTCCGCAAACTTCTCTGTAAAACTTTGGATTTGATATCTATACTGTAAAAAACAGCATGGTTTCCTAAGTAAATTTCTCAATTCATATATCGTGCGAGTATGCTGCCACAAACATTGAATCAAGCTCTCCCATGATATGGATTTTTATTTTATTTTTTTCTTGTCCTGCAGGAACAGGGTGACAAGATAAGGAGGCGTAACGAGTGGAAGAAGTGGACACAGAGCAGTAGTCATGTTTCACTTGATTCAACGTCACAGACTCCTGGCATATCATCTGATGATACTTTGACAACATCCATTGAGAAGGTATCATTAAATGAAGTCAGTAGCAGTAAAAGAGGTGGTTCGGACTTGACAGATTCAGAAAAGGGGATGACTCCAGATGCATCTTTACCTGATGAATCAACTGGCTCATTGAAAATGGCTAATGGAGAGGTTACTGCTGAGGAGTTGCATTCATGCTGAACATGACCTAATATGCCATGAAGGAAGTTTTTTTGGTCTTCAGTCAAGGTTGTTGCACTATGTGCATATGGTTCTCAAATTGTTCGGAATTATGTCTACTGAAATCTGGGAAGTATATTTAGTCTGTCCTTGATTGAACCCCAATTTTGCAGTTTTGGCTTCTTCTACAGAACAAGTAGCATATGTAGCTGATTTGGAAATGAAGTAAAAGGAAGTGGAGAGAGGATAGTCGCCTGGGGATGGAATTATTGGATTATCAGGTTTGGATGCTTTGTCAATATGGATGCGGGCGGTTTTCTGCTGCTGATGATGCCGTGACTTGCGTTTGGTTTGCATTCTGAGAGAATTTTAGAGGTGAACTATTGTTGGTTACTTTTGGTTTCATGATCAGAGTGGAGATTGTGAAGTGTAAGATAGTCAGCAATTGCTGGCGCAGGAAAAAGTCAGGCTGCTTGAGATTTCTCTGCCCGAGAATTGGAGGTCTCTTAGAGAATTTTACCTTGAGTTTTTTCTCCTCTTGGGTTTTATTTTATTTTATTTTATTTTATTTTTGGTAGTCTTTAGATTTTATTTTTTTCCATTCATTTTGCATGTTTTTATAAGTATGTAATAGATACTTGAGGCATCCATCTATATTTATAGTTTTTGGGGACCCCTCTTTTACTATTTCTGGACTTGTCGTCAAGTGTCAGTGAGTTGGGTGTTGTTCCTGCTGCATGTGTTGCGAGCGAAATTATATGCTGACTGATGTGAAATTATATGCTGACGTGGCTTTGAGGTTTTATGATGCTCTTCATCCACTGTTGTAGTCGCGGTATTTCCGTCTCCATTCCATGGGTGGCTTTGCGCCGCTATAAATTTTATCTGATGACAACAGAACAGTCTTCTTTAACATTAGATGTACTACGGGCTTCAGCTCAATTCCTGTGACTCGAAGCTCTGAAGTGAAAAGCATTAGGCTCCTTTTCTTCTTCCAAATGTTATTTTCTGCTTAGCAACAAAATGTAAAATATTCCAATTTCCAGGGTGTATTCTAAATCATGCCTTGTGTCGTGATTTTGTTTTACTTTTCTCCTATTCATTTTTCTGAGGCTCGAAATACCTACCGTTTTGGCTTGAAGTAGGAACATTTCTTTGTCATCCTCTGGCTGGACCTACGCCGTGTACGTCCGTCTGGAAACGTGACGTTAGGGCTGTGTTTGGACTGAAGGATTTGGGTGGATTTGATGTGGATAATTATTAGTAAGAATTTGTGTTTGAAATCTACCTGACCATGAAATGTACTTGGAAGTGTTCAAAATGGCGAATTTGCAATCCTATCCTCCCAACGTACAAGTGATTTGAAATCCATTCTCTCATTTTCGTTCTCCTAACGTCTTTCCACTCGAAGCCATGACTGCTAAGTAATAGAATTGAGCTTCTTCTGTTTGTAAGGGACGGGAGGAAGTCGTTAATTGTGACGGACATAATACGTGAAAAACGTTCTGGATCTCCAACCACAGGTCGAGTTTTCTCTGGCAAGGACAATCGGAAAAAGGACGGATGAGTGGGTACACCGTACACATAAAAGAAAAGGAATCCTTAACCGGAGCCGCGGACGAAAGTCCATGAATTGGGCGGGCGACGCTGCGGTGGGTAACTGGCTCCGCCTTGACGGCCTCCTGCCGCTGGTAAGTGGTGCAAGGAAATATCAACCAATCGAATACATTTATCACAGTTAAATAGTCTTTTTACATTTTCATTATTATAAAGATGTTTTATGTAGTTACAAATTCATTACTTTCCTGTTGCCTCCAAATAATTGTGTCTTCCATATGGTGAGATCCTTGATGCATGATGTAAAACTATATATTGTCCCACATGTCGAACTGATAGAGCATTGAGTAGGTGATGGTAATATAACTCCTTAATTCCAGTCTCATACTTTTTCCTTTCCTCTATTTTCCTATTTATAATGTCTACAGTCTCTTATATATATATAAAGGCAAAAAGTTAGATGGACTCTGTCCCACTTGTAGACCGTATCATATCTAAGTAGCTTCTTACTAGTTAATACCGGGCAATGTTTGTTTTACCAGTGACTGATTGACCATGGTTAGTACATGCGGTTGTTTCAAACGTCAAAACAAAGAGAGCAATAGCCCATCCCTTTCAGTTTCACCCAAAATTTGCTGCATAGATCTAATCTAGTCTAATCTATTCGTACTTCTATTGGAAGAAGACTACTCTAAGAAGTGATTCAACTGAACCGAAGAGAAACCTGATGAAAACTGAATCATCATCTAATCTAACAGAAGAAGAACGTTTTGATATGTAGCAACTTGAGTCTTGATTCCAAGAGTAAATGAAATGACAGACAAGTTTACTAATTATTAAACTATTTAAAATTGTAACTACTTACTACTGTTTGGTTACCAAAGTTTTTTAAAAATTTTCTTTTATTTTTATCGGAAAAAAAAAACCACTCAATTCTTCAAAAGTGTTGTTATATTTTCGTCATATTCAAGTGTCAGAGATGACAAAGTCCCTCACGTAATATACCTAACCACTTTCGAGAAAGCGCGGGTGAATAACTCTAAAAATTTTCTGAACCCAAAAAAAAAATAATAATAATAATAATCTCGCAGGTCAAAATAATGACATCAGAACTTTAACATAATTACACGCAAGTCTCCCCGACCTCCAGTCAGCCCCACTCCTCCCCGTCCCCCGGTCAACCCCACCACCCAAAATTCCGTCCTATTTTTAGATAACCAAAAACAGTCGTCCAAGCTCTAAGATTCACCCAAAGATTCCTCCTTCAAGCCTCCAAGATCAATTGGCAACCAAAAGGGCTTTTGCCGCCGTCCACCACCACTGAAAGAAAGAAGCCTCGAGACCCTGCTGCTTGTTGTATGTCATCATTGTTTTATTTCATTTTCAGGATCTTGTGACGATTCTATTCCCTGAAACTTTGCTCTTGTATGTCATTTTTGTCCTTAGAAAGAGGAGTTCAGTGACTTGTTTAGTGACCATAATCGAGACTGTTTACTATCTCCATCCTAATCTAGACATCTCTCTAGCCGAAAACGAGTTTCTTCTATATAGAGTTGTAGTAATAAGAAGAAAGTGAGAAATATTCGAAGCCCAAATATCCTACTACTTATATAACTAGTGAGAAAGATGTCTGGCTGAAATCTCTACCACTGGTCAGATTTGCAGTTTAAAATTTTGGAAGTTTGATTTAATAATACAGTATAGACTCACTATATACTCACTACTGTTTTTTCAGATGCAAACAGAATCCAATTTAACTAAATAAATGACGGGTGCAAACTGTAGTGAGTACAACTTACTGCCCGCCTATAGTATTAACTGCACGGTGAAAAACTCGGCTCCATAAGATAAGTGCGCTGATTGTGGTAGACTTTATGGAATATTAATAGATATAGTCCTCCACCAATAATCACAGACTACAACCACTATAGAGCCTTAGACAAAGTCCAATGAATGCAAGGTAAGGTAAGACTTGAGAGTGGTGGACTCTTCCTTCAAATTAAAAAAAAAAAAAAGAAAAAAAAGAAAAAAAAGGGTAAGGACGTAAGGTAGAGTCAGATGGGGGCGGGGGTTTTGGCTGAGGGGTATAAACAACATTTGTGTAGTTCTCCGTACGTACAGTGAATCAGTGATAGGACTGTTAATTGGCCCTTGTCATCCGCCCCCGTATTCTTCTTCTTTCTGTGTTAATTGGCGAATAGTCTCCAACATAGAATGCGGTCATCATCAGAAGATGGACAATCGCGGTAGTAGCACAACCAGTACCAAGACGAAGGATAACATTAACACCACGGTTCAAATCTCAGCTCCAACCTCAAAGTCATCTTCTGCTATTCCGACCTCATCTCCCATTCCCATAGCCCCAGCCCCAGCCCCTCCCAGCAGCTGCAACAGTAAGTATTCCATGGAAGAAGTCTGGAAAGATATCTGTCCCTCTGCTCTCCTCCACCAGCCCACCAGTACCTCTTCCTCCGCTGCTGCCCTCGAGGGTATTGTTTTCCAGGAGTTCTTGTCCCGACCTTCAAGGGCCCAGTATGACTCGACTAGTCGCCATCATCATCATCATCATCATCATCCTGGCCGCCATTCTTCTTTAGAAAGCATCGACAGAGGCTCCTTTGGTTCCCACTCCCAGGGACAGCCAGCTCCGGCCGCGACTGCATCAATCACTCTGAGCTTGAACGCAACGAGGCCACCACCCTCTTCTTCATTTTCTCTTCCTCTGGACCATGATCTTGATGCCGATGCCAATTTGAACCCTCCCACCGTCGAGTTTTCTATCTTGCCTGAGAAAAGGGCGTCTCAAGATGAAGACACTTGTCACCGGAACAAGCGTATGATCAAGAATAGAGAGTCGGCTGCCAGGTCCAGGGCTAGAAAACAGGTTAGCTTAATCCATTTGTTGTCCCTTGCCTTGAAAGCATCATCAAGTTCTAGTATTTTTTATTCTGACCACATACGTAGCCATGCTTAGTTGCTTAATTAATTAGCAGTCGTTTGATACTTGCTTTGTTTCTGTTTTAATTTTCTGGGGAAGTGGGAGAGGGGTAGAAAGACTTCTTCGAACTTGTTTCGGCTTGTTCTTCTTAAGCACTGCTCACGGCCGTTGGGCTAATCAGAACGAGACCAAGGTCTTTTTTGAAAAAATGTCAATGATGGGGAATACCTGGCAGTGGCATGATGTTCATTGATTGATTAGTTGCTGAAGTTGGCCTTGTTGGATTGCATCATCTCAAGTTGATATCCATTAACTTATTATCTTATTTCTTACAGAATCTTAACCTTGGCTTTGGCCTCAGAATCAAGAAGAAGAAGAAGAAGAAGAAGGAAAAAAAAAAAATCTTTTTATTAAGTAGTAGTAGTAGTAATAGAGTAGTATTTCTTTGCCTACTCAATTTTATTGTTTGAACTTTGGGTTGGACCTGGGGAGGCTCTAAACTGGGATGCTTAATTAGCAGGCTTACACCAGCGAGTTGGAGATTAAGGTTGCACGTTTAATGGAGGAAAATGCTAAGCTTAGAAGGCAACAACAAGAGAAGGTAAAGCACATATAATCGGGAAACAACACCAGAGGAAGGTTTCGTAGCTTCTCTTTAATTTCCTTATCTAGTCAGGTTTTACTTTGCCAAAGTAATACTAATAATGGCAGTGGTACAAGGTTTTGCAGACAAAAAAGTACTACTGCTAATGTATACGGGGGGAAGTGGTCATCATCCCATTCCCGGCTTATACACAATTACTTTACTATTACCAATTTTTGTTTTTTAATGTGCAGCACTGTCTGCAGCAGGCTCCTGCCCCGTTTCCAAAAAAGCAAATGCTGTGCCGAACCTTAACAGCCCCATTTTAAGGAGTCTCCATGTCGCGCAATTTTACGTTTCTGTCCCTGGTAATTTCTATGCTATTACCACTTCTGTATTTACCTTTTTTTTTTTTTTTTGGGGTCAAAACTTCTGTATTTACTTGCTTTTTGTGGATTTGTAGTTTGATGATGGATGTGAGTGACCTCTGCTTTGCTGTCTTCTGTTCAGTTGACTAATCTCTCTGTATTAGCTAGCGTGTAATATAAAAAGGGAGAAAAAGATTTGCTGCAACTGGTTGGACCTCTGAACCCCAAACCCTTACTTGTTTATAAGCCAAAGAAAAAAGAAAAAAAGAAAAAAAGAAGAGGGCGTGAGTGACTAAAGGCAGGGGAGACTGTGGAATGGTGGGCATCATCTTTTCTTGGTTGTCTTTAGTGCAACTTGTGCTAGTTTTATTCCCCCGATGAGATGGATGGTACCACCTTTACGGAATTTTACCGCCCCATCCATCCGCCCCCAGCCCAAAAGAAGGGAAAAATCCACCACCACTCGCTAGTTTATTAAGCTTTTCTCTCTGTGGAGGGGTGGGTCTCCGTCTCAATCGCTTCGTGCCCGCCTAACTGCTTGCCATAATAAATGCTTGAATTCTCAAAAAAAAAAAAAAAAAAAAAAGTTCTAAGATACAAGAATTATATACAGAGAAAGTATTTTGTTGAAAAGTCAGCAGTACCTATCGGTATTTGTTTCTGCAGAAGATTGATGCCACATACTTAAATGTTGCTGATACTTGATAATAATAATAATAATGAGATTACGCTGTTTTTGGAGTGGACCTCTTTTACGTTAAGACAGGACGTTTATGTCTTGTGCTGGTTGGGGCCCTTGGCTTTCTGCTTCGCCTGGACAAAGAGTAATGATGAATGATAAAAGATCTTGGGAAACTAGTTTCTCCGTTTTTGTTACCAGACGTCTTTCTTGTCTCCTTACTTGATTTATCAATAATATATATCTCTCGCAACGTATTCCTTTCTAACCTCTAAATCTTACTAGCTCAGAATTTTCGAGACAGTCGAGACTTTTTTCTCTCTTGTAGTATATTCCTTTCTCAGCAAGGAAATCATACTGCAGCAAGGTCGCCTCATAAAGAATCTGATGCATGTCTCCCTTAGCTAATAATTGCATGCATGTCTCCCTTAGCTAAAGAATCAGGAAACTTTAGACGAGTCAAAGTAACTGAGCTATAACTGATATTTATAGATGTGATGTACCTAAAATAAGAAGATGAAACTATGAAGAAATTGCTTACCGAAGACGTGGCAAACAGCAATCCAAACAGCGTTTCTGTGTTTTGATTCCATTTCTGTAGCTAAAAGCGGTGACGGATGAGTTTCTGGGAACGGCCAAAGATAAATGTCGAGTGCCAACAGTGAAAAAGTAGTTCGACCCCGTTAAGTCGTAATCGAACCTTAACAACTGCGTCCTGGGAAGTCACCCACAAAGACGAGAAACAAAGATACTTGTACCAATCTCATTGGGTGTCTTGCCATATCGGGTGTCACGGCAAGGGACTAGGGCCAAATGGTTGTTGAAAAAACCGTTTGGGCCAATTTTGTTTCGTTTCCACAGTGAAATGTCTCACATCGACAGGAAAGACAGAGAAAAATCAATTGTTTATAGTGCTCAACCCATCGAATTATTAATAAATTTGATTAGTTATTTTGAACTCGTAATTTTAACTCAAAATGTTATTGAATCAGTCCATTGGGTATATTTTAAATGGTATCAAAGTAAATCTCGAGTGATCTCTGCATGGGGTAAGTCTCGGGTCAAGTGATATCATGGTTTCGACTGCGTTACATTTGATGAGGCCATCTTCATCTCTAAAACTTAAGGAATTAAATAGTACTTTTTAGGATGCAAAGTTCTAAAAGTGAGAAGATAGGGGGCATCTCGATTTCTAGAACCTACAAAATTAAGTGTCACGTCTTGAGACGCAAAGTTCTAAAAGTAGGAAGAGCTAAATATCCCACAATGATCATAAAAAAATAAAAAAAAGCAATGGTTTGTAACATCCAGTCCATCGAGTTACTAATAATTTTGGATTAACCATTTCCAATCGATGGTTTCATTTCAAAAGGTTATTAGGCTAGTGCATTAGGCACGAGACATTACAAGTGGTATCATAACAAATCTCACGTGGTATCTGCATGAGATGAGTTTGGGGCTAAATATTATTATGATTTCCACTATGCAAGAAAGTACAAAAAAACTAAATGACATATTTGATAGGGGTCACTTCTAAAATTTACGAGACATAATTGGATTGCAATGGGATTTACGAGAACGCAAAAGTTCTAAAGGTGTAGGTAGTAAAATGTTCCACATCGATCAGGAAAAAGCAAAAGCAATGGTTTATAATGCTTGGTTCATCGTCTTATTAATAACTTTGCGTTAACCATTTTGAACACGTAGTTTCAACTGAAAAGGTTATTAGACTAGTCTATTGGGCGCAGGCCGTTACACACAAGATGCAACTCACTCACTTGAGATTTTCGGTGACATGTTTTCTATGCCAATTCAATGCCATCTATAATATTGCGCCAAGTGTCATGTTATTATTTACTGTTTAATTTTCTAATAATTCAACTTGGTTTGGTTTAACACAAGTGTAAATAATAACATGACACTTGGCGCAATACTATATGTGGCATTGAATTGGCATAGAAAACATGTCACCGAGGATCTCAAGTGGTTGCCACCTGCAGTCGTCCTTACCTGGCAAGACGCCGACAAAGAAGAGAAACACACTTGTACTTAGGAAAATTACACTTGTACTAATAACTATTGACAACAGAGCGTATTAGTGTTGTTGATTAAAGAATCCACCCACGACCACGATGAAGATTGGAACTTGGAAAGAAAATTTTCTACAAAATAATTTTATGTTTTTCTTGAATATATATTTTTAATTATATTTTTATCTCACATATATTAAATTATTTTAGTATAATTTTTTTTAACAAAAACTCCAAAAAAAATAACTATCCAAATGGGAAGTTAGTGGCCGAGTGGCAGTTTATGATCCGACTCACTCGTGCTCACATCACATCCTTATGAGGAAATGTCCAAGTCTTGACTGTTCTGATTCTTTTAGACGGTAGTAGAAGACTAGAAGTAGAACCAAGCACCTAATACATATTTGGTAGACGAAATACATATATATTTGTTAGAACTAATCTTAGGGTTAATGACACTTTGCCCCTTGAACTTAATAGGTAGTAACACTTTACCTTCTTCAACCTTACATATATACATTTACCCCCCTATAAAGATTAGTCAAAGTTAGAATTAGCAAAAAAAAAAAAAAAAAAGTGAGTGTGATGACATTATTGTCCTTTTATTCATCAAATTATCTATAAATTAATATTATTTCCTTTCATTGTTAAAAACATATATATCTTCTCTATCAGGTCAACTATACAACAATATCAAGAAAAAGCTAAGAAAAATATTATATTTAGTTTATATCCTTAAGATTTTTTCTATTGGATTAATATTTACTTTTGTATATGTTTTGCTAAACTTATTATACTTTAAATCAAACAAAAAGGATAAATAACATAATACTAAAATAAACATAATTACCAAATTTGTTTTTGAGAACGAGGCAATACTAAACTTGATTTTTTTAAAAAAAAATATATATATTTTTATTATTTTAGTTTATGTGAACTTTTAGGCTAATACTATTTTTATTTTTTATCGATATATTATAGTTTACTATTGTTGCCTTTTCTATTTAAAAACATGAGATTTGGTTTAATCTCCATTTTCCTTCTCTAAGTTTTAAAATAAGGCATATGAGACATTTTTATCAAATTTGATTGTGAATTTAATCTTGGACTAATTTGATAAATAAAAATGACCATGATATTAGTCTAAAAGTTTAAATAAATTAAAATAATAAAAATACTTCTTAAAAATGAGTTTAGTATTGCCCTTTTTTTCAATTTTAGCAATTGTATTTATTTTTAGTATTGTGTTATTTATCAATTTTGTTTGACTTAAAATCTAATAGATTGAATAAAACATATATAAAAGTGAAAAATAATCCAATAAAAAATTTTCAAGGATACAAACTAAATATTAACTGACTTTAACTTTTTTTAGTTTGATATTTTTTTTAGTAGATATGATAGAGAAGATGTAAATCTTTTAGCAATGAGTGGAAATGATGTTAAGTTATAGATAAGCTCATGAATAAAAAGGTAATAATATCATTGCATTCACTTTTATATATATATATATTTCTAACTTTCACTAGTCTTCATGGGTGTAAAATATATATATATATATATATATACATACATATTTAAGGTTGAAGGCGA
This sequence comes from Coffea arabica, assembly GCF_036785885.1. Taxonomy (NCBI): domain Eukaryota; kingdom Viridiplantae; phylum Streptophyta; class Magnoliopsida; order Gentianales; family Rubiaceae; genus Coffea; species Coffea arabica. The sequence continues at coordinate 2,440,787 of NC_092329.1, forward strand.
TAAAGTGTGACTACTCCCTTGGTTCGAGGGGCAAAGTGTTATTAACTCCTTCATCTTATGTACATCAATAATAATAATGTATACACTATTATAATTGAATATATGACGTATATATTCAAATTTAAATTTGAATTCAATTTTGTTTCAAATTTAAATTCAAATTGATTATTAAGCATCTAACGATAATAATATATACAATGTTAGTATATAACTATTATGCTAATTTTGTTAACATACCGGTAAAGTTTTTGAAAAGTAACATGAGAATGCATTTAATAAAAATATATGTTATCGAAATAAAAGGTGGTGTTTGGTTTACAGTTTTGTATCAAAAAATTATTATTTTTCGTATAAATACGTTTTTTAATCACCTTTGTATCTCTCATATATTAAATAATTACAATATATATATATATAATAAAACTCCAAAAAAAAAAAAGCAATTCAAATGGCACCTTAAGTATCTTAAAAGGGGATACATTTTAGGCTTTTTACAAGACAAGAACTAGGCAAGAGAAGGGGAAATTTTATCCACCGTGCCTGCCACTATAATCAACATGGTACAAGCACAATGAGAAGTTTGCATAGAATTTTTAATACACTGTCAAATTATTATACTCTGTCCGCAGCAAAGTATCCCGCCTGCTAAATGTTTAACTCAAACCTCATCTGCACTCCTATCTGTAATGCAATTGAAATTGTGAAATCATTTGCCCTCGAAACGACCAAGACAATCATTTCCTTCTAAAATTTAACTTAACTTGTAGGACCATTAATCAAATTTTATATCACTGAATCACTTTCTATCCTTCTCCTACAGGAACAATAATCAATTTTTATGTCACCGGTTCACTTTCTATCCCTCTCTTTTCTCTTTTTCCCTTATATAGTTTAGAGTGCTGCCTTTCTCCTCGTATGATTCAGAGCCTTGCTTGGATAACAAAAAAAAAAAAAAAAAACAATGATTTCAGCCATCATACCATGCTGATTCATTTCTTATTGGTTTCTCTCCTTTTTCACAAATAATAAAAACGGCTTTAGGATTTTCCTTGGTGTACATCACCAAAAGGTCCTAAATTAAATTATCGAATCAAATCATAACTCTGATGATTTGTTTATGTTACTCAGTTTTTGTATGCGTAAATTAATGGGTACTTACATAGCGTGCTTCTCTCGTAAAGTATCAACTCAACGAATTTTGGTAACCAATCTGGAGTCCTGAATTCAAATTTAGATACGATTAAAAGTAGTCTCGGTCAATTGTGCTTAACTAGATCATGTTGTTGGTAAGAACGAGATATTTAGACATATCCTTTCTCACGTACCTGCAACACAACCTCCGTTGTCGTCCAGCGGTTAGGATATCTGGCTTTCACCCAGGAGACCCGGGTTCGATTCCCGGCAACGGAAGATTTTGTGTCCTCTACCAATTTTTCTCTTCCAAACTGGAATCCGTCAATTGTGCAGTCTTAATTACCATTTCAGAGTACTCCATATGTTCCTCACAGATTCTTTTTTTCCTTTTGTCCATTATTAATGTAGGATTTTGTACACACTAATACTATAAATGTATCACACATAAGCAAAAAATGAAGTTCAAATTCAATTTGAAATTAGGTGGCTTGCATTCATATTTGCTAGTATACAAATTGTCAATATATACAAAATAAATTTTTTATAATATTATGCCTAATACTATGAAATTTTGAAAAAATATGTTTGCGCTCCACTTTTAACTTCGAGTGATGATATGCATCACTGCTTTTAATATCACTTCCTATATGGAATGATAAAATCGCAATTAGTTTCCTTTTCTAATTCTTATAGAATAATGATATGGCACTATTTTTATCGAACAAGAATAACGTTATTGAAATTTAAAATGCCCATTATTTGTTTCCAAACTTGCACACCTTAAATACTTCCTATCAACACTATAACCCTTATTAAGGTTTGGAATTTACAACTTACTTAATTAGTGCCCTGCTAATAACTTGACTTCCCTCTATATCTTAGTTGTGCAACTAGGTATGAATCGGTAATTAAACCATAATAGTTTTGCCTGACAGTAATCCATAGTATATTGTTACAAAAACACATGTTGTAATGGACATTTAACTGTTTATGTTATTTTAGATTGTTAGGTTAATGTGACATTGCGTCTATATATATATATATAAACAAATGTATCATTTTACAGGGCTACATATGATTCAAGTTGTTAATTCTGAAAAAAAAAATCATAACAAAATTAACTCGCTTTTTCAAATAATCACATATCCAGCCACGCGTTTGGATAGCCAAATAATGGCTAAAAATTATTTACTTACATCACAAATACAATTTTCAACACACATTTTTATTTTTTTAATTATCTTTTTATCTCACATACATCACATCACAAAAAATGCTACAGTAATTATTTCAAATAATCTCCTAGTAATTAATATTTGTCACTCCGTAGTTTGATATTGTAACATAACTAGTGGGAAAGGACTATCTAAAACAAAGAAATACACCTTTGGATTTTTTGTTTTTGTTTTTTTACGTATTTTTTTCTGGGAAGGGTTAAAGTGGACGCGGAGCAAAGGGTTCGAACTTCGATGTGATTGGGGATCCCTTCTCTCTCGTCCTTTGACTATTCTGTCGTTTCTGATTCGTCCCCTTGTCATCATTTCCGCTCCTCAGCGGTTTGCCGGTTAATAGCCATAACCACGCCTTCCTCTCCTTGTTACCCTATTCAGGCAACCCATAGCAGGAGCAGATTTTCCCCATCCGAAAGTGCAAACGATACGCTTTGTTCCCAGGTATCTTCCTTCCTGTCATCGCAAATAAAAGAGAGAGAGAGAGAGAGAGAATCTTACTTGTTCCACTCTGCAATATCAATTCATAACTGGATATATTGGTGACTGCGGATTATTTTATTGCTTGTATTTCTTCATGCTCTTCTAGGATCTTTTTTAGCTATAAAATCTTTATTGTCTCTGATCACTGTTTCACATCTGCCTAGCAAGTGTTTGATAATTGTTCTATGTCAGGGTTTACTTCCATGGCAGGAAAAGCTGCAGTGAAATCTGTGGTGAAGTCAGTTGGCGAATACCAGTATCCATGGCGAGATAAGCTGGTGAAATACAAGGACGAGCTATCTAAAGGAGTTTGGGGTTATTGGGAGCTTGGGGCTTGGAAGCCTCTGGGCATCAGTGCCCGTCGTCGGGCCCGCCTTCGCAAAGAGGTTCTTCTTGCTGGGGAAGATTGGAATTATGATCCCCAAAGGAAGGAAATGAGAAACAAGCGTAAAGGGCATAAGTGTGACAGAATTGCTGCTGAAAAGCGGGAGAATACTGCTGCATTGATGCAGAAGATGCCTGCCATGTTAGCTGATTATAGGAAGAGAAGGTGGGAGAGGAAGATGAAAGAGGAAGATGATGCTGCTAGGAGAGCTGTGCAAGAATAGGTTTTGCTAGCTGTAGCATTTCTGTCATCAGAGCTTTGACCATCGTTATGTTTTATGTCCAATGTCTTTGGCCTTAATGATGCATGACTTTGAAGACTTCTCTTGAATCCTGAGGTTTCCCTTTCTCTCTGTTACATATCGATGATGACATTTGACAACAAACAGCTCTATGAAGCCAACATCTAAGAGATTCTGATAACACTATGATGCATTTGACAAAGACTGGTTTGCAATTCTTTTTTTTTTTTTTTTGGTTTCTAAATTATGTAGGGTGAAGCGGTGGATTTGCAATCTGATGAGCTAATATTACTAGCTAGGTCGATGGATCCATTGTCACTTCCTGAGAATGTAGCTACTATGTTTTTGACCAGCGTATGCAGTTTTCTTCCTATCTCAGGGTAGAATCTTCTTGAGAGCAGGACTTGTTAATTGAAAGTGACATTGATGGTGAATTTCCCGAGTTTTAGATTTTGTCATTGATTGTTCAGGTTCATAATCTCAACTGTAGACGGGTACATAGAAATGATAGAATTGATGCCCAAAAATAGGAATCTTGTCTTCTCACTCACCTTGCGTTGTGCTAATGCCTTATTCCTGCATGTCCAGTTTCCCAGCTGTTTTGCTTCTAAGTTATAAAGGGTGTGAGCTGCAATTTCACTTTCTAACATCGTCGTAGTTTTTCAAACTGCCAATTTTTTCTCTCGTGTCTTGTTGTCCTCTATTGCCTTGACCAAGTGAACTTGGAAGTAGTAAGTAGCTGTTGCTATAGTGGCCTCGGAACGCTGAATGTCTTTGAGGAACGGATGTTGTGCATGATTAGTGTGAGAGAGTTATAGTGGATGCATCTATTTGCATTAGATCACCTTACCCCGTAACTATTTCCTTATGCTTTACGTCTGTTTGGGCAACTTTCGTGGTTTTGCTGAAGCTATGCTCTCTTACACCAATTGCACAGACTCATAGTTGGAAATCTTTGTAACCATCAATCCTTTCGAAAGGTTAGGAGCACGGAAATTACAAACTCGAGAATTATTGGTAAGAACAAGGTACTGATCGGGAAAAGGGGATAGGTGGCGCCTTTGTGAGAAGTGATCTATGGACGAGAGTTTTGAGGTGGGGTGGGGAGAAGGGTTTTGACATTGACCTCATGGCAAACTTTAGCATCAGTAAATCTTGTGTCTGGCAAAATGGGGATATTCTAGAATCTTAAGAATTCATTTTGATATAGAGCTAATGGTGGAAAAACGGTAGTAGATTCTTGGTTGCTTAAATAATCCATTATCTTCAGACTGGGATAAGAGGTGCAGTGGCGCACTAGTACGATGATGGAACGACGGGTCACTCTAGCTAATGGATGAACGTGGGGCGGAAGTTGCCCCATTTTAACATTTATGCTTAGATTAGGAAATCAATTATTGATTGACGTGCAAACCTTTTGAAAGTGATTCTTCTAATCCCTTCGACTTATTGGCGCAACTACCACCAAATTCTGTCTCTCTCTCTCTGTAAGATGCACATAGGTTGATACAAGCAGTGGACTTGAGAAACTTCTGCACAGGGAGCCCATTTCATAGAACGATCAGATGTCGCAGCTTTGCCAACATAAGTTAGCTCAATTGATAATAACGGATCACTTCCGTACAAAAGATCATACGTTCGAATCCAACTGTTAATGTGAAAGCTATATTGGTGAGCTATTTATAAGAACCCTGTGAGTGATCTATAATTCGGAGGACATGCCTGACTTGTGGCGGTGATTGGAATCGAATCCAACTCAACTTTTTCTTACCAAAAAAAAATAAAAAATCAGATACTGGCAGCTTTCACTATGGTGAATTTGAAAATCCAAGTCTCTGGTACCTCTTTTCAAGCAAGGGGTAGGGGTCCCTTCCCCTTCCATTCCATCTCAAGTGCATCACATGGAGAACAATGATAATGTTACAGACGGAAAAGCGTGCTCGCTGAGCTACTTGATGTCGCTACCCTGAATATAAGGCCGCAATCTTTTTACGTGAAATTTATGTTAAGCTTTGTGATTTTGCAATGAAGAGCTCAACTCGAGCACTACTCATAATTAGCAAAACCTTCCCAACAGGCAAGCATACTTCTGTTAATCTGTTACTGAGATTTGTGGATATAGATTTCTAAAAGTCGTATGAAACTGCCCCGACTTAGAAAATGCACCAAATAAAACTCTTTAGCGGACGCTGCCAGTCATCACTCCTTTGCTTGGTCCAATATGGAGTGCAGTTAGATGACTAATGGCGCACTTTTAGTGGGAATTATTACAGTAGCAGCTGATTAATGAGGATTTGTGCAGTGCGCACACGCATGAATGCACCAACTTGACCTTCGCAGCAGTTCTAATTATCCTACCTTCGGGCCTAGTTCTCCTTCTTTGGAGCTCTATAAGTAGCCGTTGTGCTTGCTGCTCCAATATGAATAACTGTGATACTAACAGATACAAGTATGAACTGTTTTTCTATTCTGCTCTGCTTTTCCCTCTTCCTTGTCTCATCTCAGACAACTACTGAGGCAGTACGAGCAAAACAAGATGGTGTTTATATTGTTTATATGGGAGCTGCGCCCTCATCAACTCGTGCCCGAAGAAATGACCATGATCAGCTTTTGAACTCCATGCTAAAAAGGTAGAAGTAGATTACAAAACCAGGAATAAGAACATTTCCGTAATGACAGAATTGAATTCTCCAAGACATTGGTAATCAGAACATGCTTGTGCGCAAGTTAAAAAACAATCAAAGAGCACAACGGAAATTGCAGGACGAACCTTTCATTCCAACGTTGGCATTATTTATTCCACATTTCTTTTTATGTCCATGGTCTTTTTAATCCCACAGAGTTCATGTTGTTGAATCTTTTGCAACTGTGCCAGGAAAAAAGATGTAGTATACAGCTACAACAATGGGTTTTCGGGGTTTGCAGCTCGTTTATCTGAGGAAGAGGCCCGATCAATTGCTCAAAGGCCCGGAGTAGTATCAGTTTTCCCTGATCCACTCCTACAGCTCCACACAACACGTTCCTGGGACTTCTTGAAGTATCAAACTGATGTAGAAATCAATTTGAGGCCAACTTCAGGTTCGAATTCCTCCTCAAATGGAGAAGACACCATAATCGGCATCATGGATACAGGTAAAGTTACCCGGAGACATTTAGTACCCAAGAAAAAGCATTGTGCATCTTGCCAGCACTTCTGATTTCAAACTGTCATTGCAGGAATTTGGCCGGAATCAAAAAGTTTCAATGATAAAGATATCGGTCCAATCCCACCAAAATGGAAGGGATCATGCATGCAAGGCTCTGGCTTTACTTCTTCCAACTGTAACAGGTAATTTATATTAAAATTGTTGCAGAGAATTGGAAACAAAATAAAGAATGCATGTGCTTATTTCCTTTTCTTCTTGTTATCTTTGACCTCCTTTGCCTTCTTGAAAATTCCATTTCTTTCCTCAATTGTTATGTTGTAAACCTATAGTGTTAAAAAAAAAAAAAAGTATGTATCCTTGAGTACTAGAATCACAAAGGGTAGAAAACTATGGTCGCAAAAGCTCACAATGTTGATTATTTAATGTGTCATTGGCATCAGGAAATTGATTGGAGCAAGGTATTATGATGATTCCGAATCTTCAACTTCATCTGGGTCCCCGAGGGACCAAAATGGCCATGGTACTCATGTTGCAGCCACTGCAGCAGGAAGCCCCGTTGAGGGAGCATCCTATCGTGGCCTAGCTGAAGGCATCGCCAAGGGTGGCTCCCCGGGGTCTAGGATTGCAATGTACCGTGTTTGTACTCTTAACGGATGCAGAGGTTCAGCTATTCTAAAAGCGTTTGATGATGCAATTGCCGATGGGGTTGATATCCTATCACTATCACTTGGTGCATCAGCAGGCTCAGAGCTGGAATTCTCAGTAGATCCCATTGCGATTGGAGCATTTCATGCAGTTGAAAAAGGCATTCTTGTTGTATGCTCGGCAGGGAATGATGGTCCTGCCCGCAAGACAGTTGTAAATGTCGCTCCTTGGATTCTCACTGTTGCTGCCACCACCATTGACCGACAATTTGAGTCAGATGTGGTTTTAGGCGGAAATAAAGTCATCAAGGTAATTAATGAACTTTACTCATTCTTCAAAAATTTTAGAAGAAAATGAGTGCAGGTCCTATGGTGTAACATTTGAACTAATTATGAGAAACAGGTTACATTCCTTATTCCCAACTTGAATATCCTTGTCTCAATCTCAGGGTGGAGGAATTAATTTTGCTAATATCCAGAAATCTCCCATATACCCCTTGATCTATGGTCCTTCCGCCAAGGATTCTGCAGCTTCAGATGATTCAGGAAGGTAGATATAACTAACACATAATCCTTCGGTTTTAGCCACTCAGATGCATAATCATCAGACATCATTGACAAGGAGTTGTTTTAGAACTTGTATCCCAGGTGCATTAGATAAAGACAAGGTCAAGGGGAAAATTATTGTGTGTGAAAACTCTGATGGTGAATATTCGCCAAAAGAGAAGCTTCAGACGGTAATAAGCCAGGGTGGAATTGGAGTAGTATTGATAGATGATGATGCAACGACGGTGGCGTCCATCTATGGCTCTTCTCCATTAGCAACAGTCACCAAAAAGGATGGCTCCGAGATTATCTCTTACGTCAACTCAACAAGGTAATCACCAATCTGGAAAGAAGGTGAAAGAATTGCTTCATGATGTTCCGTTTTATACAAACGCATGACATTTCTAAGTCCACCTGGGAACTCTGCAGGAATCCTACTGCAACTATTTTACCAACCGTAACTGTAACAAAGTACACGCCAGCACCATCCATAGCCTATTTCTCGGCAAGAGGCCCTGCATTTAACACAAGAAACCTTCTCAAGGTAAAACTTTGCCCCTTTGTTTAGTATCTCAAAGAATTAGTGGAGATCAAATGTCAGCAATGGAATTGATGTCTTTGATCCCAATTCTCTTGCAGCCTGATATTGCAGCACCAGGAGTTGACATCCTTGCAGCATGGCCTTCAAATGTCACAGAAGATGCAACTGAAGATGCAGAAACATCACCTCCTTTCAACATACTCTCAGGCACGTCGATGGCTTGCCCCCACGCTTCTGGAATTGCAGCAACAGTTAAATCCCAGTATCCCTCATGGAGTGCTTCTGCTATCAGATCAGCCATCATGACCACAGGTTAATACTGAATCAATTCCCTAGGACCCCCTCCCATAATCGTTGAAACATCATATGACCTGATCAAATTCTATGTTCATCTACAGCGATTCAAACAAATAATTTGAAGGCCCCAATAACAACAAATTCTGGGGAGCCAGCAACTCCATATGACTCGGGCGCTGGGGAAGTAAGCACGACAGGTCCATTCCAACCAGGGCTAGTTTATGAGACTGAAATAACTGAGTATTTGCAGTTCCTCTGCAACAATGGCTACGACATTTCCAAGATAAAACTCATTTCACCAGACCTTCCTAAGACATTTTCTTGCCCAAGCAACTCGAGTGGAGATTTAATCTCCAACATGAACTACCCTTCAATAGCAGTATCTGGCTTGAAAGTGAATGAATGGAAGAAAGTACTGAGGACTGCAACGAGTGTTGGTGAAGATGAATCAGTCTATACAGCAACGGTTGACACACCTACAGGGTTGGAAGTCCAAGTGACTCCAAATAAGTTGCAATTCACCAAAAACAACAAGAAGCTAAGTTACGAAGTGGCTTTCAAACCTTCAGGAGCTGTGAATGGAGATTTTTTCGGCTCAATCTCATGGACCAACGGAAAATATAGAGTTCGCAGTCCTTTCGTTGTAAGTCAGTGACAAACAGGAATGTGTAGCTTTGGATAAATGTACGCCATGTAACACTAATAACAAACCTAAATCGCAATCATAACTTAACAGATGACCAGGACTGAAGCAAGCTGAAGTAACACAAACGAACTCCAATATCACGTTGCATTTTCTGAATTCTCTTTCTAGTATTGTATACTTAGTTGCCAAAGAGAAATCATAATGAACATTTCCAGAATGATTCACTGAATTCCTTTCGTTAAAAAAAAAAAAAAAACTTGTCTACTTTCTACAAGAAAGGGACCAAAAAAGGAAAAGAAATAAAAAAGAACGGACAGAAATTATCACTTCAATGACGACGTTTCAGGCAGGGAAATTTTTTTTTTTTGTTTTTTGTTTTATGTTATCGTTTGTTTTAGCCATTAAATTTCAGATTTTTTAATGCTAAAAAAAATGCTAATGTTTTAAATTTACCCAAGATTAACTTCAACTATTTTTTATTTTTCTCTATAATCACTTTGCACAATCAACTTCTGCAAAATTCACCGCAAACGATGATAGGCAAATTACAAGTGGAGAAAAGAGGGGCTTTTGAACATCAAAATTTCACAGGCAACCGCATGAATTGCTTCTTCGGTCCAGTATTAAACGTCATCCCTTACCACCAAAATTGTAGCAAAAGAACTGACCGCCAAATCACTTCTGTAAGCCAAGCCATAGTGTAAATGCCGTAAAAGGATCTCAACTAGACAGGACTCAATTCGGCCAAATCAAATCTCAATAAGAATTACGTGGTCTTCCTTTAGCTACAGCGCCTTGCCACACCAAATTAATGCCTCCATGTGACAAAACTTGATATCTCTGATGAACCAAACCTCAGAAGTCAAAATAAGGTGGCAACGACTTCCTTCCACCATGACTTTGTTTCCACACTGTAGATTTCCACTCCTACGAATGTCATTGTCGCTGACACTGATAAGCAAGACATGAAACTCTCTCATTATTCAGTTATTGAAAAGATTTATAGACTATGAAAGTGAATAAATTTTTTTTTTGTGCAAATGGGAAGTTTCGTACCCAAAATCTTCAAAATGACGTTTGATAAAATTAAAATTTAAAAAGATTCTAAACAATGTTTTGAAACTGAGACCGGCCATCGACTCGATCGAAGTCAGGGGTCAGGGTCAGCCGAACCCATCTAAAGAATAGGATGATGTCATAAATATATTTAATTTTAAAAATTAATATATTACGTTAAATTTCTATAAACATATTAATGCTAAGAAAAGTAGGTTCAATATATGTTTGATGTTTCGAAAATACTTTACAAGAAAATACAAATAAGGTAGTATAATTAAATAGCAATTTATGCCATTTACAATTTATAGCATATTCAACAAGTTTAGATTCTAATTGGAGGGCTTATTTGAAAAGTAATACAAGAATTTAGTTCTGTAGCTATAAGTTCTAAAATGTTTCTAGGTGTAATAATAGTTTTCTAGTACTCTAGAGGTCAAACCGTAAAATTGACACAACTTTTAACTCTGAACCTACTTTTTCTCCCTCATTTTTCTCTCCTACTGGTGCCGCCTCTCTCATTTCCCAATTTTCTTCTTCCTATTCCAACTTCTCTACAGTAGCATGAGTTTTTCTTCTTTTCCTTTTTCTTTTTCATTTTTTCCTTTTTCAGTTTTGTCTTTGTTGTTTTTTCTTCTCAAAGTCACAAATCTTAAACTTTAATCCTTAATTTTTTTTCACACATCTCTATTCTCTATCTCCCCATCTTTTTGTCTTTTTATCATTTTTGAGATCTATAATTAGATCTTGTTTGAAAAATATGCTTAAAGATGGTTTTTTTATGGGTTGAAGATTGGTTGATGAAAGGATGCATGATTTTGCATATGGGTGGAAAACTATGTATTGGCAAAGGCAAAAGCGGGCTCAAGAAGGAGGAGGAGGAGGATTAAAAAAAAAAGTAGAAGGAAAGAAAATTTGGGTTTTTACCGATTTAGCCAGTTTTTAGTTGAATCCTATTTTTTTATCGAGTTTAACTGAGTTCTTGTTTAATGGTTTTACGAGTTAACTTGAACTGAATGCCTGTCTAGTAGCCGGTTCAACCGGTTGGTCCAATGGCCGATCCGAATTTGAAAACATAGGTTCTAAGTGACATTTAATAAAACTAAAATTCGAATTCTAAATTCATTAAGTCAAGTGAACTACTAAATCTAATACATTGACTATCCATCAAATTGAATGATAAGTGAATAGTTTATTACTTATTTTTTGAAACAAATTTTGCCTAATAAATTCAATGCCACTTAATTACTTTAAATATGTTATTTTCTATTATTAAACGTGTCTAAACACATTAAAATTTTAATTTATTAAGTTTAAGTACAAAATTGAATTAATGAATTATCAAGCAAAGCCTTACAATTCTTCCTTCTGGACCGCCGACCCATCCCCCAACAAAGAATTTAAATTGACAAATATTCATTTCCTTCTTACTATGCAATTCAATTACCTGATAATATCCATTCAAACCAGTTATTTGGGTAATATACAGAATTAGGGGACAAGGTATCGTTCATCAACTTCGAAAGAAGCACAAATTGATATTCCTCTAATTTAGTTGTATCAGTATTTCAGAATAGTTCAATCAACTACTTACCTTATTGAACCACAACTTCAATTTTTGCCATTGCCTACACAATTCCTTAATGGGCATCACTGTCTGCAGAATTCACAAGTCACAACCCTTGCAAAAATTCCTGGGAACCCTGGCAACTGTGAATTATTGCCCACAGAAGCCATACCCTCGACACCAATCAAATATGTCTTCAACAGGGACGTGTAAAAGAAGCTAGGTTCTTCGCCAGCCCACCATGATGCGTATGTGCTTTTCAAAGGAAAAGCATGAAAAAGAATGGATACAATCAAGATGTACCATAAATAGAATAATTATTGTTCTCGTGAGGTTCTTCAAGAGAGCCCGCTTCTTGCCAGCAAGATAAACAAAAGGAGATTCAAAATTTAGAAAGCACGGAGTACATTCAAATGTAATGAAAGAACCATACAGGCATCAGGAGCAATAACTAATTCCTTTTTCTAGATACAGGATACTTGCAGTCTATGTCAAGTGAGCCTGTAATGATAGCTTGAGAAATCAAATCCATGGGAGTTGACATTTGTAATGCTCAACCATTTGAATATACCTCACTAATTGATTCATGAACTTGATATCATATAGGTTTCTCACCCAAAATTGAAAATACTATCCACCAGTGGATTATAACATAATTTACCCAAAAATTCCACAGGTTACTTGCCTGCAGTTGTATGAATCATATTTCCAACAAAGAGTTAACGGAAAAGTCAGAACGATTAGTTAGAGGGACCAACTTGACCGTAACAAGAAAGCAGGAAAGTGAGAAGTTCTATCAGCCAAGTATACAACAGCTGGCTGAAATCTAAATCGTTTACCAAAACTAAAATTTAGGAAGGCTTCTACCTGAAAATGGTCCCAACTTCTTGAACCTTGGACCAGACCACCCATGCTTAAGCCCCAGCCAAGATCATCTTCAGGCGTGTCAGACATGCTAACAGCCCACTGTAGATGTCTAGTGTTTGATTGTTTCATTTCAATCCAACCACCTATTCGTGTGCTCTCATCAAGCTCTGATTCAAGCATCAGCGCAACAGATCCATCCAACCGTTCCCCTTCCCCATATGTGTCAATCTGCAAACCATTTTCCTCAATAGATGTTTCAGAAAGTTTACGTTGCCTAAAAATGCTGAAAGGGGTTGTCATAGCTCCAAGACGCAGTCTTTGATTTGACAATTTTGGCACTTTATGGACACCCAAAAGTGAGAGTTTTGTACTTTGAGATAGTTGATAGACAACTTGCCCAAAAGTGCCAAAGCAATTCGTGATTTCACTACAGTTGGTTGGCAATCCTAGTCCAGAAACAAACTGAGCCAATGAGGCAACAACATTTGACTTCTTGACCATTATGCCAAGAGCACTTCCATTCTTCTGATTCAGGAAGGGTGGTCCATACGCTGAATACTCGGAGAAGCCCTTGTCCTACAAATCAAGAAGAGCAATCAGTATGTGCCATACAGAGAGAATGGGAAGTTTGAAAATACATGAGGCTGTTTGATCATTTATGTCCACATGCACCTGAGTGACCACATTATAATTAACGTTTAATATTGTTGCGGTAAAAAAAACTTACAAATGCAAGCAGACAAACACAACAGAAAAAGAGAATTCCATATGAAAAAGAAGCATTAATAGTTGCAGATGAAGTTTTACCTTATGAAAAGAGCTCATATCAACTGCCACATCACTGCATGTAGCACCCATAGGGATAGCAACCGCAGAAAACCAATCACTGACATTTGCTGAATAGAGAAGCTTTCCCAAAGACAGTGGCCTTTCCAAAGTGTTGCCTTGGTCTTTTCTAACAGCCACAAACTCTGCGACAAGCATATCTTTCTCCCTAATGACTGTTTCAAATACAAGTCTTAGATCCACGCCAGTCCGAATACCTGCATTTTGGACTGTTTGATGTTGCTGATCATCAAAATTGTCCACCATAAACATTGCACCAACCACATCTATATCTCCCCTTACACGGGTACTAGCCTCTTGGAATGGAGTTGCTTTTGAAGTTTTATAAAACGTCAGCATTCGTTCCACCTTGTCTTGCCTATCTCTTAGTTTCATAATATCAGAAAAGGCTTCTCGTTGCAACCGCTTCAAAATTTTAATCTGAAAATCACATCATTGCAAGAGTTGTAAAGCCCCATCAAACAGCCTGTAGCTACCTATGCACGCAAAAAGCACGTCAAGCTCAAGCAGGTCAACATATAAAGTTTCGTCAAGGCTGATGCCCACAAGAATGTTGCTTCACATACTCCCAAAATAAAAAACTAGAGAACTTCTGCAATAAATAGAGATATATGTGGCAGCCACAAATAATAATCTCTCAGAGTATGGCATGACACATTTCTGTTTCATTCTTCAGTATTCTTCTACATGACTATCCACGGAAGACTATCAACTCGTACATGGCAGAAACTATCAGGAAACTATGTACTTGAACGCATTCTATAGTTGGCTCTGACATAAAAACACAAGCTTAAACAACAACCAACAAGGGATTTAAGCATTGAACCATGTACTATTTCACAATGCATGGATGAATCCCAAAAAAAAAAAAAAAAAAAACCCACATAGATCACAGCTCATTAAATCAATCAATTGCCAACCTAGCCAGTACAATTCAGATACAAAAACCTTTGAACCAACAAAGACGGTAATTTCTTAACATAAACAATCTGAATAAAGGGGAAAAATTTATAGTAATAAAAAATAAGAAATGGACAAGTACCGGATTTCGGCGGTTGAAATTTTGTGGCCAGTGAAGGATGCCACGAGCCAACAGGTCCTGAGAGGATTTAGCAAAATCTTTCAATTTATCCACCACCGAAGCCACTGGCTCCATTCCACTTTCACCCAAATTCGTCGCCGTAAGAGAAATTTTATTTAAATTCTATCTTCTTAGCAGAAACCAATTACTGCTCCTCCTACAGAAGCAGAAAGCAAACCACTGGAGAGCCGCGACGCTACTTCAACGCTACTTCGTCGGAGGCTGGCATGGGGAACTGGGACATAATAACGGGCTTTGGTGGGGAGAGTACAAATATGGGCCTTGGAATCAGTTGAGCTAAGAACTTTGGGCCTTGGGTTGTCTGTTGGGTCGTCTTCCTAAAATGGCCCGCTTTTAATCTCAAGACCTTCTTTTTTTTTATTTTTTTTGATAATACGTGAAGACCTAATCACTCGAATTGGTCTGAAATCTACGAATGGCCTGCTTTTAATGGATATTTGAATATCATAAAAGAAAAAAAATGGCCCGTTGATACCCATTTTGAGCTCCTTAGTCCTCACGTCAGGTATGAGTTTTGCATGAACTCGTATGATTACAAAATCTCAACCTGATCCTTTGAAGTACGAGTAGACGGTCAATACAATTTGTTCGTTCCGTAGTATTTTACTCCCGTTGGCGTAAATTTGATCCCTTCCCCTTCCCCGTCCCCTGGGTGGTCATTTACTTATTTTACAACGGCAAGAATAATACTACTACTTATAACAGGCAAAACATCCAGACGCCTGGAGTTTTCGAGAATGACTTGCATATATATATATAAAGAAGGAAGCCATCCAGACGCGTCATGTCTCGCGTTTTACAAAGTGTTTTGAATGTATTGTAGTAATGCTTCGGCAAATGTATAGAAGATTCAACAAGTAAACAATTACTCCTACTATATAGTGGTATATTTCAGTCATTTGAAGTAGATGAATCTCAAAAAAGTACGTGGACGTATAACTCCGGTGGTGCTAGCTAGGACATGGCAAAATCAGAATGATGAATCTGCTAGCTCAGAGAAAGCTGATGAGATTTTGCTTCAGAAATTGCTGGACTACGACTCTGTATGCCCTTTCTGTAAGATGAAAACTGTCCCAGAAAACGTAATCCAAAACGTTCGAGCATGTGTACTGGCACAGAAATGCAACTTCTACCAGTCCTGTGCCACAACAGCCCTTAAGTGAAATGGTGAACCCTGTCATGTGTCACGTAATAGTACGCTACTACTATCAGTACATTCTTCGGCTTCGCTCATTTTTATACAAGTTGAAAGAGAGGGGAGAAGCATACCATATTTTTGAGGGTTGTTGATGAGATCGAGGGGACGATTGTAGATGTCAACGTAAACCATCCTCGCCTTGGGGTACCTGCTATTGAGAGAGTTTATTTCTGCTATCAGCTTTGAGTTGAACAACTGTGCCATTTGATTGTAATCATCTGCACACTGTCTTAATACTCCTCCCCTCAGAGTTCTTTGTGATGGCATACATCCAATTGGTGGCAGACCAAAGACAGCAATTTTAAGAGCCCCGACTTTGTACAACTCCTTCAGAATTAAATACAAGAGGAAAGCATGTTATTGCCACAAGTTTGCAGAAATTTCTGATTCTTCCCTGAATGTTCTATATATTCAGGTATTACTCTGGGGAAAAAAAGCATAAATTACATGTAATTTATGATGATATGGCACCTAAAATTTAATACTTGGGATGGTGCTTCCTGTGTAATTGTGATCCACGGGGAGCTTTTTGACACATTGCTAAACTTTTGAATGGATACCTCTGGCCTAAATCCAAACCTTACCTGAATGAAAGAGGAAGCGGAGTTGAGCATGAGATCAGTGTAGGAAGGAACATCATAATGTGATTTTTGGCCGCCAAGGCCAAAATAAGTATTGGTAATATCGTTGCTGCCAATGACCACAGCAAAGAGACCGTTGCTTAAGATCTTGTTCTTGTTATCCTCTCCAAAAATCTCATGAAGCTTGGTTAAGTACTCTCTGAACAATTCTAACTGATCTGTTAGTGATAACACAGACTGATGAAAACACTAGTCAGAATCTAATTTTGTTGATAAAAAGACCACTAAAATGAAGAATATCCGAGATTCTGAATTAGGACGATAAATCTTACCGCCAGCTCAGATGTTAGAGGATCATACCCAGCTCCTCCTGAAGCAAAGTTCACTCCTGTTATGAGATCTTCAGTTTGCAAATTTGGGTCAAGGTAAGCTGGCAAAGCTTCTTTAATTCCCAATTCTTCAGCTGAAAGAAAGATAACTCCAAATCAAACAGTTGACACGGTGCAGCTAAAAAAAGAATAGATAGTACCCCCGGTACTAGCACTAGACACCGAGAGAGGGATCTGATGCAGTACCAATCAAGTCAGAGGGGACTTTTCCGTTAGAAAATCTTCCCGTGGGCCTTCCTCCCATGAAGTCCTGTCCATAAGGCGGATAATTGGCCTTAGCGATCGTTACAAGATTGTTATTGTTACCTGTATCAACTATTGAATCTCCAAAAAAAATGACAGCTGGAATTGAACTGTTATATGGCAGCCTTCTAGTTGCTGGGGCACTGCGTGAAAGAGAACCAAGACTCGAACTTGACAGCATCAAAAAAGAGAGAATTTTCATCAAAGATAGGAATTGCATTGTTGTCAATGATGCTCAACTCAGACTTTTGAGTCTGAGGCACTGAACATTAAGTCCCCCGTTATATCTTGTCACATCTAGTCAAAATGCCACAGCACGTAGTGTGCAGTTGGCGGTTGGATAGATGAAATTGCATGTTAGGGGTCATTTATTAGGGCATGGTTCCAATATCAGAATGCATGTTGGCCAAACCATTACAGTCTAAGTTCTAGTAATTCCAATCATGTCATGTGCATGCGTCCAGTTGAAATCCTTGAATCAATAGAAAACTACAGCATCAATAACAAGCTCATGATACTTCGATATCTTACTGCTGTACAATTAGTCAGGAATCAAGGCAGTTGCCAGCACTGACAAGCTGCATTTCCAAAAATGTAGATATGCATGAGTCTTCTTTTTTTCTTTTTCCCGGCTGCCAGAGCTCTGCCCGAATGACATATTGGATCTGCTGGGGACCAACCCGAAATGAAAGGCAGAGTGAAAGGGTGCATCCGAATCATTATTAGGTCTCCACAATATGGAGTTCCTGGAATCCCCAGTCTCGCTATACTCACATACACATTTGTTGCTAAAGGTGCACATAAAACAATCTGGCAGTAAAAACTCAAAATGGCATGATTGTATAAGAAACCTGACTCCGGATTGGCCTGAATTTACAGTCCCGCGAGGTGGGGGCGATTCTGAACAATCAATTATTAATAAGCATCACCTGTTCCTCGTCATTAAAACCAGAGTGGAAAGCCGAAAAAAAAATGGTAGAAGAATGAGTTATATGACAGCTGGTAGGAAAGAAACTGATAGCAGGTTGGCCCTGGACCAAATAGTTGAGAATCGTACTAATTCTATATGTCCACATCTCAAAATTATGCAATCAAATCGGGTAAGAAGAGCGAAAACAATGACCATCGGACGCACGCCCCCAAAAAAGAAGAAACATTGCATTAAATAGTTTCGATTCACATATACATACAATGTTCAATGCAGAAAGTTAAGATCCATGTGCTGTTACACAATTTCACAACGTTGATTTTGTGGCCCCAGTCGGCCTAGCAATGTTTATTTTGTTGCCAGATGATATTAGGGAAAAATCTTGAACTTGAACGGATTTAGAAGAAGTCATTAAGATAATTTTCGAGAATCTGTTTGACCAGCATCCTGTATCCTTGCTCTGTGGGATGGTAACTATCCCAAAACAGATACTTAGAGTCATCTTCACACGTCTTGGTGTATTCGTTGCATAAAATCGCTACCTCTACTTGCCCCGTACCGCAGCACCCATAATCCACAACTTCAAAACCTGATATCAGCGTAAAAATTTTTTGTTAATGTCATTCTGAATTTGCTGTAACAAAGTCAAAAGTTTTAAGTAAAATTCGTGATGATTTACATGGAGCCAAGATCGGTGATACTTAAAGACTTAAAAGAGCTAAGATTGATTACCATAATTTCCTGGATTCTGGATGATATCAAGTAGAGGTTGAAAAACTTCAATGTAAACAATCTTTCCCTGAGGATAATTTCTGCTGAGAGAACTAATCTCAGCTGAAAGCTTCCCATTGACCAATTGGGCTGCTTGGTTTTGGCTGGGAGCACAAACTCTTAAAGAACCTCCCGCTAGGGTTCTCTGAGATGGCACACATCCTATCGGTGGGACACTAAAAACAGCAATTTTGCTTGCGCCAAGTTTATGCAAATCCTTGACAATTTAGATCAAAGTTCATAAGCAAAAGTAGCTCACGAAACAATTGGAAGCTGCAGTAAAGAAACAGATAGCATTTTGGCACCTGTATAAAACTGGAAGCTGAGGATACCATAAGATCAGCGTAAGAATTAACATCGTACTGTGCTTTCCGAACCCCAAAGGTGAAGTACGTGTTGGCAATGTCATCACTGCCTGCTACTATCAAGAACATGGCGTTTGCTAGAATGTAGCTGGCTTTTTCTCCTCCGACGAGACGTTTGAGCTTGCCAATGTATTCCTTGAAGTATTCTAATTGCTGCTGTAGCGATATCACCGACTGATAACAATGCCATTAATGCTCAATTTTAGCTTCTCATAAAATTGATTCACTAGAATTATTACTGCTACTCCATCCGTCCAAAGCCAAAAATAGTCATCCTTTTCTTTAGAATGTCACCATTTTTTTCGGAGTATGCATGACAGCATGAGTGGAGATTTTAACTACAGTTCCAAAAACAAAAAAAATTTCCGTTTTCCCCTCAAAATCTGACAAACTAATGCAAAAGATTAGCTGCACAAAAGCTCTCTGTTTGATCAGGAAAAATGGTTACGACGAACATATCAATGCGACGGATGGAATAAAATGCTTTGAAGAAGGGAAGAAACAAAAGCCAAAAGTTGTACTGACCACTAATTGAGGAGTCTGGGGATCATATCCGGAGCCTCCTGAAGCAAAACTTACACCAGTTTGGAGATCATTGGGTTGCAAGTGCGGGTCAAGATAAGCTGGCACGATATCTTTAACTCCTAGTTCTTCAGCTGAATTGGAAATATAAGCGCCCTCGCGTAATTAGAACTGTGAGTAACAAGCAAAACAAGAAACAAGTATTCTGCTGTACAATTTTCATTCTTGAGTCACTACATGTAACTTGCATCTTTCTTCTTTCCAAATGAATACAGAATTTACGGGTTTCTTAAGAGGGTCTATGTTAATGTTTTGGTAGTTTTCTGAGGAATTTCTATATATTGACATAATTTACTGTGAGTAGTCGAAAATACATCGACGGTAATTTCAAACTCCAATTGAAGTTTTTAACAACAATTCAGAAGTCATAAGTAATCATATGAAACTTAATAAAATGATAGAAATTATACTGATTCCTTCTTTCTTTCCTGTGATGTAATTCAAATTAATAGTATAAGAATTTAACATGGACTGTAGTGTTGCCAGTGTGATGTAAAGCAGTGCAACCCAACCGAGTTGCTCGACTCGTGAGCTGGATCAACTACTCGACTCAAGTCCAATGCTCTCCAATGTTGAGTTGAATTTGATCTACTTGATAGGTAATTCGAATTAAGTTCTACGGTGGACAAATGTATTCATTGGATCAACAAACTTCGAGTAGTATTATATAGTACTAATTAACATATTAATATTAATATTTTTATTTATTAATATAAAATGTTGATTATTTTCTTTATTTAAATTTAAATAAAATATTAATTTATATTTCGTAAGCTCGATTAAACTCAAATTGAGCTTGACTTAGACTAAGGTAAAATAAAAAAGAACTCGAGTTCAGAAATTTGAGATCGAGTCCAGCTCTAGACTAGAGACTAAAGCATGCGTAGGGCCGGAGATGTCCTGTCCTGCAAGCGAACGTTGAAAACCGACCCAACCAGGCTAATAGAAACAAATTTGTGGATTCTGGTTCAGGGCTTTGGTCTGCGAATGCCTGTCAGACGCCTATGCTTTCATCAAAAACCTTGGCGAGTTTCTTTCTCTTCTTTTTTTGGCCGCAACATAATATAGTTTTATAATCTAATCTATTCTATTATATAGAAAGGAAGGAGAGTCTAAAATTACTGTACAAAAAATTAGCAGACATATCAATCTCAATAGATCAAAGGAATATTTTGACATATTTTCTAGATTTTTTTCACTGTAATTAGGGTTTAAAATCCGATCTACTGTTTAAAAAAGAAAATTTAATCCCTTTTTGATCGTTATGAAGACGGTACATCTACGCAGTGCAGTTACTCGTCCAGCCACTATCGACGTTTTCGGGAAAAAAAGAGGGGGGGGGGGGGGGGTTGGTGGGGGGTTTTACTTGTCCAGCCAATGAGGGTGCGAAGTTGAAGCGTGAATAGAATACCACGCCTTTAATTTCTTGAATCAGCCACCTTACCCAACGCTGCCCCTCCCTCAAACTCCAGAAACGAAATAAAACCCCGAGAGAGAGGAGAACATAGAAAAGTGTTCAACAGAATATTTGAGGCCGTGCTTGTCAAGTTGAAAACCTTACCAATTATGTCCGGAGGTGTCTTAGCATTGCTAAACCTTCCCGTTGGAACACCGCCAGCAAAGTCCTTTCCATAAGGATGAAAGTTGCACTTTACCAGTGAGGAAAGATTGTTGTTGTTACCCTGATCAACTATGGAGTCTCCAAAAGCGAAAACAGCTGTTACTGTTGCATTTTTCGGTAGCTTCACCCGAGCCTCACCTGAGTTGGAAAACATTAACAGGAACAGACAGCAGTAGTAGAACAAAGCCACTGATAGCAAACGTGACCGAGTGAAATTGGAAGACAACGGATGAGGAGACCGTTTCATGAGGAGAAAACCCATTCAATATTCCTCTCTACGCACACACATGCAATTGATTTCCGGGGTTTAAATACCAGTTTGAAGAGAGGAAAGAGTTTGTCAGGACTCGGACTTGTTACTGTCTTGATGTGTGTATATATATGGAAGATGGAATGACTGTTCATCGACAAAGGAAGGAGGAGAGAAGAGTGTACGTAGTCTAGTGTAGCCATCGAATTAGGAGGTGGGTGAGATTTATGATCGGTAATTAAGAGTATAAATTAATGACTAGAATCCGAATTGTATTGTACGTACTAATTATAAGACTAAAAGAGGAATGCTTAAATCTTTTGATGGTCAAACTAAAAACTGACCAAATAAACATATGGACGACGTATATACCCTTTAAAAGCTGCTCCAACATTTGTCTGAAAAAAGAGGCATCCACGGGCAAATTAAAACTTCTACTGGGCAAGCCAGGTGTCCTAATCCAGAGTAGTTCACTACTTCAGAATGTCATCTTTCAAAAGAAAATGCAAGACCTGTCTGTCAACGAGTAATTTTAATGATCAGAGGGAAAAAAAAATTTTTTTTTTTTGGGGGGTACGTAGTATGTAAAATGAATTAGAGGGTCACACGTAAATGGATAGTATGCATGAAGGCAAGTTGGTAATGTTAGCTCAGAAGATCGTTTTTGTGCCAAAAACATTAGCACATCATAAGGGTTGGTGGGCTACCTGGGATTCACGGCACTCCCCTGTTGTACAAGAGGAATTTAATTAGAACAGAGTCTGATGAATCAAATCTAATCCGAAGAATTCAGAAGCACGCACATATTCTGTAAATTAATGATTATGTTACAACGCTGATTCAGAAAAAAATGATTAGGTTGGGTAAACGACCTCAGAACCACGCACGCATTTCAGTTTTTCTGCTCGCATGCCCTATAAGTCTATGAGGCAGCTGTGCGTGCAAGAACCTTGGCTTTTAAGTAACAATTTAAAAGTAAATGAAAGAATTTCTCTTAATTTTCATCACAGTCTGTGGTAGATGCTTTGAATACGTATCACTGCATGTTCTAGAGAGCAAAAATCGTGAATGACCCTTAACGTCAAAATCAATGACGGATATATTAATTAGCTCCATGTTTGGCAAGGCCAAAAGTAATAAAGATAATAGCATATTTATCATGTAGGAAATCGGGTTGTAATAAAGATAATAGCAGCTGGAACGTTATTGGTAGATCAACAATTTAATTTACTCGCGGTTGACTGGGACATTTAACTTGTTATGCACTAAATTGATGATCATGTCAGAAGTGGTCAATGTTGCTGGTATGGAAAGCTCTGCAAGAAAAACACCAACATATACGCACTTGGGATGCTCGGTGACATGTTTTCTATGCCAATCCAATGCCACCTATAGTATTGCGCCAAGTGTCCTGTTATTATTTACACTTTAATTTTCTAATAATTCAACTTGGTTTGGTTTAATACTAGTGTAAATAATAACAGGACACTTGGTGCAATACTATAGGTGGCATTGGGTTGGCATAGAAAACATGTCATCGAGAATCCCAAGTGACATATACGGAGGCGTTTTTTGAGAGAAACGGAGTGGGAATGGCTTGGCATACACATGCTAGTGTGGTCTTTTGATCTGTTTTCCCCCATTAAGCAAGTACATTCTAGTTGTGAAAAAAAACAAGGGCTTAGATTTAGATTGATCTTGGGTGATAAGTTAAACAGCTGAAAATTAAAGACCTTGAAGGGGCTGTTGACTACACTACATGCCGCCCGCAGGTACGTTTGAGACATATAATTACTGAGAGGCAAACACGTACGCATGCGGACATCTTGGCAAGGAAGGGCATTTGTTTTATATGATATGATTCCTGCCCCAATTTTTTTTTTTTTCCCCCACAGCCCTCGCCCCCAAGTTTGTATCCCCTCTACTTTTGGATGATTTTCAGTTGGAAAACCATATCAATCTCCTGTGCAAATCACGGGAAATGCTTGAATCTGTTGCTTTCCGCTGGTTTCTTTCTCCACATGTGGTACTTCAATTAATATAGGTGATATTCTCACTAAAAATAATTTCTACAATAGATTCCGGGGTAGATAATCATAAGGTCAAAATTGGTCACTTATATGATATTTTTAAAATTCTAATACCAGTTAAATTCTCTTTATCTTTGAGATTTATATTTTTTTAAAAGGAAAATTTAAAATCGAATACGAATCGGATATCGATTGATCTGATTCGCATTATTTGAGTATCCGTTTGGATGCGGATCACTAATCTGATTTTCACGGATCCGATCATCCATTTGGTTCACAATTTGGATATCCAATCTACGAACACTAGGGGCATTCATCAACCACTCATTGAGAATTCTGTAAAACAAAATTTTGGGAATTCTGGAATCGATTTTTTAGGACCAGTGTCTGATTATCATCCAAATTTTAGTTTGGTAAGTGAATTTTAGTTGAAAAATCGTTAATTCGATAATATCCGAAATTCAAAATATCAATAGTAAGCAAAAATATTTTTTTCCCATGTATGTTTTCCAACAAAATTCAATCAATTTATTTAGTAATTCTTTACTGGACAGCTAGTTAGTAGTCAACAGTTAACTAATTACTAATTAGTATTTAGCAATATATGTGTGTGTATAGATATAACTAATACATATACCATTATCTTTACTATACTAAAGGTGCGAGTTGGGATTGCTACAGTGAATTTGGGCTGGTTATCATGCGATTGTGGTGACTTTGAGGGGCATGTTGGTCTTTTGTCATTCAGTGGTAGTGGCTTTGCTGGAAATTTGCTGCTTGGCTTTGTGGTGGGCGGTGAGTTTGTTGCTGGCAGCTGTCTGCATGGCTCTGGAAATTCGATGCTGTCTGCGTGGTTTTGTTGTGAGCGGTGAGTTTGTTGCTATCAGCTATCTGCATGGCCTTTGGAAATTCAATGTTGTCTGCGTGGCTTTGTTGTGGGTGATGCGTTTGCTGCTATCAGCTGTCTCCATGGTTTTTGTTCGCTGCTGTCCGCCTGGTGGCTTTGTGCTCGATGATTCTTAGTGATGTAGGTGGTGCGTTAGCTGATGTTCGCTGTTTGCATGGACTTCAGCCAGGTGTTTTTATTTGTAGTACACCTGTACAGCTATACATGCATGATATGCAAGGTTTATAGACAACGTGTCGTGTTCTCTTTTCACGCCACATAATTCTATCGTTTGTTTTTCTTGCGGCCATTCTATACAAAGCTTGCTATGAATTCTTTAGTCCACGCCCGCGTTTGTTGGTAGCTGCAGGAGTGGGTCCTTCATTCTTGTGCTCTTGTACTCTTTACGCATGTTTTCTTTCAGTTTGAGTTAGCTAATGCCGTAGTTTAACAAACAGATTGGTCCTTGCTGCTGAGCTCGAATTCCTCTATTTTATATTGCCTACTAATTTATATTGTCAAGTAAGAAGTTTTCTTTCCCGTTCGTGTTCTTTTTTGGCAGTTTGATGATTAGCCATACTATTGATTATTATCAACTATCATGCCAATTGATTGAATATGCAGGTCTAATGTTTTTTTACCTAACCTTTCTTTACTCATTGTTGCATATTTGTTTTCTTGTTCTGCTAGATTTCTTAGCACCATGCATGTTGATAATTATCTTTTTATTGCAAGTGGTAATAGTTTGAGTATTGCATGGTTTTCACCTAAACTTTTTGCTTAGTTCTGGCCAATTCCTTGGACTTATTCTGTTAACCTTAGAAATCTAACTTTCTAACACGGTCGCTTATCAAATTGGTTCTTTCTACAGCTTTTGAAATTTTTGTAAAATGTCTAAGTGAGCCAGAGTGTTAGCTGCAAGAGTGCAGCCTTCCAACTTTTTCGTATGTTTTTTCCTTTTCTCATACACGACCTCTTTTGCCAACTGAGAACTGAGCTTTGTCCTTTATTTCTGCCTTTCTGTGGTTTTGTCCTTGTAATGAAAAGCTTAATAAGTCGTTCAGGTGAGTGCAGTGGTTGTGCTCTTGTACTTTTTACGCATGTTTTTTTTCAGTTTGAGTTAGTTTCTTTCTACAGCTTTTGAAATTTTTGTAAAATGTCTAAGTGAAACAGAGTGTTAGCTGCAAGAGTGCAGCCTTCCAACTTTTTCGTATGTTTTTCCCTTTTCTCATAAACGACCTCTTTTGCCAACTGAGAATTGAGCTTTGTCCTTTATTTCTGTCTTTATGTGGTTTTGTCCTTGTAATGAAAAGCTTAATAAGTCGTTCAGGTGAGTGCATTCGTTCGGTGAATCAAAACTTATGATAAAATGCTTGTGAAAACCTTTTGACTTGTGTAGATCTAAGTTTGTTTAATGGGTCGTCAACGGAGATACGCAAGCTTGGAAGAAGCGAATCGGGACAGAAATGCAAAGAGGCGGCAGCAACGTGCTAATGCAAGTGCTAATCACAGTTCTGGCAAATACGAAGGTGTGTATGCTATAATCATGAATGCACATAGCATATGTCAGCCGTGCATAATGAGGACACTGCGTTATATTCATCTATGTATTAATTATCCTGCTATATTTAGCAAAGGTTGCTTTTTTCTGATCATACTTTTGTTCTAGCTAATTTGTCGGGATTTCGTAGAGTTATCATTGGTATGAGAAATGCTAGGCTTTAGAGGTATCGATTTTGCTAATACAAAAATGAATGAAACACTCATTCCTCTGAACAGTTGCTGTTGATCCAACGGGACTTTCCGTGTCTATCGAACAACCTTCCGGCCACCATTCAGCTGTGGAATTGCGATATAAAAGTAAGGTTAGTATCGACACTGACGGAGTAAACAACCAAGACGTACAACATGTTACACCGATCTGTTTGCATTCAAAGGTTAGTTCTATTAGTCATGCAAGTTGCAATACGACGACAAAGGATTGTGCAGAAACAGCAGTTAGCGGAATGCATGAATGTCTGAAAGAAGCGAGCGTAGAATCAACAATCTTAGCATCCACTTCTAACAGTGGTGTTGATGGTTATTCAGGAGACGCATGCTCATTGCCTATCATTACCGATCGCAGTGTTTTATCTGTGCGACCAGGCAGAAAGTGTCAATCAGTTCGGCAGGGTGATACAACGCAGAAACGGCGTAAGATGTTAGCAAGGGATCCATTAAGCGTCATTGCCACTGAGCCGGATATATTACTCGATATTCCAGATTGCCAACATTGTAAGGCAAAGAAATTTCAGTTAGAACCACCTGGATTTTGCTGTTCTTCTGGTGAAATCCAATTACTTCCTACTGAAATGCCAAGAGAACTAATGATGTTGTATCTTGAGGAATCTGAAGAAGCTGTTGAATTTCGCAGGTGCGTTAGAAGCTACAATAATATGTTTGCATTCACGTCTATTGGAGTGAACTGTGACAAATCATTGAATGAGTCTTATAATGGAATATACACCTTTAGAATCCAGGGCCAAATGTATCACTTTATAAATCAGTTAATCCCTAATGATGGTGATAAGGCAAGGAATGTGCAGTTATACTTTTTTGATACTGACCACGAAACAGTCAATCGGCTAGCCATCTCTAATAGATTTCGGCAGAGCCTAATTACTAAACTTGACGAGATCTTACGGATGAATCCTTATTCTGCGTTTTTCCGAGCCTTACAGAATCTATCAAACATAGATAATTATAAAATAGTATTGGAGTCTAGCCCTGCAGTGGATCAAAAAGTATTCAACAAACCAACTGTGTCCCAAGTTGGTGCCGTTTGGGCAGATAATTGTGATAATGAGCATGTGACTTCAAAGCATATTCAGGTTTATGGAAACAACGGAAAAACTCAAATTATTAAGCATTACTTCAGTTGTTATGATCCGTTGCAATACCCGCTCGTTTTTGCAAGCGGTGAGCCCGGTTGGCATCAAGGTATCAAACGCATTGTTCGTACTTCAAATGCGCGTAGGGCAGGTTCTTGCGAGGAAGAAGTTGAGCTAGCTCCATGTGCTGGAACAACACCGGATCAATTAATAAATGCTGAGAATTCAGGTAATTGGCTCTATGATATGTTCTAGATTTTTCTATAAACCTGTATCATATTTATATATTTTCCTATGAGTTTGTGCGGTATTTTTGAATACTAATTATGCAAGTTATTTGCTTTCTTTGCGTGCTACTTTAATATCTGTATGAATTTTACGTGATACTATCTCCTAATTATAGACTTGTATCATGTTTAGATATTTTCGTACGAGTTTGTACGGCATTGTTTTATATTAATTATGCAAATTATTTGCTTTTTTTGTGACTTACTCTAATTTTTTGATTATTTTTACGTAATACTATCTTGTAATATTACACCTTACTTATGTCTAATTATTCTTGACTAGCCATTCGTAAAAACAAGCGAAAACGCAATATGGTCTCATGTAGGGAGTACTACTGCTACAAACTACAGATTCGAGAGAACGATCGATCCATGCTATTGCATATAGGACGATTGTTACAACAGTACGTGGTAGATATGTATGTGAAAATCGAATCAACAAGGTTAGATTTCTACAGACTGAATGACAATCAAACGCGGCTTCGATCGGAGTTATATCAGAGCCTTATAGATAGTCTCGCGCAAGGAGAATCTTCGTCTTCCAATGTTGGAACACGAATAATTCTTACAGGATCATTCATTGGAGGACCTCGTGATATGAGGCGCCGCTACATGGATGCGATGTCATTGGTCCAGCGATATGGAAAACCAGACATCTTCTTAACAATGACTTGTAATCGAAATTGGCCTGAAATTAAAGATTTGCTCCTTCAAACTGATAAAGTTGAGAATCGCCCGGATTTAATTTCCCGTGTATTCAGAGCAAAATTAGAGCAATTAAAAAATGAACTGTTCAGGAAGAATATTTTTGGAGAAGTAGCAGCATATACCTATGTTATTGAATTTCAAAAACGAGGTCTTCCTCATGCTCATTTCTTAATTATTTTAAAACAAGGAAGTAAGATGTATTCTCCTGAAGCTTATGACCAAATTGTTTGTGCCGAGTTGCCTGATATCAATAAACACGAATATTTACACGGTCTTGTTGTTAAGCACATGATGCATGGTCCTTGTGGTACTATGAACCCTGCATGTGCATGTATGCGTAAGCATATTGGTTGCAAAGATAGATATCCCAAACAATTTCGTGAGTCAACGATACATACGACCAACTCATATCCACTATACCGTCGTCGAAATGACAAGAAGAAGGTCAAGGTACGCGGCCATTATCTTGATAATTGTTGGGTAGTACCTTATTGTCCTTATCTCTTAGCAAAATTTAATTGTCATATGAATGTTGAAATATGCTCCACAATTCAAGCTGTCAAGTATATATATAAATATATATATAAAGGGCATGATAGAGTTTTGTATCAGTTAAGTGACATTGAGACAAATAGCACCATTGATGAAATAAAAAATTATGTTGCAGCAAGATGGGTATCTCCTCCCGAAGCAATGTGGCGAATTTTTGGTTTCGATTTGAATCAAATACATCCATCTGTCATGACCTTAAAAGTACATTTGGAGAACAAACAGCCAGTAACATTTCCAGAAAAAAGCTCCCTTCATAGTGTTGTAAAAAATCAGGCTTTGCAAAAAACCATGCTAACAGAATTCTTTTCCATGAATAGGTATGACAACTACGCGAAGAATCTCAATTGTGTGTACGTACAGTTTCCTGAATACTTCAGATGGAACCAGCAATCAAAAATTTGGGAACAGCGTAAGCAAAGAGAAGTCATCGGTCGCCTTTTAGGTGCACATCCATCTGAAGGAGAAAGGTATTATTTACGAATTCTATTGATGCATGTGAGGAAACCAACTTCATTTACAGACTTGAGAACTGTAAATGGACATGTCTCTGCTTCATTCCATGACGCTGCGGATGAAATGGGACTGCTACAAACAGATAATGCATCTGAGCTATGTTTATCCGAAGCAGTTGCCTACAAAATGCCTAATTCGTTGCGGCAATTATTTGCTGCTATCTTAGTTTATTGCAGCCCAAAGAACCCTACTCAACTATGGCTAGAATTCAAAGACTTCCTATCTGAAGATATAAGGCGGGATTCTTCAATCCCGATTCATCTTATAGAAGCCAAAGTACTACAATGCATCGATAACTATTTACAATCAATGGGAAAAAGTTTAGCTGATTATCGGTTGAGCACACCACTGATCCAACAATCCCAACAAGAAGTAGTAGCGAGAGATATAGAAACTGAAAGGAATATAATTGTAACTGAGAGCGACCTTCGAGCAATTGACGAACTGAACAAAGATCAAATGAATGCCTATGAACAAATTTTAGATGTTGTTACAAGTAATGGCTCGACATCATTTTTTGTGGATGGACCA
Source organism: Coffea arabica (assembly GCF_036785885.1). Taxonomy (NCBI): domain Eukaryota; kingdom Viridiplantae; phylum Streptophyta; class Magnoliopsida; order Gentianales; family Rubiaceae; genus Coffea; species Coffea arabica. Next base: position 2,470,822 of record NC_092329.1, read on the forward strand.
GGAGGTACGGGGAAAACATTTCTATACCGAGCTCTTCTCGCAAAAATCAGATCAACAGGTGGCATAGCACTTGCAACTGCAACTTCGGGCGTTGCAGCTTCAATCTTGCCTGGAGGCCGTACTGCGCACTCACGATTTAAAATACCGCTACATGATGATGATTCGAAGAGCTGTCGCGTTGGGAAGCAAACCGCAATTGCACAGTTGATTAGAGATGCAAGGCTTATTATCTGGGATGAGGCAAGTATGGCAAAACGAAAATCAATCGAACGGTTTGATGAAATGATGAGAGATGTCACTGGTCACAATCTGTTATTTGGTGGTAAGACTGTGGTTTTCGGAGGGGATTTCCGCCAAACATTACCGGTTGTGACAAGAGGTTATAAGGAAGATATTATTAGTGCAAGCTTAGTTATGTCTCCTATATGGAATCAACTGACAAAGCTAAGGCTGAAAGAAAATATGCGAGCTCGTTCAGACAAGAACTTCAGCGATTTTCTACTTCGAATTGGTAATGGTACAGAGATATCAAATCATATGAATGAAATCAAGATCCCAACATCGATAAATCTACACTTTGTACATCATACTTCATCAGTGGAAACTTTGGTAAGTATGGTATTCCCAGATATGGAGGCATTCATCAATAATCCATCGTCAATTGTTAACAGAGCTATCTTAATGACGCGGAATGATTTTGTGCATGAAATTAATGATATGCTAATCAACAAATTCCCAGGTTCGCAACAAACATATCTAAGTTTTGATGAAGCTCTTGATACATCGCATCAGTTGGAAAACCAAGATTTTTTGAATACGCTTACACCGAAAGGATTGCCCCCGCATGAATTAAAACTGAAAAAAAACTGTCCTGTTATGTTAATTCGAAATATAAACCCGACTGAAGGACTTTCAAATGGCACACGCCTTATATGCAAAGAATTCGGACGTAATGTCATTCATGCAGATATTTCTTTTGGTACATATACTGGTAAGTCAGTTTTCATACCCCGAATTCCTTTACAATGTTCAGATGATGAACTTTGCTCCGTTCCCTTTAAAAGAATTCAGTTCCCTTTAAGATTATGCTTCGCAATGACAATTAATAAAGCACAAGGGCAAACATTAGATTACGTTGGCTTATATCTAAAAGAACCTGTATTTTCGCACGGCCAGTTATATGTTGCATTATCACGGGGAAAAACGGCAAACAATGTGAAAGTACTTATTAGACCGTTAACTTTTTTCTCTGAGCAGACGGACTACACAAAAAATATTGTATACAAAGAAGTCTTGTCTATGATTGGTCTACATTAATTGTTACACGTTGCTCATTACTTTGAGAATAAAAAAATCCCAAAAAAAAAAGGAGTTTCTCTTGATTAGAATTCATTTCTTGTTGAAATTTGCTTTTAGAATCTGTTTTCTAAGCGCTCAATCCATCCTGAATACTAGAATCACTTTCTCACTGCATACCTTGTCGTCGGAGACTGACAACTTGTTGTCTACAAGCTCATCCGCATAGAAACACTAAATTAATTTCTCTTCCTCATTTGATAGCTATGATAATATGTATAAATAATCTAGCAACTACATAAATATAATAAAATGGCATTGAAAAATTATGCTCTTATTTTTAAGGACATGAGTGTCGTTCAATCAGAGATGACTAAGCAAAGGAAACAGAAAAATCTCGACAGAATAGACAATTCCCAACCAAAGGAAGATCTCAGACTACAATAATGTTTGCATTCTGCTATCAAGTCATGCATAAGATTTGTCTATCCTGAGACAATATAACTGTTCTTTGACCAGTTGTCCACCTCGAACATGTAATAAATATTTAAGTTCAGTACGCATCTTAATGATACAAAGGTTACATATTAACCTATGTCATTCCCTTTTTGTTCTTTAGAAAAAAAAAATTATCCTGACCAATATTTTATTTGTTTTCCTTCTTACGAGACCTTCATTAATAACATGAACTTTGTAGTACCATTGTGCATGCAGGCAAATTCTCTGCTCACGGCGATTGCTGCTGCAAAGGCTTTACGATGAGTCGCAAGTAAACAGGGAGGCTTCTTCTTCTACTGCCAGTAAAGCTTCGTCCCCAATATGATGCTTACAAAGAGAAGCATCTACTGTGCAGATGAAAGCAAGGCAACACTACAGTCAAGAAAAAGAATGTGACTGGTTAAAGAAAATGCTAAAAGCTTCCCAACAACAGAAAACATTCTGCAAACTGATCAAAGTTAATTACAACTTTGCAGGGATTCATCCTATCGAAAAAAGTTTTATATCCAGACCATTACTTCGCCAATTCAATCCAACTTCAAGCACGATTCAGATACATAAACAAGCTGCTGGACTACAATCTGCAGACAGAGAGAAAGAACGGAAGCTATTAAAAAAGATAAGAGATAAGCTAAGCTGAATGGAATACCAGATAAAAAACTGAAAAATTAAGAAGTCTCCACATAGACATGGAATACTGATTACCACTCTTACCAAGGTAATCTTCTTTGACTTATTCAATCTTTGCCTTCGTTACTGTAACTAAGAGTTACAGAAATTTCCACTTCTCCGTGTACCGTTGTTTTGTATACAACACTTTTTGAAGAATCGGTTGACCTTCATTGTACATTAAATATATATATCTATCTACATACACAAGCACTCCATTATTTTCCTAAAAATAATCCTTATGCTAATATGTTTTACGCTCTCTTTCATTACATCTTCACAGAGATAATGCTACTCGCTACAAAGAAACAATGCACTCTTCTAAATTATTGTTACAAAGAACTATAGAACATATTATTTAAATACTCCTTCAAACACTTTATGTTAGTCAACAATAATTGCATACTAGAACTCGCACTGGTACCTCTGCAGATTCAAACTTGCTCAAAAAGACAAGACAGCTTATTGTCTGCCGAGAAAAAAAATATAAATATTGAAAAATCTGATCATTGGGACAACATATAAATATTGATTAAGACTGAATTCTCAATTTTTTGCATTAGATAATCTGATCACTCTATCTCTTGATTTGCCTGGAGAATCTAATCACTAGCACGACAAAGGAATTTTTATTTTTTACTTTGCATAACGCTAAACCTTCATTTTTTTCTCAAATTCTTAAGTCTATCTGGTGGCAGATTAGATTCCTAATTGTTTCCTACATTGTATTCAATTTCGTTTTTCATCAATCAAAACTGCCGTATAGCTCGCGTAAAAAAAAATTAATACAACTGAATATAGTTTAAGCAATCAAATACAAAGTAACTTCTCTATAAAACTTTTAAAAAAAGCATTCAAATATATCCATGACAAACTTTCCACAATTCAGACACGAAGCCACGCATGCAAGTGTTAACCTGTTATCCATTTCGCAACCAGTCCCAATCCTATCAGAACTCTATACAATCTCAAAGAAACAGGCAAAAACCAATGATAACTCCAACAAAAAAAATACCATAGTCTACTATCAATCACTCTCATTGCTTTCAGAAACTTCTCTTCCACGCACTAAAGATACAATTCAACTACCATCGAACAAAGCAAAGTAGATGATATGAACGAATAACAATTACAGCCACTACAAGACTCTCCTTTAGTCATAGGTAGAATAAATCGGACATCTCGCTTGCTCATATTACAAACACCTGTACTGCTACTTGCATGACGCATACAATTGATAGACTACGTGTAACCTTCCTTTCCCGCAGCACGTAATCCTATAATTTCATCATTATACCATCTCCTTTTTCTTGCGGTGCATTTATGCATCAAGTACTTTGCTATTATATCTATGTATATGTCACTATATATATATATATATACACTTAACGGCATCCTAGACGACTACCGTCCGATACAAAGCTTTCCCCAGATTCTTCAGTTCACAACAGCTTTCTCTCCTACTTGCAACAGTAACTCCTTTCTTCTTGTTCCTATTTCTTTGTACTCTTGCACCTCCGACTTCCATTCTGTCATCTCTCGTATAATTCTAATTTGCATCAATCTATCTTACATTAGAACCACATTTCAAATCAATACTTGTATAGAAAATATAAAAACACTTGTCACAAACATTTGCTTCCTCGTTCTTGTCTTCACTTGACTATCATTCATATGAAATTTTGCTTAACACCTTTCAGACTTCAAAAGAAGCAACCTACTACAATTTATTATTGACAAGCATTTCCAAAACACCTGCAATGACTACTACCAGGTATCTTATTATTTTACAATGCTTAAATCCGTTATTTACTTCAGCTATTTACAAATCTATAAATTATCAGATGCAATGTTTTAACATTTGTACTTTATATGAAATGTCAAAAATGCAGATCAAATATAGAAACCAAGTGCGTTCTCGTTCCTGACTTGACAGACGCGAACAGAAACTGGTTCGCAAAGCTTGTTATTATAGAAAAGAGCCCTATTCGTTATGGCAAAGACACTGGCACTCCATATCAGAAATATATCTTCGCAGATGCATCAGTAAGTACCTCTCTTAAATCCTTGCTACTGCGTACGATTTCCAATAAGCATTTTTCTTAACACTATGCACCTATATTACAGTGTATCTAATTATTCTTCCTCATACTTGAAAAAAAAAAACAGAATAACACAATTCAAGCTTCTGTCTATGATCGTGATATTGAAGATCTTGATCCAATCCTGCAACTGCATTGCACTTATTACATTGGAAATGCTTGGATAACAAAGATTGCCAGTCCATTCTTCATGGCTTCATCGCCCTATCAACTGACAATCTCAAAGAGAACCTTCATCCATGCCGTTCCACCTGATAATGCACTCCCTTATGAACACTGCTATCAATTTACGCCATTTCACGAGCTGCATAGCTTCATTGGAGATGACAATACAAGAATAAGCATGCCAATACAACTTCATTTACCTGGCTTTCTAATTCTTAACTATTAAACTTTATTGAACTAATGAACCGTATATGATTTTTCTTAGGTATCTTATGCGTCGTCATCCATGCTTTACCTCCTCGGACCGTTCCCAGAGGCAACCGTTATGTTCCAATTCAAGAATTTGTTGTTCTTAATGAAGAGTAAGATAATGATTTTTATACTAATTTTCTTAAAATAACAGAAAAACTTTAAACTTTCTATAACTTCTTTATACAACAGGAAAAGACCTCTATTATTCACTATGTGGGAAGAATTTCTCCCTTCCAAAGGTGCCCAATTAAAAAACTTGATACCTCACCAACCAATCATCATCATAGCAAGACCAAAGGTCAACACTCACCACAGTAAGACCTAGCTACTCTTAAATGACACCATCATAAAACACTCTGTGCAAATTGCCATGTTACTAATAGCTACACAACGTCTCAGCTATATCTATTGGGACACAGGCAACTTCTATCGTGATATTCAATCCACAAATCCCTCAAGCTGCACTACTGAAACAGTGGTAAGATAAATATTCTCTGCTTTTAACTTATTATTAGTAATATTCTAATATACATTCTCTTACTATCAGGATCACTGAAAATACTACTTATATGCAAACGGTGACTCGAGAAAAACTCTACGACAAAGCTCATCAACGAGTCCATCCACCAATTCCATCGCAGCTACGAGAAATATATGCTGTTGACCCTGCTACTCAACAAGTCAATTTACTAGCCTTCATATCTAAACCCCATTTAGAATTTACTCTTCCTAACTTCCTGAAAAATAATTGTACAGACGAAGCCCTTTTGGATCAAGGCAGAAATTCGTATTCGAAACAACAATTCACGTTTCTATTTCCTCAGTTGTCCCAATCCCACTTGTATGAAGCCTACCGGTGCAGATATCGACACAGACTTCACGTGTTTCTTTTGCCGAATGACATATTCAAGACCTCTTGCAAGGTATCAACTATAAAACTTGCACCCCCATTATTAACAAACAATGATGAATTTTCCTCATATATAAATTTCAGCACTGCAAACTAATCGCATATTTATTACTGACAATTTCGGGTTTATCTACTTTCCAACTTGTAGATTACGCTTTGAAACCCAGCTATGTGATAATACTGGTTTGCTAATAGCCACTATCGAAGATGACTATGCTGAATCAATTCTTCAGACATCAGTGCATGAAGTCATACGAATGGAACAAACAGAAGAGCAACTAGACATAGCTGCCATCAATAGCAGGCTACAAAACACTCACTACTATATCCAAGTTCGAAATACAACAAGATCAGTCCAGTTCACACACAACCCCCGCTACATTATTGTAGCATACCTCCCAATACTACCACAACCACACATTGCCAGTACAACCCATCCTTCTAATACTGAATCCGAGGCATCAGGATCGACAGCCATCCCGGCTCCAACTACTGATGACTACACCTCAACTTCGCGACTAGCAATCGCATCTGCAAGTGAAAGTACCAACAAAGAGGAGAGAAGCCAGCTTCAGTCAAAGCACCCCCTTGATCCAAGCTCGGAAATTACACCAAAGCGTCACAAACCATAAATGACCTGTCTTACTATCAAGAAAACCAATACCAATGTGATGCCTTTTGTCTAACTGAACCACACCATGTACAGAAATCAGGACTTTTGTTCAGATCCTGCGACTCAGACTACCACTGAAGAAGAAAATAGCCAACTCCGGTCAAAACACCTCCTGCATGCAAGCTCGGAAACTACAATAAAACATCTCAAGGCATAAAAAAATTTTTGTTCCCACCAAAAAAACCAGTACCAACGTAGTAACTTTTATCTAAGTAAACTACCTTATGTACATAAATTAGGACTTTTGCTCAAAGCATTAAGCTTTAATACCTACTCAGTGTGACAAAAAGCTGTGTAAATACGAAATACATCGTAATGCCAAATATAAATAGCGCACAAGCCAATATTATCTAATTTTTACACACACTTAATACTCCTAGCAAACTTTAAAAAAAAAAAACCTATGAACACCAACAAGATAAATACTGCAAAACAACCATGGCTCGACATAAAATTATTTTTACAGCTTATTCCATTAAACTACACCTAACTCCTTCTGGTAACCAAACTACACCAACTCAAACCATTTTTCCCAATAACCACGTAGCTATAATTCCAACGACAGCATTGAATCAGCAGAAGATATCGTGCAAATTAACTACCCCCATCTCCTGGCATGGATTCATACCACTCGTGCAATTCACGAGCTTGTGGAATATCCACATTATACATAACAATGGTCTGTTCCTGTGTAGCAAGCGACACCCCTAAAAAAAAAAGAAAAAATGTTTTAAGAAATTATTCGCTTCTAATCAAAGTATAGAAAAAAAACAATAAACAACACACCAGAAAAATGACAAGCTAAAAACAAAAAAAAAGTTTTTAAAAAATTATTAACTTCTAATAAAAACATGAAAAAAAAACAATACACAACTCACCATGAAAACGACTAACTTTAGGCCTGCAGATTAAAACAACAGGATGTTCATTCGCAATCTGATTATTCTTGTATTATATAAGTTTTTGACAAATTTTGAAGTAGATTAGTCATGTTGTAATTCTTCCTTTTTCTGTAGCAACTTTATTTTGCTTTTTCTGATTATTTGCATTTTTAGCACTTGTTTTCTATCTTCTGAATGTGTTTCCTGAAAGCATGTTGCGGTCAAAACCTTCTTCACAAACAAGCTCTTCCCATAATTTTTTGTCTGTCATGTGAGGGTGATGAATCCATAAAGCTATCTATGGGGAGGTCTTTCAATTTCTTCAAACTTTGGCCACTTTTTTTTAATCTTTTTCGTCAAATATTTCAAATAGTTGAATTATTGAATGGAAATTAAAGTATAATAGGAAGGAACATCTATCAAATTTTGACTTGCAGCCGCTGCATATTATGTAAGTAAAATTTCATTTTCTTTGTTGATGACCTATATTTGCTTATATAATTGAACAAGGTAAACTTTCTTATTGAAGTTATTAAGCTTTTGTAGGACTGAGACTACAAAACTCAAATGTTTGTTCGCCACTTACCGTTTTCCTTTGCTTCGCTAATCTTTTTGATAGTGAAGGGCATCATTCCTTCTCTTCTCCTTGCTGTACTTCGATAGAGACGGTTATTGAAAATAAGAAGTTACCAGTCTGTCTTTGGTCCTTGCTGCTGAGCTCAAGTTCCTCTATTTTATATTGTCTACTAATTTATATTGTCAGGTAAGAAGTTTTCTTTCCCGTTGTTGTTCTTTTTTGACAGTTTGATGATTAGCCATGCTATTGGTTATTATCAACTGTCATGCCAATTGATTGAATTTGGAGGCCTAATGTTTTTTTACCTAACCTTTATTTACTCATTGTTGCATCTTTGTTTTCTTGTTCTACTAGATTTCTTAACACCATACATGTTGATAATTATCTCTTTATTGCAAGTGGTAATAGTTTGAGCATTGCATGGTTTTCACCTAAACTTTTTGCTTAGTTGTGGCCAATTCCCTGGACTTATGCTGTTAGCCTTAGAAATCTAACTTTCTAACACAATCGCTTATCAAATTGGTTCTTTCTAGAGCTTTTGAAATTTTTGTAAAATGTCTAAATGAGACAAGGTGTTAACTGCAAGAGTGAAGCCATCCAACTTTTTCGTATGTTTTTTCCTTTTCTCATACACGACCTCTTTTGCCAACTGAGAACTGAGCTTTGTCCTTTATTTCTGTCTTTCTGTGGTTTTGTCCTTGTAATGAAAAGCTTAATAAGTCGGTCAGGTGAGTGCAGTGGTTCAGTGAAACAAAACTTATGATAAAATGCTTATGGAAACCTTTTGACTTGTGTATAGCTAAGTTTGTTTAATGGGTCGTCAACGGAAATACGTAAGCTTGGAAGAAGCGAATCGGGAAAGGAATGCAAAGAGACGGCAGCAACGTGCTAATGCAAGTGCTAATCACAGTTCTGGCAAATACGAAGGTGTGTATGCTAGGGTCATGAATGCACATAGCATATGTCAGCCGTGCATGATGAGGACACTGCGTTATATTCATCCATGTATTAATTATCCTGCTGTATTTAGCAAAGGTTGCTCTTTTCTGATCATACTTCTGTTCTAGCTAATTTGTCGAGATTTCATAGAGAGTTACGATTGGTATGAAAAATGCTGGGCTTTAGAGGTATCGATTTTGCTAATACAAAGATGAATGAAATACTCATTCCTCTGAACAGTTGCTGTTGATACAACGGGACTTTCCGTGTCTATCGAACAACCTTCCGGCCACCATTCAGCTGTGGAATTGCGATATAAAAGTAAGGTCATGTATATATTAATATCATATGAATAGAATAATAATATAACAATAATCATAATTTTTATATTCATGAATTTCGTGAAATCAAAATTTGCCAAACTCCAAATAGAATTTATAACAAATTCAAATTCAAAATGAGTAAATACGAAATGGAAACCAACCAAAATTTGTAATACCAGAATATCAAAAACTTCCAATTTCAAAATTTAGAATTACCGATTTCAATTTTGATTCACACTCCTATTACCTGCTATCAATTAAATTGGATTAACACAAATTCAGGGCACCCTCGCGCGTAGCGCGAGGCTGAAAAAACTAGTATTATAAAAGTTGGCAATCAGTTATTCTCTAATGTACTCGGACCATCCGTTCTCAAGCCGTGTAGAACACAATAATAATTTTGAGCCACAGACATAAAATTGGGGACAGAAATATGACATCCATGAAAACCGCCTGATTAGACATAATATCGATCAGATTGAATCTTTAATTCTTTATCGATTCCCAGATTTTTAAAAAAAAATTCAAGATTAACATTCAAGAATTTTAACTCACAACAGTGCACCGGGAGCGACTCAGTTGAATGATATTGCAACAGCCAAACAATCGCCAGCATTGGTCATGGGTCGTGACAAGAATCAAAACTTGGAGAAGAAGGGAAAAGTCTAATTCAACCTCAAGGTAATCTCAATAACGAAGGAAAATTTACACCATCACAAACTTACAATGAACAGGGCACTTCCCAAAAAACAATTAAGATTTACAAGGTCAATGCAACTTCTCAGCATAAAGCAGCCCAGATACACACAGAATTTTCACATACAGACACAGAGAGGCCACTCCTTGATATCAAGCAGACGGCAGATAAACCGGGAAAAAAGAAAAAGATTATCTGAATCATGAAGATCAACCTCTTCAATTAATACAAACTGTCAAAAGTCAAAGTAAAGTCTCAGCAAGCTAACCATAGCATCAGTGAGCACTGACAAGAAATGGATGCTGGCAAACACCACACTCTATGGTCTCTGATCCAGAGCTGGGAACTTGAACCTTTATCATCGACCATTAGATAAGCATAGATTATATCAATGCTAGGCACTGGAGAAAAAGTTGAAATGTGGAGAGTAACAAGACATGATAAAAACCTGCAAATGAACTGTGCAAGTAGGGCATGCAACCTCTTTCATCCGCTTTCCAGAGCCATCTGACCTTGAACCTGTGGAAGCAACAATATAAAAAGGGCTACTTCTCAAACGATCACATCACTGCAAGAAAACATGGCTGAAGTCCATGGATAGATTAGTCTACCTGATGATGCCTTGCGGTTTCTCTCCATCTCCTCCTGTACAGTTTACCAACATCAGGAGTCCACATATAGCCAAATTTTTACTCTTACAGACATTGACTTTCTATCCTATGTTGCTATATCAGAAGACATGAATTCAGGTACACATCATCTTATGGCTTCACATACCAAATTGCAACACAAGAGCATAAAATATCCCCCAGAATTATCAAATGAAGAAAGCTGGTGCAAATGTATAAAAACTATGCATTTTTTATTCTCAAGCCTGATGACATTGCCTGCAGTTAAACTGGAATAATACCAGAAATCTTGAAATGTTATGACCAACACGTGTAATATGTGAACATGATATAAGGAATCTCTACTTCACCCAATCATCCATTACCGAGAGTATAAATTTTTTGTAAGTGCTTCGAATTAAATTTTCTGAATTTTTGAATATCCTCATAAGACATGAAATTTGAGTTCAATAAGATATGGAATGGCTCGGGTTGGGAACTACCATGAGGAAGTCCTGAAACATATCCATATAGACAAGTTCTAAAATCTGATTGCAAATCATCAAAACTAGAAGGGCAATTGCACTATGTAAGGCTCCTATTGCAAGGACATGATGTCCTTGTGCAGCTGGTTCTCCTTATAGAACTGATGATCATTATCATCAAGGAACAACCTTAATTGCACTTTTAGCTATCACATGAAAGTCATCAGTAACTATGAAAAACAGGGCACTAGAAACACAATTACCATAGAAGTCAAAACAAATCATGAATGGCCTTTCACACTCAGGGCCTTGAAACCATAAAAGATCCTAAAATGACCAGTGTGCTAAATCGTTGATATTTGACTAGAAAGAACTGTTTTGTGTCACCTGAAGCTTCTTTGCAAGATCCTCGTGACTGTGCAATGCAGTTGATCTGCTGGAGGCTTCCTTGGCGTTAGTCAATCTATGGGAAACTTCGACCTGTGAAGAGGAAAACACCAAAGGACATATTTAACAAACACGAAGGCATCTAATCAGACGCAATTTCACAGGCCATGAACAAATGCACCAATTCATTCAGACAAAGGATGACCAAGTTCATGATATCATTTTCACTCAACACAAATCAAAACAGAACTCTCAAAAGTTTCAAAGTTCTAGCTAAAAAACATGTTCACTGTTCTCAAACTTTGGGAGGGAACAAACTACAAGAGCTGGAAGTGGAGAATGGTGTTTTACCATGCAACGATCACAAACCCTGACAACTGGAGCATTCTGATCAGCGGTAAGTGCTATCCTTCCATGCGTGCACTTGTCACAGAAAATATCTCCACAATTTCTGCAGTGATGCTGGGGCAAAAAAAAGAAAAGGATAAATTCTCAAAGCAAACAAGGAAAAATATTATGAAGGATTTTAAGATCAAAAGATTACAAGTCCAATTGAGAAAATCACTGTATTAAGGTGACAAAACATACCTTGCGCACAAAGGCATTAAAGTCCGTCCCACAAGCTGTGCATTTGGAGGCCGCCTCATCGGGAATCTACATTTTAATAAAAGAAACTGTGAAACATCATGAAAATGACATCAATAGCACCATTCCAAATGACCGAAATATCCGAGTGATACACAAAGCAGACAAGAAATGGTTATAGTGCCATACCACTAAAACAACTTTCGACCACTTTTCCCATACAAATTTCCAGTGTTATCAAAATCTCTTCAAAATGGTCAGCTTAATCAGAAAATCAATGCAAAGTTACAGTAAGATACTTAATTAGATGATACGGTACAAAGATAAAGAAGCAATAAAACAATAATGACACAAGCAATCTGAGCTTCACTGGATGCATTTCCTATTTTGTACAAGAGATGAGGCAATAGTCCCCCAAAAATAACAGCTGCAGATATATCTCTCCCTCTTTCTCCCTCCCTCCGTCACCACACACAAACAAAATAAGCCTAGATGAGAGTGACTCTTATGGAATTTTCACCAAACAGACAGACAAACAAGTAGACATAACTGAATTGATTAGAGAGCTTCCAAAAGAATAAGGAATAGTTTGCATTCAAAGGTAATATCAGGAAAAGACAGAAGTATTAGCACCAAACGCTTGGGGCAAGAAGCACAGGTTTCTACTCATGCATTATGCAATTAAAATAACTCACTAAATTTCTGATGAATATCATCATTATTAGTGGTTAGATATCCTTGCCTCAAGAAAGAATATGCCAAACAAGCAAACCAGAAAAACAATCCCTGAAAACAATGTAACAAACAGTTATTTTCGGGAACATCAAAATTTCAAGTTCAAGTCACCAAAAAAAAAAAAGGATGAAGGTAAAGAAACTCAGATAGAGATATTTTCAATTTATTCAACTATCACGGGCCCATAATAGGACTTCAAATAAATCAGGAAGATAAAAGAAGGTTTTTACACAAGAGACGACATGGATCCACATTACCCAATGGTCTTTTTCCTCATTGACAGGCTTCATGAAAGCCATCCAATCAGCAAGACCTTTTTTCTTGTCAGTGGGCTGTTCCGTAATCTTAGAAGATTCTGCAGGTCTACTTCTTCCTCCCATCTCCTTGAACTGCATCGCAAACAAGTAAACAAACATTCTACCCAGTTCTGTAAAACAATCTAGAAAAAGACCAACAAAGTGAAGCAAGAGGATAAAAAAATATGAGAGAAAGATAAAAGGCATGGAGATAACCATTTGACCATACTTATAGATGGAACTCCAATTAGAAGAACAAAATGCTTGTGTCAACCTCAAATATACTTTGGACATGCATGAGAGTAAGGTCTTGTAATATGTGTGAGCCTAATGTGAAGTAAGATGTGATGAATGAACGCCAACATAAACTTACCAAAGTAACAAGAGAAATCAGAGCTTCTGGTACTTTTAATGAGGAAAAGGAAAAAAAGGAAAAGAGAGTACGCAATTAATATTTATTGCACAAGTTCTTATAAACCAACCATCCAAATTAAAGGCATAAATGACTATTATCTCAACCCCAAGTATTCAAGTAAAGAATCCAACCATGAAATCTTTTTCATGTCACTTAAGCGGTTAAGCCACTGGATCCAATTAAATAATAGCAGAAAATGATGATGAGCACATGGCAGAATTTGACATACAAGTAATAATATTTGTTATGCATAGCATTTTGCTATCTAAAATAGCATGTTAGCATTACTCCCCTTTCTATTTGACTAAAAGCACCATGGCACCTAATAAAACTTTGAGGCTAACTGGGTCATTCTACTCCTTTATTGCCAACTTCACTATCTTCAGAATTTATTCCCAGAACAACCCTGCTTTTTGAGGACTGCCCCCCAGTAGAAGAAAGGTGGTTGAAGGTGGCTACATGCTGTGTGTCAGAGGAAGAGGGTATCACCTTAGCTTGATGATTGTGCTGTCTAAGATAGATATTTGATTGCTGAAGTGGAAAGATTTCTAGCAATGATATTCAGATCCAAAGGGTTATGCCTATGATCTCTTGGTGTTATATACCAGTGTGCACCAAAGCCAAATGTGAATTTCAGAGGAGGAACAACAGAGGAAAAAAACACCACTCTTGAGGACAATTTTATGTTTTAAATTTCACTTTTAACTCCTTAATTTTTTTCAAAATAGCATTGACTTCAGTCGTATGGTCTCTGGATGCAGAAGATCTTCAGCACAAAATTGAAATATCCAGTCAACAGATATTACCACTGACACTGAGATATAACCCTTCTCCCCTTAAAAAATAATAATAATAATAATAATAAATAAAATCTCCATCATCAAAACAAAATGAAAGAAAAGGAAAAATAACTCAAGAATCCCTTGTGAATTTTTAAGTGCAAGCAAGCAGAAGAGTAGGCTTGCATTGGATAGATGCAGCTGCATTACTTACTGTTACTATCAGTGTCAAAACTCCAAATAAGAAAGGCCAAGAGTTGATAAACATAACTTCGGTCAAACAACATAGCAGCAAATATGCGAGTATCACATGCTGTATCAAGAGAGATAAAATAACGCAACTAATTCTGACCTGTACAGTTGCGGCAGTCACTGTGTCCAAAAGAGTATTTGTTGTATAACTACTTGACTGCAACCTAATGCGCCTTGGTTCAATGTCAACAGAACTTTTCGACCAAAAGGAAAAGGTTGATGGTGATGTTACCTTTGTAGAGAAAAATGACAGTATAAGCAAATACACAGGCAACCCAACATCCATACAAGGAGGAAATCTACCAGAATGTCATGGAATACACATCCATGATATAGTGCTATAAACTAAAACTGTCAGTACCATGTAGGACAATGACATATGTCACCATTTATTATTCATGACGTCTCAAAAATCTAAATTCATATCTACTCAAAGTAGAATTTTTACTTCACCAGTTTACAGCTTATAACTAAAAAAACTTGTTCAGATCAGAACATTGTTTTCTGGCCTTCAAAGTTCAAAACCAAAAGTGGGAAAATGGAGGAGGGAAAAATATCACCTTATATAAGTGGGTACAAATTTCAGAAATTCAAAAACATTTTGTCTCAATTTTCTAGAAATAAAGGCAAGAGTATATAAGATTCATATCATACCCCAAAAAGCATTCAAGATATTGACGCACCAGAATCAAACATGGTTAATTTCATTACAACTGCTTACAAGCCATATGGACCAAGTCTTAAATGTAAACGTTATAATATATGCACGAAAAGATTGTGACAATAAGAACTTGTCATGACTTTATGTTCCACAAGTAAGAATGATCAATATCCGTATACTACCAACTGCCCTTCTCTACATCAGTTCAATCCAGGGTCCAGAGAGAGAGAAAAAAATCTAACTTAAAGACACCTCTTTTTTTGAAGTAGCATAAACGAGTCTGAAAAACAAATTCCAAAAATCATTGGCAGCAGCAGATCGTATAATTTTAACCAAGAAGGAACCTCAGATTCATGTTTGCCTGAGTCTGATTTACTAAATCTTTTTCCTGGAAACAAAAAGTAGAAAAGAAAAGCATGTGAATATGGATACTTGTTAGTTTACATACTTAAGTAGGATTCAATCAGTTCACCCATAACTGTGACATGGTATCATTCATTTGTTTGACCCATAGGACTTCGTTAGTTTACATAAGTACGATCCGATCATCTCACCAAAAACTGTGACAGTGTATAATCCTTTTATTATATGTAGTCAATTATGTAGAGTCAAGTATTGAGTTTCTAATTATTCACAGTCCCCCTAGGAACAACACAACACCCCAAAAAAAAAGGATAAGTGCATACTTCACATCTAGTTATTGTGTCAAGGGGATATATTCTCAGTGTCCGACTGGTGCTTGGGTCAAGCATGCGAATCCCATCCAAGCCAATCTGAAAGACAGATTCCATATGAAGGTAAACTAGGAGAAACAACAAGGAAGAGAATTGTTACAAATTGCCAAACCAAATTTCAACCGACAAACACAATATATATTCACTAGACTGTATAAAAATGGTTATTGTAAGTGGAGTTGACCTTAAGATTAAGAAAGTGGGAAAAATTTGGAACCTGATTTGCAAGAAGCATTGCTATACATTGAGCATAAACAAGCTAAAGAGCGTCATAATCTGGAAACCTTTTCTTTTTTCCGTTGAAAGATATCTTGGCATACTAGAAGCAACATACAGATACCAAAATGCACGCCGTCCAAATTCTGCCTTGGGCAATTGAAAACAGTGCTTAAGCAAAACAAATCAATGCAGTTCAATTTCTCAAAAAAAAAAATCTGAAATACCACTTTGCTATAGCAACAGGGGTTTAGGTAAAAGTAATATCTTGTAGCCAGGCAATCCTCACGTCACATTCTTAAGTTGAAAGATATACCATGCTTGAGATAGAAGTTGAAACAACTAGTATAATTATAGCTACTCTAATATTAACAATAAGCTTTAGCTCAACGGTATTGGAGCCCTCTTCAGGGCTGCGATGTCTCAAGTTTGAGCCCCCGTGTGAGTACAATTACCAAAGTGGAAAGAAAAAGGGGAAAAGAGGGAGGGAGAGGAGAAGAGAGAAAAAGGGGGGGGGGGGGGGGTTGTTGGGACTACAAGCACAAAAATTTAAATACAACTAACAAGAAACACAAACATCGGATAAATATGAGAAGAAAACAAATAGGAACCTGGCAAAGAACATCCATGGTGCTCTGGCCGCCACTTTCAGCCAATAGCTTAACTATAAACTTCTGCACCCCGCTCTTCACATCCTGCTGGGTATCCGCCTTTGGCACAGCCCTCACTATCTTCATACTTGAAGCAACAGAAGGCCTCTCCTTCTCTGAAGAATACCCAATTGGCCTCCCAAAATCATCAAAACCAGACCAAGTCGACGACTTTGGAGCCGTGCCTCGAGCCCCATAAGGCTCCACCTTACTCCCTTGGTATGCATAGACCCCGTCACCATAGTCATCTATGCCATACCCACCGCCGTCGCCTAATTTCCCATAAAAATTTGATCCAAAATCCGATCTTTCCCGACCAGAACCTCCATATCTGGCCGGAAAACCCTCAAAATAGCTGCCTGGTTGATCAAATGTCACATTATGATCATATGGGCTATCATAAACAGGTGGAACAGAGGAGCTTAGTTGGTTGAATTGAGATGGGTAGGCTGAAGAATAGGCTGACTTGGAAATGGAATTAGGGCTAGGAGCAGAAGAGTAACTGGGCTGTGGTGGTGGAGGCTGCTGGTGGTGGTCGTAGGTTGAGAAATAGGGCTGTGGAGGTGGTGGCGGTTTTGATTGGTGAGGAGGGGCCTGTGGGTAGGGCCCATGCGTTTCGAATTGGGGAAATGGAGAAGAAGG
Organism: Coffea arabica; assembly: GCF_036785885.1. NCBI lineage: Eukaryota > Viridiplantae > Streptophyta > Magnoliopsida > Gentianales > Rubiaceae > Coffea > Coffea arabica. The sequence goes on from NC_092329.1 coordinate 2,488,249, forward strand.
TTGAGCTTGCTGAGGTGGAGCAGGAGGTGGCGGAGTATTGAAGGAAGGGGCAGTGGGGGCAGGATTGGGATTTTGGGGATATGAAGGATAAGAAGAGCCAGGATAAGAGCTAAGGTAATCCGAGGCAGGGCCGTAATTGGCCGAGAAGGGCGGCGCAGAGGCGTAGGGCGGCGGTGAAGGAGTTGCTTGATGGGTGGGAGGAAGTGGAGCTGGTATTGGATTCGGATTCGGGTTTGGGTTTTGTGGATACTGATAGTAGGAGCTAAAATCGCCTTGTTGCATAATTTTCTTGAATGGCTGTAGCTAAAATGCTAAAATTGAGCTGAGATCAGACGGCGGCAGAGGGGAAGGAGGCCCCGTTGGGCTGGCCGATGTCGGTGATCAGACTGATGAGAAGAAGACCAACTCAAATGATTGAGGGAATTTCTTTTCTTTTCTTTTCTTTTCCCTCCTCAAGGGAGTCGAATATGAGTTTAGGCATCGTTCGGACTGCAGCAGTTTTCTTTAAAAAAAAATTACGTAAACACATTTTGATATGAATTCTCAATTTATTTTTAAAATAAAAATAACAAAATTTCACATAAATAAACAAATAATAGAGAACAAATAAAACAAGAAACAATAAGACATATTACATCTTATAAACTAATTCAGGGCAATTAAATCAAATTTTTATTTAATATATTTCATTCTGACATCTAAATATTGACTATATCAAATATTAGAAAATGAATAAACATTCCGATCTGACTTTGTCTACCGAGTCTTGGAACAATAAATTTTTTCCTCACCATTCTAGGTGAAAATGCATTTAAGGTGGAAAGAGCTTTTCATTGTGAGCATTCTCGCATGCCAAATGAGGGGAAAAGGTTGTTGTCCATAGAAATCCAAAGGTGCAATTCTTCAACCACGACTTCGAAGTCGTTGAAGCATGTTGAGATAGAAGGTTAATTGCAAAATTTTTTAGATTAATTACTATGACACCTTTTTTCATGAATTTGTGTATATAAAATAAAATGAGAATTGAGAAAATAATATAATAATTAAGAATAGATTTATGATACAAGTAAAAAAATTCTAAATAATCACATATGCAAAAAAAAATGATTAAGGATGTAGAATACATCATACATGGCAGTAAACCCCCTTAATGTTTGTTCTCAAAAAACCATTTTGTCCCTTACCATCTAATTTTGAGCACTTTACCCCACTTCCATCAGTCAAGTCAAAAGTTATATTGGGTTATTATAAATCAGTCAATCACCTCTCCAGATGTTTTATAAATTATACTAACCTCCCTTATCAAAGATTTGGGCTGCATTACTTACATAAGATACAATGAAAGTACTACTTTGCCCTAATATATTATGCATTATTACAAGTGGATATTTGACAAAAAAGGTTAGGGCACTAAATAAATAAGATTAACTAATTAAACCAAAATAATGATTATTTCATCTCAAATTAGCAACCATAATTACAATCAAAAAATTGCGTCAATTGCTATCATAAGATGACGCCATTTTTGTGATTGATATTAATTGACAATGATTATGGCAGACAGTCTTATATAATCTGTATAGATAAAGCTTATCAGTAAGAGAAATATAATAATTTTTTGACTAATTTATTTTGTTGAATCTTGTGTCGATACAAACTATTCATGCCTTTTGTTACTGATTTGTTGATTAAGACTTGTGTTTCCTGCACCTACTTTTACTTTCACCTTGCCAACTACAATAAAAAGATTTATTTTTTACCCAAATTGAGATGCTCATACTAATGATTTAATGGTTTTGTAGAGTTGGTTGTGTCTTTTATATTTAGTTACAAATGACAAAAAATATAGCCATTATAGTTTGCACTAACTATGTGCAAAGACCGTTATTGCTTCAGATTATAGTTGCTGCATCTTTTCAAATTTTACATATAACCCTTGACTTTTATTAATTTTTTTCTTTTTTTTTTTTGGTTGCCTGCCACGGTATCCAGGGCTTTGCCCTGACTAATCCGTTGGTCGACCCGGGTCGCACACCTGGCTGTGGTGGGTGAGTCTCCCAACAAGGGTAGCTGCATTAATTTTTTTCTTTACTAACACAACTTGAGGACAATTAGAAAAGGACATATATGGAAGAAAATTATCACCTCACTCCTTAAAATGCTTTTAATTGTACTTTTTTTCTGAATTGGATTGATTCTATTACAAAAAACTTAAGTTTAAGAGAGATTAGTGTAATTTTTAAAACCTCAAGAGAGGTCAGTGAAAGTGTTAAAAACCTCATGAGAGGTTTATGAAATTATCCCTATAAATTACTAACATTTCGAAATTGCCACTTTTGGCTTCATCCTAACATCAAGAAGCGTGCAAAAAGGGTTTTTTTAGACTTGGGATTATGTATACATGCACGCATACATATATGTATATATAGCAAATGAAAAACACACGAAAAAAAGCATATATCCAAGACCTCTCTAATGTGTTCTTTGTTCCTGTTTCCAATGTGTTCCCGATTGAATAAACTACTTGAAAAAAATTAACTACATGCTTTTACCAGTATGTAAAAAACAAATCAACTATTTTTTATGCAAAAGAATTTTCAATAAGTAACACTAAAATAATAGTACAAAAATTTGATCTAACCCAAATCTGGGACTTTTTTGTTTTTTAGTATTTAGCCACTAATTTGTCAAAAAAAAAAAAGAAGACATACAAACCTACATATAGGAGGAGTTGGGTTTTTTCTTAAAAAAAAAAAAACAGAGAAAGTAGGGTCTTTATTATTTATAAAGAGAAGAGTATTATTAGATCAAGGATAATTTTGGCTGAAGCTGTAGTTGGTAGAAATAGGGGCAATTTTGAAACAATAGTAATTTGTAATGGTCAAATATAATTTTGACTGATGGAAGAGGACAAAATGCTCAAAATTAAACGTTAGAGGCTAAAATAATTTTAGAACTAAACAAAAGGTGTTTACTATCATTTAGGCATTAACCCAAAACTGTATTTTTAATATAGGTAAATACAAATTTTCTAAATAATCGCATATACAAACGTATTTGCAGGATGGAATTCTTTTTTTTTTTTAACATATACGAACTAATAGGTGCTTTCTGGTTTGCATCAGATTTCATGAAATAGTACATCTACTTTGAGTTTAGTTTAGCACATGTTAGTTCAGGGGAACACGTGATGCAAAACCCAAAAACCCAAAGATTTATGGTTTGTTTATTGGGATGTTTGGAAATTAAGTCGCATACCGAATTATAATTAAAATACACCTTAATAAATCTAAACTTTGATATTTAAACGTTTCTACTAGCTTTCATGGAAAGACTCGTTAAGCAGCAGTAGAACAAACCCATCTGAGGATTGCACTAAACTAATGTTACTCCCTCCGTCCCACTTTGATAGTCCTGTTCTTTTTTTCACACAGTTTAAAAAAAATAGTTAACTTTGTTGGAACAATCAATTTAGATAGTTATTTTTATAAAATACCCTCACATTAATTAGAATATAACTTTATGGGAACTTGAATGGATGGTAAAAAAAGAATCAACTCTCATTAAATGGGGTAGGTTTATAGTAACAACAACTTACATTGAATAAGGGTATTTTAGGAAAATTAAATACAACTATATTCTTCAATTGGAAAGTGGACTATAATTTGGGACAGACGAAAAAGGAAAACATGACTATCAAAGTGGGACGGAGGGAGTATTAATTTTTTTTTTGTCAACACAGAGGTATCTAGTGTCTATGGAGTAGTTATCGTACGACCCAACTATTCCTTTGCGGGTCGAGAGAGGCTGCCCAACATCACCGACCGTTGCACCCAGGATTCGAACTTTTGCGATGGTACTCACCTAACTAGGCTATTACCACCAGCTCTAGCCCTGGGAGGCGACGCACCAAACTAATGTTAAGGGATGGCTTTTACATACATAAACTGTGGCGAAGTTTGTGTCGAGGAATGTAAACATCAAGCAGTGAGCTATTTATCAATTGACTAGATCCTAGTTAATATGTTGTTGTGTTAAATATGACCAAAAAAACTTCTTAAGGTGTTGGCTTAGGCAAAAGCACTTTTAACATATTTAGTGAGTATCATTTCTTAAATTCAGGAATAGAACTTTTAACCAATAAAGTACTTTGGCATAAGTTCAAAATTGATGCTTTTAGAGCAATTATTCTTTCAAAATATAAAAAATTAACTTTAAAAATTTTATTATAAATTTTGAACTAAATGAAGAGATAAATATGTTCTAGAAATTTAAAATTGCACATTATCTTTCTATATCTCTACAATAATAAAGTTATGTAGTTAGTTTGGTATCAACTTTTTCTGTCATTTTTTGTATTTCTAAGTTTACCTTCCCTATAAGTGCTCGACTTTTTGTATTTTCAAATTTACTCTCTCTATAAGTGCTTCGCCGATACTCAAACACTACATACAAAATAACTACTTCCATCCAATAATTAGTGACAAATAACTAATTCAATCCAAAAATTAGCGACAAAATAACTACTTCAATCCAGCCACCGTTTCCCTCTTGCAAACTTTCCCTACTCATATTGTAACCAACTTTGAGTGATTGACACATGCACCAAAATACGAGTAGGAACAAATTAATAGCACACAAAACTAAAACACACAAAAAAACTAAATAGGACAATTATAAGGATCATGATCAGTGGATGGCATCCTCGGCATGAGATGATTCAATCAAGATCTAAGGTCAAGGTAGTTTTTTCGCATACTCAAAATTTTGTCATCTCCTTGCTAACTGAAGTGATTAATGAATGTTTCTTCCTTGAAAAGGTCAAGCAAACAGACCAACCACAAAATTTCTTAAATCATGGAAATGATTTTCTATTTCTAAGTTCACAACTATTCCAATTGTTTTTATATATTTAAATTTTGCTATGTTCTTGCCAAGTAAACTGTTAAGCATGTTAAGAACTAATTATGATTTTTATACAGAAATTTTGTCATTTACTTGCTAAGTAAAATGTTAAGAACTAACTATGATCTTTAAAGTGTTACACACGCATCGAGTGTGCTCCCATCACTAGTATAAAGAATGAGAGGGGATTTAGAGTTAAAATTTTGTGTCATATTTTAATTTTTCAAAGATTTACTAAGGATAACTACTTAATTAGTAACTTCTACTAACTTCCATACCTAATAACTTTTATTTGTTTGTCAAAAAAAGTTATAACTTCTTTTTTCTGCCAAAAGAAAAACTTACATTTATTGATTTTTCTTCATTTTTTCTTGATTTGCACACCCATAGGTTGTGCTTTTTCCACTAGTTAAATATAAAAAGTACTCATATAAGTATACACATTATGATTAAGCGTCTAATAAGTATACACTCATAATAAGTATTTTATGGGGCGAGGAGTGTAGTGTGTGGTGAGTTCTTCGTTAAGGCTCTTAAGCCTCCCTCGTTCCCTTGCCCCATAAAATTCTTGTCCCACATCGACTTGAGAGGTGTGCGTGTGTTTGGATTTAAGGTCCGTGAGTTTACCCAGAAGTCAGCAATTGCCTTTTGGGTAAACTGGTGGAGTTACCTTAGATCCGGGTGTGTGTGTGTTTTCTTACAGTTGTTGAAGTCTAATAAGTATTTTGAGTAAAAACTCCACTACTTAAGTACTTTTTTAACATAATTCACCCCAATATACTGGCACAAGAAGTCAACAGCCATCAATAGGTTTTGCGAAGAAGGCCACAACATGCATATGGATTTTTGGAATACGAATGCTTAAGATTAGCCCATTCATAAATACTGTAGTTAATTTGCTGATTAGAGAGCAGGGGTAGTATAATATGGTTGCTACCGTAAGTTAGCCACTCTCTTCGCCTTGCGTCCATAACCCTTCACAAGGATCGTTTAGTGGAGCCGTAAGAGTTTTCCGTGCCTTCAGTGTTGCTACACCTGGAAAGTTTAGGCGACTTGTCACCTTTTTCCGATTCGACAAATGCAGGGCCGGAAGTGGAAGGCTGTACTGTCCTGGATGGATTTGAGGTTAGTCGTCGCGCATGGTAAGCGTGGTCATCATCATTGTGCTTTTCAAATCTTTTCCCGTCAGTTCATAGTGGAGCAGTACTAACCATCTTCCAGTACAAGATTTTTACGGCTTCAGAGCACAGAGCTGTCCCATTGCATTGCTTAGAACAAGCACTCACCCCACTTATTAATCAAGTTTCCAAGAAAAACAATCCAAATCGGGAATAGGGAAAGCAACAATTTTTTTAAAAAAATCAAGATTTCCACGAGAGAAGAAAGTCAAGGTTTTGTTTTGGATTGTAATTTTACACGGACAAGTGTTACATTTTTTTTCTGTAAATATATTTTTTAATCAATTTTTCACTTTACACGCATCAAATTATTTCAATCTATTTTTCTACAAAAATTTCTAAATGCAACAATTCAATCAAGCCCAAAAGATTCTTTAGGAAAGTACTCACGTCGTCATATATCGATGTCTACATGGACATGGACATGGATCACTGCATGTAGAATTGAAAGTAGTAGTAGTAAATTGACTGACAGCTAAAAATTTTGTAACAAAACAGATACCATCCCCGAAAAAAAAGGCTGCCAAAAACCCGTACAGATCACTAGTACTACAACTACCATTTCTAGCCGGTGGGATCGTCATAATAACATCAAAAAAAATGTCTTCAACAAAGAAAGCTGGTACACTACTTTCCTGCTTTAGTCGAGGAAGATTTCAATGCTGCTATCTTTTACCGATTCGCACGTAGGACAAACCTCAAGAAGTGATTCGCAAGTTGTGCAGGAGCAGAGATGCCTGCAAGGAAGAAAGACAATGGACAATCTTCGAGCTTTACACAGCTTACAAGCTAACTTTTTCAACTCCTGATCTTCTCGGTTTCTGCATTCCCCGTTTGAAGATTCACAAACTGATTCTACGTCAAGGGCCCTGACCAGCTCAAGCCTATTGTTAAGGCCTATGACCATAGCTTCATTGTCCATTGCTTTTCTCTGCCACTCTTGGGCCTCGACCTCTGCCCTTATCAGTAAATTTTGCAGCTCCATGGTTCTGTTTCTTGCAATTTCCAAGTCCTTGTCTTTTTGGTGCATTAAGTTCACAATCTTGGATTCATATCTCTGTAGCAGAACTGCTTGTTGCCTTCCCTTTTCTTGCACAAGTGTCCTCAACCTTTGATTCTGTGATTTTCACAATAACCAAAATTCATTTGATGAAAAAACCAAGAAATTTAAAGGAAATTAAATAAAAAAAAATCTGATCAAAGGATTTCCATCATCAATATCCCCTCATTTGCAAGAGAAGAAAACTAGAAATAAATGATGGTACTGCTTATGAAGAAGCGTGACGCTGATCTATTCCGTGTAAATACGCGGAAACATGGATAATCTGATGCAAATGAGAAAACCCATGTCTCCGTTTTTTGCATTATTACCTCCAACTGCAGTAACCAGTCCATTTCCAGCCTCTGTTTTGCAAGCTCAGAGGCCAAAGATTCAGAGCACGCCATTGACTGAGGGATTTCGCAATCTTTTTCTTGATTAATGATGCTTTGATCAACAAGTTGACGATGGTCTAGGTGTTGTGGCTGATCTTGGAAATAAGCATCATCATCCAACCCCAAAATAGAGTTCACAAGCCAGTCTGGTAAACTACACACGGGTAATGTCAAGCTCATCTTCCAAAGGATATTATTAGAGAAAGCAAAGCCAACTTGAAGTGGAAGTTTTCAAACTGTAGGACTAATTGGAAAAAAGAACGAAAACGAAATGGGTTAGGTAAAAAGCAAGAAAGTTCATGTTCTTGTTAGATTAGAGGAGATGCATGACCTCTCTCCCCCTTTTTTTCCCCCTCAAAAGTGGAAACTTGATTTGGGTCGAAGAGAACCTCTGCTTTTGGCTTGTTTGGACTCTGAGCTTTGATTGTGGTCTAATTGACCGACGAGTGATGATGATCAGAATCCGTATGCTGTGTTAACCAGACCTCCGAGAGGAAAAGAACTCGTGGCTCTCCCCTTGTGGTGTATGCTTTGAAAACAGACACTACGATTTCAACGGCAAAATTATACCATCTAATGTAATTTTTTCTGTTGGGTGGATAATGTTCACGAGAATAATGTAGAGACATTAAGTGGATTACAGCAAATTTAGTTGAGAAAATGTGAGCGAAACAACAAGATCTGGATAAATGGGGTAAATAAATTATTCTAAAAATGAGAATTTATAACTATACTTATATCCCTCTCAAACGACAGATAATTCTGATTATCCTCGAAATTTCATATGAAATGTGAGATTTGAAATCTCTCTTAAACTAAAGTTTTATGGAACCTAATTACTACTATCTAGTAAAACTAGTATATATATTCATTGGCCGGTTGTCTATGAGTTACAAGTGTGGAAAAAGTTGTATTATTCACAGATAGAACATTGTTCATTGTTCATTTACTTTAATCCAAATATAAGGATAAGGTAGTTTTTTTAGTCTATTTTTTAAGCCAATTATTGAAAGTAGACTTGCAATATTGCCTTTTGCTTCCTTCCCTTTGCGTCTTCTTTATACTCCTCTTTTATGGACGATTTCTGGGCCCACTTTGATGATGTGTTTTTAGGCGTTTATATAAAATTTTACAACAATTTACTTTATAATTTATAAAAAAATTTTATGGAGAAATTAAAAAACTTTTTTATTTTTATTTTTCTTTATATTTTGTTTCTTTCCTCTCTTTTTCTTCCTCTGTGCCACCACCGCCGACTTGCACCAATAGAGGGGGAGAAAGAGAAAAGAGGGAGACAAGGGAAGGAGAGATGGAGAGAAGAAACAAAAAAACAAAAAAACAAAAAACCAAAAAATAAGGGGTAATGGTGGCAACGACAATCAGCTGTATGGGCTAAGGCGAAAATCCAAATGAATAGAAAAAAAAAATGGCGATAGAAGAGAAAAATAAGCATGTGTTGTTTTCAAGTATTTTAGAGTGTTTACTTTAAAAACTCAGTGACATTTTTAGAAGTTGCTATAAGCAAATTTATATAATAAAATAACCCAAAACATTGGGATGCCAAGCAAAATTTTGCTAAAAGGATCGCTTTTCGCAAAACGTTCTGTGACAGACTCGATTGGGGAGCACATTTGGTGCATTAGAGAAAATATTATAGTAATTGCATTTCAGTTGTCGCTGATCCAATTACAAATTACATATTGACAACCTCTGGACATAAATATTATCCCGGGGGTTTTCAATTCTAAATCATCGAAAGTGCAAATTAATATTGGACTGGTCATAGTATGCAACTACTTTAAGTGGCCGGGCTTGCAATTCCATTTGTACATTGTACTGGATCAAGGACGGCCTAGCAGCAATAGAACTTTCCTAGCTTACAAATCTTCAGAAAGAAGAAGAAACATATAACCAATATAGCATAGTGACAGATCAAGCACGTACGCCGCCATAAGTAAACAACTCACTGACAATTTCCATTGGGTTTTACCTATCAAAACTGCAAGACAACGTTGGAAAATTCCTAGCACTCAATCTCATATGATGTTCGTAGCTTCAGATTCAAATTCAGATTGACCATTCTCATGCCCCAGGAAAATCAAGCCCCCTGTGTCTCCAGACGACACGGCGCTCCAACAGCATCTTCCATTCGTGAATACCATTCACCTATTCGTGTGTGTTCTACCATGTCTTTACCAGACTGAAGATGGCGGATGGGTCTTAAAACACCAAATACTGCTAGATCAGCTAAGTTTGGCTTGGATCCACCTATCAAAAGGAGAAAAGTCAGAGAAGAGCGTCACCACCAAAGTTAGTAATGTCTCAGTTCTGGGTACTAAGGGGAGGATAGGAGAAAACCTAGGAAATCTCGGCCTTTCAGAGCATCCACCCAAGTTTCCGCAGCATCATACAAAGCAGCTCTTTCATCAGTGATGTTATGTCTTTTCTTCAATTTTTTGGACACAAAATACATGGCTGCAGCTCCAGCATACCTTGCTATGATTCTCTCTGTGAAGCTGAAATTACCTTGAATGGACGCATAATTGAAAATATCAACTTCCAAGTCAACAGAAATACCACTTCTGGTATCAAGCAGAGCAAACATAATTAAACCAGAATAAATAATCCAAAAGCAACACAAACCACGTTGCACTGCACTCGCTTCTGCGCCCTACTTGTTCTACTTCTGAAGTTGTGGTAGTATAAACACAATTTTACCCTCCTCTAGATTTGTGGGAGAAAATATGGACACAAGTTTACTATCAACATAAAGCTTACCATGACTTGTAATGTAGTCAAATGACTCGAGGGCCTCTGAACTACTGCGGTAGATGTTTGGTGATAAGACATGCACCAACTGATTGTCAACCCACCTACACGTGCAAGAACTAATTATTTTTGCAGTTATATGAGGAGAAAACTACGCATCATAGTAGGACATACAGTCTTGGCAACCTATATACCTTGTTTCAGAAAATCAAAATACCAACAAATATTTTTACCATCCACATCTAGTTATGAAGCTAAGGAACTAATAGCTGAAAGTTTATGCAGAGAAATATCAAGAAATTTGAACCAACAGCAAAAGATTCATACCCACGCCATTTATTCTCTTCACCAGCTTCATCTGAGAGATTATCACCTTGAGCCCTAGAACCAACTCTTCGAGATAACTCATCAATTATCTCTACAAAGATTAAAAAAAAAAGAAAGTCATAAGTTCATCCACCTTTTCCTCAGAGGTTTCCTAGACTTTTTGGGTTAATGGCCTATTAAATCCAAGAGGCTCGCATTTCTAACCTGATGAGTCAATCATCTGTTCACCATCTACCATCAATATAGGCACCTTTTTGTAACCAGACCACTTAATTTCCTTTTTGCTGATTGGATTGACCTCCACTACTTTGTAAGGAATGTCATAGTAATCCAGGAACGCTGAAAAGAGTCAAAGGAAAAGAGAACCAACTTACCAAATCAAAAGGACAAGCATGACAAAGTAAGGCTGAATAAAACTCTAATCGAGGAAAAAAAATTGATGATTTTAGCACTATTTCGTGCCTCCCTCCTCCCAACCCTGGCCCCTGCCCCGGCGCTGCCAACTGACAGTAATGAGAAAAGACGCAGCTATTTCTTTCACCATAATTAGCACAGGGCTATTTAACTGCATATGTAACAGCCAACTAGGAACTTGATTATAGAAAAGTTCTTTCTTTTCCTTCGACTAACTTGATTATAGAAAACTTTCTTACCACTCTGGTTGTACCATTCGTTTAATAACCAACAATGGTAAGTCCACAAACTCAAAGGCCAAAGCCAACATCGTCGTAGCAGCTAAGTCATGATTCAGAATCCTACCTAATGGTTTCCCGTCAACGTTTTAGCATTTAATTTCAAAGATATGATATACAACCCAAACTCAGAATTTTTCATTTACCACTTCGTCGTATTATAAGCTGTTAAAATTAATGCATAAATTCCCAAGAGGTAGGAACAAATACGCATAAAAACCTTTATATGGGGACGTCAGAGGTGAAAATCATTTTTCCGACTTTCAAGTAATCAAGTTACTTCCATTAAGCACTGATCATTTAATTTGTATTCACACAAATAAGTTACAGAAATCCAGCACAAACTTATTGGTTAGTAAATAAAGTAAACAATGAATACCAAAAAAAAATTAAAAATAGAAGGAAGGAGAGGATAAACGAACAATTAGGATACCTTTGACCTTATTG